>NC_141698.1:219318800-220596014 GCF_964263255.1 Lissotriton vulgaris
AAATGGGTGCAGGCCTGAGAACACTGCCTGCATTCAAAATGGCCCCTTGCCTCCCAGCACATGCCCAGGGCCTGCCTGTACCAGCACTCAAAATGGCCCCCATCTACATGGCCTGTCCCCATGAACACCCAAAAAAATCAAAAAACACAGAAAAATCATCACAATCCTATGCCATCCATGCCCTCCATGATGTTTAAATTCAAGACACCCCACAGAGAGACTAGGCCCATGCACCACTTACTACCCCTGGTCAAAAGGCCCCAACAACAGCCCAAAAAATCGAAAAACACAGAAAAATCAGCACAATCCCATGCCATCAATGTTCTCCATGATGTTTAAATTCAAGAAATCCCACAGAAAGACTAGGCCCATGCACCACTCACTACCCCTGGTCAAAAGGCCCCAACAACAGCCCAAAAAATCGAAAAACAGAAAAATCAGCACAATCCCATGCCATCCATGATGTTTAAATTCAAGACACCCCACAGAAAGACTAGGCCCATGCACCACTCACTACCCCTGGGCCTAATGTATAAAAGCTAGGCAAAATGGGTGCAGGCCTGAGAACACTGCCTGCATTCAAAATGGCCCCTTGCCTCCTAGCACATGCCCAGGGCCTGCCTGTACCAGCACTCAAAATGGCCCCCACCCACATGGCCTGTCCCCATGAACACCCCAAAAAATCGAAAAACACAGAAAAATCAGCACAATCCTATGCCATCCATGCCCTCCATGATGTTTAAATTCAAGATACCCCACAGAGAGACTAGGCCCATGCACCACTCAATACCCCTGGTCAAAAGGCCCCAACAACAGCCCAACAAATCAAAAAAACACAGAAAAATCAGCACAATCCCATGCCATCCATGCCCTCCATGATGTTTAAATTCAAGACACCCCACAGAAAGACTAGGCCCATGCACCACTCACTACCCCTTGGCATAATGTATGAAAGCTAGGCAAAATGGGTGCAGGCCTGAGAACCCTGCCTGGATTCAAAATGGCCCCTTGCCTCCCAGCACATGCCCAGGGCCTGCCTGTACCAGCACTCAAAATGGCCCCCACCCACATGGCCTATCCCCATGACCACCCCAAAAAATCGAAACACACAGAAAAATCAGCACAATCCCATGCCATCCATGCCCTCAATGATGTTAAAATTCAAGACACCCCACAGAAAGACTAGGCCCATGCACCACTCACTACCCCTGGTCAAAAGGCCCCAACAACAGCCCAAAAAATCGAAAAACACAGAAAAATCTGCACAATCCCATGCCATCCATGCCCTCCATGATGTTTAAATTCAAGACACCCCACAGAAAGACTAGGCCCATGCACCACTCACTACACCTGGTCAAAAGGCCCCAACAACAGCCCAACAAATCGAAAAACACAGAAAAATCAGCACAATCCCATGCCATCCATGCCCTCCATGATGTTTAAATTCAAGACATCCCACAGAAAGACTAGGCCCATGCACCACTCACTACCCCTGGTCAAAAGGCGCCAACCACAGCCCAAAAAAAATCGAAAAACACAGAAAAATCAGCACAATCCCATGCCATCCATGCCCTCCATGATGTTTAAATTCAAGACACCCCACAGAAAGACTAGGCCCATGCACCACTCACTACCCCTGGGCCTATTGTATGAAAGCTAGGCAAAATGGGTGCAGGCCTGAGAACACTGCCTGCATTCAAAATGGCCCCTTGCCTCCCAGCAAATGCCCAGGGCCTGCCTGTACCAGCACTCAAAATGGCCCCCACCCACATGGCCTGTCCCTATGAACACCCCAAAAAATCGAAAAACAAAGACAAATCAGCACAATCCTATGCCATCCATGCCCTCCATGATGTTTAAATTCAAGACACCCCACAGAGAGACTAGGCCCATGCACCACTCCTACCCCTGGTCAAAAGGCCCCAACAACAGCCCAACAAATCGAAAAAACACAGAAAAATCAGCACAATCCCATGCCATCCATGCCCTCCATGATGTTTAAATTCAAGACACCCCACAGAAAGACTAGGCCCATGCACCACTCACTACCCCTGGTCAAAAGGCCCCAACAACAGCCCAAAAAATCGAAAAACACCGAAAAATCAGCACAATCCCATGCCATTTATGCCCTCCATGATGTTTAAATTCAAGACACCCCACAGAAAGACTAGGCCCATGCACGACTCACTACCCCTGGGCCTAATGTATGAAAGCTAGGCAAAATGGGTGCAGGCCTGAGAACACTGCCTGCATTCAAAATGGCCATTTGCCTCCCAGCACATGCCCAGGACCTGCCTGTACCAGCACTCAAAATGGCCCCCACCCACATGGCCTGTCCCCATGAACACCCCAAAAAATCGAAAAACACAGAAAAATCAGCACAATCCCATGCTATCCATGCCCTCCATGATGTTTAAATTCAAGACACCCCACAGAAAGACTAGGCCCATGCACCACTCACTACCCCTGGTCAAAAGGCCAAACAACAGCCCAAAAAATCGAAAAACACAGTAAATTCAGCACAATCCCATGCCATCCATGCCCTCCATGATGTTTAAATTCAAGACATCCCACAGAAAGACTAGGCCCATGCACCACTCACTACCCCTGGTCAAAAGGCCCCAACAACAGCCCAACAAATCGAAAAACCCAGAAAAATCAGCACAATCCCATGCCATCCATGCCCTCCATGATGTTTAAATTCAAGACATCCCACAGAAAGACTAGGCCCATGCACCACTCACTACCCCTGGTCAAAAGGCCCCAACAACAGCCCCAAAAATCGAAAAACACAGAAAAATCAGCACAATCCCATGCCATCCATGCCCTCCATGATGTTTAAATTCAAGACACCCCACAGAGAGACTAGGCCCATTTACCACTCACTACCCCTGGTCAAAAGGCCCCAACAACAGCCCAAAAAATCGAAAAACACAGAAAAATAAGCACAATCCCATGCCATCCATGCCCTCCATGATGTTTAAATTCAAGACACCCCACAGAAAGACTAGGCCCATGCATCACTCACTACCCCTGGGCCTAATGTATGAAAGCTAGGCAAAATTGGTGCAGGCCTGAGAACACTGCCTGCATTCAAAATGGCCCCTTGCCTCCCAGCACATGCCAAGGGCCTGCCTGTACCAGCACTCAAAATGGCCCCCACCCACATGGCCTGTCCCCATGAACACCCCAAAAAATCGAAAAACACAGAAAAATCAGCACAATCCCATGCCATCCATGCCCTCCATGATGTTTAAATTCAAGACACCCCACAGAAAGACTAGGCCCATGCACCACTCACTACCCCTGGTCAAAAGGCCCCAACAACAGCCCAACAAATCGAAAAACACAGAAAAATAAGCACAATCCCATGCCATCCATGCCCTCCATGATGTTTAAATTCAAGACACCCCACAGAAAGACTAGGCCCATGCACCACTCACTACCCCTGGGCCTAATGTATGAAAGCTAGGCAAAATGGGTGCAGGCCTGAGAACACTGCCTGCATTCAAAATGGCCCCTTGCCTCCCAGCACATGCTCAGGGCCGGCCTGTACCAGCACTCAAAATGGCCCCCACCCACATGGCCTGTCCCCATGAACACCCCAAAAAATCGAAAAACACAGAAAAATCAGCACAATCCCATGCCATCCATGCCCTCCATGATGTTTAAATTCAAGACACCCTACAGAGAGACTAGGCCCATGCACCACTCACTACCCCTGGTCAAAAGGCCCCAACAGCCAAAAGAAAATCGAAAAACACAGAAAAATCAGCACAATCCCAAGCCATCCATGCCCTCCATGATGTTTAAATTCAAGACACCCCACAGAAAGACTAGGCCCATGCACCACTCACTACCCCTGGTCAAAAGGCCCCAACAACAGCCCAAAAATCGAAAAACACAGAAAAATCAGCACAATCCCATGCCATCCATGCCCTCCATGATGTTTAAATTCAAGACACCCCACAGAAAGACTAGGCCCATGCACGACTCACTACCCCTGGGCCTAATGTATGAAAGCTAGGCAAAATGGGTGCAGGCCTGAGAACACTGCCTGCATTCAAAATGGCCATTTGCCTCCCAGCACATGCCCAGGACCTGCCTGTACCAGCACTCAAAACGGCCCCCACCCAGATGGCCTGTCCCCATGAACACCCCAAAAAATCGAAAAACACAGAAAAATCAGCACAATCCCATGCCATCCATGCCCTCCATGATGTTTAAATTCAAGACACCCCACAGAGAGACTAGGCCCATGCACCACTCACTACCCCTGGTCAAAAGGCCCCAACAACAGCCCAAAAAAATCGAAAAACACAGAAAAATCAGCACAATCCCATGCCATCCATGCCCTCCATGATGTTTAAATTCAAGACATCCCACAGAAAGACTAGGCCCATGCACCACTCACTACCCCTGGTCAAAAAGCCCCAACAGCCCAAAAAATCGAAAAACACAGAAAAATCAGCACAATCCCATGCCATCCATGCCCTCCATGATGATGATGATGATGATAGAAATTTATAATGCGCAAAACAATAACCCGCAGGTATCAAGGCGCCTAACAATACAATCAGAATTAAAACAGATGTCCTTACATATAGGCTTGTCGGAAGAGACGAGTTTTTAGGGCATTGCGGAATTTCTGTAAAGATGGAAGGGATCTCAGGTCAAGAGGAAGATCATTCCACCACTTGGGGGCTAGCGTGGAAAAAGCCTTGCCACCCCATTTAGCTCTTCGTACGCGGGGGCTGTCAAAAGCAATTTCCCGGAGGAGCGCAAGTTCCTACCGGGAGTGTAATGGGAGATGATAGACCCAATACCAGTGTCGCTGTTTTGAGCGATGGCTCTGTAAGTCATGCAAAGGACTTTGAACCGGATTCGAAATTCTATCGGTAGCCAATGCAGCGTTTTCCTGGCCGCAGTGGTTAAGGAGCGTCTGGGAATATCCATGACAAATCTGGCTATGGCGTTTTGGACCACCTGTAAGCGCTGTAGGTGGCTCCGGTTTAGCCCAGCATACAGCGCATTACAGTAGTCCAAACGGGAGCCAATGAGTGCGACAGCTATTTGCTTTCTAGCTTACAAGGAAAGATATTTCCTGATCCTTCGCAGGGTGTGAATCAAGCCCCAGCAGGTAGAAACCTTTCTGCTCACCTGACTGCCCATATCAAGGGCTGGATCTATCATCGCCCCAAGGTTCTTAGCAGATGATGTGGGGGAGGGACATATTCCTAGTGAGTCAGGCCACCAGTTTGCTGACCAGATGTTTTGTTCCCCGCCGAACACCAACACCTCAGTCTTCTCCCCATTCAGTTTAAGAGAGTTCTGAATCATCCAGTGACCGACCGCCTCCATACAAGATCTAAACTTGGAGGCGGTAAGCACATCTGAATGGGGGAGAGAGACGAGTATTTGGGTGTCATCTGCATAGGACACTACCTCCATCCCGAAAGATCTTATTAGCCTGGCTAGTGGGGTCACATAGATGTTGAAAAGGGTCGGACTAAGCGCCGACCCTTGGGGGACCCCACACAGCACTGGTCGGGATGGAGATAGGAACTCCCCCAGCTTGACTCTTTGTTCCCTCCCAATTAGGAAAGAGGTCAAGAGATCCAAGGCAGCACCCTTCACCCCCACCTCCCTCAGGCGAGATGTAAGCACTGAGGGGGAGAGGGTATCGAAAGCCGCTGTTAGATCTAGTAGGACCAGGAGGGTGGTCTGGCCCCCATCTACTGTTGTACGGATCTTATCAAGCACGATGGTGAGGGCTGACTCTGTGCTATGTTCCCTCCTAAATCCATGCTGGGAGGGGTCCAAGCATCCCGAGCTTTCCACAAAGATAGCGAGGTGCTTGTTGAGATGTGCCTCAAGCATCTTCGCTGGGGCAGGAAGCAGCGAGATGGGACGAAAGTTTTTTAGGACCTCCGGGTCAAGGGAGGCCTTTTTTAACAGGGGTTTCACTACCGCCTTCTTCCACTCCATAGGGAAAATGCCATCCCTGATGGCTAGATTCATTATTTCTAGCAGAGGTGGTAAGAAAGTCTCCCTACACTGCTTGATGATTTTCAGTGGGCAGGTATCCAGGGGAGAGCCAGAATTGATCTTATTGAGCAGGATCTCCAGATCTTGTAAGGCCAGCGGAGGGAAGAAAATCCCATGCCATCCATGCCCTCCATGATGTTTAAAATCAAGACATCCCACAGAAAGACTAGGCCCATGCACCACTCACTACCCCTGGTCAAAAGGCCCCAACAACAGCCCAAAAAATCGAAAAACACAGAAAAATCAGCACAATCCCTTGCCATCCATGCCCTCCATGATGTTTAAATTCAAGACACCCCACAGAAAGACTAGGCCCATGCACCACTCACTACCCCTGGTCAAAAGGCCCCAACAACAGCCCAAAAAATCTAAAAACACAGAAAAATCAGCACAATCCCATGCCATCCATGCCCTCCATGATGTTTAAATTCAAGACACCCCACAGAAAGACTAGGCCCGTGCACCACTCACTACCCCTGGTCAAAAGGCCCCAACAGCCCAAAAAATCGAAAAACACAGAAAAATCAGCACAATCCCATGCCATCCATGCCCTCCATGATGTTTAAATTCAAGACACCCCACAGAGAGACTAGGCCCATGCACCACTCACTACCCCTGGTCAAAAGGCCCCAACAACAGCCCAAAAAATCGAAAAACACAGAAAAATCAGCACAATCCCATGCCATCCATGCTCTCCATGATGTTTAAATTCAAGACATCCCACAGAAAGACTAGGCCCATGCACCACTCACTACCCCTGGTCAAAAGGCCCCAACAACAGCCCAAAAAACCGAAAAACACAGAAAAATCAGCACAATCCCATGCCATCCATGCCCTCTATGATGTTTAAATTCAAGACACCCCACAGAAAGACTAGGCCCATGCACCACTCACTACCCCTGGGCTTAATGTATGAAAGCTAGGCAAAATGGGTGCAGGCCTGAGAACACTGCCTGCATTCAAAATGGCCCCTTGCCTCCCAGCAAATGCCCAGGGCCTGCCTGTACCAGCACTCAAAATGGCCCCCACCCACATGGCCTGTCCCCATGAACACCCCAAAAAATCGAAAAACACAGAAAAATCAGCACAATCCTATGCCATCCATGCCCTCCATGATGTTTAAATTCAAGACACCCCACAGAAAGACTAGGCCCATGCACCACTCACTACCCCTGGGCATAATGTATGCAAGCTAGGCAAAATGGGTGCAGGCCTGAGAACACTGCCTGGATTCAAAATGGCCCCTTGCCTCCCAGCACATGCCCAGGGCCTGCCTGTACCAGCACTCAAAATCGCCCCCACCCACATGGCCTATCCCCATGAACAGCCCAAAAATTCAAAAAACACAGAAAAATCAGCACAATCCCATGCCATCCATGCCCTCCATGATGTTAAAATTCAAGACACCCCACAGAAAGACTAGGCCAATGCACCACCCACTACCCCTGGTCAAAAGGCCCCAACAGCCCAACAAATCGAAAAACACAGAAAAATCTGCACAATCCCATGCCATCCATGCCCTCCATGATGTTTAAATTCAAGACATCCCACAGAAAGACTAGGCCCATGCACCACTCACTACCCCTGGTCAAAAGGCCCCAACAACAGCCCAAAAAATCAAAAAACACAGAAAAATCAGCACAATCCCATGCCATCCATGCCCTCCATGATGTTTAAATTCAAGACACCCCACAGAAAGACTAGGCCCATGCACCACTCACTACCCCTGGGCCTAATGTATGAAAGCTAGGCAAAATGGGTGCAGGCCTGAGAACTCTGCCTGCATTCAAAATGGCCCCTTGCCTCCCAGCACATGCCCAGGGCCTGCCTGTACCAGCACTCAAAATGGCCCCCACCCACATGGCCTATCCCCATGAACACCCCAGAAAATCGAAAAACACAGAAAAATCAGCACAATCCCATGCCATCCATGCCCTCCATGATGTTAAAATTCAAGACACCCCACAGGAAGACTAGGCCCATGCACCACTCACTACCCCTGGCCAAAAGGCCCCAACAACAATCCCAAAAAATCGAAAAACACAGAAAAATCAGCACAATCCCATGCCATCCATGCCCTCCATGATATTTAAATTCAAGACACCCCACAGAGAGACTAGGCCCATGCACCACTCACTACCCCTGGTCAAAAGGCCCCAACAACAGCCCAAAAAATCGAAAAACACAGAAAAATCAGCACAATCCCATGCCATCCATGCTCTCCATGATGTTTAAATTCAAGACATCCCACAGAAAGACTAGGCCCATGCACCACTCACTACCCCTGGTCAAAAGGCCCCAACCACAGCCCAAAAAAAATCGAAAAACACAGAAAAATCAGCACAATCCCATGCCATCCATGCCCTCTATGATGTTTAAATTCAAGACACCCCACAGAAAGACTAGGCCCATGCACCACTCACTACCCCTGGGCCTAATGTATGAAAGCTAGGCAAAATGGGTGCAGGCCTGAGAACACTGCCTGCATTCAAAATGGCCCCTTGCCTCCCAGCAAATGCCCAGGGACTGCCTGTACCAGCACTCAAAATGGCCCCCACCCACATGGCCTGTCCCCATGAACACCCCAAAAAATCGAAAAACACAGAAAAATCAGCACAATCCTATGCCATCCATGCCCTCCATGATGTTTAAATTCAAGACACCCCACAGAAAGACTAGGCCCATGCACCACTCACTACCCCTGGGCATAATGTATGCAAGCTAGGCAAAATGGGTGCAGGCCTGAGAACACTGCCTGGATTCAAAATGGCCCCTTGCCTCCCAGCACATGCCCAGGGCCTGCCTGTACCAGCACTCAAAATCGCCCCCACCCACATGGCCTATCCCCATGAACAGCCCAAAAATTCAAAAAACACAGAAAAATCAGCACAATCCCATGCCATCCATGCCCTCGATGATGTTAAAATTCAAGACACCCCACAGAAAGACTAGGCCAATGCACCACCCACTACCCCTGGTCAAAAGGCCCCAACAGCCCAACAAATCGAAAAACACAGAAAAATCTGCACAATCCCATGCCATCCATGCCCTCCATGATGTTTAAATTCAAGACACCCCACAGAAAGACTAGGCCCATGCACGACTCACTACCCCTGGGCCTTATGTATGAAAGCTAGGCAAAATGGGTGCAGGCCTGAGAACACTGCCTGCATTCAAAATGGCCATTTGCCTCCCAGCACATGCCCAGGACCTTCCTGTACCAGCACTCAAAATCGCCCCCACCCACATGGCCTATCCCCATGAACAGCCCAAAAATTCAAAAAACACAGAAAAATCAGCACAATCCCATGCCATCCATGCCCTCCATGATGTTAAAATTCAAGACACCCCACAGAAAGACTAGGCCAATGCACCACCCACTACCCCTGGTCACAAGGCCCCAACAGCCCAACAAATCGAAAAACACAGAAAAATCTGCACAATCCCATGCCATCCATGCCCTCCATGATGTTTAAATTCAAGACATCCCACAGAAAGACTAGGCCCATGCACCACTCACTACCCCTGGTCAAAAGGCCCCAACAACAGCCCAAAAAATAAAAAAACACAGAAAAATCAGCACAATCCCATGCCATCCATGCCCTCCATGATGTTTAAATTCAAGACACCCCACAGAAAGACTAGGCCCATGCACCACTCACTACCCCTGGGCCTAATGTATGAAAGCTAGGCAAAATGGGTGCAGGCCTGAGAACTCTGCCTGCATTCAAAATGGCCCCTTGCCTCCCAGCACATGCCCAGGGCCTGCCTGTACCAGCACTCAAAATGGCCCCCACCCACATGGCCTATCCCCATGAACACCCCAAAAAATCGAAAAACACAGAAAAATCAGCACAATCCCATGCCATCCATGCCCTCCATGATGTTAAAATTCAAGACACCCCACAGGAAGACTAGGCCCATGCACCACTCTCTACCCCTGGTCAAAAGGCCCCAACAACAATCCCAAAAAATCGAAAAACACAGAAAAATCAGCACAATCCCATGCCATCCATGCCCTCCATGATGTTTAAATTCAAGACACCCCACAGAAAGACTAGGCCCGTGCACCACTCACTACCCCTGGTCAAAAGGCCCCAACAGCCCAAAAAATCGAAAAACACAGAAAAATCAGCACAATCCCATGCCATCCATGCCCTCCATGATGTTTAAATTCAAGACACCCCACAGAGAGACTAGGCCCATGCACCACTCACTACCCCTGGTCAAAAGGCCCCAACAACAGCCCAAAAAATCGAAAAACACAGAAAAATCAGCACAATCCCATGCCATCCATGCTCTCCATGATGTTTAAATTCAAGACATCCCACAGAAAGACTAGGCCCATGCACCACTCACTACCCCTGGTCAAAAGGCCCCAACCACAGCCCAAAAAAAATCGAAAAACACAGAAAAATCAGCACAATCCCATGCCATCCATGCCCTCTATGATGTTTAAATTCAAGACACCCCACAGAAAGACTAGGCCCATGCACCACTCACTACCCCTGGGCCTAATGTATGAAAGCTAGGCAAAATGGGTGCAGGCCTGAGAACACTGCCTGCATTCAAAATGGCCCCTTGCCTCCCAGCAAATGCCCAGGGCCTGCCTGTACCAGCACTCAAAATGGCCCCCACCCACATGGCCTGTCCCCATGAACACCCCAAAAAATCGAAAAACACAGAAAAATCAGCACAATCCTATGCCATCCATGCCCTCCATGATGTTTAAATTCAAGACACCCCACAGAAAGACTAGGCCCATGCACCACTCACTACCCCTGGGCATAATGTATGCAAGCTAGGCAAAATGGGTGCAGGCCTGAGAACACTGCCTGGATTCAAAATGGCCCCTTGCCTCCCAGCACATGCCCAGGGCCTGCCTGTACCAGCACTCAAAATCGCCCCCACCCACATGGCCTATCCCCATGAACAGCCCAAAAATTCAAAAAACACAGAAAAATCAGCACAATCCCATGCCATCCATGCCCTCCATGATGTTAAAATTCAAGACTCCCCACAGAAAGACTAGGCCAATGCACCACCCACTACCCCTGGTCAAAAGGCCCCAACAGCCCAACAAATCGAAAAACACAGACAAATCTGCACAATCCCATGCCATCCATGCCCTCCATGATGTTTAAATTCAAGACACCCCACAGAGAGACTAGGCCCATGCACCACTCACTACCCCTGGTCAAAAGGCCCCAACAACAGCCCAAAAAAATCGAAAAACACAGAAAAATCAGCACAATCCCATGCCATCCATGCCCTCCATGATGTTTAAATTCAAGACATCCCACAGAAAGACTAGGCCCATGCACCACTCACTACCCCTGGTCAAAAAGCCCCAACAGCCCAAAAAATCGAAAAACACAGAAAAATCAGCACAATCCCATGCCATCCATGCCCTCCATGATGATGATGATGATGATAGAAATTTATAATGCGCAAAACAATAACCCGCAGGTATCAAGGCGCCTAACAATACAATCAGAATTAAAACAGACGTCCTTACATATAGGCTTGTCGGAAGAGACGAGTTTTTAGGGCATTGTGGAATTTCTGTAAAGATGGAAGGGATCTCAGGTCAAGAGGAAGATCATTCCACCACTTGGGGGCTAGCGTGGAAAAAGCCTTGCCACCCCATTTAGCTCTTCGTACGCGGGGGGCTGTCAAAAGCAATTTCCCGGAGGAGCGCAAGTTCCTACCGGGAGTGTAATGGGAGATGATAGACCCAATACCAGTGTCGCTGTTTTGAGCGATGGCTCTGTAAGTCATGCAAAGGACTTTGAACCGGATTCGAAATTCTATCGGTAGCCAATGCAGCGTTTTCCTGGCCGCAGTGGTTAAGGAGCGTCTGGGAATATCCAGGACAAATCTGGCTATGGCGTTTTGGACCACCTGTAAGCGCTGTAGGTGGCTCCGGTTTAGCCCAGCATACAGCGCATTACAGTAGTCCAAACGGGAGCCAATGAGTGCAACAGCTATTTGCTTTCTAGCTTACAAGGAAAGATATTTCCTGATCCTTCGCAGGGTGTGAATCAAGCCCCAGCAGGTAGAAACCTTTCTGCTCACCTGACTGCCCATATCAAGGGCTGGATCTATCATCGCCCCAAGGTTCTTAGCAGATGATGTGGGGGAGGGACATATTCCTAGTGAGTCAGGCCACCAGTTTTCTGACCAGATGTTTTGTTCCCCGCCGAACACCAACACCTCAGTCTTCTCCCCATTCAGTTTAAGAGAGTTCTGAATCATCCAGTGACCGACCGCCTCCATACAAGATCTAAACTTGGAGGCGGTAAGCACATCTGAATGGGGGAGAGAGACGAGTATTTGGGTGTCATCTGCATAGGACACTACCTCCATCCCGAAAGATCTTATTAGCCTGGCTAGTGGGGTCACATAGATGTTGAAAAGGGTCGGACTAAGCGCCGACCCTTGGGGGACCCCACACAGCACTGGTCGGGATGGAGATAGGAACTCCCCCAGCTTGACTCTTTGTTCCCTCCCAATTAGGAAAGAGGTCAAGAGATCCAAGGCAGCACCCTTCACCCCCACCTCCCTCAGGCGAGATGTAAGCACTGAGGGGGAGAGGGTATCGAAAGCCGCTGTTAGATCTAGTAGGACCAGGAGGGTGGTCTGGCCCCCATCTACTGTTGTACGGATCTTATCAAGCACGATGGTGAGGGCTGACTCGGTGCTATGTTCCCTCCTAAATCCATGCTGGGAGGGGTCCAAGCATCCCGAGCTTTCCACAAAGATAGCGAGGTGCTTGTTGAGATGTGCCTCAAGCATCTTCGCTGGGGCAGGAAGCAGCGAGATGGGACGAAAGTTTTTGAGGACCTCCGGGTCAAGGGAGGCCTTTTTTAACAGGGGTTTCACTACCGCCTTCTTCCACTCCATAGGGAAAATGCCATCCCTGATGGCTAGATTCATTATTTCTAGCAGAGGTGGTAAGAAAGTCTCCCTACACTGCTTGATGATTTTCAGTGGGCAGGTATCCAGGGGAGAGCCAGAATTGATCTTATTGAGCAGGATCTCCAGATCTTGTAAGGCCAGCGGAGGGAAGAAAATCCCATGCCATCCATGCCCTCCATGATGTTAAAATTCAAGACACCCCACAGAAAGACTAGGCCAATGCACCACCCACTACCCCTGGTCAAAAGGCCCCAACAGCCCAACAAATCGAAAAACACAGAAAAATCTGCACAATCCCATGCCATCCATGCCCTCCATGATGTTTAAATTCAAGACATCCCACAGAAAGACTAGGCCCATGCACCACTCACTACCCCTGGTCAAAAGGCCCCAACAACAGCCCAAAAAATCAAAAAACACAGAAAAATCAGCACAATCCCATGCCATCCATGCCCTCCATGATGTTTAAATTCAAGACACCCCACAGAAAGACTAGGCCCATGCACCACTCACTACCCCTGGGCCTAATGTATGAAAGCTAGGCAAAATGGGTGCAGGCCTGAGAACTCTGCCTGCATTCAAAATGGCCCCTTGCCTCCCAGCACATGCCCAGGGCCTGCCTGTACCAGCACTCAAAATGGCCCCCACCCACATGGCCTATCCCCATGAACACCCCAAAAAATCGAAAAACACAGAAAAATCAGCACAATCCCATGCCATCCATGCCCTCCATGATGTTAAAATTCAAGACACCCCACAGGAAGACTAGGCCCATGCACCACTCACTACCCCTGGTCAAAAGGCCCCAACAACAATCCCAAAAAATCAAAAAACACAGAAAAATCAGCACAATCCCATGCCATCCATGCCCTCCATGATGTTTAAATTCAAGACACCCCACAGAAAGACTAGGCCCGTGCACCACTCACTACCCCTGGTCAAAAGGCCCCAACAGCCCAAAAAATCGAAAAACACAGAAAAATCAGCACAATCCCATGCCATCCATGCCCTCCATGATGTTTAAATTCAAGACACCCCACAGAGAGACTAGGCCCATGCACCGCTCACTACCCCTGGTCAAAAGGCCCCAACAACAGCCCAAAAAATCGAAAAACACAGAAAAATCAGCACAATCCCATGCCATCCATGCTCTCCATGATGTTTAAATTCAAGACATCCCACAGAGAGACTAGGCCCATGCACCACTCACTACCCCTGGTCAAAAGGCCCCAACCACAGCCCAAAAAAAATCGAAAAACACAGAAAAATCAGCACAATCCCATGCCATCCATGCCCTCTATGATGTTTAAATTCAAGACACCCCACAGAAAGACTAGGCCCATGCACCACTCACTACCCCTGGGCCTAATGTATGAAAGCTAGGCAAAATGGGTGCAGGCCTGAGAACACTGCCTGCATTCAAAATGGCCCCTTGCCTCCCAGCAAATGCCCAGGGCCTGCCTGTACCAGCCCTCAAAATGGCCCCCACCCACATGGCCTGTCCCCATGAACACCCCAAAAAATCGAAAAACACAGAAAAATCAGCACAATCCTATGCCATCCATGCCCTCCATGATGTTTAAATTCAAGACACCCCACAGAAAGACTAGGCCCATGCACCACTCACTACCCCTGGGCATAATGTATGCAAGCTAGGCAAAATGGGTGCAGGCCTGAGAACACTGCCTGGATTCAAAATGGCCCCTTGCCTCCCAGCACATGCCCAGGGCCTGCCTGTACCAGCACTCAAAATCGCCCCCACCCACATGGCCTATCCCCATGAACAGCCCAAAAATTCAAAAAACACAGAAAAATCAGCACAATCCCATGCCATCCATGCCCTCCATGATGTTAAAATTCAAGACACCCCACAGAAAGACTGGGCCAATGCACCACCCACTACCCCCAGTCAAAAGGCCCCAACAGCCCAACAAATCGAAAAACACAGAAAAATCTGCACAATCCCATGCCATCCATGCCCTCCATGATGTTTAAATTCAAGACACCCCACAGAAAGACTAGGCCCATGCACGACTCACTACCCCTGGGCCTAATGTATGAAAGCTAGGCAAAATGGGTGCAGGCCTGAGAACACTGCCTGCATTCAAAATGGCCATTTGCCTCCCAGCACATGCCCAGGACCTGCCTGTACCAGCACTCAAAATAGCCCCCACCCACATGGCCTATCCCCATGAACAGCCCAAAAATTCAAAAAACACAGAAAAATCAGCACAATCCCATGCCATCCATGCCCTCCATGATGTTAAAATTCAAGACACCCCACAGAAAGACTAGGCCAATGCACCACCCACTACCCCTGGTCAAAAGGCCCCAACAGCCCAACAAATCGAAAAACACAGAAGAATCTGCACAATCCCATGCCATCCATGCCCTCCATGATGTTTAAATTCAAGACATCCCACAGAAAGACTAGGCCCATGCACCACTCACTACCCCTGGTCAAAAGGCCCCAACAACAGCCCAAAAAATAAAAAAAACACAGAAAAATCAGCACAATCCCATGCCATCCATGCCCTCCATGATGTTTAAATTCAAGACACCCCACAGAAAGACTAGGCCCATGCACCACTCACTACCCCTGGGCCTAATGTATGAAAGCTAGGCAAAATGGGTGCAGGCCTGAGAACTCTGCCTGCATTCAAAATGGCCCCTTGCCTCCCAGCACATGCCCAGGGCCTGCCTGTACCAGCACTCAAAATGGCCCCCACCCACATGGCCTATCCCCATGAACACCCCAAAAAATCAAAAAACACGGAAAAATCAGCACAATCCCATGCCATCCATGCCCTCCATGATGTTAAAATTCAAGACACCCCACAGGAAGACTAGGCCCATGCACCACTCACTACCCCTGGTCAAAAGGCCCCAACAACAATCCCAAAAAATCAAAAAACACAGAAAAATCAGCACAATCCCATGCCATCCATGCCCTCCATGATGTTTAAATTCAAGACACCCCACAGAAAGACTAGGCCCGTGCACCACTCACTACCCCTGGTCAAAAGGCCCCAACAGCCCAAAAAATCGAAAAACACAGAAAAATCAGCACAATCCCATGCCATCCATGCCCTCCATGATGTTTAAATTCAAGACACCCCACAGAGAGACTAGGCCCATGCACCACTCACTACCCCTGGTCAAAAGGCCCCAACAACAGCCCAAAAAATCGAAAAACACAGAAAAATCAGCACAATCCCATGCCATCCATGCTCTCCATGATGTTTAAATTCAAGACATCCCACAGAGAGACTAGGCCCATGCACCACTCACTACCCCTGGTCAAAAGGCCCCAACCACAGCCCAAAAAAAATCGAAAAACACAGAAAAATCAGCACAATCCCATGCCATCCATGCCCTCTATGATGTTTAAATTCAAGACACCCCACAGAAAGACTAGGCCCATGCACCACTCACTACCCCTGGGCCTAATGTATGAAAGCTAGGCAAAATGGGTGCAGGCCTGAGAACACTGCCTGCATTCAAAATGGCCCCTTGCCTCCCAGCAAATGCCCAGGGCCTGCCTGTACCAGCCCTCAAAATGGCCCCCACCCACATGGCCTGTCCCCATGAACACCCCAAAAAATCGAAAAACACAGAAAAATCAGCACAATCCTATGCCATCCATGCCCTCCATGATGTTTAAATTCAAGACACCCCACAGAAAGACTAGGCCCATGCACCACTCACTACCCCTGGGCATAATGTATGCAAGCTAGGCAAAATGGGTGCAGGCCTGAGAACACTGCCTGGATTCAAAATGGCCCCTTGCCTCCCAGCACATGCCCAGGGCCTGCCTGTACCAGCACACAAAATCGCCCCCACCCACATGGCCTATCCCCATGAACAGCCCAAAAATTCAAAAAACACAGAAAAATCAGCACAATCCCATGCCATCCATGCCCTCCATGATGTTAAAATTCAAGACACCCCACAGAAAGACTAGGCCAATGCACCACCCACTACCCCCGGTCAAAAGGCCCCAACAGCCCAACAAATCGAAAAACACAGAAAAATCTGCACAATCCCATGCCATCCATGCCCTCCATGATGTTTAAATTCAAGACACCCCACAGAAAGACTAGGCCCATGCACGACTCACTACCCCTGGGCCTAATGTATGAAAGCTAGGCAAAATGGGTGCAGGCCTGAGAACACTGCCTGCATTCAAAATGGCCATTTGCCTCCCAGCACATGCCCAGGACCTGCCTGTACCAGCACTCAAAATAGCCCCCACCCACATGGCCTATCCCCATGAACAGCCCAAAAATTCAAAAAACACAGAAAAATCAGCACAATCCCATGCCATCCATGCCCTCCATGATGTTAAAATTCAAGACACCCCACAGAAAGACTAGGCCAATGCACCACCCACTACCCCTGGTCAAAAGGCCCCAACAGCCCAACAAATCGAAAAACACAGAAGAATCTGCACAATCCCATGCCATCCATGCCCTCCATGATGTTTAAATTCAAGACATCCCACAGAAAGACTAGGCCCATGCACCACTCACTACCCCTGGTCAAAAGGCCCCAACAACAGCCCAAAAAATAAAAAAAACACAGAAAAATCAGCACAATCCCATGCCATCCATGCCCTCCATGATGTTTAAATTCAAGACACCCCACAGAAAGACTAGGCCCATGCACCACTCACTACCCCTGGGCCTAATGTATGAAAGCTAGGCAAAATGGGTGCAGGCCTGAGAACTCTGCCTGCATTCAAAATGGCCCCTTGCCTCCCAGCACATGCCCAGGGCCTGCCTGTACCAGCACTCAAAATGGCCCCCACCCACATGGCCTATCCCCATGAACACCCCAAAAAATCAAAAAACACAGAAAAATCAGCACAATCCCATGCCATCCATGCCCTCCATGATGTTAAAATTCAAGACACCCCACAGGAAGACTAGGCCCATGCACCACTCACTACCCCTGGTCAAAAGGCCCCAACAACAATCCCAAAAAATCGAAAAACACAGAAAAATCAGCACAATCCCATGCCATCCATGCCCTCCATGATGTTTAAATTCAAGACACCCCACAGAAAGTCTAGGCCCGTGCACCACTCACTACCCCTGGTCAAAAGGCCCCAACAGCCCAAAAAATCGAAAAACACAGAAAAATCAGCACAATCCCATGCCATCCATGCCCTCCATGATATTTAAATTCAAGACACCCCACAGAGAGACTAGGCCCATGCACCACTCACTACCCCTGGTCAAAAGGCCCCAACAACAGCCCAAAAAATCGAAAAACACAGAAAAATCAGCACAATCCCATGCCATCCATGCTCTCCATGATGTTTAAATTCAATACATCCCACAGAAAGACTAGGCCCATGCACCACTCACTACCCCTGGTCAAAAGGCCCCAACCACAGCCCAAAAAAAATCGAAAAACACAGAAAAATCAGCACAATCCCATGCCATCCATGCCCTCTATGATGTTTAAATTCAAGACACCCCACAGAAAGACTAGGCCCATGCACCACTCACTACCCCTGGGCCTAATGTATGAAAGCTAGGCAAAATGGGTGCAGGCCTGAGAACACTGCCTGCATTCAAAATGGCCCCTTGCCTCCCAGCAAATGCCCAGGGCCTTCCTGTACCAGCACTCAAAATGGCCCCCACCCACATGGCCTGTCCCCATGAACACCCCAAAAAATCGAAAAACACGGAAAAATCAGCACAATCCTATGCCATCCATGCCCTCCATGATGTTTAAATTCAAGACACCCCACAGAAAGACTAGGCCCATGCACCACTCACTACCCCTGGGCCTAATGTATGAAAGCTAGGCAAAATGGGTGCAGGCCTGAGAACTCTGCCTGCATTCAAAATGGCCCCTTGCCTCCCAGCACATGCCCAGGGCCTGCCTGTACCAGCACTCAAAATGGCCCCCACCCACATGGCCTATCCCCACGAACACCCCAAAAAATCGAAAAACACAGAAAAATCAGCACAATCCCATGCCATCCATGCCCTCCATGATGTTAAAATTCAAGACACCCCACAGGAAGACTAGGCCCATGCACCACTCACTACCCCTGGTCAAAAGGCCCCAACAACAATCCCAAAAAATCAAAAAACACAGAAAAATCAGCACAATCCCATGCCATCCATGCCCTCCATGATGTTTAAATTCAAGACACCCCACAGAAAGACTAGGCCCGTGCACCACTCACTACCCCTGGTCAAAAGGCCCCAACAGCCCAAAAAATCGAAAAACACAGAAAAATCAGCACAATCCCATGCCATCCATGCCCTCCATGATGTTTAAATTCAAGACACCCCACAGAGAGACTAGGCCCATGCACCACTCACTACCCCTGGTCAAAAGGCCCCATCAACAGCCCAAAAAATCGAAAAACACAGAAAAATCAGCACAATCCCATGCCATCCATGCTCTCCATGATGTTTAAATTCAAGAAATCCCACAGAAAGACTAGGCCCATGCACCACTCACTACCCCTGGTCAAAAGGCCCCAACCACAGCCCAAAAAAAATCGAAAAACACAGAAAAATCAGCACAATCCCATGCCATCCATGCCCTCCATGATGTTTAAATTCAAGACACCCCACAGAAAGACTAGGCCCATGCACCACTCACTACCCCTGGGCATAATGTATGCAAGCTAGGCAAAATGGGTGCAGGCCTGAGAACACTGCCTGGATTCAAATTGGCCCCTTGCCTCCCAGCACATGCCCAGGGCCTGCCTGTACCAGCACTCAAAATCGCCCCCACCCACATGGCCTATCCCCATGAACAGCCCAAAAATTCAAAAAACACAGAAAAATCAGCACAATCCCATGCCATCCATGCCCTCCATGATGTTAAAATTCAAGACACCCCACAGAAAGACTAGGCCAATGCACCACCCACTACCCCTGGTCAAAAGGCCCCAACAGCCCAACAAATCGAAAAACACAGAAAAATCTGCACAATCCCATGCCATCCATGCCCTCCATGATGTTTAAATTCAAGACATCCCACAGAAAGACTAGGCCCATGCACCACTCACTACCCTGGTCAAAAGGCCCCAACAACAGCCCAAAAAATCAAAAAACACAGAAAAATCAGCACAATCCCATGCCATCCATGCCCTCCATGATGTTTAAATTCAAGACACCCCACAGAAAGACTAGGCCCATGCACCACTCACTACCCCTGGGCCTAATGTATGAAAGCTAGGCAAAATGGGTGCAGGCCTGAGAACTCTGCCTGCATTCAAAATGGCCCCTTGCCTCCCAGCACATGCCCAGGGCCTGCCTGTACCAGCACTCAAAATGGCCCCCACCCACATGGCCTATCCCCACGAACACCCCAAAAAATCGAAAAACACAGAAAAATCAGCACAATCCCATGCCATCCATGCCCTCCATGATGTTAAAATTCAAGACACCCCACAGGAAGACTAGGCCCATGCACCACTCACTACCCCTGGTCAAAAGGCCCCAACAACAATCCCAAAAAATCAAAAAACACAGAAAAATCAGCACAATCCCATGCCATCCATGCCCTCCATGATGTTTAAATTCAAGACACCCCACAGAAAGACTAGGCCCGTGCACCACTCACTACCCCTGGTCAAAAGGCCCCAACAGCCCAAAAAATCGAAAAACACAGAAAAATCAGCACAATCCCATGCCATCCATGCCCTCCATGATGTTTAAATTCAAGACACCCCACAGAGAGACTAGGCCCATGCACCACTCACTACCCCTGGTCAAAAGGCCCCAACAACAGCCCAAAAAATCGAAAAACACAGAAAAATCAGCACAATCCCATGCCATCCATGCTCTCCATGATGTTTAAATTCAAGACATCCCACAGAAAGACTAGGCCCATGCACCACTCACTACCCCTGGTCAAAAGGCCCCAACCACAGCCCAAAAAAAATCGAAAAACACAGAAAAATCAGCACAATCCCATGCCATCCATGCCCTCTATGATGTTTAAATTCAAGACACCCCACAGAAAGACTAGGCCCATGCACCACTCACTACCCCTGGGCCTAATGTATGAAAGCTAGGCAAAATGGGTGCAGGCCTGAGAACACTGCCTGCATTCAAAATGGCCCCTTGCCTCCCAGCAAATGCCCAGGGCCTGCCTGTACCAGCACTCAAAATGGCCCCCACCCACATGGCCTGTCCCCATGAACACCCCAAAAAATCGAAAAACACAGAAAAATCAGCACAATCCTATGCCATCCATGCCCTCCATGATGTTTAAATTCAAGACACCCCACAGAAAGACTAGGCCCATGCACCACTCACTACCCCTGGGCATAATGTATGCAAGCTAGGCAAAATGGGTGCAGGCCTGAGAACACTGCCTGGATTCAAAATGGCCCCTTGCCTCCCAGCACATGCCCAGGGCCTGCCTGTACCAGCACTCAAAATCGCCCCCACCCACATGGCCTATCCCCATGAACAGCCCAAAAATTCAAAAAACACAGAAAAATCAGCACAATCCCATGCCATCCATGCCCTCCATGATGTTAAAATTCAAGACTCCCCACAGAAAGACTAGGCCAATGCACCACCCACTACCCCTGGTCAAAAGGCCCCAACAGCCCAACAAATCGAAAAACACAGACAAATCTGCACAATCCCATGCCATCCATGCCCTCCATGATGTTTAAATTCAAGACACCCCACAGAGAGACTAGGCCCATGCACCACTCACTACCCCTGGTCAAAAGGCCCCAACAACAGCCCAAAAAAATCGAAAAACACAGAAAAATCAGCACAATCCCATGCCATCCATGCCCTCCATGATGTTTAAATTCAAGACATCCCACAGAAAGACTAGGCCCATGCACCACTCACTACCCCTGGTCAAAAAGCCCCAACAGCCCAAAAAATCGAAAAACACAGAAAAATCAGCACAATCCCATGCCATCCATGCCCTCCATGATGATGATGATGATGATAGAAATTTATAATGCGCAAAACAATAACCCGCAGGTATCAAGGCGCCTAACAATACAATCAGAATTAAAACAGACGTCCTTACATATAGGCTTGTCGGAAGAGACGAGTTTTTAGGGCATTGTGGAATTTCTGTAAAGATGGAAGGGATCTCAGGTCAAGAGGAAGATCATTCCACCACTTGGGGGCTAGCGTGGAAAAAGCCTTGCCACCCCATTTAGCTCTTCGTACGCGGGGGGCTGTCAAAAGCAATTTCCCGGAGGAGCGCAAGTTCCTACCGGGAGTGTAATGGGAGATGATAGACCCAATACCAGTGTCGCTGTTTTGAGCGATGGCTCTGTAAGTCATGCAAAGGACTTTGAACCGGATTCGAAATTCTATCGGTAGCCAATGCAGCGTTTTCCTGGCCGCAGTGGTTAAGGAGCGTCTGGGAATATCCAGGACAAATCTGGCTATGGCGTTTTGGACCACCTGTAAGCGCTGTAGGTGGCTCCGGTTTAGCCCAGCATACAGCGCATTACAGTCGTCCAAACGGGAGCCAATGAGTGCGACAGCTATTTGCTTTCTAGCTTACAAGGAAAGATATTTCCTGATCCTTCGCAGGGTGTGAATCAAGCCCCAGCAGGTAGAAACCTTTCTGCTCACCTGACTGCCCATATCAAGGGCTGGATCTATCATCGCCCCAAGGTTCTTAGCAGATGATGTGGGGGAGGGACATATTCCTAGTGAGTCAGGCCACCAGTTTTCTGACCAGATGTTTTGTTCCCCGCCGAACACCAACACCTCAGTCTTCTCCCCATTCAGTTTAAGAGAGTTCTGAATCATCCAGTGACCGACCGCCTCCATACAAGATCTAAACTTGGAGGCGGTAAGCACATCTGAATGGGGGAGAGAGACGAGTATTTGGGTGTCATCTGCATAGGACACTACCTCCATCCCGAAAGATCTTATTAGCCTGGCTAGTGGGGTCACATAGATGTTGAAAAGGGTCGGACTAAGCGCCGACCCTTGGGGGACCCCACACAGCACTGGTCGGGATGGAGATAGGAACTCCCCCAGCTTGACTCTTTGTTCCCTCCCAATTAGGAAAGAGGTCAAGAGATCCAAGGCAGCACCCTTCACCCCCACCTCCCTCAGGCGAGATGTAAGCACTGAGGGGGAGAGGGTATCGAAAGCCGCTGTTAGATCTAGTAGGACCAGGAGGGTGGTCTGGCCCCCATCTACTGTTGTACGGATCTTATCAAGCACGATGGTGAGGGCTGACTCGGTGCTATGTTCCCTCCTAAATCCATGCTGGGAGGGGTCCAAGCATCCCGAGCTTTCCACAAAGATAGCGAGGTGCTTGTTGAGATGTGCCTCAAGCATCTTCGCTGGGGCAGGAAGCAGCGAGATGGGACGAAAGTTTTTGAGGACCTCCGGGTCAAGGGAGGCCTTTTTTAACAGGGGTTTCACTACCGCCTTCTTCCACTCCATAGGGAAAATGCCATCCCTGATGGCTAGATTCATTATTTCTAGCAGAGGTGGTAAGAAAGTCTCCCTACACTGCTTGATGATTTTCAGTGGGCAGGTATCCAGGGGAGAGCCAGAATTGATCTTATTGAGCAGGATCTCCAGATCTTGTAAGGCCAGCGGAGGGAAGAAAATCCCATGCCATCCATGCCCTCCATGATGTTTAAATTCAAGACATCCCACAGAAAGACTAGGCCCGTGCACCACTCACTACCCCTGGTCAAAAGGCCCCAACAGCCCAAAAAATCGAAAAACACAGAAAAATCAGCACAATCCCATGCCATCCATGCCCTCCATGATGTTTAAATTCAAGACACCCCACAGAGAGACTAGGCCCATGCACCACTCACTACCCCTGGTCAAAAGGCCCCAACAACAGCCCAAAAAATCGAAAAACACAGAAAAATCAGCACAATCCCATGCCATCCATGCTCTCCATGATGTTTAAATTCAAGACATCCCACAGAAAGACTAGGCCCATGCACCACTCACTACCCCTGGTCAAAAGGCCCCAACCACAGCCCAAAAAAAATCGAAAAACACAGAAAAATCAGCACAATCCCATGCCATCCATGCCCTCCATGATGTTTAAATTCAAGACACCCCACAGAAAGACTAGGCCCATGCACCACTCACTACCCCTGGGCTTAATGTATGAAAGCTAGGCAAAATGGGTGCAGGCCTGAGAACACTGCCTGCATTCAAAATGGCCCCTTGCCTCCCAGCAAATGCCCAGGGCCTGCCTGTACCAGCACTCAAAATGGCCCCCACCCACATGGCCTGTCCCCATGAACACCCCAAAAAATCGAAAAACACAGAAAAATCAGCACAATCCTATGCCATCCATGCCCTCCATGATGTTTAAATTCAAGACACCCCACAGAAAGACTAGGCCCATGCACCACTCACTACCCCTGGGCATAATGTATGCAAGCTAGGCAAAATGGGTGCAGGCCTGAGAACACTGCCTGGATTCAAAATGGCCCCTTGCCTCCCAGCACATGCCCAGGGCCTGCCTGTACCAGCACTCAAAATCGCCCCCACCCACATGGCCTATCCCCATGAACAGCCCAAAAATTCAAAAAACACAGAAAAATCAGCACAATCCCATGCCATCCATGCCCTCCATGATGTTAAAATTCAAGACACCCCACAGAAAGACTAGGCCAATGCACCACCCACTACCCCTGGTCAAAAGGCCCCAACAGCCCAACAAATCGAAAAACACAGAAAAATCTGCACAATTCCATGCCATCCATGCCCTCCATGATGTTTAAATTCAAGACATCCCACAGAAAGACTAGGCCCATGCACCACTCACTACCCCTGGTCAAAAGGCCCCAACAACAGCCCAAAAAATCAAAAAACACAGAAAAATCAGCACAATCCCATGCCATCCATGCCCTCCATGATGTTTAAATTCAAGACACCCCACAGAAAGACTAGGCCCATGCACCACTCACTACCCCTGGGCCTAATGTATGAAAGCTAGGCAAAATGGGTGCAGGCCTGAGAACTCTGCCTGCATTCAAAATGGCCCCTTGCCTCCCAGCACATGCCCAGGGCCTGCCTGTACCAGCACTCAAAATGGCCCCCACCCACATGGCCTATCCCCATGAACACCCCAAAAAATCGAAAAACACAGAAAAATCAGCACAATCCCATGCCATCCATGCCCTCCATGATGTTAAAATTCAAGACACCCCACAGGAAGACTAGGCCCATGCACCACTCACTACCCCTGGTCAAAAGGCCCCAACAACAATCCCAAAAAATCAAAAAACACAGAAAAATCAGCACAATCCCATGCCATCCATGCCCTCCATGATGTTTAAATTCAAGACACCCCACAGAAAGACTAGGCCCGTGCACCACTCACTACCCCTGGTCAAAAGGCCCCAACAGCCCAAAAAATCGAAAAACACAGAAAAATCAGCACAATCCCATGCCATCCATGCCCTCCATGATGTTTAAATTCAAGACACCCCACAGAGAGACTAGGCCCATGCACCGCTCACTACCCCTGGTCAAAAGGCCCCAACAACAGCCCAAAAAATCGAAAAACACAGAAAAATCAGCACAATCCCATGCCATCCATGCTCTCCATGATGTTTAAATTCAAGACATCCCACAGAGAGACTAGGCCCATGCACCACTCACTACCCCTGGTCAAAAGGCCCCAACCACAGCCCAAAAAAATCGAAAAACACAGAAAAATCAGCACAATCCCATGCCATCCATGCCCTCTATGATGTTTAAATTCAAGACACCCCACAGAAAGACTAGGCCCATGCACCACTCACTACCCCTGGGCCTAATGTATGAAAGCTAGGCAAAATGGGTGCAGGCCTGAGAACACTGCCTGCATTCAAAATGGCCCCTTGCCTCCCAGCAAATGCCCAGGGCCTGCCTGTACCAGCCCTCAAAATGGCCCCCACCCACATGGCCTGTCCCCATGAACACCCCAAAAAATCGAAAAACACAGAAAAATCAGCACAATCCTATGCCATCCATGCCCTCCATGATGTTTAAATTCAAGACACCCCACAGAAAGACTAGGCCCATGCACCACTCACTACCCCTGGGCATAATGTATGCAAGCTAGGCAAAATGGGTGCAGGCCTGAGAACACTGCCTGGATTCAAAATGGCCCCTTGCCTCCCAGCACATGCCCAGGGCCTGCCTGTACCAGCACTCAAAATCGCCCCCACCCACATGGCCTATCCCCATGAACAGCCCAAAAATTCAAAAAACACAGAAAAATCAGCACAATCCCATGCCATCCATGCCCTCCATGATGTTAAAATTCAAGACACCCCACAGAAAGACTAGGCCAATGCACCACCCACTACCCCCGGTCAAAAGGCCCCAACAGCCCAACAAATCGAAAAACACAGAAAAATCTGCACAATCCCATGCCATCCATGCCCTCCATGATGTTTAAATTCAAGACACCCCACAGAAAGACTAGGCCCATGCACGACTCACTACCCCTGGGCCTAATGTATGAAAGCTAGGCAAAATGGGTGCAGGCCTGAGAACACTGCCTGCATTCAAAATGGCCATTTGCCTCCCAGCACATGCCCAGGACCTGCCTGTACCAGCACTCAAAATAGCCCCCACCCACATGGCCTATCCCCATGAACAGCCCAAAAATTCAAAAAACACAGAAAAATCAGCACAATCCCATGCCATCCATGCCCTCCATGATGTTAAAATTCAAGACACCCCACAGAAAGACTAGGCCAATGCACCACCCACTACCCCTGGTCAAAAGGCCCCAACAGCCCAACAAATCGAAAAACACAGAAGAATCTGCACAATCCCATGCCATCCATGCCCTCCATGATGTTTAAATTCAAGACACCCCACAGAAAGACTAGGCCCATGCACCACTCACTACCCCTGGGCCTAATGTATGAAAGCTAGGCAAAATGGGTGCAGGCCTGAGAACTCTGCCTGCATTCAAAATGGCCCCTTGCCTCCCAGCACATGCCCAGGGCCTGCCTGTACCAGCACTCAAAATGGCCCCCACCCACATGGCCTATCCCCATGAACACCCCAAAAAATCGAAAAACACAGAAAAATCAGCACAATCCCATGCCATCCATGCCCTCCATGATGTTAAAATTCAAGACACCCCACAGGAAGACTAGGCCCATGCACCACTCACTACCCCTGGTCAAAAGGCCCCAACAACAATCCCAAAAAATCAAAAAACACAGAAAAATCAGCACAATCCCATGCCATCCATGCCCTCCATGATGTTTAAATTCAAGACACCCCACAGAAAGACTAGGCCCGTGCACCACTCACTACCCCTGGTCAAAAGGCCCCAACAGCCCAAAAAATCGAAAAACACAGAAAAATCAGCACAATCCCATGCCATCCATGCCCTCCATGACGTTTAAATTCAAGACACCCCACAGAGAGACTAGGCCCATGCACCACTCACTACCCCTGGTCAAAAGGCCCCAACAACAGCCCAAAAAATCGAAAAACACAGAAAAATCAGCACAATCCCATGCCATCCATGCTCTCCATGATGTTTAAATTCAAGACATCCCACAGAGAGACTAGGCCCATGCACCACTCACTACCCCTGGTCAAAAGGCCCCAACCACAGCCCAAAAAAAATCGAAAAACACAGAAAAATCAGCACAATCCCATGCCATCCATGCCCTCTATGATGTTTAAATTCAAGACACCCCACAGAAAGACTAGGCCCATGCACCACTCACTACCCCTGGGCCTAATGTATGAAAGCTAGGCAAAATGGGTGCAGGCCTGAGAACACTGCCTGCATTCAAAATGGCCCCTTGCCTCCCAGCAAATGCCCAGGGCCTGCCTGTACCAGCCCTCAAAATGGCCCCCACCCACATGGCCTGTCCCCATGAACACCCCAAAAAATCGAAAAACACAGAAAAATCAGCACAATCCTATGCCATCCATGCCCTCCATGATGTTTAAATTCAAGACACCCCACAGAAAGACTAGGCCCATGCACCACTCACTACCCCTGGGCATAATGTATGCAAGCTAGGCAAAATGGGTGCAGGCCTGAGAACACTGCCTGGATTCAAAATGGCCCCTTGCCTCCCAGCACATGCCCAGGGCCTGCCTGTACCAGCACACAAAATCGCCCCCACCCACATGGCCTATCCCCATGAACAGCCCAAAAATTCAAAAAACACAGAAAAATCAGCACAATCCCATGCCATCCATGCCCTCCATGATGTTAAAATTCAAGACACCCCACAGAAAGACTAGGCCAATGCACCACCCACTACCCCCGGTCAAAAGGCCCCAACAGCCCAACAAATCGAAAAACACAGAAAAATCTGCACAATCCCATGCCATCCATGCCCTCCATGATGTTTAAATTCAAGACACCCCACAGAAAGACTAGGCCCATGCACGACTCACTACCCCTGGGCCTAATGTATGAAAGCTAGGCAAAATGGGTGCAGGCCTGAGAACACTGCCTGCATTCAAAATGGCCATTTGCCTCCCAGCACATGCCCAGGACCTGCCTGTACCAGCACTCAAAATAGCCCCCACCCACATGGCCTATCCCCATGAACAGCCCAAAAATTCAAAAAACACAGAAAAATCAGCACAATCCCATGCCATCCATGCCCTCCATGATGTTAAAATTCAAGACACCCCACAGAAAGACTAGGCCAATGCACCACCCACTACCCCTGGTCAAAAGGCCCCAACAGCCCAACAAATCGAAAAACACAGAAGAATCTGCACAATCCCATGCCATCCATGCCCTCCATGATGTTTAAATTCAAGACATCCCACAGAAAGACTAGGCCCATGCACCACTCACTACCCCTGGTCAAAAGGCCCCAACAACAGCCCAAAAAATAAAAAAAACACAGAAAAATCAGCACAATCCCATGCCATCCATGCCCTCCATGATGTTTAAATTCAAGACACCCCACAGAAAGACTAGGCCCATGCACCACTCACTACCCCTGGGCCTAATGTATGAAAGCTAGGCAAAATGGGTGCAGGCCTGAGAACTCTGCCTGCATTCAAAATGGCCCCTTGCCTCCCAGCACATGCCCAGGGCCTGCCTGTACCAGCACTCAAAATGGCCCCCACCCACATGGCCTATCCCCATGAACACCCCAAAAAATCGAAAAACACAGAAAAATCAGCACAATCCCATGCCATCCATGCCCTCCATGATGTTAAAATTCAAGACACCCCACAGGAAGACTAGGCCCATGCACCACTCACTACCCCTGGTCAAAAGGCCCCAACAACAATCCCAAAAAATCGAAAAACACAGAAAAATCAGCACAATCCCATGCCATCCATGCCCTCCATGATGTTTAAATTCAAGACACCCCACAGAAAGACTAGGCCCGTGCACCACTCACTACCCCTGGTCAAAAGGCCCCAACAGCCCAAAAAATCGAAAAACACAGAAAAATCAGCACAATCCCATGCAATCCATGCCCTCCATGATGTTTAAATTCAAGACACCCCACAGAGAGACTAGGCCCATGCACCACTCACTACCCCTGGTCAAAAGGCCCCAACAACAGCCCAAAAAATCGAAAAACACAGAAAAATCAGCACAATCCCATGCCATCCATGCTCTCCGTGATGTTTAAATTCAATACATCCCACAGAAAGACTAGGCCCATGCACCACTCACTACCCCTGGTCAAAAGGCCCCAACCACAGCCCAAAAAAAATCGAAAAACACAGAAAAATCAGCACAATCCCATGCCATCCATGCCCTCTATGATGTTTAAATTCAAGACACCCCACAGAAAGACTAGGCCCATGCACCACTCACTACCCCTGGGCCTAATGTATGAAAGCTAGGCAAAATGGGTGCAGGCCTGAGAACACTGCCTGCATTCAAAATGGCCCCTTGCCTCCCAGCAAATGCCCAGGGCCTGCCTGTACCAGCACTCAAAATGGCCCCCACCCACATGGCCTGTCCCCATGAACACCCCAAAAAATCGAAAAACACGGAAAAATCAGCACAATGCTATGCCATCCATGCCCTCCATGATGTTTAAATTCAAGACACCCCACAGAAAGACTAGGCCCATGCACCACTCACTACCCCTGGGCATAATGTATGCAAGCTAGGCAAAATGGGTGCAGGCCTGAGAACACTGCCTGGATTCAAAATGGCCCCTTGCCTCCCAGCACATGCCCAGGGCCTGCCTGTACCAGCACTCAAAATCGCCCCCACCCACATGGCCTATCCCCATGAACAGCCCAACAAATCGAAAAACACAGAAAAATCTGCACAATCCCATGCCATCCATGCCCTCCATGATGTTTAAATTCAAGACATCCCACAGAAAGACTAGGCCCATGCACCACTCACTACCCCTGGTCAAAAGGCCCCAACAACAGCCCAAAAAATCAAAAAACACAGAAAAATCAGCACAATCCCATGCCATCCATGCCCTCCATGATGTTTAAATTCAAGACACCCCACAGAAAGACTAGGCCCATGCACCACTCACTACCCCTGGGCCTAATGTATGAAAGCTAGGCAAAATGGGTGCAGGCCTGAGAACTCTGCCTGCATTCAAAATGGCCCCTTGCCTCCCAGCACATGCCCAGGGCCTGCCTGTACCAGCACACAAAATCGCCCCCACCCACATGGCCTATCCCCATGAACAGCCCAAAAATTCAAAAAACACAGAAAAATCAGCACAATCCCATGCCATCCATGCCCTCCATGATGTTAAAATTCAAGACACCCCACAGAAAGACTAGGCCAATGCACCACCCACTACCCCCGGTCAAAAGGCCCCAACAGCCCAACAAATCGAAAAACACAGAAAAATCTGCACAATCCCATGCCATCCATGCCCTCCATGATGTTTAAATTCAAGACACCCCACAGAAAGACTAGGCCCATGCACGACTCACTACCCCTGGGCCTAATGTATGAAAGCTAGGCAAAATGGGTGCAGGCCTGAGAACACTGCCTGCATTCAAAATGGCCATTTGCCTCCCAGCACATGCCCAGGACCTGCCTGTACCAGCACTCAAAATAGCCCCCACCCACATGGCCTATCCCCATGAACAGCCCAAAAATTCAAAAAACACAGAAAAATCAGCACAATCCCATGCCATCCATGCCCTCCATGATGTTAAAATTCAAGACACCCCACAGAAAGACTAGGCCAATGCACCACCCACTACCCCTGGTCAAAAGGCCCCAACAGCCCAACAAATCGAAAAACACAGAAGAATCTGCACAATCCCATGCCATCCATGCCCTCCATGATGTTTAAATTCAAGACATCCCACAGAAAGACTATGCCCATGCACCACTCACTACCCCTGGTCAAAAGGCCCCAACAACAGCCCAAAAAATAAAAAAAACACAGAAAAATCAGCACAATCCCATGCCATCCATGCCCTCCATGATGTTTAAATTCAAGACACCCCACAGAAAGACTAGGCCCATGCACCACTCACTACCCCTGGGCCTAATGTATGAAAGCTAGGCAAAATGGGTGCAGGCCTGAGAACTCTGCCTGCATTCAAAATGTCCCCTTGCCTCCCAGCACATGCCCAGGGCCTGCCTGTACCAGCACTCAAAATGGCCCCCACCCACATGGCCTATCCCCACGAACACCCCAAAAAATCGAAAAACACAGAAAAATCAGCACAATCCCATGCCATCCATGCCCTCCATGATGTTAAAATTCAAGACACCCCACAGGAAGACTAGGCCCATGCACCACTCACTACCCCTGGTCAAAAGGCCCCAACAACAATCCCAAAAAATCAAAAAACACAGAAAAATCAGCACAATCCCATGCCATCCATGCCCTCCATGATGTTTAAATTCAAGACACCCCACAGAAAGACTAGGCCCGTGCACCACTCACTACCCCTGGTCAAAAGGCCCCAACAGCCCAAAAAATCGAAAAACACAGAAAAATCAGCACAATCCCATGCCATCCATGCCCTCCATGATGTTTAAATTCAAGACACCCCACAGAGAGACTAGGCCCATGCACCACTCACTACCCCTGGTCAAAAGGCCCCAACAACAGCCCAAAAAATCGAAAAACACAGAAAAATCAGCACAATCCCATGCCATCCATGCTCTCCATGATGTTTAAATTCAAGAAATCCCACAGAAAGACTAGGCCCATGCACCACTCACTACCCCTGGTCAAAAGGCCCCAACCACAGCCCAAAAAAAATCGAAAAACACAGAAAAATCAGCACAATCCCATGCCATCCATGCCCTCTATGATGTTTAAATTCAAGACACCCCACAGAAAGACTAGGCCCATGCACCACTCACTACCCCTGGGCCTAATGTATGAAAGCTAGGCAAAATGGGTGCAGGCCTGAGAACACTGCCTGCATTCAAAATGGCCCCTTGCCTCCCAGCAAATGCCCAGGGCCTGCCTGTACCAGCACTCAAAATGGCCCCCACCCACATGGCCTGTCCCCATGAACACCCCAAAAAATCGAAAAACACAGAAAAATCAGCACAATCCTATGCCATCCATGCCCTCCATGATGTTTAAATTCAAGACACCCCACAGAAAGACTAGGCCCATGCACCACTCACTACCCCTGGGCATAATGTATGCAAGCTAGGCAAAATGGGTGCAGGCCTGAGAACACTGCCTGGATTCAAAATGGCCCCTTGCCTCCCAGCACATGCCCAGGGCCTGCCTGTACCAGCACTCAAAATCGCCCCCACCCACATGGCCTATCCCAATGAACAGCCCAAAAATTCAAAAAACACGGAAAAATCAGCACAATCCCATGCCATCCATGCCCTCCATGATGTTAAAATTCAAGACTCCCCACAGAAAGACTAGGCCAATGCACCACCCACTACCCCTGGTCAAAAGGCCCCAACAGCCCAACAAATCGAAAAACACAGAAAAATCTGCACAATCCCATGCCATCCATGCCCTCCATGATGTTTAAATTCAAGACACCCCACAGAAAGACTAGGCCCATGCACGACTCACTACCCCTGGGCCTAATGTATGAAAGCTAGGCAAAATGGGTGCAGGCCTGAGAACACTGCCTGCATTCAAAATGGCCATTTGCCTCCCAGCACATGCCCAGGACCTGCCTGTACCAGCACTCAAAATCGCCCCCACCCACATGGCCTATCCCCATGAACAGCCCAAAAATTCAAAAAACACAGAAAAATCAGCACAATCCCATGCCATCCATGCCCTCCATGATGTTAAAATTCAAGACACCCCACAGAAAGACTAGGCCAATGCACCACCCACTACCCCTGGTCAAAAGGCCCCAACAGCCCAACAAATCGAAAAACACAGAAAAATCTGCACAATCCCATGCCATCCATGCCCTCCATGATGTTTAAATTCAAGACATCCCACAGAAAGACTAGGCCCATGCACCACTCACTACCCCTGGTCAAAAGGCCCCAACAACAGCCCAAAAAATCAAAAAACACAGAAAAATCAGCACAATCCCATGCCATCCATGCCCTCTATGATGTTTAAATTCAAGACACCCCACAGAAAGACTAGGCCCATGCACCACTCACTACCCCTGGGCCTAATGTATGAAAGCTAGGCAAAATGGGTGCAGGCCTGAGAACACTGCCTGCATTCAAAATGGCCCCTTGCCTCCCAGCAAATGCCCAGGGCCTGCCTGTACCAGCACTCAAAATGGCCCCCACCCACATGGCCTGTCCCCATGAACACCCCAAAAAATCGAAAAACACAGAAAAATCAGCACAATCCTATGCCATCCATGCCCTCCATGATGTTTAAATTCAAGACACCCCACAGAAAGACTAGGCCCATGCACCACTCACTACCCCTGGGCATAATGTATGCAAGCTAGGCAAAATGGGTGCAGGCCTGAGAACACTGCCTGGATTCAAAATGGCCCCTTGCCTCCCAGCACATGCCCAGGGCCTGCCTGTACCAGCACTCAAAATCGCCCCCACCCACATGGCCTATCCCCATGAACAGCCCAAAAATTCAAAAAACACAGAAAAATCAGCACAATCCCATGCCATCCATGCCCTCCATGATGTTAAAATTCAAGACTCCCCACAGAAAGACTAGGCCAATGCACCACCCACTACCCCTGGTCAAAAGGCCCCAACAGCCCAACAAATCGAAAAACACAGAAAAATCTGCACAATCCCATGCCATCCATGCCCTCCATGATGTTTAAATTCAAGACACCCCACAGAAAGACTAGGCCCATGCACGACTCACTACCCCTGGGCCTAATGTATGAAAGCTAGGCAAAATGGGTGCAGGCCTGAGAACACTGCCTGCATTCAAAATGGCCATTTGCCTCCCAGCACATGCCCAGGACCTGCCTGTACCAGCACTCAAAATCGCCCCCACCCACATGGCCTATCCCCATGAACAGCCCAAAAATTCAAAAAACACAGAAAAATCAGCACAATCCCATGCCATCCATGCCCTCCATGATGTTAAAATTCAAGACACCCCACAGAAAGACTAGGCCAATGCACCACCCACTACCCCTGGTCAAAAGGCCCCAACAGCCCAACAAATCGAAAAACACAGAAAAATCTGCACAATCCCATGCCATCCATGCCCTCCATGATGTTTAAATTCAAGACATCCCACAGAAAGACTAGGCCCATGCACCACTCACTACCCCTGGTCAAAAGGCCCCAACAACAGCCCAAAAAATCAAAAAACACAGAAAAATCAGCACAATCCCATGCCATCCATGCCCTCCATGATGTTTAAATTCAAGACACCCCACAGAAAGACTAGGCCCATGCACCACTCACTACCCCTGGGCCTAATGTATGAAAGCTAGGCAAAATGGGTGCAGGCCTGAGAACTCTGCCTGCATTCAAAATGGCCCCTTGCCTCCCAGCACATGCCCAGGGCCCGCCTGTACCAGCACTCAAAATGGCCCCCACCCACATGGCCTATCCCCATGAACACCCCAAAAAAATCGAAAAACACAGAAAAATCAGCACAATCCCATGCCATCCATGCCCTCCATGATGTTAAAATTCAAGACACCCCACAGGAAGACTAGGCCCATGCACCACTCACTACCCCTGGTCAAAAGGCCCCAACAACAATCCCAAAAAATCGAAAAACACAGAAAAATCAGCACAATCCCATGCCATCCATGCCCTCCATGATGTTTAAATTCAAGACACCCCACAGAAAGACTAGGCCCGTGCACCACTCACTACCCCTGGTCAAAAGGCCCCAACAGCCCAAAAAATCGAAAAACACGGAAAAATCAGCACAATCCCATGCCATCCATGCCCTCCATGATGTTTAAATTCAAGACACCCCACAGAGAGACTAGGCCCATGCACCACTCACTACCCCTGGTCAAAAGGCCCCAACAACAGCCCAAAAAATCGAAAAACACAGAAAAATCAGCACAATCCCATGCCATCCATGCTCTCCATGATGTTTAAATTCAAGACATCCCACAGAAAGACTAGGCCCATGCAACACTCACTACCCCTGGTCAAAAGGCCCCAACCACAGCCCAAAAAAAATCGAAAAACACAAAAAAATCAGCACAATCCCATGCCATCCATGCCCTCTATGATGTTTAAATTCAAGACACCCCACAGAAAGACTAGGCCCATGCACCACTCACTACCCCTGGGCCTAATGTATGAAAGCTAGGCAAAATGGGTGCAGGCCTGAGAACACTGCCTGCATTCAAAATGGCCCCTTGCCTCCCAGCAAATGCCCAGGGCCTGCCTGTACCAGCACTCAAAATGGCCCCCACCCACATGGCCTGTCCCCATGAACACCCCAAAAAATCGAAAAACACAGAAAAATCAGCACAATCATATGCCATCCATGCCCTCCATGATGTTTAAATTCAAGACACCCCACAGAAAGACTAGGCCCATGCACCACTCACTACCCCTGGGCATAATGTAGGCAAGCTAGGCAAAATGGGTGCAGGCCTGAGAACACTGCCTGGATTCAAAATGGCCCCTTGCCTCCCAGCACATGCCCAGGGCCTATCTGTACCAGCACTCAAAATCGCCCCCACCCACATGGCCTATCCCCATGAACAGCCCAAAAATTCAAAAAACACAGAAAAATCAGCACAATCCCATGCCATCCATGCCCTCCATGATGTTAAAATTCAAGACACCCCACAGAAAGACTAGGCCAATGCACCACCCACTACCCATGGTCAAAAGGCCCCAACAGCCCAACAAATCGAAAAACACAGAAAAATCTGCACAATCCCATGCCATCCATGCCCTCCATGATGTTTAAATTCAAGACATCCCACAGAAAGACTAGGCCCATGCACCACTCACTACCCCTGGTCAAAAGGCCCCAACAACAGCCCAAAAAATCAAAAAACACAGAAAAATCAGCACAATCCCATGCCATCCATGCCCTCCATGATGTTTAAATTCAAGACACCCCACAGAAAGACTAGGCCCATGCACCACTCACTACCCCTGGGCCTAATGTATGAAAGCTAGGCAAAATGGGTGCAGGCCTGAGAACTCTGCCTGCATTCAAAATGGCCCCTTGCCTCCCAGCACATGCCCAGGGCCTGCCTGTACCAGCACTCAAAATGGCCCCCACCCACATGGCCTATCCCCATGAACACCCCAAAAAATCAAAAAACACAGAAAAATCAGCACAATCCCATGCCATCCATGCCCTCCATGATGTTAAAATTCAAGACACCCCACAGGAAGACTAGGCCCATGCACCACTCACTACCCCTGGTCAAAAGGCCCCAACAACAATCCCAAAAAATCGAAAAAAATCGAAAAACACAGAAAAATCAGCACAATCCCATGCCATCCATGCCCTCCATGATGTTTAAATTCAAGACACCCCACAGAAAGACTAGGCCCGTGCACCACTCACTACCCCTGGTCAAAAGGCCCCAACAGCCCAAAAAATCGAAAAACACAGAAAAATCAGCACAATCCCATGCCATCCATGCCCTCCATGATGTTTAAATTCAAGACACCCCACAGAGAGACTAGGCCCATGCACCGCTCACTACCCCTGGTCAAAAGGCCCCAACAACAGCCCAAAAAATCGAAAAACACAGAAAAATCAGCACAATCCCATGCCATCCATGCTCTCCATGATGTTTAAATTCAAGACATCCCACAGAAAGACTAGGCCCATGCACCACTCACTACCCCTGGTCAAAAGGCCCCAACCACAGCCCAAAAAAAATCGAAAAACACAGAAAAATCAGCACAATCCCATGCCATCCATGCCCTCTATGATGTTTAAATTCAAGACACCCCACAGAAAGACTAGGCCCATGCACCACTCACTACCCCTGGGCCTAATGTATGAAAGCTAGGCAAAATGGGTGCAGGCCTGAGAACACTGCCTGCATTCAAAATGGCCCCTTGCCTCCCAGCAAATGCCCAGGGCCTGCCTGTACCAGCACTCAAAATGGCCCCCACCCACATGGCCTGTCCCCATGAACACCCCATAAAATCGAAAAACACAGAAAAATCAGCACAATCCTATGCCATCCATGCCCTCCATGATGTTTAAATTCAAGACACCCCACAGAGAGACTAGGCCCATGCACCACTCACTGCCCCTGGTCAAAAGGCCCCAACAACAGCCCAACAAATCGAAGAAACACAGAAAAATCAGCACAATCCCATGCCATCCATGCCCTCCATGATGTTTAAATTCAAGACACCCCACAGAAAGAATACGCCCATGCACCACTCACTACCCCTGGGCATAATGTATGAAAGCTAGGCAAAATGGGTGCAGGCCTGAGAACACTGCCTGGATTCAAAATGGCTCCTTGCCTCCCAGCACATGCCCAGGGCCTGCCTGTACCAGCACTCAAAATCGCCCCCACCCACATGGCCTATCCCCATGAACAGCCCAAAAATTCAAAAAACACAGAAAAATCAGCACAATCCCATGCCATCCATGCCCTCCATGATGTTAAAATTCAAGACACCCCACAGAAAGACTAGGCCCATGCACCACTCACTACCCCTGGTCAAAAGGCCCCAACAGCCCAACAAATCGTAAAACACAGAAAAATCAGCACAATCCCATGCCATCCATGCCCTCCATGATGTTTAAATTCAAGACATCCCACAGAAAGACTAGGCCCATGCACCACTCACTCCCCTAGTCAAAAGGCCCCAACAACAGCCCAAAAAATCGAAAAACACAGAAAAATCAGCACAATCCCATGCCATCCATGCCCTCCATGATGTTTTAATTCAAGACACCCCACAGAAAGACTAGGCCCATGCACCACTCACTACCCCTGGTCAAAAGGCCCCAACAGCCCAACAAATCGAAAAACACAGAAAAATCAGCACAATCCTATGCCATCCATGCCCTCCATGATGTTTAAATTCAAGACATCCCACAGAAAGACTAGGCCCATGCACCACTCACTACCCCTAGTCAAAAGGCCCCAACAACAGCCCAAAAAATCGAAAAACACAGAAAAGTCAGCACAATCCCATGCCATCCATGCCCTCCATGATGTTTTAATTCAAGACACCCCACAGAAAGACTAGGCCCATGCACCACTCACTACCCCTGGGCATAATGTATGAAAGCTAGGCAAAATGGGTGCAGGCCTGAGAACTCTGCCTGCATTCAAAATGGCCCCTTGCCTCCCAGCACATGCCCAGGGCCTGCCTGTACCAGCACTCAAAATGGCCCCCACCCACATGGCCTATCCCCATGAACACCCCAAAAAATCGAAAAACACAGAAAAATCAGCACAATCCCATGCCATCCACGCCCTCCATGATGTTAAAATTCAAGACACCCCACAGAAAGACTAGGCCCATGCACCACTCACTACCCCTGGTCAAAAGGCCCCAACAACAATCCCAAAAAATCGAAAAACACAGAAAAATCAGCACAATCCCATGCCATCCATGCCCTCCATGTTGTTTAAATTCAAGACACCCCACAGAAAGACTAGGCCCATGCACCACTCACTACCCCTGGTCAAAAGGCCCCAACAACAGCCCAACAAATCGAAAAACACAGAAAAATCAGCACAATCCCATGCCATCCATGCCCTCCATGATGTTTAAATTCAAGACATCCCACAGAAAGACTACGCCCATGCACCACTCACTACCCCTGGTCAAAAGGCCCCTACCACAGCCCAAAAAAAATCGAAAAACACAGAAAAATCAGCACAATCCCATGCCATCCATGCCCTCCATGATGTTTAAATTCAAGACACCCCACAGAAAGACTAGGCCCATGCACCCCTCACTACCCCTGGGCCTAATGTATGAAAGCTAGGCAAAATGGGTGCAGGCCTGAGAACACTGCCTGCATTCAAAATGGCCCCTTGCCTCCCAGCACATGCCCAGGGCCTGCCTGTACCAGCACTCAAAATGGCCCCCATCTACATGGCCTGTCCCCATGAACACCCCAAAAAATCAAAAAACACAGAAAAATCAGCACAATCCTATGCCATCCATGCCCTCCATGATGTTTAAATTCAAGACACCCCACAGAGAGACTAGGCCCATGCACCACTCACTACCCCTGGTCAAAAGGCCCCAACAACAGCCCAAAAAATCAAAAAACACAGAAAAATCAGCACAATCCCATGCCATCCATGCACTCCATGATGTTTAAATTCAAGACACCCGACAGAAAGACTAGGCCCATGCACCACTCACTACCCCTGGTCAAAAGGCCCCAACAACAGCCCAACAAATTGAAAAACACAGAAAATTCAGCACAATCCGATGCCATCCATGCCCTCCATGATGTTTAAATTCAAGACATCCCACAGAAAGACTAGGCCCATGCACCACTCACTACCCCTGGTCAAAAGGCCCCAACAACAGCCCAAAAAATCGAAAAACACAGAAAAATTAGCACAATCCCATGCCATCCATGCCCTCCATGATGTTTAAATTCAAGACACCCCACAGAAAGACTAGGCCAATGCACCACTCACTACCCCTGGGCCTAATGTATGAAAGCTAGGCAAAATGGGTGCAGGCCTGAGAACACTGCCTGCATTCAAAATGGCCCCTTGCCTCCCAGCACATGCCCAGGGCCTGCCTGTACCAGCACTCAAAATGGCCCCCACCCACATGGCCTTTCTCCATGAACAATCCAAAAAATCGAAAAACACAGAAAAATCAGCATAATCCCATGCTATCCATGCCCTCCATGATGTTTAAATTCAAGACACCCCACAGAAAGACTAGGCCCATGCACCACTCACTACCCCTGGTCAAAAGGCCAAACAACAGCCCAAAAAATCGAAAAACACAGAAAAATCAGCACAATCCCATGCCATCCATGCCCTCCATGATGTTTAAATTCAAGACATCCCACTGAAAGACTAGGCCCATGCACCACTCACTACACCTGGTCAAAAGGCCCCAACAACAGCCCAAAAAAACGAAAAACACAGAAAAATCAGCACAATCCCATGCCATCCATGCCCTCCATGATGTTTAAATTCAAGACACCCCACAGAAAGACTAGGCCCATGCACCACTCACTACCCCTGGGCCTAATGTATGAAGGCTAGGCAAAATGGGTGCAGGCCTGAGAACACTGCCTGCATTCAAAATGGCCCCTTGCCTCCCAGCACATGCCCAGGGCCTGCCTGTACCAGCACTCAAAATGGCCCCCACCCACATGGCCCGTCCCCATGAACACCCCAAAAAATCAAAAAACACTGAAAAATCAGCACAATCCCATGCCATCCATGCCCTCCATGATGTTTAAATTCAAGACACCCCAAAGAGAGACTAGGCCCATTTACTAATCACTACCCCTGGTCAAAAAGGCCCCAACAACAGCCCAAAAAATCGAAAAACACAGAAAAATCAGCACAATCCCATGCCATCCATGCCCTCCATGATATTTAAATTCAAGACATCCCACAGAAAGACTAGGTCCATGCACCACTCACTACCCCTGGTCAAAAGGCCCCAACAACAGCTCAAAAAATCAAAAAACACAGAAAAATCAGCACAATCCCATGCCATCCATGCCCTCCATGATGTTTAAATTCAAGACACCCCACAGAAAGACTAGGCCCATGCACCAGGCTCACTACCCCTGGTCAAAAGGCCCCAACAACAGCCCAACAAATCGAAAAACCCAGAAAAATCAGCACAATCCCATGCCATCCATGCCCTCCATGATGTTTAAATTCAAGACATCCCACAGAAACACTAGGCCCATGCACCACTCACTACCCCTGGTCAAAAGGCCCCAACAACAGCCCAAAAAATCGAAAAACACAGAAAAATCAGCACAATCCCCTGCCATCCATGCCCTCCATGATGTTGAAATTCAAGACACCCCACAGAGAGACTAGGCCCATGCACCACTCACTACCCCTGGTCAAAAGGCCCCAACAACAGCCCAAAAAATTGAAAAACACAGAAAAATCAGCACAATCCCATGCCATCCATGCCCTCCATGATGTTTAAATTCAAGACACTCCACAGAAAGACTAGGCCCGTGCACCACTCACTACCCCTGGTCAAAAGGCCAAACAACAGCCCAAAAAAACGAAAAACACAGAAAAGTCAGCACAATCCCATGCCATCCATGCCCTCCATGATGTTTAAATTCAAGACATCCCACAGAAAGACTAGGCCCATGCACCACTCACTACACCTGGTCAAAAGGCCCCAACAACAGCCCAAAAAAACGAAAAACACAGAAAAGTCAGCACAATCCCATGCCATCCATGCCCTCCATGATGTTTAAATTCAAGACATCCCACAGAAAGACTAGGCCCATGCACCACTCACTACACCTGGTCAAAAGGCCCCAACAACAGCCCAAAAAAACGAAAAACACAGAAAAGTCAGCACAATCCCATGCCATCCATGCCCTCCATGATGTTTAAATTCAAGACACCCCACAGAAAGACTAGGCCCATGCACCACTCACTACCCCTGGGCCTAATGTATGAAGGCTAGGCAAAATGGGTGCAGGCCTGAGAACACTGCCTGCATTCAAAATGGCCCCTTGCCTCCCAGCACATGCCCAGGGCCTGCCTGTACCAGCACTCAAAATGGCCCCCACCCACATGGCCTGTCCCCATGAACACCCTAAAAAATCGAAAAACACAGAAAAATCAGCACAATCCCATGCCATCCATGCCCTCCATGATGTTTAAATTCAAGACACCCCAAAGAGAGACTAGGCCCATTTGCTACTCACTACCCCTGGTCAAAAAGGCCCCAACAACAGCCCAAAAAATCGAAAAACACAGAAAAATCAGCACAATCCCATGCCATCCATGCCCTCCATGATATTTAAATTCAAGACATCCCACAGAAAGACTAGGTCCATGCACCACTCACTACCCCTGGTCAAAAAGCCCCAACAACAGCTCAAAAAATCGAAAAACACAGAAAAATCAGCACAATCCCATGCCATCCATGCCCTCCATGATGTTTAAATTCAAGACACCCCACAGAAAGACTAGGCCCATGCACCACGCTCACTACCCCTGGTCAAAAGGCCCCAACAACAGCCCAACAAATCGAAAAACCCAGAAAAATCAGCACAATCCCATGCCATCCATGCCCTCCATGATGTTTAAATTCAAGACATCCCACAGAAACACTAGGCCCATGCACCACTCACTACCCCTGGTCAAAAGGCCCCAACAACAGCCCAAAAAATCGAAAAACACAGAAAAATCTGCACAATCCCCTGCCATCCATGCCCTCCATTAAGTTTAAATTCAGGACACCCCACAGAGAGACTAGGCCCATGCACCACTCACTACCCCTGGTCAAAAGGCCCCAACAGCCCAAAAAATCGAAAAACACAGAAAAATCAGCACAATCCCATGCCATCCATGCCCTCCATGATGTTTAAATTCAAGACACCCCACAGAAAGACTAGGCCCATGCACGACTCACTACCCCTGGGCCTAATGTATGAAAGCTAGGCAAAATGGGTGCAGGCCTGAGAACACTGCCTGCATTCAAAATGGCCCCTTGCCTCCCAGCACATGCCCAGGGCCTGCCTGTACCAGCACTCAAAATGGCCCCCACCCACATGGCCTGTCCCCATGAACACCCCAAAAAAATCGAAAAACACAGAAAAATCAGCACAATCCCATGCCATCCATGCCCTCCATGATGTTTAAATTCAAGACACCCCACAGAGAGACTAGGCCCATGCTTCACTCACTACCCCTGGTCAAAAGGCCCCAACAACAGCCCAAAAAATCGAAAAACACGGAAAGATCAGCACAATGCTATGCCATCCATGCCCTCCATGATGTTTAAATTCAAGACACCCCACAGAGAGACTAGGCCCATGCACCACTCACTACCCCTGGTCAAAAGGCCCAACAACAGCCCAAAAAATCAAAAAACACAGAAAAATCAGCACAATCCCATGCCATCCATGCCCTCCATGATGTTTAAATTCAAGACACCCGACAGAAAGACTAGGCCCATGCACCACTCACTACCCCTGGTCAAAAGGCCCCAACAACAGCCCAACAAATCGAAAAACACAGAAAATTCAGCACAATCCCATGCCATCCATGCCCTCCATGATGTTTAAATTCAAGACATCCCACAGAAAGACTAGGCCCATGCACCACTCACTACCCCTGGTCAAAAGGCCCCAACAACAGCCCAAAAAATCGAAAAACACAGAAAGATCAGCACAATCCTATGCCATCCATGCCCTCCATGATGTTTAAATTCAAGACACCCCACAGAGAGACTAGGCCCATGCACCACTCACTACCCCTGGTCAAAAGGCCCCAACAACAGCCCAAAAAATCGAAAAACACAGAAAAATCAGCACAATCCCATGCCATCCATGCCCTCCATGATGTTTAAATTCAAGACACCCCACAGAAAGACTAGGCCAATGCACCACTCACTACCCCTGGGCCTAATGTATGAAAGCTAGGCAAAATGGGTGCAGGCCTGAGAACACTGCCTGCATTCAAAATGGCCCCTTGCTTCCAAGCACATGCCCAGGGCCTGCCTGTACCAGCACTCAAAATGGCCCCCACCCACATGGCCTGTCTCCATGAACACCCCAAAAAATCGAAAAACACAGAAAAATCAGCACAATCCCATGCCATCCATGCCCTCAATTATGTTTACATTCAAGACACCCCACAGAGAGTCTAGGCCCATGCACCACTCACTACCCCTGGTGAAAAGGCCCCAACTACAGCTCAAAAAATCGAAAAACACAGAAAAATCAGCACAATCCCATGCCATCCATGCCCTCCAAGATGTTTAAATTCAAGACACCCCACAGAAAGACTAGGCCCATGCACCACTCACTACCCCTGGTCAAAAGGCCCCAACAACAGTCCAAACAATCGAAAAACACAGCAAAATCAGCACAATCCCATGCCATCCATGCCCTCCATGATGTGTAAATTCAAGACACCCCACAGAAAGACTAGGCCCATGCACCACTCACTACCCCTGGGCCTAATGTATGAAAGCTAGGCAAAATGGGTGCAGGCCTGAGAACACTGCCTGCATTCAAAATGGCCCTTTGCCTCCCAGCACATGCCCAGGACCTGCCTGTACCAGCACTCAAAATGGCCCCCACCCACATGGCCTGTCCCCATGAACACCCCAAAAAATCGAAAAACACAGAAAAATCAGCACAATCCCATGCCATCCATGCCCTCCATGATGTTTAAATTCAAGACACCCCAAAGAGAGACTAGGCCCATTTGCTACTCACTACCCCTGGTCAAAAAGGCCCCAACAACAGCCCAAAAAATCGAAAAACACAGAAAAATCAGCACAATCCCATGCCATCCATGCCCTCCATGATATTTAAATTCAAGACATCCCACAAAAAGACTAGGCCCATGCACCACGCTCACTACCCCTGGTCAAAAGGCCCCAACAACAGCCCAACAAATCGAAAAACCCAGAAAAATCAGCACAATCCCATGCCATCCATGCCCTCCATGATGTTTAAATTCAAGACATCCCACAGAAACACTAGGCCCATGCACCACTCACTACCCCTGGTCAAAAGGCCCCAACAACAGCCCAAAAAATCGAAAAACACAGAAAAATCTGCACAATCCCCTGCCATCCATGCCCTCCATTAAGTTTAAATTCAAGACACCCCACAGAGAGACTAGGCCCATGCACCACTCACTACCCCTGGTCAAAAGGCCCCAACAGCCCAAAAAATCGAAAAACACAGAAAAATCAGCACAATCCCATGCCATCCATGCCCTCCATGATGTTTAAATTCAAGACACCCCACAGAAAGACTAGGCCCATGCACGACTCACTACCCCTGGGCCTAATGTATGAAAGCTAGGCAAAATGGGTGCAGGCCTGAGAACACTGCCTGCATTCAAAATGGCCCCTTGCCTCCCAGCACATGCCCAGGGCCTGCCTGTACCAGCACTCAAAATGGCCCCCACCCACGTGGCCTGTCCCCATGAACACCCCAAAAAAATCGAAAAACACAGAAAAATCAGCACAATCCCATGCCATCCATGCCCTCCATGATGTTTAAATTCAAGACACCCCACAGAGAGACTAGGCCCATGCTTCACTCACTACCCCTGGTCAAAAGGCCCCAACAACAGCCCAAAAAATCGAAAAACACAGAAAGATCAGCACAATCCTATGCCATCCATGCCCTCCATGATGTTTAAATTCAAGACACCCCACAGAGAGACTAGGCCCATGCACCACTCACTACCCCTGGTCAAAAGGCCCAACAACAGCCCAAAAAATCAAAAAACACAGAAAAATCAGCACAATCCCATGCCATCCATGCCCTCCATGATGTTTAAATTCAAGACACCCGACGGAAAGACTAGGCCCATGCACCACTCACTACCCCTGGTCAAAAGGCCCCAACAACAGCCCAACAAATCGAAAAACACAGAAAATTCAGCACAATCCCATGCCATCCATGCCCTCCATGATGTTTAAATTCAAGACATCCCACAGAAAGACTAGGCCCATGCACCACTCACTACCCCTGGTCAAAAGGCCCCAACAACAGCCCAAAAAAATCGAAAAACACAGAAAGATCAGCACAATCCTATGCCATCCATGCCCTCCATGATGTTTAAATTCAAGACACCCCACAGAGAGACTAGGCCCATGCACCACTCACTACCCCTGGTCAAAAGGCCCCAACAACAGCCCAAAAAATCGAAAAACACAGAAAAATCAGCACAATCCCATGCCATCCATGCCCTCCATGATGTTTAAATTCAAGACACCCCACAGAAAGACTAGGCCAATGCACCACTCACTACCCCTGGGCCTAATGTATGAAAGCTAGGCAAAATGGGTGCAGGCCTGAGAACACTGCCTGCATTCAAAATGGCCCCTTGCTTCCGAGCACATGCCCAGGGCCTGCCTGTACCAGCACTCAAAATGGCCCCCACCCACATGGCCTGTCTCCATGAACACCCCAAAAAATCGAAAAACACAGAAAAATCAGCACAATCCCATGCCATCCATGCCCTCAATGATGTTTACATTCAAGACACCCCACAGAGAGTCTAGGCCCATGCACCACTCACTACCCCTGGGGAAAAGGCCCCAACTACAGCTCAAAAAATCGAAAAACACAGAAAAATCAGCACAATCCCATGCCATCCATGCCCTCCAAGATGTTTAAATTCAAGACACCCCACAGAAAGACTAGGCCCATGCACCACTCACTACCCCTGGTCAAAAGGCCCCAACAACAGTCCAAAAAATCGAAAAACACAGCAAAATCAGCACAATCCCATGCCATCCATGCCCTCCATGATGTGTAAATTCAAGACACCCCACAGAAAGACTAGGCCCATGCACCACTCACTACCCCTGGGCCTAATGTATGAAAGCTAGGCAAAATGGGTGCAGGCCTGAGAACACTGCCTGCATTCAAAATGGCCCTTTGCCTCCCAGCACATGCCCAGGACCTGCCTGTACCAGCACTCAAAATGGCCCCCACCCACATGGCCTGTCCCCATGAACACCCCAAAAAATCGAAAAACACAGAAAAATCAGCACAATCCCATGCTATCCATGCCCTCCATGATGTTTAAATTCAAGACACCCCACAGAAAGACTAGGCCCATGCACCACTCACTACCCCTGGTCAAAAGGCCAAACAACAGCCCAAAAAATCGAAAAACACAGAAAAATCAGCACAATCCCATGCCATCCATGCCCTCCATGATGTTTAAATTCAAGACATCCCACAGAAAGACTAGGCCCATGCACCACTCACTACCCCTGGTCAAAAGGCCCCAACAACAGCCCAAAAAAACGAAAAACACAGAAAAATCAGCACAATCCCATGCCATCCATGCCCTCCATGAAGTTTAAATTCAAGACACCCCACAGAAAGACTAGGCCCATGCACCACTCACTACCCCTGGGCCTAATGTATGAAGGCTAGGCAAAATGGGTGCAGGCCTGAGAACACTGCCTGCATTCAAAATGGCCCCTTGCCTCCCAGCACATGCCCAGGGCCTGCCTGTACAAGCACTCAAAATGGCCCCCACCCACATGGCCTGTCCCCATGAACACCCCAAAAAATCGAAAAACACAGAAAAATCAGCACAATCCCATGCCATCCATGCCCTCCATGATGTTTAAATTCAAGACACCCCAAAGAGAGACTAGGCCCATTTACCACTCACTACCCCTGGTCAAAAAGGCCCCACCAACAGCCCAAAAAATCGAAAAACACAGAAAAATCAGCACAATCCCATGCCATCCATGCCCTCCATGATATTTAAATTCAAGACATTCCACAGAAAGACTAGGTCCATGCACCACTCACTACCCCTGGTCAAAAAGCCCCAACAACAGCTCAAAAAATCGAAAAACACAGAAAAATCAGCACAATCCCATGCCATCCATGCCCTCCATGATGTTTAAATTCAAGACACCCCACAGAAAGACTAGGCCCATGCACCACGCTCACTACCCCTGGTCAAAAGGCCCCAACAACAGCCCAACAAATCGAAAAACCCAGAAAAATCAGCACAATCCCATGCCATCCATGCCCTCCATGATGTTTAAATTCAAGACATCCCACAGAAACACTAGGCCCATGCACCACTCACTACCCCTGGTCAAAAGGCCCCAACAACAGCCCAAAAAATCGAAAAACACAGAAAAATCTGCACAATCCCCTGCCATCCATGCCCTCCATGATGTTTAAATTCAAGACACCCCACAGAGAGACTAGGCCCATGCACCACTCACTACCCCTGGTCAAAAGGCCCCAACAGCCCAAAAAATCAAAAAACACAGAAAAATCAGCACAATCCCATGCCATCCATGCCCTCCATGATGTTTAAATTCAAGACACCCCACAGAAAGACTAGGCCCATGCACGACTCACTACCCCTGGGCCTAATGTATGAAAGCTAGGCAAAATGGGTGCAGGCCTGAGAACACTGCCTGCATTCAAAATGGCCCCTTGCCTCCCAGCACATGCCCAGGGCCTGCCTGTACCAGCACTCAAAATGGCCCCCACCCACGTGGCCTGTCCCCATGAACACCCCAAAAAAATCGAAAAACACAGAAAAATCAGCACAATCCCATGCCATCCATGCCCTCCATGATGTTTAAATTCAAGACACCCCACAGAGAGACTAGGCCCATGCTTCACTCACTACCCCTGGTCAAAAGGCCCCAACAACAGCCCAAAAAATCGAAAAACACAGAAAGATCAGCACAATCCTATGCCATCCATGCCCTCCATGATGTTTAAATTCAAGACACCCCACAGAGAGACTAGGCCCATGCACCACTCACTACCCCTGGTCAAAAGGCCCCAACAACAGCCCAAAAAATCAAAAAACACAGAAAAATCAGCACAATCCCATGCCATCCATGCCCTCCATGATGTTTAAATTCAAGACACCCGACAGAAAGACTAGGCCCATGCACCACTCACTACCCCTGGTCAAAAGGCCCCAACAACAGCCCAACAAATCGAAAAACACAGAAAATTCAGCACAATCCCATGCCATCCATGCCCTCCATGATGTTTAAATTCAAGACATCCCACAGAAAGACTAGGCCCATGCACCACTCACTACCACTGGTCAAAAGGCCCCAACAACAGCCCAAAAAATCGAAAAACACAGAAAGATCAGCACAATCCTATGCCATCCATGCCCTCCATAATGTTTAAATTCAAGACGACACCCCACAGAGAGACTAGGCCCATGCACCACTCACTACCCCTGGTCAAAAGGCCCCAACAACAGCCCAAAAAATCAAAAAACACAGAAAAATCAGCACAATCCAATGCCATCCATGCCCTCCATGATGTTTAAATTCAAGACACCCGACAGAAAGACTAGGCCCATGCACCACTCACTACCCCTGGTAGAAAGGCCCCAACAACAGCCCAACAAATCGAAAAACACAGAAAATTCAGCACAATCCCATGCCATCCATGCCCTCCATGATGTTTAAATTCAAGACATCCCACAGAAAGACTAGGCCCATGCACCACTCACTACCCCTGGTCAAAAGGCCCCAACAACAGCCCAAAAAATCGAAAAACACAGAAAAATCAGCACAATCCCATGCCATCCATGCCCTCCATGATGTTTAAATTCAAGACACCCCACAGAAAGACTAGGCCAATGCACCACTCACTACCCCTGGGCCTAATGTATGAAAGCTAGGCAAAATGGGTGCAGGCCTGAGAACACTGCCTGCATTCAAAATGGCCCCTTGCCTCCGAGCACATGCCCGGGGCCTGCCTGTACCAGCACTCAAAATGGCCCCCACCCACATGGCCTGTCTCCATGAACACCCCAAAAAATCGAAAAACACAGAAAAATCAGCACAATCCCATGCCATCCATGCCCTCAATGATGTTTACATTCAAGACACCCCACAGAGAGTCTAGGCCCATGCACCACTCACTACCCCTGGTGAAAAGGCCCCAACTACAGCTCAAAAAATCGAAAAACACAGAAAAATCAGCACAATCCCATGCCATCCATGCCCTCCAAGATGTTTAAATTCAAGACACCCCACAGAAAGACTAGGCCCATGCACCACTCACTACCCCTGGTCAAAAGGCCCCAACAACAGTCCAAAAAATCGAAAAACACAGCAAAATCAGCACAATCCCATGCCATCCATGCCCTCCATGATGTGTAAATTCAAGACACCCCACAGAAAGACTAGGCCCATGCACCACTCACTACCCCTGGGCCTAATGTATGAAAGCTAGGCAAAATGGGTGCAGGCCTGAGAACACTGCCTGCATTCAAAATGGCCCTTTGCCTCCCAGCACATGCCCAGGACCTGCCTGTACCAGCACTCAAAATGGCCCCCACCCACATGGCTTGTCCCCATGAACACCCCAAAAAATCGAAAAACACAGAAAAATCAGCACAATCCCATGCTATCCATGCCCTCCATGATGTTTAAATTCAAGACACCCCACAGAAAGACTAGGCCCATGCACCACTCACTACCCCTGGTCAAAAGGCCAAACAACAGCCCAAAAAATCGAAAAACACAGAAAAATCAGCACAATCCCATGCCATCCATGCCCTCCATGATGTGTAAATTCAAGACATCCCACAGAAAGACTAGGCCCATGCACCACTCACTACCCCTGGTCAAAAGGCCCCAACAACAGCCCAAAAAAACGAAAAACACAGAAAAATCAGCACAATCCCATGCCATCCATGCCCTCCATGAAGTTTAAATTCAAGACACCCCACAGAAAGACTAGGCCCATGCACCACTCACTACCCCTGGGCCTAATGTATGAAGGCTAGGCAAAATGGGTGCAGGCCTGAGAACACTGCCTGCATTCAAAATGGCCCCTTGCCTCCCAGCACATGCCCAGGGCCTGCCTGTACAAGCACTCAAAATGGCCCCCACCCACATGGCCTGTCCCCATGAACACCCCAAGAAATCGAAAAACACAGAAAAATCAGCACAATCCCATGCCATCCATGCCCTCCATGATGTTTAAATTCAAGACACCCCACAGAAAGACTAGGCCCATGCACCACGCTCACTACCCCTGGTCAAAAGGCCCCAACAACAGCCCAACAAATCGAAAAACCCAGAAAAATCAGCACAATCCCATGCCATCCATGCCCTCCATGATGTTTAAATTCAAGACATCCCACAGAAAGACTAGGCCCATGCACCACTCACTACCCCTGGTCAAAAGGCCCCAACAACAGCCCAAAAAATCAAAAAACACAGAAAAATCTGCACAATCCCCTGCCATCCATGCCCTCCATGATGTTTAAATTCAAGACACCCCACAGAGAGACTAGGCCCATGCACCACTCACTACCCCTGGTCAAAAGGCCCCAACAACAGCCCAAAAAATTGAAAAACACAGAAAAATCAGCACAATCCCATGCCATCCATGCCCTCCATGATGTTTAAATTCAAGACACCCCACAGAAAGACTAGGCCCGTGCACCACTCACTACCCCTGGTCAAAAGGCCCCAACAGCCCAAAAAATCGAAAAACACAGAAAAATCAGCACAATCCCATGCCATCCATGCCCTCCATGATGTTTAAATTCAAGACACCCCACAGAAAGACTAGGCCCATGCACGACTCACTACCCCTGGGCCTAATGTATGAAAGCTAGGCAAAATGGGTGCAGGCCTGAGAACTCTGCCTGCATTCAAAATGGCCCCTTGCCTCCCAGCACATGCCCAGGGCCTGCCTGTACCAGCACTCAAAATGGCCCCCACCCACGTGGCCTGTACCCATGAACACCCCAAAAAATCGAAAAACACAGAAAAATCAGCACAATCCCATGCCATTCATGCCCTCCATGATGTTTAAATTCAAGACACCCCACAGAGAGACTAGGCCCATGCACCACTCACTACCCCTGGTCAAAAGGCCCCAACAACAGCCCAAAAAATCGAAAAACACAGAAAGATCAGCACAATCCTATGCCATCCATGCCCTCCATGATGTTTAAATTCAAGACACCCCACAGAGAGACTAGGCCCATGCACCACTCACTACCCCTGGTCAAAAGGCCCCAACAACAGCCCAAAAAATCAAAAAACACAGAAAAATCAGCACAATCCCATGCCATCCATGCCCTCCATGATGTTTAAATTCAAGACACCCGACAGAAAGACTAGGCCCATGCACCACTCACTACCCCTGGTCAAAAGGCCCCAACAACAGCCCAATAAATCGAAAAACACAGAAAATTCAGCACAATCCCATGCCATCCATGCCCTCCATGATGTTTAAATTCAAGACATCCCACAGAAAGACTAGGCCCATGCACCACTCACTACCCCTGGTCAAAAGGCCCCAACAACAGCCCAAAAAATCGAAAAACACAGAAAAATCAGCACAATCCCATGCCATCCATGCCCTCAATGATGTTTACATTCAAGACACCCCACAGAGAGTCTAGGCCCATGCACCACTCACTACCCCTGGTGAAAAGGCCCCAACAACAGCCCAAAAAATCGAAAAACACAGAAAAATCAGCACAATCCCATGCCATCCATGCCCTCCATGATGTTTAAATTCAAGACACCCCACAGAAAGACTAGGCCCATGCACGACTCACTACCCCTGGGCCTAATGTATGAAAGCTAGGCAAAATGGGTGCAGGCCTGAGAACACTGCTTGCATTCAAAATGGCCCTTTGCCTCCCAGCACATGCCCAGGACCTGCCTGTACCAGCACTCAAAATGGCCCCCACCCACATGGCCTGTCCCCATGAACACCCCAAAAAATCAAAAAACACAGAAAAATCAGCACAATCCCATGCTATCCATGCCCTCCATGATGTTTAAATTCAAGACACCCCACAGAAAGACAAGGCCCATGCACCACTCACTACCCCTGGTCAAAAGGCCAAACAACAGCCAAAAAAATCGAAAAACACAGAAAAATCAGCACAATCCCATGCCATCCATGCCCTCCATGATGTTTAAATTCAAGACATCCCACAGAAAGACTAGGCCCATGCACCACTCACTGCCCCTGGGCCTAATGTATGAAGGCTAGGCAAAATGGGTGCAGGCCTGAGAACACTGCCTGCATTCAAAATGGCCCCTTGCCTCCCAGCACATGCCCAGGGCCTGCCTGTACCAGCACTCAAAATGGCCCCCACCCACATGGCCTGTCCCCATGAACACCCCAAAAAATCGAAAAACACTGAAAAATCAGCACAATCCCATGCCATCCATGCCCTCCATGATGTTTAAATTCAAGACACCCCAAAGAGAGACTAGGCCCATTTACCACTCACTACCCCTGGTCAAAAAGGCCCCAACAACAGCCCAAAAAATCGAAAAACACAGCAAAATCAGCACAATCCCATGCCATCCATGCCCTCCATGATGTGTAAATTCAAGACACCCTACAGAAAGACTAGGCCCATGCACGACTCACTACCCCTGGGCCTAATGTATGAAAGCTAGGCAAAATGGGTGCAGGCCTGAGAACACTGCCTGCATTCAAAATGGCCCTTTGCCTCCCAGCACATGCCCAGGACCTGCCTGTACCAGCACTCAAAATGACCCCCACCCACATGGCCTGTCCCCATGAACACCCCAAAAAATCGAAAAACACAGAAAAATCAGCACAATCCCATGCTATCCATGCCCTCCATGATGTTTAAATTCAAGACACCCCACAGAAAGACTAGGTCCGAGCACCACTCACTACCCCTGGTCAAAAGGCCAAACAACAGCCCAAAAAATCGAAAAACACAGAAAAATCAGCACAATCCCATGCCATCCATGCCCTCCATGATGTTTAAATTCAAGACATCCCACAGAAAGACTAGGCCCATGCACCACTCACTACCCCTGGTCAAAAGGCCCCAACAACAGCCCAAAAAAACGAAAAACACAGAAAAATCAGCACAATCCCATGCCATCCATGCCCTCCATGATGTTTAAATTCAAGACACCCCACAGAAAGACTAGGCCCATGCACCACTCACTACCCCTGGGCCTAATGTATGAAGGCTAGGCAAAATGGGTGCAGGCCTGAGAACACTGCCTGCATTCAAAATGGCCCCTTGCCTCCCAGCACATGCCCAGGGCCTGCCTGTACAAGCACTCAAAATGGCCCCCACCCACATGGCCTGTCCACATGAACACCCCAAAAAATAGAAAAACACAGAAAAATCAGCACAATCCCATGCCATCCATGCCCTCCATGATGTTTAAATTCAAGACACCCCAAAGAGAGACTAGTCCCATTTACCACTCACTACCCCTGGTCAAAAAGGCCCCAACAACAGCCCAAAAAATCGAAAAACACAGAAAAATCAGCACAATCCCATGCCATCCATGCCCTCCATGATATTTAAATTCAAGACATCCCACAGAAAGACTAGGTCCATGCACCACTCACTACCCCTGGTCAAAAGGCCCCAACAACAGCCCAAAAAATCGAAAAACACAGAAAAATCAGCACAATCCCATGCCATCCATGCCCTCCATGATGTTTAAATTCAAGACACCCCACAGAAAGACTAGGCCCATGCACCACGCTCACTACCCCTGGTCAAAAGGCCCCAACAACAGCCCAACAAATCGAAAAACCCAGAAAAATCAGCACAATCCCATGCCATCCATACCCTCCATGATGTTTAAATTCAAGACATCCCACAGAAAGACTAGGCCCATGCACCACTCACTACCCCTGGTCAAAAGGCCCCAACAACAGCCCAAAAAATCAAAAAACACAGAAAAATCTGCACAATCCCCTGCCATCCATGCCCTCCATGATGTTTAAATTCAAGACACCCCACAGAGAGACTAGGCCCATGCACCACTCACTACCCCTGGTCAAAAGGCCCCAACAACAGCCCAAAAAATTGAAAAACACAGAAAAATCAGCACAATCCCATGCCATCCATGCCCTCCATGATGTTTAAATTCAAGACACCCCACAGAAAGACTAGGCCCGTGCACCACTCACTACCCCTGGTCAAAAGGCCCCAACAGCCCAAAAAATCGAAAAACACAGAAAAATCAGCACAATCCCATGCCATCCATGCCCTCCATGATGTTTAAATTCAAGACACCCCACAGAAAGACTAGGCCCATGCACGACTCACTACCCCTGGGCCTAATGTATGAAAGCTAGGCAAAATGGGTGCAGGCCTGAGAACACTGCCTGCATTCAAAATGGCCCCTTGCCTCCCAGCACATGCCCAGGGCCTGCCTGTACCAGCACTCAAAATGGCCCCCACCCACGTGGCCTGTCCCCATGAACACCCCAAAAAAATCGAAAAACACAGAAAAATCAGCACAATCCCATACCATCCATGCCCTCCATGATGTTTAAATTCAAGACACCCCACAGAGAGACTAGGCCCATGCACCACTCACTACCCCTGGTCAAAAGGCCCCAACAACAGCCCAAAAAATCGAAAAACACAGATAAATCAGCACAATCCTATGCCATCCATGCCCTCCATGATGTTTAAATTCAAGACACCCCACAGAGAGACTAGGCCCATGCACCACTCACTACCCCTGGTCAAAAGGCCCCAACAACAGCCCCAAAAATTAAAAAACACAGAAAAATCAGCACAATCCCATGCCATCCATGCCCTCCATGATGTTTAAATTCAAGACACCCGACAGAAAGACTAGGCCCATGCACCACTCACTACCCCTGGTCAAAAGGCCCCAACAACAGCCCAATAAATCGAAAAACACAGAAAATTCAGCACAATCCCATGCCATCCATGCCCTCCATGATGTTTAAATTCAAGACATCCCACAGAAAGACTAGGCCCATGCACCACTCACTACCCCTGGTCAAAAGGCCCCAACAACAGCCCAAAAAATCGAAAAACACAGAAAAATCAGCACAATCCCATGCCATCCATGCCCTCAATGATGTTTACATTCAAGACACCCCACAGAGAGTCTAGGCCCATGCACCACTCACTACCCCTGGTGAAAAGGCCCCAACAACAGCCCAAAAAATCGAAAAACACAGAAAAATCAGCACAATCCCATGCCATCCATGCCCTCCAAGATGTTTAAATTCAAGACACCCCACAGAAAGACTAGGCCCATGCACCACTCACTACCCCTGGTCAAAAGGCCCCAACAACAGCCCAACAAATCAAAAAACACAGCAAAATCAGCACAATCCCATGCCATCCATGCCCTCCATGATGTTTAAATTCAAGACACCCCACAGAAAGACTAGGCCCATGCACGACTCACTACCCCTGGGCCTAATGTATGAAAGCTAGGCAAAATGGGTGCAGGCCTGAGAACACTGCTTGCATTCAAAATGGCCCTTTGCCTCCCAGCACATGCCCAGGACCTGCCTGTACCAGCACTCAAAATGGCCCCCACCCACATGGCCTGTCCCCATGAACACCCCAAAAAATCGAAAAACACAGAAAAATCAGCACAATCCCATGCTATCCATGCCCTCCATGATGTTTAAATTCAAGACACCCCACAGAAAGACTAGGCCCATGCACCACTCACTACCCCTGGTCAAAAGGCCAAACAACAGCCCAAAAAATCGAAAAACACAGAAAAATCAGCACAATCCCATGCCATCCATGCCCTCCATGATGTTTAAATTCAAGACATCCCACAGAAAGACTAGGCCCATGCACCACTCACTGCCCCTGGGCCTAATGTATGAAGGCTAGGCAAAATGGGTGCAGGCCTGAGAACACTGCCTGCATTCAAAATGGCCCCTTGCCTCCCAGCACATGCCCAGGGCCTGCCTGTACCAGCACTCAAAATGGCCCCCACCCACATGGCCTGTCCCCATGAACACCCCAAAAAATCGAAAAACACTGACAAATCAGCACAATCCCATGCCATCCATGCCCTCCATGATGTTTAAATTCAAGACACCCCAAAGAGAGACTAGGCCCATTTACCACTCACTACCCCTGGTCAAAAAGGCCCCAACAACAGCCCAAAAAATCGAAAAACACAGAAAAATCAGCACAATCCCATGCCATCCATGCCCTCCATGATATTTAAATTCAAGACATCCCACAGAAAGACTAGGTCCATGCACCACTCACTACCCCTGGTCAAAAGGCCCCAACAACAGCCCAAAAAATCGAAAAACACAGAAAAATCAGCACAATCCCATGCCATCCATGCCCTCCATGATGTTTAAATTCAAGACACCCCACAGAAAGACTAGGCCCATGCACCACGCTCACTACCCCTGGTCAAAAGGCCCCAACAACAGCCCAACAAATCGAAAAACCCAGAAAAATAAGCACAATCCCATGCCATCCATGCCCTCCATGATGTTTAAATTCAAGACATCCCACAGAAAGACTAGGCCCATGCACCACTCACTACCCCTGGTCAAAAGGCCCCAACAACAGCCCAAAAAATCGAAAAACACAGAAAAATCTGCACAATCCCCTGCCATCCATGCCCTCCATGATGTTTAAATTCAAGACACCCCACAGAGAGACTAGGCCCATGCATCACTCACTACCCCTGGTCAAAAGGCCCCAACAACAGCCCAAAAAATTGAAAAACACAGAAAAATCAGCACAATCCCATGCCATCCATGCCCTCCATGATGTTTAAATTCAAGACACCCCACAGAAAGACTAGGCCCGTGCACCACTCACTACCCCTGGTCAAAAGGCCCCAACAGCCCAAAAAATCGAAAAACACAGAAAAATCAGCACAATCCCATGCCATCCATGCCCTCCATGATGTTTAAATTCAAGACACCCCACAGAAAGACTAGGCCCATGCACGACTCACTACCCCTGGGCCTAATGTATGAAAGCTAGGCAAAATGGGTGCAGGCCTGAGAACACTGCCTGCATTCAAAATGGCCCCTTGCCTCCCAGCACATGCCCAGGGCCTGCCTGTACCAGCACTCAAAATGGCCCCCACCCACGTGGCCTGTCCCCATGAACACCCCAAAAAAATCGAAAAACACAGAAAAATCAGCACAATCCCATGCCATCCATGCCCTCCATGATGTTTAAATTCAAGACACCCCACAGAGAGACTAGGCCCATGCACCACTCACTACCCCTGGTCAAAAGGCCCCAACAACAGCCCAAAAAATCGAAAAACACCGAAAAATCAGCACAATCCCATGCCATCCATGCTCTCCATGATGTTAAAATTCAAGACATCCCACAGAAAGACTAGGCCCATGCACCACTCACTACCCCTGATCAAAAGGCCCCAACAACAGCCCAAAAAATCGAAAAACACAGAAAAATCAGCACAATCCCATGCCATCCATGCCCTCCATGATGTTTAAATTCAAGACATCCCACAGAAAGACTAGGTCCATGCACCACTCACTACCCCTGGGCCTAATGTATAAAAGCTAGGCAAAATGGGTGCAGGCCTGAGAACACTGCCTGCATTCAAAATGGCCCCTTGCCTCCCAGCACATGCCCAGGGCCTGCCTGTAACAGCACTCAAAATGGCCCCCACCCACATGGCCTGTCCCCATGAACACCCCAAAAAATCGAAAAACACAGAAAAATCAGCACAATCCCATGCCATCCATGCCCTCCATGATGTTAAAATTCAAGACACCCCACAGAAAGACTAGGCCCATGCACCACTCACTACCCCTGGTCAAAAGGCCCCAACAACAGCCCAAAAAATCGAAAAACACAGAAAAATCAGCACAATCCCATGCCATCCATGCCCTCCATGATGTTTAAATTCAAGACACCCCACAGAAAGACTAGGCCCATGCACCACTCACTACATCTGGTCAAAAGGCCCCAACAGCAGCCCAACAAATCGGAAAACACAGAAAAATCAGCACAATCCCATGCCATCCATGCCCTCCATGATGTTTAAATTCAAGACATCCCACAGAAAGACTAGGCCCATGCACCACTCACTACCCCTGGTCAAAAGGCTCCAACCACAGCCCAAACAAAATCGAAAAACACAGAAAAATCAGCACAATCCCATGCCATCCATGCCCTCCATGATGTTTAAATTCAAGACACCCCACAGAAAGACTAGGCCCATGCACCACTCACTACATCTGGTCAAAAGGCCCCAACAGCAGCCCAACAAATCGGAAAACACAGAAAAATCAGCACAATCCCATGCCATCCATGCCCTCCATGATGTTTAAATTCAAGACATCCCACAGAAAGACTAGGCCCATGCACCACTCACTACCCCTGGTCAAAAGGCTCCAACCACAGCCCAAACAAAATCGAAAAACACAGAAAAATCAGCACAATCCCATGCCATCCATGCCCTCCATGATGTTTAAATTCAAGACACCCCACAGAAAGACTAGGCCCATGCACCACTCACTACCCCTGGGCCTAATGTATGAAAGCTAGGCAAAATGGGTGCAGGCCTGAGAACACTGCCTGCATTCAAAATGGCCCCTTGCCTCCCAGCACATGCCCAGGGCCTGCCTGTACCAGCACTCAAAATGGCCCCCATCTACATGGCCTGTCCCCATGAACACCCCAAAAAATCAAAAAACACAGAAAAATCATCACAATCCTATGCCATCCATGCCCTCCATGATGTTTAAATTCAAGACACCCCACAGAGAGACTAGGCCCATGCACCACTCACTACCCCTGGTCAAAAGGCCCCAACAACAGCCCAAAAAATCGAAAAACACAGAAAAATCAGCACAATCCCATGCCATCCATGTTCTCCATGATGTTTAAATTCAAGAAATCCCACAGAAAGACTAGGCCCATGCACCACTCACTACCCCTGGTCAAAAGGCCCCAACAACAGCCCAAAAAATCGAAAAACACAGAAAAATCAGCACAATCCCATGCCATCCATGATGTTTAAATTCAAGACACCCCACAGAAAGACTAGGCCCATGCACCACTCACTACCCCTGGGCCTAATGTATAAAAGCTAGGCAAAATGGGTGCAGGCCTGAGAACACTGCCTGCATTCAAAATGGCCCCTTGCCTCCTAGCACATGCCCAGGGCCTGCCTGTACCAGCACTCAAAATGGCCCCCACCCACGTGGCCTGTCCCCATGAACACCCCAAAAAATCGAAAAACACAGAAAAATCAGCACAATCCTATGCCATCCATGCCCTCCATGATGTTTAAATTCAAGACACCCCACAGAAAGACTAGGCCCATGCACCACTCACTACCCCTGGGCATAATGTATGAAAGCTAGGCAAAATGGGTGCAGGCCTGAGAACACTGCCTGGATTCAAAATGGCCCCTTGCCTCCCAGCACATGCCCAGGGCCTGCCTGTACCAGCACTCAAAATGGCCCCCACCCACATGGCCTATCCCCATGACCACCCCAAAAAATCGAAAAACACAGAAAAATCAGCACAATCCCATGCCATCCATGCCCTCCATGATGTTAAAATTCAAGACACCCCACAGAAAGACTAGGCCCATGCACCACTCACTACCCCTGGTCAAAAGGCCCCAACAACAGCCCAAAAAATCGAAAAACACAGAAAAATCAGCACAATCCCATGCCATCCATGCCCTCCATGATGTTTAAATTCAAGACACCCCACAGAAAGACTAGGCCCATGCACCACTCACTACACCTGGTCAAAAGGCCCCAACAACAGCCAAACAAATCGAAAAACACAAAAAAATCAGCACAATCCCATGCCATCCATGCCCTCCATGATGTTTAAATTCAAGACATCCCACACAAAGACTAGGCCCATGCACCACTCACTACCCCTGGCCAAAAGGCCCCAACCACAGCCCAAAAAAAATCGAAAATTACAGAAAAATCAGCACAATCTCATGCCATCCATGCCCTCCATGATGTTTAAATTCAAGACACCCCACAGAAAGACTAGGCCCATGCACCACTCACTACCCCTGGGCCTATTGTATGAAAGCTAGGCAAAATGGGTGCAGGCCTGAGAACACTGCCTGCATTCAAAATGGCCCCTTGCCTCCCAGCAAATGCCCAGGGCCTGCCTGTACCAGCACTCAAAATGGCCCCCACCCACATGGCCTGTCCCTATGAACACCCCAAAAAATCGAAAAACAAAGAAAAATCAGCACAATCCTATGCCATCCATGCCCTCCATGATGTTTAAATTCAAGACACCCCACAGAGAGACTAGGCCCATGAACCACTCACTACCCCTGGTCAAAAGGCCCCAACAACAGCCCAACAAATCGAAAAAACACAGAAAAATCAGCACAATCCCATGCCATCCATGCCCTCCATGATGTTTAAATTCAAGATCACCCCACAGAAAGACTAGGCCCATGCACCACTCACTACCCCTGGGCCTAATGTATGAAAGCTAGGCAAAATGGGGGCAGGCCTGAGAACTCTGCCTGCATTCAAAATGGCCCCTTGCCTCCCAGCACATGCCCAGGGCCTGCCTGTACCAGCACTCAAAATGGCCCCCACCCACATGGCCTATCCCCATGAACACCCCAAAAAATTCGAAAAACACAGAAAAATCAGCACAATCCTATGCCATCCATGCCCTCCATGATGTTTAAATTCAAGACACCCCACAGAGAGACTAGGCCCATGCACCACTCACTACCCCTGGTCAAAAGGCCCCAACAACTGCCCAAAAAATAAAAAATAAAAGAAAAATCAGCACAATCCCATGCCATCCATACCCTCCATGATGTTTAAATTCAAGACACCCGACAGAAAGACTAGGCCCATGCACCACTCACTACCCCTGGTCAAAAGGCCCCAACAACAGCCCAATAAATCGAAAAACACAGAAAATTCAGCACAATCCCATGCCATCCATGCCCTCCACGATGTTTAAATTCAAGACATCCCACAGAAAGACTAGGCCCATGCACCACTCACTACCCCTGGTCAAAAGGCCCCAACAACAGCCCAAAAAATCGACAAACACAGAAAAATCAGCACAATCCAATGCCATCCATGCCCTCAATGATGTTTACATTCAAGACACCCCACAGAGAGTCTAGACCCATGCACCACTCACTACCCCTGGTGAAAAGGCCCCAACAACAGCCCAAAAAATCGAAAAACACAGAAAAATCAGCACAATCCCATGCCATCCATGCCCTCCAAGATGTTTAAATTCAAGACACCCCACAGAAAGACTAGCCCCATGCACCACTCACTACCCCTGGTCAAAAGGCCCCAACAACAGCCCAACAAATCGAAAAACACAGCAAAATCAGCACAATCCCATGCCATCCATGCCCTCCATGATGTTTAAATTCAAGACACCCCACAGAAAGACTAGGCACATGCACGACTCACTACCCCTGGGCCTAATGTATGAAAGCTAGGCAAAATGGGTGCAGGCCTGAGAACACTGCTTGCATTCAAAATGGCCCTTTGCCTCCCAGCACATGCCCAGGACCTGCCTGTACCAGCACTCAAAATGGCCCACTCCCACATGGCCTGTCCCCATGAACACCCCAAAAAATCGAAAAACACAGAAAAATCAGCACAATCCCATGTTATCCATGCCCTCCATGATGTTTAAATTCAAGACACCCCACAGAAAGACTAGGCCCATGCACCACTCACTACCCCTGGTCAAAAGGCCAAACAACAGCCCAAAAAATCGAAAAACACAGAAAAATCAGCACAATCCCATGCCATCAATCTCCTCCATGATGTTTAAATTCAAGACATCCCACAGAAAGACTAGGCCCATGCACCACTCACTGCCCCTGGGCCTAATGTATGAAGGCTAGGCAAAATGGGTGCAGGCCTGAGAACACTGCCTGCATTCAAAATGGCCCCTTGCCTCCCAGCACATGCCCAGGGCCTGCCTGTACCAGCACTCAAAATGGCCCCCACCCACATGGCCTGTCCCCATGAACACCCCAAAAAATCGAAAAACACAGAAAAATCAGCACAATCCCATGCCATCCATGCCCTCCATGATGTTTAAATTCAAGACACCCCAAAGAGAGACTAGGCCCATTTACCACTCACTACCCCTGGTCAAAAAGGCCCCAACAACAGCCCAAAAAATCGAAAAACACAGAAAAATCAGCACAATCCCATGCCATCCATGCCCTCCATGATATTTAAATTCAAGACATCCTACAGAAAGACTAGGTCCATGCACCACTCACTACCCCTGGTCAAAAGGCCCCAACAACAGCCCAAAAAATCGAAAAACACAGAAAAATCAGCACAATCCCATGCCATCCATGCCCTCCATGATGTTTAAATTCAAGACACCCCACAGAAAGACTAGGCCCATGCACCACGCTCACTACCCCTGGTCAAAAGGCCCCAACAACAGTCCAACAAATCGAAAAACCCAGAAAAATCAGCACAATCCCATGCCATCCATGCCCTCCATGATGTTTAAATTCAAGACATCCCACAGAAAGACTAGGCCCATGCACCACTCACTACCCCTGGTCAAAAGGCCCCAACAACAGCCCAAAAAATCGAAAAACACAGAAAAATCTGCACAATCCCCTGCCATCCATGCCCTCCATGATGTTTAAATTCAAGACACCCCACAGAGAGACTAGGCCCATGCACCACTCACTACCCCTGGTCAAAAGGCCCCAACAACAGCCCAAAAAATTGAAAAACACAGAAAAATCAGCACAATCCCATGCCATCCATGCCCTCCATGATGTTTAAATTCAAGACATCCCACAGAAATACTAGGCCCATGCACCACTCACTACCCCTGGTCAAAAGGCCCCAACCACAGCCCCAAAAAAAATTGAAAAACACAGAAAAATCAGCACAATCCCATGCCATCCATGCCCTTCATGATGTTTAAATTCAAGACACCCCACAGAGAGACCTGGCCCATGCACCACTCACTACCCCTGGTCAAAAGGCCCCAACAACAGCCCAAAAAATCGAAAAACACAGAAAAATCAGCACAATCCCATGCCATCCATGCCCTCCATGATGTTTAAATTCAATACACCCTACAGAAAGACTAGGCCCATGCACCACTCACTACCCCTTGTCAAAAGGCCCCAACAACAGCCCAAAAAATCGAAAAACACCGAAAAATCAGCACAATCCCATGCCATCCATGCCCTCCATGATGTTTAAATTCAAGACACCCCACAGAAAGACTAGGCCCATGCACGACTCACTACCCCTGGACCTAATGTATGAAAGCTAGGCAAAATGGGTGCAGGCCTGAGAACACTGCCTGCATTCAAAATGGCCATTTGCCTCCCAGCACATGCCCAGGACCTGCCTGTACCAGCACTCAAAATGGCCCCCACCCACATGGCCTGTCCCCATGAACACCCCAAAAAATCGAAAAACACAGAAAAATCAGCACAATCCCATGCTATCCATGCCCTCCATGATGTTTAAATTCAAGACACCCCACAGAAAGACTAGGCCCATGCACCACTCACTACCCCTGGTCAAAAGGCCAAACAACAGCCCAAAAAAATCGAAAAACACAGAAAAATCAGCACAATCCCATGCCATCCATGCCCTCCATGATGTTTAAATTCAAGACATCCCACAGAAAGACTAGGCCCATGCACCACTCACTACCCCTGGTCAAAAGGCCCCAACAACAGCCCAAAAAACCGAAAAACACAGAAAAATCAGCACAATCCCATGCCATCCATGCCCTCCATGATGTTTAAATTCAAGACACCCCACAGAAAGACTAGGCCCATGCACCACTCACTACCCCTGGGCCTAATGTATGAAAGCTAGGCAAAATGGGTGCAGGCCTGAGAACACTGCCTGCATTCAAAATGGCCCCTTGCCTCCCAGCACATGCCCAGGGCCTGCCTGTACCAGCACTCAAAATGGCCCCCACCCACATGTCCTGTCCCCAGGAACACCCCAAAAAATCGAAAAACACAGAAAAATCAGCACAATCCCATGCCATCCATGCCCTCCATGATGTTTAAATTCAAGACACCCCACAGAAAGACTAGGCCCATGCACCACTCACTACCCCTGGTCAAAAGGCCTCAACTACAGCCCAAAAAATCGAAAAACACAGAAAAATCAGCACAATCCCATGCCATCCATGCCCTCCATGATATTTAAATTCAAGACACCCCACAGAAAGACTAGGCCCATGCACCACTCACTACCCCTGGGCCTATTGTATGAAAGCTAGGCAAAATGGGTGCAGGCCTGAGAACACTGCCTGCATTCAAAATGGCCCCTTGCCTCCCAGCAAATGCCCAGGGCCTGCCTGTACCAGCACTCAAAATGGCCCCCACCCACATGGCCTGTCCCTATGAACACCCCAAAAAATCGAAAAACAAAGAAAAATCAGCACAATCCTATGCCATCCATGCCCTCCATGATGTTTAAATTCAAGACACCCCACAGAGAGACTAGGCCCATGCACCACTCACTACCCCTGGTCAAAAGGCCCCAACAACAGCCCAACAAATCGAAAAAACACAGAAAAATCTGCACAATCCCATGCCATCCATGCCCTCCATGATGTTTAAATTCAAGATCACCCTCAGAAAGACTAGGCCCATGCACCACTCACTACCCCTGGGCCTAATGTATGAAAGCTAGGCAAAATGGGGGCAGGCCTGAGAACTCTGCCTGCATTCAAAATGGCCCCTTGCCTCCCAGCACATGCCCAGGGCCTGCCTGTACCAGCACTCAAAATGGCCCCCACCCACATGGCCTATCCCCATGAACACCCCAAAAAATCGAAAAACACAGAAAAATCAGCACAATCCCATGCCATCCATGCCCTCCATGATGTTAAAATTCAAGACACCCCACAGAAAGACTAGGCCCATGCACCACTCACTACCCCTGGTCAAAAGGCCCCAACAACAATCCCAAAAAATCGAAAAACACTGAAAAATCAGCACAATCCCATGCCATCCATGCCCTCCATGATGTTTAAATTCAAGACATCCCACAGAAATACTAGGCCCATGCACCACTCACTACCCCTGGTCAAAAGGCCCCAACCACAGCCCCCAAAAAAATCGAAAAACACAGAAAAATCAGCACAATCCCATGCCATCCATGCCCTCCATGATGTTTAAATTCAAGACACCGCACAGAGAGACAAGGCCCATGCACCACTCACTACCCCTGGTCAAAAGGCCCCAACAACAGCCCAAAAAATCGAAAAACACAGAAAAATCAGCACAATCCCATGCCATCCATGCCCTCCATGATGTTTAAATTCAAGACACCCCACAGAAAGACTAGGCCCATGCACCACTCACTACCCCTGGTCAAAAGGCCCCAACAACTGCCCAAAAAATCGAAAAACACAGAAAAATCAGCACAATCCCATGCCATCCATGCCCTCCATGATGTTTAAATTCAAGACACCCCACAGAAAGACTAGGCCCATGCACGACTCACTACCCCTGGGCCTAATGTATGAAAGCTAGGCAAAATGGGTGCAGGCCTGAGAACACTGCCTGCATTCAAAATGGCCATTTGCCTCCCAGCACATGCCCAGGACCTGCCTGTACCAGCACTCAAAATGGCCCCCACCCACATGGCCTGTCCCCATGAACACCCCAAAAAATCGAAAAACACAGAAAAATCAGCACAATCCCATGCTATCCATGCCCTCCATGATGTTTAAATTCAAGACACCCCACAGAAAGACTAGGCCCATGCACCACTCACTACCCCTGGTCAAAAGGCCAAACAACAGCCCAAAAAATCGAAAAACACAGAAAAATCAGCACAATCCCATGCCATCCATGCCCTCCATGATGTTTAAATTCAAGACATCCCACAGAAAGACTAGGCCCAAGCACCACTCACTACCCCTGGTCAAAAGGCCCCAACAACAGCCCAACAAATCGAAAAACCCAGAAAAACCAGCACAATCCCATGCCATCCATGCCCTCCATGATGTTTAAATTCAAGACATCCCACAGAAAGACTAGGCCCATGCACCACTCACTACCCCTGGTCAAAAGGCCCCAACAACAGCCCCAAAAATCGAAAAACACAGAAAAATCAGCACAATCCCATGCCATCCATGCCCTCCATGATGTTTAAATTCAAGACACCCCACAGAGAGACTAGGCCCATTTACCACTCTACCCCTGCTCAAAAGGCCCCAACAACAGCCCAAAAAATCGAAAAACACAGAAAAATCAGCACAATCCCATGCCATCCATGCCCTCCATGATGTTTAAATTCAAGACACCCCACAGAAAGACTAGGCCCATGCACCACTCACTACCCCAGGTCAAAAGGCCCCAACAACAGCCCAACAAATCGAAAAACCCAGAAAAATCAGCACAATCCCATGCCATCCATGCCCTCCATGATGTTTAAATTCAAGACATCCCACAGAAAGACTAGGCCCATGCACCACTCACTACCCCTGGTCAAAAGGCCCCAACAACAGCCCAAAAAATCAAAAAACACAGAAAAATCTGCACAATCCCCTGCCATCCATGCCCTCCATGATGTTTAAATTCAAGACACCCCACAGAGAGACTAGGCCCATGCACCACTCACTACCCCTGGTCATAAGGCCCCAACAACAGCCCAAAAAATTGAAAAACACAGAAAAATCAGCACAATCCCATGCCATCCATGCCCTCCATGATGTTTAAATTCAAGACACCCCACAGAAAGACTAGGCCCGTGCACCACTCACTACCCCTGGTCAAAAGGCCCCAACAGCCCAAAAAATCGAAAAACACAGAAAAATCAGCACAATCCCATGCCATCCATGCCCTCCATGATGTTTAAATTCAAGACACCCCACAGAAAGACTAGGCCCATGCACGACTCACTACCCCTGGGCCTAATGTATGAAAGCTAGGCAAAATGGGTGCAGGCCTGAGAACACTGCCTGCATTCAAAATGGCCCCTTGCCTCCCAGCACATGCCCAGGGCCTGCCTGTACCAGCACTCAAAATGGCCCCCACCCACGTGGCCTGTCCCCTTGAACACCCCAAAAAAAAATCGAAAAACACAGAAAAATCAGCACAATCCCATGCCATCCATGCCCTCCAAGATGTTTAAATTCAAGACACCCCACAGAAAGACTAGGCCCATGCACCACTCACTACCCCTGGTCAAAAGGCCCCAACAACAGCCCAAAAAATCGAAAAACACAGAAAAATCAGCACAATCCTATGCCATCCATGCCCTCCATGATGTTTAAATTCAAGACACCCCACAGAGAGACTAGGCCCATGCACCACTCACTACCCCTGGTCAAAAGGCCCCAACAACTGCCCAAAAAATAAAAAAAAAAAGAAAAATCAGCACAATCCCATGCCATCCATACCCTCCATGATGTTTAAATTCAAGACACCCGACAGAAAGACTAGGCCCATGCACCACTCACTACCCCTGGTCAAAAGGCCCCAACAACAGCCCAATAAATCGAAAAACACAGAAAATTCAGCACAATCCCATGCCATCCATGCCCTCCACGATGTTTAAATTCAAGACATCCCACAGAAAGACTAGGCCCATGCACCACTCACTACCCCTGGTCAAAAGGCCCCAACAACAGCCCAAAAAATCGACAAACACAGAAAAATCAGCACAATCCAATGCCATCCATGCCCTCAATGATGTTTACATTCAAGACACCCCACAGAGAGTCTAGACCCATGCACCACTCACTACCCCTGGTGAAAAGGCCCCAACAACAGCCCAAAAAATCGAAAAACACAGAAAAATCAGCACAATCCCATGCCATCCATGCCCTCCAAGATGTTTAAATTCAAGACACCCCACAGAAAGACTAGCCCCATGCACCACTCACTACCCCTGGTCAAAAGGCCCCAACAACAGCCCAACAAATCGAAAAACACAGCAAAATCAGCACAATCCCATGCCATCCATGCCCTCCATGATGTTTAAATTCAAGACACCCCACAGAAAGACTAGGCACATGCACGACTCACTACCCCTGGGCCTAATGTATGAAAGCTAGGCAAAATGGGTGCAGGCCTGAGAACACTGCTTGCATTCAAAATGGCCCTTTGCCTCCCAGCACATGCCCAGGACCTGCCTGTACCAGCACTCAAAATGGCCCACTCCCACATGGCCTGTCCCCATGAACACCCCAAAAAATCGAAAAACACAGAAAAATCAGCACAATCCCATGTTATCCATGCCCTCCATGATGTTTAAATTCAAGACACCCCACAGAAAGACTAGGCCCATGCACCACTCACTACCCCTGGTCAAAAGGCCAAACAACAGCCCAAAAAATCGAAAAACACAGAAAAATCAGCACAATCCCATGCCATCAATCTCCTCCATGATGTTTAAATTCAAGACATCCCACAGAAAGACTAGGCCCATGCACCACTCACTGCCCCTGGGCCTAATGTATGAAGGCTAGGCAAAATGGGTGCAGGCCTGAGAACACTGCCTGCATTCAAAATGGCCCCTTGCCTCCCAGCACATGCCCAGGGCCTGCCTGTACCAGCACTCAAAATGGCCCCCACCCACATGGCCTGTCCCCATGAACACCCCAAAAAATCGAAAAACACAGAAAAATCAGCACAATCCCATGCCATCCATGCCCTCCATGATGTTTAAATTCAAGACACCCCAAAGAGAGACTAGGCCCATTTACCACTCACTACCCCTGGTCAAAAAGGCCCCAACAACAGCCCAAAAAATCGAAAAACACAGAAAAATCAGCACAATCCCATGCCATCCATGCCCTCCATGATATTTAAATTCAAGACATCCTACAGAAAGACTAGGTCCATGCACCACTCACTACCCCTGGTCAAAAGGCCCCAACAACAGCCCAAAAAATCGAAAAACACAGAAAAATCAGCACAATCCCATGCCATCCATGCCCTCCATGATGTTTAAATTCAAGACACCCCACAGAAAGACTAGGCCCATGCACCACGCTCACTACCCCTGGTCAAAAGGCCCCAACAACAGTCCAACAAATCGAAAAACCCAGAAAAATCAGCACAATCCCATGCCATCCATGCCCTCCATGATGTTTAAATTCAAGACATCCCACAGAAAGACTAGGCCCATGCACCACTCACTACCCCTGGTCAAAAGGCCCCAACAACAGCCCAAAAAATCGAAAAACACAGAAAAATCTGCACAATCCCCTGCCATCCATGCCCTCCATGATGTTTAAATTCAAGACACCCCACAGAGAGACTAGGCCCATGCACCACTCACTACCCCTGGTCAAAAGGCCCCAACAACAGCCCAAAAAATTGAAAAACACAGAAAAATCAGCACAATCCCATGCCATCCATGCCCTCCATGATGTTTAAATTCAAGACACCCCACAGAAAGACTAGGCCCGTGCACCACTCACTACCCCTGGTCAAAAGGCCCCAACAGCCCAAAAAATCAAAAAACACAGAAAAATCAGCACAATCCCATGCCATCCATGCCCTCCATGATGTTCAAATTCAAGACACCCCACAGAAAGACTAGGCCCATGCACGACTCACTACCCCTGGGCCTAATGTATGAAAGCTATGCAAAATGGGTGCAGGCCTGAGAACACTGCCTGCATTCAAAATGGCCCCTTGCCTCCCAGCACATGCCCAGGGCCTGCCTGTACCAGCACTCAAAATGGCCCCCACCCACGTGGCCTGTCCCCATGAACGCCCCAAAAAATCGAAAAACACAGAAAAATCAGCACAATCCCATGCTATCCATGCCCTCCATGATGTTCAAATTCAAGACACCCCACAGAAAGACTAGGCCCATGCACCACTCACTACCCCTGGTCAAAAGGCCAAACAACAGCCCAAAAAATCGAAAAACACAGAAAAATCAGCACAATCCCATGCCATCAATCTCCTCCATGATGTTTAAATTCAAGACATCCCACAGAAAGACTAGGCCCATGCACCACTCACTGCCCCTGGGCCTAATGTATGAAGACTAGGCAAAATGGGTGCAGGCCTGAGAACACTGCCTGCATTCAAAATGGCACCTTGCCTCCCAGCACATGCCCAGGGCTTGCCTGTACCAGCACTCAAAATGGCCCCCACCCACATGGCCTGTCCCCATGAACACCCCAAAAAATCGAAAAACACAGAAAAATCAGCACAATCCCATGCCATCCATGCCCTCCATGATGTTTAAATTCAAGACACCCCAAAGAGAGACTAGGCCCATTTACCACTCACTACCCCTGGTCAAAAAGGCCCCAACAACAGCCCAAAAAATCGAAAAACACAGAAAAATCAGCACAATCCCATGCCATCCATGCCCTCCATGATGTTTAAATTCAAGACACCCCACAGAGAGACTAGGCCCATGCACCACTCACTACCCCTGGTCAAAAGGCCCCAACAACAGCCCAAAAAATTGAAAAACACAGAAAAATCAGCACAATCCCATGCCATCCATGCCCTCCATGATGTTTAAATTCAAGACACCCCACAGAAAGACTAGGCCCGTGCACCACTCACTACCCCTGGTCAAAAGGCCCCAACAGCCCAAAAAATCGAAAAACACAGAAAAATCAGCCCAATCCCATGCCATCCATGCCCTCCATGATGTTTAAATTCAAGACACCCCACAGAAAGACTAGGCCCATGCACGACTCACTACCCCTGGGCCTAATGTATGAAAGCTAGGCAAAATGGGTGCAGGCCTGAGAACACTGCCTGCATTCAAAATGGCCCCTTGCCTCCCAGCACATGCCCAGGGCCTGCCTGTACCAGCACTCAAAATGGCCCCCACCCACGTGGCCTGTCCCCATGAACACCCCAAAAAAATCGAAAAACCCAGAAAAATCAGCACAATCCCATGCCATCCATGCCCTCCATGATGTTTAAATTCAAGACATCCCACAGAAAGACTAGGCCCATGCACCACTCACTACCCCTGGTCAAAAGGCCCCAACAACAGCCCAAAAAATCGAAAAACACAGAAAAATCTGCACAATCCCCTGCCATCCATGCCCTCCATGATGTTTAAATTCAAGACACCCCACAGAGAGACTAGGCCCATGCACCACTCACTACCCCTGGTCAAAAGGCCCCAACAACAGCCCAAAAAATTGAAAAACACAGAAAAATCAGCACAATCCCATGCCATCCATGCCCTCCATGATGTTTAAATTCAAGACACCCCACAGAAAGACTAGGCCCGTGCACCACTCACTACCCCTGGTCAAAAGGCCCCAACAGCCCAAAAAATCAAAAAACACAGAAAAATCAGCACAATCCCATGCCATCCATGCCCTCCATGATGTTCAAATTCAAGACACCCCACAGAAAGACTAGGCCCATGCACGACTCACTACCCCTGGGCCTAATGTATGAAAGCTATGCAAAATGGGTGCAGGCCTGAGAACACTGCCTGCATTCAAAATGGCCCCTTGCCTCCCAGCACATGCCCAGGGCCTGCCTGTACCAGCACTCAAAATGGCCCCCACCCACGTGGCCTGTCCCCATGAACGCCCCAAAAAATCGAAAAACACAGAAAAATCAGCACAATCCCATGCTATCCATGCCCTCCATGATGTTCAAATTCAAGACACCCCACAGAAAGACTAGGCCCATGCACCACTCACTACCCCTGGTCAAAAGGCCAAACAACAGCCCAAAAAATCGAAAAACACAGAAAAATCAGCACAATCCCATGCCATCAATCTCCTCCATGATGTTTAAATTCAAGACATCCCACAGAAAGACTAGGCCCATGCACCACTCACTGCCCCTGGGCCTAATGTATGAAGACTAGGCAAAATGGGTGCAGGCCTGAGAACACTGCCTGCATTCAAAATGGCACCTTGCCTCCCAGCACATGCCCAGGGCTTGCCTGTACCAGCACTCAAAATGGCCCCCACCCACATGGCCTGTCCCCATGAACACCCCAAAAAATCGAAAAACACAGAAAAATCAGCACAATCCCATGCCATCCATGCCCTCCATGATGTTTAAATTCAAGACACCCCAAAGAGAGACTAGGCCCATTTACCACTCACTACCCCTGGTCAAAAAGGCCCCAACAACAGCCCAAAAAATCGAAAAACACAGAAAAATCAGCACAATCCCATGCCATCCATGCCCTCCATGATGTTTAAATTCAAGACACCCCACAGAGAGACTAGGCCCATGCACCACTCACTACCCCTGGTCAAAAGGCCCCAACAACAGCCCAAAAAATTGAAAAACACAGAAAAATCAGCACAATCCCATGCCATCCATGCCCTCCATGATGTTTAAATTCAAGACACCCCACAGAAAGACTAGGCCCGTGCACCACTCACTACCCCTGGTCAAAAGGCCCCAACAGCCCAAAAAATCGAAAAACACAGAAAAATCAGCCCAATCCCATGCCATCCATGCCCTCCATGATGTTTAAATTCAAGACACCCCACAGAAAGACTAGGCCCATGCACGACTCACTACCCCTGGGCCTAATGTATGAAAGCTAGGCAAAATGGGTGCAGGCCTGAGAACACTGCCTGCATTCAAAATGGCCCCTTGCCTCCCAGCACATGCCCAGGGCCTGCCTGTACCAGCACTCAAAATGGCCCCCACCCACGTGGCCTGTCCCCATGAACACCCCAAAAAAATCGAAAAACACAGAAAAATCAGCACAATCCCATGCCATCCATGCCCTCCATGATGTTTAAATTCAAGACACCCCACAGAGAGACTAGGCCCATGCACCACTCACTACCCCTGGTCAAAAGGCCCCAACAACAGCCCAAAAAATCGAAAAACACCGAAAAATCAGCACAATCCCATGCCATCCATGCTCTCCATGATGTTTAAATTCAAGACATCCCACAGAAAGACTAGGCCCATGCACCACTCACTACCCCTGATCAAAAGGCCCCAACAGCCCAAAAAATCGAAAAACACAGAAAAATCAGCACAATCCCATGCCATCCATGCCCTCCATGATGTTTAAATTCAAGACATCCCACAGAAAGACTAGGCCCATGCACCACTCACTACCCCTGGGCCTAATGTATAAAAGCTAGGCAAAATGGGTGCAGGCCTGAGAACACTGCCTGCATTCAAAATGGCCCCTTGCCTCCCAGCACATGCCCAGGGCCTGCCTGTACCAGCACTCAAAATGGCCCCCACCCACATGGCCTGTCCCCATGAACACCCCAAAAAATCGAAAAACACAGAAAAATCAGCACAATCCCATGCCATCCATGCCCTCCATGATGTTAAAATTCAAGACACCCCACAGAAAGACTAGGCCCATGCACCACTCATTACCCCTGGTCAAAAGGCCCCAACAACAGCCCAAAAAATTGAAAAACACAGAAAAATCAGCACAATCCCATGCCATCCATGCCCTCCATGATGTTTAAATTCAAGACACCCCACAGAGAGACTAGGCCCATGCACCACTCACTACCCCTGGTCAAAAGGCCCCAACAACAGCCCAAAAAATCGAAAAACACCGAAAAATCAGCACAATCCCATGCCATCCATGCTCTCCATGATGTTTAAATTCAAGACATCCCACAGAAAGACTAGGCCCCTGCACCACTCACTACCCCTGATCAAAAGGCCCCAACAGCCCAAAAAATCGAAAAACACAGAACAATCAGCACAATCCCATGCCATCCATGCCCTCCATGATGTTTAAATTCAAGACATCCCACAGAAAGACTAGGCCCATGCACCACTCACTACCCCTGGGCCTAATGTATAAAAGCTAGGCAAAATGGGTGCAGGCCTGAGAACACTGCCTGCATTCAAAATGGCCCCTTGCCTCCCAGCACATGCCCAGGGCCTGCCTGTACCAGCACTCAAAATGGCCCCCACCCACATGGCCTGTCCCCATGAACACCCCAAAAAATCGAAAAACACAGAAAAATCAGCACAATCCCATGCCATCCATGCCCTCCATGATGTTAAAATTCAAGACACCCCACAGAAAGACTAGGCCCATGCACCACTCACTACCCCTGGTCAAAAGGCCCCAACAACAGCCCAAAAAATTGAAAAACACAGAAAAATCAGCACAATCCCATGCCATCCATGCCCTCCATGATGTTTAAATTCAAGACACCCCACAGAGAGACTAGGCCCATGCACCACTCACTACCCCTGGTCAAAAGGCCCCAACAACAGCCCAAAAAATTGAAAAACACAGAAAAATCAGCACAATCCCATGCCATCCATGCCCTCCATGATGTTTAAATTCAAGACACCCCACAGAAAGACTAGGCCCGTGCACCACTCACTACCCCTGGTCAAAAGGCCCCAACAGCCCAAAAAATCGAAAAACACAGAAAAATCAGCCCAATCCCATGCCATCCATGCCCTCCACGATGTTTAAATTCAAGACACCCCACAGAAAGACTAGGCCCATGCACGACTCACTACCCCTGGGCCTAATGTATGAAAGCTAGGCAAAATGGGTGCAGGCCTGAGAACACTGCCTGCATTCAAAATGGCCCCTTGCCTCCCAGCACATGCCCAGGGCCTGCCTGTACCAGCACTCAAAATGGCCCCCACCCACGTGGCCTGTCCCCATGAACACCCCAAAAAAATCGAAAAACACAGAAAAATCAGCACAATCCCATGCCATCCATGCCCTCCATGATGTTTAAATTCAAGACACCCCACAGAGAGACTAGGCCCATGCACCACTCACTACCCCTGGTCAAAAGGCCCCAACAACAGCCCAAAAAATCGAAAAACACCGAAAAATCAGCACAATCCCATGCCATCCATGCCCTCCATGATGTTTAAATTCAAGACACCCCACAGAAAGACTAGGCCCATGCACCACTCACTACACCTGGTCAAAAGGCCCCAACAACAGCCCAACAAATCGAAAAACACAGAAAAATCAGCACAATCCCATGCCATCCATGCCCTCCATGATGTTTAAATTCAAGACATCCCACAGAAAGACTAGGCCCATGCACCACTCACTACCCCTGGTCAAAAGGCCCCAACCACAGCCCAAAAAAAATCGAAAAACACAGCAAAATCAGCACAATCCCATGCCATCCATGCCCTCCATGATGTTTAAATTCAAGACACCCCACAGAAAGACTAGGCACATGCACGACTCACTACCCCTGGGCCTAATGTATGAAAGCTAGGCAAAATGGGTGCAGGCCTGAGAACACTGCTTGCATTCAAAATGGCCCTTTGCCTCCCAGCACATGCCCAGGACCTGCCTGTACCAGCACTCAAAATGGCCCACTCCCACATGGCCTGTCCCCATGAACACCCCAAAAAATCGAAAAACACAGAAAAATCAGCACAATCCCATGCTATCCATGCCCTCCATGATGTTTAAATTCAAGACACCCCACAGAAAGACTAGGCCCATGCACCACTCACTACCCCTGGTCAAAAGGCCAAACAACAGCCCAAAAAATCGAAAAACACAGAAAAATCAGCACAATCCCATGCCATCAATCTCCTCCATGATGTTTAAATTCAAGACATCCCACAGAAAGACTAGGCCCATGCACCACTCACTGCCCCTGGGCCTAATGTATGAAGGCTAGGCAAAATGGGTGCAGGCCTGAGAACACTGCCTGCATTCAAAATGGCCCCTTGCCTCCCAGCACATGCCCAGGGCCTGCCTGTACCAGCACTCAAAATGGCCCCCACCCACATGGCCTGTCCCCATGAACACCCCACAAAATCGAAAAACACAGAAAAATCAGCACAATCCCATGCCATCCATGCCCTCCATGATGTTAAAATTCAAGACACCCCAAAGAGAGACTAGGCCCATTTACCACTCACTACCCCTGGTCAAAAAGGCCCCAACAACAGCCCAAAAAATCGAAAAACACAGAAAAATCAGCACAATCCCATGCCATCCATGCCCTCCATGATATTTAAATTCAAGACATCCCACAGAAAGACTAGGTCCATGCACCACTCACTACCCCTGGTCAAAAGGCCCCAACAACAGCCCAAAAAATCGAAAAACACAGAAAAATCAGCACAATCCCATGCCATCCATGCCCTCCATGATGTTTAAATTCAAGACACCCCACAGAAAGACTAGGCCCATGCACCACGCTCACTACCCCTGGTCAAAAGGCCCCAACAACAGCCCAACAAATCGAAAAACCCAGAAAATCAGCACAATCCCATGCCATCCATGCCCTCCATGATGTTTAAATTCAAGACATCCCACAGAAAGACTAGGCCCATGCACCACTCACTACCCCTGGTCAAAAAGGCCCCAACAACAGCCCAAAAAATCGAAAAACACAGAAAAATCTGCACAATCCCCTGCCATCCATGCCCTCCATGATGTTTAAATTCAAGACACCCCACAGAGAGACTAGGCCCATGCACCACTCACTACCCCTGGTCAAAAGGCCCCAACAACAGCCCAAAAAATTGAAAAACACAGAAAAATCAGCACAATCCCATGCCATCCATGCCCTCCATGATGTTTAAATTCAAGACACCCCACAGAAAGACTAGGCCCGTGCACCACTCACTACCCCTGGTCAAAAGGCCCCAACAGCCCAAAAAATCGATAAACACAGAAAAATCAGCACAATCCCATGCCATCCATGCCCTCCATGATGTTTAAATTCAAGACACCCCACAGAAAGACTAGGCCCATGCACGACTCACTACCCCTGGGCCTAATGTATGAAAGCTATGCAAAATGGGTGCAGGCCTGAGAACACTGCCTGCATTCAAAATGGCCCCTTGCCTCCCAGCACATGCCCAGGGCCTGCCTGTACCAGCACTCAAAATGGCCCCCACCCACGTGGCCTGTCCCCATGAACACCCCAAAAAATCGAAAAACACAGAAAAATCAGCACAATCCCATGCTATCCATGCCCTCCATGATGTTTAAATTCAAGACACCCCACAGAAAGACTAGGCCCATGCACCACTCACTACCCCTGGTCAAAAGGCCAAACAACAGCCCAAAAAATCGAAAAACACAGAAAAATCAGCACAATCCCATGCCATCAATCTCCTCCATGATGTTTAAATTCAAGACATCCCACAGAAAGACTAGGCCCATGCACCACTCACTGCCCCTGGGCCTAATGTATGAAGGCTAGGCAAAATGGGTGCAGGCCTGAGAACACTGCCTGCATTCAAAATGGCACCTTGCCTCCCAGCACATGCCCAGGGCTTGCCTGTACCAGCACTCAAAATGGCCCCCACCCACATGGCCTGTCCCCATGAACACCCCAAAAAATCGAAAAACACAGAAAAATCAGCACAATCCCATGCCATCCATGCCCTCCATGATGTTTAAATTCAAGACACCCCAAAGAGAGACTAGGCCCATTTACCACTCACTACCCCTGGTCAAAAAGGCCCCAACAACAGCCCAAAAAATCGAAAAACACAGAAAAATCAGCACAATCCCATGCCATCCATGCCCTCCATGATGTTTAAATTCAAGACACCCCACAGAGAGACTAGGCCCATGCACCACTCACTACCCCTGGTCAAAAGGCCCCAACAACAGCCCACAAAATTGAAAAACACAGAAAAATCAGCACAATCCCATGCCATCCATGCCCTCCATGATGTTTAAATTCAAGACACCCCACAGAAAGACTAGGCCCGTGCACCACTCACTACCCCTGGTCAAAAGGCCCCAACAGCCCAAAAAATCGAAAAACACAGAAAAATCAGCCCAATCCCATGCCATCCATGCCCTCCATGATGTTTAAATTCAAGACACCCCACAGAAAGACTAGGCCCATGCACCACTCACTACCCCTGGTCAAAAGGCCAAACAACAGCCCAAAAAATCGAAAAACACAGAAAAATCAGCACAATCCCATGCCATCAATCTCCTCCATGATGTTTAAATTCAAGACATCCCACAGAAAGACTAGGCCCATGCACCACTCACTGCCCCTGGGCCTAATGTATGAAGGCTAGGCAAAATGGGTGCAGGCCTGAGAACACTGCCTGCATTCAAAATGGCCCCTTGCCTCCCAGCACATGCCCAGGGCCTGCCTGTACCAGCACTCAAAATGGCCCCCACCCACATGGCCTGTCCCCATGAACACCCCAAAAAATCGAAAAACACAGAAAAATCAGCACAATCCCATGCCATCCATGCCCTCCATGATGTTTAAATTCAAGACACCCCAAAGAGAGACTAGGCCCATTTACCACTCACTACCCCTGGTCAAAAAGGCCCCAACAACAGCCCAAAAAATCGAAAAACACAGAAAAATCAGCACAATCCCATGCCATCCATGCCCTCCATGATATTTAAATTCAAGACATCCTACAGAAAGACTAGGTCCATGCACCACTCACTACCCCTGGTCAAAAGGCCCCAACAACAGCCCAAAAAATCGAAAAACACAGAAAAATCAGCACAATCCCATGCCATCCATGCCCTCCATGATGTTTAAATTCAAGACACCCCACAGAAAGACTAGGCCCATGCACCACGCTCACTACCCCTGGTCAAAAGGCCCCAACAACAGTCCAACAAATCGAAAAACCCAGAAAAATCAGCACAATCCCATGCCATCCATGCCCTCCATGATGTTTAAATTCAAGACATCCCACAGAAAGACTAGGCCCATGCACCACTCACTACCCCTGGTCAAAAGGCCCCAACAACAGCCCAAAAAATCGAAAAACACAGAAAAATCTGCACAATCCCCTGCCATCCATGCCCTCCATGATGTTTAAATTCAAGACACCCCACAGAGAGACTAGGCCCATGCACCACTCACTACCCCTGGTCAAAAGGCCCCAACAACAGCCCAAAAAATTGAAAAACACAGAAAAATCAGCACAATCCCATGCCATCCATGCCCTCCATGATGTTTAAATTCAAGACACCCCACAGAAAGACTAGGCCCGTGCACCACTCACTACCCCTGGTCAAAAGGCCCCAACAGCCCAAAAAATCAAAAAACACAGAAAAATCAGCACAATCCCATGCCATCCATGCCCTCCATGATGTTCAAATTCAAGACACCCCACAGAAAGACTAGGCCCATGCACGACTCACTACCCCTGGGCCTAATGTATGAAAGCTATGCAAAATGGGTGCAGGCCTGAGAACACTGCCTGCATTCAAAATGGCCCCTTGCCTCCCAGCACATGCCCAGGGCCTGCCTGTACCAGCACTCAAAATGGCCCCCACCCACGTGGCCTGTCCCCATGAACGCCCCAAAAAATCGAAAAACACAGAAAAATCAGCACAATCCCATGCTATCCATGCCCTCCATGATGTTCAAATTCAAGACACCCCACAGAAAGACTAGGCCCATGCACCACTCACTACCCCTGGTCAAAAGGCCAAACAACAGCCCAAAAAATCGAAAAACACAGAAAAATCAGCACAATCCCATGCCATCAATCTCCTCCATGATGTTTAAATTCAAGACATCCCACAGAAAGACTAGGCCCATGCACCACTCACTGCCCCTGGGCCTAATGTATGAAGACTAGGCAAAATGGGTGCAGGCCTGAGAACACTGCCTGCATTCAAAATGGCACCTTGCCTCCCAGCACATGCCCAGGGCTTGCCTGTACCAGCACTCAAAATGGCCCCCACCCACATGGCCTGTCCCCATGAACACCCCAAAAAATCGAAAAACACAGAAAAATCAGCACAATCCCATGCCATCCATGCCCTCCATGATGTTTAAATTCAAGACACCCCAAAGAGAGACTAGGCCCATTTACCACTCACTACCCCTGGTCAAAAAGGCCCCAACAACAGCCCAAAAAATCGAAAAACACAGAAAAATCAGCACAATCCCATGCCATCCATGCCCTCCATGATGTTTAAATTCAAGACACCCCACAGAGAGACTAGGCCCATGCACCACTCACTACCCCTGGTCAAAAGGCCCCAACAACAGCCCAAAAAATTGAAAAACACAGAAAAATCAGCACAATCCCATGCCATCCATGCCCTCCATGATGTTTAAATTCAAGACACCCCACAGAAAGACTAGGCCCGTGCACCACTCACTACCCCTGGTCAAAAGGCCCCAACAGCCCAAAAAATCGAAAAACACAGAAAAATCAGCCCAATCCCATGCCATCCATGCCCTCCATGATGTTTAAATTCAAGACACCCCACAGAAAGACTAGGCCCATGCACGACTCACTACCCCTGGGCCTAATGTATGAAAGCTAGGCAAAATGGGTGCAGGCCTGAGAACACTGCCTGCATTCAAAATGGCCCCTTGCCTCCCAGCACATGCCCAGGGCCTGCCTGTACCAGCACTCAAAATGGCCCCCACCCACGTGGCCTGTCCCCATGAACACCCCAAAAAAATCGAAAAACCCAGAAAAATCAGCACAATCCCATGCCATCCATGCCCTCCATGATGTTTAAATTCAAGACATCCCACAGAAAGACTAGGCCCATGCACCACTCACTACCCCTGGTCAAAAGGCCCCAACAACAGCCCAAAAAATCGAAAAACACAGAAAAATCTGCACAATCCCCTGCCATCCATGCCCTCCATGATGTTTAAATTCAAGACACCCCACAGAGAGACTAGGCCCATGCACCACTCACTACCCCTGGTCAAAAGGCCCCAACAACAGCCCAAAAAATTGAAAAACACAGAAAAATCAGCACAATCCCATGCCATCCATGCCCTCCATGATGTTTAAATTCAAGACACCCCACAGAAAGACTAGGCCCGTGCACCACTCACTACCCCTGGTCAAAAGGCCCCAACAGCCCAAAAAATCAAAAAACACAGAAAAATCAGCACAATCCCATGCCATCCATGCCCTCCATGATGTTCAAATTCAAGACACCCCACAGAAAGACTAGGCCCATGCACGACTCACTACCCCTGGGCCTAATGTATGAAAGCTATGCAAAATGGGTGCAGGCCTGAGAACACTGCCTGCATTCAAAATGGCCCCTTGCCTCCCAGCACATGCCCAGGGCCTGCCTGTACCAGCACTCAAAATGGCCCCCACCCACGTGGCCTGTCCCCATGAACGCCCCAAAAAATCGAAAAACACAGAAAAATCAGCACAATCCCATGCTATCCATGCCCTCCATGATGTTCAAATTCAAGACACCCCACAGAAAGACTAGGCCCATGCACCACTCACTACCCCTGGTCAAAAGGCCAAACAACAGCCCAAAAAATCGAAAAACACAGAAAAATCAGCACAATCCCATGCCATCAATCTCCTCCATGATGTTTAAATTCAAGACATCCCACAGAAAGACTAGGCCCATGCACCACTCACTGCCCCTGGGCCTAATGTATGAAGACTAGGCAAAATGGGTGCAGGCCTGAGAACACTGCCTGCATTCAAAATGGCACCTTGCCTCCCAGCACATGCCCAGGGCTTGCCTGTACCAGCACTCAAAATGGCCCCCACCCACATGGCCTGTCCCCATGAACACCCCAAAAAATCGAAAAACACAGAAAAATCAGCACAATCCCATGCCATCCATGCCCTCCATGATGTTTAAATTCAAGACACCCCAAAGAGAGACTAGGCCCATTTACCACTCACTACCCCTGGTCAAAAAGGCCCCAACAACAGCCCAAAAAATCGAAAAACACAGAAAAATCAGCACAATCCCATGCCATCCATGCCCTCCATGATGTTTAAATTCAAGACACCCCACAGAGAGACTAGGCCCATGCACCACTCACTACCCCTGGTCAAAAGGCCCCAACAACAGCCCAAAAAATTGAAAAACACAGAAAAATCAGCACAATCCCATGCCATCCATGCCCTCCATGATGTTTAAATTCAAGACACCCCACAGAAAGACTAGGCCCGTGCACCACTCACTACCCCTGGTCAAAAGGCCCCAACAGCCCAAAAAATCGAAAAACACAGAAAAATCAGCCCAATCCCATGCCATCCATGCCCTCCATGATGTTTAAATTCAAGACACCCCACAGAAAGACTAGGCCCATGCACGACTCACTACCCCTGGGCCTAATGTATGAAAGCTAGGCAAAATGGGTGCAGGCCTGAGAACACTGCCTGCATTCAAAATGGCCCCTTGCCTCCCAGCACATGCCCAGGGCCTGCCTGTACCAGCACTCAAAATGGCCCCCACCCACGTGGCCTGTCCCCATGAACACCCCAAAAAAATCGAAAAACACAGAAAAATCAGCACAATCCCATGCCATCCATGCCCTCCATGATGTTTAAATTCAAGACACCCCACAGAGAGACTAGGCCCATGCACCACTCACTACCCCTGGTCAAAAGGCCCCAACAACAGCCCAAAAAATCGAAAAACACCGAAAAATCAGCACAATCCCATGCCATCCATGCTCTCCATGATGTTTAAATTCAAGACATCCCACAGAAAGACTAGGCCCATGCACCACTCACTACCCCTGATCAAAAGGCCCCAACAGCCCAAAAAATCGAAAAACACAGAAAAATCAGCACAATCCCATGCCATCCATGCCCTCCATGATGTTTAAATTCAAGACATCCCACAGAAAGACTAGGCCCATGCACCACTCACTACCCCTGGGCCTAATGTATAAAAGCTAGGCAAAATGGGTGCAGGCCTGAGAACACTGCCTGCATTCAAAATGGCCCCTTGCCTCCCAGCACATGCCCAGGGCCTGCCTGTACCAGCACTCAAAATGGCCCCCACCCACATGGCCTGTCCCCATGAACACCCCAAAAAATCGAAAAACACAGAAAAATCAGCACAATCCCATGCCATCCATGCCCTCCATGATGTTAAAATTCAAGACACCCCACAGAAAGACTAGGCCCATGCACCACTCATTACCCCTGGTCAAAAGGCCCCAACAACAGCCCAAAAAATTGAAAAACACAGAAAAATCAGCACAATCCCATGCCATCCATGCCCTCCATGATGTTTAAATTCAAGACACCCCACAGAGAGACTAGGCCCATGCACCACTCACTACCCCTGGTCAAAAGGCCCCAACAACAGCCCAAAAAATCGAAAAACACCGAAAAATCAGCACAATCCCATGCCATCCATGCTCTCCATGATGTTTAAATTCAAGACATCCCACAGAAAGACTAGGCCCCTGCACCACTCACTACCCCTGATCAAAAGGCCCCAACAGCCCAAAAAATCGAAAAACACAGAACAATCAGCACAATCCCATGCCATCCATGCCCTCCATGATGTTTAAATTCAAGACATCCCACAGAAAGACTAGGCCCATGCACCACTCACTACCCCTGGGCCTAATGTATAAAAGCTAGGCAAAATGGGTGCAGGCCTGAGAACACTGCCTGCATTCAAAATGGCCCCTTGCCTCCCAGCACATGCCCAGGGCCTGCCTGTACCAGCACTCAAAATGGCCCCCACCCACATGGCCTGTCCCCATGAACACCCCAAAAAATCGAAAAACACAGAAAAATCAGCACAATCCCATGCCATCCATGCCCTCCATGATGTTAAAATTCAAGACACCCCACAGAAAGACTAGGCCCATGCACCACTCACTACCCCTGGTCAAAAGGCCCCAACAACAGCCCAAAAAATTGAAAAACACAGAAAAATCAGCACAATCCCATGCCATCCATGCCCTCCATGATGTTTAAATTCAAGACACCCCACAGAGAGACTAGGCCCATGCACCACTCACTACCCCTGGTCAAAAGGCCCCAACAACAGCCCAAAAAATTGAAAAACACAGAAAAATCAGCACAATCCCATGCCATCCATGCCCTCCATGATGTTTAAATTCAAGACACCCCACAGAAAGACTAGGCCCGTGCACCACTCACTACCCCTGGTCAAAAGGCCCCAACAGCCCAAAAAATCGAAAAACACAGAAAAATCAGCCCAATCCCATGCCATCCATGCCCTCCACGATGTTTAAATTCAAGACACCCCACAGAAAGACTAGGCCCATGCACGACTCACTACCCCTGGGCCTAATGTATGAAAGCTAGGCAAAATGGGTGCAGGCCTGAGAACACTGCCTGCATTCAAAATGGCCCCTTGCCTCCCAGCACATGCCCAGGGCCTGCCTGTACCAGCACTCAAAATGGCCCCCACCCACGTGGCCTGTCCCCATGAACACCCCAAAAAAATCGAAAAACACAGAAAAATCAGCACAATCCCATGCCATCCATGCCCTCCATGATGTTTAAATTCAAGACACCCCACAGAGAGACTAGGCCCATGCACCACTCACTACCCCTGGTCAAAAGGCCCCAACAACAGCCCAAAAAATCGAAAAACACCGAAAAATCAGCACAATCCCATGCCATCCATGCCCTCCATGATGTTTAAATTCAAGACACCCCACAAAAAGACTAGGCCCATGCACCACTCACTACACCTGGTCAAAAGGCCCCAACAACAGCCCAACAAATCGAAAAACACAGAAAAATCAGCACAATCCCATGCCATCCATGCCCTCCATGATGTTTAAATTCAAGACATCCCACAGAAAGACTAGGCCCATGCACCACTCACTACCCCTGGTCAAAAGGCCCCAACCACAGCCCAAAAAAAATCGAAAAACACAGCAAAATCAGCACAATCCCATGCCATCCATGCCCTCCATGATGTTTAAATTCAAGACACCCCACAGAAAGACTAGGCACATGCACGACTCACTACCCCTGGGCCTAATGTATGAAAGCTAGGCAAAATGGGTGCAGGCCTGAGAACACTGCTTGCATTCAAAATGGCCCTTTGCCTCCCAGCACATGCCCAGGACCTGCCTGTACCAGCACTCAAAATGGCCCACTCCCACATGGCCTGTCCCCATGAACACCCCAAAAAATCGAAAAACACAGAAAAATCAGCACAATCCCATGCTATCCATGCCCTCCATGATGTTTAAATTCAAGACACCCCACAGAAAGACTAGGCCCATGCACCACTCACTACCCCTGGTCAAAAGGCCAAACAACAGCCCAAAAAATCGAAAAACACAGAAAAATCAGCACAATCCCATGCCATCAATCTCCTCCATGATGTTTAAATTCAAGACATCCCACAGAAAGACTAGGCCCATGCACCACTCACTGCCCCTGGGCCTAATGTATGAAGGCTAGGCAAAATGGGTGCAGGCCTGAGAACACTGCCTGCATTCAAAATGGCCCCTTGCCTCCCAGCACATGCCCAGGGCCTGCCTGTACCAGCACTCAAAATGGCCCCCACCCACATGGCCTGTCCCCATGAACACCCCAAAAAATCGAAAAACACAGAAAAATCAGCACAATCCCATGCCATCCATGCCCTCCATGATGTTAAAATTCAAGACACCCCAAAGAGAGACTAGGCCCATTTACCACTCACTACCCCTGGTCAAAAAGGCCCCAACAACAGCCCAAAAAATCGAAAAACACAGAAAAATCAGCACAATCCCATGCCATCCATGCCCTCCATGATATTTAAATTCAAGACATCCCACAGAAAGACTAGGTCCATGCACCACTCACTACCCCTGGTCAAAAGGCCCCAACAACAGCCCAAAAAATCGAAAAACACAGAAAAATCAGCACAATCCCATGCCATCCATGCCCTCCATGATGTTTAAATTCAAGACACCCCACAGAAAGACTAGGCCCATGCACCACGCTCACTACCCCTGGTCAAAAGGCCCCAACAACAGCCCAACAAATCGAAAAACCCAGAAAATCAGCACAATCCCATGCCATCCATGCCCTCCATGATGTTTAAATTCAAGACATCCCACAGAAAGACTAGGCCCATGCACCACTCACTACCCCTGGTCAAAAAGGCCCCAACAACAGCCCAAAAAATCGAAAAACACAGAAAAATCTGCACAATCCCCTGCCATCCATGCCCTCCATGATGTTTAAATTCAAGACACCCCACAGAGAGACTAGGCCCATGCACCACTCACTACCCCTGGTCAAAAGGCCCCAACAACAGCCCAAAAAATTGAAAAACACAGAAAAATCAGCACAATCCCATGCCATCCATGCCCTCCATGATGTTTAAATTCAAGACACCCCACAGAAAGACTAGGCCCGTGCACCACTCACTACCCCTGGTCAAAAGGCCCCAACAGCCCAAAAAATCGATAAACACAGAAAAATCAGCACAATCCCATGCCATCCATGCCCTCCATGATGTTTAAATTCAAGACACCCCACAGAAAGACTAGGCCCATGCACGACTCACTACCCCTGGGCCTAATGTATGAAAGCTATGCAAAATGGGTGCAGGCCTGAGAACACTGCCTGCATTCAAAATGGCCCCTTGCCTCCCAGCACATGCCCAGGGCCTGCCTGTACCAGCACTCAAAATGGCCCCCACCCACGTGGCCTGTCCCCATGAACACCCCAAAAAATCGAAAAACACAGAAAAATCAGCACAATCCCATGCTATCCATGCCCTCCATGATGTTTAAATTCAAGACACCCCACAGAAAGACTAGGCCCATGCACCACTCACTACCCCTGGTCAAAAGGCCAAACAACAGCCCAAAAAATCGAAAAACACAGAAAAATCAGCACAATCCCATGCCATCAATCTCCTCCATGATGTTTAAATTCAAGACATCCCACAGAAAGACTAGGCCCATGCACCACTCACTGCCCCTGGGCCTAATGTATGAAGGCTAGGCAAAATGGGTGCAGGCCTGAGAACACTGCCTGCATTCAAAATGGCACCTTGCCTCCCAGCACATGCCCAGGGCTTGCCTGTACCAGCACTCAAAATGGCCCCCACCCACATGGCCTGTCCCCATGAACACCCCAAAAAATCGAAAAACACAGAAAAATCAGCACAATCCCATGCCATCCATGCCCTCCATGATGTTTAAATTCAAGACACCCCAAAGAGAGACTAGGCCCATTTACCACTCACTACCCCTGGTCAAAAAGGCCCCAACAACAGCCCAAAAAATCGAAAAACACAGAAAAATCAGCACAATCCCATGCCATCCATGCCCTCCATGATGTTTAAATTCAAGACACCCCACAGAGAGACTAGGCCCATGCACCACTCACTACCCCTGGTCAAAAGGCCCCAACAACAGCCCACAAAATTGAAAAACACAGAAAAATCAGCACAATCCCATGCCATCCATGCCCTCCATGATGTTTAAATTCAAGACACCCCACAGAAAGACTAGGCCCGTGCACCACTCACTACCCCTGGTCAAAAGGCCCCAACAGCCCAAAAAATCGAAAAACACAGAAAAATCAGCCCAATCCCATGCCATCCATGCCCTCCATGATGTTTAAATTCAAGACACCCCACAGAAAGACTAGGCCCATGCACGACTCACTACCCCTGGGCCTAATGTATGAAAGCTAGGCAAAATGGGTGCAGGCCTGAGAACACTGCCTGCATTCAAAATGGCCCCTTGCCTCCCAGCACATGCCCAGGGCCTGCCTGTACCAGCACTCAAAATGGCCCCCACCCACGTGGCCTGTCCCCATGAACACCCCAAAAAAATCGAAAAACACAGAAAAATCAGCACAATCCCATGCCATCCATGCCCTCCATGATGTTTAAATTCAAGACACCCCACAGAGAGACTAGGCCCATGCACCACTCACTACCCCTGGTCAAAAGGCCCCAACAACAGCCCAAAAAATCGAAAAACACCGAAAAATCAGCACAATCCCATGCCATCCATGCTCTCCATGATGTTTAAATTCAAGACATCCCACAGAAAGACTAGGCCCATGCACCACTCACTACCCCTGATCAAAAGGCCCCAACAGCCCAAAAAATCGAAAAACACAGAAAAATCAGCACAATCCCATGCCATCCATGCCCTCCATGATGTTTAAATTCAAGACATCCCACAGAAAGACTAGGCCCATGCACCACTCACTACCCCTGGGCCTAATGTATAAAAGCTAGGCAAAATGGGTGCAGGCCTGAGAACACTGCCTGCATTCAAAATGGCCCCTTGCCTCCCAGCACATGCCCAGGGCCTGCCTGTACCAGCACTCAAAATGGCCCCCACCCACATGGCCTGTCCCCATGAACACCCCAAAATATCGAAAAACACAGAAAAATCAGCACAATCCCATGCCATCCATGCCCTCCATGATGTTAAAATTCAAGACACCCCACAGAAAGACTAGGCCCATGCACCACTCACTACCCCTGGTCAAAAGGCCCCAACAACAGCCCAAAAAATTGAAAAACACAGAAAAATCAGCACAATCCCATGCCATCCATGCCCTCCATGATGTTTAAATTCAAGACACCCCACAGAGAGACTAGGCCCATGCACCACTCACTACCCATGGTCAAAAGGCCCCAACAACAGCCCAAAAAATCAAAAAACACCGAAAAATCAGCACAATCCCATGCCATCCATGCTCTCCATGATGTTTAAATTCAAGACATCCCACAGAAAGACTAGGCCCATGCACCACTCACTACCCCTGATCAAAAGGCCCCAACAGCCCAAAAAATCGAAAAACACAGCACAATCAGCACAATCCCATGCCATCCATGCCCTCCATGATGTTTAAATTCAAGACATCCCACAGAAAGACTAGGCCCATGCACCACTCACTACCCCTGGGCCTAATGTATAAAAGCTAGGCAAAATGGGTGCAGGCCTGAGAACACTGCCTGCATTCAAAATGGCCCCTTGCCTCCCAGCACATGCCCAGGGCCTGCCTGTACCAGCACTCAAAATGGCCCCCACCCACATGGCCTGTCCCCATGAACACCCCAAAAAATCGAAAAACACAGAAAAATCAGCACAATCCCATGCCATCCATGCCCTCCATGATGTTAAAATTCAAGACACCCCACAGAAAGACTAGGCCCATGCACCACTCACTACCCCTGGTCAAAAGGCCCCAACAACAGCCCAAAAAATTGAAAAACACAGAAAAATCAGCACAATCCCATGCCATCCATGCCCTCCATGATGTTTAAATTCAAGACACCCCACAGAGAGACTAGGCCCATGCACCACTCACTACCCCTGGTCAAAAGGCCCCAACAACAGCCCAAAAAATTGAAAAACACAGAAAAATCAGCACAATCCCATGCCATCCATGCCCTCCATGATGTTTAAATTCAAGACACCCCACAGAAAGACTAGGCCCGTGCACCACTCACTACCCCTGGTCAAAAGGCCCCAACAGCCCAAAAAATCGAAAAACACAGAAAAATCAGCCCAATCCCATGCCATCCATGCCCTCCATGATGTTTAAATTCAAGACACCCCACAGAAAGACTAGGCCCATGCACGACTCACTACCCCTGGGCCTAATGTATGAAAGCTAGGCAAAATGGGTGCAGGCCTGAGAACACTGCCTGCATTCAAAATGGCCCCTTGCCTCCCAGCACATGCCCAGGGCCTGCCTGTACCAGCACTCAAAATGGCCCCCACCCACGTGGCCTGTCCCCATGAACACCCCAAAAAAATCGAAAAACACAGAAAAATCAGCACAATCCCATGCCATCCATGCCCTCCATGATGTTTAAATTCAAGACACCCCACAGAGAGACTAGGCCCATGCACCACTCACTACCCCTGGTCAAAAGGCCCCAACAACAGCCCAAAAAATCGAAAAACACCGAAAAATCAGCACAATCCCATGCCATCCATGCTCTCCATGATGTTTAAATTCAAGACATCCCACAGAAAGACTAGGCCCATGCACCACTCACTACCCCTGATCAAAAGGCCCCAACAGCCCAAAAAATCGAAAAACACAGAAAAATCAGCACAATCCCATGCCATCCATGCCCTCCATGATGTTTAAATTCAAGACATCCCACAGAAAGACTAGGCCCATGCACCACTCACTACCCCTGGGCCTAATGTATAAAAGCTAGGCAAAATGGGTGCAGGCCTGAGAACACTGCCTGCATTCAAAATGGCCCCTTGCCTCCCAGCACATGCCCAGGGCCTGCCTGTACCAGCACTCAAAATGGCCCCCACCCACATGGCCTGTCCCCATGAACACCCCAAAAAATCGAAAAACACAGAAAAATCAGCACAATCCCATGCCATCCATGCCCTCCATGATGTTAAAATTCAAGACACCCCACAGAAAGACTAGGCCCATGCACCACTCACTACCCCTGGTCAAAAGGCCCCAACAACAGCCCAAAAAATTGAAAAACACAGAAAAATCAGCACAATCCCATGCCATCCATGCCCTCCATGATGTTTAAATTCAAGACACCCCACAGAGAGACTAGGCCCATGCACCACTCACTACCCATGGTCAAAAGGCCCCAACAACAGCCCAAAAAATCGAAAAACACCGAAAAATCAGCACAATCCCATGCCATCCATGCTCTCCATGATGTTTAAATTCAAGACATCCCACAGAAAGACTAGGCCCATGCACCACTCACTACCCCTGATCAAAAGGCCCCAACAGCCCAAAAAATCGAAAAACACAGCACAATCAGCACAATCCCATGCCATCCATGCCCTCCATGATGTTTAAATTCAAGACATCCCACAGAAAGACTAGGCCCATGCACCACTCACTACCCCTGGGCCTAATGTATAAAAGCTAGGCAAAATGGGTGCAGGCCTGAGAACACTGCCTGCATTCAAAATGGCCCCTTGCCTCCCAGCACATGCCCAGGGCCTGCCTGTACCAGCACTCAAAATGGCCCCCACCCACATGGCCTGTCCCCATGAACACCCCAAAAAATCGAAAAACACAGAAAAATCAGCACAATCCCATGCCATCCATGCCCTCCATGATGTTAAAATTCAAGACACCCCACAGAAAGACTAGGCCCATGCACCACTCACTACCCCTGGTCAAAAGGCCCCAACAACAGCCCAAAAAATTGAAAAACACAGAAAAATCAGCACAATCCCATGCCATCCATGCCCTCCATGATGTTTAAATTCAAGACACCCCACAGAGAGACTAGGCCCATGCACCACTCACTACCCCTGGTCAAAAGGCCCCAACAACAGCCCAAAAAATTGAAAAACACAGAAAAATCAGCACAATCCCATGCCATCCATGCCCTCCATGATGTTTAAATTCAAGACACCCCACAGAAAGACTAGGCCCGTGCACCACTCACTACCCCTGGTCAAAAGGCCCCAACAGCCCAAAAAATCGAAAAACACAGAAAAATCAGCCCAATCCCATGCCATCCATGCCCTCCATGATGTTTAAATTCAAGACACCCCACAGAAAGACTAGGCCCATGCACGACTCACTACCCCTGGGCCTAATGTATGAAAGCTAGGCAAAATGGGTGCAGGCCTGAGAACACTGCCTGCATTCAAAATGGCCCCTTGCCTCCCAGCACATGCCCAGGGCCTGCCTGTACCAGCACTCAAAATGGCCCCCACCCACGTGGCCTGTCCCCATGAACACCCCAAAAAAATCGAAAAACACAGAAAAATCAGCACAATCCCATGCCATCCATGCCCTCCATGATGTTTAATTCAAGACACCCCACAGAGAGACTAGGCCCATGCACCACTCACTACCCCTGGTCAAAAGGCCCCAACAACAGCCCAAAAAATGGAAAAACGCCGAAAAATCAGCACAATCCCATGCCATCCATGCCCTCCATGATGTTTAAATTCAAGACACCCCACAGAAAGACTAGGCCCATGCACCACTCACTACACCTGGTCAAAAGGCCCCAACAACAGCCCAACAAATCGAAAAACACAGAAAAATCAGCACAATCCCATGCCATGCATGCCCTCCATGATGTTTAAATTCAAGACATCCCACAGAAAGACTAGGCCCATGCACCACTCACTACCCCTGGTCAAAAGGCCCCGACCACAGCCCAAAAAAAATCAAAAAACACAGAAAAATCAGCACAATCCCATGCCATCCATGCCCTCCATGATGTTTAAATTCAAGACACCCCACAGAAAGACTAGGCCCTTGCACCACTCACTACCCCTGGGCCTATTGTATGAAAGCTAGGCAAAATGGGTGCAGGCCTGAGAACACTGCCTGCATTCAAAATGGCCCCTTGCCTCCCAGCAAATGCCCAGGGCCTGCCTGTACCAGCACTCAAAATGGCCCCCACCCACATGGCCTGTCCCTATGAACACCCCAAAAAATCGAAAAACAAAGGAAAATCAGCACAATCCTATGCCATCCATGCCCTCCATGATGTTTAAATTCAAGACACCCCACAGAGAGACTAGGCCCATGCACCACTCACTACCCCTGGTCAAAAGGCCCCAACAACAGCCCAACAAATCGAAAAAACACAGAAAAATCAGCACAATCCCATGCCATCCATGCCCTCCATGATGTTTAAATTCAAGATCACCCCACAGAAAGACTAGGCCCATGCACCACTCACTACCCCTGGGCCTAATGTATGAAAGCTAGGCAAAATGGGGGCAGGCCTGAGAACTCTGCCTGCATTCAAAATGGCCCCTTGCCTCCCAGCACATGCCCAGGGCCTGCCTGTACCAGCACTCAAAATGGCCCCCACCCACATGGCCTATCCCCATGAACACCCCAAAAAAATCGAAAAACACAGCAAAATCAGCACAATCCCATGCCATCCATGCCCTCCATGATGTTTAAATTCAAGACACCCCACAGAAAGACTAGGCACATGCACGACTCACTACCCCTGGGCCTAATGTATGAAAGCTAGGCAAAATGGGTGCAGGCCTGAGAACACTGCTTGCATTCAAAATGGCCCTTTGCCTCCCAGCACATGCCCAGGACCTGCCTGTACCAGCACTCAAAATGGCCCACTCCCACATGGCCTGTCCCCATGAACACCCCAAAAAATCGAAAAACACAGAAAAATCAGCACAATCCCATGCTATCCATGCCCTCCATGATGTTTAAATTTAAGACACCCCACAGAAAGACTAGGCCCATGCACCACTCACTACCCCTGGTCAAAAGGCCAAACAACAGCCCAAAAAATCGAAAAACACAGAAAAATCAGCACAATCCCATGCCATCAATCTCCTCCATGATGTTTAAATTCAAGACATCCCACAGAAAGACTAGGCCCATGCACCACTCACTGCCCCTGGGCCTAATGTATGAAGGCTAGGCAAAATGGGTGCAGGCCTGAGAACACTGCCTGCATTCAAAATGGCCCCTTGCCTCCCAGCACATGCCCAGGGCCTGCCTGTACCAGCACTCAAAATGGCCCCCACCCACATGGCCTGTCCCCATGAACACCCCAAAAAATCGAAAAACACAGAAAAATCAGCACAATCCCATGCCATCCATGCCCTCCATGATGTTTAAATTCAAGACACCCCAAAGAGAGACTAGGCCCATTTACCACTCACTACCCCTGGTCAAAAAGGCCCCAACAACAGCCCAAAAAATCGAAAAACACAGAAACATCAGCACAATCCCATGCCATCCATGCCCTCCATGATGTTTAAATTCAAGACACCCCACAGAAAGACTAGGCCCATGCACCACGCTCACTACCCCAGTTCAAAAGGCCCCAACAACAGCCCAACAAATCGAAAAACCCAGAAAAATCAGCACAATCCCATGCCATCCATGCCCTCCATGATGTTTAAATTCAAGACATCCCACAGAAAGACTAGGCCCATGCACCACTCACTACCCCTGGTCAAAAGGCCCCAACAACAGCCCAAAAAATCGAAAAACACAGAAAAATCAGCACAATCCCATGCCATCCATGCCCTCCATGATGTTTAAATTCAAGACACCCCACAGAAAGACTAGGCCCATGCACCACGCTCACTACCCCTGGTCAAAAGGCCCCAACAACAGCCCAACAAATCGAAAAACCCAGAAAAATCAGCACAATCCCATGCCATCCATGCCCTCCATGATGTTTAAATTCAAGACATCCCACAGAAAGACTAGGCTCATGCACCACTCACTACCCCTGGTCAAAAGGCCCCAACAACAGCCCAAAAAATCGAAAAACACAGAAAAATCTTCACAATCCCCTGCCATCCATGCCCTCCATGATGTTTAAATTCAAGACACCCCACAGAGAGACTAGGCCCATGCACCACTCACTACCCCTGGTCAAAAGGCCCCAACAACAGCCCAAAAAATTGAAAAACACAGAAAAATCAGCACAATCCCATGCCATCCATGCCCTCCATGATGTTTAAATTCAAGACACCCCACAGAAAGACTAGGCCCGTGCTCCACTCACTACCCCTGGTCAAAAGGCCCCAACAGCCCAAAAAATTGAAAAACACAGAAAAATCAGCACAATCCCATGCCATCCATGCCCTCCATGATGTTTAAATTCAAGACACCCCACAGAAAGACTAGGCCCATGCACCACTCACTGCCCCTGGGCCTAATGTATGAAGGCTAGGCAAAATGGGTGCAGGCCTGAGAACACTGCCTGCATTCAAAATGGCCCCTTGCCTCCCAGCACATGCCCAGGGCCTGCCTGTACCAGCACTCAAAATGGCCCCCACCCACATGGCCTGTCCCCATGAACACCCCAAAAAATCGAAAAACACAGAAAAATCAGCACAATCCCATGCCATCCATGCCCTCCATGATGTTTAAATTCAAGACACCCCAAAGAGAGACTAGGCCCATTTACCACTCACTACCCCTGGTCAAAAAGGCCCCAACAACAGCCCAAAAAATCAAAAAACACAGAAAAATCAGCACAATCCCATGCCATCCATGCCCTCCATGATGTTTAAATTCAAGACACCCCACAGAGAGACTAGGCCCATGCACCACTCACTACCCCTGGTCAAAAGGCCCCAACAACAGCCCAAAAAATTGAAAAACACAGAAAAATCAGCACAATCCCATGCCATCCATGCCCTCCATGATGTTTAAATTCAAGACACCCCACAGAAAGACTAGGCCCGTGCACCACTCACTACCCCTGGTCAAAAGGCCCCAACAGCCCAAAAAATCGAAAAACACAGAAAAATCAGCCCAATCCCATGCCATCCATGCCCTCCATGATGTTTAAATTCAAGACACCCCACAGAAAGACTAGGCCCATGCACGACTCACTACCCCTGGGCCTAATGTATGAAAGCTAGGCAAAATGGGTGCAGGCCTGAGAACACTGCCTGCATTCAAAATGGCCCCTTGCCTCCCAGCACATGCCCAGGGCCTGCCTGTACCAGCACTCAAAATGGCCCCCACCCACGTGGCCTGTCCCCATGAACACCCCAAAAAAATCGAAAAACACAGAAAAATCAGCACAATCCCATGCCATCCATGCCCTCCATGATGTTTAAATTCAAGACACCCCACAGAGAGACTAGGCCCATGCACCACTCACTACCCCTGGTCAAAAGGCCCCAACAACAGCCCAAAAAATCGAAAAACACCGAAAAATCAGCACAATCCCATGCCATCCATGCTCTCCATGATGTTTAAATTCAAGACATCCCACAGAAAGACTAGGCCCATGCACCACTCACTACCCCTGATCAAAAGGCCCCAACAGCCCAAAAAATCGAAAAACACAGAAAAATCAGCACAATCCCATGCCATCCATGCCCTCCATGATGTTTAAATTCAAGACATCCCACAGAAAGACTAGGCCCATGCACCACTCACTACCCCTGGGCCTAATGTATAAAAGCTAGGCAAAATGGGTGCAGGCCTGAGAACACTGCCTGCATTCAAAATGGCCCCTTGCCTCCCAGCACATGCCCAGGGCCTGCCTGTACCAGCACTCAAAATGGCCCCCACCCACATGGCCTGTCCCCATGAACACCCCAAAAAATCGAAAAACACAGAAAAATCAGCACAATCCCATGCCATCCATGCCCTCCATGATGTTAAAATTCAAGACACCCCACAGAAAGACTAGGCCCATGCACCACTCACTACCCCTGGTCAAAAGGCCCCAACAACAGCCCAAAAAATTGAAAAACACAGAAAAATCAGCACAATCCCATGCCATCCATGCCCTCCATGATGTTTAAATTCAAGACACCCCACAGAGAGACTAGGCCCATGCACCACTCACTACCCATGGTCAAAAGGCCCCAACAACAGCCCAAAAAATCGAAAAACACCGAAAAATCAGCACAATCCCATGCCATCCATGCTCTCCATGATGTTTAAATTCAAGACATCCCACAGAAAGACTAGGCCCATGCACCACTCACTACCCCTGATCAAAAGGCCCCAACAGCCCAAAAAATCGAAAAACACAGCACAATCAGCACAATCCCATGCCATCCATGCCCTCCATGATGTTTAAATTCAAGACATCCCACAGAAAGACTAGGCCCATGCACCACTCACTACCCCTGGGCCTAATGTATAAAAGCTAGGCAAAATGGGTGCAGGCCTGAGAACACTGCCTGCATTCAAAATGGCCCCTTGCCTCCCAGCACATGCCCAGGGCCTGCCTGTACCAGCACTCAAAATGGCCCCCACCCACATGGCCTGTCCCCATGAACACCCCAAAAAATCGAAAAACACAGAAAAATCAGCACAATCCCATGCCATCCATGCCCTCCATGATGTTAAAATTCAAGACACCCCACAGAAAGACTAGGCCCATGCACCACTCACTACCCCTGGTCAAAAGGCCCCAACAACAGCCCAAAAAATTGAAAAACACAGAAAAATCAGCACAATCCCATGCCATCCATGCCCTCCATGATGTTTAAATTCAAGACACCCCACAGAGAGACTAGGCCCATGCACCACTCACTACCCCTGGTCAAAAGGCCCCAACAACAGCCCAAAAAATTGAAAAACACAGAAAAATCAGCACAATCCCATGCCATCCATGCCCTCCATGATGTTTAAATTCAAGACACCCCACAGAAAGACTAGGCCCGTGCACCACTCACTACCCCTGGTCAAAAGGCCCCAACAGCCCAAAAAATCGAAAAACACAGAAAAATCAGCCCAATCCCATGCCATCCATGCCCTCCATGATGTTTAAATTCAAGACACCCCACAGAAAGACTAGGCCCATGCACGACTCACTACCCCTGGGCCTAATGTATGAAAGCTAGGCAAAATGGGTGCAGGCCTGAGAACACTGCCTGCATTCAAAATGGCCCCTTGCCTCCCAGCACATGCCCAGGGCCTGCCTGTACCAGCACTCAAAATGGCCCCCACCCACGTGGCCTGTCCCCATGAACACCCCAAAAAAATCGAAAAACACAGAAAAATCAGCACAATCCCATGCCATCCATGCCCTCCATGATGTTTAATTCAAGACACCCCACAGAGAGACTAGGCCCATGCACCACTCACTACCCCTGGTCAAAAGGCCCCAACAACAGCCCAAAAAATGGAAAAACGCCGAAAAATCAGCACAATCCCATGCCATCCATGCCCTCCATGATGTTAAATTCAAGACACCCCACAGAAAGACTAGGCCCATGCACCACTCACTACACCTGGTCAAAAGGCCCCAACAACAGCCCAACAAATCGAAAAACACAGAAAAATCAGCACAATCCCATGCCATGCATGCCCTCCATGATGTTTAAATTCAAGACATCCCACAGAAAGACTAGGCCCATGCACCACTCACTACCCCTGGTCAAAAGGCCCCGACCACAGCCCAAAAAAAATCGAAAAACACAGAAAAATCAGCACAATCCCATGCCATCCATGCCCTCCATGATGTTTAAATTCAAGACACCCCACAGAAAGACTAGGCCCTTGCACCACTCACTACCCCTGGGCCTATTGTATGAAAGCTAGGCAAAATGGGTGCAGGCCTGAGAACACTGCCTGCATTCAAAATGGCCCCTTGCCTCCCAGCAAATGCCCAGGGCCTGCCTGTACCAGCACTCAAAATGGCCCCCACCCACATGGCCTGTCCCTATGAACACCCCAAAAAATCGAAAAACAAAGGAAAATCAGCACAATCCTATGCCATCCATGCCCTCCATGATGTTTAAATTCAAGACACCCCACAGAGAGACTAGGCCCATGCACCACTCACTACCCCTGGTCAAAAGGCCCCAACAACAGCCCAACAAATCGAAAAAACACAGAAAAATCAGCACAATCCCATGCCATCCATGCCCTCCATGATGTTTAAATTCAAGATCACCCCACAGAAAGACTAGGCCCATGCACCACTCACTACCCCTGGGCCTAATGTATGAAAGCTAGGCAAAATGGGGGCAGGCCTGAGAACTCTGCCTGCATTCAAAATGGCCCCTTGCCTCCCAGCACATGCCCAGGGCCTGCCTGTACCAGCACTCAAAATGGCCCCCACCCACATGGCCTATCCCCATGAACACCCCAAAAAAATCGAAAAACACAGCAAAATCAGCACAATCCCATGCCATCCATGCCCTCCATGATGTTTAAATTCAAGACACCCCACAGAAAGACTAGGCACATGCACGACTCACTACCCCTGGGCCTAATGTATGAAAGCTAGGCAAAATGGGTGCAGGCCTGAGAACACTGCTTGCATTCAAAATGGCCCTTTGCCTCCCAGCACATGCCCAGGACCTGCCTGTACCAGCACTCAAAATGGCCCACTCCCACATGGCCTGTCCCCATGAACACCCCAAAAAATCGAAAAACACAGAAAAATCAGCACAATCCCATGCTATCCATGCCCTCCATGATGTTTAAATTCAAGACACCCCACAGAAAGACTAGGCCCATGCACCACTCACTACCCCTGGTCAAAAGGCCAAACAACAGCCCAAAAAATCGAAAAACACAGAAAAATCAGCACAATCCCATGCCATCAATCTCCTCCATGATGTTTAAATTCAAGACATCCCACAGAAAGACTAGGCCCATGCACCACTCACTGCCCCTGGGCCTAATGTATGAAGGCTAGGCAAAATGGGTGCAGGCCTGAGAACACTGCCTGCATTCAAAATGGCCCCTTGCCTCCCAGCACATGCCCAGGGCCTGCCTGTACCAGCACTCAAAATGGCCCCCACCCACATGGCCTGTCCCCATGAACACCCCAAAAAATCGAAAAACACAGAAAAATCAGCACAATCCCATGCCATCCATGCCCTCCATGATGTTTAAATTCAAGACACCCCAAAGAGAGACTAGGCCCATTTACCACTCACTACCCCTGGTCAAAAAGGCCCCAACAACAGCCCAAAAAATCGAAAAACACAGAAACATCAGCACAATCCCATGCCATCCATGCCCTCCATGATGTTTAAATTCAAGACACCCCACAGAAAGACTAGGCCCATGCACCACGCTCACTACCCCAGTTCAAAAGGCCCCAACAACAGCCCAACAAATCGAAAAACCCAGAAAAATCAGCACAATCCCATGCCATCCATGCCCTCCATGATGTTTAAATTCAAGACATCCCACAGAAAGACTAGGCCCATGCACCACTCACTACCCCTGGTCAAAAGGCCCCAACAACAGCCCAAAAAATCGAAAAACACAGAAAAATCAGCACAATCCCATGCCATCCATGCCCTCCATGATGTTTAAATTCAAGACACCCCACAGAAAGACTAGGCCCATGCACCACGCTCACTACCCCTGGTCAAAAGGCCCCAACAACAGCCCAACAAATCGAAAAACCCAGAAAAATCAGCACAATCCCATGCCATCCATGCCCTCCATGATGTTTAAATTCAAGACATCCCACAGAAAGACTAGGCTCATGCACCACTCACTACCCCTGGTCAAAAGGCCCCAACAACAGCCCAAAAAATCGAAAAACACAGAAAAATCTTCACAATCCCCTGCCATCCATGCCCTCCATGATGTTTAAATTCAAGACACCCCACAGAGAGACTAGGCCCATGCACCACTCACTACCCCTGGTCAAAAGGCCCCAACAACAGCCCAAAAAATTGAAAAACACAGAAAAATCAGCACAATCCCATGCCATCCATGCCCTCCATGATGTTTAAATTCAAGACACCCCACAGAAAGACTAGGCCCGTGCTCCACTCACTACCCCTGGTCAAAAGGCCCCAACAGCCCAAAAAATTGAAAAACACAGAAAAATCAGCACAATCCCATGCCATCCATGCCCTCCATGATGTTTAAATTCAAGACACCCCACAGAAAGACTAGGCCCATGCACCACTCACTGCCCCTGGGCCTAATGTATGAAGGCTAGGCAAAATGGGTGCAGGCCTGAGAACACTGCCTGCATTCAAAATGGCCCCTTGCCTCCCAGCACATGCCCAGGGCCTGCCTGTACCAGCACTCAAAATGGCCCCCACCCACATGGCCTGTCCCCATGAACACCCCAAAAAATCGAAAAACACAGAAAAATCAGCACAATCCCATGCCATCCATGCCCTCCATGATGTTTAAATTCAAGACACCCCAAAGAGAGACTAGGCCCATTTACCACTCACTACCCCTGGTCAAAAAGGCCCCAACAACAGCCCAAAAAATCGAAAAACACAGAAAAATCAGCACAATCCCATGCCATCCATGCCCTCCATGATGTTTAAATTCAAGACACCCCACAGAGAGACTAGGCCCATGCACCACTCACTACCCCTGGTCAAAAGGCCCCAACAACAGCCCAAAAAATTGAAAAACACAGAAAAATCAGCACAATCCCATGCCATCCATGCCCTCCATGATGTTTAAATTCAAGACACCCCACAGAAAGACTAGGCCCGTGCACCACTCACTACCCCTGGTCAAAAGGCCCCAACAGCCCAAAAAATCGAAAAACACAGAAAAATCAGCCCAATCCCATGCCATCCATGCCCTCCATGATGTTTAAATTCAAGACACCCCACAGAAAGACTAGGCCCATGCACGACTCACTACCCCTGGGCCTAATGTATGAAAGCTAGGCAAAATGGGTGCAGGCCTGAGAACACTGCCTGCATTCAAAATGGCCCCTTGCCTCCCAGCACATGCCCAGGGCCTGCCTGTACCAGCACTCAAAATGGCCCCCACCCACGTGGCCTGTCCCCATGAACACCCCAAAAAAATCGAAAAACACAGAAAAATCAGCACAATCCCATGCCATCCATGCCCTCCATGATGTTTAAATTCAAGACAACCCACAGAGAGACTAGGCCCATGCACCACTCACTACCCCTGGTCAAAAGGCCCCAACAACAGCCCAAAAAATCGAAAAACACCGAAAAATCAGCACAATCCCATGCCATCCATGCTCTCCATGATGTTTAAATTCAAGACATCCCACAGAAAGACTAGGCCCATGCACCACTCACTACCCCTGATCAAAAGGCCCCAACAGCCCAAAAAATCGAAAAACACAGAAAAATCAGCACAATCCCATGCCATCCATGCCCTCCATGATGTTTAAATTCAAGACATCCCACAGAAAGACTAGGCCCATGCACCACTCACTACCCCTGGGCCTAATGTATAAAAGCTAGGCAAAATGGGTGCAGGCCTGAGAACACTGCCTGCATTCAAAATGGCCCCTTGCCTCCCAGCACATGCCCAGGGCCTGCCTGTACCAGCACTCAAAATGGCCCCCACCCACATGGCCTGTCCCCATGAACACCCCAAAAAATCGAAAAACACAGAAAAATCAGCACAATCCCATGCCATCCATGCCCTCCATGATGTTAAAATTCAAGACACCCCACAGAAAGACTAGGCCCATGCACCACTCACTACCCCTGGTCAAAAGGCCCCAACAACAGCCCAAAAAATTGAAAAACACAGAAAAATCAGCACAATCCCATGCCATCCATGCCCTCCATGATGTTTAAATTCAAGACACCCCACAGAGAGACTAGGCCCATGCACCACTCACTACCCCTGGTCAAAAGGCCCCAACAACAGCCCAAAAAATCGAAAAACACCGAAAAATCAGCACAATCCCATGCCATCCATGCTCTCCATGATGTTTAAATTCAAGACATCCCACAGAAAGACTAGGCCCATGCACCACTCACTACCCCTGATCAAAAGGCCCCAACAGCCCAAAAAATCGAAAAACACAGAACAATCAGCACAATCCCATGCCATCCATGCCCTCCATGATGTTTAAATTCAAGACATCCCACAGAAAGACTAGGCCCATGCACCACTCACTACCCCTGGGCCTAATGTATAAAAGCTAGGCAAAATGGGTGCAGGCCTGAGAACACTGCCTGCATTCAAAATGGCCCCTTGCCTCCCAGCACATGCCCAGGGCCTGCCTGTACCAGCACTCAAAATGGCCCCCACCCACATGGCCTGTCCCCATGAACACCCCAAAAAATCGAAAAACACAGAAAAATCAGCACAATCCCATGCCATCCATGCCCTCCATGATGTTAAAATTCAAGACACCCCAAAGAAAGACTAGGCCCATGCACCACTCACTACCCCTGGTCAAAAGGCCCCAACAACAGCCCAAAAAATTGAAAAACACAGAAAAATCAGCACAATCCCATGCCATCCATGCCCTCCATGATGTTTAAATTCAAGACACCCCACAGAAAGACTAGGCCCATGCACCACTCACTACATCTGGTCAAAAGGCCCCAACAGCAGCCCAACAAATCGAAAAACACAGAAAAATCAGATCAATCCCATGCCATCCATGCCCTCCATGATGTTTAAATTCAAGACATCCCACAGAAAGACTAGGCCCATGCACCACTCACTACCCCTGGTCACAAGGCCCCAACCACAGCCCAAACAAAATCGAAAAACACAGAAAAATCAGCACAATCCCATGCCATCCATGCCCTCCATGATGTTTAAATTCAAGACACCCCACAGAAAGACTAGGCCCATGCACCACTCACTACCCCTGGGCCTAATGTATGAAAGCTAGGCAAAATGGATGCAGGCCTGAGAACACTGCCTGCATTCAAAATGGCCCCTTGCCTCCCAGCACATGCCCAGGGCCTGCCTGTACCAGCACTCAAAATGGCCCCCATCTACATGGCCTGTCCCCATGAACACCCCAAAAAATCAAAAAACACAGAAAAATCATCACAATCCTATGCCATCCATGCCCTCCATGATGTTTAAATTCAAGACACCCCACAGAGAGACTAGGCCCATGCACCACTCACTACCCCTGGTCAAAAGGCCCCAACAACAGCCCAAAAAAGCGAAAAACACAGAAAAATCAGCACAATCCCATGCCATCCATGTTCTCCATGATGTTTAAATTCAAGAAATCCCACAGAAAGACTAGGCCCATGCACCACTCACTACCCCTGGTCAAAAGGCCCGACCAACAGCCCAAAAAATCGAAAAACACAGAAAAATCAGCACAATCCCATGCCATCCATGATGTTTAAATTCAAGACACCCCACAGAAAGACTAGGCCCATGCACCACTCACTACCCCTGGGCCTAATGTATAAAAGCTAGGCAAAATGGGTGCAGGCCTGAGAACACTGCCTGCATTCAAAATGGCCCCTTGCCTCCTAGCACATGCCCAGGGCCTGCCTGTACCAGCACTCAAAATGGCCCCCACCCACATGGCCTGTCCCCATGAACACCCCAAAAAATCGAAAAACACAGAAAAATCAGCACAATCCTATGCCATCCATGCCCTCCATGAAGTTTAAATTCAAGACACCCCACAGAAAGACTAGGCCCATGCACCACTCACTACCCCTGGGCATAATGTATGAAAGCTAGGCAAAATGGGTGCAGGCCTGAGAACACTGCCTGGATTCAAAATGGCCCCTTGCCTCCCAGCACATGCCCAGGGCCTGCCTGTACCAGCACTCAAAATGGCCCCCACCCACATGGCCTATCCCCATGACCACCCCAAAAAATCGAAAAACACAGAAAAATCAGCACAATCCCATGCCATCCATGCCCTCCATGATGTTTAAATTCAAGACACCCCACAGAGAGACTAGGCCCATGCACCACTCACTACCCCTGGTCAAAAGGCCCCAACAACAGCCCAAAAAATCGAAAAACACCGAAAAATCAGCACAATCCCATGCCATCCATGCTCTCCATGATGTTTAAATTCAAGACATCCCACAGAAAGACTAGGCCCATGCACCACTCACTACCCCTGATCAAAAGGCCCCAACAGCCCAAAAAATCGAAAAACACAGAACAATCAGCACAATCCCATGCCATCCATGCCCTCCATGATGTTTAAATTCAAGACATCCCACAGAAAGACTAGGCCCATGCACCACTCACTACCCCTGGGCCTAATGTATAAAAGCTAGGCAAAATGGGTGCAGGCCTGAGAACACTGCCTGCATTCAAAATGGCCCCTTGCCTCCCAGCACATGCCCAGGGCCTGCCTGTACCAGCACTCAAAATGGCCCCCACCCACATGGCCTGTCCCCATGAACACCCCAAAAAATCGAAAAACACAGAAAAATCAGCACAATCCCATGCCATCCATGCCCTCCACGATGTTAAAATTCAAGACACCCCACAGAAAGACTAGGCCCATGCACCACTCACTACCCCTGGTCAAAAGGCCCCAACAACAGCCCAAAAAATTGAAAAACACAGAAAAATCAGCACAATCCCATGCCATCCATGCCCTCCATGATGTTTAAATTCAAGACACCCCACAGAGAGACTAGGCCCATGCACCACTCACTACCCCTGGTCAAAAGGCCCCAACAACAGCCCAAAAAATTGAAAAACACAGAAAAATCAGCACAATCCCATGCCATCCATGCCCTCCATGATGTTTAAATTCAAGACACCCCACAGAAAGACTAGGCCCGTGCACCACTCACTACCCCTGGTCAAAAGGCCCCAACAACAGCCCAACAAATCGAAAAACCCAGAAAAACCAGCACAATCCCATGCCATCCATGCCCTCCATGATGTTTAAATTCAAGACATCCCACAGAAAGACTAGGCCCATGCACCACTCACTACCCCTGGTCAAAAGGCCCCAACAACAGCCCCAAAAATCGAAAAACACAGAAAAATCAGCACAATCCCATGCCATCCATGCCCTCCATGATGTTTAAATTCAAGACACCCCACAGAGAGACTAGGCCCATTTACCACTCTACCCCTGCTCAAAAGGCCCCAACAACAGCCCAAAAAATCGAAAAACACAGAAAAATCAGCACAATCCCATGCCATCCATGCCCTCCATGATGTTTAAATTCAAGACACCCCACAGAAAGACTAGGCCCATGCACCACTCACTACCCCAGGTCAAAAGGCCCCAACAACAGCCCAAAAAATCGAAAAACCCAGAAAAATCAGCACAATCCCATGCCATCCATGCCCTCCATGATGTTTAAATTCAAGACATCCCACAGAAAGACTAGGCCCATGCACCACTCACTACCCCTGGTCAAAAGGCCCCAACAACAGCCCAAAAAATCAAAAAACACAGAAAAATCTGCACAATCCCCTGCCATCCATGCCCTCCATGATGTTTAAATTCAAGACACCCCACAGAGAGACTAGGCCCATGCACCACTCACTACCCCTGGTCATAAGGCCCCAACAACAGCCCAAAAAATTGAAAAACACAGAAAAATCAGCACAATCCCATGCCATCCATGCCCTCCATGATGTTTAAATTCAAGACACCCCACAGAAAGACTAGGCCCGTGCACCACTCACTACCCCTGGTCAAAAGGCCCCAACAGCCCAAAAAATCGAAAAACACAGAAAAATCAGCACAATCCCATGCCATCCATGCCCTCCATGATGTTTAAATTCAAGACACCCCACAGAAAGACTAGGCCCATGCACGACTCACTACCCCTGGGCCTAATGTATGAAAGCTAGGCAAAATGGGTGCAGGCCTGAGAACACTGCCTGCATTCAAAATGGCCCCTTGCCTCCCAGCACATGCCCAGGGCCTGCCTGTACCAGCACTCAAAATGGCCCCCACCCACGTGGCCTGTCCCCTTGAACACCCCAAAAAAAAATCGAAAAACACAGAAAAATCAGCACAATCCCATGCCATCCATGCCCTCCAAGATGTTTAAATTCAAGACACCCCACAGAAAGACTAGGCCCATGCACCACTCACTACCCCTGGTCAAAAGGCCCCAACAACAGCCCAAAAAATCGAAAAACACAGAAAAATCAGCACAATCCTATGCCATCCATGCCCTCCATGATGTTTAAATTCAAGACACCCCACAGAGAGACTAGGCCCATGCACCACTCACTACCCCTGGTCAAAAGGCCCCAACAACTGCCCAAAAAATTAAAAAAAAAAGAAAAATCAGCACAATCCCATGCCATCCATACCCTCCATGATGTTTAAATTCAAGACACCCGACAGAAAGACTAGGCCCATGCACCACTCACTACCCCTGGTCAAAAGGCCCCAACAACAGCCCAATAAATCGAAAAACACAGAAAATTCAGCACAATCCCATGCCATCCATGCCCTCCACGATGTTTAAATTCAAGACATCCCACAGAAAGACTAGGCCCATGCACCACTCACTACCCCTGGTCAAAAGGCCCCAACAACAGCCCAAAAAATCGACAAACACAGAAAAATCAGCACAATCCAATGCCATCCATGCCCTCAATGATGTTTACATTCAAGACACCCCACAGAGAGTCTAGACCCATGCACCACTCACTACCCCTGGTGAAAAGGCCCCAACAACAGCCCAAAAAATCGAAAAACACAGAAAAATCAGCACAATCCCATGCCATCCATGCCCTCCAAGATGTTTAAATTCAAGACACCCCACAGAAAGACTAGCCCCATGCACCACTCACTACCCCTGGTCAAAAGGCCCCAACAACAGCCCAACAAATCGAAAAACACAGCAAAATCAGCACAATCCCATGCCATCCATGCCCTCCATGATGTTTAAATTCAAGACACCCCACAGAAAGACTAGGCACATGCACGACTCACTACCCCTGGGCCTAATGTATGAAAGCTAGGCAAAATGGGTGCAGGCCTGAGAACACTGCTTGCATTCAAAATGGCCCTTTGCCTCCCAGCACATGCCCAGGACCTGCCTGTACCAGCACTCAAAATGGCCCACTCCCACATGGCCTGTCCCCATGAACACCCCAAAAAATCGAAAAACACAGAAAAATCAGCACAATCCCATGTTATCCATGCCCTCCATGATGTTTAAATTCAAGACACCCCACAGAAAGACTAGGCCCATGCACCACTCACTACCCCTGGTCAAAAGGCCAAACAACAGCCCAAAAAATCGAAAAACACAGAAAAATCAGCACAATCCCATGCCATCAATCTCCTCCATGATGTTTAAATTCAAGACATCCCACAGAAAGACTAGGCCCATGCACCACTCACTGCCCCTGGGCCTAATGTATGAAGGCTAGGCAAAATGGGTGCAGGCCTGAGAACACTGCCTGCATTCAAAATGGCCCCTTGCCTCCCAGCACATGCCCAGGGCCTGCCTGTACCAGCACTCAAAATGGCCCCCACCCACATGGCCTGTCCCCATGAACACCCCAAAAAATCGAAAAACACAGAAAAATCAGCACAATCCCATGCCATCCATGCCCTCCATGATGTTTAAATTCAAGACACCCCAAAGAGAGACTAGGCCCATTTACCACTCACTACCCCTGGTCAAAAAGGCCCCAACAACAGCCCAAAAAATCGAAAAACACAGAAAAATCAGCACAATCCCATGCCATCCATGCCCTCCATGATATTTAAATTCAAGACATCCTACAGAAAGACTAGGTCCATGCACCACTCACTACCCCTGGTCAAAAGGCCCCAACAACAGCCCAAAAAATCGAAAAACACAGAAAAATCAGCACAATCCCATGCCATCCATGCCCTCCATGATGTTTAAATTCAAGACACCCCACAGAAAGACTAGGCCCATGCACCACGCTCACTACCCCTGGTCAAAAGGCCCCAACAACAGTCCAACAAATCGAAAAACCCAGAAAAATCAGCACAATCCCATGCCATCCATGCCCTCCATGATGTTTAAATTCAAGACATCCCACAGAAAGACTAGGCCCATGCACCACTCACTACCCCTGGTCAAAAGGCCCCAACAACAGCCCAAAAAATCGAAAAACACAGAAAAATCTGCACAATCCCCTGCCATCCATGCCCTCCATGATGTTTAAATTCAAGACACCCCACAGAGAGACTAGGCCCATGCACCACTCACTACCCCTGGTCAAAAGGCCCCAACAACAGCCCAAAAAATTGAAAAACACAGAAAAATCAGCACAATCCCATGCCATCCATGCCCTCCATGATGTTTAAATTCAAGACATCCCACAGAAATACTAGGCCCATGCACCACTCACTACCCCTGGTCAAAAGGCCCCAACCACAGCCCCAAAAAAAATTGAAAAACACAGAAAAATCAGCACAATCCCATGCCATCCATGCCCTTCATGATGTTTAAATTCAAGACACCCCACAGAGAGACCTGGCCCATGCACCACTCACTACCCCTGGTCAAAAGGCCCCAACAACAGCCCAAAAAATCGAAAAACACAGAAAAATCAGCACAATCCCATGCCATCCATGCCCTCCATGATGTTTAAATTCAATACACCCTACAAAAAGACTAGGCCCATGCACCACTCACTACCCCTTGTCAAAAGGCCCCAACAACAGCCCAAAAAATCGAAAAACACCGAAAAATCAGCACAATCCCATGCCATCCATGCCCTCCATGATGTTTAAATTCAAGACACCCCACAGAAAGACTAGGCCCATGCACGACTCACTACCCCTGGACCTAATGTATGAAAGCTAGGCAAAATGGGTGCAGGCCTGAGAACACTGCCTGCATTCAAAATGGCCATTTGCCTCCCAGCACATGCCCAGGACCTGCCTGTACCAGCACTCAAAATGGCCCCCACCCACATGGCCTGTCCCCATGAACACCCCAAAAAATCGAAAAACACAGAAAAATCAGCACAATCCCATGCTATCCATGCCCTCCATGATGTTTAAATTCAAGACACCCCACAGAAAGACTAGGCCCATGCACCACTCACTACCCCTGGTCAAAAGGCCAAACAACAGCCCAAAAAAATCGAAAAACACAGAAAAATCAGCACAATCCCATGCCATCCATGCCCTCCATGATGTTTAAATTCAAGACATCCCACAGAAAGACTAGGCCCATGCACCACTCACTACCCCTGGTCAAAAGGCCCCAACAACAGCCCAAAAAACCGAAAAACACAGAAAAATCAGCACAATCCCATGCCATCCATGCCCTCCATGATGTTTAAATTCAAGACACCCCACAGAAAGACTAGGCCCGTGCACCACTCACTACCCCTGGTCAAAAGGCCCCAACAGCCCAAAAAATCGAAAAACACAGAAAAATCAGCCCAATCCCATGCCATCCATGCCCTCCATGATGTTTAAATTCAAGACACCCCACAGAAAGACTAGGCCCATGCACGACTCACTACCCCTGGGCCTAATGTATGAAAGCTAGGCAAAATGGGTGCAGGCCTGAGAACACTGCCTGCATTCAAAATGGCCCCTTGCCTCCCAGCACATGCCCAGGGCCTGCCTGTACCAGCACTCAAAATGGCCCCCACCCACGTGGCCTGTCCCCATGAACACCCCAAAAAAATCGAAAAACACAGAAAAATCAGCACAATCCCATGCCATCCATGCCCTCCATGATGTTTAAATTCAAGACACCCCACAGAGAGACTAGGCCCATGCACCACTCACTACCCCTGGTCAAAAGGCCCCAACAACAGCCCAAAAAATCGAAAAACACCGAAAAATCAGCACAATCCCATGCCATCCATGCTCTCCATGATGTTTAAATTCAAGACATCCCACAGAAAGACTAGGCCCATGCACCACTCACTACCCCTGATCAAAAGGCCCCAACAGCCCAAAAAATCGAAAAACACAGAAAAATCAGCACAATCCCATGCCATCCATGCCCTCCATGATGTTTAAATTCAAGACACCCCACAGAAAGACTAGGCCCGTGCACCACTCACTACCCCTGGTCAAAAGGCCCCAACAGCCCAAAAATTCGAAAAACACAGAAAAATCAGCACAATCCCATGCCATCCATGCCCTCCATGATGTTTAAATTCAAGACACCCCACAGAAAGACTAGGCCCATGCACGACTCACTACCCCTGGGCCTAATGTATGAAAGCTATGCAAAATGGGTGCAGGCCTGAGAACTCTGCCTGCATTCAAAATGGCCCCTTGCCTCCCAGCACATGCCCAGGGCCTGCCTGTACCAGCACTCAAAATGGCCCCCACCCACATGGCCTATCCCCATGAACACCCCAAAAAATCGAAAAACACAGAAAAATCAGCACAATCCCATGCCATCCATGCCCTCCATGATGTTAAAATTCAAGACACCCCACAGAAAGACTAGGCCCATGCACCACTCACTACCCCTGGTCAAAAGGCCCCAACAACAATCCCAAAAAATCGAAAAACACTGAAAAATCAGCACAATCCCATGCCATCCATGCCCTCCATGATGTTTAAATTCAAGACATCCCACAGAAATACTAGGCCCATGCACCACTCACTACCCCTGGTCAAAAGGCCCCAACCACAGCCCCCAAAAAAATCGAAAAACACAGAAAAATCAGCACAATCCCATGCCATCCATGCCCTCCATGATGTTTAAATTCAAGACACCCCACAGAGAGACAAGGCCCATGCACCACTCACTACCCCTGGTCAAAAGGCCCCAACAACAGCCCAAAAAATCGAAAAACACAGAAAAATCAGCACAATCCCATGCCATCCATGCCCTCCATGATGTTTAAATTCAAGACACCCCACAGAAAGACTAGGCCCATGCACCACTCACTACCCCTGGTCAAAAGGCCCCAACAACTGCCCAAAAAATCGAAAAACACAGAAAAATCAGCACAATCCCATGCCATCCATGCCCTCCATGATGTTTAAATTCAAGACACCCCACAGAAAGACTAGGCCCATGCACGACTCACTACCCCTGGGCCTAATGTATGAAAGCTAGGCAAAATGGGTGCAGGCCTGAGAACACTGCCTGCATTCAAAATGGCCATTTGCCTCCCAGCACATGCCCAGGACCTGCCTGTACCAGCACTCAAAATGGCCCCCACCCACATGGCCTGTCCCCATGAACACCCCAAAAAATCGAAAAACACAGAAAAATCAGCACAATCCCATGCTATCCATGCCCTCCATGATGTTTAAATTCAAGACACCCCACAGAAAGACTAGGCCCATGCACCACTCACTACCCCTGGTCAAAAGGCCAAACAACAGCCCAAAAAAATCGAAAAACACAGAAAAATCAGCACAATCCCATGCCATCCATGCCCTCCATGATGTTTAAATTCAAGACATCCCACAGAAAGACTAGGCCCATGCACCACTCACTACCCCTGGTCAAAAGGCCCCAACAACAGCCCAAAAAACCGAAAAACACAGAAAAATCAGCACAATCCCATGCCATCCATGCCCTCCATGATGTTTAAATTCAAGACACCCCACAGAAAGACTAGGCCCATGCACCACTCACTACCCCTGGGCCTAATGTATGAAAGCTAGGCAAAATGGGTGCAGGCCTGAGAACACTGCCTGCATTCAAAATGGCCCCTTGCCTCCCAGCACATGCCCAGGGCCTGCCTGTACCAGCACTCAAAATGGCCCCCACCCACATGTCCTGTCCCCAGGAACACCCCAAAAAATCGAAAAACACAGAAAAATCAGCACAATCCCATGCCATCCATGCCCTCCATGATGTTTAAATTCAAGACACCCCACAGAAAGACTAGGCCCATGCACCACTCACTACCCCTGGTCAAAAGGCCTCAACTACAGCCCAAAAAATCGAAAAACACAGAAAAATCAGCACAATCCCATGCCATCCATGCCCTCCATGATATTTAAATTCAAGACACCCCACAGAAAGACTAGGCCCATGCACCACTCACTACCCCTGGGCCTATTGTATGAAAGCTAGGCAAAATGGGTGCAGGCCTGAGAACACTGCCTGCATTCAAAATGGCCCCTTGCCTCACAGCAAATGCCCAGGGCCTGCCTGTACCAGCACTCAAAATGGCCCCCACCCACATGGCCTGTCCCTATGAACACCCCAAAAAATCGAAAAACAAAGAAAAATCAGCACAATCCTATGCCATCCATGCCCTCCATGATGTTTAAATTCAAGACACCCCACAGAGAGACTAGGCCCATGCACCACTCACTACCCCTGGTCAAAAGGCCCCAACAACAGCCCAACAAATCGAAAAAACACAGAAAAATCTGCACAATCCCATGCCATCCATGCCCTCCATGATGTTTAAATTCAAGATCACCCTCAGAAAGACTAGGCCCATGCACCACTCACTACCCCTGGGCCTAATGTATGAAAGCTAGGCAAAATGGGGGCAGGCCTGAGAACTCTGCCTGCATTCAAAATGGCCCCTTGCCTCCCAGCACATGCCCAGGGCCTGCCTGTACCAGCACTCAAAATGGCCCCCACCCACATGGCCTATCCCCATGAACACCCCAAAAAATCGAAAAACACAGAAAAATCAGCACAATCCCATGCCATCCATGCCCTCCATGATGTTAAAATTCAAGACACCCCACAGAAAGACTAGGCCCATGCACCACTCACTACCCCTGGTCAAAAGGCCCCAACAACAATCCCAAAAAATCGAAAAACACTGAAAAATCAGCACAATCCCATGCCATCCATGCCCTCCATGATGTTTAAATTCAAGACATCCCACAGAAATACTAGGCCCATGCACCACTCACTACCCCTGGTCAAAAGGCCCCAACCACAGCCCCCAAAAAAATCGAAAAACACAGAAAAATCAGCACAATCCCATGCCATCCATGCCCTCCATGATGTTTAAATTCAAGACACCCCACAGAGAGACAAGGCCCATGCACCACTCACTACCCCTGGTCAAAAGGCCCCAACAACAGCCCAAAAAATCGAAAAACACAGAAAAATCAGCACAATCCCATGCCATCCATGCCCTCCATGATGTTTAAATTCAAGACACCCCACAGAAAGACTAGGCCCATGCACCACTCACTACCCCTGGTCAAAAGGCCCCAACAACTGCCCAAAAAATCGAAAAACACAGAAAAATCAGCACAATCCCATGCCATCCATGCCCTCCATGATGTTTAAATTCAAGACACCCCACAGAAAGACTAGGCCCATGCACGACTCACTACCCCTGGGCCTAATGTATGAAAGCTAGGCAAAATGGGTGCAGGCCTGAGAACACTGCCTGCATTCAAAATGGCCATTTGCCTCCCAGCACATGCCCAGGACCTGCCTGTACCAGCACTCAAAATGGCCCCCACCCACATGGCCTGTCCCCATGAACACCCCAAAAAATCGAAAAACACAGAAAAATCAGCACAATCCCATGCTATCCATGCCCTCCATGATGTTTAAATTCAAGACACCCCACAGAAAGACTAGGCCCATGCACCACTCACTACCCCTGGTCAAAAGGCCAAACAACAGCCCAAAAAATCGAAAAACACAGAAAAATCAGCACAATCCCATGCCATCCATGCCCTCCATGATGTTTAAATTCAAGACATCCCACAGAAAGACTAGGCCCAAGCACCACTCACTACCCCTGGTCAAAAGGCCCCAACAACAGCCCAACAAATCGAAAAACCCAGAAAAACCAGCACAATCCCATGCCATCCATGCCCTCCATGATGTTTAAATTCAAGACATCCCACAGAAAGACTAGGCCCATGCACCACTCACTACCCCTGGTCAAAAGGCCCCAACAACAGCCCCAAAAATCGAAAAACACAGAAAAATCAGCACAATCCCATGCCATCCATGCCCTCCATGATGTTTAAATTCAAGACACCCCACAGAGAGACTAGGCCCATTTACCACTCTACCCCTGCTCAAAAGGCCCCAACAACAGCCCAAAAAATCGAAAAACACAGAAAAATCAGCACAATCCCATGCCATCCATGCCCTCCATGATGTTTAAATTCAAGACACCCCACAGAAAGACTAGGCCCATGCACCACTCACTACCCCAGGTCAAAAGGCCCCAACAACAGCCCAACAAATCGAAAAACCCAGAAAAATCAGCACAATCCCATGCCATCCATGCCCTCCATGATGTTTAAATTCAAGACATCCCACAGAAAGACTAGGCCCATGCACCACTCACTACCCCTGGTCAAAAGGCCCCAACAACAGCCCAAAAAATCAAAAAACACAGAAAAATCTGCACAATCCCCTGCCATCCATGCCCTCCATGATGTTTAAATTCAAGACACCCCACAGAGAGACTAGGCCCATGCACCACTCACTACCCCTGGTCATAAGGCCCCAACAACAGCCCAAAAAATTGAAAAACACAGAAAAATCAGCACAATCCCATGCCATCCATGCCCTCCATGATGTTTAAATTCAAGACACCCCACAGAAAGACTAGGCCCGTGCACCACTCACTACCCCTGGTCAAAAGGCCCCAACAGCCCAAAAAATCGAAAAACACAGAAAAATCAGCACAATCCCATGCCATCCATGCCCTCCATGATGTTTAAATTCAAGACACCCCACAGAAAGACTAGGCCCATGCACGACTCACTACCCCTGGGCCTAATGTATGAAAGCTAGGCAAAATGGGTGCAGGCCTGAGAACACTGCCTGCATTCAAAATGGCCCCTTGCCTCCCAGCACATGCCCAGGGCCTGCCTGTACCAGCACTCAAAATGGCCCCCACCCACGTGGCCTGTCCCCTTGAACACCCCAAAAAAAAATCGAAAAACACAGAAAAATCAGCACAATCCCATGCCATCCATGCCCTCCAAGATGTTTAAATTCAAGACACCCCAGAGAAAGACTAGGCCCATGCACCACTCACTACCCCTGGTCAAAAGGCCCCAACAACAGCCCAAAAAATCGAAAAACACAGAAAAATCAGCACAATCCTATGCCATCCATGCCCTCCATGATGTTTAAATTCAAGACACCCCACAGAGAGACTAGGCCCATGCACCACTCACTACCCCTGGTCAAAAGGCCCCAACAACTGCCCAAAAAATAAAAAAAAATAAAAAAATCAGCACAATCCCATGCCATCCATACCCTCCATGATGTTTAAATTCAAGACACCCGACAGAAAGACTAGGCCCATGCACCACTCACTACCCCTGGTCAAAAGGCCCCAACAACAGCCCAATAAATCGAAAAACACAGAAAATTCAGCACAATCCCATGCCATCCATGCCCTCCACGATGTTTAAATTCAAGACATCCCACAGAAAGACTAGGCCCATGCACCACTCACTACCCCTGGTCAAAAGGCCCCAACAACAGCCCAAAAAATCGACAAACACAGAAAAATCAGCACAATCCAATGCCATCCATGCCCTCAATGATGTTTACATTCAAGACACCCCACAGAGAGTCTAGACCCATGCACCACTCACTACCCCTGGTGAAAAGGCCCCAACAACAGCCCAAAAAATCGAAAAACACAGAAAAATCAGCACAATCCCATGCCATCCATGCCCTCCAAGATGTTTAAATTCAAGACACCCCACAGAAAGACTAGCCCCATGCACCACTCACTACCCCTGGTCAAAAGGCCCCAACAACAGCCCAACAAATCGAAAAACACAGCAAAATCAGCACAATCCCATGCCATCCATGCCCTCCATGATGTTTAAATTCAAGACACCCCACAGAAAGACTAGGCACATGCACGACTCACTACCCCTGGGCCTAATGTATGAAAGCTAGGCAAAATGGGTGCAGGCCTGAGAACACTGCTTGCATTCAAAATGGCCCTTTGCCTCCCAGCACATGCCCAGGACCTGCCTATACCAGCACTCAAAATGGCCCACTCCCACATGGCCTGTCCCCATGAACACCCCAAAAAATCGAAAAACACAGAAAAATCAGCACAATCCCATGTTATCCATGCCCTCCATGATGTTTAAATTCAAGACACCCCACAGAAAGACTAGGCCCATGCACCACTCACTACCCCTGGTCAAAAGGCCAAACAACAGCCCAAAAAATCGAAAAACACAGAAAAATCAGCACAATCCCATGCCATCAATCTCCTCCATGATGTTTAAATTCAAGACATCCCACAGAAAGACTAGGCCCATGCACCACTCACTGCCCCTGGGCCTAATGTATGAAGGCTAGGCAAAATGGGTGCAGGCCTGAGAACACTGCCTGCATTCAAAATGGCCCCTTGCCTCCCAGCACATGCCCAGGGCCTGCCTGTACCAGCACTCAAAATGGCCCCCACCCACATGGCCTGTCCCCATGAACACCCCAAAAAATCGAAAAACACAGAAAAATCAGCACAATCCCATGCCATCCATGCCCTCCATGATGTTTAAATTCAAGACACCCCAAAGAGAGACTAGGCCCATTTACCACTCACTACCCCTGGTCAAAAAGGCCCCAACAACAGCCCAAAAAATCGAAAAACACAGAAAAATCAGCACAATCCCATGCCATCCATGCCCTCCATGATATTTAAATTCAAGACATCCTACAGAAAGACTAGGTCCATGCACCACTCACTACCCCTGGTCAAAAGGCCCCAACAACAGCCCAAAAAATCGAAAAACACAGAAAAATCAGCACAATCCCATGCCATCCATGCCCTCCATGATGTTTAAATTCAAGACACCCCACAGAAAGACTAGGCCCATGCACCACGCTCACTACCCCTGGTCAAAAGGCCCCAACAACAGTCCAACAAATCGAAAAACCCAGAAAAATCAGCACAATCCCATGCCATCCATGCCCTCCATGATGTTTAAATTCAAGACATCCCACAGAAAGACTAGGCCCATGCACCACTCACTACCCCTGGTCAAAAGGCCCCAACAACAGCCCAAAAAATCGAAAAACACAGAAAAATCTGCACAATCCCCTGCCATCCATGCCCTCCATGATGTTTAAATTCAAGACACCCCACAGAGAGACTAGGCCCATGCACCACTCACTACCCCTGGTCAAAAGGCCCCAACAACAGCCCAAAAAATTGAAAAACACAGAAAAATCAGCACAATCCCATGCCATCCATGCCCTCCATGATGTTTAAATTCAAGACACCCCACAGAAAGACTAGGCCCGTGCACCACTCACTACCCCTGGTCAAAAGGCCCCAACAGCCCAAAAAATCGAAAAACACAGAAAAATCAGCACAATCCCATGCCATCCATGCCCTCCATGATGTTTAAATTCAAGACACCCCACAGAAAGACTAGGCCCATGCACGACTCACTACCCCTGGGCCTAATGTATGAAAGCTATGCAAAATGGGTGCAGGCCTGAGAACACTGCCTGCATTCAAAATGGCCCCTTGCCTCCCAGCACATGCCCAGGGCCTGCCTGTACCAGCACTCAAAATGGCCCCCACCCACGTGGCCTGTCCCCATGAACGCCCCAAAAAATCGAAAAACACAGAAAAATCAGCACAATCCCATGCTATCCATGCCCTCCATGATGTTCAAATTCAAGACACCCCACAGAAAGACTAGGCCCATGCACCACTCACTACCCCTGGTCAAAAGGCCAAACAACAGCCCAAAAAATCGAAAAACACAGAAAAATCAGCACAATCCCATGCCATCAATCTCCTCCATCATGTTTAAATTCAAGACATCCCACAGAAAGACTAGGCCCATGCACCACTCACTGCCCCTGGGCCTAATGTATGAAGACTAGGCAAAATGGGTGCAGGCCTGAGAACACTGCCTGCATTCAAAATGGCACCTTGCCTCCCAGCACATGCCCAGGGCTTGCCTGTACCAGCACTCAAAATGGCCCCCACCCACATGGCCTGTCCCCATGAACACCCCAAAAAATCGAAAAACACAGAAAAATCAGCACAATCCCATGCCATCCATGCCCTCCATGATGTTTAAATTCAAGACACCCCAAAGAGAGACTAGGCCCATTTACCACTCACTACCCCTGGTCAAAAAGGCCCCAACAACAGCCCAAAAAATAGAAAAACACAGAAAAATCAGCACAATCCCATGCCATCCATGCCCTCCATGATGTTTAAATTCAAGACACCCCACAGAGAGACTAGGCCCATGCACCACTCACTACCCCTGGTCAAAAGGCCCCAACAACAGCCCAAAAAATTGAAAAACACAGAAAAATCAGCACAATCCCATGCCATCCATGCCCTCCATGATGTTTAAATTCAAGACACCCCACAGAAAGACTAGGCCCGTGCACCACTCACTACCCCTGGTCAAAAGGCCCCAACAGCCCAAAAAATCGAAAAACACAGAAAAATCAGCCCAATCCCATGCCATCCATGCCCTCCATGATGTTTAAATTCAAGACACCCCACAGAAAGACTAGGCCCATGCACGACTCACTACCCCTGGGCCTAATGTATGAAAGCTAGGCAAAATGGGTGCAGGCCTGAGAACACTGCCTGCATTCAAAATGGCCCCTTGCCTCCCAGCACATGCCCAGGGCCTGCCTGTACCAGCACTCAAAATGGCCCCCACCCACGTGGCCTGTCCCCATGAACACCCCAAAAAAATCGAAAAACACAGAAAAATCAGCACAATCCCATGCCATCCATGCCCTCCATGATGTTTAAATTCAAGACACCCCACAGAGAGACTAGGCCCATGCACCACTCACTACCCCTGGTCAAAAGGCCCCAACAACAGCCCAAAAAATCGAAAAACACCGAAAAATCAGCACAATCCCATGCCATCCATGCTCTCCATGATGTTTAAATTCAAGACATCCCACAGAAAGACTAGGCCCATGCACCACTCACTACCCCTGATCAAAAGGCCCCAACAGCCCAAAAAATCGAAAAACACAGAAAAATCAGCACAATCCCATGCCATCCATGCCCTCCATGATGTTTAAATTCAAGACATCCCACAGAAAGACTAGGCCCATGCACCACTCACTACCCCTGGGCCTAATGTATAAAAGCTAGGCAAAATGGGTGCAGGCCTGAGAACACTGCCTGCATTCAAAATGGCCCCTTGCCTCCCAGCACATGCCCAGGGCCTGCCTGTACCAGCACTCAAAATGGCCCCCACCCACATGGCCTGTCCCCATGAACACCCCAAAAAATCGAAAAACACAGAAAAATCAGCACAATCCCATGCCATCCATGCCCTCCATGATGTTAAAATTCAAGACACCCCACAGAAAGACTAGGCCCATGCACCACTCATTACCCCTGGTCAAAAGGCCCCAACAACAGCCCAAAAAATTGAAAAACACAGAAAAATCAGCACAATCCCATGCCATCCATGCCCTCCATGATGTTTAAATTCAAGACACCCCACAGAGAGACTAGGCCCATGCACCACTCACTACCCCTGGTCAAAAGGCCCCAACAACAGCCCAAAAAATCGAAAAACACAGAAAAATCAGCACAATCCCATGCCATCCATGCTCTCCATGATGTTTAAATTCAAGACATCCCACAGAAAGACTAGGCCCCTGCACCACTCACTACCCCTGATCAAAAGGCCCCAACAGCCCAAAAAATCGAAAAACACAGAACAATCAGCACAATCCCATGCCATCCATGCCCTCCATGATGTTTAAATTCAAGACATCCCACAGAAAGACTAGGCCCATGCACCACTCACTACCCCTGGGCCTAATGTATAAAAGCTAGGCAAAATGGGTGCAGGCCTGAGAACACTGCCTGCATTCAAAATGGCCCCTTGCCTCCCAGCACATGCCCAGGGCCTGCCTGTACCAGCACTCAAAATGGCCCCCACCCACATGGCCTGTCCCCATGAACACCCCAAAAAATCGAAAAACACAGAAAAATCAGCACAATCCCATGCCATCCATGCCCTCCATGATGTTAAAATTCAAGACACCCCACAGAAAGACTAGGCCCATGCACCACTCACTACCCCTGGTCAAAAGGCCCCAACAACAGCCCAAAAAATTGAAAAACACAGAAAAATCAGCACAATCCCATGCCATCCATGCCCTCCATGATGTTTAAATTCAAGACACCCCACAGAGAGACTAGGCCCATGCACCACTCACTACCCCTGGTCAAAAGGCCCCAACAACAGCCCAAAAAATTGAAAAACACAGAAAAATCAGCACAATCCCATGCCATCCATGCCCTCCATGATGTTTAAATTCAAGACACCCCACAGAAAGACTAGGCCCGTGCACCACTCACTACCCCTGGTCAAAAGGCCCCAACAGCCCAAAAAATCGAAAAACACAGAAAAATCAGCCCAATCCCATGCCATCCATGCCCTCCACGATGTTTAAATTCAAGACACCCCACAGAAAGACTAGGCCCATGCACGACTCACTACCCCTGGGCCTAATGTATGAAAGCTAGGCAAAATGGGTGCAGGCCTGAGAACACTGCCTGCATTCAAAATGGCCCCTTGCCTCCCAGCACATGCCCAGGGCCTGCCTGTACCAGCACTCAAAATGGCCCCCACCCACGTGGCCTGTCCCCATGAACACCCCAAAAAAATCGAAAAACACAGAAAAATCAGCACAATCCCATGCCATCCATGCCCTCCATGATGTTTAAATTCAAGACACCCCACAGAGAGACTAGGCCCATGCACCACTCACTACCCCTGGTCAAAAGGCCCCAACAACAGCCCAAAAAATCGAAAAACACCGAAAAATCAGCACAATCCCATGCCATCCATGCCCTCCATGATGTTTAAATTCAAGACACCCCACAGAAAGACTAGGCCCATGCACCACTCACTACACCTGGTCAAAAGGCCCCAACAACAGCCCAACAAATCGAAAAACACAGAAAAATCAGCACAATCCCATGCCATCCATGCCCTCCATGATGTTTAAATTCAAGACATCCCACAGAAAGACTAGGCCCATGCACCACTCACTACCCCTGGTCAAAAGGCCCCAACCACAGCCCAAAAAAAATCGAAAAACACAGCAAAATCAGCACAATCCCATGCCATCCATGCCCTCCATGATGTTTAAATTCAAGACACCCCACAGAAAGACTAGGCACATGCACGACTCACTACCCCTGGGCCTAATGTATGAAAGCTAGGCAAAATGGGTGCAGGCCTGAGAACACTGCTTGCATTCAAAATGGCCCTTTGCCTCCCAGCACATGCCCAGGACCTGCCTGTACCAGCACTCAAAATGGCCCACTCCCACATGGCCTGTCCCCATGAACACCCCAAAAAATCGAAAAACACAGAAAAATCAGCACAATCCCATGCTATCCATGCCCTCCATGATGTTTAAATTCAAGACACCCCACAGAAAGACTAGGCCCATGCACCACTCACTACCCCTGGTCAAAAGGCCAAACAACAGCCCAAAAAATCGAAAAACACAGAAAAATCAGCACAATCCCATGCCATCAATCTCCTCCATGATGTTTAAATTCAAGACATCCCACAGAAAGACTAGGCCCATGCACCACTCACTGCCCCTGGGCCTAATGTATGAAGGCTAGGCAAAATGGGTGCAGGCCTGAGAACACTGCCTGCATTCAAAATGGCCCCTTGCCTCCCAGCACATGCCCAGGGCCTGCCTGTACCAGCACTCAAAATGGCCCCCACCCACATGGCCTGTCCCCATGAACACCCCAAAAAATCGAAAAACACAGAAAAATCAGCACAATCCCATGCCATCCATGCCCTCCATGATGTTAAAATTCAAGACACCCCAAAGAGAGACTAGGCCCATTTACCACTCACTACCCCTGGTCAAAAAGGCCCCAACAACAGCCCAAAAAATCGAAAAACACAGAAAAATCAGCACAATCCCATGCCATCCATGCCCTCCATGATATTTAAATTCAAGACATCCCACAGAAAGACTAGGTCCATGCACCACTCACTACCCCTGGTCAAAAGGCCCCAACAACAGCCCAAAAAATCGAAAAACACAGAAAAATCAGCACAATCCCATGCCATCCATGCCCTCCATGATGTTTAAATTCAAGACACCCCACAGAAAGACTAGGCCCATGCACCACGCTCACTACCCCTGGTCAAAAGGCCCCAACAACAGCCCAACAAATCGAAAAACCCAGAAAAATCAGCACAATCCCATGCCATCCATGCCCTCCATGATGTTTAAATTCAAGACATCCCACAGAAAGACTAGGCCCATGCACCACTCACTACCCCTGGTCAAAAAGGCCCCAACAACAGCCCAAAAAATCGAAAAACACAGAAAAATCTGCACAATCCCCTGCCATCCATGCCCTCCATGATGTTTAAATTCAAGACACCCCACAGAGAGACTAGGCCCATGCACCACTCACTACCCCTGGTCAAAAGGCCCCAACAACAGCCCAAAAAATTGAAAAACACAGAAAAATCAGCACAATCCCATGCCATCCATGCCCTCCATGATGTTTAAATTCAAGACACCCCACAGAAAGACTAGGCCCGTGCACCACTCACTACCCCTGGTCAAAAGGCCCCAACAGCCCAAAAAATCGATAAACACAGAAAAATCAGCACAATCCCATGCCATCCATGCCCTCCATGATGTTTAAATTCAAGACACCCCACAGAAAGACTAGGCCCATGCACGACTCACTACCCCTGGGCCTAATGTATGAAAGCTATGCAAAATGGGTGCAGGCCTGAGAACACTGCCTGCATTCAAAATGGCCCCTTGCCTCCCAGCACATGCCCAGGGCCTGCCTGTACCAGCACTCAAAATGGCCCCCACCCACGTGGCCTGTCCCCATGAACACCCCAAAAAATCGAAAAACACAGAAAAATCAGCACAATCCCATGCTATCCATGCCCTCCATGATGTTTAAATTCAAGACACCCCACAGAAAGACTAGGCCCATGCACCACTCACTACCCCTGGTCAAAAGGCCAAACAACAGCCCAAAAAATCGAAAAACACAGAAAAATCAGCACAATCCCATGCCATCAATCTCCTCCATGATGTTTAAATTCAAGACATCCCACAGAAAGACTAGGCCCATGCACCACTCACTGCCCCTGGGCCTAATGTATGAAGGCTAGGCAAAATGGGTGCAGGCCTGAGAACACTGCCTGCATTCAAAATGGCACCTTGCCTCCCAGCACATGCCCAGGGCTTGCCTGTACCAGCACTCAAAATGGCCCCCACCCACATGGCCTGTCCCCATGAACACCCCAAAAAATCGAAAAACACAGAAAAATCAGCACAATCCCATGCCATCCATGCCCTCCATGATGTTTAAATTCAAGACACCCCAAAGAGAGACTAGGCCCATTTACCACTCACTACCCCTGGTCAAAAAGGCCCCAACAACAGCCCAAAAAATCGAAAAACACAGAAAAATCAGCACAATCCCATGCCATCCATGCCCTCCATGATGTTTAAATTCAAGACACCCCACAGAGAGACTAGGCCCATGCACCACTCACTACCCCTGGTCAAAAGGCCCCAACAACAGCCCAAAAAATTGAAAAACACAGAAAAATCAGCACAATCCCATGCCATCCATGCCCTCCATGATGTTTAAATTCAAGACACCCCACAGAAAGACTAGGCCCGTGCACCACTCACTACCCCTGGTCAAAAGGCCCCAACAGCCCAAAAAATTGAAAAACACAGAAAAATCAGCCCAATCCCATGCCATCCATGCCCTCCATGATGTTTAAATTCAAGACACCCCACAGAAAGACTAGGCCCATGCACGACTCACTACCCCTGGGCCTAATGTATGAAAGCTAGGCAAAATGGGTGCAGGCCTGAGAACACTGCCTGCATTCAAAATGGCCCCTTGCCTCCCAGCACATGCCCAGGGCCTGCCTGTACCAGCATTCAAAATGGCCCCCACCCACGTGGCCTGTCCCCATGAACACCCCAAAAAAATCGAAAAACACAGAAAAATCAGCACAATCCCATGCCATCCATGCCCTCCATGATGTTTAAATTCAAGACACCCCACAGAGAGACTAGGCCCATGCACCACTCACTACCCCTGGTCAAAAGGCCCCAACAACAGCCCAAAAAATCGAAAAACACCGAAAAATCAGCACAATCCCATGCCATCCATGCTCTCCATGATGTTTAAATTCAAGACATCCCACAGAAAGACTAGGCCCATGCACCACTCACTACCCCTGATCAAAAGGCCCCAACAGCCCAAAAAATCGAAAAACACAGAAAAATCAGCACAATCCCATGCCATCCATGCCCTCCATGATGTTTAAATTCAAGACATCCCACAGAAAGACTAGGCCCATGCACCACTCACTACCCCTGGGCCTAATGTATAAAAGCTAGGCAAAATGGGTGCAGGCCTGAGAACACTGCCTGCATTCAAAATGGCCCCTTGCCTCCCAGCACATGCCCAGGGCCTGCCTGTACCAGCACTCAAAATGGCCCCCACCCACATGGCCTGTCCCCATGAACACCCCAAAAAATCGAAAAACACAGAAAAATCAGCACAATCCCATGCCATCCATGCCCTCCATGATGTTAAAATTCAAGACACCCCACAGAAAGACTAGGCCCATGCACCACTCACTACCCCTGGTCAAAAGGCCCCAACAACAGCCCAAAAAATTGAAAAACACAGAAAAATCAGCACAATCCCATGCCATCCATGCCCTCCATGATGTTTAAATTCAAGACACCCCACAGAGAGACTAGGCCCATGCACCACTCACTACCCATGGTCAAAAGGCCCCAACAACAGCCCAAAAAATCGAAAAACACCGAAAAATCAGCACAATCCCATGCCATCCATGCTCTCCATGATGTTTAAATTCAAGACATCCCACAGAAAGACTAGGCCCATGCACCACTCACTACCCCTGATCAAAAGGCCCCAACAGCCCAAAAAATCGAAAAACACAGAAAAATCAGCACAATCCCATGCCATCCATGCCCTCCATGATGTTTAAATTCAAGACATCCCACAGAAAGACTAGGCCCATGCACCACTCACTACCCCTGGGCCTAATGTATAAAAGCTAGGCAAAATGGGTGCAGGCCTGAGAACACTGCCTGCATTCAAAATGGCCCCTTGCCTCCCAGCACATGCCCAGGGCCTGCCTGTACCAGCACTCAAAATGGCCCCCACCCACATGGCCTGTCCCCATGAACACCCCAAAAAATCGAAAAACACAGAAAAATCAGCACAATCCCATGCCATCCATGCCCTCCATGATGTTAAAATTCAAGACACCCCACAGAAAGACTAGGCCCATGCACCACTCACTACCCCTGGTCAAAAGGCCCCAACAACAGCCCAAAAAATTGAAAAACACAGAAAAATCAGCACAATCCCATGCCATCCATGCCCTCCATGATGTTTAAATTCAAGACACCCCACAGAGAGACTAGGCCCATGCACCACTCACTACCCATGGTCAAAAGGCCCCAACAACAGCCCAAAAAATCGAAAAACACCGAAAAATCAGCACAATCCCATGCCATCCATGCTCTCCATGATGTTTAAATTCAAGACATCCCACAGAAAGACTAGGCCCATGCACCACTCACTACCCCTGATCAAAAGGCCCCAACAGCCCAAAAAATCGAAAAACACAGCACAATCAGCACAATCCCATGCCATCCATGCCCTCCATGATGTTTAAATTCAAGACATCCCACAGAAAGACTAGGCCCATGCACCACTCACTACCCCTGGGCCTAATGTATAAAAGCTAGGCAAAATGGGTGCAGGCCTGAGAACACTGCCTGCATTCAAAATGGCCCCTTGCCTCCCAGCACATGCCCAGGGCCTGCCTGTACCAGCACTCAAAATGGCCCCCACCCACATGGCCTGTCCCCATGAACACCCCAAAAAATCGAAAAACACAGAAAAATCAGCACAATCCCATGCCATCCATGCCCTCCATGATGTTAAAATTCAAGACACCCCACAGAAAGACTAGGCCCATGCACCACTCACTACCCCTGGTCAAAAGGCCCCAACAACAGCCCAAAAAATTGAAAAACACAGAAAAATCAGCACAATCCCATGCCATCCATGCCCTCCATGATGTTTAAATTCAAGACACCCCACAGAGAGACTAGGCCCATGCACCACTCACTACCCCTGGTCAAAAGGCCCCAACAACAGCCCAAAAAATTGAAAAACACAGAAAAATCAGCACAATCCCATGCCATCCATGCCCTCCATGATGTTTAAATTCAAGACACCCCACAGAAAGACTAGGCCCGTGCACCACTCACTACCCCTGGTCAAAAGGCCCCAACAGCCCAAAAAATCGAAAAACACAGAAAAATCAGCCCAATCCCATGCCATCCATGCCCTCCATGATGTTTAAATTCAAGACACCCCACAGAAAGACTAGGCCCATGCACGACTCACTACCCCTGGGCCTAATGTATGAAAGCTAGGCAAAATGGGTGCAGGCCTGAGAACACTGCCTGCATTCAAAATGGCCCCTTGCCTCCCAGCACATGCCCAGGGCCTGCCTGTACCAGCACTCAAAATGGCCCCCACCCACGTGGCCTGTCCCCATGAACACCCCAAAAAAATCGAAAAACACAGAAAAATCAGCACAATCCCATGCCATCCATGCCCTCCATGATGTTTAATTCAAGACACCCCACAGAGAGACTAGGCCCATGCACCACTCACTACCCCTGGTCAAAAGGCCCCAACAACAGCCCAAAAAATGGAAAAACGCTGAAAAATCAGCACAATCCCATGCCATCCATGCCCTCCATGATGTTTAAATTCAAGACACCCCACAGAAAGACTAGGCCCATGCACCACTCACTACACCTGGTCAAAAGGCCCCAACAACAGCCCAACAAATCGAAAAACACAGAAAAATCAGCACAATCCCATGCCATGCATGCCCTCCATGATGTTTAAATTCAAGACATCCCACAGAAAGACTAGGCCCATGCACCACTCACTACCCCTGGTCAAAAGGCCCCGACCACAGCCCAAAAAAAATCGAAAAACACAGAAAAATCAGCACAATCCCATGCCATCCATGCCCTCCATGATGTTTAAATTCAAGATCACCCCACAGAAAGACTAGGCCCATGCACCACTCACTACCCCTGGGCCTAATGTATGAAAGCTAGGCAAAATGGGGGCAGGCCTGAGAACTCTGCCTGCATTCAAAATGGCCCCTTGCCTCCCAGCACATGCCCAGGGCCTGCCTGTACCAGCACTCAAAATGGCCCCCACCCACATGGCCTATCCCCATGAACACCCCAAAAAAATCGAAAAACACAGCAAAATCAGCACAATCCCATGCCATCCATGCCCTCCATGATGTTTAAATTCAAGACACCCCACAGAAAGACTAGGCACATGCACGACTCACTACCCCTGGGCCTAATGTATGAAAGCTAGGCAAAATGGGTGCAGGCCTGAGAACACTGCTTGCATTCAAAATGGCCCTTTGCCTCCCAGCACATGCCCAGGACCTGCCTGTACCAGCACTCAAAATGGCCCCCACCCACATGGCCTGTCCCTATGAACACCCCAAAAAATCGAAAAACAAAGGAAAATCAGCACAATCCTATGCCATCCATGCCCTCCATGATGTTTAAATTCAAGACACCCCACAGAGAGACTAGGCCCATGCACCACTCACTACCCCTGGTCAAAAGGCCCCAACAACAGCCCAACAAATCGAAAAAACACAGAAAAATCAGCACAATCCCATGCCATCCATGCCCTCCATGATGTTTAAATTCAAGATCACCCCACAGAAAGACTAGGCCCATGCACCACTCACTACCCCTGGGCCTAATGTATGAAAGCTAGGCAAAATGGGGGCAGGCCTGAGAACTCTGCCTGCATTCAAAATGGCCCCTTGCCTCCCAGCACATGCCCAGGGCCTGCCTGTACCAGCACTCAAAATGGCCCCCACCCACATGGCCTATCCCCATGAACACCCCAAAAAAATCGAAAAACACAGCAAAATCAGCACAATCCCATGCCATCCATGCCCTCCATGATGTTTAAATTCAAGACACCCCACAGAAAGACTAGGCACATGCACGACTCACTACCCCTGGGCCTAATGTATGAAAGCTAGGCAAAATGGGTGCAGGCCTGAGAACACTGCTTGCATTCAAAATGGCCCTTTGCCTCCCAGCACATGCCCAGGACCTGCCTGTACCAGCACTCAAAATGGCCCACTCCCACATGGCCTGTCCCCATGAACACCCCAAAAAATCGAAAAACACAGAAAAATCAGCACAATCCCATGCTATCCATGCCCTCCATGATGTTTAAATTCAAGACACCCCACAGAAAGACTAGGCCCATGCACCACTCACTACCCCTGGTCAAAAGGCCAAACAACAGCCCAAAAAATCGAAAAACACAGAAAAATCAGCACAATCCCATGCCATCAATCTCCTCCATGATGTTTAAATTCAAGACATCCCACAGAAAGACTAGGCCCATGCACCACTCACTGCCCCTGGGCCTAATGTATGAAGGCTAGGCAAAATGGGTGCAGGCCTGAGAACACTGCCTGCATTCAAAATGGCCCCTTGCCTCCCAGCACATGCCCAGGGCCTGCCTGTACCAGCACTCAAAATGGCCCCCACCCACATGGCCTGTCCCCATGAACACCCCAAAAAATCGAAAAACACAGAAAAATCAGCACAATCCCATGCCATCCATGCCCTCCATGATGTTTAAATTCAAGACACCCCAAAGAGAGACTAGGCCCATTTACCACTCACTACCCCTGGTCAAAAAGGCCCCAACAACAGCCCAAAAAATCGAAAAACACAGAAACATCAGCACAATCCCATGCCATCCATGCCCTCCATGATGTTTAAATTCAAGACACCCCACAGAAAGACTAGGCCCATGCACCACGCTCACTACCCCAGTTCAAAAGGCCCCAACAACAGCCCAACAAATCGAAAAACCCAGAAAAATCAGCACAATCCCATGCCATCCATGCCCTCCATGATGTTTAAATTCAAGACATCCCACAGAAAGACTAGGCCCATGCACCACTCACTACCCCTGGTCAAAAGGCCCCAACAACAGCCCAAAAAATCGAAAAACACAGAAAAATCAGCACAATCCCATGCCATCCATGCCCTCCATGATGTTTAAATTCAAGACACCCCACAGAAAGACTAGGCCCATGCACCACGCTCACTACCCCTGGTCAAAAGGCCCCAACAACAGCCCAACAAATCGAAAAACCCAGAAAAATCAGCACAATCCCATGCCATCCATGCCCTCCATGATGTTTAAATTCAAGACATCCCACAGAAAGACTAGGCTCATGCACCACTCACTACCCCTGGTCAAAAGGCCCCAACAACAGCCCAAAAAATCGAAAAACACAGAAAAATCTTCACAATCCCCTGCCATCCATGCCCTCCATGATGTTTAAATTCAAGACACCCCACAGAGAGACTAGGCCCATGCACCACTCACTACCCCTGGTCAAAAGGCCCCAACAACAGCCCAAAAAATTGAAAAACACAGAAAAATCAGCACAATCCCATGCCATCCATGCCCTCCATGATGTTTAAATTCAAGACACCCCACAGAAAGACTAGGCCCGTGCTCCACTCACTACCCCTGGTCAAAAGGCCCCAACAGCCCAAAAAATTGAAAAACACAGAAAAATCAGCACAATCCCATGCCATCCATGCCCTCCATGATGTTTAAATTCAAGACACCCCACAGAAAGACTAGGCCCATGCACCACTCACTGCCCCTGGGCCTAATGTATGAAGGCTAGGCAAAATGGGTGCAGGCCTGAGAACACTGCCTGCATTCAAAATGGCCCCTTGCCTCCCAGCACATGCCCAGGGCCTGCCTGTACCAGCACTCAAAATGGCCCCCACCCACATGGCCTGTCCCCATGAACACCCCAAAAAATCGAAAAACACAGAAAAATCAGCACAATCCCATGCCATCCATGCCCTCCATGATGTTTAAATTCAAGACACCCCAAAGAGAGACTAGGCCCATTTACCACTCACTACCCCTGGTCAAAAAGGCCCCAACAACAGCCCAAAAAATCGAAAAACACAGAAAAATCAGCACAATCCCATGCCATCCATGCCCTCCATGATGTTTAAATTCAAGACACCCCACAGAGAGACTAGGCCCATGCACCACTCACTACCCCTGGTCAAAAGGCCCCAACAACAGCCCAAAAAATTGAAAAACACAGAAAAATCAGCACAATCCCATGCCATCCATGCCCTCCATGATGTTTAAATTCAAGACACCCCACAGAAAGACTAGGCCCGTGCACCACTCACTACCCCTGGTCAAAAGGCCCCAACAGCCCAAAAAATCGAAAAACACAGAAAAATCAGCCCAATCCCATGCCATCCATGCCCTCCATGATGTTTAAATTCAAGACACCCCACAGAAAGACTAGGCCCATGCACGACTCACTACCCCTGGGCCTAATGTATGAAAGCTAGGCAAAATGGGTGCAGGCCTGAGAACACTGCCTGCATTCAAAATGGCCCCTTGCCTCCCAGCACATGCCCAGGGCCTGCCTGTACCAGCACTCAAAATGGCCCCCACCCACGTGGCCTGTCCCCATGAACACCCCAAAAAAATCGAAAAACACAGAAAAATCAGCACAATCCCATGCCATCCATGCCCTCCATGATGTTTAAATTCAAGACACCCCACAGAGAGACTAGGCCCATGCACCACTCACTACCCCTGGTCAAAAGGCCCCAACAACAGCCCAAAAAATCGAAAAACACCGAAAAATCAGCACAATCCCATGCCATCCATGCTCTCCATGATGTTTAAATTCAAGACATCCCACAGAAAGACTAGGCCCATGCACCACTCACTACCCCTGATCAAAAGGCCCCAACAGCCCAAAAAATCGAAAAACACAGAAAAATCAGCACAATCCCATGCCATCCATGCCCTCCATGATGTTTAAATTCAAGACATCCCACAGAAAGACTAGGCCCATGCACCACTCACTACCCCTGGGCCTAATGTATAAAAGCTAGGCAAAATGGGTGCAGGCCTGAGAACACTGCCTGCATTCAAAATGGCCCCTTGCCTCCCAGCACATGCCCAGGGCCTGCCTGTACCAGCACTCAAAATGGCCCCCACCCACATGGCCTGTCCCCATGAACACCCCAAAAAATCGAAAAACACAGAAAAATCAGCACAATCCCATGCCATCCATGCCCTCCATGATGTTAAAATTCAAGACACCCCACAGAAAGACTAGGCCCATGCACCACTCACTACCCCTGGTCAAAAGGCCCCAACAACAGCCCAAAAAATTGAAAAACACAGAAAAATCAGCACAATCCCATGCCATCCATGCCCTCCATGATGTTTAAATTCAAGACACCCCACAGACAGACTAGGCCCATGCACCACTCACTACCCCTGGTCAAAAGGCCCCAACAACAGCCCAAAAAATCGAAAAACACCGAAAAATCAGCACAATCCCATGCCATCCATGCTCTCCATGATGTTTAAATTCAAGACATCCCACAGAAAGACTAGGCCCATGCACCACTCACTACCCCTGATCAAAAGGCCCCAACAGCCCAAAAAATCGAAAAACACAGAACAATCAGCACAATCCCATGCCATCCATGCCCTCCATGATGTTTAAATTCAAGACATCCCACAGAAAGACTAGGCCCATGCACCACTCACTACCCCTGGGCCTAATGTATAAAAGCTAGGCAAAATGGGTGCAGGCCTGAGAACACTGCCTGCATTCAAAATGGCCCCTTGCCTCCCAGCACATGCCCAGGGCCTGCCTGTACCAGCACTCAAAATGGCCCCCACCCACATGGCCTGTCCCCATGAACACCCCAAAAAATCGAAAAACACAGAAAAATCAGCACAATCCCATGCCATCCATGCCCTCCATGATGTTAAAATTCAAGACACCCCAAAGAAAGACTAGGCCCATGCACCACTCACTACCCCTGGTCAAAAGGCCCCAACAACAGCCCAAAAAATTGAAAAACACAGAAAAATCAGCACAATCCCATGCCATCCATGCCCTCCATGATGTTTAAATTCAAGACACCCCACAGAAAGACTAGGCCCATGCACCACTCACTACATCTGGTCAAAAGGCCCCAACAGCAGCCCAACAAATCGAAAAACACAGAAAAATCAGATCAATCCCATGCCATCCATGCCCTCCATGATGTTTAAATTCAAGACATCCCACAGAAAGACTAGGCCCATGCACCACTCACTACCCCTGGTCACAAGGCCCCAACCACAGCCCAAACAAAATCGAAAAACACAGAAAAATCAGCACAATCCCATGCCATCCATGCCCTCCATGATGTTTAAATTCAAGACACCCCACAGAAAGACTAGGCCCATGCACCACTCACTACCCCTGGGCCTAATGTATGAAAGCTAGGCAAAATGGATGCAGGCCTGAGAACACTGCCTGCATTCAAAATGGCCCCTTGCCTCCCAGCACATGCCCAGGGCCTGCCTGTACCAGCACTCAAAATGGCCCCCATCTACATGGCCTGTCCCCATGAACACCCCAAAAAATCAAAAAACACAGAAAAATCATCACAATCCTATGCCATCCATGCCCTCCATGATGTTTAAATTCAAGACACCCCACAGAGAGACTAGGCCCATGCACCACTCACTACCCCTGGTCAAAAGGCCCCAACAACAGCCCAAAAAAGCGAAAAACACAGAAAAATCAGCACAATCCCATGCCATCCATGTTCTCCATGATGTTTAAATTCAAGAAATCCCACAGAAAGACTAGGCCCATGCACCACTCACTACCCCTGGTCAAAAGGCCCGACCAACAGCCCAAAAAATCGAAAAACACAGAAAAATCAGCACAATCCCATGCCATCCATGATGTTTAAATTCAAGACACCCCACAGAAAGACTAGGCCCATGCACCACTCACTACCCCTGGGCCTAATGTATAAAAGCTAGGCAAAATGGGTGCAGGCCTGAGAACACTGCCTGCATTCAAAATGGCCCCTTGCCTCCTAGCACATGCCCAGGGCCTGCCTGTACCAGCACTCAAAATGGCCCCCACCCACATGGCCTGTCCCCATGAACACCCCAAAAAATCGAAAAACACAGAAAAATCAGCACAATCCTATGCCATCCATGCCCTCCATGAAGTTTAAATTCAAGACACCCCACAGAAAGACTAGGCCCATGCACCACTCACTACCCCTGGGCATAATGTATGAAAGCTAGGCAAAATGGGTGCAGGCCTGAGAACACTGCCTGGATTCAAAATGGCCCCTTGCCTCCCAGCACATGCCCAGGGCCTGCCTGTACCAGCACTCAAAATGGCCCCCACCCACATGGCCTATCCCCATGACCACCCCAAAAAATCGAAAAACACAGAAAAATCAGCACAATCCCATGCCATCCATGCCCTCCATGATGTTTAAATTCAAGACACCCCACAGAGAGACTAGGCCCATGCACCACTCACTACCCCTGGTCAAAAGGCCCCAACAACAGCCCAAAAAATCGAAAAACACCGAAAAATCAGCACAATCCCATGCCATCCATGCTCTCCATGATGTTTAAATTCAAGACATCCCACAGAAAGACTAGGCCCATGCACCACTCACTACCCCTGATCAAAAGGCCCCAACAGCCCAAAAAATCGAAAAACACAGAACAATCAGCACAATCCCATGCCATCCATGCCCTCCATGATGTTTAAATTCAAGACATCCCACAGAAAGACTAGGCCCATGCACCACTCACTACCCCTGGGCCTAATGTATAAAAGCTAGGCAAAATGGGTGCAGGCCTGAGAACACTGCCTGCATTCAAAATGGCCCCTTGCCTCCCAGCACATGCCCAGGGCCTGCCTGTACCAGCACTCAAAATGGCCCCCACCCACATGGCCTGTCCCCATGAACACCCCAAAAAATCGAAAAACACAGAAAAATCAGCACAATCCCATGCCATCCATGCCCTCCACGATGTTAAAATTCAAGACACCCCACAGAAAGACTAGGCCCATGCACCACTCACTACCCCTGGTCAAAAGGCCCCAACAACAGCCCAAAAAATTGAAAAACACAGAAAAATCAGCACAATCCCATGCCATCCATGCCCTCCATGATGTTTAAATTCAAGACACCCCACGGAGAGACTAGGCCCATGCACCACTCACTACCCCTGGTCAAAAGGCCCCAACAACAGCCCAAAAAATTGAAAAACACAGAAAAATCAGCACAATCCCATGCCATCCATGCCCTCCATGATGTTTAAATTCAAGACACCCCACAGAAAGACTAGGCCCGTGCACCACTCACTACCCCTGGTCAAAAGGCCCCAACAGCCCAAAAAATCGAAAAACACAGAAAAATCAGCCCAATCCCATGCCATCCATGCCCTCCATGATGTTTAAATTCAAGACACCCCACAGAAAGACTAGGCCCATGCACGACTCACTACCCCTGGGCCTAATGTATGAAAGCTAGGCAAAATGGGTGCAGGCCTGAGAACACTGCCTGCATTCAAAATGGCCCCTTGCCTCCCAGCACATGCCCAGGGCCTGCCTGTACCAGCACTCAAAATGGCCCCCACCCACGTGGCCTGTCCCCATGAACACCCCAAAAAATCGAAAAACACAGAAAAATCAGCACAATCCCATGCCATCCATGCCCTCCATGATGTTTAAATTCAAGACACCCCACAGAAAGACTAGGCCCATGCACCACTCACTACACCTGGTCAAAAGGCCCCAACAACAGCCCAACAAATCGAAAAACACAGAAAAATCAGCACAATCCCATGCCATGCATGCCCTCCATGATGTTTAAATTCAAGACATCCCACAGAAAGACTAGGCCCATGCACCACTCACTACCCCTGGTCAAAAGGCCCCAACCACAGCCCAAAAAAAATCGAAAAACACAGAAAAATCAGCACAATCCCATGCCATCCATGCCCTCCATGATGTTTAAATTCAAGACACCCCACAGAAAGACTAGGCCCATGCACCACTCACTACCCCTGGGCCTATTGTATGAAAGCTAGGCAAAATGGGTGCAGGCCTGAGAACACTGCCTGCATTCAAAATGGCCCCTTGCCTCCCAGCAAATGCCCAGGGCCTGCCTGTACCAGCACTCAAAATGGCCCCCACCCACATGGCCTGTCCCTATGAACACCCCAAAAAATCGAAAAACAAAGGAAAATCTGCACAATCCTATGCCATCCATGCCCTCCATGATGTTTAAATTCAAGACACCCCACAGAGAGACTAGGCCCATGCACCACTCACTACCCCTGGTCAAAAGGCCCCAACAACAGCCCAACAAATCGAAAAAACACAGAAAAATCAGCACAATCCCATGCCATCCATGCCCTCCATGATGTTTAAATTCAAGATCACCCCACAGAAAGACTAGGCCCATGCACCACTCACTACCCCTGGGCCTAATGTATGAAAGCTAGGCAAAATGGGGGCAGGCCTGAGAACTCTGCCTGCATTCAAAATGGCCCCTTGCCTCCCAGCACATGCCCAGGGCCTGCCTGTACCAGCACTCAAAATGGCCCCCACCCACATGGCCTATCCCCATGAACACCCCAAAAAAATCGAAAAACACAGCAAAATCAGCACAATCCCATGCCATCCATGCCCTCCATGATGTTTAAATTCAAGACACCCCACAGAAAGACTAGGCCCATGCACCACTCACTACCCCTGGTCAAAAGGCCAAACAACAGCCCAAAAAATCGAAAAACACAGAAAAATCAGCACAATCCCATGCCATCAATCTCCTCCATGATGTTTAAATTCAAGACATCCCACAGAAAGACTAGGCCCATGCACCACTCACTGCCCCTGGGCCTAATGTATGAAGGCTAGGCAAAATGGGTGCAGGCCTGAGAACACTGCCTGCATTCAAAATGGCCCCTTGCCTCCCAGCACATGCCCAGGCCTGCCTGTACCAGCACTCAAAATGGCCCCCACCCACATGGCCTGTCCCCATGAACACCCCAAAAAATCGAAAAACACAGAAAAATCAGCACAATCCCATGCCATCCATGCCCTCCATGATGTTTAAATTCAAGACACCCCAAAGAGAGACTAGGCCCATTTACCACTCACTACCCCTGGTCAAAAAGGCCCCAACAACAGCCCAAAAAATCGAAAAACACAGAAAAATCAGCACAATCCCATGCCATCCATGCCCTCCATGATGTTTAAATTCAAGACACCCCACAGAAAGACTAGGCCCATGCACCACGCTCACTACCCCTGGTCAAAAGGCCCCAACAACAGCCCAACAAATCGAAAAACCCAGAAAAATCAGCACAATCCCATGCCATCCATGCCCTCCATGATGTTTAAATTCAAGACATCCCACAGAAAGACTAGGCCCATGCACCACTCACTACCCCTGGTCAAAAGGCCCCAACAACAGCCCAAAAAATCGAAAAACACAGAAAAATCAGCACAATCCCATGCCATCCATGCCCTCCATGATGTTTAAATTCAAGACACCCCACAGAAAGACTAGGCCCATGCACCACGCTCACTACCCCTGGTCAAAAGGCCCCAACAACAGCCCAACAAATCGAAAAACCCAGAAAAATCAGCACAATCCCATGCCATCCATGCCCTCCATGATGTTTAAATTCAAGACATCCCACAGAAAGACTAGGCCCATGCACCACTCACTACCCCTGGTCAAAAGGCCCCAACAACAGCCCAAAAAATCGAAAAACACAGAAAAATCTGCACAATCCCCTGCCATCCATGCCCTCCATGATGTTTAAATTCAAGACACCCCACAGAGAGACTAGGCCCATGCACCACTCACTACCCCTGGTCAAAAGGCCCCAACAACAGCCCAAAAAATTGAAAAACACAAAAAAATCAGCACAATCCCATGCCATCCATGCCCTCCATGATGTTTAAATTCAAGACACCCCACAGAAAGACTAGGCCCGTGCACCACTCACTACCCCTGGTCAAAAGGCCCCAACAGCCCAAAAAATCGAAAAACACAGAAAAATCAGCACAATCCCATGCCATCCATGCCCTCCATGATGTTTAAATTCAAGACACCCCACAGAAAGACTAGGCCCATGCACGACTCACTACCCCTGGGCCTAATGTATGAAAGCTAGGCAAAATGGGTGCAGGCCTGAGAACACTGCCTGCATTCAAAATGGCCCCTTGCCTCCCAGCACATGCCCAGGGCCTGCCTGTACCAGCACTCAAAATGGCCCCCACCCACGTGGCCTGTCCCCATGAACACCCCAAAAAATCGAAAAACACAGAAAAATCAGCACAATCCCATGCTATCCATGCCCTCCATGATGTTTAAATTCAAGACACCCCACAGAAAGACTAGGCCCATGCACCACTCACTACCCCTGGTCAAAAGGCCAAACAACAGCCCAAAAAATCGAAAAACACAGAAAAATCAGCACAATCCCATGCCATCAATCTCCTCCATGATGTTTAAATTCAAGACATCCCACAGAAAGACTAGGCCCATGCACCACTCACTGCCCCTGGGCCTAATGTATGAAGGCTAGGCAAAATGGGTGAAGGCCTGAGAACACTGCCTGCATTCAAAATGGCCCCTTGCCTCCCAGCACATGCCCAGGGCCTGCCTGTACCAGCACTCAAAATGGCCCCCACCCACATGGCCTGTCCCCATGAACACCCCAAAAAATCGAAAAACACAGAAAAATCAGCACAATCCCATGCCATCCATGCCCTCCATGATGTTTAAATTCAAGACACCCCAAAGAGAGACTAGGCCCATTTACCACTCACTACCCCTGGTCAAAAAGGCCCCAACAACAGCCCAAAAAATCGAAAAACACAGAAAAATCAGCACAATCCCATGCCATCCATGCCCTCCATGATGTTTAAATTCAAGACACCCCACAGAGAGACTAGGCCCATGCACCACTCACTACCCCTGGTCAAAAGGCCCCAACAACAGCCCAAAAAATTGAAAAACACAGAAAAATCAGCACAATCCCATGCCATCCATGCCCTCCATGATGTTTAAATTCAAGACACCCCACAGAAAGACTAGGCCCGTGCACCACTCACTACCCCTGGTCACAAGGCCCCAACAGCCCAAAAAATCGAAAAACACAGAAAAATCAGCCCAATCCCATGCCATCCATGCCCTCCATGATGTTTAAATTCAAGACACCCCACAGAAAGACTAGGCCCATGCACAACTCACTACCCCTGGGCCTAATGTATGAAAGCTAGGCAAAATGGGTGCAGGCCTGAGAACACTGCCTGCATTCAAAATGGCCCCTTGCCTCCCAGCACATGCCCAGGGCCTGCCTGTACCAGCACTCAAAATGGCCTCCACCCACGTGGCCTGTCCCCATGAACACCCCAAAAAAATCGAAAAACACAGAAAAATCAGCACAATCCCATGCCATCCATGCCCTCCATGATGTTTAAATTCAAGACACCCCACAGAGAGACTAGGCCCATGCACCACTCACTACTCCTGGTCAAAAGGCCCCAACAACAGCCCAAAAAATCGAAAAACACCGAAAAATCAGCACAATCCCATGCCATCCATGCTCTCCATGATGTTTAAATTCAAGACATCCCACAGAAAGACTAGGCCCATGCACCACTCACTACCCCTGATCAAAAGGCCCCAACAGCCCAAAAAATCGAAAAACACAGAAAAATCAGCACAATCCCATGCCATCCATGCCCTCCATGATGTTTAAATTCAAGACATCCCACAGAAAGACTAGGCCCATGCACCACTCACTACCCCTGGGCCTAATGTATAAAAGCTAGGCAAAATGGGTGCAGGCCTGAGAACACTGCCTGCATTCAAAATGGCCCCTTGCCTCCCAGCACATGCCCAGGGCCTGCCTGTACCAGCACTCAAAATGGCCCCCACCCACATGGCCTGTCCCCATGAACACCCCAAAAAATCGAAAAACACAGAAAAATCAGCACAATCCCATGCCATCCATGCCCTCCATGATGTTAAAATTCAAGACACCCCACAGAAAGACTAGGCCCATGCACCACTCACTACCCCTGGTCAAAAGGCCCCAACAACAGCCCAAAAAATCGAAAAACACAGAAAAATCAGCACAATCCCATGCCATCCATGCCCTCCATGATGTTTAAATTCAAGACACCCCACAGAGAGACTAGGCCCATGCACCACTCACTACCCCTGGTCAAAAGGCCCCAACAACAGCCCAAAAAATTGAAAAACACAGAAAAATCAGCACAATCCCATGCCATCCATGCCCTCCATGATGTTTAAATTCAAGACACCCCACAGAAAGACTAGGCCCGTGCACCACTCACTACCCCTGGTCACAAGGCCCCAACAGCCCAAAAAATCGAAAAACACAGAAAAATCAGCACAATCCCATGCCATCCATGCCCTCCATGATGTTTAAATTCAAGACACCCCACAGAGAGACTAGGCCCATGCACCACTCACTACCCCTGGTCAAAAGGCCCCAACAACAGCCCAAAAAATTGAAAAACACAGAAAAATCAGCACAATCCCATGCCATCCATGCCCTCCATGATGTTTAAATTCAAGACACCCCACAGAAAGACTAGGCCCGTGCACCACTCACTACCCCTGGTCACAAGGCCCCAACAGCCCAAAAAATCGAAAAACACAGAAAAATCAGCCCAATCCCATGCCATCCATGCCCTCCATGATGTTTAAATTCAAGACACCCCACAGAAAGACTAGGCCCATGCAAGACTCACTACCCCTGGGCCTAATGTATGAAAGCTAGGCAAAATGGGTGCAGGCCTGAGAACACTGCCTGCATTCAAAATGGCCCCTTGCCTCCCAGCACATGCCCAGGGCCTGCCTGTACCAGCACTCAAAATGGCCTCCACCCACGTGGCCTGTCCCCATGAACACCCCAAAAAAATCGAAAAACACAGAAAAATCAGCACAATCCCATGCCATCCATGCCCTCCATGATGTTTAAATTCAAGACACCCCACAGAGAGACTAGGCCCATGCACCACTCACTACTCCTGGTCAAAAGGCCCCAACAACAGCCCAAAAAATCGAAAAACACCGAAAAATCAGCACAATCCCATGCCATCCATGCTCTCCATGATGTTTAAATTCAAGACATCCCACAGAAAGACTAGGCCCATGCACCACTCACTACCCCTGATCAAAAGGCCCCAACAGCCCAAAAAATCGAAAAACACAGAAAAATCAGCACAATCCCATGCCATCCATGCCCTCCATGATGTTTAAATTCAAGACATCCCACAGAAAGACTAGGCCCATGCACCACTCACTACCCCTGGGCCTAATGTATAAAAGCTAGGCAAAATGGGTGCAGGCCTGAGAACACTGCCTGCATTCAAAATGGCCCCTTGCCTCCCAGCACATGCCCAGGGCCTGCCTGTACCAGCACTCAAAATGGCCCCCACCCACATGGCCTGTCCCCATGAACACCCCAAAAAATCGAAAAACACAGAAAAATCAGCACAATCCCATGCCATCCATGCCCTCCATGATGTTTAAATTCAAGACACCCCAAAGAGAGACTAGGCCCATTTACCACTCACTACCCCTGGTCAAAAAGGCCCCAACAACAGCCCAAAAAATCGAAAAACACAGAAAAATCAGCACAATCCCATGCCATCCATGCCCTCCATGATGTTTAAATTCAAGACACCCCACAGAGAGACTAGGCCCATGCACCACTCACTACCCCTGGTCAAAAGGCCCCAACAACAGCCCAAAAAATTGAAAAACACAGAAAAATCAGCACAATCCCATGCCATCCATGCCCTCCATGATGTTTAAATTCAAGACACCCCACAGAAAGACTAGGCCCGTGCACCACTCACTACCCCTGGTCACAAGGCCCCAACAGCCCAAAAAATCGAAAAACACAGAAAAATCAGCCCAATCCCATGCCATCCATGCCCTCCATGATGTTTAAATTCAAGACACCCCACAGAAAGACTAGGCCCATGCACGACTCACTACCCCTGGGCCTAATGTATGAAAGCTAGGCAAAATGGGTGCAGGCCTGAGAACACTGCCTGCATTCAAAATGGCCCCTTGCCTCCCAGCACATGCCCAGGGCCTGCCTGTACCAGCACTCAAAATGGCCTCCACCCACGTGGCCTGTCCCCATGAACACCCCAAAAAAATCGAAAAACACAGAAAAATCAGCACAATCCCATGCCATCCATGCCCTCCATGATGTTTAAATTCAAGACACCCCACAGAGAGACTAGGCCCATGCACCACTCACTACTCCTGGTCAAAAGGCCCCAACAACAGCCCAAAAAATCGAAAAACACCGAAAAATCAGCACAATCCCATGCCATCCATGCTCTCCATGATGTTTAAATTCAAGACATCCCACAGAAAGACTAGGCCCATGCACCACTCAATACCCCTGATCAAAAGGCCCCAACAGCCCAAAAAATCGAAAAACACAGAAAAATCAGCACAATCCCATGCCATCCATGCCCTCCATGATGTTTAAATTCAAGACATCCCACAGAAAGACTAGGCCCATGCACCACTCACTACCCCTGGGCCTAATGTATAAAAGCTAGGCAAAATGGGTGCAGGCCTGAGAACACTGCCTGCATTCAAAATGGCCCCTTGCCTCCCAGCACATGCCCAGGGCCTGCCTGTACCAGCACTCAAAATGGCCCCCACCCACATGGCCTGTCCCCATGAACACCCCAAAAAATCGAAAAACACAGAAAAATCAGCACAATCCCATGCCATCCATGCCCTCCATGATGTTAAAATTCAAGACACCCCACAGAAAGACTAGGCCCATGCACCACTCACTACCCCTGGTCAAAAGGCCCCAACAACAGCCCAAAAAATCGAAAAACACAGAACAATCAGCACAATCCCATGCCATCCATGCCCTCCATGATGTTTAAATTCAAGACATCCCACAGAAAGACTAGGCCCATGCACCACTCACTACCCCTGGGCCTAATGTATAAAAGCTAGGCAAAATGGGTGCAGGCCTGAGAACACTGCCTGCATTCAAAATGGCCCCTTGCCTCCCAGCACATGCCCAGGGCCTGCCTGTACCAGCACTCAAAATGGCCCCCACCCACATGGCCTGTCCCCATGAACACCCCAAAAAATCGAAAAACACAGAAAAATCAGCACAATCCCATGCCATCCATGCCCTCCATGATGTTAAAATTCAAGACACCCCACAGAAAGACTAGGCCCATGCACCACTCACTACCCCTGGTCAAAAGGCCCCAACAACAGCCCAAAAAATTGAAAAACACAGAAAAATCAGCACAATCCCATGCCATCCATGCCCTCCATGATGTTTAAATTCAAGACACCCCACAGAGAGACTAGGCCCATGCACCACTCACTACCCCTGGTCAAAAGGCCCCAACAACAGCCCAAAAAATTGAAAAACACAGAAAAATCAGCACAATCCCATGCCATCCATGCCCTCCATGATGTTTAAATTCAAGACACCCCACAGAAAGACTAGGCCCGTGCACCACTCACTACCCCTGGTCAAAAGGCCCCAACAGCCCAAAAAATCGAAAAACACAGAAAAATCAGCCCAATCCCATGCCATCCATGCCCTCCACGATGTTTAAATTCAAGACACCCCACAGAAAGACTAGGCCCATGCACGACTCACTACCCCTGGGCCTAATGTATGAAAGCTAGGCAAAATGGGTGCAGGCCTGAGAACACTGCCTGCATTCAAAATGGCCCCTTGCCTCCCAGCACATGCCCAGGGCCTGCCTGTACCAGCACTCAAAATGGCCCCCACCCACGTGGCCTGTCCCCATGAACACCCCAAAAAAATCGAAAAACACAGAAAAATCAGCACAATCCCATGCCATCCATGCCCTCCATGATGTTTAAATTCAAGACACCCCACAGAGAGACTAGGCCCATGCACCACTCACTACCCCTGGTCAAAAGGCCCCAACAACAGCCCAAAAAATCGAAAAACACCGAAAAATCAGCACAATCCCATGCCATCCATGCCCTCCATGATGTTTAAATTCAAGACACCCCACAGAAAGACTAGGCCCATGCACCACTCACTACACCTGGTCAAAAGGCCCCAACAACAGCCCAACAAATCGAAAAACACAGAAAAATCAGCACAATCCCATGCCATCCATGCCCTCCATGATGTTTAAATTCAAGACATCCCACAGAAAGACTAGGCCCATGCACCACTCACTACCCCTGGTCAAAAGGCCCCAACCACAGCCCAAAAAAAATCGAAAAACACAGCAAAATCAGCACAATCCCATGCCATCCATGCCCTCCATGATGTTTAAATTCAAGACACCCCACAGAAAGACTAGGCACATGCACGACTCACTACCCCTGGGCCTAATGTATGAAAGCTAGGCAAAATGGGTGCAGGCCTGAGAACACTGCTTGCATTCAAAATGGCCCTTTGCCTCCCAGCACATGCCCAGGACCTGCCTGTACCAGCACTCAAAATGGCCCACTCCCACATGGCCTGTCCCCATGAACACCCCAAAAAATCGAAAAACACAGAAAAATCAGCACAATCCCATGCTATCCATGCCCTCCATGATGTTTAAATTCAAGACACCCCACAGAAAGACTAGGCCCATGCACCACTCACTACCCCTGGTCAAAAGGCCAAACAACAGCCCAAAAAATCGAAAAACACAGAAAAATCAGCACAATCCCATGCCATCAATCTCCTCCATGATGTTTAAATTCAAGACATCCCACAGAAAGACTAGGCCCATGCACCACTCACTGCCCCTGGGCCTAATGTATGAAGGCTAGGCAAAATGGGTGCAGGCCTGAGAACACTGCCTGCATTCAAAATGGCCCCTTGCCTCCCAGCACATGCCCAGGGCCTGCCTGTACCAGCACTCAAAATGGCCCCCACCCACATGGCCTGTCCCCATGAACACCCCAAAAAATCGAAAAACACAGAAAAATCAGCACAATCCCATGCCATCCATGCCCTCCATGATGTTAAAATTCAAGACACCCCAAAGAGAGACTAGGCCCATTTACCACTCACTACCCCTGGTCAAAAAGGCCCCAACAACAGCCCAAAAAATCGAAAAACACAGAAAAATCAGCACAATCCCATGCCATCCATGCCCTCCATGATATTTAAATTCAAGACATCCCACAGAAAGACTAGGTCCATGCACCACTCACTACCCCTGGTCAAAAGGCCCCAACAACAGCCCAAAAAATCGAAAAACACAGAAAAATCAGCACAATCCCATGCCATCCATGCCCTCCATGATGTTTAAATTCAAGACACCCCACAGAAAGACTAGGCCCATGCACCACGCTCACTACCCCTGGTCAAAAGGCCCCAACAACAGCCCAACAAATCGAAAAACCCAGAAAAATCAGCACAATCCCATGCCATCCATGCCCTCCATGATGTTTAAATTCAAGACATCCCACAGAAAGACTAGGCCCATGCACCACTCACTACCCCTGGTCAAAAAGGCCCCAACAACAGCCCAAAAAATCGAAAAACACAGAAAAATCTGCACAATCCCCTGCCATCCATGCCCTCCATGATGTTTAAATTCAAGACACCCCACAGAGAGACTAGGCCCATGCACCACTCACTACCCCTGGTCAAAAGGCCCCAACAACAGCCCAAAAAATTGAAAAACACAGAAAAATCAGCACAATCCCATGCCATCCATGCCCTCCATGATGTTTAAATTCAAGACACCCCACAGAAAGACTAGGCCCGTGCACCACTCACTACCCCTGGTCAAAAGGCCCCAACAGCCCAAAAAATCGATAAACACAGAAAAATCAGCACAATCCCATGCCATCCATGCCCTCCATGATGTTTAAATTCAAGACACCCCACAGAAAGACTAGGCCCATGCACGACTCACTACCCCTGGGCCTAATGTATGAAAGCTATGCAAAATGGGTGCAGGCCTGAGAACACTGCCTGCATTCAAAATGGCCCCTTGCCTCCCAGCACATGCCCAGGGCCTGCCTGTACCAGCACTCAAAATGGCCCCCACCCACGTGGCCTGTCCCCATGAACACCCCAAAAAATCGAAAAACACAGAAAAATCAGCACAATCCCATGCTATCCATGCCCTCCATGATGTTTAAATTCAAGACACCCCACAGAAAGACTAGGCCCATGCACCACTCACTACCCCTGGTCAAAAGGCCAAACAACAGCCCAAAAAATCGAAAAACACAGAAAAATCAGCACAATCCCATGCCATCAATCTCCTCCATGATGTTTAAATTCAAGACATCCCACAGAAAGACTAGGCCCATGCACCACTCACTGCCCCTGGGCCTAATGTATGAAGGCTAGGCAAAATGGGTGCAGGCCTGAGAACACTGCCTGCATTCAAAATGGCACCTTGCCTCCCAGCACATGCCCAGGGCTTGCCTGTACCAGCACTCAAAATGGCCCCCACCCACATGGCCTGTCCCCATGAACACCCCAAAAAATCGAAAAACACAGAAAAATCAGCACAATCCCATGCCATCCATGCCCTCCATGATGTTTAAATTCAAGACACCCCAAAGAGAGACTAGGCCCATTTACCACTCACTACCCCTGGTCAAAAAGGCCCCAACAACAGCCCAAAAAATCGAAAAACACAGAAAAATCAGCACAATCCCATGCCATCCATGCCCTCCATGATGTTTAAATTCAAGACACCCCACAGAGAGACTAGGCCCATGCACCACTCACTACCCCTGGTCAAAAGGCCCCAACAACAGCCCAAAAAATTGAAAAACACAGAAAAATCAGCACAATCCCATGCCATCCATGCCCTCCATGATGTTTAAATTCAAGACACCCCACAGAAAGACTAGGCCCGTGCACCACTCACTACCCCTGGTCAAAAGGCCCCAACAGCCCAAAAAATTGAAAAACACAGAAAAATCAGCCCAATCCCATGCCATCCATGCCCTCCATGATGTTTAAATTCAAGACACCCCACAGAAAGACTAGGCCCATGCACGACTCACTACCCCTGGGCCTAATGTATGAAAGCTAGGCAAAATGGGTGCAGGCCTGAGAACACTGCCTGCATTCAAAATGGCCCCTTGCCTCCCAGCACATGCCCAGGGCCTGCCTGTACCAGCATTCAAAATGGCCCCCACCCACGTGGCCTGTCCCCATGAACACCCCAAAAAAATCGAAAAACACAGAAAAATCAGCACAATCCCATGCCATCCATGCCCTCCATGATGTTTAAATTCAAGACACCCCACAGAGAGACTAGGCCCATGCACCACTCACTACCCCTGGTCAAAAGGCCCCAACAACAGCCCAAAAAATCGAAAAACACCGAAAAATCAGCACAATCCCATGCCATCCATGCTCTCCATGATGTTTAAATTCAAGACATCCCACAGAAAGACTAGGCCCATGCACCACTCACTACCCCTGATCAAAAGGCCCCAACAGCCCAAAAAATCGAAAAACACAGAAAAATCAGCACAATCCCATGCCATCCATGCCCTCCATGATGTTTAAATTCAAGACATCCCACAGAAAGACTAGGCCCATGCACCACTCACTACCCCTGGGCCTAATGTATAAAAGCTAGGCAAAATGGGTGCAGGCCTGAGAACACTGCCTGCATTCAAAATGGCCCCTTGCCTCCCAGCACATGCCCAGGGCCTGCCTGTACCAGCACTCAAAATGGCCCCCACCCACATGGCCTGTCCCCATGAACACCCCAAAAAATCGAAAAACACAGAAAAATCAGCACAATCCCATGCCATCCATGCCCTCCATGATGTTAAAATTCAAGACACCCCACAGAAAGACTAGGCCCATGCACCACTCACTACCCCTGGTCAAAAGGCCCCAACAACAGCCCAAAAAATTGAAAAACACAGAAAAATCAGCACAATCCCATGCCATCCATGCCCTCCATGATGTTTAAATTCAAGACACCCCACAGAGAGACTAGGCCCATGCACCACTCACTACCCATGGTCAAAAGGCCCCAACAACAGCCCAAAAAATCGAAAAACACCGAAAAATCAGCACAATCCCATGCCATCCATGCTCTCCATGATGTTTAAATTCAAGACATCCCACAGAAAGACTAGGCCCATGCACCACTCACTACCCCTGATCAAAAGGCCCCAACAGCCCAAAAAATCGAAAAACACAGCACAATCAGCACAATCCCATGCCATCCATGCCCTCCATGATGTTTAAATTCAAGACATCCCACAGAAAGACTAGGCCCATGCACCACTCACTACCCCTGGGCCTAATGTATAAAAGCTAGGCAAAATGGGTGCAGGCCTGAGAACACTGCCTGCATTCAAAATGGCCCCTTGCCTCCCAGCACATGCCCAGGGCCTGCCTGTACCAGCACTCAAAATGGCCCCCACCCACATGGCCTGTCCCCATGAACACCCCAAAAAATCGAAAAACACAGAAAAATCAGCACAATCCCATGCCATCCATGCCCTCCATGATGTTAAAATTCAAGACACCCCACAGAAAGACTAGGCCCATGCACCACTCACTACCCCTGGTCAAAAGGCCCCAACAACAGCCCAAAAAATTGAAAAACACAGAAAAATCAGCACAATCCCATGCCATCCATGCCCTCCATGATGTTTAAATTCAAGACACCCCACAGAGAGACTAGGCCCATGCACCACTCACTACCCCTGGTCAAAAGGCCCCAACAACAGCCCAAAAAATTGAAAAACACAGAAAAATCAGCACAATCCCATGCCATCCATGCCCTCCATGATGTTTAAATTCAAGACACCCCACAGAAAGACTAGGCCCGTGCACCACTCACTACCCCTGGTCAAAAGGCCCCAACAGCCCAAAAAATCGAAAAACACAGAAAAATCAGCCCAATCCCATGCCATCCATGCCCTCCATGATGTTTAAATTCAAGACACCCCACAGAAAGACTAGGCCCATGCACGACTCACTACCCCTGGGCCTAATGTATGAAAGCTAGGCAAAATGGGTGCAGGCCTGAGAACACTGCCTGCATTCAAAATGGCCCCTTGCCTCCCAGCACATGCCCAGGGCCTGCCTGTACCAGCACTCAAAATGGCCCCCACCCACGTGGCCTGTCCCCATGAACACCCCAAAAAAATCGAAAAACACAGAAAAATCAGCACAATCCCATGCCATCCATGCCCTCCATGATGTTTAATTCAAGACACCCCACAGAGAGACTAGGCCCATGCACCACTCACTACCCCTGGTCAAAAGGCCCCAACAACAGCCCAAAAAATGGAAAAACGCTGAAAAATCAGCACAATCCCATGCCATCCATGCCCTCCATGATGTTTAAATTCAAGACACCCCACAGAAAGACTAGGCCCATGCACCACTCACTACACCTGGTCAAAAGGCCCCAACAACAGCCCAACAAATCGAAAAACACAGAAAAATCAGCACAATCCCATGCCATGCATGCCCTCCATGATGTTTAAATTCAAGACATCCCACAGAAAGACTAGGCCCATGCACCACTCACTACCCCTGGTCAAAAGGCCCCGACCACAGCCCAAAAAAAATCGAAAAACACAGAAAAATCAGCACAATCCCATGCCATCCATGCCCTCCATGATGTTTAAATTCAAGATCACCCCACAGAAAGACTAGGCCCATGCACCACTCACTACCCCTGGGCCTAATGTATGAAAGCTAGGCAAAATGGGGGCAGGCCTGAGAACTCTGCCTGCATTCAAAATGGCCCCTTGCCTCCCAGCACATGCCCAGGGCCTGCCTGTACCAGCACTCAAAATGGCCCCCACCCACATGGCCTATCCCCATGAACACCCCAAAAAAATCGAAAAACACAGCAAAATCAGCACAATCCCATGCCATCCATGCCCTCCATGATGTTTAAATTCAAGACACCCCACAGAAAGACTAGGCACATGCACGACTCACTACCCCTGGGCCTAATGTATGAAAGCTAGGCAAAATGGGTGCAGGCCTGAGAACACTGCTTGCATTCAAAATGGCCCTTTGCCTCCCAGCACATGCCCAGGACCTGCCTGTACCAGCACTCAAAATGGCCCCCACCCACATGGCCTGTCCCTATGAACACCCCAAAAAATCGAAAAACAAAGGAAAATCAGCACAATCCTATGCCATCCATGCCCTCCATGATGTTTAAATTCAAGACACCCCACAGAGAGACTAGGCCCATGCACCACTCACTACCCCTGGTCAAAAGGCCCCAACAACAGCCCAACAAATCGAAAAAACACAGAAAAATCAGCACAATCCCATGCCATCCATGCCCTCCATGATGTTTAAATTCAAGATCACCCCACAGAAAGACTAGGCCCATGCACCACTCACTACCCCTGGGCCTAATGTATGAAAGCTAGGCAAAATGGGGGCAGGCCTGAGAACTCTGCCTGCATTCAAAATGGCCCCTTGCCTCCCAGCACATGCCCAGGGCCTGCCTGTACCAGCACTCAAAATGGCCCCCACCCACATGGCCTATCCCCATGAACACCCCAAAAAAATCGAAAAACACAGCAAAATCAGCACAATCCCATGCCATCCATGCCCTCCATGATGTTTAAATTCAAGACACCCCACAGAAAGACTAGGCACATGCACGACTCACTACCCCTGGGCCTAATGTATGAAAGCTAGGCAAAATGGGTGCAGGCCTGAGAACACTGCTTGCATTCAAAATGGCCCTTTGCCTCCCAGCACATGCCCAGGACCTGCCTGTACCAGCACTCAAAATGGCCCACTCCCACATGGCCTGTCCCCATGAACACCCCAAAAAATCGAAAAACACAGAAAAATCAGCACAATCCCATGCTATCCATGCCCTCCATGATGTTTAAATTCAAGACACCCCACAGAAAGACTAGGCCCATGCACCACTCACTACCCCTGGTCAAAAGGCCAAACAACAGCCCAAAAAATCGAAAAACACAGAAAAATCAGCACAATCCCATGCCATCAATCTCCTCCATGATGTTTAAATTCAAGACATCCCACAGAAAGACTAGGCCCATGCACCACTCACTGCCCCTGGGCCTAATGTATGAAGGCTAGGCAAAATGGGTGCAGGCCTGAGAACACTGCCTGCATTCAAAATGGCCCCTTGCCTCCCAGCACATGCCCAGGGCCTGCCTGTACCAGCACTCAAAATGGCCCCCACCCACATGGCCTGTCCCCATGAACACCCCAAAAAATCGAAAAACACAGAAAAATCAGCACAATCCCATGCCATCCATGCCCTCCATGATGTTTAAATTCAAGACACCCCAAAGAGAGACTAGGCCCATTTACCACTCACTACCCCTGGTCAAAAAGGCCCCAACAACAGCCCAAAAAATCGAAAAACACAGAAACATCAGCACAATCCCATGCCATCCATGCCCTCCATGATGTTTAAATTCAAGACACCCCACAGAAAGACTAGGCCCATGCACCACGCTCACTACCCCAGTTCAAAAGGCCCCAACAACAGCCCAACAAATCGAAAAACCCAGAAAAATCAGCACAATCCCATGCCATCCATGCCCTCCATGATGTTTAAATTCAAGACATCCCACAGAAAGACTAGGCCCATGCACCACTCACTACCCCTGGTCAAAAGGCCCCAACAACAGCCCAAAAAATCGAAAAACACAGAAAAATCAGCACAATCCCATGCCATCCATGCCCTCCATGATGTTTAAATTCAAGACACCCCACAGAAAGACTAGGCCCATGCACCACGCTCACTACCCCTGGTCAAAAGGCCCCAACAACAGCCCAACAAATCGAAAAACCCAGAAAAATCAGCACAATCCCATGCCATTTATGCCCTCCATGATGTTTAAATTCAAGACATCCCACAGAAAGACTAGGCTCATGCACCACTCACTACCCCTGGTCAAAAGGCCCCAACAACAGCCCAAAAAATCGAAAAACACAGAAAAATCTTCACAATCCCCTGCCATCCATGCCCTCCATGATGTTTAAATTCAAGACACCCCACAGAGAGACTAGGCCCATGCACCACTCACTACCCCTGGTCAAAAGGCCCCAACAACAGCCCAAAAAATTGAAAAACACAGAAAAATCAGCCCAATCCCATGCCATCCATGCCCTCCATGATGTTTAAATTCAAGACACCCCACAGAAAGACTAGGCCCGTGCTCCACTCACTACCCCTGGTCAAAAGGCCCCAACAGCCCAAAAAATTGAAAAACACAGAAAAATCAGCACAATCCCATGCCATCCATGCCCTCCATGATGTTTAAATTCAAGACACCCCACAGAAAGACTAGGCCCATGCACCACTCACTGCCCCTGGGCCTAATGTATGAAGGCTAGGCAAAATGGGTGCAGGCCTGAGAACACTGCCTGCATTCAAAATGGCCCCTTGCCTCCCAGCACATGCCCAGGGCCTGCCTGTACCAGCACTCAAAATGGCCCCCACCCACATGGCCTGTCCCCATGAACACCCCAAAAAATCGAAAAACACAGAAAAATCAGCACAATCCCATGCCATCCATGCCCTCCATGATGTTTAAATTCAAGACACCCCAAAGAGAGACTAGGCCCATTTACCACTCACTACCCCTGGTCAAAAAGGCCCCAACAACAGCCCAAAAAATCGAAAAACACAGAAAAATCAGCACAATCCCATGCCATCCATGCCCTCCATGATGTTTAAATTCAAGACACCCCACAGAGAGACTAGGCCCATGCACCACTCACTACCCCTGGTCAAAAGGCCCCAACAACAGCCCAAAAAATTGAAAAACACAGAAAAATCAGCACAATCCCATGCCATCCATGCCCTCCATGATGTTTAAATTCAAGACACCCCACAGAAAGACTAGGCCCGTGCACCACTCACTACCCCTGGTCAAAAGGCCCCAACAGCCCAAAAAATCGAAAAACACAGAAAAATCAGCCCAATCCCATGCCATCCATGCCCTCCATGATGTTTAAATTCAAGACACCCCACAGAAAGACTAGGCCCATGCACGACTCACTACCCCTGGGCCTAATGTATGAAAGCTAGGCAAAATGGGTGCAGGCCTGAGAACACTGCCTGCATTCAAAATGGCCCCTTGCCTCCCAGCACATGCCCAGGGCCTGCCTGTACCAGCACTCAAAATGGCCCCCACCCACGTGGCCTGTCCCCATGAACACCCCAAAAAAATCGAAAAACACAGAAAAATCAGCACAATCCCATGCCATCCATGCCCTCCATGATGTTTAAATTCAAGACACCCCACAGAGAGACTAGGCCCATGCACCACTCACTACCCCTGGTCAAAAGGCCCCAACAACAGCCCAAAAAATCGAAAAACACCGAAAAATCAGCACAATCCCATGCCATCCATGCTCTCCATGATGTTTAAATTCAAGACATCCCACAGAAAGACTAGGCCCATGCACCACTCACTACCCCTGATCAAAAGGCCCCAACAGCCCAAAAAATCGAAAAACACAGAAAAATCAGCACAATCCCATGCCATCCATGCCCTCCATGATGTTTAAATTCAAGACATCCCACAGAAAGACTAGGCCCATGCACCACTCACTACCCCTGGGCCTAATGTATAAAAGCTAGGCAAAATGGGTGCAGGCCTGAGAACACTGCCTGCATTCAAAATGGCCCCTTGCCTCCCAGCACATGCCCAGGGCCTGCCTGTACCAGCACTCAAAATGGCCCCCACCCACATGGCCTGTCCCCATGAACACCCCAAAAAATCGAAAAACACAGAAAAATCAGCACAATCCCATGCCATCCATGCCCTCCATGATGTTAAAATTCAAGACACCCCACAGAAAGACTAGGCCCATGCACCACTCACTACCCCTGGTCAAAAGGCCCCAACAACAGCCCAAAAAATTGAAAAACACAGAAAAATCAGCACAATCCCATGCCATCCATGCCCTCCATGATGTTTAAATTCAAGACACCCCACAGACAGACTAGGCCCATGCACCACTCACTACCCCTGGTCAAAAGGCCCCAACAACAGCCCAAAAAATCGAAAAACACCGAAAAATCAGCACAATCCCATGCCATCCATGCTCTCCATGATGTTTAAATTCAAGACATCCCACAGAAAGACTAGGCCCATGCACCACTCACTACCCCTGATCAAAAGGCCCCAACAGCCCAAAAAATCGAAAAACACAGAACAATCAGCACAATCCCATGCCATCCATGCCCTCCATGATGTTTAAATTCAAGACATCCCACAGAAAGACTAGGCCCATGCACCACTCACTACCCCTGGGCCTAATGTATAAAAGCTAGGCAAAATGGGTGCAGGCCTGAGAACACTGCCTGCATTCAAAATGGCCCCTTGCCTCCCAGCACATGCCCAGGGCCTGCCTGTACCAGCACTCAAAATGGCCCCCACCCACATGGCCTGTCCCCATGAACACCCCAAAAAATCGAAAAACACAGAAAAATCAGCACAATCCCATGCCATCCATGCCCTCCATGATGTTAAAATTCAAGACACCCCAAAGAAAGACTAGGCCCATGCACCACTCACTACCCCTGGTCAAAAGGCCCCAACAACAGCCCAAAAAATTGAAAAACACAGAAAAATCAGCACAATCCCATGCCATCCATGCCCTCCATGATGTTTAAATTCAAGACACCCCACAGAAAGACTAGGCCCATGCACCACTCACTACATCTGGTCAAAAGGCCCCAACAGCAGCCCAACAAATCGAAAAACACAGAAAAATCAGATCAATCCCATGCCATCCATGCCCTCCATGATGTTTAAATTCAAGACATCCCACAGAAAGACTAGGCCCATGCACCACTCACTACCCCTGGTCACAAGGCCCCAACCACAGCCCAAACAAAATCGAAAAACACAGAAAAATCAGCACAATCCCATGCCATCCATGCCCTCCATGATGTTTAAATTCAAGACACCCCACAGAAAGACTAGGCCCATGCACCACTCACTACCCCTGGGCCTAATGTATGAAAGCTAGGCAAAATGGATGCAGGCCTGAGAACACTGCCTGCATTCAAAATGGCCCCTTGCCTCCCAGCACATGCCCAGGGCCTGCCTGTACCAGCACTCAAAATGGCCCCCATCTACATGGCCTGTCCCCATGAACACCCCAAAAAATCAAAAAACACAGAAAAATCATCACAATCCTATGCCATCCATGCCCTCCATGATGTTTAAATTCAAGACACCCCACAGAGAGACTAGGCCCATGCACCACTCACTACCCCTGGTCAAAAGGCCCCAACAACAGCCCAAAAAAGCGAAAAACACAGAAAAATCAGCACAATCCCATGCCATCCATGTTCTCCATGATGTTTAAATTCAAGAAATCCCACAGAAAGACTAGGCCCATGCACCACTCACTACCCCTGGTCAAAAGGCCCGACCAACAGCCCAAAAAATCGAAAAACACAGAAAAATCAGCACAATCCCATGCCATCCATGATGTTTAAATTCAAGACACCCCACAGAAAGACTAGGCCCATGCACCACTCACTACCCCTGGGCCTAATGTATAAAAGCTAGGCAAAATGGGTGCAGGCCTGAGAACACTGCCTGCATTCAAAATGGCCCCTTGCCTCCTAGCACATGCCCAGGGCCTGCCTGTACCAGCACTCAAAATGGCCCCCACCCACATGGCCTGTCCCCATGAACACCCCAAAAAATCGAAAAACACAGAAAAATCAGCACAATCCTATGCCATCCATGCCCTCCATGAAGTTTAAATTCAAGACACCCCACAGAAAGACTAGGCCCATGCACCACTCACTACCCCTGGGCATAATGTATGAAAGCTAGGCAAAATGGGTGCAGGCCTGAGAACACTGCCTGGATTCAAAATGGCCCCTTGCCTCCCAGCACATGCCCAGGGCCTGCCTGTACCAGCACTCAAAATGGCCCCCACCCACATGGCCTATCCCCATGACCACCCCAAAAAATCGAAAAACACAGAAAAATCAGCACAATCCCATGCCATCCATGCCCTCCATGATGTTTAAATTCAAGACACCCCACAGAGAGACTAGGCCCATGCACCACTCACTACCCCTGGTCAAAAGGCCCCAACAACAGCCCAAAAAATCGAAAAACACCGAAAAATCAGCACAATCCCATGCCATCCATGCTCTCCATGATGTTTAAATTCAAGACATCCCACAGAAAGACTAGGCCCATGCACCACTCACTACCCCTGATCAAAAGGCCCCAACAGCCCAAAAAATCGAAAAACACAGAACAATCAGCACAATCCCATGCCATCCATGCCCTCCATGATGTTTAAATTCAAGACATCCCACAGAAAGACTAGGCCCATGCACCACTCACTACCCCTGGGCCTAATGTATAAAAGCTAGGCAAAATGGGTGCAGGCCTGAGAACACTGCCTGCATTCAAAATGGCCCCTTGCCTCCCAGCACATGCCCAGGGCCTGCCTGTACCAGCACTCAAAATGGCCCCCACCCACATGGCCTGTCCCCATGAACACCCCAAAAAATCGAAAAACACAGAAAAATCAGCACAATCCCATGCCATCCATGCCCTCCACGATGTTAAAATTCAAGACACCCCACAGAAAGACTAGGCCCATGCACCACTCACTACCCCTGGTCAAAAGGCCCCAACAACAGCCCAAAAAATTGAAAAACACAGAAAAATCAGCACAATCCCATGCCATCCATGCCCTCCATGATGTTTAAATTCAAGACACCCCACGGAGAGACTAGGCCCATGCACCACTCACTACCCCTGGTCAAAAGGCCCCAACAACAGCCCAAAAAATTGAAAAACACAGAAAAATCAGCACAATCCCATGCCATCCATGCCCTCCATGATGTTTAAATTCAAGACACCCCACAGAAAGACTAGGCCCGTGCACCACTCACTACCCCTGGTCAAAAGGCCCCAACAGCCCAAAAAATCGAAAAACACAGAAAAATCAGCCCAATCCCATGCCATCCATGCCCTCCATGATGTTTAAATTCAAGACACCCCACAGAAAGACTAGGCCCATGCACGACTCACTACCCCTGGGCCTAATGTATGAAAGCTAGGCAAAATGGGTGCAGGCCTGAGAACACTGCCTGCATTCAAAATGGCCCCTTGCCTCCCAGCACATGCCCAGGGCCTGCCTGTACCAGCACTCAAAATGGCCCCCACCCACGTGGCCTGTCCCCATGAACACCCCAAAAAATCGAAAAACACAGAAAAATCAGCACAATCCCATGCCATCCATGCCCTCCATGATGTTTAAATTCAAGACACCCCACAGAAAGACTAGGCCCATGCACCACTCACTACACCTGGTCAAAAGGCCCCAACAACAGCCCAACAAATCGAAAAACACAGAAAAATCAGCACAATCCCATGCCATGCATGCCCTCCATGATGTTTAAATTCAAGACATCCCACAGAAAGACTAGGCCCATGCACCACTCACTACCCCTGGTCAAAAGGCCCCAACCACAGCCCAAAAAAAATCGAAAAACACAGAAAAATCAGCACAATCCCATGCCATCCATGCCCTCCATGATGTTTAAATTCAAGACACCCCACAGAAAGACTAGGCCCATGCACCACTCACTACCCCTGGGCCTATTGTATGAAAGCTAGGCAAAATGGGTGCAGGCCTGAGAACACTGCCTGCATTCAAAATGGCCCCTTGCCTCCCAGCAAATGCCCAGGGCCTGCCTGTACCAGCACTCAAAATGGCCCCCACCCACATGGCCTGTCCCTATGAACACCCCAAAAAATCGAAAAACAAAGGAAAATCTGCACAATCCTATGCCATCCATGCCCTCCATGATGTTTAAATTCAAGACACCCCACAGAGAGACTAGGCCCATGCACCACTCACTACCCCTGGTCAAAAGGCCCCAACAACAGCCCAACAAATCGAAAAAACACAGAAAAATCAGCACAATCCCATGCCATCCATGCCCTCCATGATGTTTAAATTCAAGATCACCCCACAGAAAGACTAGGCCCATGCACCACTCACTACCCCTGGGCCTAATGTATGAAAGCTAGGCAAAATGGGGGCAGGCCTGAGAACTCTGCCTGCATTCAAAATGGCCCCTTGCCTCCCAGCACATGCCCAGGGCCTGCCTGTACCAGCACTCAAAATGGCCCCCACCCACATGGCCTATCCCCATGAACACCCCAAAAAAATCGAAAAACACAGCAAAATCAGCACAATCCCATGCCATCCATGCCCTCCATGATGTTTAAATTCAAGACACCCCACAGAAAGACTAGGCACATGCACGACTCACTACCCCTGGGCCTAATGTATGAAAGCTAGGCAAAATGGGTGCAGGCCTGAGAACACTGCTTGCATTCAAAATGGCCCTTTGCCTCCCAGCACATGCCCAGGACCTGCCTGTACCAGCACTCAAAATGGCCCACTCCCACATGGCCTGTCCCCATGAACACCCCAAAAAATCGAAAAACACAGAAAAATCAGCACAATCCCATGCTATCCATGCCCTCCATGATGTTTAAATTCAAGACACCCCACAGAAAGACTAGGCCCATGCACCACTCACTACCCCTGGTCAAAAGGCCAAACAACAGCCCAAAAAATCGAAAAACACAGAAAAATCAGCACAATCCCATGCCATCAATCTCCTCCATGATGTTTAAATTCAAGACATCCCACAGAAAGACTAGGCCCATGCACCACTCACTGCCCCTGGGCCTAATGTATGAAGGCTAGGCAAAATGGGTGAAGGCCTGAGAACACTGCCTGCATTCAAAATGGCCCCTTGCCTCCCAGCACATGCCCAGGGCCTGCCTGTACCAGCACTCAAAATGGCCCCCACCCACATGGCCTGTCCCCATGAACACCCCAAAAAATCGAAAAACACAGAAAAATCAGCACAATCCCATGCCATCCATGCCCTCCATGATGTTTAAATTCAAGACACCCCAAAGAGAGACTAGGCCCATTTACCACTCACTACCCCTGGTCAAAAAGGCCCCAACAACAGCCCAAAAAATCGAAAAACACAGAAAAATCAGCACAATCCCATGCCATCCATGCCCTCCATGATGTTTAAATTCAAGACACCCCACAGAGAGACTAGGCCCATGCACCACTCACTACCCCTGGTCAAAAGGCCCCAACAACAGCCCAAAAAATTGAAAAACACAGAAAAATCAGCACAATCCCATGCCATCCATGCCCTCCATGATGTTTAAATTCAAGACACCCCACAGAAAGACTAGGCCCGTGCACCACTCACTACCCCTGGTCACAAGGCCCCAACAGCCCAAAAAATCGAAAAACACAGAAAAATCAGCCCAATCCCATGCCATCCATGCCCTCCATGATGTTTAAATTCAAGACACCCCACAGAAAGACTAGGCCCATGCACAACTCACTACCCCTGGGCCTAATGTATGAAAGCTAGGCAAAATGGGTGCAGGCCTGAGAACACTGCCTGCATTCAAAATGGCCCCTTGCCTCCCAGCACATGCCCAGGGCCTGCCTGTACCAGCACTCAAAATGGCCTCCACCCACGTGGCCTGTCCCCATGAACACCCCAAAAAAATCGAAAAACACAGAAAAATCAGCACAATCCCATGCCATCCATGCCCTCCATGATGTTTAAATTCAAGACACCCCACAGAGAGACTAGGCCCATGCACCACTCACTACTCCTGGTCAAAAGGCCCCAACAACAGCCCAAAAAATCGAAAAACACCAAAAAATCAGCACAATCCCATGCCATCCATGCTCTCCATGATGTTTAAATTCAAGACATCCCACAGAAAGACTAGGCCCATGCACCACTCACTACCCCTGATCAAAAGGCCCCAACAGCCCAAAAAATCGAAAAACACAGAAAAATCAGCACAATCCCATGCCATCCATGCCCTCCATGATGTTTAAATTCAAGACATCCCACAGAAAGACTAGGCCCATGCACCACTCACTACCCCTGGGCCTAATGTATAAAAGCTAGGCAAAATGGGTGCAGGCCTGAGAACACTGCCTGCATTCAAAATGGCCCCTTGCCTCCCAGCACATGCCCAGGGCCTGCCTGTACCAGCACTCAAAATGGCCCCCACCCACATGGCCTGTCCCCATGAACACCCCAAAAAATCGAAAAACACAGAAAAATCAGCACAATCCCATGCCATCCATGCCCTCCATGATGTTAAAATTCAAGACACCCCACAGAAAGACTAGGCCCATGCACCACTCACTACCCCTGGTCAAAAGGCCCCAACAACAGCCCAAAAAATCGAAAAACACAGAAAAATCAGCACAATCCCATGCCATCCATGCCCTCCATGATGTTTAAATTCAAGACACCCCACAGAGAGACTAGGCCCATGCACCACTCACTACCCCTGGTCAAAAGGCCCCAACAACAGCCCAAAAAATTGAAAAACACAGAAAAATCAGCACAATCCCATGCCATCCATGCCCTCCATGATGTTTAAATTCAAGACACCCCACAGAAAGACTAGGCCCGTGCACCACTCACTACCCCTGGTCACAAGGCCCCAACAGCCCAAAAAATCGAAAAACACAGAAAAATCAGCACAATCCCATGCCATCCATGCCCTCCATGATGTTTAAATTCAAGACACCCCACAGAGAGACTAGGCCCATGCACCACTCACTACCCCTGGTCAAAAGGCCCCAACAACAGCCCAAAAAATTGAAAAACACAGAAAAATCAGCACAATCCCATGCCATCCATGCCCTCCATGATGTTTAAATTCAAGACACCCCACAGAAAGACTAGGCCCGTGCACCACTCACTACCCCTGGTCACAAGGCCCCAACAGCCCAAAAAATCGAAAAACACAGAAAAATCAGCCCAATCCCATGCCATCCATGCCCTCCATGATGTTTAAATTCAAGACACCCCACAGAAAGACTAGGCCCATGCAAGACTCACTACCCCTGGGCCTAATGTATGAAAGCTAGGCAAAATGGGTGCAGGCCTGAGAACACTGCCTGCATTCAAAATGGCCCCTTGCCTCCCAGCACATGCCCAGGGCCTGCCTGTACCAGCACTCAAAATGGCCTCCACCCACGTGGCCTGTCCCCATGAACACCCCAAAAAAATCGAAAAACACAGAAAAATCAGCACAATCCCATGCCATCCATGCCCTCCATGATGTTTAAATTCAAGACACCCCACAGAGAGACTAGGCCCATGCACCACTCACTACTCCTGGTCAAAAGGCCCCAACAACAGCCCAAAAAATCGAAAAACACCGAAAAATCAGCACAATCCCATGCCATCCATGCTCTCCATGATGTTTAAATTCAAGACATCCCACAGAAAGACTAGGCCCATGCACCACTCACTACCCCTGATCAAAAGGCCCCAACAGCCCAAAAAATCGAAAAACACAGAAAAATCAGCACAATCCCATGCCATCCATGCCCTCCATGATGTTTAAATTCAAGACATCCCACAGAAAGACTAGGCCCATGCACCACTCACTACCCCTGGGCCTAATGTATAAAAGCTAGGCAAAATGGGTGCAGGCCTGAGAACACTGCCTGCATTCAAAATGGCCCCTTGCCTCCCAGCACATGCCCAGGGCCTGCCTGTACCAGCACTCAAAATGGCCCCCACCCACATGGCCTGTCCCCATGAACACCCCAAAAAATCGAAAAACACAGAAAAATCAGCACAATCCCATGCCATCCATGCCCTCCATGATGTTTAAATTCAAGACACCCCAAAGAGAGACTAGGCCCATTTACCACTCACTACCCCTGGTCAAAAAGGCCCCAACAACAGCCCAAAAAATCGAAAAACACAGAAAAATCAGCACAATCCCATGCCATCCATGCCCTCCATGATGTTTAAATTCAAGACACCCCACAGAGAGACTAGGCCCATGCACCACTCACTACCCCTGGTCAAAAGGCCCCAACAACAGCCCAAAAAATTGAAAAACACAGAAAAATCAGCACAATCCCATGCCATCCATGCCCTCCATGATGTTTAAATTCAAGACACCCCACAGAAAGACTAGGCCCGTGCACCACTCACTACCCCTGGTCACAAGGCCCCAACAGCCCAAAAAATCGAAAAACACAGAAAAATCAGCCCAATCCCATGCCATCCATGCCCTCCATGATGTTTAAATTCAAGACACCCCACAGAAAGACTAGGCCCATGCACGACTCACTACCCCTGGGCCTAATGTATGAAAGCTAGGCAAAATGGGTGCAGGCCTGAGAACACTGCCTGCATTCAAAATGGCCCCTTGCCTCCCAGCACATGCCCAGGGCCTGCCTGTACCAGCACTCAAAATGGCCTCCACCCACGTGGCCTGTCCCCATGAACACCCCAAAAAAATCGAAAAACACAGAAAAATCAGCACAATCCCATGCCATCCATGCCCTCCATGATGTTTAAATTCAAGACACCCCACAGAGAGACTAGGCCCATGCACCACTCACTACTCCTGGTCAAAAGGCCCCAACAACAGCCCAAAAAATCGAAAAACACCGAAAAATCAGCACAATCCCATGCCATCCATGCTCTCCATGATGTTTAAATTCAAGACATCCCACAGAAAGACTAGGCCCATGCACCACTCAATACCCCTGATCAAAAGGCCCCAACAGCCCAAAAAATCGAAAAACACAGAAAAATCAGCACAATCCCATGCCATCCATGCCCTCCATGATGTTTAAATTCAAGACATCCCACAGAAAGACTAGGCCCATGCACCACTCACTACCCCTGGGCCTAATGTATAAAAGCTAGGCAAAATGGGTGCAGGCCTGAGAACACTGCCTGCATTCAAAATGGCCCCTTGCCTCCCAGCACATGCCCAGGGCCTGCCTGTACCAGCACTCAAAATGGCCCCCACCCACATGGCCTGTCCCCATGAACACCCCAAAAAATCGAAAAACACAGAAAAATCAGCACAATCCCATGCCATCCATGCCCTCCATGATGTTAAAATTCAAGACACCCCACAGAAAGACTAGGCCCATGCACCACTCACTACCCCTGGTCAAAAGGCCCCAACAACAGCCCAAAAAATTGAAAAACACAGAAAAATCAGCACAATCCCATGCCATCCATGCCCTCCATGATGTTTAAATTCAAGACACCCCACAGAGAGACTAGGCCCATGCACCACTCACTACCCCTGGTCAAAAGGCCCCAACAACAGCCCAAAAAATTGAAAAACACCGCAAAATCAGCACAATCCCATGCCAACCATGCTCTCCATGATGTTTAAATTCAAGACATCCCACAGAAAGACTAGGCCCATGCACCACTCACTACCCCTGATCAAAAGGCCCCAACAGCCCAAAAAATCGAAAAACACAGAACAATCAGCACAATCCCATGCCATCCATGCCCTCCATGATGTTTAAATTCAAGACATCCCACAGAAAGACTAGGCCCATGCACCACTCACTACCCCTGGGCCTAATGTATAAAAGCTAGGCAAAATGGGTGCAGGCCTGAGAACACTGCCTGCATTCAAAATGGCCCCTTGCCTCCCAGCACATGCCCAGGGCCTGCCTGTACCAGCACTCAAAATGGCCCCCACCCACATGGCCTGTCCCCATGAACACCCCAAAAAATCGAAAAACACAGAAAAATCAGCACAATCCCATGCCATCCATGCCCTCCATGATGTTAAAATTCAAGACACCCCAAAGAAAGACTAGGCCCATGCACCACTCACTACCCCTGGTCAAAAGGCCCCAACAACAGCCCAAAAAATTGAAAAACACAGAAAAATCAGCACAATCCCATGCCATCCATGCCCTCCATGATGTTTAAATTCAAGACACCCCACAGAAAGACTAGGCCCATGCACCACTCACTACATCTGGTCAAAAGGCCCCAACAGCAGCCCAACAAATCGAAAAACACAGAAAAATCAGATCAACCCCATGCCATCCATGCCCTCCATGATGTTTAAATTCAAGACATCCCACAGAAAGACTAGGCCCATGCACCACTCACTACCCCTGGTCACAAGGCCCCAACCACAACCCAAACAAAATCGAAAAACACAGAAAAATCAACACAATCCCATGCCATCCATGCCCTCCATGATGTTTAAATTCAAGACACCCCACAGAAAGACTAGGCCCATGCACCACTCACTACCCCTGGGCCTAATGTATGAAAGCTAGGCAAAATGGGTGCAGGCCTGAGAACACTGCCTGCATTCAAAATGGCCCCTTGCCTCCCAGCACATGCCCAGGGCCTGCCTGTACCAGCACTCAAAATGGCCCCCATCTACATGGCCTGTCCCCATGAACACCCCAAAAAATAAAAAAACACAGAAAAATCATCACAATCCTATGCCATCCATGCCCTCCATGATGTTTAAATTCAAGACACCCCACAGAGAGACTAGGCCCATGCACCACTCAATACCCCTGGTCAAAAGGCCCCAACAACAGCCCAAAAAATCGAAAAACACAGAAAAATCAGCACAATCCCATGCCATCCATGTTCTCCATGATGTTTAAATTCAAGAAATCCCACAGAAAGACTAGGCCCATGCACCACTCACTACCCCTGGTCAAAAGGCCCGACCAACAGCCCAAAAAATCGAAAAACACAGAAAAATCAGCACAATCCCATGCCATCCATGATGTTTAAATTCAAGACATCCCACAGAAAGACTAGGCCCATGTACCACTCACTACCCCTGGGCCTAATGTATAAAAGCTAGGCAAAATGGGTGCAGGCCTGAGAACACTGCCTGCATTCAAAATGGCCCCTTGCCTCCTAGCACATGCCCAGGGCCTGCCTGTACCAGCACTCAAAATGGCCCCCACCCACATGGCCTGTCCCCATGAACACCCCAAAAAATCGAAAAACACAGAAAAATCAGCACAATCCTATGCCATCCATGCCCTCCATGATGTTTAAATTCAAGACACCCCACAGAAAGACTAGGCCCATGCACCACTCACTACCCCTGGGCATAATGTATGAAAGCTAGGCAAAATGGGTGCAGGCCTGAGAACACTGCCTGGATTCAAAATGGCCCCTTGCCTCCCAGCACATGCCCAGGGCCTGCCTGTACCAGCACTCAAAATGGCCCCCACCCACATGGCCTATCTCCATGACCACCCCAAAAAATCGAAAAACACAGAAAAATCAGCACAATCCCATGCCATCCATGCCCTCCATGATGTTAAAATTCAAGACACCCCACAGAAAGACTAGGCCCATGCACCACTCACTACCCCTGGTCAAAAGGCCCCAACAACAGCCCAAAAAATTGAAAAACACAGAAAAATCAGCACAATCCCATGCCATCCATGCCCTCCATGATGTTTAAATTCAAGACACCCCACAGAGAGACTAGGCCCATGCACCACTCACTACCCCTGGTCAAAAGGCCCCAACAACAGCCCAAAAAATTGAAAAACACCGCAAAATCAGCACAATCCCATGCCAACCATGCTCTCCATGATGTTTAAATTCAAGACATCCCACAGAAAGACTAGGCCCATGCACCACTCACTACCCCTGATCAAAAGGCCCCAACAGCCCAAAAAATCGAAAAACACAGAACAATCAGCACAATCCCATGCCATCCATGCCCTCCATGATGTTTAAATTCAAGACATCCCACAGAAAGACTAGGCCCATGCACCACTCACTACCCCTGGGCCTAATGTATAAAAGCTAGGCAAAATGGGTGCAGGCCTGAGAACACTGCCTGCATTCAAAATGGCCCCTTGCCTCCCAGCACATGCCCAGGGCCTGCCTGTACCAGCACTCAAAATGGCCCCCACCCACATGGCCTGTCCCCATGAACACCCCAAAAAATCGAAAAACACAGAAAAATCAGCACAATCCCATGCCATCCATGCCCTCCATGATGTTAAAATTCAAGACACCCCAAAGAAAGACTAGGCCCATGCACCACTCACTACCCCTGGTCAAAAGGCCCCAACAACAGCCCAAAAAATTGAAAAACACAGAAAAATCAGCACAATCCCATGCCATCCATGCCCTCCATGATGTTTAAATTCAAGACACCCCACAGAAAGACTAGGCCCATGCACCACTCACTACATCTGGTCAAAAGGCCCCAACAGCAGCCCAACAAATCGAAAAACACAGAAAAATCAGATCAACCCCATGCCATCCATGCCCTCCATGATGTTTAAATTCAAGACATCCCACAGAAAGACTAGGCCCATGCACCACTCACTACCCCTGGTCACAAGGCCCCAACCACAACCCAAACAAAATCGAAAAACACAGAAAAATCAACACAATCCCATGCCATCCATGCCCTCCATGATGTTTAAATTCAAGACACCCCACAGAAAGACTAGGCCCATGCACCACTCACTACCCCTGGGCCTAATGTATGAAAGCTAGGCAAAATGGGTGCAGGCCTGAGAACACTGCCTGCATTCAAAATGGCCCCTTGCCTCCCAGCACATGCCCAGGGCCTGCCTGTACCAGCACTCAAAATGGCCCCCATCTACATGGCCTGTCCCCATGAACACCCCAAAAAATAAAAAAACACAGAAAAATCATCACAATCCTATGCCATCCATGCCCTCCATGATGTTTAAATTCAAGACACCCCACAGAGAGACTAGGCCCATGCACCACTCAATACCCCTGGTCAAAAGGCCCCAACAACAGCCCAAAAAATCGAAAAACACAGAAAAATCAGCACAATCCCATGCCATCCATGTTCTCCATGATGTTTAAATTCAAGAAATCCCACAGAAAGACTAGGCCCATGCACCACTCACTACCCCTGGTCAAAAGGCCCGACCAACAGCCCAAAAAATCGAAAAACACAGAAAAATCAGCACAATCCCATGCCATCCATGATGTTTAAATTCAAGACATCCCACAGAAAGACTAGGCCCATGTACCACTCACTACCCCTGGGCCTAATGTATAAAAGCTAGGCAAAATGGGTGCAGGCCTGAGAACACTGCCTGCATTCAAAATGGCCCCTTGCCTCCTAGCACATGCCCAGGGCCTGCCTGTACCAGCACTCAAAATGGCCCCCACCCACATGGCCTGTCCCCATGAACACCCCAAAAAATCGAAAAACACAGAAAAATCAGCACAATCCTATGCCATCCATGCCCTCCATGATGTTTAAATTCAAGACACCCCACAGAAAGACTAGGCCCATGCACCACTCACTACCCCTGGGCATAATGTATGAAAGCTAGGCAAAATGGGTGCAGGCCTGAGAACACTGCCTGGATTCAAAATGGCCCCTTGCCTCCCAGCACATGCCCAGGGCCTGCCTGTACCAGCACTCAAAATGGCCCCCACCCACATGGCCTATCTCCATGACCACCCCAAAAAATCGAAAAACACAGAAAAATCAGCACAATCCCATGTCATCCATGCCCTCCATGATGTTCAAATTCAAGACACCCCACAGAAAGACTAGGCCCATGCACCACTCACTACCCCTGGTCAAAAGGCCCCAACAACAGCCCAAAAAATCGAAAAACACAGAAAAATCAGCACAATCCCATGCCATCCATGCCCTCCATGATGTTTAAATTCAAGACACCCCACAGAAAGACTAGGCCCATGCACCACTCACTACACCTGGTCAAAAGGCCCCAACAACAGCCCAACAAATCGAAAAACACAGAAAAATCAGCACAATCCCATGCCATCCATGCCCTCCATGATGTTTAAATTCAAGACACCCCACAGAAAGACTAGGCCCATGCACCACTCACTACCCCTGGGCCTATTGTATGAAAGCTAGGCAAAATGGGTGCAGGCCTGAGAACACTGCCTGCATTCAAAATGGCCCCTTGCCTCCCAGCAAATGCCCAGGGCCTGCCTGTACCAGCACTCAAAATGGCCCCCACCCACATGGCCTGTCCCTATGAACACCCCAAAAAATCGAAAAACAAAGAAAAATCAGCACAATCCTATGCCATCCATGCCCTCCATGATGTTTAAATTCAAGACACCCCACAGAGAGACTAGGCCCATGCACCACTCACTACCCCTGGTCAAAAGGCCCCAACAACAGCCCAACAAATCGAAAAAACACAGAAAAATCAGCACAATCCCATGCCATCCATGCCCTCCATGATGTTTAAATTCAAGATCACCCCACAGAAAGACTAGGCCCATGCACCACTCACTACCCCTGGGCCTAATGTATGAAAGCTAGGCAAAATGGGGGCAGGCCTGAGAACTCTGCCTGCATTCAAAATGGCCCCTTGCCTCCCAGCACATGCCCAGGGCCTGCCTGTACCAGCACTCAAAATGGCCCCCACCCACATGGCCTATCCCCATAAACACCCCAAAAAAATCGAAAAACACAGAAAAATCAGCACAATCCCATGCCATCCATGCCCTCCATGATGTTAAAATTCAAGACACCCCACAGAAAGACTAGGCCCATGCACCACTTACTACCCCTGGGCCTAATGTATAAAAGCTAGGCAAAATGGGTGCAGGCCTGAGAACACTGCCTGTATTCAAAATGGCCCCTTGCCTCCCAGCACATGCCCAGGGCCTGCCTGTACCAGCACTCAAAATGGCCCCCACCCACATGGCCTGTCCCCATGAACACCCCAAAAAATCGAAAAACACAGAAAAATCAGCACAATCCTATACCATCCATGCCCTCCATGATGTTTAAATTCAAGACACCCCACAGAAAGACTAGGCCCATGCACCACTCACTACCCCTGGGCATAATGTATGAAAGCTAGGCAAAATGGGTGCAGGCCTGAGAACACTGCCTGGATTCAAAATGGCCCCTTGCCTCCCAGCACATGCCCAGGGCCTGCCTGTACCAGCACTCAAAATGGTCCCCACCCACATGGCCTATCCCCATGACCACCCCAAAAAATCGAAAAACACAGAAAAATCAGCACAATCCCATGCCATCCATGCCCTCCATGATGTTCAAATTCAAGACACCCCACAGAAAGACTAGGCCCATGCACCACTCACTACCCCTGGTCAAAAGGCCCCAACAACAGCCCAAAAAATCAAAAAACACAGAAAAATCAGCACAATCCCATGCCATCCATGCCCTCCATGATGTTTAAATTCAAGACACCCCACAGAAAGACTAGGCCCATGCACCACTCACTACACCTGGTCAAAAGGCCCCAACAACAGCCCAACAAATCGAAAAACACAGAAAAATCAGCACAATCCCATGCCATCCATGCCCTCCATGATGTTTAAATTCAAGACATCCCACCGAAAGACTAGGCCCATGCACCACTCACTACCCCTGGTCAAAAGGCCCCAACCACAGCCCAAAAAAAATCGAAAAACACAGAAAAATCAGCAAAATCCCATGCCATCCATGCCCTCCATGATGTTTAAATTCAAGACACCCCACAGAAAGACTAGGCCCATGCACCACTCACTACCCCTGGGCCTATTGTATGAAAGCTAGGCAAAATGGGTGCAGGCCTGAGAACACTGCCTGGATTCAAAATGGCCCCTTGCCTCCCAGCAAATGCCCAGGGCCTGCCTGTACCAGCACTCAAAATGGCCCCCACCCACATGGCCTGTCCCTATGAACACCCCAAAAAATCGAAAAACAAAGAAAAATCAGCACAATCCTATGCCATCCATGCCCTCCATGATGTTTAAATTCAAGACACCCCACAGAGAGACTAGGCCCATGCACCACTCACTACCCCTGGTCAAAAGGCCCCAACAACAGCCCAACAAATCGAAAAAACACAGAAAAATCAGCACAATCCCATGCCATCCATGCCCTCCATGATGTTTAAATTCAAGATCACCCCACAGAAAGACTAGGCCCATGCACCACTCACTACCCCTGGGCCTAATGTATGAAAGCTAGGCAAAATGGGGGCAGGCCTGAGAACTCTGCCTGCATTCAAAATGGCCCCTTGCCTCCCAGCACATGCCCAGGGCCTGCCTGTACCAGCACTCAAAATGGCCCCCACCCACATGGCCTATCCCCATGAACACCCCAAAAAAATCGAAAAACACAGAAAAATCAGCACAATCCCATGCCATCCATGCCCTCCATGATGTTAAAATTCAAGACACCCCACAGAAAGACTAGGCCCATGCACCACTCACTACCCCTGGTCAAAAGGCCCCAACAACTATCCCAAAAAATCGAAAAACACAGAAAAATCAGCACAATCCCATGCCATCCATGCCCTCCATGTTGTTTAAATTCAAGACACCCCACAGAAAGACTAGGCCCATGCACCACTCACTACCCCTGGTCAAAAGGCCCCAACAACAGCCCAACAAATCGAAAAACACAGAAAAATCAGCACAATCCCATGCCATCCATGCCCTCCATGATGTTTAAATTCAAGACATCCCACAGAAAGACTAGGCCCATGCACCACTCACTACCCCTGGACCTAATGTATAAAAGCTAGGCAAAATGGGTGCAGGCCTGAGAACACTGCCTGCATTCAAAATGGCCCCTTGCCTCCCAGCACATGCCCAGGGCCTGCCTGTACCAGCACTCAAAATGGCCCCCACCCACATGGCCTGTCCCCATGAACACCCCAAAAAATCGAAAAACACAGAAAAATCAGCACAATCCCATGCCATCCATGCCCTCCATGATGTTAAAATTCAAGACACCCCACAGAAAGACTAGGCCCATGCACCACTCACTACCCCTGGGCATAATGTATGAAAGCTAGGCAAAATGGGTGCAGGCCTGAGAACACTGCCTGGATTCAAAATGGCCCCTTGCCTCCCAGCACATGCCCAGGGCCTGCCTGTACCAGCACTCAAAATGGCCCCCACCCACATGGCCTATCCCCATGACCACCCCAAAAAATCGAAAAACACAGAAAAATCAGCACAATCCCATGCCATCCATGCCCTCCATGATGTTCAAATTCAAGACACCCCACAGAAAGACTAGGCCCATGCACCACTCACTACCCCTGGTCAAAAGGCCCCAACAACAGCCCAAAAAATCGAAAAACACAGAAAAATCAGCACAATCCCATGCCATCCATGCCCTCCATGATGTTTAAATTCAAGACACCCCACAGAAAGACTAGGCCCATGCACCACTCACTACCCCTGGTCAAAAGGCCCCAACAGCAGCCCAAAAAATTGAAAAACACAGAAAAATCAGCACAATCCCATGCCATCCATGCCCTCCATGATGTTTAAATTCAAGACACCCCACAGAAAGACTAGGCCCATGCACCACTCACTACATCTGGTCAAAAGGCCCCAACAGCAGCCCAACAAATCGAAAAACACAGAAAAATCAGATCAATCCCATGCCATCCATGCCCTCCATGATGTTTAAATTCAAGACATCCCACAGAAAGACTAGGCCCATGCACCACTCACTACCCCTGGTCACAAGGCCCCAACAACACCCCAAAAAATCAAAAAACACAGAAAAATCATCACAATCCTATGCCATCCATGCCCTCCATGATGTTTAAATTCAAGACACCCCACAGAGAGACTAGGCCCATGCACCACTCACTACCCCTGGTCAAAAGGCCCCAACAACAGCCCAAAAAATCGAAAAACACAGAAAAATCAGCACAATCCCATGCCATCCATGTTCTCCATGATGTTTAAATTCAAGAAATCCCACAGAAAGACTAGGCCCATGCACCACTCACTACCCCTGGTCAAAAGGCCCCAACAACAGCCCAAAAAATCGAAAAACACAGAAAAATCAGCACAATCCCATGCCATCCATGATGTTTAAATTCAAAACACCCCACAGAAAGACTAGGCCCATGCACCACTCACTACCCCTGGGCCTAATGTATAAAAGCTAGGCAAAATGGGTGCAGGCCTGAGAACACTGCCTGCATTCAAAATGGCCCCTTGCCTCCTAGCACATGCCCAGGGCCTGCCTGTACCAGCACTCAAAATGGCCCCCACCCACATGGCCTGTCCCCATGAACACCCCAAAAAATCGAAAAACACAGAAAAATCAGCACAATCCTATGCCATCCATGCCCTCCATGATGTTTAAATTCAAGACACCCCACAGAAAGACTAGGCCCATGCACCACTCACTACCCCTGGGCATAATGTATGAAAGCTAGGCAAAATGGGTGCAGACCTGAGAACACTGCCTGGATTCAATATGGCCCCTTGCCTCCCAGCACATGCCCAGGGCCTGCCTGTACCAGCACTCAAAATGGCCCCCACCCACATGGCCTATCCCCATGACCACCCCAAAAAATCGAAAAACACAGAAAAATCAGCACAATCCCATGCCATCCATGCCCTCCATGATGTTCAAATTCAAGACACCCCACAGAAAGACTAGGCCCATGCACCACTCACTACCCCTGGTCAAAAGGCCCCAACAACAGCCCAAAAAATCGAAAAACACAGAAAAATCAGCACAATCCCATGCCATCCATGCCCTCCATGATGTTTAAATTCAAGACACCCCACAGAAAGACTAGGCCCATGCACCACTCACTACACCTGGTCAAAAGGCCCCAACAACAGCCCAAAAAATCGAAAAACACAGAAAAATCAGCACAATCCCATGCCATCCATGCCCTCCATGATGTTTAAATTCAAGACATCCCACAGAAAGACTAGGCCCATGCACCACTCACTACCCCTGGTCAAAAGGCCCCAACCACAGCCCAAAAAAAATCGAAAAACACAGAAAAATCTGCACAATCCCATGCCATCCATGCCCTCCATGATGTTTAAATTCAAGACACCCCACAGAAAGACTAGGCCCATGCACCACTCACTACCCCTGGGCCTATTGTATGAAAGCTAGGCAAAATGGGTGCAGGCCTGAGAACACTGCCTGCATTCAAAATGGCCCCTTGCCTCCCAGCAAATGCCCAGGGCCTGCCTGTACCAGCACTCAAAATGGCCCCCACCCACATGGCCTGTCCCTATGAACACCCCAAAAAATCGAAAAACAAAGAAAAATCAGCACAATCCTATGCCATCCATGCCCTCCATGATGTTTAAATTCAAGACACCCCACAGAGAGACTAGGCCCATGCACCACTCACTACCCCTGGTCAAAAGGCCCCAACAACAGCCCAACAAATCGAAAAAACACAGAAAAATCAGCACAATCCCATGCCATCCATGCCCTCCATGATGTTTAAATTCAAGATCACCCCACAGAAAGACTAGGCCCATGCACCACTCACTACCCCTGGGCCTAATGTATGAAAGCTAGGCAAAATGGGGGCAGGCCTGAGAACTCTGCCTGCATTCAAAATGGCCCCTTGCCTCCCAGCACATGCCCAGGGCCTGCCTGTACCAGCACTCAAAATGGCCCCCACCCACATGGCCTATCCCCATGAACACCCCAAAAAAATCGAAAAACACAGAAAAATCAGCACAATCCCATGCCATCCATGCCCTCCATGATGTTAAAATTCAAGACACCCCACAGAAAGACTAGGCCCATGCACCACTCACTACCCCTGGTCAAAAGGCCCCAACAACAATCCCAAAAAATCGAAAAACACAGAAAAATCAGCACAATCCCATGCCATCCATGCCCTCCATGTTGTTTAAATTCAAGACACCCCACAGAAAGACTAGGCCCATGCACCACTCACTACCCCTGGTCAAAAGGCCACAACAACAGCCCAACAAATCGAAAAACACAGAAAAATCAGCACAATCCCATGCCATCCATGCCCTCCATGATGTTTAAATTCAAGACATCCCACAGAAAGACTAGGCCCATGCACCACTCACTACCCCTGGGCCTAATGTATAAAAGCTAGGCAAAATGGGTGCAGGCCTGAGAACACTGCCTGCATTCAAAATGGCCCCTTGACTCCCAGCACATGCCCAGGGCCTGCCTGTACCAGCACTCAAAATGGCCCCCACCCACATGGCCTGTCCCCATGAACACCCCAAAAAATCGAAAAACACAGAAAAATCAGCACAATCCCATGCCATCCATGCCCTCCATGATGTTAAAATTCAAGACACCCCACAGAAAGACTAGGCCCATGCACCACTCACTACCCCTGGTCAAAAGGCCCCAACAACAGCCCAAAAAATTGAAAAACACAGAAAAATCAGCACAATCCCATGCCATCCATGCCCTCCATGATGTTTAAATTCAAGACACCCCACAGAAAGACTAGGCCCATGCACCACTCACTACATCTGGTCAAAAGGCCCCAACAGCAGCCCAACAAATCGAAAAACACAGAAAAATCAGATCAATCCCATGCCATCCATGCCCTCCATGATGTTTAAATTCAAGACATCCCACAGAAAGACTAGGCCCATGCACCACTCACTACCCCTGGTCACAAGGCCCCAACCACAGCCCAAACAAAATCGAAAAACACAGAAAAATCAGCACAATCCCATGCCATCCATGCCCTCCATGATGTTTAAATTCAAGACACCCCACAGAAAGACTAGGCCCATGCACCACTCACTACCCCTGGGCCTAATGTATGAAAGCTAGGCAAAATGGGTGCAGGCCTGAGAACACTGCCTGCATTCAAAATGGCCCCTTGCCTCCCAGCACATGCCCAGGGCCTGCCTGTACCAGCACTCAAAATGGCCCCCATCTACATGGCCTGTCCCCATGAACACCCCAAAAAATCAAAAAACACAGAAAAATCATCACAATCCTATGCCATCCATGCCCTCCATGATGTTTAAATTCAAGACACCCCACAGAGAGACTAGGCCCATGCACCACTCACTACCCCTGGTCAAAAGGCCCCAACAACAGCCCAAAAAATCGAAAAACACAGAAAAATCAGCACAATCCCATGCCATCCATGTTCTCCATGATGTTTAAATTCAAGAAATCCCACAGAAAGACTAGGCCCATGCACCACTCACTACCCCTGGTCAAAAGGCCCCAACAACAGCCCAAAAAATCGAAAAACACAGAAAAATCAGCACAATCCCATGCCATCCATGATGTTTAAATTCAAGACACCCCACAGAAAGACTAGGCCCATGCACCACTCACTACCCTTGGGCCTAATGTATAAAAGCTAGGCAAAATGGGTGCAGGCCTGAGAACACTGCCTGCATTCAAAATGGCCCCTTGCCTCCTAGCACATGCCCAGGGCCTGCCTGTACCAGCACTCAAAATGGCCCCCACCCACATGGCCTGTCCCCATGAACACCCCAAAAAATCGAAAAACACAGAAAAATCAGCACAATCCTATGCCATCCATGCCCTCCATGATGTTTAAATTCAAGACACCCCACAGAAAGACTAGGCCCATGCACCACTCACTACCCCTGGGCATAATGTATGAAAGCTAGGCAAAATGGGTGCAGGCCTGAGAACACTGCCTGGATTCAAAATGGCCCCTTGCCTCCCAGCACATGCCCAGGGCCTGCCTGTACCAGCACTCAAAATGGCCCCCACCCACATGGCCTATCCCCATGACCACCCCAAAAAATCGAAAAACACAGAAAAATCAGCACAATCCCATGCCATCCATGCCCTCCATGATGTTCAAATTCAAGACACCCCACAGAAAGACTAGGCCCATGCACCACTCACTACCCCTGGTCAAAAGGCCCCAACAACAGCCCAAAAAATCGAAAAACACCGAAAAATCAGCACAATCCCATGCCATCCATGCCCTCCATGATGTTTAAATTCAAGACACCCCACAGAAAGACTAGGCCCATGCACCACTCACTACACCTGGTCAAAAGGCCCCAACAACAGCCCAACAAATCGAAAAACACAGAAAAATCAGCACAATCCCATGCCATCCATGCCCTCCATGATGTTTAAATTCAAGACATCCCACAGAAAGACTAGGCCCATGCACCACTCACTACCCCTGGTCAAAAGGCCCCAACCACAGCCCAAAAAAAATCGAAAAACACAGAAAAATGAGCACAATCCCATGCCATCCATGCCCTCCATGATGTTTAAATTCAAGACACCCCACAGAAAGACTAGGCCCATGCACCACTCACTACCCCTGGGCCTATTGTATGAAAGCTAGGCAAAATGGGTGCAGGCCTGAGAACACTGCCTGCATTCAAAATGGCCCCTTGCCTCCCAGCAAATGCCCAGGGCCTGCCTGTACCAGCACTCAAAATGGCCCCCACCCACATGGCCTGTCCCTATGAACACCCCAAAAAATCGAAAAACAAAGAAAAATCAGCACAATCCTATGCCATCCATGCCCTCCATGATGTTTAAATTCAAGACACCCCACAGAGAGACTAGGCCCATGCACCACTCACTACCCCTGGTCAAAAGGCCCCAACAACAGCCCAACAAATCGAAAAAACACAGAAAAATCAGCACAATCCCATGCCATCCATGCCCTCCATGATGTTTAAATTCAAGATCACCCCACAGAAAGACTAGGCCCATGCACCACTCACTACCCCTGGGCCTAATGTATGAAAGCTAGGCAAAATGGGGGCAGGCCTGAGAACTCTGCCTGCATTCAAAATGGCCCCTTGCCTCCCAGCACATGCCCAGGGCCTGCCTGTACCAGCACTCAAAATGGCCCCCACCCACATGGCCTATCCCCATGAACACCCCAAAAAAATCGAAAAACACAGAAAAATCAGCACAATCCCATGCCATCCATGCCCTCCATGATGTTAAAATTCAAGACACCCCACAGAAAGACTAGGCCCATGCACCACTCACTACCCCTGGTCAAAAGGCCCCAACAACAATCCCAAAAAATCGAAAAACACAGAAAAATCAGCACAATCCCATGCCATCCATGCCCTCCATGTTGTTTAAATTCAAGACACCCCACAGAAAGACTAGGCCCATGCACCACTCACTACCCCTGGTCAAAAGGCCCCAACAACAGCCCAACAAATCGAAAAACACAGAAAAATCAGCACAATCCCATGCCATCCATGCCCTCCATGATGTTTAAATTCAAGACATCCCACAGAAATACTAGGCCCATGCACCACTCACTACCCCTGGTCAAAAGGCCCCAACCACAGCCCCAAAAAAAATCGAAAAACACAGAAAAATCAGCACAATCCCATGCCATCCATGCCCTCCATGATGTTTAAATTCAAGACACCCCACAGAGAGACCAGGCCCATGCACCACTCACTACCCCTGGTCAAAAGGCCCCAACAACAGCCCAAAAAATCGAAAAACACAGAAAAATCAGCACAATCCCATGCCATCCATGCCCTCCATGATGTTTAAATTCAAGACACCCAACAGAAAGACTAGGCCCATGCACCACTCACTACCCCTGGTCAAAAGGCCCCAACAACAGCCCAAAAAATCGAAAAACACTGAAAAATCAGCACAATCCCATGCCATCCATGCCCTCCATGATGTTTAAATTCAAGACACCCCACAGAAAGACTAGGCCCATGCACGACTCACTACCCCTGGGCCTAATGTATGAAAGCTAGGCAAAATGGGTGCAGGCCTGAGAACACTGCCTGCATTCAAAATGGCCATTTGCCTCCCAGCACATGCCCAGGACCTGCCTGTACCAGCACTCAAAATGGCCCCCACCCACATGGCCTGTCCCCATGAACACCCCAAAAAATTGAAAAACACAGAAAAATCAGCACAATCCCATGCTATCCATGCCCTCCATGATGTTTAAATTCAAGACACCCCACAGAAAGACTAGGCCCATGCACCACTCACTACCCCTGGTCAAAAGGCCAAACAACAGCCCAAAAAATTGAAAAACACAGAAAAAACAGCACAATCCCATGCCATCCATGCCCTCCATGATGTTTAAATTCAAGGCATCCCACAGAAAGACTAGGCCCATGCACCACTCACTACCCCTGGTCAAAAGGCCCCAACAACAGCCCAAAAAACCGAAAAACACAGAAAAATCAGCACAATCCCATGCCATCCATGCCCTCCATGATGTTTAAATTCAAGACACCCCACAGAAAGACTAGGCCCATGCACCACTCACTACCCCTGGGCCTAATGTATGAAGGCTAGGCAAAATGGGTGCAGGCCTGAGAACACTGCCTGCATTCAAAATGGCCCCTTGCCTCCCAGCACATGCCCAGGGCCTGCCTGTACCAGCACTCAAAATGGCCCCCACCCACATGTCCTGTCCCCAGGAACACCCCAAAAAATCGAAAAACACAGAAAAATCAGCACAATCCCATGCCATCCATGCCCTCCATGATGTTTAAATTCAAGACACCCCACAGAAAGACTAGGCCCATGCACCACTCACTACCCCTGGTCAAAAGGCCCCAACAACAGCCCAAAAAATCGAAAAACACAGAAAAATCAGCACAATCCCATGCCATCCATGCCCTCCATGATGTTTAAATTCAAGACACCCCACAGAAAGACTAGGCCCATGCACCACTCACTACCCCTGGGCCTATTGTATGAAAGCTAGGCAAAATGGGTGCAGGCCTGAGAACACTGCCTGCATTCAAAATGGCCCCTTGCCTCCCAGCAAATGCCCAGGGCCTGCCTGTACCAGCAGTCAAAATGGCCCCCACCCACATGGCCTGTCCCCATGAACACCCCAAAAAATCGAAAAACAAAGAGAAATCAGCACAATCCCATGCTATCCATGCCCTCCATGATGTTTAAATTCAAGACACCCCACAGAAAGACTAGGCCCATGCACCACTCACTACACCTGGTCAAAAGGCCCCAACAACAGCCCAACAAATCGAAAAACACAGAAAAATCAGCACAATCCCATGCCATCCATGCCCTCCATGATGTTTAAATTCAAGACATCCCACAGAAAGACTAGGCCCATGCACCACTCACTACCCCTGGCCAAAAGGCCCCAACCACAGCCCAAAAAAAACGAAAATTACAGAAAAATCAGCACAATCTCATGCCATCCATGCCCTCCATGATGTTTAAATTCAAGACACCCCACAGAAAGACTAGGCCCATGCACCACTCACTACCCCTGGGCCTATTGTATGAAAGCTAGGCAAAATGGGTGCAGGCCTGAGAACACTGCCTGCATTCAAAATGGCCCCTTGCCTCCCAGCAAATGCCCAGGGCCTGCCTGTACCAGCACTCAAAATGGCCCCCACCCACATGGCCTGTCCCTATGAACACCCCAAAAAATCGAAAAACAAAGAAAAATCAGCACAATCCTATGCCATCCATGCCCTCCATGATGTTTAAATTCAAGACACCCCACAGAGAGATTAGGCCCATGCACCACTCACTACCCCTGGTCAAAAGGCCCCAACAACAGCCCAACAAATCGAAAAAACACAGAAAAATCAGCACAATCCCATGCCATCCATGCCCTCCATGATGTTTAAATTCAATATCACCCCACAGAAAGACTAGGCCCATGCACCACTCACTACCCCTGGCCTAATGTATGAAAGCTAGGCAAAATGGGGGCAGGCCTGAGAACTCTGCCTGCATTCAAAATGGCCCCTTGCCTCCCAGCACATGCCCAGGGCCTGCCTGTACCAGCACTCAAAATGGCCCCCACCCACATGGCCTATCCCCATGAACACCCCAAAAAATTCGAAAAAACACAGAAAAATCAGCACAATCCTATGCCATCCATGCCCTCCATGATGTTAAAATTCAAGACACCCCACAGAAAGACTAGGCCCATGCACCACTCACTACCCCTGGTCAAAAGGCCCCAACAACAATCCCCAAAAAAGTCGAAAAACACAGAAAAATCAGCACAATCCCATGCCATCCATGCCCTCCATGTTGTTTAAATTCAAGACACCCCACAGAAAGACTAGGCCCATGCACCACTCACTACCCCTGGTCAAAAGGCCCCAACAACAGCCCAACAAATCGAAAAACACAGAAAAATCAGCACAATCCCATGCCATCCATGCCCTCCATGATGTTTAAATTCAAGACATCCCACAGAAATACTAGGCCCATGCACCACTCACTACCCCTGGTCAAAAGGCCCCAACCACAGCCCCGAAAAAAATTGAAAAACACAGAAAAATCAGCACAATCCCATGCCATCCATGCCCTCCATGATGTTTAAATTCAAGACACCCCACAGAGAGACCTGGCCCATGCACCACTCACTACCCCTGGTCAAAAGGCCCCAACAACAGCCCAAAAAATCGAAAAACACAGAAAAATCAGCACAATCCCATGCCATCCATGCCCTCCATGAGGTTTAAATTCAAGACACCCCACAGAAAGACTAGGCCCATGCACCACTCACTACCCCTGGTCAAAAGGCCCCAACAACAGCCCAAAAAATCGAAAAACACCGAAAAATCAGCACAATCCCATGCCATCCATGCCCTCCATGATGTTTAAATTCAAGACACCCCACAGAAAGACTAGGCCCATGCACGACTCACTACCCCTGGGCCTAATGTATGAAAGCTAGGCAAAATGGGTGCAGGCCTGAGAACACTGCCTGCATTCAAAATGGCCATTTGCCTCCCAGCACATGCCCAGGACCTGCCTGTACCAGCACTCAAAATGGCCCCCACCCACATGGCCTGTCCCCATGAACACCCCAAAAAATCGAAAAACACAGAAAAATCAGCACAATCCCATGCTATCCATGCCCTCATGATGTTTAAATTCAAGACACCCCACAGAAAGACTAGGCCCATGCACCACTCACTACCCCTGGTCAAAAGGCCAAACAACAGCCCAAAAAAATCGAAAAACACAGAAAAATCAGCACAATCCCATGCCATCCATGCCCTCCATGATGTTTAAATTCAAGACATCCCACAGAAAGACTAGGCCCATGCACCACTCACTACCCCTGGTCAAAAGGCCCCAACAACAGCCCAAAAAACCGAAAAAACACAGAAAAATCAGCACAATCCCATGCCATCCATGCCCTCCATGATGTTAAAATTCAAGACACCCCACAGAAAGACTAGGCCCATGCACCACTCACTACCCCCTGGGCCTAATGTATGAAAGCTAGGCAAAATGGGTGCAGGCCTGAGAACACTGCCTGCATTCAAAATGGCCCCTTGCCTCCCAGCACATGCCCAGGGCCTGCCTGTACCAGCACTCAAAATGGCCCCCACCCACATGTCCTGTCCCCAGGAACACCCCAAAAAATCGAAAAACACAGAAAAATCAGCACAATCCCATGCCATCCATGCCCTCCATGATGTTTAAATTCAAGACACCCACAGAAAGACTAGGCCCATGCACCACTCACTACCCCTGGTCAAAAGGCCCCAACTACAGCCCAAAAAATCGAAAAACACAGAAAAATCAGCACAATCCCATGCCATCCATGCCCTCCATGATATTTAAATTCAAGACACCCCACAGAAAGACTAGGCCCATGCACCACTCACTACCCCTGGGCCTATTGTATGAAAGCTAGGCAAAATGGGTGCAGGCCTGAGAACACTGCCTGCATTCAAAATGGCCCCTTGCCTCCCAGCAAATGCCCAGGGCCTGCCTGTACCAGCACTCAAAATGGCCCCCACCCACATGGCCTGTCCCTATGAACACCCCAAAAAATCGAAAAACAAAGAAAAATCAGCACAATCCTATGCCATCCATGCCCTCCATGATGTTTAAATTCAAGACACCCCACAGAGAGACTAGGCCCATGCACCACTCACTACCCCTGGTCAAAAGGCCCCAACAACAGCCCAACAAATCGAAAAAACACAGAAAAATCTGCACAATCCCATGCCATCCATGCCCTCCATGATGGTTAAATTCAAGATCACCCCACAGAAAGACTAGGCCCATGCACCACTCACTACCCCTGGGCCTAATGTATGAAAGCTAGGCAAAATGGGGGCAGGCCTGAGAACTCTGCCTGCATTCAAAATGGCCCCTTGCCTCCCAGCACATGCCCAGGGCCTGCCTGTACCAGCACTCAAAATGGCCCCCACCCACATGGCCTATCCCCATGAACACCCCAAAAAATCGAAAAACACAGAAAAATCAGCACAATCCCATGCCATCCATGCCCTCCATGATGTTAAAATTCAAGACACCCCACAGAAAGACTAGGCCCATGCACCACTCACTACCCCTGGTCAAAAGGCCCCAACAACAATCCCAAAAAATCGGAAAACACAGAAAAATCAGCACAATCCCATGCCATCCATGCCCTCCATGTTGTTTAAATTCAAGACACCCCACAGAAAGACTAGGCCCATGCACCACTCACTACCCCTGGTCAAAAGGCCCCAACAACAGCCCAACAAATCGAAAAACACAGAAAAATCAGCACAATCCCATGCCATCCATGCCCTCCATGATGTTTAAATTCAAGACATCCCACAGAAATACTAGGCCCATGCACCACTCACTACCCCTGGTCAAAAGGCCCCAACCACAGCCCCCAAAAAAATCGAAAAACACAGAAAAATCAGCACAATCCCATGCCATCCATGCCCTCCATGATGTTTAAATTCAAGACACCCCACAGAGAGACAAGGCCCATGCACCACTCACTACCCCTGGTCAAAAGGCCCCAACAACAGCCCAAAAAATCGAAAAACACAGAAAAATCAGCACAATCCCATGCCATCCATGCCCTCCATGATGTTTAAATTCAAGACACCCCACAGAAAGACTAGGCCCATGCACCACTCACTACCCCTGGTCAAAAGGCCCCAACAACAGCCCAAAAAATCGAAAAACACAGAAAAATCAGCACAATCCCATGCCATCCATGCCCTCCATGATGTTTAAATTCAAGACACCCCACAGAAAGACTAGGCCCATGCACGACTCACTACCCCTGGGCCTAATGTATGAAAGCTAGGCAAAATGGGTGCAGGCCTGAGAACACTGCCTGCATTCAAAATGGCCATTTGCCTCCCAGCACATGCCCAGGACCTGCCTGTACCAGCACTCAAAATGGCCCCCACCCACATGGCATGTCCCCATGAACACCCCAAAAAATCGAAAAACACAGAAAAATCAGCACAATCCCATGCTATCCATGCCCTCCATGATGTTTAAATTCAAGACACCCCACAGAAAGACTAGGCCCATGCACCACTCACTACCCCTGGTCAAAAGGCCAAACAACAGCCCAAAAAATCGAAAAACACAGAAAAATCAGCACAATCCCATGCCATCCATGCCCTCCATGATGTTTAAATTCAAGACACCCCACAGAGAGACTAGGCCCATTTACCACTCACTACCCCTGCTCAAAAGGCCCCAACAACAGCCCAAAAGATCGAAAAACACAGAAAAATAAGCACAATCCCATGCCATCCATGCCCTCCATGATGTTTAAATTCAAGACACCCCACAGAAAGACTAGGCCCATGCACCAGTCACTACCCCTGGGCCTAATGTATGAAAGCTAGGCAAAATGGGTGCAGGCCTGAGAACACTGCCTGCATTCAAAATGGCCCCTGGCCTCCCAGCACATGCCAAGGGCCTGCCTGTACCAGCACTCAAAATGGCCCCCACCCACATGGCCTGTCCGCATGAACACCCCAAAAAATCGAAAAACACAGAAAAATCAGCACAATCCCATGCCATCCATGCCCTCCATGATGTTTAAATTCAAGACACCCCACAGAAAGACTAGGCCCATGCACCACTCACTACCCCTGGTCAAAAGGCCCCAACAACAGCCCAACAAATCGAAAAACCCAGAAAAATCAGCACAATCACATGCCATCCATGCCCTCCATGATGTTTAAATTCAAGACATCCCACAGAAAGACTAGGCCCATGCACCACTCACTACCCCTGGTCAAAAGGCCCCAACAACAGCCCAAAAAATCAAAAAACACAGAAAAATCTGCACAATCCCCTGCCATCCATGCCCTCCATGATGTTTAAATTCAAGACACCGCACAGAGAGACTAGGCCCATGCACCACTCACTACCCCTGGTCATAAGGCCCCAACAACAGCCCAAAAAATTGAAAAACACAGAAAAATCAGCACAATCCCATGCCATCCATGCCCTCCATGATGTTTAAATTCAAGACACCCCACAGAAAGACTAGGCCCGTGCACCACTCACTACCCCTGGTCAAAAGGCCCCAACAGCCCAAAAAATCGAAAAACACAGAAAAATCAGCACAATCCCATGCCATCCATGCCCTCATTGATGTTTAAATTCAAGACACCCCACAGAAAGACTAGGCCCATGCACGACTCACTACCCCTGGGCCTAATGTATGAAAGCTAGGCAAAATGGGTGCAGGCCTGAGAACACTGCCTGCATTCAAAATGGCCCCTTGCCTCCCAGCACATGCCCAGGGCCTGCCTGTACCAGCACTCAAAATGGCCCCCACCCACGTGGCCTGTCCCCTTGAACACCCCAAAAAAAATCGAAAAACACAGAAAAATCAGCACAATCCCATGCCATCCATGCCCTCCAAGATGTTTAAATTCAAGACACCCCACAGAAAGACTAGGCCCATGCACCACTCACTACCCCTGGTCAAAAGGCCAAACAACAGCCCAAAAAATCGAAAAACACAGAAAAATCAGCACAATCCCATGCCATCAATCTCCTCCATGATGTTTAAATTCAAGACATCCCACAGAAAGACTAGGCCCATGCACCACTCACTGCCCCTGGGCCTAATGTATGAAGGCTAGGCAAAATGGGTGCAGGCCTGAGAACACTGCCTGCATTCAAAATGGCCCCTTGCCTCCCAGCACATGCCCAGGGCCTGCCTGTACCAGCACTCAAAATGGCCCCCACCCACATGGCCTGTCCCCATGAACACCCCAAAAAATCGAAAAACACAGAAAAATCAGCACAATCCCATGCCATCCATGCCCTCCATGATGTTTAAATTCAAGACACCCCAAAGAGAGACTAGGCCCATTTACCACTCACTACCCCTGGTCAAAAAGGCCCCAACAACAGCCCAAAAAATCGAAAAACACAGAAAAATCAGCACAATCCCATGCCATCCATGCCCTCCATGATGTTTAAATTCAAGACACCCCACAGAGAGACTAGGCCAATGCACCACTCACTACCCCTGGTCAAAAGGCCCCGACAACAGCCCAAAAAATTGAAAAACACAGAAAAATCAGCACAATCCCATGCCATCCATGCCCTCCATGATATTTAAATTCAAGACACCCCACAGAAAGACTAGGCCCGTGCACCACTCACTACCCCTGGTCAAAAGGCCCCAACAGCCCAAAAAATCGAAACACACAGAAAAATCAGCACAATCCCATGCCATCCATGCCCTCCATGATGTTTAAATTCAAGACACCCCACAGAAAGACTAGGCCCATGCACGACTCACTACCCCTGGGCCTAATGTATGAAAGCTAGGCAAAATGGGTGCAGGCCTGAGAACACTGCCTGCATTCAAAATGGCCCCTTGCCTCCCAGCACATGCCCAGGGCCTGCCTGTACCAGCACTCAAAATGGCCCCCACCCACGTGGCCTGTCCCCATGAACACCCCAAAAAAATCGAAAAACACCAAAAAATCAGCACAATCCCATGCCATCCATGCCCTCCATGATGTTTAAATTCAAGACACCCCACAGAGAGACTAGGCCCATGCACCACTCACTACCCCTGGTCAAAAGGCCCCAACAACAGCCCAAAAAATCGAAAAACACCGAAAAATCAGCACAATCCCATGCCATCCATGCTCTCCATGATGTTTAAATTCAAGACATCCCACAGAAAGACTAGGCCCATGCACCAATCACTACCCCTGATCAAAAGGCCCCAACAGCCCAAAAAATCGAAAAACACAGAAAAATCAGCACAATCCCATGCCATCCATGCCCTCCATGATGTTTAAATTCAAGACATCCCACAGAAAGACTAGGCCCATGCACCACTCACTACCCCTGGGCCTAATGTATAAAAGCTAGGCAAAATGGGTGCAGGCCTGAGAACACTGCCTGCATTCAAAATGGGCCCTTGCCTCCCAGCACATGCCCAGGGCCTGCCTGTACCAGCACTCAAAATGGCCCCCACCCACATGGCCTGTCCCCATGAACACCCCAAAAAATCGAAAAACACAGAAAAATCAGCACAATCCCATGCCATCCATGCCCTCCATGATGTTAAAATTCAAGACACCCCACAGAAAGACTAGGCCCATGCACCACTCACTACCCCTGGTCAAAAGGCCCCAACAACAGCCCAAAAAATTGAAAAACACAGAAAAATCAGCACAATCCCATGCCATCCATGCCCTCCATGATGTTTAAATTCAAGACACCCCACAGAGAGACTAGGCCCATGCACCACTCACTACCCCTGGTCAAAAGGCCCCAACAACAGCCCAAAAAATCGAAAAACACCGAAAAATCAGCACAATCCCATGCCATCCATGCTCTCCATGATGTTTAAATTCAAGACATCCCACAGAAAGACTAGGCCCATGCACCACTCACTACCCCTGATCAAAAGGCCCCAACAGCCCAAAAAATCGAAAAACACAGAAAAATCAGCACAATCCCATGCCATCCATGCCCTCCATGATGTTTAAATTCAAGACATCCCACAGAAAGACTAGGCCCATGCACCACTCACTACCCCTGGGCCTAATGTATAAAAGCTAGGCAAAATGGGTGCAGGCCTGAGAACACCGCCAGCATTCAAAATGGCCCCTTGCCTCCCAGCACATGCCCAGGGCCTGCCTGTACCAGCACTCAAAATGGCCCCCACCCACATGGCCTGTCCCCATGAACACCCCAAAAAATCGAAAAACACAGAAAAATCAGCACAATCCCATGCCATCCATGCCCTCCATGATGTTAAAATTCAAGACACCCCACAGAAAGACTAGGCCCATGCACCACTCACTACCCCTGGTCAAAAGGCCCCAACAACAGCCCAAAAAATTGAAAAACACAGAAAAATCAGCACAATCCCATGCCATCCATGCCCTCCATGATGTTTAAATTCAAGACACCCCACAGAAAGACTAGGCCCATGCACCACTCACTACATCTGGTCAAAAGGCCCCAACAGCAGCCCAACAAATCGAAAAACACAGAAAAATCAGATCAATCCCATGCCATCCATGCCCTCCATGATGTTTAAATTCAAGACATCCCACAGAAAGACTAGGCCCATGCACCACTCACTACCCCTGGTCACAAGGCCCCAACCACAGCCCAAACAAAATCGAAAAACACAGAAAAATCAGCACAATCCCATGCTATCCATGCCCTCCATGATGTTTAAATTCAAGACACCCCACAGAAAGACTAGGCCCATGCACCACTCACTACCCCTGGGCCTAATGTATGAAAGCTAGGCACAATGGGTGCAGGCCTGAGAACACTGCCTGCATTCAAAATGGCCCCTTGCCTCCCAGCACATGCCCAGGGCCTGCCTGTACCAGCACTCAAAATGGCCCCCATCTACATGGCCTGTCCCCATGAACACCCCAAAAAATCAAAAAACACAGAAAAATCATCACAATCCTATGCCATCCATGCCCTCCATGATGTTTAAATTCAAGACACCCCACAGAGAGACTAGGCCCATGCACCACTCACTACCCCTGGTCAAAAGGCCCCAACAACAGTCCAAAAAATCGAAAAACACAGAAAAATCAGCACAATCCCATGCCATCCATGTTCTCCATGATGTTTAAATTCAAGAAATCCCACAGAAAGACTAGGCCCATGCACCACTCACTACCCCTGGTCAAAAGGCCCCAACAACAGCCCAAAAAATCGAAAAACACAGAAAAATCAGCACAATCCCATGCCATCCATGATGTTTAAATTCAAGACACCCCACAGAAAGACTAGGCCCATGCACCACTCACTACCCCTGGGCCTAATGTATAAAAGCTAGGCAAAATGGGTGCAGGCCTGAGAACACTGCCTGCATTCAAAATGGCCCCTTGCCTCCTAGCACATGCCCAGGGCCTGCCTGTACCAGCACTCAAAATGGCCCCCACCCACATGGCCTGTCCCCATGAACACCCCAAAAAATCGAAAAACACAGAAAAATCAGCACAATCCCATGCCATCCATGCCCTCCATGATGTTCAAATTCAAGACACCCCACAGAAAGACTAGGCCCATGCACCACTCACTACCCCTGGTCAAAAGGCCCCAACAACAGCCCAAAAAATCGAAAAACACAGAAAAATCAGCACAATCCCATGCCATCCATGCCCTCCATGATGTTTAAATTCAAGACACCCCACAGAAAGACTAGGCCCATGCACCACTCACTACACCTGGTCAAAAGGCCCCAACAACAGCCCAACAAATCGAAAAACACAGAAAAATCAGCACAATCCCATGCCATCCATGCCCTCCATGATGTTTAAATTCAAGATATCCCACAGAAAGACTAGGCCCATGCACCACTCACTACCCCTGGTCAAAAGGCCCCAACCACAGCCCAAAAAAAATCGAAAAACACAGAAAAATCAGCACAATCCCATGCCATCCATGCCCTCCATGATGTTTAAATTCAAGACACCCCACAGAAAGACTAGGCCCATGCACCACTCACTACCCCTGGGCCTATTGTATGAAAGCTAGGCAAAATGGGTGCAGGCCTGAGAACACTGCCTGCATTCAAAATGGCCCCTTGCCTCCCAGCAAATGCCCAGGGCCTGCCTGTACCAGCACTCAAAATGGCCCCCACCCATATGGCCTGTCCCTATGAACACCCCAAAAAATCAAAAAACAAAGAAAAATCAGCACAATCCTATGCCATCCATGCCCTCCATGATGTTTAAATTCAAGACACCCCACAGAGAGACTAGGCCCATGCACCACTCACTACCCCTGGTCAAAAGGCCCCAACAACAGCCCAACAAATTGAAAAAACACAGAAAAATCAGCACAATCCCATGCCATCCATGCCCTCCATGATGTTTAAATTCAAGATCACCCCACAGAAAGACTAGGCCCATGCACCACTAACTACCCCTGGGCCTAATGTATGAAAGCTAGGCAAAATGGGGGCAGGCCTAAGAACTCTGCCTGCATTCAAAATGGCCCCTTGCCTCCCAGCACATGCCCAGGGCCTGCCTGTACCAGCACTCAAAATGGCCCCCACCCACATGGCCTATCCCCATGAACACCCCAAAAAAATCGAAAAACACAGAAAAATCAGCACAATCCCATGCCATCCATGCCCTCCATGATGTTAAAATTCAAGACACCCCACAGAAAGACTAGGCCCATGCACCACTCACTACCCCTGGTCAAAAGGCCCCAACAACAATCCCAAAAAATCGAAAAACACAGAAAAATCAGCACAATCCCATGCCATCCATGCCCTCCATGTTGTTTAAATTCAAGACACCCCACAGAAAGACTAGGCCCATGCACCACTCACTACCCCTGGTCAAAAGGCCCCAACAACAGCCCAACAAATCGAAAAACACAGAAAAATCAGCACAATCCCATGCCATCCATGCCCTCCATGATGTTTAAATTCAAGACATCCCACAGAAAGACTAGGCCCTTGCACCACTCACTACCCCTGGGCCTAATGTATAAAAGCTAGGCAAAATGGGTGCAGGCCTGAGAACACTGCCTGCATTCAAAATGGCCCCTTGCCTCCCAGCACATGCCCAGGGCCTGCCTGTACCAGCACTCAAAATGGCCCCCACCCACATGGCCTGTCCCCATGAACACCCCAAAAAATCGAAAAACACAGAAAAATCAGCACAATCCTATGCCATCCATGCCCTCCATGATGTTTAAATTCAAGACACCCCACAGAAAGACTAGGCCCATGCACCACTCACTACCCCTGGGCATAATGTATGAAAGCTAGGCAAAATGGGTGCAGGCCTGAGAACACTGCCTGGATTCAAAATGGCCCCTTGCCTCCCAGCACATGCCCAGGGCCTGCCTGTACCAGCACTCAAAATGGCCCCCACCCACATGGCCTATCCCCATGACCACCCCAAAAAATCGAAAAACACAGAAAAATCAGCACAATCCCATGCCATCCATGCCCTCCATGATGTTTAAATTCAAGACACCCCACAGAAAGACTAGGCCCATGCACCACTCACTACCCCTGGGCCTATTGTATGAAAGCTAGGCAAAATGGGTGCAGGCCTGAGAACACTGCCTGCATTCAAAATGGCCCCTTGCCTCCCAGCAAATGCCCAGGGCCTGCCTGTACCAGCAGTCAAAATGGCCCCCACCCACATGGCCTGTCCCCATGAACACCCCAAAAAATCGAAAAACAAAGAGAAATCAGCACAATCCCATGCTATCCATGCCCTCCATGATGTTTAAATTCAAGACACCCCACAGAAAGACTAGGCCCATGCACCACTCACTACACCTGGTCAAAAGGCCCCAACAACAGCCCAACAAATCGAAAAACACAGAAAAATCAGCACAATCCCATGCCATCCATGCCCTCCATGATGTTTAAATTCAAGACATCCCACAGAAAGACTAGGCCCATGCACCACTCACTACCCCTGGCCAAAAGGCCCCAACCACAGCCCAAAAAAAACGAAAATTACAGAAAAATCAGCACAATCTCATGCCATCCATGCCCTCCATGATGTTTAAATTCAAGACACCCCACAGAAAGACTAGGCCCATGCACCACTCACTACCCCTGGGCCTATTGTATGAAAGCTAGGCAAAATGGGTGCAGGCCTGAGAACACTGCCTGCATTCAAAATGGCCCCTTGCCTCCCAGCAAATGCCCAGGGCCTGCCTGTACCAGCACTCAAAATGGCCCCCACCCACATGGCCTGTCCCTATGAACACCCCAAAAAATCGAAAAACAAAGAAAAATCAGCACAATCCTATGCCATCCATGCCCTCCATGATGTTTAAATTCAAGACACCCCACAGAGAGATTAGGCCCATGCACCACTCACTACCCCTGGTCAAAAGGCCCCAACAACAGCCCAACAAATCGAAAAAACACAGAAAAATCAGCACAATCCCATGCCATCCATGCCCTCCATGATGTTTAAATTCAATATCACCCCACAGAAAGACTAGGCCCATGCACCACTCACTACCCCTGGGCCTAATGTATGAAAGCTAGGCAAAATGGGGGCAGGCCTGAGAACTCTGCCTGCATTCAAAATGGCCCCTTGCCTCCCAGCACATGCCCAGGGCCTGCCTGTACCAGCACTCAAAATGGCCCCCACCCACATGGCCTATCCCCATGAACACCCCAAAAAATTCGAAAAACACAGAAAAATCAGCACAATCCTATGCCATCCATGCCCTCCATGATGTTAAAATTCAAGACACCCCACAGAAAGACTAGGCCCATGCACCACTCACTACCCCTGGTCAAAAGGCCCCAACAACAATCCCCAAAAAAGTCGAAAAACACAGAAAAATCAGCACAATCCCATGCCATCCATGCCCTCCATGTTGTTTAAATTCAAGACACCCCACAGAAAGACTAGGCCCATGCACCACTCACTACCCCTGGTCAAAAGGCCCCAACAACAGCCCAACAAATCGAAAAACACAGAAAAATCAGCACAATCCCATGCCATCCATGCCCTCCATGATGTTTAAATTCAAGACATCCCACAGAAATACTAGGCCCATGCACCACTCACTACCCCTGGTCAAAAGGCCCCAACCACAGCCCCGAAAAAAATTGAAAAACACAGAAAAATCAGCACAATCCCATGCCATCCATGCCCTCCATGATGTTTAAATTCAAGACACCCCACAGAGAGACCTGGCCCATGCACCACTCACTACCCCTGGTCAAAAGGCCCCAACAACAGCCCAAAAAATCGAAAAACACAGAAAAATCAGCACAATCCCATGCCATCCATGCCCTCCATGAGGTTTAAATTCAAGACACCCCACAGAAAGACTAGGCCCATGCACCACTCACTACCCCTGGTCAAAAGGCCCCAACAACAGCCCAAAAAATCGAAAAACACCGAAAAATCAGCACAATCCCATGCCATCCATGCCCTCCATGATGTTTAAATTCAAGACACCCCACAGAAAGACTAGGCCCATGCACGACTCACTACCCCTGGGCCTAATGTATGAAAGCTAGGCAAAATGGGTGCAGGCCTGAGAACACTGCCTGCATTCAAAATGGCCATTTGCCTCCCAGCACATGCCCAGGACCTGCCTGTACCAGCACTCAAAATGGCCCCCACCCACATGGCCTGTCCCCATGAACACCCCAAAAAATCGAAAAACACAGAAAAATCAGCACAATCCCATGCTATCCATGCCCTCCATGATGTTTAAATTCAAGACACCCCACAGAAAGACTAGGCCCATGCACCACTCACTACCCCTGGTCAAAAGGCCAAACAACAGCCCAAAAAAATCGAAAAACACAGAAAAATCAGCACAATCCCATGCCATCCATGCCCTCCATGATGTTTAAATTCAAGACATCCCACAGAAAGACTAGGCCCATGCACCACTCACTACCCCTGGTCAAAAGGCCCCAACAACAGCCCAAAAAACCGAAAAACACAGAAAAATCAGCACAATCCCATGCCATCCATGCCCTCCATGATGTTAAAATTCAAGACACCCCACAGAAAGACTAGGCCCATGCACCACTCACTACCCCTGGGCCTAATGTATGAAAGCTAGGCAAAATGGGTGCAGGCCTGAGAACACTGCCTGCATTCAAAATGGCCCCTTGCCTCCCAGCACATGCCCAGGGCCTGCCTGTACCAGCACTCAAAATGGCCCCCACCCACATGTCCTGTCCCCAGGAACACCCCAAAAAATCGAAAAACACAGAAAAATCAGCACAATCCCATGCCATCCATGCCCTCCATGATGTTTAAATTCAAGACACCCCACAGAAAGACTAGGCCCATGCACCACTCACTACCCCTGGTCAAAAGGCCCCAACTACAGCCCAAAAAATCGAAAAACACAGAAAAATCAGCACAATCCCATGCCATCCATGCCCTCCATGATATTTAAATTCAAGACACCCCACAGAAAGACTAGGCCCATGCACCACTCACTACCCCTGGGCCTATTGTATGAAAGCTAGGCAAAATGGGTGCAGGCCTGAGAACACTGCCTGCATTCAAAATGGCCCCTTGCCTCCCAGCAAATGCCCAGGGCCTGCCTGTACCAGCACTCAAAATGGCCCCCACCCACATGGCCTGTCCCTATGAACACCCCAAAAAATCGAAAAACAAAGAAAAATCAGCACAATCCTATGCCATCCATGCCCTCCATGATGTTTAAATTCAAGACACCCCACAGAGAGACTAGGCCCATGCACCACTCACTACCCCTGGTCAAAAGGCCCCAACAACAGCCCAACAAATCGAAAAAACACAGAAAAATCTGCACAATCCCATGCCATCCATGCCCTCCATGATGGTTAAATTCAAGATCACCCCACAGAAAGACTAGGCCCATGCACCACTCACTACCCCTGGGCCTAATGTATGAAAGCTAGGCAAAATGGGGGCAGGCCTGAGAACTCTGCCTGCATTCAAAATGGCCCCTTGCCTCCCAGCACATGCCCAGGGCCTGCCTGTACCAGCACTCAAAATGGCCCCCACCCACATGGCCTATCCCCATGAACACCCCAAAAAATCGAAAAACACAGAAAAATCAGCACAATCCCATGCCATCCATGCCCTCCATGATGTTAAAATTCAAGACACCCCACAGAAAGACTAGGCCCATGCACCACTCACTACCCCTGGTCAAAAGGCCCCAACAACAATCCCAAAAAATCGGAAAACACAGAAAAATCAGCACAATCCCATGCCATCCATGCCCTCCATGTTGTTTAAATTCAAGACACCCCACAGAAAGACTAGGCCCATGCACCACTCACTACCCCTGGTCAAAAGGCCCCAACAACAGCCCAACAAATCGAAAAACACAGAAAAATCAGCACAATCCCATGCCATCCATGCCCTCCATGATGTTTAAATTCAAGACATCCCACAGAAATACTAGGCCCATGCACCACTCACTACCCCTGGTCAAAAGGCCCCAACCACAGCCCCCAAAAAAATCGAAAAACACAGAAAAATCAGCACAATCCCATGCCATCCATGCCCTCCATGATGTTTAAATTCAAGACACCCCACAGAGAGACAAGGCCCATGCACCACTCACTACCCCTGGTCAAAAGGCCCCAACAACAGCCCAAAAAATCGAAAAACACAGAAAAATCAGCACAATCCCATGCCATCCATGCCCTCCATGATGTTTAAATTCAAGACACCCCACAGAAAGACTAGGCCCATGCACCACTCACTACCCCTGGTCAAAAGGCCCCAACAACAGCCCAAAAAATCGAAAAACACAGAAAAATCAGCACAATCCCATGCCATCCATGCCCTCCATGATGTTTAAATTCAAGACACCCCACAGAAAGACTAGGCCCATGCACGACTCACTACCCCTGGGCCTAATGTATGAAAGCTAGGCAAAATGGGTGCAGGCCTGAGAACACTGCCTGCATTCAAAATGGCCATTTGCCTCCCAGCACATGCCCAGGACCTGCCTGTACCAGCACTCAAAATGGCCCCCACCCACATGGCATGTCCCCATGAACACCCCAAAAAATCGAAAAACACAGAAAAATCAGCACAATCCCATGCTATCCATGCCCTCCATGATGTTTAAATTCAAGACACCCCACAGAAAGACTAGGCCCATGCACCACTCACTACCCCTGGTCAAAAGGCCAAACAACAGCCCAAAAAATCGAAAAACACAGAAAAATCAGCACAATCCCATGCCATCCATGCCCTCCATGATGTTTAAATTCAAGACACCCCACAGAGAGACTAGGCCCATTTACCACTCACTACCCCTGCTCAAAAGGCCCCAACAACAGCCCAAAAGATCGAAAAACACAGAAAAATAAGCACAATCCCATGCCATCCATGCCCTCCATGATGTTTAAATTCAAGACACCCCACAGAAAGACTAGGCCCATGCACCAGTCACTACCCCTGGGCCTAATGTATGAAAGCTAGGCAAAATGGGTGCAGGCCTGAGAACACTGCCTGCATTCAAAATGGCCCCTGGCCTCCCAGCACATGCCAAGGGCCTGCCTGTACCAGCACTCAAAATGGCCCCCACCCACATGGCCTGTCCGCATGAACACCCCAAAAAATCGAAAAACACAGAAAAATCAGCACAATCCCATGCCATCCATGCCCTCCATGATGTTTAAATTCAAGACACCCCACAGAAAGACTAGGCCCATGCACCACTCACTACCCCTGGTCAAAAGGCCCCAACAACAGCCCAACAAATCGAAAAACCCAGAAAAATCAGCACAATCACATGCCATCCATGCCCTCCATGATGTTTAAATTCAAGACATCCCACAGAAAGACTAGGCCCATGCACCACTCACTACCCCTGGTCAAAAGGCCCCAACAACAGCCCAAAAAATCAAAAAACACAGAAAAATCTGCACAATCCCCTGCCATCCATGCCCTCCATGATGTTTAAATTCAAGACACCGCACAGAGAGACTAGGCCCATGCACCACTCACTACCCCTGGTCATAAGGCCCCAACAACAGCCCAAAAAATTGAAAAACACAGAAAAATCAGCACAATCCCATGCCATCCATGCCCTCCATGATGTTTAAATTCAAGACACCCCACAGAAAGACTAGGCCCGTGCACCACTCACTACCCCTGGTCAAAAGGCCCCAACAGCCCAAAAAATCGAAAAACACAGAAAAATCAGCACAATCCCATGCCATCCATGCCCTCATTGATGTTTAAATTCAAGACACCCCACAGAAAGACTAGGCCCATGCACGACTCACTACCCCTGGGCCTAATGTATGAAAGCTAGGCAAAATGGGTGCAGGCCTGAGAACACTGCCTGCATTCAAAATGGCCCCTTGCCTCCCAGCACATGCCCAGGGCCTGCCTGTACCAGCACTCAAAATGGCCCCCACCCACGTGGCCTGTCCCCTTGAACACCCCAAAAAAAATCGAAAAACACAGAAAAATCAGCACAATCCCATGCCATCCATGCCCTCCAAGATGTTTAAATTCAAGACACCCCACAGAAAGACTAGGCCCATGCACCACTCACTACCCCTGGTCAAAAGGCCAAACAACAGCCCAAAAAATCGAAAAACACAGAAAAATCAGCACAATCCCATGCCATCAATCTCCTCCATGATGTTTAAATTCAAGACATCCCACAGAAAGACTAGGCCCATGCACCACTCACTGCCCCTGGGCCTAATGTATGAAGGCTAGGCAAAATGGGTGCAGGCCTGAGAACACTGCCTGCATTCAAAATGGCCCCTTGCCTCCCAGCACATGCCCAGGGCCTGCCTGTACCAGCACTCAAAATGGCCCCCACCCACATGGCCTGTCCCCATGAACACCCCAAAAAATCGAAAAACACAGAAAAATCAGCACAATCCCATGCCATCCATGCCCTCCATGATGTTTAAATTCAAGACACCCCAAAGAGAGACTAGGCCCATTTACCACTCACTACCCCTGGTCAAAAAGGCCCCAACAACAGCCCAAAAAATCGAAAAACACAGAAAAATCAGCACAATCCCATGCCATCCATGCCCTCCATGATGTTTAAATTCAAGACACCCCACAGAGAGACTAGGCCAATGCACCACTCACTACCCCTGGTCAAAAGGCCCCGACAACAGCCCAAAAAATTGAAAAACACAGAAAAATCAGCACAATCCCATGCCATCCATGCCCTCCATGATATTTAAATTCAAGACACCCCACAGAAAGACTAGGCCCGTGCACCACTCACTACCCCTGGTCAAAAGGCCCCAACAGCCCAAAAAATCGAAACACACAGAAAAATCAGCACAATCCCATGCCATCCATGCCCTCCATGATGTTTAAATTCAAGACACCCCACAGAAAGACTAGGCCCATGCACGACTCACTACCCCTGGGCCTAATGTATGAAAGCTAGGCAAAATGGGTGCAGGCCTGAGAACACTGCCTGCATTCAAAATGGCCCCTTGCCTCCCAGCACATGCCCAGGGCCTGCCTGTACCAGCACTCAAAATGGCCCCCACCCACGTGGCCTGTCCCCATGAACACCCCAAAAAAATCGAAAAACACCAAAAAATCAGCACAATCCCATGCCATCCATGCCCTCCATGATGTTTAAATTCAAGACACCCCACAGAGAGACTAGGCCCATGCACCACTCACTACCCCTGGTCAAAAGGCCCCAACAACAGCCCAAAAAATCGAAAAACACCGAAAAATCAGCACAATCCCATGCCATCCATGCTCTCCATGATGTTTAAATTCAAGACATCCCACAGAAAGACTAGGCCCATGCACCAATCACTACCCCTGATCAAAAGGCCCCAACAGCCCAAAAAATCGAAAAACACAGAAAAATCAGCACAATCCCATGCCATCCATGCCCTCCATGATGTTTAAATTCAAGACATCCCACAGAAAGACTAGGCCCATGCACCACTCACTACCCCTGGGCCTAATGTATAAAAGCTAGGCAAAATGGGTGCAGGCCTGAGAACACTGCCTGCATTCAAAATGGGCCCTTGCCTCCCAGCACATGCCCAGGGCCTGCCTGTACCAGCACTCAAAATGGCCCCCACCCACATGGCCTGTCCCCATGAACACCCCAAAAAATCGAAAAACACAGAAAAATCAGCACAATCCCATGCCATCCATGCCCTCCATGATGTTAAAATTCAAGACACCCCACAGAAAGACTAGGCCCATGCACCACTCACTACCCCTGGTCAAAAGGCCCCAACAACAGCCCAAAAAATTGAAAAACACAGAAAAATCAGCACAATCCCATGCCATCCATGCCCTCCATGATGTTTAAATTCAAGACACCCCACAGAGAGACTAGGCCCATGCACCACTCACTACCCCTGGTCAAAAGGCCCCAACAACAGCCCAAAAAATCGAAAAACACCGAAAAATCAGCACAATCCCATGCCATCCATGCTCTCCATGATGTTTAAATTCAAGACATCCCACAGAAAGACTAGGCCCATGCACCACTCACTACCCCTGATCAAAAGGCCCCAACAGCCCAAAAAATCGAAAAACACAGAAAAATCAGCACAATCCCATGCCATCCATGCCCTCCATGATGTTTAAATTCAAGACATCCCACAGAAAGACTAGGCCCATGCACCACTCACTACCCCTGGGCCTAATGTATAAAAGCTAGGCAAAATGGGTGCAGGCCTGAGAACACCGCCAGCATTCAAAATGGCCCCTTGCCTCCCAGCACATGCCCAGGGCCTGCCTGTACCAGCACTCAAAATGGCCCCCACCCACATGGCCTGTCCCCATGAACACCCCAAAAAATCGAAAAACACAGAAAAATCAGCACAATCCCATGCCATCCATGCCCTCCATGATGTTAAAATTCAAGACACCCCACAGAAAGACTAGGCCCATGCACCACTCACTACCCCTGGTCAAAAGGCCCCAACAACAGCCCAAAAAATTGAAAAACACAGAAAAATCAGCACAATCCCATGCCATCCATGCCCTCCATGATGTTTAAATTCAAGACACCCCACAGAAAGACTAGGCCCATGCACCACTCACTACATCTGGTCAAAAGGCCCCAACAGCAGCCCAACAAATCGAAAAACACAGAAAAATCAGATCAATCCCATGCCATCCATGCCCTCCATGATGTTTAAATTCAAGACATCCCACAGAAAGACTAGGCCCATGCACCACTCACTACCCCTGGTCACAAGGCCCCAACCACAGCCCAAACAAAATCGAAAAACACAGAAAAATCAGCACAATCCCATGCTATCCATGCCCTCCATGATGTTTAAATTCAAGACACCCCACAGAAAGACTAGGCCCATGCACCACTCACTACCCCTGGGCCTAATGTATGAAAGCTAGGCACAATGGGTGCAGGCCTGAGAACACTGCCTGCATTCAAAATGGCCCCTTGCCTCCCAGCACATGCCCAGGGCCTGCCTGTACCAGCACTCAAAATGGCCCCCATCTACATGGCCTGTCCCCATGAACACCCCAAAAAATCAAAAAACACAGAAAAATCATCACAATCCTATGCCATCCATGCCCTCCATGATGTTTAAATTCAAGACACCCCACAGAGAGACTAGGCCCATGCACCACTCACTACCCCTGGTCAAAAGGCCCCAACAACAGTCCAAAAAATCGAAAAACACAGAAAAATCAGCACAATCCCATGCCATCCATGTTCTCCATGATGTTTAAATTCAAGAAATCCCACAGAAAGACTAGGCCCATGCACCACTCACTACCCCTGGTCAAAAGGCCCCAACAACAGCCCAAAAAATCGAAAAACACAGAAAAATCAGCACAATCCCATGCCATCCATGATGTTTAAATTCAAGACACCCCACAGAAAGACTAGGCCCATGCACCACTCACTACCCCTGGGCCTAATGTATAAAAGCTAGGCAAAATGGGTGCAGGCCTGAGAACACTGCCTGCATTCAAAATGGCCCCTTGCCTCCTAGCACATGCCCAGGGCCTGCCTGTACCAGCACTCAAAATGGCCCCCACCCACATGGCCTGTCCCCATGAACACCCCAAAAAATCGAAAAACACAGAAAAATCAGCACAATCCCATGCCATCCATGCCCTCCATGATGTTCAAATTCAAGACACCCCACAGAAAGACTAGGCCCATGCACCACTCACTACCCCTGGTCAAAAGGCCCCAACAACAGCCCAAAAAATCGAAAAACACAGAAAAATCAGCACAATCCCATGCCATCCATGCCCTCCATGATGTTTAAATTCAAGACACCCCACAGAAAGACTAGGCCCATGCACCACTCACTACACCTGGTCAAAAGGCCCCAACAACAGCCCAACAAATCGAAAAACACAGAAAAATCAGCACAATCCCATGCCATCCATGCCCTCCATGATGTTTAAATTCAAGATATCCCACAGAAAGACTAGGCCCATGCACCACTCACTACCCCTGGTCAAAAGGCCCCAACCACAGCCCAAAAAAAATCGAAAAACACAGAAAAATCAGCACAATCCCATGCCATCCATGCCCTCCATGATGTTTAAATTCAAGACACCCCACAGAAAGACTAGGCCCATGCACCACTCACTACCCCTGGGCCTATTGTATGAAAGCTAGGCAAAATGGGTGCAGGCCTGAGAACACTGCCTGCATTCAAAATGGCCCCTTGCCTCCCAGCAAATGCCCAGGGCCTGCCTGTACCAGCACTCAAAATGGCCCCCACCCATATGGCCTGTCCCTATGAACACCCCAAAAAATCAAAAAACAAAGAAAAATCAGCACAATCCTATGCCATCCATGCCCTCCATGATGTTTAAATTCAAGACACCCCACAGAGAGACTAGGCCCATGCACCACTCACTACCCCTGGTCAAAAGGCCCCAACAACAGCCCAACAAATTGAAAAAACACAGAAAAATCAGCACAATCCCATGCCATCCATGCCCTCCATGATGTTTAAATTCAAGATCACCCCACAGAAAGACTAGGCCCATGCACCACTAACTACCCCTGGGCCTAATGTATGAAAGCTAGGCAAAATGGGGGCAGGCCTAAGAACTCTGCCTGCATTCAAAATGGCCCCTTGCCTCCCAGCACATGCCCAGGGCCTGCCTGTACCAGCACTCAAAATGGCCCCCACCCACATGGCCTATCCCCATGAACACCCCAAAAAAATCGAAAAACACAGAAAAATCAGCACAATCCCATGCCATCCATGCCCTCCATGATGTTAAAATTCAAGACACCCCACAGAAAGACTAGGCCCATGCACCACTCACTACCCCTGGTCAAAAGGCCCCAACAACAATCCCAAAAAATCGAAAAACACAGAAAAATCAGCACAATCCCATGCCATCCATGCCCTCCATGTTGTTTAAATTCAAGACACCCCACAGAAAGACTAGGCCCATGCACCACTCACTACCCCTGGTCAAAAGGCCCCAACAACAGCCCAACAAATCGAAAAACACAGAAAAATCAGCACAATCCCATGCCATCCATGCCCTCCATGATGTTTAAATTCAAGACATCCCACAGAAAGACTAGGCCCTTGCACCACTCACTACCCCTGGGCCTAATGTATAAAAGCTAGGCAAAATGGGTGCAGGCCTGAGAACACTGCCTGCATTCAAAATGGCCCCTTGCCTCCCAGCACATGCCCAGGGCCTGCCTGTACCAGCACTCAAAATGGCCCCCACCCACATGGCCTGTCCCCATGAACACCCCAAAAAATCGAAAAACACAGAAAAATCAGCACAATCCTATGCCATCCATGCCCTCCATGATGTTTAAATTCAAGACACCCCACAGAAAGACTAGGCCCATGCACCACTCACTACCCCTGGGCATAATGTATGAAAGCTAGGCAAAATGGGTGCAGGCCTGAGAACACTGCCTGGATTCAAAATGGCCCCTTGCCTCCCAGCACATGCCCAGGGCCTGCCTGTACCAGCACTCAAAATGGCCCCCACCCACATGGCCTATCCCCATGACCACCCCAAAAAATCGAAAAACACAGAAAAATCAGCACAATCCCATGCCATCCATGCCCTCCATGATGTTCAAATTCAAGACACCCCACAGAAAGACTAGGCCCATGCACCACTCACTACCCCTGGTCAAAAGGCCCCAACAACAGCCCAAAAAATCGAAAAACACAGAAAAATCAGCACAGTCCCATGCCATCCATGCCCTCCATGATGTTTAAATTCAAGACACCCCACAGAAAGACTAGGCCCATGCACCACTCACTACACCTGGTCAAAAGGCCCCAACAACAGCCCAACAAATCGAAAAACACAGAAAAATCAGCACAATCCCATGCCATCCATGCCCTCCATGATGTTTAAATTCAAGACATCCCACAGAAAGACTAGGCCCATGCACCACTCACTACCCCTGGTCAAAAGGCCCCAACCACAGCCCAAAGAAAATCGAAAAACACAGAAAAATCAGCACAATCCCATGCCATCCATGCCCTCCATGATGTTAAAATTCAAGACACCCCACAGAAAGACTAGGCCCATGCACCACTCACTACCCCTGGTCAAAAGGCCCCAACAACAATCCCAAAAAATTGGAAAACACAGAAAAATCAGCACAATCCCATGCCATCCATGCCCTCCATGTTGTTTAAATTCAAGACACCCCACAGAAAGACTAGGCCCATGCACCACTCACTACCCCTGGTCAAAAGGCCCCAACAACAGCCCAACAAATCGAAAAACACAGAAAAATCAGCACAATCCCATGCCATCCATGCCCTCCATGATGTTTAAATTCAAGACATCCCACAGAAATACTAGGCCCATGCACCACTCACTACCCCTGGTCAAAAGGCCCCAACCACAGCCCCCAAAAAAATCGAAAAACACAGAAAAATCAGCACAATCCCATGCCATCCATGCCCTCCATGATGTTTAAATTCAAGACACCCCACAGAGAGACAAGGCCCATGCACCACTCACTACCCCTGGTCAAAAGGCCCCAACAACAGCCCAAAAAATCGAAAAACACAGAAAAATCAGCACAATCCCATGCCATCCATGCCCTCCATGATGTTTAAATTCAAGACACCCCACAGAAAGACTAGGCCCATGCACCACTCACTACCCCTGGTCAAAAGGCCCCAACAACAGCCCAAAAAATCGAAAAACACAGAAAAATCAGCACAATCCCATGCCATCCATGCCCTCCATGATGTTTAAATTCAAGACACCCCACAGAAAGACTAGGCCCATGCACGACTCACTACCCCTGGGCCTAATGTATGAAAGCTAGGCAAAATGGGTGCAGGCCTGAGAACACTGCCTGCATTCAAAATGGCCATTTGCCTCCCAGCACATGCCCAGGTCCTGCCTGTACCAGCACTCAAAATGGCCCCCACCCACATGGCCTGTCCCCATGAACACCCCAAAAAATCGAAAAACACAGAAAAATCAGCACAATCCCATGCTATCCATGCCCTCCATGATGTTTAAATTCAAGACACCCCACAGAAAGACTAGGCCCATGCACCACTCACTACCCCTGGTCAAAAGGCCAAACAACAGCCCAAAAAATCGAAAAACACAGAAAAATCAGCACAATCCCATGCCATCCATGCCCTCCATGATGTTTAAATTCAAGACATCCCACAGAAAGACTAGGCCCATGCACCACTCACTACCCCTGGTCAAAAGGCCCCAACAACAGCCCAACAAATCGAAAAACCCAGAAAAACCAGCACAATCCCATGCCATCCATGCCCTCCATGATGTTTAAATTCAAGACATCCCACAGAAAGACTAGGCCCATGCACCACTCACTACCCCTGGTCAAAAGGCCCCAACAACAGCCCCAAAAATCGAAAAACACAGAAAAATCAGCACAATCCCATGCCATCCATGCCCTCCATGATGTTTAAATTCAAGACACCCCACAGAGAGACTAGGCCCATTTACCACTCACTACCCCTGCTCAAAAGGCCCCAACAACAGCCCAAAAAATCGAAAAACACAGAAAAATAAGCACAATCCCATGCCATCCATGCCCTCCATGATGTTTAAATTCAAGACACCCCACAGAAAGACTAGGCCCATGCACCAGTCACTACCCCTGGGCCTAATGTATGAAAGCTAGGCAAAATGGGTGCAGGCCTGAGAACACTGCCTGCATTCAAAATGGCCCCTGGCCTCCCAGCACATGCCAAGGGCCTGCCTGTACCAGCACTCAAAATGGCCCCCACCCACATGGCCTGTCCGCATGAACACCCCAAAAAATCGAAAAACACAGAAAAATCAGCACAATCCCATGCCATCCATGCCCTCCATGATGTTTAAATTCAAGACACCCCACAGAAAGACTAGGCCCATGCACCACTCACTACCCCTGGTCAAAAGGCCCCAACAACAGCCCAACAAATCGAAAAACCCAGAAAAATCAGCACAATCCCATGCCATCCATGCCCTCCATGATGTTTAAATTCAAGACATCCCACAGAAAGACTAGGCCCATGCACCACTCACTACCCCTGGTCAAAAGGCCCCAACAACAGCCCAAAAAATCAAAAAACACAGAAAAATTTGCACAATCCCCTGCCATCCATGCCCTCCATGATGTTTAAATTCAAGACACCGCACAGAGAGACTAGGCCCATGCACCACTCACTACCCCTGGTCATAAGGCCCCAACAACAGCCCAAAAAATTGAAAAACACAGAAAAATCAGCACAATCCCATGCCATCCATGCCCTCCATGATGTTTAAATTCAAGACACCCCACAGAAAGACTAGGCCCGTGCACCACTCACTACCCCTGGTCAAAAGGCCCCAACAGCCCAAAAAATCGAAAAACACAGAAAAATCAGCACAATCCCATGCCATCCATGCCCTCATTGATGTTTAAATTCAAGACACCCCACAGAAAGACTAGGCCCATGCACAACTCACTACCCCTGGGCCTAATGTATGAAAGCTAGGCAAAATGGGTGCAGGCCTGAGAACACTGCCTGCATTCAAAATGGCCCCTTGCCTCCCAGCACATGCCCAGGGCCTGCCTGTACCAGCACTCAAAATGGCCCCCACCCACGTGGCCTGTCCCCTTGAACACCCCAAAAAAAATCGAAAAACACAGAAAAATCAGCACAATCCCATGCCATCCATGCCCTCCAAGATGTTTAAATTCAAGACACCCCACAGAAAGACTAGGCCCATGCACCACTCACTACACCTGGTCAAAAGGCCCCAACAACAGCCCAACAAATCGAAAAACACAGAAAAATCAGCACAATCCCATGCCATCCATGCCCTCCATGATGTTTAAATTCAAGACATCCCACAGAAAGACTAGGCCCATGCACCACTCACTACCCCTGGTCAAAAGGCCCCAACCACAGCCCAAAGAAAATCGAAAAACACAGAAAAATCAGCACAATCCCATGCCATCCATGCCCTCCATGATGGTTAAATTCAAGATCACCCCACAGAAAGACTAGGCCCATGCACCACTCACTACCCCTGGGCCTAATGTATGAAAGCTAGGCAAAATGGGGGCAGGCCTGAGAACTCTGCCTGCATTTAAAATGGCCCCTTGCCTCCCAGCACATGCCCAGGGCCTGCCTGTACCAGCACTCAAAATGGCCCCCACCCACATGGCCTATCCTCATGAACACCCCAAAAAATCGAAAAACACAGAAAAATCAGCACAATCCCATGCCATCCATGCCCTCCATGATGTTAAAATTCAAGACACCCCACAGAAAGACTAGGCCCATGCACCACTCACTACCCCTGGTCAAAAGGCCCCAACAACAATCCCAAAAAATCGGAAAACACAGAAAAATCAGCACAATCCCATGCCATCCATGCCCTCCATGTTGTTTAAATTCAAGACACCCCACAGAAAGACTAGGCCCATGCACCACTCACTACCCCTGGTCAAAAGGCCCCAACAACAGCCCAACAAATCGAAAAACACAGAAAAATCAGCACAATCCCATGCCATCCATGCCCTCCATGATGTTTAAATTCAAGACATCCCACAGAAATACTAGGCCCATGCACCACTCACTACGCCTGGTCAAAAGGCCCCAACCACAGCCCCCAAAAAAATCGAAAAACACAGAAAAATCAGCACAATCCCATGCCATCCATGCCCTCCATGATGTTTAAATTCAAGACACCCCACAGAGAGACAAGGCCCATGCACCACTCACTACCCCTGGTCAAAAGGCCCCAACAACAGCCCAAAAAATCGAAAAACACAGAAAAATCAGCACAATCCCATGCCATCCATGCCCTCCATGATGTTTAAATTCAAGACACCCCACAGAAAGACTAGGCCCATGCACCACTCACTACCCCTGGTCAAAAGGCCCCAACAACAGCCCAAAAAATCGAAAAACACAGAAAAATCAGCACAATCCCATGCCATCCATGCCCTCCATGATGTTTAAATTCAAGACACCCCACAGAAAGACTAGGCCCATGCACGACTCACTACCCCTGGGCCTAATGTATGAAAGCTAGGCAAAATGGGTGCAGGCCTGAGAACACTGCCTGCATTCAAAATGGCCATTTGCCTCCCAGCACATGCCCAGGACCTGCCTGTACCAGCACTCAAAATGGCCCCCACCCACATGGCCTGTCCCCATGAACACCCCAAAAAATCGAAAAACACAGAAAAATCAGCACAATCCCATGCTATCCATGCCCTCCATGATGTTTAAATTCAAGACACCCCACAGAAAGACTAGGCCCATGCACCACTCACTACCCCTGGTCAAAAGGCCAAACAACAGCCCAAAAAATCGAAAAACACAGAAAAATCAGCACAATCCCATGCCATCCATGCCCTCCATGATGTTTAAATTCAAGACATCCCACAGAAAGACTAGGCCCATGCACCACTCACTACCCCTGGTCAAAAGGCCCCAACAACAGCCCAACAAATCGAAAAACCCAGAAAAACCAGCACAATCCCATGCCATCCATGCCCTCCATGATGTTTAAATTCAAGACACCCCACAGAAAGACTAGGCCCATGCACCAGTCACTACCCCTGGGCCTAATGTATGAAAGCTAGGCAAAATGGGTGCAGGCCTGAGAACACTGCCTGCATTCAAAATGGCCCCTGGCCTCCCAGCACATGCCAAGGGCCTGCCTGTACCAGCACTCAAAATGGCCCCCACCCACATGGCCTGTCCGCATGAACACCCCAAAAAATCGAAAAACACAGAAAAATCAGCACAATCCCATGCCATCCATGCCCTCCATGATGTTTAAATTCAAGACACCCCACAGAAAGACTAGGCCCATGCACCACTCACTACCCCTGGTCAAAAGGCCCCAACAACAGCCCAACAAATCGAAAAACCCAGAAAAATCAGCACAATCCCATGCCATCCATGCCCTCCATGATGTTTATATTCAAGACATCCCACAGAAAGACTAGGCCCATGCACCACTCACTACCCCTGGTCAAAAGGCCCCAACAACAGCCCAAAAAATCAAAAAACACAGAAAAATCTGCACAATCCCCTGCCATCCATGCCCTCCATGATGTTTAAATTCAAGACACCGCACAGAGAGACTAGGCCCATGCACCACTCACTACCCCTGGTCATAAGGCCCCAACAACAGCCCAAAAAATTGAAAAACACAGAAAAATCAGCACAATCCCATGCCATCCATGCCCTCCATGATGTTTAAATTCAAGACACCCCACAGAAAGACTAGGCCCGTGCACCACTCACTACCCCTGGTCAAAAGGCCCCAACAGCCCAAAAAATCGAAAAACACAGAAAAATCAGCACAATCCCATGCCATCCATGCCCTCATTGATGTTTAAATTCAAGACACCCCACAGAAAGACTAGGCCCATGCACGACTCACTACCCCTGGGCCTAATGTATGAAAGCTAGGCAAAATGGGTGCAGGCCTGAGAACACTGCCTGCATTCAAAATGGCCCCTTGCCTCCCAGCACATGCCCAGGGCCTGCCTGTACCAGCACTCAAAATGGCCCCCACCCACGTGGCCTGTCCCCTTGAACACCCCAAAAAAAATCGAAAAACACAGAAAAATCAGCACAATCCCATGCCATCCATGCCCTCCAAGATGTTTAAATTCAAGACACCCCACAGAAAGACTAGGCCCATGCACCACTCACTACCCCTAGTCAAAAGGCCAAACAACAGCCCAAAAAATCGAAAAACACAGAAAAATCAGCACAATCCCATGCCATCAATCTCCTCCATGATGTTTAAATTCAAGACATCCCACAGAAAGACTAGGCCCATGCACCACTCACTGCCCCTGGGCCTAATGTATGAAGGCTAGGCAAAATGGGTGCAGGCCTGAGAACACTGCCTGCATTCAAAATGGCCCCTTGCCTCCCAGCACATGCCCAGGGCCTGCCTGTACCAGCACTCAAAATGGCCCCCACCAACATGGCCTGTCCCCATGAACACCCCAAAAAATCGAAAAACACAGAAAAATCAGCACAATCCCATGCCATCCATGCCCTCCATGATGTTTAAATTCAAGACACCCCAAAGAGAGACTAGGCCCATTTACCACTCACTACCCCTGGTCAAAAAGGCCCCAACAACAGCCCAAAAAATCGAAAAACACAGAATAATCAGCACAATCCCATGCCATCCATGCCCTCCATGATGTTTAAATTCAAGACACCCCACAGAGAGACTAGGCCCATGCACCACTCACTACCCCTGGTCAAAAGGCCCCAACAACAGCCCAAAAAATTGAAAAACACAGAAAAATCAGCACAATCCCATGCCATCCATGCCCTCCATGATATTTAAATTCAAGACACCTCACAGAAAGACTAGGCCCGTGCACCACTCACTACCCCTGGTCAAAAGGCCCCAACAGCCCAAAAAATCGAAACACACAGAAAAATCAGCACAATCCCATGCCATCCATGCCCTCCATGATGTTTAAATTCAAGACACCCCACAGAAAGACTAGGCCCATGCACGACTCACTACCCCTGGGCCTAATGTATGAAAGCTAGGCAAAATGGGTGCAGGCCTGAGAACACTGCCTGCATTCAAAATGGCCCCTTGCCTCCCAGCACATGCCCAGGGCCTGCCTGTACCAGCACTCAAAATGGCCCCCACCCACGTGGCCTGTCCCCATGAACACCCCAAAAAAATCGAAAAACACCGAAAAATCAGCACAATCCCATGCCATCCATGCCCTCCATGATGTTTAAATTCAAGACACCCCACAGAGAGACTAGGCCCATGCACCACTCACTACCCCTGGTCAAAAGGCCCCAACAACAGCCCAAAAAATCGAAAAACACCGAAAAATCAGCACAATCCCATGCCATCCATGCTCTCCATGATGTTTAAATTCAAGACATCCCACAGAAAGACTAGGCCCATGCACCAATCACTACCCCTGATCAAAAGGCCCCAACAGCCCAAAAAATCGAAAAACACAGAAAAATCAGCACAATCCCATGCCATCCATGCCCTCCATGATGTTTAAATTCAAGACATCCCACAGAAAGACTAGGCCCATGCACCACTCACTACCCCTGGGCCTAATGTATAAAAGCTAGGCAAAATGGGTGCAGGCCTGAGAACACTGCCTGCATTCAAAATGGGCCCTTGCCTCCCAGCACATGCCCAGGGCCTGCCTGTACCAGCACTCAAAATGGCCCCCACCCACATGGCCTGTCCCCATGAACACCCCAAAAAATCGAAAAACACAGAAAAATCAGCACAATCCCATGCCATCCATGCCCTCCATGATGTTAAAATTCAAGACACCCCACAGAAAGACTAGGCCCATGCACCACTCACTACCCCTGGTCAAAAGGCCCCAACAACAGCCCAAAAAATTGAAAAACACAGAAAAATCAGCACAATCCCATGCCATCCATGCCCTCCATGATGTTTAAATTCAAGACACCCCACAGAGAGACTAGGCCCATGCACCACTCACTACCCCTGGTCAAAAGGCCCCAACAACAGCCCAAAAAATCGAAAAACACCGACAAATCAGCACAATCCCATGCCATCCATGCTCTCCATGATGTTTAAATTCAAGACATCCCACAGAAAGACTAGGCCCATGCACCACTCACTACCCCTGATCAAAAGGCCCCAACAGCCCAAAAAATCGAAAAACACAGAAAAATCAGCACAATCCCATGCCATCCATGCCCTCCATGATGTTTAAATTCAAGACATCCCACAGAAAGACTAGGCCCATGCACCACTCACTACCCCTGGGCCTAATGTATAAAAGCTAGGCAAAATGGGTGCAGGCCTGAGAACACCGCCAGCATTCAAAATGGCCCCTTGCCTCCCAGCACATGCCCAGGGCCTGCCTGTACCAGCACTCAAAATGGCCCCCACCCACATGGCCTGTCCCCATGAACACCCCAAAAAATCGAAAAACACAGAAAAATCAGCACAATCCCATGCCATCCATGCCCTCCATGATGTTAAAATTCAAGACACCCCACAGAAAGACTAGGCCCATGCACCACTCACTACCCCTGGTCAAAAGGCCCCAACAACAGCCCAAAAAATTGAAAAACACAGAAAAATCAGCACAATCCCATGCCATCCATGCCCTCCATGATGTTTAAATTCAAGACACCCCACAGAAAGACTAGGCCCATGCACCACTCACTACATCTGGTCAAAAGGCCCCAACAGCAGCCCAACAAATCGAAAAACACAGAAAAATCAGATCAATCCCATGCCATCCATGCCCTCCATGATGTTTAAATTCAAGACATCCCACAGAAAGACTAGGCCCATGCACCACTCACTACCCCTGGTCACAAGGCCCCAACCACAGCCCAAACAAAATCGAAAAACACAGAAAAATCAGCACAATCCCATGCCATCCATGCCCTCCATGATGTTTAAATTCAAGACACCCCACAGAAAGACTAGGCCCATGCACCACTCACTACCCCTGGGCCTAATGTATGAAAGCTAGGCACAATGGGTGCAGGCCTGAGAACACTGCCTGCATTCAAAATGGCCCCTTGCCTCCCAGCACATGCCCAGGGCCTGCCTGTACCAGCACTCAAAATGGCCCCCATCTACATGGCCTGTCCCCATGAACACCCCAAAAAATCAAAAAACACAGAAAAATCATCACAATCCTATGCCATCCATGCCCTCCATGATGTTTAAATTCAAGACACCCCACAGAGAGACTAGGCCCATGCACCACTCACTACCCCTGGTCAAAAGGCCCCAACAACAGCCCAAAAAATCGAAAAACACAGAAAAATCAGCACAATCCCATGCCATCCATGTTCTCCATGATGTTTAAATTCAAGAAATCCCACAGAAAGACTAGGCCCATGCACCACTCACTACCCCTGGTCAAAAGGCCCCAACAACAGCCCAAAAAATCGAAAAACACAGAAAAATCAGCACAATCCCATGCCATCCATGATGTTTAAATTCAAGACACCCCACAGAAAGACTAGGCCCATGCACCACTCACTACCCCTGGGCCTAATGTATAAAAGCTAGGCAAAATGGGTGCAGGCCTGAGAACACTGCCTGCATTCAAAATGGCCCCTTGCCTCCTAGCACATGCCCAGGGCCTGCCTGTACCAGCACTCAAAATGGCCCCCACCCACATGGCCTGTCCCCATGAACACCCCAAAAAATCGAAAAACACAGAAAAATCAGCACAATCCCATGCCATCCATGCCCTCCATGATGTTCAAATTCAAGACACCCCACAGAAAGACTAGGCCCATGCACCACTCACTACCCCTGGTCAAAAGGCCCCAACAACAGCCCAAAAAATCGAAAAACACAGAAAAATCAGCACAATCCCATGCCATCCATGCCCTCCATGATGTTTAAATTCAAGACACCCCACAGAAAGACTAGGCCCATGCACCACTCACTACACCTGGTCAAAAGGCCCCAACAACAGCCCAACAAATCGAAAAACACAGAAAAATCAGCACAATCCCATGCCATCCATGCCCTCCATGATGTTTAAATTCAAGATATCCCACAGAAAGACTAGGCCCATGCACCACTCACTACCCCTGGTCAAAAGGCCCCAACCACAGCCCAAAAAAAATCGAAAAACACAGAAAAATCAGCACAATCCCATGCCATCCATGCCCTCCATGATGTTTAAATTCAAGACACCCCACAGAAAGACTAGGCCCATGCACCACTCACTACCCCTGGGCCTATTGTATGAAAGCTAGGCAAAATGGGTGCAGGCCTGAGAACACTGCCTGCATTCAAAATGGCCCCTTGCCTCCCAGCAAATGCCCAGGGCCTGCCTGTACCAGCACTCAAAATGGCCCCCACCCACATGGCCTGTCCCTATGAACACCCCAAAAAATCAAAAAACAAAGAAAAATCAGCACAATCCTATGCCATCCATGCCCTCCATGATGTTTAAATTCAAGACACCCCACAGAGAGACTAGGCCCATGCACCACTCACTACCCCTGGTCAAAAGGCCCCAACAACAGCCCAACAAATTGAAAAAACACAGAAAAATCAGCACAATCCCATGCCATCCATGCCCTCCATGATGTTTAAATTCAAGATCACCCCACAGAAAGACTAGGCCCATGCACCACTCACTACCCCTGGGCCTAATGTATGAAAGCTAGGCAAAATGGGGGCAGGCCTGAGAACTCTGCCTGCATTCAAAATGGCCCCTTGCCTCCCAGCACATGCCCAGGGCCTGCCTGTACCAGCACTCAAAATGGCCCCCACCCACATGGCCTATCCCCATGAACACCCCAAAAAAATCGAAAAACACAGAAAAATCAGCACAATCCCATGCCATCCATGCCCTCCATGATGTTAAAATTCAAGACACCCCACAGAAAGACTAGGCCCATGCACCACTCACTACCCCTGGTCAAAAGGCCCCAACAACAATCCCAAAAAATCGAAAAACACAGAAAAATCAGCACAATCCCATGCCATCCATGCCCTCCATGTTGTTTAAATTCAAGACACCCCACAGAAAGACTAGGCCCATGCACCACTCACTACCCCTGGTCAAAAGGCCCCAACAACAGCCCAACAAATCGAAAAACACAGAAAAATCAGCACAATCCCATGCCATCCATGCCCTCCATGATGTTTAAATTCAAGACATCCCACAGAAAGACTAGGCCCATGCACCACTCACTACCCCTGGGCCTAATGTATAAAAGCTAGGCAAAATGGGTGCAGGCCTGAGAACACTGCCTGCATTCAAAATGGCCCCTTGCCTCCCAGCACATGCCCAGGGCCTGCCTGTACCAGCACTCAAAATGGCCCCCACCCACATGGCCTGTCCCCATGAACACCCCAAAAAATCGAAAAACACAGAAAAATCAGCACAATCCTATGCCATCCATGCCCTCCATGATGTTTAAATTCAAGACACCCCACAGAAAGACTAGGCCCATGCACCACTCACTACCCCTGGGCATAATGTATGAAAGCTAGGCAAAATGGGTGCAGGCCTGAGAACACTGCCTGGATTCAAAATGGCCCCTTGCCTCCCAGCACATGCCCAGGGCCTGCCTGTACCAGCACTCAAAATGGCCCCCACCCACATGGCCTATCCCCATGACCACCCCAAAAAATCGAAAAACACAGAAAAATCAGCACAATCCCATGCCATCCATGCCCTCCATGATGTTCAAATTCAAGACACCCCACAGAAAGACTAGGCCCATGCACCACTCACTACCCCTGGTCAAAAGGCCCCAACAACAGCCCAAAAAATCGAAAAACACAGAAAAATCAGCACAGTCCCATGCCATCCATGCCCTCCATGATGTTTAAATTCAAGACACCCCACAGAAAGACTAGGCCCATGCACCACTCACTACACCTGGTCAAAAGGCCCCAACAACAGCCCAACAAATCGAAAAACACAGAAAAATCAGCACAATCCCATGCCATCCATGCCCTCCATGATGTTTAAATTCAAGACATCCCACAGAAAGACTAGGCCCATGCACCACTCACTACCCCTGGTCAAAAGGCCCCAACCACAGCCCAAAGAAAATCGAAAAACACAGAAAAATCAGCACAATCCCATGCCATCCATGCCCTCCATGATGTTTAAATTCAAGACACCCCACAGAAAGACTAGGCCCATGCACCACTCACTACCCCTGGGCCTATTGTATGAAAGCTAGGCAAAATGGGTGCAGGCCTGAGAACACTGCCTGCATTCAAAATGGCCCCTTGCCTCCCAGCAAATGCCCAGGGCCTGCCTGTACCAGCACTCAAAATGGCCCCCACCCACATGGCCTGTCCCTATGAACACCCCAAAAAAATCGAAAAACAAAGAAAAATCAGCACAATCCTATGCCATCCATGCCCTCCATGATGTTTAAATTCAAGACACCCCACAGAGAGACTAGGCCCATGCACCAGTCACTACCCCTGGTCAAAAGGCCCCAACAACAGCCCAACAAATCGAAAAAACACAGAAAAATCAGCACAATCCCATGCCATCCATGCCCTCCATGATGTTTAAATTCAAGATCACCCCACAGAAAGACTAGGCCAATGCACCACTCACTACCCCTGGGCCTAATGTATGAAAGCTAGGCAAAATGGGGGCAGGCCTGAGAACTCTGCCTGCATTCAAAATGACCCCTTGCCTCCCAGCACATGCCCAGGGCCTGCCTGTACCAGCACTCAAAATGGCCCCCACCCACATGGCCTATCCCCATGAACACCCCAAAAAAATCGAAAAACACAGAAAAATCAGCACAATCCCATGCCATCCATGCCCTCCATGATGTTAAAATTCAAGACACCCCACAGAAAGACTAGGCCCATGCACCACTCACTACCCCTGGTCAAAAGGCCCCAACAACAATCCCAAAAAATCGAAAAACACAGAAAAATCAGCACAATCCCATGCCATCCATGCCCTCCATGTTGTTTAAATTCAAGACACCCCACAGAAAGACTAGGCCCATGCACCACTCACTACCCCTGGTCAAAAGGCCCCAACAACAGCCCAACAAATCGAAAAACACAGAAAAATCAGCACAATCCCATGCCATCCATGCCCTCCATGATGTTTAAATTCAAGACATCCCACAGAAAGACTAGGCCCATGCACCACTCACTACCCCTGGGCCTAATGTATAAAAGCTAGGCAAAATAGGTGCAGGCCTGAGAACACTGCCTGCATTCAAAATGGCCCCTTGCCTCCCAGCACATGCCCAGGGCCTGCCTGTACCAGCACTCAAAATGGCCCCCACCCACATGGCCTGTCCCCATGAACACCCCAAAAAATCGAAAAACACAGAAAAATCAGCACAATCCCATGCCATCCATGCCCTCCATGATGTTAAAATTCAAGACACCCCACAGAAAGACTAGGCCCATGCACCACTCACTACCCCTGGTCAAAAGGCCCCAACAACAGCCCAAAAAATTGAAAAACACAGAAAAATCAGCACAATCCCATGCCATCCATGCCCTCCATGATGTTTAAATTCAAGACACCCCACAGAAAGACTAGGCCCATGCACCACTCACTACATCTGGTCAAAAGGCCCCAACAGCAGCCCAACAAATCGAAAAACACAGAAAAATCAGATCAATCCCATGCCATCCATGCCCTCCATGATGTTTAAATTCAAGACATCCCACAGAAAGACTAGGCCCATGCACCACTCACTACCCCTGGTCACAAGGCCCCAACCACAGCCCAAACAAAATCGAAAAACACAGAAAAATCAGCACAATCCCATGCCATCCATGCCCTCCATGATGTTTAAATTCAAGACACCCCACAGAAAGACTAGGCCCATGCACCACTCACTACCCCTGGGCCTAATGTATGAAAGCTAGGCAAAATGGGTGCAGGCCTGAGAACACTGCCTGCATTCAAAATGGCCCCTTGCCTCCCAGCACATGCCCAGGGCCTGCCTGTACCAGCACTCAAAATGGCCCCCATCTACATGGCCTGTCCCCATGAACACCCCAAAAAATCAAAAAACACAGAAAAATCATCACAATCCTATGCCATCCATGCCCTCCATGATGTTTAAATTCAAGACACCCCACAGAGAGACTAGGCCCATGCACCACTCACTACCCCTGGTCAAAAGGCCACAACAACAGCCCAAAAAATCGAAAAACACAGAAAAATCAGCACAATCCCATGCCATCCATGTTCTCCATGATGTTTAAATTCAAGAAATCCCACAGAAAGACTAGGCCCATGCACCACTCACTACCCCTGGTCAAAAGGCCCCAACAACAGCCCAAAAAATCGAAAAACACAGAAAAATCAGCACAATCCCATGCCATCCATGATGTTTAAATTCAAGACACCCCACAGAAAGACTAGGCCCATGCACCACTCACTACCCCTGGGCCTAATGTATAAAAGCTAGGCAAAATGGGTGCAGGCCTGAGAACACTGCCTGCATTCAAAATGGCCCCTTGCCTCCTAGCACATGCCCAGGGCCTGCCTGTACCAGCACTCAAAATGGCCCCCACCCACATGGCCTGTCCCCATGAACACCCCAAAAAATCGAAAAACGAAGAAAAATCAGCACAATCCTATGCCATCCATGCCCTCCATGATGTTTAAATTCAAGACACCCCACAGAAAGACTAGGCCCATGCACCACTCACTACCCCTGGGCATAATGTATGAAAGCTAGGCAAAATGGGTGCAGGCCTGAGAACACTGCCTGGATTCAAAATGGCCCCTTGCCTCCCAGCACATGCCCAGGGCCTGCCTGTACCAGCACTCAAAATGGCCCCCACCCACATGGCCTATCCCCATGACCACCCCAAAAAATCAAAAAACACAGAAAAATCAGCACAATCCCATGCCATCCATGCCCTCCATGATGTTCAAATTCAAGACACCCCACAGAAAGACTAGGCCCATGCACCACTCACTACTCCTGGTCAAAAGGCCCCAACAACAGCCCAAAAAATCGAAAAACACAGAAAAATCAGCACAATCCCATGCCATCCATGCCCTCCATGATGTTTAAATTCAAGACACCCCACAGAAAGACTAGGCCCATGCACCACTCACTACACCTGGTCAAAAGGCCCCAACAACAGCCCAACAAATCGAAAAACACAGAAAAATCAGCACAATCCCATGCCATCCATGCCCTCCATGATGTTTAAATTCAAGACATCCCACAGAAAGACTAGGCCCATGCACCACTCACTACCCCTGGTCAAAAGGCCCCAACCACAGCCCAAAACAAATCGAAAAACACAGAAAAATCAGCACAATCCCATGCCATCCATGCCCTCCATGATGTTTAAATTCATGACACCCCACAGAAAGACTAGGCCCATGCACCACTCACTACCCCTGGGCCTATTGTATGAAAGCTAGGCAAAATGGGTGCAGGCCTGAGAACACTGCCTGCATTCAAAATGGCCCCTTGCCTCCCAGCAAATGCTCAGGGCCTGCCTGTACCAGCACTCAAAATGGCCCCCACCCACATGGCCTGTCCCTATGAACACCCCAAAAAATCGAAAAACAAAGAAAAATCAGCACAATCCTATGCCATCCATGCCCTCCATGATGTTTAAATTCAAGACACCCCACAGAGAGACTAGGCCCATGCACCACTCACTACCCCTGGTCAAAAGGCCCCAACAACAGCCCAACAAATCGAAAAAACACAGAAAAATCAGCACAATCCCATGCCATCCATGCCCTCCATGATGTTTAAATTCAAGATCACCCCACAGAAAGACTAGGCCCATGCACCACTCACTACCCCTGGGCCTAATGTATGAAAGCTAGGCAAAATGGGGGCAGGCCTGAGAACTCTGCCTGCATTCAAAATGGCCCCTTGCCTCCCAGCACATGCCCAGGGCCTGCCTGTACCAGCACTCAAAATGGCCCCCACCCACATGGCCTATCCCCATGAACACCCCAAAAAAATCGAAAAACACAGAAAAATCAGCACAATCCCATGCCATCCATGCCCTCCATGATGTTAAAATTCAAGACACCCCACAGAAAGACTAGGCCCATGCACCACTCACTACCCCTGGTCAAAAGGCCCCAACAACAGCCCAACAAATCGAAAAACACAGAAAAATCAGCACAATTCCATGCCATCCATGCCCTCCATGTTGTTTAAATTCAAGACACCCCACAGAAAGACTAGGCCCATGCACCACTCACTACCCCTGGTCAAAAGGCCCCAACAACAGCCCAACAAATCGAAAAACACAGAAAAATCAGCACAATCCCATGCCATCCATGCCCTCCATGATGTTTAAATTCAAGACATCCCACAGAAATACTAGGCCCATGCACCACTCACTACCCCTGGTCAAAAGGCCCCAACCACAGCCCCAAAAAAAATCGAAAAACACAGAAAAATCAGCACAATCCCATGCCATCCATGCCCTCCATGATGTTTAAATTCAAGACACCCCACAGAGAGACCAGGCCCATGCACCACTCACTACCCCTGGTCAAAAGGCCCCAACAACAGCCCAAAAAATCGAAAAACACAGAAAAATCAGCACAATCCCATGCCATCCATGCCCTCCATGATGTTTAAATTCAAGACACCCCACAGAAAGACTAGGCCCATGCACGACTCACTACCCCTGGGCCTAATGTATGAAAGCTAGGCAAAATGGGTGCAGGCCTGAGAACACTGCCTGCATTCAAAATGGCCATTTGCCTCCCAGCACATGCCCAGGACCTGCCTGTACCAGCACTCAAAATGGCCCCCACCCACATGGCCTGTCCCCATGAACACCCCAAAAAATCGAAAAACACAGAAAAATCAGCACAATCCCATGCTATCTATGCCCTCCATGATGTTTAAATTCAAGACACCCCACAGAAAGACTAGGCCCATGCACCACTCACTACCCCTGGTCAAAAGGCCAAACAACAGCCCAAAAAATCGAAAAACACAAAAAACAGCACAATCCCATGCCATCCATGCCCTCCATGATGTTTAAATTCAAGGCATCCCACAGAAAGACTAGGCCCATGCACCACTCACTACCCCTGGTCAAAAGGCCCCAACAACAGCCCAAAAAACCGAAAAACACAGAAAAATCAGCACAATCCCATGCCATCCATGCCCTCCATGATGTTTAAATTCAAGACACCCCACAGAAAGACTAGGCCCATGCACCACTCACTACCCCTGGGCCTAATGTATGAAAGCTAGGCAAAATGGGTGCAGGCCTGAGAACACTGCCTGCATTCAAAATGGCCCCTTGCCTCCCAGCACATGCCCAGGGCCTGCCTGTACCAGCACTCAAAATGGCCCCCACCCACATGTCCTGTCCCCAGGAACACCCCAAAAAATCGAAAAACACAGAAAAATCAGCACAATCCCATGCCATCCATGCCCTCCATGATGTTTAAATTCAAGACACCCCACAGAAAGACTAGGCCCATGCACCACTCACTACCCCTGGTCAAAAGGCCCCAACAACAGCCCAAAAAATCGAAAAACACAGAAAGATCAGCACAATCCCATGCCATCCATGCCCTCCATGATGTTTAAATTCAAGACACCCCACAGAAAGACTAGGCCCATGCACCACTCACTACCCCTGGGCCTATTGTATGAAAGCTAGGCAAAATGGGTGCAGGCCTGAGAACACTGCCTGCATTCAAAATGGCCCCTTGCCTCCCAGCAAATGCCCAGGGCCTGCCTGTACCAGCACTCAAAATGGCCCCCACCCACATGGCCTGTCCCCATGAACACCCCAAAAAATCGAAAAACAAAGAAAAATCAGCACAATCCTATGCCATCCATGCCCTCCATGATGTTTAAATTCAAGACACCCCACAGAGAGACTAGGCCCATGCACCACTCACTACCCCTGGTCAAAAGGCCCCAACAACAGCCCAACAAATCGAAAAAACACAGAAAAATCAGCACAATCCCATGCCATCCATGCCCTCCATGATGTTTAAATTCAAGATCACCCCACAGAAAGACTAGGCCCATGCACCACTCACTACCCCTGGGCCTAATGTAGGAAAGCTAGGCAAAATGGGGGCAGGCCTGAGAACTCTGCCTGCATTCAAAATGGCCCCTTGCCTCCCAGCACATGCCCAGGGCCTGCCTGTACCAGCACTCAAAATGGCCCCCACCCACATGGCCTATCCCCATGAACACCCCAAAAAATCGAAAAACACAGAAAAATCAGCACAATCCCATGCCATCCATGCCCTCCATGATGTTAAAATTCAAGACACCCCACAGAAAGACTAGGCCCATGCACCACTCACTACCCCTGGTCAAAAGGCCCCAACAACAGCCCAACAAATCGAAAAACACAGAAAAATCAGCACAATCCCATGCCATCCATGCCCTCCATGTTGTTTAAATTCAAGACACCCCACAGAAAGACTAGGCCCATGCACCACTCACTACCCCTGGTCAAAAGGCCCCAACAACAGCCCAACAAATCGAAAAACACAGAAAAATCAGCACAATCCCATGCCATCCATGCCCTCCATGATGTTTAAATTCAAGACATCCCACAGAAATACTAGGCCCATGCACCACTCACTACCCCTGGTCAAAAGGCCCCAACAACAGCCCAAAAAATCGAAAAACACAGAAAAATCAGCACAATCCCATGCCATCCATGCCCTCCATGATGTTTAAATTCAAGACACCCCACAGAAAGACTAGGCCCATGCACGACTCACTACCCCTGGGCCTAATGTATGAAAGCTAGGCAAAATGGGTGCAGGCCTGAGAACACTGCCTGCATTCAAAATGGCCATTTGCCTCCCAGCACATGCCCAGGACCTGCCTGTACCAGCACTCAAAATGGCCCCCACCCACATGGCCTGTCCCCATGAACACCCCAAAAAATCAAAAAACACAGAAAAATCAGCACAATCCCATGCTATCCATGCCCTCCATGATGTTTAAATTCAAGACACCCCACAGAAAGACTAGGCCCATGCACCACTCACTACCCCTGGTCAAAAGGCCAAACAACAGCCCAAAAAATCGAAAAACACAGAAAAAACAGCACAATCCCATGCCATCCATGCCCTCCATGATGTTTAAATTCAAGGCATCCCACAGAAAGACTAGGCCCATGCACCACTCACTACCCCTGGTCAAAAGGCCCCAACAACAGCCCAAAAAACCGAACAACACAGAAAAATCAGCACAATCCCATGCCATCCATGCCCTCCATGATGTTTAAATTCAAGACACCCCACAGAAAGACTAGGCCCATGCACCACTCACTACCCCTGGGCCTAATGTATGAAAGCTAGGCAAAATGGGTGCAGGCCTGAGAACACTGCCTGCATTCAAAATGGCCCCTTGCCTCCCAGCACATGCCCAGGGCCTGCCTGTACCAGCACTCAAAATGGCCCCCACCCACATGTCCTGTCCCCAGGAACACCCCAAAAAATCGAAAAACACAGAAAAATCAGCACAATGCCATGCCATCCATGCCCTCCATGATGTTTAAATTCAAGACACCCCACAGAAAGACTAGGCCCATGCACCACTCACTACCCCTGGTCAAAAGGCCCCAACAACAGCCCAAAAAATCGAAAAACACAGAAAGATCAGCACAATCCCATGCCATCCATGCCCTCCATGATGTTTAAATTCAAGACACCCCACAGAAAGACTAGGCCCATGCACCACTCACTACCCCTGGGCCTATTGTATGAAAGCTAGGCAAAATGGGTGCAGGCCTGAGAACACTGCCTGCATTCAAAATGGCCCCTTGCCTCCCAGCAAATGCCCAGGGCCTGCCTGTACCAGCACTCAAAATGGCCCCCATCCACATGGCCTGTCCCCATGAACACCCCAAAAAATCGAAAAACAAAGAAAAATCAGCACAATCCTATGCCATCCATGCCCTCCATGATGTTTAAATTCAAGACACCCCACAGAGAGACTAGGCCCATGCACCACTCACTACCCCTGGTCAAAAGGCCCCAACAACAGCCCAACAAATCGAAAAAACACAGAAAAATCAGCACAATCCCATGCCATCCATGCCCTCCATGATGTTTAAATTCAAGATCACCCCACAGAAAGACTAGGCCCATGCACCACTCACTACCCCTGGGCCTAATGTAGGAAAGCTAGGCAAAATGGGGGCAGGCCTGAGAACTCTGCCTGCATTCAAAATGGCCCCTTGCCTCCCAGCACATGCCCAGGGCCTGCCTGTACCAGCACTCAAAATGGCCCCCACCCACATGGCCTATCCCCATGAACACCCCAAAAAATCGAAAAACACAGAAAAATCAGCACAATCCCATGCCATCCATGCCCTCCATGATGTTAAAATTCAAGACACCCCACAGAAAGACTAGGCCCATGCACCACTCACTACCCCTGGTCAAAAGGCCCCAACAACAATCCCAAAAAATCGAAAAACACAGAAAAATCAGCACAATCCCATGCCATCCATGCCCTCCATGTTGTTTAAATTCAAGACACCCCACAGAAAGACTAGGCCCATGCACCACTCACTACCCCTGGTCAAAAGGCCCCAACAACAGCCCAACAAATCGAAAAACACAGAAAAATCAGCACAATCCCATGCCATCCATGCCCTCCATGATGTTTAAATTCAAGACATCCCACAGAAATACTAGGCCCATGCACCAATCACTACCCCTGGTCAAAAGGCCCCAACCACAGCCCCAAAAAAAATCGAAAAACACAGAAAAATCAGCACAATCCCATGCCATCCATGCCCTCCATGATGTTTAAATTCAAGACACCCCACAGAGAGACCAGGCCCATGCACCACTCACTACCCCTGGTCAAAAGGCCCCAACAACAGCCCAGAAAATCGAAAAACACAGAAAAATCAGCACAATCCCATGCCATCCATGCCCTCCATGATGTTTAAATTCAAGACACCCCACAGAAAGACTAGGCCCATGCACCACTCACTACCCCTGGTCAAAAGGCCCCAACAACAGCCCAAAAAATCGAAAAACACAGAAAAATCAGCACAATCCCATGCCATCCATGCTCTCCATGATGTTTAAATTCAAGACACCCCACAGAAAGACTAGGCCCATGCACGACTCACTACCCCTGGGCCTAATGTATGAAAGCTAGGCAAAATGGGTGCAGGCCTGAGAACACTGCCTGCATTCAAAATGGCCATTTGCCTCCCAGCACATGCCCAGGACCTGCCTGTACCAGCACTCAAAATGGCCCCCACCCACATGGCCTGTCCCCATGAACACCCCAAAAAATCGAAAAACACAGAAAAATCAGCACAATCCCATGCTATCCATGCCCTCCATGATGTTTAAATTCAAGACACCCCACAGAAAGACTAGGCCCATGCACCACTCACTACCCCTGGTCAAAAGGCCAAACAACAGCCCAAAAAATCGAAAAACACAGAAAAATCAGCACAATCCCATGCCATCCATGCCCTCCATGATGTTTAAATTCAAGACATCCCACAGAAAGACTAGGCCCATGCACCACTCACTACCCCTGGTCAAAAGGCCCCAACAACAGCCCCAAAAATCGAAAAACACAGAAAAATCAGCACAATCCCATGCCATCCATGCCCTCCATGATGTTTAAATTCAAGACACCCCACAGAGAGACTAGGCCCATTTACCACTCACTACCCCTGGTCAAAAGGCCCCAACAACAGCCCAAAAAATCGAAAAACACAGAAAAATAAGCACAATCCCATGCCATCCATGCCCTCCATGATGTTTAAATTCAAGACACCCCACAGAAAGACTAGGCCCATGCACCACTCACTACCCCTGGGCCTAATGTATGAAAGCTAGGCAAAATGGGTGCAGGCCTGAGAACACTGCCTGCATTCAAAATGGCCCCTTGCCTCCCAGCACATGCCAAGGGCCTGCCTGTACCAGCACTCAAAATGGCCCCCACCCACATGGCCTGTCCCCATGAACACCCCAAAAAATCGAAAAACACAGAAAAATCAGCACGATCCCATGCCATCCATGCCCTCCATGATGTTTAAATTCAAGACACCCCACAGAAAGACTAGGTCCATGCACCACTCACTACCCCTGGTCAAAAGGCCCCAACAACAGCCCAACAAATCGAAAAACACAGAAAAATCAGCACAATCCCATGCCATCCATGATGTTTAAATTCAAGACATCCCACAGAAAGACTAGGCCCATGCACCACTCACTACCCCTGGTCAAAAGGCGCCAACAACAGCCCAAAAAATCGAAAAACACAGAAAAATCAGCACAATCCCATGCCATCCATGCCCTCCATGATGTTTAAATTCAAGACACCCCACAGAAAGACTAGGCCCATGCACCACTCACTACCCCTGGGCCTAATGTATGAAAGCTAGGCAAAATGGGTACAGGCCTGAGAACACTGCCTGCATTCAAAATGGCCCCTTGCCTCCCAGCACATGCCCAGGGCCGGCCTGTACCAGCACTCAAAATGGCCCCCACCCACATGGCCTGTCCCCATGAACACCCCAAAAAATCAAAAAACACAGAAAAATCAGCACAATCCCATGCCATCCATGCCCTCCATGTTGTTTAAATTCAAGACACCCCACAGAAAGACTAGGCCCATGCACCACTCACTACCCCTGGTCAAAAGGCCCCAACAACAGCCCAACAAATCGAAAAACACAGAAAAATCAGCACAATCCCATGCCATCCATGCCCTCCATGATGTTTAAATTCAAGACATCCCACAGAAATACTAGGCCCATGCACCAATCACTACCCCTGGTCAAAAGGCCCCAACCACAGCCCCAAAAAAAATCGAAAAACACAGAAAAATCAGCACAATCCCATGCCATCCATGCCCTCCATGATGTTTAAATTCAAGACACCCCACAGAGAGACCAGGCCCATGCACCACTCACTACCCCTGGTCAAAAGGCCCCAACAACAGCCCAAAAAATCGAAAAACACAGAAAAATCAGCACAATCCCATGCCATCCATGCCCTCCATGATGTTTAAATTCAAGACACCCCACAGAAAGACTAGGCCCATGCACCACTCACTACCCCTGGTCAAAAGGCCCCAACAACAGCCCAAAAAATCGAAAAACACAGAAAAATCAGCACAATCCCATGCCATCCATGCCCTCCATGATGTTTAAATTCAAGACACCCCACAGAAAGACTAGGCCCATGCACGACTTACTTCCCCTGGGCCTAATGTATGAAAGCTAGGCAAAATGGGTGCAGGCCTGAGAACACTGCCTGCATTCAAAATGGCCATTTGCCTCCCAGCACATGCCAAGGACCTGCCTGTACCAGCACTCAAAATGGCCCCCACCCACATGGCCTGTCCCCATGAACACCCCAAAAAATCGAAAAACACAGAAAAATCAGCACAATCCCATGCTATCCATGCCCTCCATGATGTTTAAATTCAAGACACCCCACAGAAAGACTAGGCCCATGCACCACTCACTACCCCTGGTCAAAAGGCCAAACAACAGCCCAAAAAATCGAAAAACACAGCAAAATCAGCACAATCCCATGCCATCCATGCCCTCCATGATGTTTAAATTCAAGACATCCCACAGAAAGACTAGGCCCATGCACCACTCACTACCCCTGGTCAAAAGGCCCCAACAACAGCCCAACAAATCGAAAAACCCAGAAAAATCAGCACAATCCCATGCCATCCATGCCCTCCATGATGTTTAAATTCAAGACATCCCACAGAAAGACTAGGCCCATGCACCACTCACTACCCCTGGTCAGAAGGCCCCAACAACAGCCCTAAAAATCGAAAAACACAGAAAAATCAGCACAATCCCATGCCATCCATGCCCTCCATGATGTTTAAATTCAAGACACCCCACAGAGAGACTAGGCCCATTTACCACTCACTACCCCTGGTCAAAAGGCCCCAACAACAGCCCAAAAAATCGAAAAACACAGAAAAATAAGCACAATCCCATGCCATCCATCCCGTCCATGATGTTTAAATTCAAGACACCCCACAGAAAGACTAGGCCCATGCACCACTCACTACCCCTGGGCCTAATGTATGAAAGCTAGGCAAAATGGGTGCAGGCCTGAGAACACTGCCTGCATTCAAAATGGCCCCTTGCCTCCCAGCACATGCCAAGGGCCTGCCTGTACCAGCACTCAAAATGGCCCCCACCCACATGGCCTGTCCCCATGAACACCCCAAAAAATCGAAAAACACAGAAAAATCAGCACAATCCCATGCCATCCATGCCCTCCATGATGTTTAAATTCAAGACACCCCACAGAAAGACTAGGTCCATGCACCACTCACTACCCCTGGTCAAAAGGCTCCAACAACAGCCCAACAAATCGAAAAACATAGAAAAATCAGCACAATCCCATGCCATCCATGATGTTTAAATTCAAGACATCCCACAGAAAGACTAGGCCCATGCACCACTCACTACCCCTGGTCAAAAGGCCCCAACAACAGCCCAAAAAATCGAAAAACACAGAAAAATCAGCACAATCCCATGCCATCCATGCCCTCCATGATGTTTAAATTCAAGACACCCCACAGAAAGACTAGGCCCATGCACCACTCACTACCCCTGGGCCTAATGTATGAAAGCTAGGCAAAATGGGTACAGGCCTGAGAACACTGCCTGCATTCAAAATGGCCCCTTGCCTCCCAGCACATGCCCAGGGCCGGCCTGTACCAGCACTCAAAATGGCCCCCACCCACATGGCCTGTCCCCATGAACACCCCAAAAAATCGAAAAACACAGAAAAATCAGCACAATCCCATGTCATCCATGCCCTCCATGATGTTTAAATTCAAGACACCCTACAGAGAGACTAGGCCCATGCACCACTCACTACCCCTGGTCAAAAGGCCCCAACAGCCAAAAAAAAATCGAAAAACACAGAAAAATCAGCACAATCCCAAACCATCCATGCCCTCCATGATGTTTAAATTCAAGACACCCCACAGAAAGCCTAGGCCCATGCACCACTCACTACCCCTGGTCAAAAGGCCCCAACAACAGCCCAAAAAATCGAAAAACACAGAAAAATCAGCACAATCCCATGCCATCCATGCCCTCCATGATGTTTAAATTCAAGACACCCCACAGAAAGACTAGGCCCATGCACGACTCACTACCCCTGGGCCTAATGTATGAAAGCTAGGCAAAATGGGTGCAGGCCTGAGAACACTGCCTGCATTCAAAATGGCCATTTGCCTCCCAGCACATGCCCAGGACCTGCCTGTACCAGCACTCAAAACGGCCCCCACCCACATGGCCTGTCCCCATGAACACCCCAAAAAATCGAAAAACACAGAAAAATCAGCACAATCCCATGCCATCCATGCCCTCCATGATGTTTAAATTCAAGACACCCCACAGAGAGACTAGGCCCATGCACCACTCACTACCCCTGGTCAAAAGGCCCCAACAACAGCCCAAAAAAATCGAAAAACACAGAAAAATCAGCACAATCCCATGCCATCCATGCCCTCCATGATGTTTAAATTCAAGACATCCCACAGAAAGACTAGGCCCATGCACCACTCACTACCCCTGGTCAAAAAGCCCCAACAGCCCAAAAAATCGAAAAACACAGAAAAATCAGCACAATCCCATGCCATCCATGCCCTCCATGATGATGATGATGATGATAGAAATTTATAATGCGCAAAACAATAACCCGCAGGTGTCAAGGCGCCTAACAATACAATCAGAATTAAAACAGACGTCCTTACATATAGGCTTGTCGGAAGAGACGAGTTTTTAGGGCATTGCGGAATTTCTGTAAAGATGGAAGGGATCTCAGGTCAAGAGGAAGATCATTCCACCACTTGGGGGCTAGCGTGGAAAAAGCCTTGCCACCCCATTTAGCTCTTCGTACGCGGGGGGCTGTCAAAAGCAATTTCCCGGAGGAGCGCAAGTTCCTACCGGGAGTGTAATGGGAGATGATAGACCCAATACCAGTGTCGCTGTTTTGAGCGATGGCTCTGTAAGTCATGCAAAGGACTTTGAACCGGATTCGAAATTCTATCGGTAGCCAATGCAGCGTTTTCCTGGCCGCAGTGGTTAAGGAGCGTCTGGGAATATCCAGGACAAATCTGGCTATGGCGTTTTGGACCACCTGTAAGCGCTGTAGGTGGCTCCGGTTTAGCCCAGCATACAGCGCATTACAGTAGTCCAAACGGGAGCCAATGAGTGCGACAGCTATTTGCTTTCTAGCTTGCAAGGAAAGATATTTCCTGATCCTTCGCAGGGTGTGAATCAAGCCCCAGCAGGTAGAAACCGTTCTGCTCACCTGACTGCCCATATCAAGGGCTGGATCTATCATCACCCCAAGGTTCTTAGCAGATGATGTGGGGGAGGGACATATTCCTAGTGAGTCAGGCCACCAGTTTGCTGACCAGATGTTTTGTTCCCCGCCGAACACCAACACCTCAGTCTTCTCCCCATTCAGTTTAAGAGAGTTCTGAATCATCCAGTGACCGACCGCCTCCATACAAGATCTAAACTTGGAGGCGGTAAGCACATCTGAATGGGGGAGAGAGACGAGTATTTGGGTGTCATCTGCATAGGACACTACCTCCATCCCGAAAGATCTTATTAGCCTGGCTAGTGGGGTCACATAGATGTTGAAAAGGGTCGGACTAAGCGCCGACCCTTGGGGGACCCCACACAGCACTGGTCGGGATGGAGATAGGAACTCCCCCAGCTTGACTCTTTGTTCCCTCCCAATTAGGAAAGAGGTCAAGAGATCCAAGGCAGCACCCTTCACCCCCACCTCCCTCAGGCGAGATGTAAGCACTGAGGGGGAGAGGGTATCGAAAGCCGCTGTTAGATCTAGTAGGACCAGGAGGGTGGTCTGGCCCCCATCTACTGTTGTGCGGATCTTATCAAGCACGATGGTGAGGGCTGACTCGGTGCTATGTTCCCTCCTAAATCCATGCTGGGAGGGGTCCAAGCATCCCGAGCTTTCCACAAAGATAGCGAGGTGCTTGTTGAGATGTGCCTCAAGCATCTTCGCTGGGGCAGGAAGCAGCGAGATGGGACGAAAGTTTTTTAGGACCTCCGGGTCAAGGGAGGCCTTTTTTAACAGGGGTTTCACTACCGCCTTCTTCCACTCCATAGGGAAAATGCCATCCCTGATGGCTAGATTAATTATTTCTAGCAGAGGTGGTAAGAAAGTCTCCCTACACTGCTTGATGATTTTCAGTGGGCAGGTATCCAGGGGAGAGCCAGAATTGATCTTATTGAGCAGGATCTCCAGATCTTGTAAGGCCAGCGGAGGAAAGAAGTCCAAGGTGTACCGTGGGGAGATGTCTGTAGTAGTCATATTCATCTCAACCCGAGTGATGGACTCACTGACGCAAACTCTTTGTTCCTCAAGAGCCAAGTGGATATCCTGTATTTTAGTGTGGAAAAAGGAGGCTATCCTGTCACATAGGTCCTGCGAGGGAATAACAGGATCAGGGGCTTTCAAGTTGACTAAAGAGTCAACGGTTTTAAAGAGCTCCTTCGGCGAGGACAGTGAGGTGGTCAGGGTTACAAAGTAGTCTTGTTTGGCCTGTGTAATCTCAGCTTTATATTTCCTAACAAGGAGTTTATGTGCTTCCTTGTTCTTGGGATCCCAGCTAGCGTGCCAGAGCCTCTCCTTTCTCCTCACTTCCTGCCTAAGAAGTCTGAGGGAATCAGAGAACCAGGGGGCAGATGGTCTCTTTCTGGCTCGGCGGCGGGACTGTACTGGGGCCAATTTATTCAAGGCCTCGGTGGTGACCTGTTCAAAATTGCCAACTGCAGTCTGTACGCTGTCCAAGCCAGCGACAGAAAGGCTTGCAGCCCAGGGCGCGAAGGAATCACTGCTAAGATTCCTGAAATTTCTGGCAGTTTCCATTACATGATTCCCTCTTTTACTGGAATCCACCCTATGGTATTCCAAAGAGAAAGGAACCGCAAGATGATCAGACCAAGATAGGTGCATCGGATCCTTGATGGTCAGCCGAGAGTCATTGGAGAAAATGCCATCCAAAGTATGGCCTGCACGATGAGTGGCTCCGCTGACTCGTTGCGTGAGTCCACATGACCCCAGCGCCTCGATGAGACATGATGTGTCAGATAGATCATGTCGTTCTAAGTGATAATTAAAATCACCTAGGATGGAAGAGTTTTGTTGGCCAAAATAAGGTTCCAGGGCCTGGAGAAGGTTGTGCGTAAAGTGAGTTCTCGAGCCAGGTGGTCGATATACTAAGATCCCATTAAAAAAGGGGCATTGTCCTTCCTTTATTGTGAAATAGAGTGCCTGAAAGCTATCCGGAAAGTCGGGTATGGGTACAAAATGGCATTGCAGGTGGTCTTTGTGAAGGATCGCTAACCCCCCTCCCACTTGACCCTGTCTATCTAGTCTGACCAAACAGTACCCTTCTGGGACCGCCTCAATTAGGTCAGGGTCAGAAGAATCCTTGGCCCATGTCTCCGTGATAAACACTATGGTAGGTGTTTTATCCAGTACCAGCTCTTTAAACATTATTTTATTCTTAACAAGTGAACGGGCATTAAGCAGAATGCCTTCTACTCCTACTATCTTATGGCTGGAAGTGGCGGGAGGGCCAGAAAGAGGATATTTAGGGACGGGATTAGGAAACCTACGCGTGAGGTGGCAGCCGCAGTAAAGGGGAAGAAGAAGGTCATCCGGCTCATAGGAATACGAGCATCGCTGTCGGCGTGGTTTCAATCCCAGCAGTTGCTGGAGAGAATCGCTGTAGATGATTGCTCCATGATGTTTAAATTCAAGACACCCCACAGAAAGACTAGGCCCATGCACCACTCACTACCACTGGGCCTAATGTATGAAAGCTAGGCAAAATGGGTGCAGGCCTGAGAACACTGCCTGAATTCAAAATGGCCCCTTGCCTCCCAGCACATGCCCAGGGCCTGCCTGTACCAGCACTCAAAATGGCCCCCACCCACATGGCCTGTCCCCATGAACACCCCAAAAAATCGAAAAACACAGAAAAATCAGCACAATCCCATGCCATCCATGCCCTCCATGATGTTTAAATTCAAGACACCCCACAGAAAGACTAGGCCCATGCACCACTCACTACCCCTGGTCAAAAGGCCCCAACAACAGCCCAAAAAATCGAAAAACACAGAAAAATCAGCACAATCCCATGCCATCCAAGAACTCAATGATGTTTAAATTCGAGACACCCCACAGAAAGACTAGGCCCATGCACCACTCACTACCCCTGGGCCTAATGTATGAAAGCTAGGCAAAATGGGTGCAGGCCTGAGAACACTGCCTGCATTCAAAATGCCCCCTTGCCTCCCAGCACATGCCCAGGGCCTGCCTGTACCAGCACTCAAAATGGCCCCCACCCACATGGCCTGTCCCCATGAACACCCCAAAAAATCGAAAAACACAGAAAAATCAGCACAATCCTATGCCATCCATGCCCTCCATGATGTTTAAATTCAAGACACCCCACAGAGAGACTAGGCCCATGCACCACTCACTACCCCTGGTCAAAAGGCCCCAACAACAGCCCAACAAATCGAAAAACACAGAAAATTCAGCACAATCCCATGCCATCCATGCCCTCCATGATGTTTAAATTCAAGACACCCCACAGAAAGACTAGGCCCATGCACCACTCACTACCCCTGGGCATAATGTATGAAAGCTAGGCAAAATGGGTACAGGCCTGAGAACACTGCCTGGATTCAAAATGGCCAGTTGCCTCCCAGCACATGCCCAGGGCCTGCCTGTACCAGCACTCAAAATGGCCCCCACCCACATGGCCTGTCCCCATGAACACCCCAAAAAAAACGAAAAACACTGAAAAATCAGCACAATCCCATGCCATCCATGCCCTCCATGATGTTTAAATTCAAGACACCCCACAAAAAGACTAGGCCCATGCACCACTCACTACCCCTGGTCAAAAGCCCCAACAGCAGCCCAAAAAATCGAAAAACACAGAAAAATCAGCACAATCCCATGCCATCCATGCCCTCCATGATGTTTAAATTCAAGACACCCCACAGAAAGACTAGGCCCATGCACCACTCACTACCCCTGGTCAAAAGGCCCCAACAACAGCCCAAAAAAATCGAAAAACACAGAAAAATCAGCACAATCCCATGCCATCCATACCCTCCATGATGTTTAAATTCAAGACACCCCACAGAAAGACTAGGCCCATGCACGACTCACTACCCCTGGGCCTAATGTATGAAAGCTAGGCAAAATGGGTGCAGGCCTGAGAACACTGCCTGCATTCAAAATGGCCCCTTGCCTCCCAGCACATGCCCAGGGCCTGCCTGTACCTGCACTCAAAATGGCCCCCACCCACATGGCCTGTCCCCATGAACACCCCAAAAAATCGAAAAACACAGAAAAATCAGCACAATCCGATGCTATCCATGCCCTCCATGATGTTTAAATTCAAGACACCCCACAGAAAGACTAGGCCCATGCACCACTCACTACCCCTGGTCAAAAGGCCCAACAACAGCCCAAAAAATCGAAAAACACAGAAAAATCAGAAAAATCCCATGCCATCCATGCCCTCCATGATGTTTAAATTCAAGACACCCCACAGAAAGACTAAGCCCATGCACCACTCACTACCCCTGGTCAAAAGGCCCCAACAACAGCCCAAAAAAATCGAAAAACACAGAAAAATCAGCGCAATCCCATGCCATCCATGCCCTCCATGATGTTTAAATTCAAGACACCCCGCAGAAAGATTAGGCCCATGCACCACTCACTACCCCTGGTCAAAAGGCCCCAACAACAGCCCAAAAATCAAATCGAAAATTCCAAAATTGTAGTTGCAGCAACTGTAATGCCCCAAACAAACTTGCTTGTGAAATTTCTAATCCAAAAGTGATCCAAAGAAAGTCAAAAAGGCCTCAAATCCAAATATCCAGCAGCATCCACAAAAAGTAATCCTTCCAGGTCAAGATCCGAATGAAAGTGACCAGCGTATGAAGAAAGCACTGGTAGGAGCCTGCTGGACAGGAACAGGAAGTTGGAGACTGTGGGGCATTTCCTTCCTCCCCCCCCCCCTCCAAAATGGACTCCTTTTTTTTTTTTTTAAATATTTTTATTGAAGGGTTCCCCCCCCCTCTTTTTTTTCCCCCCATAAGGTGTGGACAGGGCACAATAGCATTCAATGTAGTACATCGCAGAATCATATATACGTTAGGGAATTATACAAAGCATAAAACCAATTGTGATATCAAGTCATGCATAGTTTTTCCAAGATAAATCATATATACAATAGATACATAAACTTCTATACAATGCGTTCTCAATTTCCTCCCCCCCCCCCCCCAGTAAATCAATAATCAATAATCGGGACCTTGTTTCCATCGAATAAGGGGCTCCCATATTTGCAGACCAAGTTTCTTGCCTTTTCTCCCCCTCCTCGCATAAATAGCTGATTCTAACTTTTGAATAGATAATACCTTACCCAGCCATTGATGATATGTAGGAGGGTTAGGATCCAACCATGCCGAAGCCACTAGTAGTCTGAGAATTGCCAATACTACAAATAGGAAATTTTCGTTATTCACGTGTGTCTCAGGGTTGACTCCTAGTAACATTACCACTGGGTTTAATTCTATTGTAATTGCTAATGCACTCTGCAAAAATTTCTCAATATCCCGTTTTATACTATTTAAATGTGGGCAGAGTGAGAAAATATGTATTAGGTCCGCCCCTGGACTACCACATCTGAAGCAGGTGGTGTCCGAAAGACCCCCCCATTGAGCAATTTTCCCAGGCATATAGTACAGATGAAATAGGGTCTTATAATGTTGAGCCTGTAATGATGATGAGCATAACAATTTTCTTCCCATCTCTAATGACTCTGAGAAGATATCACTATTTATATCCAAATCTTCAGACCACCTATTGATCCATTTCTCCATGTCATCTTTCTTTAATATTGTCATCTCAGAGTAAAATCTCTTTATAGTGCAGTCCAAGCCTACATCTATAATATCCATCAATACATTTCTATCGAACCCCAAAGGCCCTCCTTTCCTGTTTATTAAACAGCTCCTTATTTGAAGATATTTAAAAAAGTGTTTTGTGTCTAAGGTATGTCGAGCCTGTAGCTCAACAAATTGTAAAATACCTTGGGGTCCCTGAATATCTCCAATCTTTCTTATCCCCCGCCTCTCCCAATCTTGGAATACAGCTCCCGAAAAGACCATACTAGGGAGGGAAGGGTTGTTTTTGAACCTAGTGTAAAAATTATATTTCCCAATTCCTATCTTTTTCGATATTCCCTTCCAAACATTATACGCAGCCATTAGGGTCTTAAACCGTGTTCTTTTGTAATAGCTTTCCTCAGTGAATCTCAAAAAAATATTTTCCGCATTTTTACCTAAAACCAAACCATAGATTGCAAGTGAACCGACATTGTCCCAATCATCTACATCAGCCCCCCCTACCAGTCCCAACATGTTTTGGAATGCAGCAGCCCAATAATACACTTTTAAATCTGGTAAAGACCAACCCCCCACGCTCCCGCGGTAGAGACATATATCTCAGTGCCCTGCGTGTCTTTCCTTTAGCCCAGATAAAGCGATTGATCATTTGTTCACATATCTTAAACCACTTGTTTTCAAATAAAAGTGGGATTGCCCTAAATATATACAAAAATTTTGGCAATATCATCATTTTAATAATATTGACCCGACCTACTAATGATAAGTGTAGATTTTCGTACCGGTCCAGGTCCTTCTTTGTTTTACTTATTATTGGAGCAATATTATTTTCTACCAAATTATTTATATCAGCTGATATTTTTATTCCAAGATAGGTCCCCGCCTGAACCACACGGTTATCATCACACGTAGTCACTGAGTTTTTAATAATCTGAGTCTTGGAGGCATTTATGGCGTACCCCGATATCCGTCCAAATCTGCGGGCCTCTTCTTCTATAAAATCTGTTGCCTCTGTGGGGTTTGGTGTTATCACCGCCACGTCATCAGCATAAGCCAATATCTTACACGGTCCCAACAATGTTGGCAACGAGGTTATCTCTGGGCAAAGATCCAGTTTACGGATCAATGGAACCATAACCATGGCAAACAGTAGTGGGGAACATGGGCACCCCTGCCGTGTACCCCTTTTAATTGAAAATTGACCTGTAGTGCCCCCGTTGACTCTTAAAGCCAGGGCCGGTTCTTTATATAGAGTTTGTAATGCTTTTATAAACCCACCCCTAAGTCCAGCTCTTGCCAAAGTATACCACAAATAGTCCCAGGAGACCCGATCAAACGCTTTTTCAGCGTCCAGCAGCATTACTGCCATCGGGTCTCCTGTGACTTCAGTGGCATCAAACAATGTTATTACTCTCCTAGTATGGTGGGTCGTTCCTCTACCAGGAATAAAGCCATGTTGAGTAGAGCAGACTAATGAACTTATCACCTCTGCAAATCTCGTTGCCAACATTTTTGAATATATTTTAGTATCGTTATTCATTAATGTAATGGGACGATATGACCCAGGCTCGTCATGCGGCTTGCCTTTTTTGAGAATCAAAACGATGTCTGCACCCCCCCACGACTTTGGTATAGACTGACCGAGCTGGGCAGATTGAATCACTCTAGTTAACTCTTGTGACAGCACTCCCCAGAAAGTTTTATAGAATTCTAGAGGTATCTGGTCGGGACCAGCAGCCTTTCCTGAGGGAAGTTTACCCATAGCTTCCTTAACCTCTTCCACCTCTAACTGAGTTTCTAATCTATCTGCTTCTTCATCCGAGATCCTCTCAGTTGGTATATTCTCCAAGTAATCCCTAATCTCTTCATTACTACAGGGGTATTGGTGATCATAGAGGGTCTGGTAGAATTTCCTAAATACTTCCCTAATCTCTTCCGGGCCAGTTTGTATATTACCATTTTCATCTCTAATTTGCCTAACCGTCCCTGCTGCCGCTATCTGCCTAGTACGCATAGCCAGTACATGCCCAACTTTTTCATTATATTCATAACACTTCTCCCTTCGGATCGTATAGTGTACTGCCGCCTTTTTTGCCAGTTCATCTTCCGCATCACTTTTGACTTTTATTAGATCTAACATATATTGTTCAGCTGGCTCCCCTCTAATAACACAGTTATTAAGTTGTTCTTCTGCTTCTGAGACGGCTCTCTCTAACTCCCTTTGCAGTACCCCTTCCATTTTGCGTTTATGAATGCTGTAGCTACATGTTTCTCCACGAACACCCTCCTTAAAAGCATCCCATATGACTCCCACCGATGTACTTCCTTTATTGTATTAAAAAAACTCAGTAATCCATTTTGACATATGTTGTACATAATCCTCTTCTAAAAGAAGTCTTCTTTCAAAAGTCCATACCCGATTAGGTCTTATTCCTCCTTCTAACTTCATTGCCAAAATTACTGGGTTGTGATCACTTAAAATTCTTGGCAGTCTATCAATCTTGACCCTTGACATTAAATTATTAGAAATCATAAAATAGTCGAGCCTAACACAAACTTGGTGTGGTGCAGAGTAATAAGTATATCCTTTCTGTTGTGATCTAATTGTGCCCCAAACATCATTCAAGTTATTGTTACACAGAAAATCGACAAGTGCTTTATGGACTCTTTTCTTACGGCCTTTATAACACCTATTTTGTCCAGTTCCTAACCCATCAGCCCCATTAATATTCAAATCTCCTCCTATAATAACCTGTGGGGGCCAAGCAGCTAACTCAGAGTCTAGAAACTGTAGTACCTCCGGATCATCCTGCGTGGATCCATAAACTGACACCATCGTTGTCCAGACCCCATCTATCTCTATCTCTACCATGGCCCATCTTCCCCATTTGTCCTCTAATTTTCTCCCTATTATCAAGTTCTTACTCCTTGACAAAATGGCGACTCCTCTATTTTTCGCACCTTGTTTAGAACTGGCTATGAGCTGATAACCCAACTGATTCAGACAGAACTCCTGGGTACTCATTATGTGCGTCTCTTGCAAAAAAATAAAATCTACATTCATCTGGCGTAATCGAGCACCTATCTTATACCTCTTTTGGACATCATTTAAGCCGCACACATTCCATGTTACAAACCTAAGTGTCATTGCTGATTTTCCCGGGACCATTGACTGCCTGTTCACTTATCCTTATTTTAACAAAATTCATCTTCAGTACACCTGATACATACAATGCGTAAATGTTGGTTTCTATACTCCCTTCCTTACCGCTATGCTGCTGAATCACTTTTTCCACCATGTGCCCAGCGTGACCCCTACAGATTTCAATACCTTTGTGCCCTGTCCCTGTGTTCTCCCTCCCCCCCCCAGAAGACCCACCCTCAGGATCCCTCCCCCCTACGGGCAAATAGGTCCATAGGACCTATGTCTGACCGACGCTTGCCACCGGGTTGTCTCACCCGCCCCCTCCCTGATTTTCCTTGATTATATACATCATTCAGAATGCTCACTAACATAGAAACAAAGCTAACCATACATTCTATCTCTCAAAGTTTTTGTCAACAACTGCTACCCGTTAGACAATGATATTACACTTTAGACAGGCATATCAACAATTTGATCAGCATTAGAAGATTAAGCATACCAAAAAATTCTCAAAAATAAATATATGGCAAGAAAAAAGGGATAGGTAAAGCAGTTAGCAGCACAAATGTACAATCAACCTTCAATTAAAGTTTATAAAAGTATAGTTAGAGATCTGTCTACTACTGCTACCCTGCTTTTCTTTTCCATAACCGTTTTACCCTATCCTCGCCCTTTTTTTTTTTGTTTTTTTTTTTGTTTTGTTTTCTTGCATAGTTTGTTACTTTTTACGGGGTATGTTTCTGACAGGCCCAACTTGTGTGTCTTGAACCTCCAGGGTATTGCGTGGAGATTTTTGACGGCCCCTATTCTCTCTCAGGTAGGTGAGATATTCTTGCGCCATAATTTCAGAATAGAAGACTTTGAAATTACCCTCTAGGCCAACTTTCAGACGTGCCGGAAACAAAAGGAAAGCCTCATAGCCTATATTTTGGAACGGGGTAATAAGCTGCCTCATCCGCCACCTTCTTTCCACGGTGGCGTGGCAGAAATCAGGACGGGCAAAAAACTCAATTTCCTTATAGGAACGTTTAGACTGTGGTTTTGCCTTATTGATTATTTCTTCGCGCAGAAGAAAATTACCAACATAAAACAATATTGCACGGGGCTTGCCCTGTGGTTCCTTACGTATCAGCGGGAATCGATGCGCTCTTTGTATCTCATGTTCCCAGTCCCATGAGGCCAAATCAGGAAATGCACCTTTCAACAGATCAATAACAAAGGCTCGTACATCCCCACCCTCTTTCCCCTCTTGAATTCCAATAAGTCTAACATTGTTCCGCCTTTGTCTGTTTTCAAAGTCTTCTAGCTTCCAAAGCATGTCAGCAGTTGTCTTATCCTTTTCATCACCGGCATCTTTCAGTTTAACAAAGTCATCTTCCAATTTACTTGTTCTGACCTCTAACTCAGATACTCTCCCAACCATTTCCTCATACATTTTGTTAACCTTATGCAGAGATGATTGTATCTTTTTGTTTGCATGTCTGGCCCTCCTGCTTGATCTCTGGCTCTCAGCACGTGCCTCAGTTCTGATCTGCTTTAAAGTCGAAAATAGAACTTCAAAATTTGAGGCACCCCTTTCAGAGCCCCCTTCAGCTCCCTGAGAGGTAAACTCCTGAACACCCGTTTCTGTATTTACAAGTACTCCAGTCTGAGTTATTCCGCACTCTGCAGTACTATCCCAGACTAATTTTTTTGCAAATGGTTTCGCTTGTCTTCTACGAGGCTCTTTAGATTGATTCCTGCGTCTTGGGTTCTCATTTTTCACCTTACCCTTATATACAGAATTATTATCTTTTGACTTCTTCAGTGCCTCTCTTAAACCTTTTTTTTTTTTTACTTTTGGTCTTACCACTTTTTGGACTGTCTCATGCTCCAATGATTCAGTATCGCTGTCCGAGATGCTTGAGACGTTATCAGACCTGGATATGTCAGTTTCTGAACCTGAGCCTACCACAGAATCTGAGGTGCCCAATTCTGAGTCTATAATAGAAGGGTCCGAACTGCTTGTTTTGCTTGCATCGAGCTCATCATCTTCGTCTTCTTCATCATCTGCTTCGTCGTTCCCAGTGAAGAAGATCTATTCACCAGGCGATGCTAACATTGACTCTGGGATACTTTGCATATGTTTTATATTGACAGTGCTTGTGCCCTCGAGGGTGTGGGTGTTTCCCTCCAATAGCTCGAGTGCCTCCTGTACTTGTACTTGTGCCTGTGCCTGCTGACCTGGTGCATTCAGCATTTCCATAACCTGCATTCCTCCATTATCTCCAGGGGGGGCGGTGTTCACAACCTTGCTCACCACATTGTTCACAGCGCCAGGGTCACAATCTCTAATTGCATATAGGGCTGAAGATAGAGCTATGACGTTGTTTCCTTCCTCTGTTAAGTCTGCATCTGCATCGCGCTCCTGGCCCTTTAATTCCATGGCCCCGCCCCCTGCTGCTGCTACTGAAAGGATGTCCGCTCCCTCTGATTCTGTAATCTCATTTTGCCCTGTGGGAGGCTCTGCCGGGCTGCCTGTGATCTCGGCGCTCACCGCGTCCTCGATGGCCCCAGTGGCGGCAGCCGTAGCACTCTCTACTTGTACATGGCCCAGCCTCTCTCCACATAGAGCCGCCAGCGTGGGGATGACAAACGCCTGCTGCTCCGCCTGTGTAGCCGCCACCGCTCCCACCGCAGGTAGGAAAGATTCCACTATTGTGGTCTGTCGAAGGGCTGGCTCTTTTCCCAGTGTGTCAACCAACTTCGACTCAGTAATTCCTTTACCGAAACCTTTACCAGATCGAGCACTTTCCGCCTTACCCGCTTTGGCTAGATCTCTTTCCCTCAACTTCCGCGCCTTAGCTTCTTTTGCTTCTTTCGCTGCCTCCCGCCTCAGCTGTGCTTTGGTCCTCGACTTGGCTCTCAGATTACTAGCCGAGGCTCCAGGACCATCTGCTGACATTTCCTCTTCCTCGGAGGGGATTAAATCATTGCTTTGTTTATTCGTGCGGTGAATTTTGGGCGCCATCGCTCTGGAGTAGTAGAGGCGTCCCGCCTGATATGTCCTGACAATTAAGGCTGCAAAGGATTCCAGAAATGTTCTTCCCTTATTTTGCTCCCTGACAAGCGGGAGATCTTTGAATAATGTAGACCAGTCCGTCAAAGTTGTGAACATCTCATCCACGAGCACTAGAAAATATATTGCTGCATGCAAAATATCGCGCCGCCCAATACTTTTGATATTAGCAACTAGGTGAGCATTCATTCATTCCATCAAGCCATCATCAGGAACAAGGCAGGGTGCCACCTTCCCCTACGGCGTCTCGGCGGCCATCTTGCCCAGCCCGAAGCCTTGGTTCCAAAATGGACTCCTTGCAAAAAAAAGTGCAGGCAAATGTCAACCTGAGGAGTTATTCTGATAAAAATCATCATTTTCAGAAGGTTTATGCTGCTTGCTGGTGTATTTCTTGTGCAGAATTGCACATTTTGCAATTTCGCGAGTGCGAGATTGTTGCTGCCCGCGGCATCTACGTGTTCGCAATTGCGAAATCTCGCTATACGTGCTGTGCAAGGTGGCAAGCCGCAATTACGTAATCGCGGTCGCCAAACATCCGCGGGATCCCGCAGCAAGATCAAAAATGGCGCAGCACTCGCAAAATATCGAGAAAAACAACTCGGCAAACGCTGAATGGCGGTTAGTGAACGCCGCGGGCCGCAATATTGTATCACCAAGCAAAAAAATCCGCTGCGTGCAAATTTGCGGATTTTCGGCAAATTCGCGAGAGTTCGCGGATTGCGAAATTTACCGAAAATCTGCGAAATCCGCGAGCGGAACGGATTTTACGCCCATGCTTACCAAATACTTTGAGCAAGTACAGACAGGAGCCCCTCATCAATGGTTTGAAAGTTGAGGCCTTTAGAGACACAGGGGCTAGCATCACTATGGTGGCTGAATGTCTAGTCCCCGCAAGGCAACTTTTACCTGGTGCCACATACCAGGTGACAAACATTGATGGCATAGAAACCAATCATCCCATGGCAGTGGTAAGTCTCAGCTGGGGAGGTGTCATTGGCCCAAAGAGAGTGGCAGTGTCACCAAACGTGCCTGTAGACTGTCTACTAGGAAATGATTTGGAAATGCCTGGGCTGAGGTTGAACAGGAAATCCATTCTAAAATGGTAAATGCCACTGGAAAGGTTAGTGGGGCTGTGATGGCTACAGCCCCAATCCAAGATGTCCTTCCTGAAAAGGTTGGTAGGGCTGAGCAACTCCCAGCCCCATCTTTAGCTAACTCCCTTCCTGAAAAGATTAACAGGGCTGTCATGGCAACAGCCCATACCCAAACTGAGTCTCCTCCTGAAAAGGTTGGTGGGGCTGTGATGGCCACAGCCCAAACTCAAACTGATACCTGTGTTGTGAAGCCTGAAATGATGGATCACTCCACACAAACAGAGAGCATGGAGGAGGAAGAGAAATCTCCCCCTCACCAGACATTAGGAAAAGATCAGCCTCCTCAGGGAACTGATCTTACCCCTGATGAAGGAGCTGTCCCAGAGGTTGTTAGGCCTGGCCTGACAGGGCCTCTGATGGCAGTGGACCCTTCTCAGGTGGGACCCAGTCTGAAGCAGGTAACCTGCCCCTCTCTGCCTTGCCTTAGTCAGCCCAGGGATACAAAGGACAAGAAGGAAAGTGAGCCCCAAAGGGCCCCCTGTCAAATAAAGTACCCCCATCATCAGATTAGGGGCACCAAAACTAGTAGCCCTAGTAAGGTGAAAACTTTAAAAACTCCTGAGGGAGTCCCCTTAAAATAAGTTAGGGACCTGATGGATTCTGTTGGGCACAGCCAAACCTGGGACCCAAAGGGCCCAAACCTGAACTGTCCCTCCAGTAAGCCAACAGAAGGGACCCAGCCTCCAGCTTTAGGTAGCCAAAGGTTGACCCTGAGAGCACAGTGCAACTCAGTTGATGAAAGAAAGGCATACATGGTGGAAGATAATTGGAGGAAGCTGAGCCCTAAATTAGTGGAGCCTCACTTCAATACTCCATATCCACACCAGCCTTTTACTTTTCAAAGACACACCCAAGGTAGTGATTCCCTATGGTGGAGACCCTCTAAGGGTGAGGGATTGCTTAGTGGACCATGAGACAGGGGGTAACCATGCTAGTGCAAGTACTTCCTTATATGGCCACTCAGGCAATATAGGCTTACCTGGTCAAGGATAGCCTTATCTCCTTTCGTTTGGGGGGGGGTTATGTAGAAAGGTGGACACCTGATAATGGTTACCCCAGATTTTTTGCCTTGTGTTTAGCTGGTTTTCAACTTAGTTGGCCTGGTTCCCTGCTAATCAGGGCCCCAGGCTCTCTGCTCACTCCTTAAAATGGACTCCATGCACCCTAGGTGCATAACCAAATTGGTACTGGACACCTTGTCAGCCCCTATATAGTGCACTATAGGTGCCAAGGGCATAGGTGCATCCAAGGCCTACCAGGGGCTGCAGCATAACTTTTGCCACCCCTGGCTGGTTCTTAAATTGACACAACTGGCTGATCACTTAGCTGGGGCAAGGTGGTGTAATCACCCCTTGCTTAGATATAGTATATCTATATCTACACTTAAAACTGGACACATATATGCCTATAAGTCACTCCTATGGCAGGCCTTAACAATCCTGGAAGCAGAGTGCTTGGTTTTATGTGAGATGGTGCTCTAGCATGAGCTGAGCCTGTCTGCAGCTGTCGGGACCAACTCCCTTAGCTGTTCCGGGATATTGCCATACCATATACTCTTAAGTGCATTATAATCCATCGCGGTTATGTGCTAACTTTGGTTTGGCTTTATCAAAACATGTCGTGTAAGGTGTCATACGATTTGGAATACTATCCCCTCAACAGTCCTGTTGACGGGGATAGCATTCCACCCTTCTAGAGGGAGAAGACATGCTACTTTGCTAAAATGGTGTTGATTTCTAAAAGAGCCTCAGCATCACAAAATGGATGCTTCTGCCACCGACACAAGTCTGACCTCCTGCTGCTGACTGAAACTTGGCAGAGGAGGCCTAGACAAAGGGTTTCCTGTCGCAGGGAGGTGCTACACCTCCCCAGACAGGAGATAGTGTTTTGGGGCAGGTTGGGTTGAATGAAACCAGACAGTGCCTGGGGCGCACAAGGCTTCCACTTGCATAATCTGGTCAAACCGGTTCTGAGGCACACCAGCCCCAGTCCCAGCGTGACCCTGGACAAAGGAAAAGGGGTGTAACCACCCCTTCCTGGGTCCCACCCATAGGAGGGACCTAGCAGGTAATCCAGCCCCCTAGATTGGTATAAGAATGGGAGCAGTGCCAAAGCACTCAGATTATCCTGACTGAAACTTATGAAACGAAACTCTGGACCCTTCGACATCCTACTCGACGTAGAAGACTGAAGAATCTCCCTTGTGGTCAAGGAGTGACCACCCTGTGCAAACAGGCACCATCCAGCACCTCGACGTTTGCTTTGTTGCAGTTCCCGCCGGAACTCGAGCAACAGAGTTCGACAAGACCAAGCGTGCCTGACTTCTAACAGCCCGATCCACAGTCCCTGCAGAGCTGAGACCCGTGGAGGCGACCGGAAGCGTGGGGCCCGCCATCTTGGAAAGACCACGAGACGCTGACCGTGCAGCCCACGAGTGACCCTCGAAGCTGTGCATTGGGGTTTGAGAAGCCCCAGCCCTGAGCCTCTTTTGCACCGAAGCTCACCCCTCTACACTCACCGAGTGCTGCGTGGGGCCCTTCTGCATCTTTTGGCTCAACGCGTTGGCCCGGTCACTTGCCCGTTGGCTTGTGGCCCCTGTGCCGACAAACTTTGGAATCTAACTTGTGAGTCTGGTTGCCCCTGACTTGCCCTCGCTCCCCTGAAAAGGAGAACCCGCTCTGACCCTCCTGGTCCGAGTATTAAGCGATCTTCGAATCCTGCCTGGGTTGCGCTTTCCAAGAGTTGTTTGCTTCAATCCGGAAGCCGACACCGCCGACAGCGAGAGCCTGCGTGGGACAGCTCGTGATCTCACTCCTGGACGCCCTTGGTGCCCCAGAGTCCACGTGGCAGCGGAGACAAGCTTACCGTCATCTACTTCATTGCGCCTGACATTGCCTGGTTCCTTCCTGGTTCCACCCTGGTCACTGTTGAGTGACCCAGACTCTGTCCCCTCTGCTTTCAGATCATCTATATCTTCGATCCACCCTTGGATCACACCGGACACTTCTCTTCTCGACGCCTGCAGCATCTTCAGCTCCAAGCACCATCAACCTGCGTGACGAAACCCGACACTACTTCGCACCTGTGCACCCGCTTCCTGTGGGTGAGGTAACTCAGCAACGCCAGTGTTCCCACACTGGTACACACCTCTAGTATATGTGTCTAAAGTTTCGTCCTTCTAGGTTAAGCGGAAGTCTCCTTAAACAGTAACTTTATAACTTTTACGGACCATTGAATTTGCATTGGTGCATGCCTGTGCTTTAAGCGCTGCACCTGAATCCAGCGGGCTTTTCCTGACTTCAGCATTGCTATTCCCGACTGCTCCCAGCAATTCCCTAGGCCCTAGGCCTAACCACTGTTCGATTGGTATCTCTTATACCACTTTCTTAATATATGGTTTGCGTGGCCCCTGGGCCTCATCCATAATTGCGCAACTTTCATATGTTTAACTGTGCTTTTGTTTAAACGCTTGTGCCTCTGCACTCATAAAGAGTACAGAGGATTATTCTAGTAATAAATACATATATTTTTATAATATATAACTTGTGTGGTGTCCTTTCATTTGATATTACAGGATTGTGATTGGTAAAACAGCTTGCTTAAGACGACCTCTTGAGTTAAGCCTTTAAGGCTCCTTAGTCCATGCTACCCTTAGGAAAGCTTGTCTATAAGGATGACTTAAAACCTTCACCATAAGGGATTGTTTGGACTGATACAAGGTGTCCCCAGAATTGGAGACATCATATATCAGACTAACTTATGCTCTGTATCTGACCTGGCCAGTTGGCCTTGAGGATCAGGACCTTTTCGCTCACAATTTCTTTATTTTATTTTGTTGTCAATTCTAATCATCACAGGTTATAATTAAGCGATGAGTGGAATTTAAAAGTGGCGAAACCCTAATTGCCCTGATGAAGTTGCAAACTCTACAGCAACAAAACATGTCGGCGACTGAGACTCACATGAACTTGGTCTGATGTGAGTCTGTTTTAGCTTGGAGCACTCACAGCCCAGAATAAAACAGGAGTGGCCAGTGAGCGCTTCAATTTTAATGTGTGAGATTCACTTTTTTCTTTTCTCACTGGGGTCACTGGTGAATGTGTACACTAAACAGCGATTGCTACTTATTATCCGCTGTGGCACGAACATTCAGCACATTGTATGTCTGTTGTGAAGTATAAAGGATTGTTACATGGTGTTTGTCCTTTTCTTCTGTGTGTCTGTACCTTTTTCTTTCCACTATACCGAGAGTAAGCTACCTATGATGAGAAGTGGGTAGACTGGCAATTGTTAGCCAGATAACCCCATTGGTGGTTCTACCGTGAGGTGCTCACTCTCTTTCTCCACAATTGTTTGTGGCATGGGTGATGTTGTTTGGCAATTTTTAACTTTACCTTATGTGTACTTTGACAAAGAGTGACACTTGCGCAGGTATTACGAGCCCTGATACATCAGGAAAGGGGTAGTGATATCATTATACACACACCTATATGAAGCCTGCAGCTTAATCGAATAAGAAGAGTGTCTTGAGGGACAGGCCATATTTGGTTTGGCATTTTTTTGAGTGGGGGGCGGCCTGTACCTCTGTTCCCCCTAAGACTCCAAGGGAGTTGATGTTACGAGTACGGCGGCCCAGCCGTGAGAGTCTAGCTGTGTTTGCAGCAGGTCTTTAGTACACAAAGGTTTTTTAACTCTAGAAATTGTTATGAGCAAGAGTTATTAGGTGGTGGCCTTGGTGACATTGAGCATAATTGTGGAGCTATCCCCTATTGGTGTTAATTGGCAGAAGGTATGAACTGTTTAGCATTTTCAGACGAACAAATAGCGCTCATTCTGTCAGGTCCTTCGCTTCTGCCTGACGCCCCTCCGGTTTCCAATTCCACAACCAGGGAAGAATGGGACAAACTTTCTAACCTTAGGAAACGTCAGATTAGGGTTGCCCTTCATGGGGCATTAATGACAGAATATTTGAGAGCTGGAGCAGCACCACCTAGTCTCTTGGTGAGGTTAGAGCCAAAAATAGTTTTGGAGGATAAACAGTTCCGTTTGGATTGGAGTGTTATTGCGAATAAATGTACGAGGGACTGGCTAATCTTAATCATTAACACCGCCAAGAGATTGAGTGAGGATCTATTAAAAGAAATACTTGCTCTAGAAGAGAGTTTACAGAATAACTCAGCCCTCACAGACGCCAAGGACCAGCTAGAAAGGATCCAAAGTGAATTAACTGATTATAAGACCTATATGGTCAATCAGAAAATTAGGGGCCTAAAAAAGAACTTAGATCGCTTTTCACACTCTTGGGCTTTCCCATACACTGAAGATCAGTACTATGATATCTCTGTAGATCAATCCAGACAGTCCAACTATCAGAGAAGGGGTCAGTATCCTCAAAGGGCAATAGGCAACAGCGACGTACACCCAATAATTGGGTGTTTGATAACACAAGTAGTGAAGACGAGGATATTGCCACCAATCCAGCTGCACCAACCACTAGTAGAGTGAATTTCACACCTGTCACCCGATTGGACGAGGATCTAGGAGCTCTGTTGAGAACTTTTTTAGGTCACAATCAGAGAGGAACACGGGGAGGAGGTACACAATCGGCGAGAGGACGAGGAAGGGGCAGAGCTCAACTTCAGCCCACATGGCAACAGTACTCGCCAAGAATAACTCGCAACAGAGGCAGGACTTTTCAGTCGTAAATCAATGGGGTGCTGACACAAGAGTGAATGACATTGTGGTGAATTTATCTAGTTACACACTTACACCAATTGAAAGGAGGGTCCTTAACAAGGGATAAGTTTTCGTCCCGAGACCACGACACGACTCATTTACCTGTAGACTTGAATTACAGGAGATGATGAGAAAGATTAAACTGCATAAGTTCTTTGCATAAAAAGACAAAGTTGATCCCTCCTTGTTCAGCACCAATCTCCATCGACCATCGAATTTCTGTGCCCCATTGGCCACGTTGGACATGGAGGTGGCTGTTTTTGAACAAAAAGTGATCCACGATATAACCCTGCTTGAGCAAGCTCCACAACAAAAACAGGGGTGCAATATGAACAAATACGATTGGCAAGCCATTAAGTCTTTGCAGGATAATAGGCTGCTGACCATTAAACAAGCAGACAAGGGTGGCGCCGTCGTGGTTTTAAACACCTGTGACTACGAGGCGGAGGTTCTGAGATTGTTAGGTGTACGCACCAATTATCATTCCCTTGCTAGGGATCCCACGCCTGAACTACTTGATACCATCACCAAGATGATGGCAGACGCATTAGAAAAAAAGTGGCTGACACCAAAAGAGGCAGACTTTATTGTAAACAAAAAGTCCTGCATTCCGGCATTTTACAACTTGCCGAAGATTCATAAGCCTCAAAGACTGCCCCCGGGACGCCCGATAGTATCGGGCATCCAATCAGTATTGGAGCCATTGTCCCAATTCGCTAACTTCTTCCTACGTGAAGCAGTGATAACTCAGGAATCGTATGTGCAAGATACATCGGACATCCTTAATATCCTTGAGGGTGTCCAGTTTGACCCAGAGTCGCAGTTGTTGGTGACTATAGACATCGAGTCACTATACACGAGTATCCCCCAGGACGCCACGTTGGTGGCAGCAGCACGGGCCCTGGGAGAACTCGTGTGGTTTTATGACACTCCAGCGAATTTCGTGATGCAATGCATTGAACTTGCATTGACGAGAAATTTCTTTGAATATAAGAACCAGCTGTACCTGCAGGTGTCCGGGACTTCGATGGGGGCCACATTTGCCCCGAGTTTGGCCTGCATTTATGTGGGCCAGTTCAAGGCGGGTGTGATCCACCATCAAAATAACCCCTTCAGGGACCATATATCCCTTTGGCGTCGATACATCGACGACGTCCTCTGTATCTGGACAGGTACAGAGGACCATCTCCTGAGTGTTCTAGAATGGCTTAACCAGGCAGATGATTGCCTTAAGTTTACATGGTCGATTAGTAAAACGTCAGCAGTATATCTTGACGTTGACATTACAGCTGTGGACCATAGGCTAATCACGACAGTTCATCATAAAATGATGGATAAGAATTCACTTCTTCATTACCAATCTTTCCACCCCCGTGCCTTAAGGGACAATCTCCCGGTTGGCCAGTTTTTGCGCTACCGCCGCAATTGTTCCACTACAGAAGCATTTATAGAACAATCAGAGGACCTGGTCTGCAAGCTTACAGCTAGGGCATACCCCAAGAAAGTTGTAAAACAAGCCCGTAAACGAGCATTAAACACCCCCGGGAGGCACTGCTTGACAAAAACATCAAAACCAAACAGGAATGTATACCTGTGGTCACCATGTTTGATCCGATATCTAAAATATTGAGGCAGGTTGTGAGGAAGCATTGGACCATTCTGGACACCAGTGTGAGTAAGATGCCTCCCCGCGTTTTGCCTTTAAAAGAGCAACTAATCTGAAGGACAAATTAGTCCACACGAGGAGGATTCTTAGTGCCCCGCACGTGGACTCACTGCCAACTGGACACCATCCTTGTACTAATTGTTCAGTATGTAGCTTGAGGAAAACGACGAAGACCGTTGTTTTGAGGGACGGAAGAGTTTGGCACCTTACAAAGTTTAGCAACTGCAACACGGTCAATGTGATCTACAGATTAACCTGCAGATGTTGACTACATTACATTGGATTAACCTCTAGAAAGGTGAAGGTACGCATCCAAGAACATTTAAGCACCCTGAAAGCGAAAAAACGAACCACACGTTTGTTACAACATTTTAGTGAGGCAGGTCATGACCCTAAAGATCTAAACTGGGTGGTCCTGGAAAGAGTGGTCTGCGATAGCCACAATGCTGAGAGCATTTTGGCCCGCAAGGAGGCCCGGTGGATCTATCAGGAACAAGTTGACAGGGTAGGATTAAATGACTCCATTGAATGGAATAAGATTAGCCGGCGTTGATCCCCATATTTATATGTTAGGTTTTCCATCATACATGATGTTGGATCGGCTGTCCTGACGCCTGGGCTGTGAAATTGGATATATGTCAACTGGTTGTATTCCTGACTATGTTAGAACATGCAGTGAGACCTTTAACCCACCCACTGTTTTTGGGCTGGACAGTCTAAGTTTTTGGATGGATGATCCATCAATTGCGGCTTAACACTGGAGAGTATATACATATATTTTTTGCACCATGGGGGCTATTGGCATTGCTGACTGAATTGAGTAGCAAGTTTTGCAGGCCTTTAAGTTGCTACGCACGAACTCCCCTGGTTATATATTTGGTGCACCATTTTTTTAAAATCCTGAGGATAGGATTAAACAGTAACTGCTCCATACCTTGGGAATAACACGTTGGTGCCTCTGAACTGAGGTATTTGAAGCATTGCAATGTGTTTTTGGGGGTGGCAAGTGCTGACAGTAGTGGAAGTTGGTCCACTCTAAGATGGCCGCCGCAGTCTGCATCCGTGGATCAGTCCCCTATTAGACCTTATGACAAGGGGAAGCACGTGATAGGGGTCACCAGGATCGGTGTCTAAATAAACCGGCAAAGCGGATTCCAAGCTTGCTGGGGCTGAGTTACAGAACGTGTGTTCACCGGCCAGGGTAAGACGTACTGGTGTCGGGGTGAAGAATGAGAGACTTTCTTTCCGATTGTGATGGCCTTGGACACTGGGGCTGAATGATTGAATGTATGTTTACTGACAGGCTTCGGAGTAAAAGACTCTTGTTCCGCTTGGGATGCAAACAGATGCCGGGGCTGGGTGCGCAAACGTACATTCACCGGCATGGGTGACACGGTCCAGCCTTGGGGTGAAATACTTTTCTGTTCTGATTGTGCTCAAACGGACACTTGTATGGACGAGATAAATTTGTCTTACTGTTGGCTGTGAACATGCCGATGGTTTGTTTGTTTTTTATGGGCGCGGCCAATGTTGCATCGTGGCATTTTTTTATATGTGTAAAATAAGACAGTGCCGCAGGTAGTGGTTACACATCGTGTTGAGGGACCGGGGTAAATCCTCATTTGCTGCCCCATGTGCATGTTTATATTTTTTCATCTACATGCTTGTGCACATGTTTCTACAGAAGCCCAGACTGTAGCGGGTTTCCAGCAGGATACGTGATTTTGATGACACGGAAGCCTGTCTGAGGGAGGTAGCAGGTATGCGGTAGATACGCAACCCCCAGGTGATTATATTGTCAACGATCTAAGTGCCACACCTTGTGATTCTTTTAACTTATGCTCTGTATCTGACCTGGCCAGTTGGCCTTGAGGATCAGGACCTTTTCGCTCACAATTTCTTTATTTTATTTTGTTGTCAATTCTAATCATCACAGGTTATAATTAAGCGATGAGTGGAATTTAAAAGTGGCGAACCCCTAATTGCCCTGATGAAGTTGCAAACTCTACAGCAACAAAACATGTCAGCGACTGAGACTCACATGAACTTGGTCTGATGTGAGTCTGTTTTAGCTTGGAGCACTCACAGCCCAGAATAAAACAGGAGTGGCCAGTGAGCGCTTCAATTTTAATGTGTGAGATTCACTTTTTTCTTTCTCACTGGGGTCACTGGTGAATGTGTACACTAAACAGCGATTCCTACTTATTATCCACTGTGGCACGAACATTCAGCACATTGTATGTCTGTTGTGAAGTATAAAGGATTGTTACATGGTGTTTGTCCTTTTCTTCTGTGTGTCTGTACCTTTTTCTTTCCACTATACCGAGAGTAAGCTACCTATGATGAGGAGTAGGTAGACTGGCCATTGTTAGCCAGATAACCCCATTGGTGGTTCTACCGTGAGGTGCTCACTCTCTTTCTCCACAATTTTTTGTGGCATGGGTGATGGTTGTTTGGCAATTTTTATCTTTACCTTATGTGTACTTTGACAAAGAGTGACACTTGCGCAGGTATTAAGAGCCCTGATACATCAGGAAAGGGGTAGTGATATCATTATACACACACCTATATGAAGCCTGCAGCTTAATCGAATAAGAAGAGTGTCTTGAGGGACAGGCCATATTTGGTTTGGCATTTTTTGAGTGGGGGGCGGCCTGTACCTCTGTTCCCCCTAAGACTCCAAGGGAGTTGATGTTACGAGTACGGCGGCCCAGCCGTGAGAGTCTAGCTGTGTTTGCATCAGGTCTTTAGTACACAAAGGTTTTTTAACTCTAGAAATTGTTATGAGCAAGAGTTATTAGGTGGTGGCCTTGGTGACATTGAGCATAATTGTGGAGTTATCCCCTATTGGTGTTGATTGGCAGAAGGTATGAACTGTTTAGCATTTTCAGACAAACAAATAGCGCTCATTCTGTCAGGTCCTTCGCTTCTGCCTGACGCCCCTCCGGTTTCCAATTCCACAGCCAGGAAAGAATGGGACAAACTTTCTAACCTTAGGAAACGTCAGATTAGGGTTGCCCTTCATGGGGCATTAATGACAGAATATTTGAGAGCTGGAGCAGCACCACCTAGTCTCTTGGTGAGGTTAGAGCCAAAAATATTTTTGGAGGACAAACAGTTCCGTTTGGATTGGAGTTTTATTGCGAATAAATGTACGAGGGACTGGCTAATCTTAATCATTAACACCGCCAAGAGATTGAGTGAGGATCTATTAAAAGAAATACTTGATCTAGAAGAAAGTTTACAGAATAACTCAGCCCTCACAGACGCCAAGGACCAGCTAGAAAGGATCCAAAGTGAATTAACTGATTATAAGACCTATATGGTCAATCAGAAAATTAGGGGCCTAAAAAAGAACTTATATCGCTTTTCACACTCTTGGGCTTTCCCATACACTGAATATCAGTACTATGATACCTCTGTAGATCAATCCAAACAGTCTAACTATCAGAGAAGGGGTCAGTATCCTCAAAGGGGTGGCAATAGGCAACAGCGACGTACACCCAATAATTGGGTGTTTGATAACACAAATAGTGAAGACGAGGATATTGCCACCAATCCAGCTGCACCAACCACTAGTAGAGTGAATTTCACACCTGACACCCGATTGGACGAGGATCTAGGAGCTCTGTTGAGAACTTTTTTAGGTCACAATCAGAGAGGAACACGGGGAGGAGGTACACAATCGGCGAGAGGACGAGGAAGGGGCAGAGCTCAACTTCAGCCCACATGGCAACAGTACTCGCCAAGAATAACTCGCAACAGAGGCAGGACTTTTCAGTCGTAAATCAATGGGGTGCTGACACAAGAGGGAATGACATTGTAGTGAATTTATCTAGTTACACACTTACACCAGATGAAAGGAGGGTCCTTAACAAGGGATTAGGTTTCGTCCCGACACCACAACACGACTCATTTACCTGTAGACTTAAATTACAGAAGATGATGAGAAAGATTAAACTGCATAAGTTCTTTGCATAAAAAGACAAAGTTGATCCCTCCTTGTTCAGCACCAATCTCCATCAACCATCGAATTTCTGTGCCCCATTGGCCTCGTTGGGCCCGGAGGTGGCTGTTTTTGAACAGAAAGTGCTCCACGATATAACCCTGCTTGAGCAAACTCCACAACAAAAACAGGGGTGCACATGAACAAATACGATTGGCAAGCCATTAAGTCTTTGCAGGATAATAGGCTGCTGACCATTAAACAAGCAGACAAGGGTGGCGCCGTCGTGGTTTTAAACAACTGTGACTACGAGGCAGAGGTTCTGAGATTGTTAGGTGTACGCACCAATTATCATCCCCTCGCTAGGGATCCCACGCCTGAACTACTTGATACCATCACCAAGATGGTGGCAGACGCATTAGAAAAAAAGTGGCTGACACCAAAAGAGGCAGACTTTATTGTCAACAAAAAGTCCCGCATTCCAGCATTTTACATCTTGCCGAAGATTCATAAGCCTCAAAGACCGCCCCCGGGACGCCCGATAGTATCGGGCATCCAATCAGTATTGGAGCCATTGTCCCAATTCGCTAACTTCTTCCTACGTGAAGCAGTGATAACTCAGGAATCGTATGTGCAAGATACAACGGACAACCTTAATATCCTTGAGGGTGTACAGTTTGACCCAGAGTCTCAGTTGTTGGTGACTATAGACATCGAGTCACTATACACGAGTATCCCCCAGGACGCCACGTTGGTGGCAGCAGCACGGGCCCTGAGAGAACTCGAGTGGTTTTATGACACTCCAGCGACTTTCGTGATGCAATGTATTGAACTTGCATTGACGAGAAATTTCTTTGAATATAAGAACCAGCTGTACCTGCAGGTGTCCGGAACTTCGATGGGGGCCACATTTGCCCCGAGTTTGGCCTGCATTTATGTGGGCCAGTTCCAGGCGGGTGTGGTCCGCCATCAAAATAACCCCTTCAGGGACCATATATCCCTTTGGCGTCGATACATCGACAACGTCCTCTGTATCTGGACAGGTACAGAGGACCATCTCCTGAGTTTTCTAGAATGGCTTAACCAGGCAGATGATTGCCTTAAGTTTACATGGTCGATTAGTAAAACGTCAGCAGTATATCTTGGCGTTGACATTACAGCTGTGGACCATAGACTAATCACGACAGTTCATCATAAAATGACGGATAAGAATTCACTTCTTCATTACCAATCTTTCCACCCCCGTGCCTTAAGGGACAATCTCCCGGTTGGCCAGTTTTTGCGCTACCGCCGCAATTGTTCCACTACAGAAGCATTTATAGAACAATCAGAGGACCTGGTCTGTAAGCTTACAGCTAGGGCATACCCCAAGAAAGTTGTAAAACAAGCCCGTAAACGAGCATTAAACACCCCCCGGGAGGCACTGCTTGAGAGAAACATCAAAACCAAACAGGAATGTATACCTGTGGTCACCACGTTTGATCCGATATCTACAAAATTGAGGCAGGTTGTGAGGAAGCATTGGACCATTCTGGACAACAGTGTGAGTAAGATGCCTCCCCCACGTTTTGCCTTTAAAAGAGCAACTAATCTGAAGGACAAATTAGTCCACACGAGGATTCTTAGTGCCCCGCACGTGGACTCACTGCCAACTGGACACCATCCTTGTACTAATTGTTCAGTATGTAGCTTGACGAAAACGACGAAGACTGTTGTTTTGAGGGACGGAAGAGTTTGGCACCTTACAAAGTTTAGCAACTGCAACACGGTCAATGTGATCTACAGATTAACCTGCAGATGCGGACTACATTACATTGTTTTAACCTCTAGAAAGGTGAAGGTACGCATCCAAGAACATTTAAGCACCCTGAAAGCGAAAAAACTAACCACACGTTTGGTACACCATTTTAGTGAGGCAGGTCATGACCCTAAATATCTAAACTGGGTGGTCCTGGAAAGAGTGGTCTGCGATAGCCACAATGCCGAGAGCATTTTGGCCCGCAAGGAGGCCCGGTGGATCTATCAGGAACAAGTTGACAGGGTAGGATTAAATGACTCCATTGAATGGAATAAGATTAGCCGGCGTTGATCCCCATATGTACATGTTAGGTTTTCCATCATACATGATGTTGGATCGCCTGTCCTGGCGCCTGGGCTGTGGAATTGGATATATGTCAACTGGTTGTATTCCTGACTATGTTAGAACATGCAGTGAGACCTTTAACCCACCCACTGTTTTTGGGCTGGACAGTCTACGTTTGGGGATGGATGATCCATCAATTGCGGCTTAACACTGGAGAGTATATACATATATTTTTTGCACCATGGGGGCTATTGGCCTTGCTGACTGAATTGAGTGGCAAGTTTTGCAGGCCTTTAAGTTGCTACGCACGAACTCCCCTGGTTATATATTTGGTGCACCATTTGTTTAAAAGCCTGAGGATAGGATTAAACAGTAACTGCTCCATGCCTTGGGATTAAGACGTTGGTGCCTCTGAACTGACGTATTTGAAGCATTACAATGTGTTTTTGGGGGTGGCAAGTGCTGACAGTAGTGGAAGTTGGTCCACTCTAAGATGGCCGCTGCAGTCTGCATCCGTGGATCGGTCCCCTATTAGACCTTGTGACAAGGGGAAGCACGTGATGGGGTCACCAGGATCGGCGTCTAAATAAACCGGCAAAGCGGATTCCAAGCTTGCTGGGGCTGAGTTACTGAACGTGTGTTCACCGGCCAGGGTAAGACGTACTGGTGTCAGGGTGAAGAATGAGAGACTTTCTTTCCAATTGTGATGGCCTTGGACACTGGGGCTGAATGATTGAATGTATGTTTACTGACAGGCTTCGGAGTAAAAGACTCTTGTTATGCTTAGGATGCAAACAGATGCCGGGGCTGGGTGCGCAAACGTACATTCACCGGCATGGGTCACACGGTCCAGCCTTGGGGTGAAATACTTTTCTGTTCTGATTGTGCTCAAACGGACACTTGTATGGACGAGATAAATTCGTCTTACTGTTGGCTGTGAACATGCCGATAGTTTTTTTTTTTTTTTGGGCGCGGCCAATGTTGCATCGTGGCATTATTTTATATGTGTATAATAAGACAGTGCTAAAGGGAGTGGTTACACATCGTGTTGTGGGACCGGGGTAAATCCTCATTTGCTGCCCCATGTGCATGTTTATATTTTTTCATCTACATGCTTGTGCACATGTTTCTACAGAAGCCCAGACTGTAGCGGGTTTCCAGCAGGATACGTGATTTTGATGACACGGAAGCCTGTCTGAGGGAGGTAGCAGGTATGCGGTAGATACGCAACCCCCAGGTGATTATGTTGTCAACGATCTAAGTGCCACACCTTGTGATTCTTTTAACTTATGTCCTGTATCTGACCTGGCCAGTTGGCCTTGAGGATCAGGACCTTTTAGCTCACAATTTCATTATTTTATTTTGTTGTCAATTCTAATCATCACAGGTTATAATTAAGCGATGAGTGGAATTTAAAAGTGGCGAACCCCTAATTGCCCTGATGAAGTTGCAAACTTTACAGCAACTAAACATGTCGGCGACTGAGACTCACATGAACTTGGTCTGATGTGAGTCTGTTTTAGCTTGGAGCACTCACAGCCCAGAGTAAAACAGGAGTGGCAAGTGAGCGCTTCAATTTTAATGTGTGATTCACTTTTTTCTTTTCTCACTGGGGTCACTGGTGAATGTGTACACTAAACAGCGATTGCTACTTATTATTCGCTGTGGCATGAACATTCAGCACATTGTATGTCTGTTGTGAAGCATAAAGGATTGTTACATGGTGTTTGTCCTTTTCTTCTGTGTGTCTGTACCTTTTTCTTTCCACTATACCGAGAGTAAGCTACCTATGATGAGAAGTGGGTAGACTGGTGTTGGACCCGGCCCGTTGGACAGGTTCACCCCTAGACTTTTTGCTTTTTCCTAGCCTGTTTATGGAACCTGGTGTTGGTGATTTTTGGCCTCTGCGCACTTTTTCACTGTGGTACAGTGTAAAGTGCTTGAGCTCTCTGTGAATGAGTGGTGAGTGACCTGCCCTCCCATAGGAATGAATGGGGAATATGTATGCCCACGGTAGTTCCTGATGTGTGGGGAGTGCAGGGTCGAGTTTGATATGTATGAACTCGTGAGAATGAATGCTGCAAAATGATATATGCGTGGGAAAACGAAAAAATTGCTAGCCCTCACAACAATTTTTCTCGCAAAGTTTTTGAGAATACAAACAAGGGAATTCTTTTGTTTGTATGGGTTACTTTATTTCAACCCTTTTTAGAATTTAAATCATTTTTAGATATATTTTCATGGGTGAGAAAAACACTTTAAACAAACATTTACAATATTTACAACTATCATACAACTATCATACAACTGACATATGTACAAATAAATCAACATTTATATACAAACTTCTTTTACAAGAAAAATAGCGATTATTTATCCACAAATAATTATTCTTTGCAGGATTTCAAACCACTATAGTGCCCCAGAAGGGTCAAAAACAAAACAGGCAACAAAGAATTGAATTTAACTTTTCAATTAGTTTAGAATGATGAATAATCAACTCAAGGATTAGTGAATCATGAAGCCTATTTGTCGTTTGCCGACGCGTTTTGAATCTGGGAACAATCACAGATTCTCCTCAGGGCTCTTTCAATGTAGTAATCTAAAAAATAAAGGAAGCTTGTTTTAATCACTGAAAATAGTGATTTTAATGTCCCCTGGATATACTGATAGTCACTAAGTTGTGTTACCTTCATAAATGGGCGACGCAGTCCCGCGGTCCAATTATTCAGGTGGGAGTGGGGGCCAAGGGCTTTTGGTTTATGTCAAGGTTCTGTTAGCAAAAAATACAAGGTGGTTACTAGACCATCCAGAGCAGCACAGTACCTGTGGCTCTACTACTGCAAAGCTAAAATGTCCTACCTTTTGACGTTGTAACGATCAGGCTACTAATGTTCTCGCACTGAAGTTGTTCTGCTCAAAGGCCGTACCAGTGGTTTCTGTAACGCACAAACATAAGTTGTGCTGAGTGGCCGTTACTCTGATGTAAACGGCAAATGTACTTCAGATAGAATGCGCGGCGGGACATACCTGTGGGTTTTGAATTTGGAGCAGGGGTTGTTGCCATTACTCTAAGCCGCACACTGCCAGGTATTTTTGCTGGAAGGCGGTGGGTGCCTCCACGGCGTGAAGAGAAGCGTGCTTCAATCGCGCTAAGTTCAAAAATAAAAAAATGTAATGAATTATTTATTTAGCGCGTAACGCGGCGTTGTCTGTGCCATTAGCTACTGTCTCAGTGACACTCACCTCACTCTTAGACGGGTGGACCAGGAAATGCGAACTCATTGGTGGAGAAACCGCCATGTGAGGCTCCTACATCACAGTAAACGTGCCGCTCGGCATTGTGGTTAATGTAGTCTTTCAGGAAATGAACGCATCAAGGTTTTACAGACGAGAAATCTCAGATAATGAATTCAGCCCCGTTTGGGTGCTGTTGAATTTTAATATCAGATAGGCCTCTTTCCTCAATAGAATTTGCTCAGTATTTGTACCCGATTTGGGTTGATTAATGCTAAACAGCACAGTCCATTGGAACTCCTTCTCTCCATGCTTGTTGTCAATGAAATGTTGGACCAGGGGCGCAGTGAGAACTGATATTAAAATTCAACAGCACCCAAACGGGGCTGAATTCATTATCTGAGATTTCTCGTCTGTAATGTAATGTAATGATGATACTTGTAAAGCGCACTGTTACCCCATCTCGGGGTGTCCTGGCGCTGAAGACCGCTGGGGAACCCGTCCTGGCTTTCCCTGTGAGATGGTCCCTTCTGGGTATCTCCAAGGTGAAACCAGGCATCCCCGGCGTCTGTGTGGGGCCGTTGTAGAGATGAGGCAAGCTTAATGCTCAGAGTTGCCGAGTGTGATCCCTTGTTAGAGTAGGCACCGAGGCGAGAATTATCGAGTCCGTTGACCCTGGTCCACAACCCTGCCGCGTCGGGAATTGAACCCTGGTCCCGGGCCGTTCTCTGCTTCCGGGTCTGCCGCCTCTAACCAGTGAGCCACACCACTCCACTGTAAAACCTTGAGTTTGCATTTCCTGGTCCACCCGTCTAAGAGTGAGGTGAGTGTCACTGAGACCGTAGCTAATGGCACAGACAACGCCGCGTTACGCGCTAAATAAATAATTCATTACATTTTTTTATTTTTGAACTTAGCGCGATTGAAGCACGCTTCTCTTCACGCCGTGGAGGCACCCCCCGCCTTCCAGCAAAATACCTGGCAGTGTGCGGCTTAGAGTAATGGCAACAACCCCTGCTCCAAATTCAAAACCCACAGGTATGTCCCGCCGCGCATTCTATCTGAAGTACATTTGCCGTTTACATCAGAGTAACGGCCACTCAGCACAACTTATGTTTGTGCGTTACAGAAACCAAAGTACATTTGCCGTTTACATCAGAGTAACGGCCACTCAGCACAACTTAAGTTTGTGCGTTACAGAAACCACCGGTACGGCCTTTGAGCAGAACAACTTCAGTGCGAGAACATTAGTAGCCTGATCGTTACAACGTCAAAAGGTAGGACATTTTAGCTTTGCAGTAGTAGAGCCACAGGTACTGTGCTGCTCTGGATGGTCTAGTAACCACCTTGTATTTTTTGCTAACAGAACCTTGACATAAACCAAAAGCCCTTGGCCCCCACTCCCACCTGAATAATTGGACCGCGTCGCCCATTTATGAAGATAACACAACTTAGTGACTATCAGTATATCTAAGGGACATTAAAATCACTATTTTCAGTGATTAAAACAAGCTTCCTTTATTTTTTAGATTACTATATTGAAAGAGCCCTGAGGAGAATCTGTGATTGTTCCCAGATTCGAAACGCGTCGGCAAACGACAAATAGGCTTCATGATTCACTAATCCTTGAGTTGATTATTCATCATTCTAAACTAATTGAAAAGTTAAATTCAATTCTTTGTTGCCTGTTTTGTTTTTGACCCTTCTGGGGCACTATAGTGGTTTGAAATCCTGCAAAGAATAATTATTTGTGGATAAATAATCGCTATTTTTCTTGTAAAAGAAGTTTGTATATAAATGTTGATTTATTTGTACATATGTCAGTTGTATGATAGTTGTATGATAGTTGTAAATATTGTAAATGTTTGTGTAAAGTGTTTTTCTCACCCATGAAAATATATCTAAAAATGATTTAAATTCTAAAAAGGGTTGAAATAAAGTAACCCATACAAACAAAAGAATTCCCTTGTTTGTATTCTCAAAAACTTTGAGAGAAAAATTGTTGTGAGGGCTAGCAATTTTTTCGTTTTCCCAGTTATATTAGGTCCAGCTGCCCCTCAGTCCCAGGACCAAACTCCGTTGTTTAGCAAAATGATATATGCGGCATGACTGTGTCTAGTCTAGAAGTACTACTTTTGGAAGTTGGCATATTTGTGTAAGTGGGTGCTGGCGTGTGATTGGCTGGTGAGCCTGGCCCAGAGTGCCTGGGCCTGCTTGTGGATTAACTGTCTGGTTTGAGGGTGACAGGGGCTGGAGAGCCCAGGAGGTTGTCTGAGTCAGCCCATGGATGAAAGGCAGCATCTGCTGCCAGGGAAGTGGGAGGAGATGGCACCTGATAGTGAAGGGCTGTGCCTGCCTAACTACAAAGCTGGCTCCACCTCCCGCTGGGCGACTGTCACCTCCGTCCCTGATACTGAAGGGACTTCCCTGTAACCAGTTCTGGCTGGTTCTCACACTGCCTGCTTCAAAGGACTTCAAAGGACTTCAAAGGACTTCAAAGACTTTTCTGTGTATAAGAAGGGGCTGTTTCCCCTTCCAAAATGTTCTTGTTTCTGACTTGAATCTACCAGGGGCGGGCGCTGCCCAGCCCCTGGATGCCTGGAGGACTTTCCTGGTCCTGGACTGCTGAAGGACTTTGCTTTACTCTAGGGCCCCTCTGCTTTGCCTGGGGAACTTGGAGGACTTTTTCTTTGTGGATGGCGCCCTGGGAGTGCTTTCCTTTTATTGCAGGACTCCTGGGTACATCTAGCACTGGGGGAGTGCTTTGTTTGAAGCAGAGACCTTCTTTTGCCTGCTGGCGCTTGGGAGCGCTTGATTTATCTTTCGTGGCACTTGGGAGCGCTTTTTGCTTCATTGGGGCGTTTCTCCGCCCCCATTTTGCGTGCAGAATTGCAGGTGTCACCCTGCTTCATTCCCCAATGTTGCTATGTGCTTTGTTACGGGTGCCACCCCGTTTTTATTTAATTATATGAAGCCGGTGCCCACCCGGCATTGCCCCGTGTAGGATTCACCGCCGCCGGCCCGGAGAGCGATTGGGAAGCGCTGTCCCGCCTCCCGACCCCAGGGCCGCGCTGCAATTGGCCATTGTCGAAGCCCCGGTCCCGAGATGGGGGACCGGGTGAAGCAGCGAGGCGGGCGCCTGCCTGTGGGGGGCTCCCATGCGAAGGGAGAGCCCTGCAGGCGCCAGCGGTGATGTCCAAGAGCGCTCCGAGGTTTTGGCGCTCTTCCGCTGCACGGCCAGGATCCCCGGTGGACCGGAGAGGATCCCGGCGCCCGTCCTGCATCAGAAGGAGCCCAGTGAGTGTCGGGCCAGAGGGGAAGCTCCGTGCGGTGCCGGTTTGAGGCACTTGAGTCAGGGCGGTCCCGGATGGTAGTGGGTCGCCCCACTGCATCCTTGTTTGGCCCACGAGGGCCCCGGGGGCATTGTTGTTGTTTTCCGAGCCCTGAAGGGTTCCGTGGCATTTCTCAGAGCCCCGAGGCTCCCACGAGGGGCATCATTCTTTTCAGAGCCCCGTGGCTCCCACGATGGCCAGTAGCCGTTGAGTCCCCGTGTGAGGGCCTCATCGTCGTAAGGCGGCATATGTGGGTCATTAGAGCCACGAAGCTCCAAGGGGGCCATATTTGTTTTGAGGAGCCTGAGAGGCTCAAGGGCATGTTGCCTTAAGGAGCTAGAGGGCTCCCTCGCCCCCATTATGTCCCAGAGCCTGTGTGGCTCCAACGTTTGGGGCATGTGACATGCCCAGGGCCTGTGTGGCTCCAGCAATTGGTCGCAGTGTCTGGTGACAGAGCCTGTGTGGCTCCAGCGAGTGGGTGCAGTTTGCGCCTAGGGGCTAGTGACAGCCCCTGTCGCAGTTTGTCTCAGCTGATCAGCAATTAGTGGGCAGCTGCACCGTTTAGGCGCAATTTCAAGAGAGAGTCCCTGTGTGGGACAGAGAGGGCACAGTAGTGTCAGGCCTTCACAGCTGCGCAGCACTTAGTGCCAGCTGCTACGTTTAGGCATTTTGTACTTTGAGACTGGCGCTGCATGGCAGCGCACCCTGATATTGAGACTCAGGGCGTCTGAGCCCCAACAAGGCCAGTTGGCCTAGGGACTGCCACAAGTGGTGGCTTATGTAAGTTATGCGCAATGTGATTCCTATGTTTTTAATAGTAATTGCCTACTGTTTCTTTTTGCGCTATTGATTTATGTTCTGGCACCTCTGAATGTGTAGGTTTATGCATCATGTGTCTTTCTTTCCCTGCGCTGCACCTCTGAATGTTTAGTCATCATGTGTCTTCTTGCGCTGCACCCCTGAATGTATTTTATTGCATCATGTGCTTTATTCTTAACACCTCTGAATGTATTTTATGGCATCATGTGTTTCTCTTTATTACTCCTCTGAATGTGGTTCATGCAAAATGGGTAATGTGTTCTGGTAAATGTGTTTATTCTTAGGTGGTTCTCCTTTTTAGTACAGGTGGTCCTAGTAAGGTCCTGGTTCCTGTTACCAGTGGATTCTGGTTATGATCTTTTGTGATTACCATTTTATTGTTTATTATTTCTTATTCTAGAAGTACTATATCTAATTTCTGACAGTATTTCATCTCTACTAAGTGCTGATTATGACAGTGGCCCATGTGGCCCTGTCTTGTGAATAATCCCATGTGAATATTGCCCGTGCCAGTTGGCACAATGTATATGTGTGATTTTATCTGATGTGTTTTTACAATACAAAAGTTATTGTTATAATAACCTTGTGTGGAGTCTCTTTTGTGGTGTGCCTAGTATGTTGTTGCTGTTGTGCGCTGGTGCAAATGCTTTACACATTGCCCCCGAGTTTAGCCTTACTGCTTGTGCCAAGCTACCAAGGGGGTGAGCAAGGGTTATCTTGGCGTGTGACTTCCTTGCCCTGACTAGAATGGTGGTTTCTGCCTGGCTTTGGCGTCAGCCTTAGCCTACCAGAAATAGCCAGTTCTAACAACTGGCAATTGTTAGCCAGATAACCCCATTGGTGGTTCTACCGTGAGGTGCTCACTCTCTTTCTCCACAATTTTTTGTGGCATGGGTGATGGTTGTTTGGCAATTTTTAACTTTACCTTATGTGTACTTTGACAAAGAGTGACACTTGCACAGGTATTAATACATCAGGAAAGGGGTAGTGATATCATTATACACACACCTATATGAAGCCTGCAGCTTAATCGAATAAGAAGAGTGTCTTGAGGGACAGGCCCTATTCGGTTTGGCAGTTTTTGAGTGGGGGGAGGCCTGTACCTCTGTTCCCCCTAAGACTCCAAGGGAGTTGGCATTTCGTACACACAACATTCCTAGCTGGGCATCTTACATTGTTGGCTAAATGATTATGATTACTACAACAAAAGCATTTACAGTGTGAAACATCAGTCCTTTGTTTTACACTTTCAGTGGAGGATGCCTTACTTTTATCCTCCTTTGTAGACACCTTAAGTACACTACTATCATTAATTTGCTTCACTTCAATAGCATCTTTCATTTCTTTCAGTATGCTCTATGCTTTTGGCAATATCAATTGCCTGTTTTAAATCCGGAGCATCTGCTAACAATTTCTCTTGGATTTTCTTGTCAGAAGTACACCTCACCAATTGGTCTCTAATAAGAGATTCAGTTAATCTACCAAAATCACAAGTAGAAGCCAATGCCTAGATGCATCAACCTTTTTAGGAAGTGCAAACGGTGCGATTCGCAAAAATCGGCCTTTTGCACTTCCTAAATTGGTTTCTGGGATGCATCAAGCATTTTTGGAAAATCGCTATTTTTGCGAGTTCCAAAAATGCGATTGCTTTTAAGGAATCGCAAATTTGCGATTCCTTAAATGCAATGCATCATTCTCAAAACATTTGCGATTTTACAAATTGCGAATGCAAATTACCACGAAGTTGAACTTCGTGGTAATTTGCAAAACTGTTTAAAAACGCACAAAAATGCATTTTTTAAACTGTTAAGTTACAGACACACATGTCCTTAGGACATGTTTGTATGTAACTTACATGTAAAAGTGCATTTCATAGGTGCAGGGGGGGTCCTTTGGACCCCCCTCTCCACCCTTGAAAGGCTTTGTTGAATTCTGATTTCAAATTGCGAATTCGCAATTCCCATTCATTCCTATGGGCATTTCAGCCCATAGGAATGAATGGGAATTGCGAATTCGCTATTTGAAACTCGCAATTTTATTGCGATTCGGTAAAAATTGCGATTTTTACCGAATCTCAATAAAATAGCGAAATAAATGATGCATTGCCATTTGCGATTCCTTATTTGCGATTCCTTATTTTTCGCAAATAAGGAATCGCAAATGACAACGTTGATGCATCTAGGGGCAAACCTCTTAGCACTGCTATGTAATTTGCTACCTTCGCATTCTAACCTTGTGACTAGAGAAGAATTTATGTCGTTCAAGAACTGCATTGATTTTCTTTCCAAATTGGGCTTCTAATTTTTTAAGGGTAATTTGATAAACATCATGGTGAGGATCTCCATGAGCATCCTCATTTCCACTCTCACCTTAAATAATAATATCAGGTAGATCATCAAAGATCTCTCTTGCATGTTTCCCTAAATTGTGTAACAACATATATTGTTTGCCTACAGATGAAAATCTGTCTCCCCCCAATTGCAATTAGGTAAGATTCAAAAAGGTTTACCCATCTTTTCCAAGTGATTAGCGGATCACCTTCTTCACTCAAGAAAGGGGGGGCGTTGAGACATTGCAAATGATGCCATGTTGAGAAGGAGAAGAAGAGAAAATACGGAAAGAAACACAGGAAAAAAAAAAGAAAAAAACTGAGTCAGAAAGGAAGAATAAGAGAGAAGAGAACAATACAGTGAAGAAAATGAAAGAGGAAGAATATCGTTAGAATAGCAGAAGAGAACACAAAGGATTGTATAAAGGAGGATAATAAATATTATATCAATCACAAGACAATTAATATAACCTGTACTAGAAAAGGTGTCAACCAATTTAAATATGACACTGTAATTGGAATTATTCTAAATAAAAGAGTCCAAAGTCACATGGAATTAAATATATAAGTATAGCTGTGCCTGTCAGCGATAAAATGGACAGGCTCCAACAATGTGAAAAAACACAGGTTGTATCAACCACAAGAAGGAATTTTCTTTTTTTATTTATACCTTAAATGAGCTGTGCCTCTCAGCGGTGCAGAACTGGCAGGCAATACATGTATAAAGGTACAAAAAGGATATTGCAGGCCAAAGAAATGAATGGAAGTTTGAAGCAGAGGAACAGAGTTCAGAGTTTGTGACTGCTCTAAACGAATTTGAAGAACGCGCTCCAGCAGTGAGTAACATTGAATACTTGAGGCTCAAAACTGTGGCTTTGTGGCAGCTAAAAGAAGAAAAAAACGAAAAAAAACCTTGAAAACTGCAGACAAAAGGTGGAGCGTTCACTGAGCTTATACAACAATGAAATCCCGCTGAGAGGAATCCACACAGCGGAGCGCATACCAAACGGAAGGCCGCCAACGCTGAGACAGCGAAATCCCGCTGAGAGAATCACTGTGAGGAGAGCGCACCTTCCATGTTCGGTGAGGGAATCAGCTGATGGTAAGCACAACCGCGGAACGCTCAGCGATCACTGTAGGATCCCGCTGGGATCAAGCACAGTGTGTGAAGGAATCAGCTGACGGCAAGCACAACCGCTGAATGCTCAGCGCTCACAGTGGAATCCTGCTGGGATGAAGCACAGTGTGTGAGGAAATCAGCTGACGGCAAGCACAACCGCCGAATGCTCAGTGCTCACTGTGGAATCCCGCTGGGGTGAAGCACAGTCTGTGAGGGAATCAGCTAACGGCAAGCACCACCTCCAAATGCTCCGTGCTCTGACTGTGGAATCAATCAATCAATCAATCAATCAATCATGACATTTGTATAGCGCGCTACTCACCCGGAAGGGTCTCAAGGCGCTGGGGGAGAGGGGTCCGTTATTGCTCGAAAAGCCAGGTCTTGAGTTGCTTCCTGAAGGAGAGATGGTCCTGGATTAGCCGAATGTGGAAGGGGAGGGAGTTCCATGTCTTTGCTGCCAGGTAAGAGAAGGATCTTCCTCTGGCGGTGGCTCTGCGGATGCAAGGAACGGCGGGGATGGCGAGGCCGGTCGATCGTAGCTGGCGGGTGGGCGTGTAGAAGGTCAGGCGGTTGTTGAGGTACTTGGGGCCCAGGTCGTGGAGGGCCTTGTGTGCGTGGGTGAGGAGTCTGAACGTGATCCTCTTGCTGACGGGGAACCAGTGCAGGACTCTCAGGTGGCCGGAGATGTGGCTGTGTCGGGGGATGTCCAGGACGAGTCATGCGGAGGCGTTCTGGATGCGTTGGAGTCTTTTCTGAAGTGTGGCTGTGGTTCCGGTGTAGAGGGTGTTACCGTAGTCCAGTCGGCTGGTGACGAGTGCCTGGGTGACCGTCTTCCTGCTTTCGGTGGGGATCCATCGGAAGATCTTTTGGAGCATGCGCAGGGTGTTGAAGCACGATGATGAGACGGCGTTGACTTGTCTGGTCATCGAGAGGGAGGAGTCCAGAATGAAGCCCAGGTTGCGTGCGTGGTACGTTGGCTTGGGAGTGGTGCCCAGGGCAGGGGGCCACCAGGAGTCGTCCCAGGCGGAGGGCGATGACCCCAGGATGAGGACTTCCATCTTGTCTGAGTTCAGTTTCAGGCGGCTGTTCTTCATCCACTCGGCGACGTCTTTCATCCCTTCGTGTAGGCTGGTTCCGGCGGCGGCGGGGTCGTTGGTGAGGGAGAGGATCAGCTGGGTGTCGTCGGCGTAGGAGATGATGTTGAGGTTGTGTTGGCATGCGATGGCTGCGAGGGGGCTCATGTAGACGTTGAAGAGGGTGGGGCTGAGCGATGATCCCTGTGGTATGCCGCAGATGACTTCGGTGGCTTCGGATCTGAACGGGGGGAGGCGGACTCTCTGGGTTCTTCTGGCGAGGAACGAGATGATCCACTCCAGTGCCTTCTCTTGGATTCCGATGTTGCTGAGGCGCTGCACTAGGGTGCGGTGGCAGACAGCGTCGAACGCTGTGGAGAGGCCCAGGAGGATGAGGGCCGCTGTCTCCCCGTTGTCGAGCAGGGATATGATGTCGTCAGTGGCTGCGATGAGGGCGGTTTCTGAGCTGTGGTTGGCTCGGAAACCGGACTGCGAGTGGTCGAGGGATCCGTTCGTTTCGAGGAAGGCGGCAAGCTGTCTGTTGATGGTCTTCTTGATGACTTTGGCAGGAAAAGGGAGGAGCGAGATGGGGCGGACGTTCTTGAGGTCGGTGGGGTCCGCTGTTGGTTTCTTCAGGAGGGCGCTGAGCTTGGCGTGCTTCCAGCTTTCCGGGAAGGTGGCGGTGTTGAAGGAGGCATTGATGATGTCCCGGAGTTGGGGTGCGATGATGGAGTCGGCCTTGTTGAAGACGTGGTGGGGGCAGGGGTCGGTTGGGGATCCGGAGTGGAATCCCGCTGGAATGAAGCACTGTCTGGGGCTCTGCCCTTAAAAAGTACACAGAATGAATCTGTTGACAGGAAGCCACACCAATACATATCTGTGAGAAGTAAGGCCACACTCTGGAATAAATTTGGTTTGTGAAGCAAAGAAACAATAGTGCTGAGCGGCTGAAGGAGAAATGTTAACGGAATGCTTTGACCTAGAACACAAAGCTAAAGGAAAGACCCATTCTTGCTTCAGCTGTGAGTAGAACAGCTCCAACCGCAAGATACAATTTGGCAGCACCTCATAGAAGATAAAGTCTCACACTCCACATATCAACTGGGGAAACACACTGCAATTACAGCCTTTTAGCAGAGCAGCCATGAAAAATTCTTTGAACACATGAAATGGCTTCCCAACAGGAATACAGTGACTCCAGGCACATCTTGTAGATAAGTCACATGTTTCCACTCACCAGAAAGAAAATGGGAGTAAATGAAGCAGACCAAAAAGTATATGGAAGACTTCTAGCTGGTGTAGAAGAAGCAGGGGGAGGATCAGGAGCTGCTCCCAGTACAGCAATCATCACCAATTTATTAAGAATAAACTGTTGACAGAGGATGATGAAGAGATGAAGTTTATTCGAACCACATCCTCAGGCTCCAGCTGGTCACTGAGGCACACCAACATTCTAAGGTGAGCTTCTCACCAACATTCTAAGGTAGGGACGTACCAGGGGTAAGGGAAAGGGAGGGGAGAGAAGGCAGGGAGATTCCAAGTGTATAAATAATGTACATTTATGGAATTCAGGCAAAGATTACAACAGTAACTAAGCTCCTTTTCCATTTGAAGTTTCTTCCTCATCCAGACATATTGCATTATCTCCGATTGTAGCTTAGTAAGTATTTCCTTTAGCAGAGCTAGTGTGAGGGTGTGGAACAAGTAAAGTATCTGGGGGATGCAACAATAAAAAGAATTTAAAAAAAAATGTATAGCCAGACTCCTTTAATTAATGAGAAACTGGCTCAGGCCTACAGTGACACATGTGCCAGTGTCACTATGGTGACACCTAACTTTGTGGACCCTGGGCAAATTGTACTAAGTGAGAATTACCTAGTGACCAATGCAAGCAATGCCACTACTACACATAGTGTGGCTGTTGTTAACTTCTCCTGGGGAGGGGTAACTGGCCTCAAGAAGTTGTTGTGAGTGCAGACCTGCCAGTAGACTGTCTGTTGGGCAATGATCTAGAGAACTCAGTTTGGTCATAAGTGGAGTACAGGACTCATGCAGAAATGCTAGGGATATCAGCACATGTCCTTGCTGTAACCAGGTCCCAGGCCAAGAAGTGCCTACTGGAACCTTTGGTGGATCTTGAAACAATAGACCAACCACAAACCAAGAGAAGGAGTAAGAGGGTTAAGGCAGTGCCTTCCCACTTGCCCCAGGTTGAGGATCAGCTCTACCAGGAGACTGATTCTGAGATCCAAGAGGAGACTGTCTCTGAAGAACTTGAACCTGATCAGGTTGAGTTTCTGGGGACAGGGGGACCCTCAAGGGCAGACCTGGGGCAGGCTCAGTTAACTTGCCCTTCTCTTGAACCCCTCAGACAGCAAGCTGCTGCTGAGGCTGCTGGGAATGCTCTAGGTACACATAGAGTGTATTGGGATGATGGGCTCCTTTATTCAGAGGCTAGAGACACCAAGCCTGGTGCCACCAGGAGGTTGGGCATGCCTCTGCAATTTAGGGGCTTCCTTCTTACCTTGGCGCATGATATTCCCCTTGCAGGACACTTAGGCCAGAACAAGACTTGGGACAGGCTTGTCCCTCACTTTCACTGGCCTCATATGTCAGAAAATGTCAAGGAGTTTTGTCGCTCCTGTGTCACTTGCCAAGCCAGTGGTAAGTCAGGTGGCACAACAAAGGCCCCCCTGATACCACTACCTGTGGTGGGGGTACCCTTTGAAAGAGTTTAAATAGACATTGTGGGTCCCATGGATCCACAAACAGCATCTGGGCACAGATTTATACTGGTGGTAGTGGATCATGCCACCAGGTATCCAGAGGCAATTCCCCTGAGGACCACAACAGCACCTGTTGTGGCAAGGGCCCTCCTGGCAGTTTTCTCCAGAGTGGGCTTTCCAAAGGAGGTTCTTTCAGACAGAGGTACCAACTTCATGTCTGGATACTTGAAAGCAATGTGGAAAGAGTGTGGAGTGAACTATACGTTTACCACACCCTATCATCCTCAGTGCAATGGGCTTACGCGTAGGCTTGAGGTTTTCCGCCACCTCACTGAACAAGAATCGGAAGCTAAACCTACGACACCCGTAGCGACCGAATCACGAACTGAGCGAGCTAGCACCATGATGCCAATAAGAGAGGCTGCCCCCTACTGGGTTCCCCCACGAGGTCTAGGAACACACGATGGCGTCAACCACCAAGATGCAAGAGGGAGGGTAGTGTACAACTGGGTCTACCAGCCATGGGATCGGCAAGATATTCTGACGTTCCTGAAGTCTCTGCCCGATTTATGAAAAAATCCCACTGCCTTCTACACTGAATTAGGTACAGCCCTAGGTTCAACGATTATGACCCTGGCTGACATCGACTTGTTTTTCGGGTTATGTCTGCCAGCTGATGTGTGGAAGCAAATCCGGAAAGTCGACCACCTTGAGCTGTTCGGACATACCTGGTCACAACTCGATGGCATAGAGAGACAACGAGAACCTGGACAGAAACCTTTGAAACCCATTTTAGAACTTCCAGACAAGATTGTACAGAAATTGAAAACCCTGATCCCAGAGAAGAAAGTGGACTGGTCGATAGTAACGGCCTGTCGTCAGAAACCCCAGGAAGACGTATCGGAATACTTCTCCCGGTTCGAAACGGTGTTCTCCTATTACTGCGGCCAGGACATGACCACTGCGACCGGACACCATCTGTTTGTCCAGAATTATGTAAAGGGTTTGTCACAGGAAGTCTCTCAGAAACTGCAGGCCAGTGAGAGTAGTTGGGCGGCCTCCAAACCTGCGGCTATCCTTCAGCTCTCATCAGCTGAAGGATAGCTTGACTCCAGTGGTGTGGAGTGCCTGGGACCCACGTCTGAGCATCCCCAGCGCACTTATGGCGGCAATTGCAAACAAAACAGGTGATGAACAGAATGTGGATCAATGTCACACATTCACCCCAGTCCAAAGATCTGGGCCCAAATCCATCGTTTTTTTGCACTCCACACCACCCTGGGTTAGACAATGGTGATATGCAAATCAGCTCTGACCCTGTGCCCCATGGGAACAGTCCAGTCCGAACTACAAAAGCCATGTCCTTCCCAGAAAGGAATCAAGCATCCGAGGACCGGACCGGTTTCGAGGTAACACCTCTCATCAGCCCGGCTAGCTTGACTCCAGTGGTGTGGAGTGCCTGGGACCCACGTTTGAGCATTCCCAGCGCACTTATGGCGGCAATTGCAAACAAAACAGGTGATGGACAGAATGTGGATCAATGTCACACATTCACCCCAGTCCAAAGATCTGGGCCCAAATCCATCGTTTTTTTGCACTCCGCACCACCCTGGGTTAGACAATGGCGATATGCTATTCAGCTCTGACCCTGTGCCCCATGGGAACAGTCCAGTCCGAACTACAAAAGCCATGTCCTTCCCAGAACAGAATCAAGCATCCGAGGACTGGACTGGTTTCGAGGTAACACCTCTCATCAGCCCGGCTAGCTTGACTCCAGTGGTGTGGAGTGCCTGGGACCCACGTCTGAGCATCCCCAGCGCACTTATGGCGGCAATTGCAAACAAAACAGGTGATGGACAAAATGTGGATCAATGTCACACATTCACCCCAGTCCAAAGATCTGGGCCCAAATCCATCGTTTTTTTGCACTCCACACCACCCTGGGTTAGACAATGGCGATATGCAAATCAGCTCTGACCCTGTGCCCCATGGGAACAGTCCAGTCCGAACTACAAAAGCCATGTCCTTCCCAGAACGGAATCAAGCATCCGAGGACCGGACCGGTTTCGAGGTAACACCTCTCATCAGCCCGGCTAGCTTGACTCCAGTGGTGTGGAGTGCCTGGGACCCATGGGGCACAGGGTCAGAGCTGATTTGCATATCGCCATTGTCTAACCCAGGGTGGTGTGGAGTGCAAAAAAACTATGGATTTGGGCCCAGATCTTTTGACTGGGTTGAATGTGTGACATTGATCCACATTCGGTCCATCACCTGTTTTGTTTGCAATTGCCGCCATAAGTCTGCTGGGGATGCTCAGACGTGGGTCCCAGGCACTCCACACCACTGGAGTCAAGCTAGCCGGGCTGATGAGAGGTGTTACCTCGAAACCGGTCCGGTCTTCGGATGCTTGATTCCGTTCTGGGAAGGACATGGCTTTTGTAGTTCGGACTGGACTGTTCCCATGGGGCACAGGGTCAGAGCTGTTTTGCATATCACCATTGTCTAACCCAGGGTGGTGTGGAGTGCAAAAAAACGATGGATTTGGGCCCAGATCTTTTGACTGGGTTGAATGTCTGACATTGATCCACATTCGGTCCATCACCTGTTTTGTTTGCAAGTCTCCAATTCTGGGGGCACCTTGTATCAGTCCAAACAATCCCTTATTGTGTTGATTGTAAGTCAACCTTATAGACAAGCTATCCTAAGGGTAGCATGGACTAAGCAGCCTTAAAGGCTTAACTCAAGAGGGCATGTGAAGAAAGCTGTTTTACCAATCACAATCCTGTAATATCAAATGAAAGGACACCACACAAGTTATATATTATAAAAATATATGTATTTATTACTAGAATAATCCTCTATACTCTTTATGAGTCTAGAGGCACAATCGTTTAAACAAAAGCACAGTTAAACATATAAAAGTTGCACAATTATGGATGAGGCCCAGGGGCCACTCAAACCATATACTAAAATAGTGGTATAAGTATCACTAATCGAACACTGGTAAGGCCCGAGGCCTTGGGAATCGCTGGGAGCAATCGGGACTAGCAATGTTTATGTCGGGAAAAGCCCGCGGGATTCGGGTGAAGCGCTGAAAGCACACACATGCACCAATGCAAAGTCAATGGTGCGTAAAAGTTATCGAGTTACTGTTTTAAGAGTCTTCCAACTGACCTAGAAGGACAAAACTTTAGACCTAGACACTAAAGGTGTATACCTTTACAGGAGCACCGGCGTTCAAGAGCTACCTCACCCACATGAAACGGGTGCACAGGTGCAAAGTCGTGTCGGCTTTCGTCGTGTGGATCTATGGAGCCTGTAGATGATTGTGAGAAGTTGGCCTGATATATGATGTTTCCAATTCTGGAACCACCTTGTATCAGTCCAAACAATCCCTTATGGTGTCTGGTTGTAAGTCAACCTTATAGACAAGCTATCCTAGGGGTAGCATGGACTAAGCAGCCTGAAAGGCTAAACTCAAGAGGTCATGTTAAGCGAGCTGTTTTATCAATCACAATCCTGTAATATCAAATGAAAGGACACCACACAAGTATATATTATAAAAATATATGTATTTATTACAAGAATAATCCCCAGTACTCTTTATGAGCAAAGGGGCACAAGTGTTTAAACAAAAGCACAGTATAACATATGAAAGTTGCACAATTATGGATGAGGGCAGGTGGCCATTCAAACCATATATTAAGAAAGTGGTATAAGAGATACCAATCGAACAGTGGTCAGGCCTAGGGCCTGGAGAATCGCTGGGAGCAGTCGGGACTAGCAATGCTGAAGTCGGGAAAAGCCCGCGGGACTCGGGTGCAGCGCTTAAAGCACAAGCATGCACCAATGTAAAGTCAATGGTGCGTAAAAGTTACAAAGTTATAGTTTAAGGATACTTCCGCTCAACCTAGAAGGATAAAACTTTAGATACAGACCCTAGAGGTGTGTACCAGTGTGGGAACACCGGCGTTGCTGAGTTACCTCACCCACAGGACGCGGGTGCATAGGGTCGAAGTGGCGTCGGGTTTCGTCACGCAGGTTGATGGTGCTTGAAGCTGAAGATGCTGCAGGCGATGTGAAGGAGAAGTGTCCGGTGTGATCCAAGGGTGGATCAGAGTTGTAGAGTACCTGAAAGCAGAGGGGACAGAGTCTGGGTCACTCAGCAGTGACCAGGGTGGACCCAGGATGGAACCAGGCAATGTCGGGCGCAATCAGGTGGTTGTCGAGGAGCTTCTCTCCGCTGCCACGTGGGATCTGGGGCATCTGCGACGTCCAGGAGTAGATCACGAGCTGTCCCACAAAGGCTCTCATTGTCGGCACTGTCGGCTTCAAGATTGGAGCAAACAACACTTGGCAAGAGCAATCCACGCAGGACTGGAAGATTGCCTCTCACTTGGACCAGGAGGGTCAGAGTGGGTGCTCCTTTTCAGAAGAGTGGGTGTATGTCTGGAGCAACCAGAATCACAAGTCGGTTTTCAAGTTTCATCGGCACAGGGACCACAAGCCAGCGGGCAAGTGACCGGGCCAACACGTTGAGCCAAAAGATGCAGAAGGGCCCCACGCCACACTCGGTGAGTGGAGAGGGGTGAGCTTCGGTGCAAGAGAGGCTCAGGGCTGGGGCTTCTCAAACCCCGGTGTACAGCTTCGAGTGTCACTCGTGGGCTGCACGGTCAGCGTCTCGTGGTCTTTTCAAGATGGCGGGCCCCATGCTTCCGGTCGCCTCCACGGGTCTCAGCTCTGCAGGGACTGTGGTTCGGGCTGGTAGGAGGCAGGCAAGCTTGATCTCGTCGATCTCTGTCGCTCGAGTTCCGCGGGAACTGCAACAAAGCAGACGTCGAGGTGCTGGATGGTGCCTGTTTGCACAGGGTGGTCACTCCTTGACCACAAGGGAGATTCTTCAGTCTTCTACGTCGAGTAGGATGTCGAAGGGTCCAGAGCTTCGATTCAAATGTTTCATCAGGATAATCTGAGTGCTTTGGCACTGCTCCCATTCTTATACCAATCTAGGGGGCTGGATTACCTGCTAGGTCCCCTCCTATGGGTGGGACCCAGGAAGGGGGTGGATACACCCCTTTCCCTTTGTCCAGGCCGCGCTGGGACTGGGGCTGGTCTGCCCCAGAACCGGTTTGGCCGGATTATGCAAGGGGAAGCCTTGTGCTCCCCAGGCAGTGTCTGGTTTCTTTCAAACCTCCCTTCTAAAATCCACTATCTCCAGTCTGGGGTGGTGTGACACCTCCCTGTGACAGGAAACCCTTTGTCCAGGCCTCCTTGGCTGAGTTTCGGTCAGCTGCAGGAGGTCAGACTCGTGTCTGTGGCAGAAGCATCCATTTTGTGGTGCTGAGGCTCCTTTTAAAATCAACCGCGTTTTAGCAAAGTAGCATGTCGTCTCCCTCTAGAGGGGTGGAATGCTATCCCCGTCGACAGGACTGTCGAGGGGATAGTATTCCAATTCGTATGACACCTTACATGACATGTTTTGATAAAGCCAAACCAAAGTTAACATATAACCGCGGGGATTATAATGCACTTAATAGTATATGGTATGGCAATATCCCGGAACAGCTAAGGGAATTGGTCCCGACAGCTGCAGACAGGCTCAGCTCATGCTAGAGCACCATCTCACATAAAACCACGCACTCTGCCTTCAGGATTGTTAAGGCCTGCCATAGGAGTGGCTTATAGGTTTATATGTGTCCAGATAGGTTTAGATATAGGCATACTATATCTAAGCAAGGGGCGATTACACCACCTTGCCCCAGCTGAGTGATCAGCCAGTTGTGTCAATTTTGGATAGCCAGCCAGGGGTGGCAAAATATATGCTGCAGCCCCTGGTAGGCCTTGGATGCACCTATGCCCTGGGCACCTATAGTGCTCTGTACAGGGGCTGATAAGGTGACCCAAGCCAATTTAGTTATGCACCTAGGGTACATGGAATCCATTTTACAGAGAGAGCAGATAGCCTGGGGCCCTGATTAGCAGGGAACCAGGCCAACTAAGTCGAAAACTAGCTAAACACAAGGCAAAAAATCTGGGGTAACCATAGTCAGGTATCCACCTTCCTACAATGATGATGCTGCAGGTGGCCAGAAGTGAAGTGTCCGGTGCGATCCAAGGGTGGATCGAAGCTGAAGGGAACCTGAAAGCAGAGGGGACAGAGTCTGGGTCACTCAGCAGTGACCAGGGTGGAACCAGGAAGGAACCAGGCAAAGTCGGGCGCAATCAGGTGGTTGTTGAGAAGCTTGTCTCCGCTGCCACGTGGACTCTGGGGCACCGAGGATGTCCAGGAGTGGATCACGAGCTGTCCCACGAAGGCTCTCGCTGTCGGCGGTGTCGGCTTCCGGATTGGAGCAAACAAACCTTGGTAAGCGCAATCCACGCAGGTTTCAAAGATCGCTTCTTACTCGGACCAGGAAGGTCAGAGCGGGTGCTCCTTTTCAGGGGAGCGAGGGCCAGTCCAGAGCAACCGGACTGGCAGGTCAAATTCAAAGGTTCGTTGGTACTGGGGCCGCTAGCCAACAGGCAAGCGACCGGACCAACGCGTTGAGCAGCAAAATGCAGAAGGGCCCCACGCAGCACTCGGAGAGTGTGGAGGGGGTAGCTTTGGTGCAAAAGCTGCTCAGGGCTGGGGCTTCTCAAACTCCGTTGCACAGCCTCGAGGGGGCCTCGGGAGCTGCACAGTCAGCACTTCGCGGTTTTTCCAAGATGGCCGGCCCCACGCTTCAGGTCGCGTCCACGGGTCTCAGATTCGCTGGGACTGTGGATCCTGCTGTTGGAAGACAGTGTAGGAAGGTGGATACCTGACTATGGTTACCCCAGATTTTTTTGCCTGTGTTTAGCTGGTTTTCGACTTAGTTGGCCTAGTTCCCTGCTAATCAGGACCCCAGGCTATCTGCTCTCTCTGTAAAATGGATTCCATGTACCCTAGGTGCATAACTAAATTGGCTTGGGTCACCTTATCAACCCCTGTACAGAGCACTATAGGTGCCCAGGGCATAGGTGCATCCAAGGCCTACCAGGGGCTGCAGCATATATTTTGCCACCCCTGGCTGGCTATCCAAAATTGACACAACTGGCTGATCACTCAGCTGGGGCAAGGTGGTGTAATCGCCCCTTGCTTAGATATAGTATGCCTATATCTAAACCTATCTGGACACATATAAACCTATAAGCCACTCCTATGGCAGGCCTTAACAATCCTGAAGGCAGAGTGCGTGGTTTTATGTGAGATGGTGCTCTAGCATGAGCTGAGCCTGTCTGCAGCTGTCGGGACCAATTCCCTTAGCTGTTCCGGGATATTGCCATACCATATACTATTAAGTGCATTATAATCCCCGCGGTTATATGTTAACTTTGGTTTGGCTTTATCAAAACATGTCATGTAAGGTGTCATACGAATTGGAATACTATCCCCTCGACAGTCCTGTCGACGGGGATAGCATTCCACCCCTCTAGAGGGAGACGACATGCTACTTTGCTAAAACGCGGTTGATTTTAAAAGGAGCCTCAGCACCACAAAATGGATGCTTCTGCCACAGACACGAGTCTGACCTCCTGCAGCTGACCGAAACTCAGCCAAGGAGGCCTGGACAAAGGGTTTCCTGTCACAGGGAGGTGTCACACCACCCCAGACTGGAGATAGTGGATTTTAGAAGGGAGGTTTGAAAGAAACCAGACACTGCCTGGGGAGCACAAGGGTAACTGGACATAATATCGACTACATAATATCGAATGGACAAAATATCGACGGAAAAATATCGACATTAACAAAATATCGACTATAGGAATATCGTTGAAAAAAATATCGACTGCAAAAATGACCCAAAAATATCGAATACAAAAATATCGACTCAAAAATATCGACTAGACAAAATATCGAAATATAGTGAAAGTAAAAAATATCGAGAAAATGTTAGAAAATATTAATTTTATAAAATAATATATATATATTATATAAATAAATAGTACCTAATGTTTAGGAGCGGGTTGTGGGTTTATAGGGGAATAGGGTGGGAAGTAATTTAATAATAATTAATTAGTTAATATATGTTTGGTAATTGTTTTAATTAGATTTTAATTGGTAATTAATTAATATTAATTAGTTAATTGTTTAATTGATTAATTAGAATATAATTTAATTGATTAATTGATTATTAATAATCAATATTTTTAAAAATTATTTTGTATGTGATTTTAATTGATACATTGGTTATTAATTAATAATAATTAGTGATTTATTGTATTAAGAATTAGTATATTATTTACATTTATTAATTGCTAACACATTAATTATAATTAGTTAATGATGTAATTAATATATTGCATATCATTTAAATAAATTAATTGGTAATTAATTTATAATAATGACTTAATTACATTAATTGTATACATTTAAATGTAATGTGTTAATTAATGTTGATGTTAATTAATTAATTAATTGGAATTAAACAATATTAATTAATCTAAATTATTATTATAGCTAATGTGATAATATATTTTATAATAGTTTTTTAAAAAATATTTGTTTTTTTTATATATTTATGTTTAATGTTTTGTTCATTATCATTTATAGTGTTCTGGCTTTGTTTCATAGTTTTTGTTATAGGTTAATTTTTTAGGGTTCTGGGTCATTTTTCTAGTCGTGAGTAAAGGTGTATTTAGTGGGATTTGGAAAATTTTTACGTTTGTGGGTAAATGGGTATTTTTTAGGTTGAGGGTCAGTTTTCAGTTCTTGTGTAAAGGGCTATTTGTAGAGTTCAGGGTCAGTTTTCAGTTTGTGGGTAAAGGGGTATTTGTAGGGGTCAGGGTCAGTTTTCAGTTTGTGGGTAAAGGAGTTTTTGGGAGGTTCAGGGTTAGTTTTCAGGTTGTGGGTGTAGGGGTATTTGTAGGGTTCAGGGTCAGTTTTCAGTTTGTGGGTAAAGGGGTATTTGTAGGGTTCAGGGTCAGTTTTCAGTTTGTGGGAAAAGGAGTATTTGTAGGGTTCAGGGTCAGTTTTCAGTTTGTGGGTGAAGGGCTATTTGTAGGGTTCAGGGTCAGTTTTCAGTTTGTGGGTAAAGGGGTATTTGTAGGGTTCAGGGTCAGTTTTCAGTTTGTGGGTAAAGGGGTATTTGTAGAGTTCAGGGTCAGTTTTCAGTTTGTTGGGAAAGGAGTATTTGTAGGGTTCAGGGTCAGTTTTCAGTTTGTGGGTGTAGGGGTATTTGTAGGGTTCAGGGTCAGTTTTCAGTTTGTTGGAAAAGGAGTATTTGTAGGGTTCAGGGTCAGTTTTCAGGTTGTGGGTGTAGGGGTATTTGTAGGGTTCAGGGTCAGTTTTCAGTTTGTGGGTAAAGGGGTATTTGTAGGGTTCAGGGTCAGTTTTCTGTTGTTGGGAAAGGAGTATTTGTAGGGTTCAGGGTCAGTTTTCAGTTTGTGGGTGTAGGGGTATTTGTAGGGTTAAGGGTCAGTTTTCAGTTTGTGGGTAAAGGGGTATTTGTAGGGTTCAGGGTCAGTTTTTAGTTTGTTAGGAAAGGAGTATTTGTAAGGTTCAGGGTCAGTTTTCAGTTTGTTGGGAAAGGAGTATTTGTAGGGTTCAGGGTCAGTTTTCAGTTTGTGGGTAAAGGGGTATTTGTAGGGTTCAGGGTCAGTTTTCAGTTTGTGGGTAAAGGAGTATTTGTAGGGTTCTGGGTCAGTTTTTAGTTTGTTGGTAAAGGGGTATTTGTAGGGTTCAGGGTCAGTTTTCAGTTTGTGGGTAAAGGGGTATTTGTAGGGTTCAGGGTCAGTTTTCAGTTTGTGGGTAAAGGGGTATTTGTAGGGTTCAGGGTCAGTTTTCAGTTTGTGGGTAAGGGGTATTTGTAGGGTTCAGGGTCAGTTTTCAGTTTGTTGATAAAGGGGTATTTGTAGGGTTCTGGGTCAGTTTTGGCCTTTAGGGTGAAGGGGTCTTTTTAGTGTTTTGGGACAGTTTTGGGTATTTTAGAGTGCTGATGTATAGTTTAACTTAACAGTGATACATTAAATTTATTACACGAAAATAGCTATTATTATAACTTTACATTAGTACCCTTTATTTAGATAAAAACAATTTATGTATTAGCATGTTTCCAGACAGTAGCTATAGTGGAGTTGGAATTCTAATTATTAATTGGTTGGTGTCCAGCACCATCAGTAATATTATCAACACTGGAGTTGGATTAATAAAAATACATTGGTTAGTCTCCACCACATTTTATGGTATTACCTTGAGTGTAGTAGGAATAGTAAAATAATTTTTGCTACTGTCCTGCAGCTTCTATCATTTTAGATTGACTGGAGTAGTAACAATACATATAAAATTGGTCAGTGTGCAGCACATTTGTATACATTTGTTCATTACTGTATTTTAATAATAAAAAATAATGCAACATAGATGTTTTCAAATTAGTTTATTAAACAATTTTTAATTTTTTTATTGTGTACTACAATAAAATCAAAAACAAATATAACATCACATTTTTTTTTAACTTTTATTATTCACACAATAACATCTTTACATTTATATACATGTGGTCAATGTAAAAAATTATTTGGATTACTAGATTCTTTCAGTAAATTTTACATATTCCCATCAGTCATTTACAATTTAAAGTATTTATATAGAAATACATTAAACAATGATTTGTTATATATTTCTTACATTAATATTTAATAATGTTAATATTAAATATTAATATAATAAAATATATAATACATATTTCTTTTTAACAAGTAACATGACTATTATTACATTTCTTAGGATAAATTGAAATACAAAAATAAATTTTCTTGGTGTATAATTCACACAATGTTGTTTTTACATAAAACATATAAATCGCTTTGGTTGTAAAGTTTATAATTGTATAGGGAAACAATATGTTTAATTATAATATCTTGTATTTATCAAATTGTAGTAAAGCAATTATATAATTTTGTTATAATTAGAAATAATTATATAATCTTTTTTTACTAATTAATAAAAATAATAATTATTTTATTAATTATTATTATTATTAATTAATAAACATAAACATTCATTTATTATTAACAAAAATATATACATTCACAGATAAAATAGAGACTTTTTTCAGGCCATTCTTTATATACTAAATGGTTCTACTTGTTATATTAATAACAATAAATAAGTTATATTATTTATCATTATTAATTATTCCCATAAACATTTATAATGTTTTATTAAAATTATACACAAAATTATTCATATAAATATACAGAATAACTAAATATTTACATCTTTTATTCAAAGTTTTACATAATTATTTAATATTATTAATATATAATACATATTATATATTAATTTATATTAAATATATTATTTTTTTTAAATAAAGGAAAATTGTCATGAGTATAGTGTATTAATTTGTTACATTATACATGTGTATGTATTATATATTTTATATTTCACATTGTTTATTCTATTATCCCTTTACACAAATGGGTTAAGGGGACTACTTTTTTACCGCGTAAGGTTATTGCGCTCCATTCAGGACTGGAGAAGCTCGCGGTTGGGAGTTGCTTCGCGTGGAGAGAGGTAAGGTTATTTTTAACTACAAATTATAAGTAAGTGGTCATGTTTGAGGGTGTAATCAAACTCTGTAGTGTTTTTTGGTGTATGTATTATTAGTTTAAGTAGCGTTTGGGTGAAAAGTCTCCGTTATAGATGTGTCGTGCTTTTTTTCCTTCAAGTCTAATTTTAAGTGTTCGGAAATGTCTTCTTACATGGTTAATGTTAATTGTTAGTATATTTACAAATGTGAAGGGGGTATTTGTGGGTGGCTTTCGTTATGTATGTTATTTTACAGGTTTCGGTTCCTCGCATGAAAACTACATGGAAGGAAGCGTGTTTTGTAACGGAGAAACAAATGTTTAAGTTATTATGCTTATATTTTGAATTTTATCTCCTATTTTTCGGGTTTGCCAGGACCGTTTTTTTAACTTTTTAAACCTTTTTCGGGTTTTTTGGAGGGTTTCGAATCGGATTGATACATTGATATGCGTGACCGTTTTTTTTAAATAGTGTGTATATAACTTTAAATCCTAACGTGTACACACTACTGTTTTCGGGATTTCCTGGAGCGTTTTTTTACGTTTTACAATTTATTTTCGGGTTTTTGAGGGTTATCCCATATTGGAATAGTAAGATATTGGATTGGATTGTATGGATTGATTTTTCCTTGATTGCGTCTCTCAAGTCCAAAAATTGTAAGTATTTATTTTACAATTTTGATTGGGTGGGAAATGTCGATTTCTAATGTTATGTGTATGTTATAAAAAATTATAAACATTGCATATTTGTTACAAATTTTTTTACATAACTTTTAAAAGTTTGTCAAACAAATATGTTTTATTTATAATTCATTATATATGTTTATGACATGTGAATTTTATTAGTATTGTAAGAAGACATTCGTATATTTACTTGACATTTTTATAGAAGACTTTTTGCTATTATTGCCAGGTATTCTAAACCTCTAGTTGTAGGGTATAATGTGACTTGACTTTGAAGTAGTCGGAACATTTGTTGGGTTTGTTTAGTGAGTTTGGGCCCTATTTGTGACACTGATTGTTCCATTCTTAGTTCCTGATAGCTTTGTTCTTTTTTCAAAGCTTCAAGAAGGTTGTGGAAAGTGGGTTTGCCTCTGTTTGTAGTTGCTTGGAAAGCATTATGCCACCCTTCAACACTATTGTTGGTTTTCGCCTCTTGGTTTAAAGTACTGAGATAGACATTCCACCAAGGGATTTGGAATTTGGGCTGGCGTCGATGTCCTGATCTGTGCAACCTTCCCACCCAAGTGTCTTCAAAATAGTCTAGCAATGGTGTTAGCTTATCCTCATTCCTCTTATAATATGCGCTGTCAATTAATAAATTGTAATGTTCAGCAACATCTGTAACAGGGACGTAGGCCAGGGCTATTAACTTTTTAACTTGATAGGCAAAGGTGCTATCTGTAGAGTATAGTACACTTAAAGTAGATTTTTGGAGATGCCTCCATATACTCTGATTAAAATGATAATAGCAACCCTGGATTGCTGTGTGTGGAAATGTTCTCAAAATGCTATTTATCATAGCTAATTCGAAATCAATAATTATTTTTTCGGGAAAATAATTATTGATTTCCGTTTTGAGAACATTTAAAATTTCGGTGTAGGTTGTTTGCTGTTTGTTGGGTAGCAAACAGTAAATGAAAGGTATGTTAGAATGATGGTATAAACCGTGGATGGAATACAGTTGGTAAAAAGGTTTTGGGCAGGGTTTAAATGTTCCATCCATCATCCATTGGGGACACTGTTGGATTTTTCGTAAATTACTTGCAGTTGCAAACATAATTATTCTGTTTGTACTGCTTTCATTATCAAAAAGAATAAATTTATCTTTATTGTGTGTGATGGCCATTTCGGGGGAAATAATAATTTCTTCAAAACAAGTTGGGTTGGGTTGGGTTGTGCTAGTGAGTCGTTTGGTGCGTGCAATAGTGCGTTTCAGGGAGTCAATAGAGGGTAGTTGCCCTGAAGCATGGGCAGGGATTTTTACCAGTTCTTCTTTAAGTATTTGGGTGGTGGGTTTGTCACTTTGTGTGCTAGCACTTTTAATACTTTCTAAGGCATCTCTAATTTCAATTTCGGTGACATTTGGGGGATGATTATGTTCTCTAGTAAATAGCACATTAGTTTCCTCGGTAGTGGCCCTCCCATAACATTTGTTGGAGTAGTATTTTGTACACTTCCAAAAAACCTTTCTACCACTTTGTCTCTCCTGATTATACACATAACCCATGTAGCATAATAGCAATTTATTTTTCTGAGATATGACAAATTCTGCACCTTCAGTCATTTTGATTTACTTGTTCTAGGAAAGAGTAGAAAGAAACAAAATCAGTACACATTTTTTTACTTATGTGGTGCTAACATCATTAGTGATGCATTTATACTTACAGTTAATCAAAGTAGTAGTCACAGAAGCAGAAATGTCTTTTGAATGATGGTCTTGTATGTATGTCTTTATTTGCTGTTGGTATGAAAATATAGAAAAACAACGTTAATGTTTATATATAACAAACGTATTTCCTACTCAAAAGCAGTTGTCATTTTTGTCTACTAGTGCATTTGATGTAAGCATTACATATACTTACTTGTTTAAATAGTAGAATAGTAGTAATTGGTGGAGTTCATCAATTTAGTACAGGTATGATCTGTAGAGTAGATAGAAGAAATAAAAGCAAAATATTATAATTTTAATACTGAACCGTTTGGAAATGTAACAGATTTAAACGTATACTAACTTCTACATATGTCGTTTTATTTGTTGTAGGTAGAATAGCTGTATGATGTATTCAGAATATCTGTAGAGGAAATATAAAATAGATAAGATGTTGTTAAGAACATAGACTGTGTTATTTTCGGCAGTTTTAGAGAACTGATAAATATACTTACATTTTTTACAAGGCTATTCTTCTATATTGGTATATTTTGTGTAGGATGTTTTCATATGATATGTAGAATAGATGTATGATGTTTTCTGAATATCTGTAGAGGCAATTCAAAATAAATAACATGGTGTTAAGAATATAGTTAGCGTTTTTTGTGCCCACATTTTAGCAAATAACAATTATACTTACATTTTTCTGAAGGGTATTCTTGTGTTTTGCTATAGTTGATCTTGGATCTTTCAAATGATCTATAGGGAAGATGTAAAAAGCAAGATATGTTGTTTAAAAATGTGCATTAATGAAATTTGCCGTTTTATAACAAACACATCTATACTTACATGTGTAATTAGTGTAGTTTTATCGTTTTTGCTGTAGAAATAGCACAATTTCTGTATATCTGTAAATATAATGTTAATGAAAAATAAATACTTTTGTAAATTAGTGTTTAAAAAAAGCAGTTGCTGTGTAACAGAGAATTATTATATACTTACTATCTGATTTTGCACATGAAGAAATATGACCATGTAATAGGAATTGTGTTGGAGTAGTTTCTATCAGAAAAGTAGGAAGACATGAAAATAAAATAAGTGTAAGACTTAAGAGATGTAAGGAAAATAGTGCACTTCTAATTTAGTTTTCTACAAAAATGCTGTGTTACTTACTTGATTAATTAGCTAGTAAGCTGGATCTTTAAAGATGTTTATTCTGCAACAAAATCTTCAAAGTGTTGGCATCTACTTTCCAGAGAGGTAGCAGCAACAAATGGTAGAATGCATGTAGCCCTTTTATAGTATATGTGTTATGTGTGCTTTGATTTGATTGGTTGTAGGATGTAAGGAAGCATAGTATAGGCTAGTTTGAATTTTTTTAAGTTAATTGGAGTGTTTGTTTATGTGAGAATGGTGGTATGTGGTTGTTCCCGCATTAAAGCAGGTTCGTGTTTAAAAGAAATATATTTATATGTCAAAATAAGTAATGAAAATGTTAGTTAAATGCAAAGAATAATAGAAAATGATAAAATGCATGTAATAGAATGTATAGTAAATGTGGTTTAATAGTAATTTTATGTAAGAAACAGGTATTATATGTGAAACGTTTTTTTTTGTGAGAAATGACTTTTATTGATGATAAATATGGTATTTTAGAAAGAAAAGTGTGCAAACATGAACTCGATATTTTTTTTTTAACGATATTGTGGTAGTCTATATTTTTGTAGTCGATATTTTTGTAGTGTTAGGGCTAATTTCATGTCCAACGATATAATTGTAGTCGATATTTTTTTAAGCGATATTTATGTATTCGATATAGTTAGTACTCGATATTTTTTACTCGATATTTTTGTAGTTTGTGTAATAGGTATAGTAAGTCGATATTTTTGTCGTCGATAATTTGTCAACGATATTTTGGTAAGTCGATAATGTGTCCGTCGATAATATTTCAGTGATCCGAGCACAAGGCTTCCCCTTGCATAATCCGGCCAAACCGGTTCTGGGGCAGACCAGCCCCAGTCCCAGCGCGGCCTGGACAAAGGGAAAGGGGTGTATCCACCCCCTTCCTGGGTCCCACCCATAGGAGGGGACCTAGCAGATAATCCAGCCCCCTAGATTGGTATAAGAATGGGAGCAGTGCCAACGCACTCAGATGATCCTGATGAAACATTTGAAACGAAACTCTGGACCCTTCGACATCCTACTCGACGTAGAAGACTGAAGAATCTCCCTTGTGGTTAAGGAGTGACCACCCTGTGCAAACAGGCACCATCCAGCACCTCGACGTCTGCTTTGTTGCAGTTCCCGCCGGAACTCGAGCAACAGAGATCGACGAGATCAAGCTTGTCTGCCTTCTACCAGCCCGATCCACAGTCCCTGCAGAGCTGAGACCCGTGGAGGCGACCGGAAGCGTGGGGCCCGCCATCTTGAAAAGACCACGAGACGCTGACCGTGCAGCCTACGAGTGACCCTTGAAGCTGTACACCGGGGTTTGAGAAGCCCAAGCCCTGAGCCTCTCTTTCACCAAAGCTCACCCCTCTCCACTCACCGAGTGCGGCGTGGGGCCCTTCTGCATCTTTTGGCTCAACGCGTTGGCCCAGTCACTTGCCCGCTGGCTTGTGGCCCCTGTGCTGACGAAACTTGAAAACCGACTTGTGATTCTCGTTGCTCCAGACTTGCAACCGCTCCTCTGAAAAGGAGCACCCGCTCTGACCCTCCTGGTCCGAGTGAGTAGCAATCTTCCAGTCCTGCGTGGATTGCTCTTGCCAAGTGTTGTTTGCTCCAATCTTGAAGCCGACAGCACCGACGGTGAGAACCTTCGTGGGACAGCTCGTGATCCGCTCCTGGACGTCGCAGATGCCCCAGAGCCCACGTGGCAGCAGAGAGAAGCTCCTCGACAACCACCTGATTGCGCCTGACAGTGCCTGGTTCCATCCTGGTTCCACCCTGGTCACTGCTGAGTGACCCAGACTCTGTCCCCTCTGCTTTCAGGTACTCTACAACTCTGATCCACCCTTGGATCACACCGGACACTTCTCCTTAACATCGCCTGCAGCATCTTCAGCTTCAAGCACCATCAACCTGCGTGACGAAACCCGACGCCACTTCGACCCTATGCAACCGCATCCTGTGGGTGAGGTAACTCAGCTACGCCAGTGTTCCCACACTGGTATACACCTCTAGGGTCTGTGTCTAAAGTTTTATCCTTCTAGGTTGAGCGGAAGTATCCTTAAACTATAGCTTTGTAACTTTTACGCACCATTGACTTTACATTGGTGCATGCGTGTGCTGTAAGCGCTGCACCCGAGTCCCGCGGGCTTTTCCCGACTTCAGCATTGCTAGTCCCGACTGCTCCCAGCGATTCACCAGGCCCTAGGCCTGACCACTGTTTGATTGCTATCTCTTATACCACTTTCTTAAGATATGATTTGAGTGGCCACCTGCCCTCATCCATAATTGTGCAACTTTCATATGTTATACTGTGCTTTTGTTTAAACCCTTGTGCCCCTTTGCTCATAAAGAGTACTGGGGATTATTCTAGTAATAAATACATATATTTTTATAATATATACTTGCGTGGTGTCCTTTCATTTGATATTACAGGATTGTGATTGGTAAAACAGCTTGCTTAACACGACCTCTTGAGTTTAGCCTTTCAGGTTGCTTAGTCCATGCTACCCATAGGATAGCTTGTCTATAAGGTTGACTTACAACCAGACACCATAAGGGATTGTTTGGACTGATACAAGGTGGTTCCAGAATTGGAAACATCATATATCAGGCCAACTTCTCACAGGCAGGAACGCTGGGTCTTGTCGATCTCTGTCGCTCGAGTTCCGGCGGGAACTGCAACAAAGCAAACGGTGAGGCGCTGGATGGTGCCTGTTTGCACAGGGTGGTCACTCCTTGACCACAAGGGAGATTCTTCAGTCTTCTACGTTGAGTAGGATGTCGAAGGGTCCAGAGATTCAATTCATAAGTTTCAGTCAGGATAATCTGCGTACACTAGCACTGCTCCCACTCTTATACCAATCTAGTGGGCTGGATCACCTGTAAGGTCCCTCCTATGGGTGGGACCCAGGAAGGGGGTGGTTACACCCCTTTCCCTTTGTCCAGGGTCGTGCTGGGACTGGGGCTGGAGTGCCCCAGAACCGGTTTGACCGGATTATGCAAGGGGAAGCCTTGTGCGCCCCAGGCAGTGTCTAGTTTCTTTCAGCCCTCCCAGCCCCAATACACTATCTCCTGTCTGGGGAGGTGTAGCACATCCCTGCGACAGGAAACCCTTTGTCCAGGCCTCCTCTGCCAAGTTTCGGTCAGCAGCAGGAGGTCAGACTCGTGTCTGTGGCAGCAGCATCCATTTTGTGATGCTGAGGCTCTGATTAAATTAACCGCGTTTTAGTAAAGTAACATGTCTTCTCCCTCTAGAAGGGTGGAATGCTACCCCCGTCGCCAGGACTGGCGAGGGGATAGTATTCTAAATCGTATGACACCTTACACAACATGTTTTGATAAAGCCAAGCCAAAGTTAGCACATAACCGCAATGGATTATAATGCACTTAAGAGTATATGGTATGGCAATATCCCGGAACAGCTAAGGGAGATGTTCCTGACAGCTGCAGACAGGCTCAGCTCATGCTAGGGCACCATCTCACATAAAACCAAGCACTCTGCCTCCAGGATTGATAAGGCCTGCCATAGGAGTGACTTATAGGTATATATGTGTCCAGATATAGGTTTAGATATAGGTATACTATATCTAAGCAAGGGGTGATTGCACCACCTTGCCCCAGCAGAGTGATCAGTCAGTTGTGTCAATTTAAGAACCAGCCAGTCAAGTCAAGTCAAGTCAAAGATTTATATAGCGCGCTACATACCCGGAGGGTCTCAAGGCGCTTGAAGAAGGGTGGGGAATTACTTGTCGAATATCCAAGTTTTAAGTTGCTTTCTGAATGCTAGGTGGTTCTGAGTGAGACGAAGGTGAGTGGGGAGTGAGTTCCAGGTTTTAGCTGCGAGGTAGGAGAAGGATCTACCTCCCATGGTGGTTTTATTGATGCGAGGTACGGTAGCAAGCGCTAGGTTGGAGGAACGTAGTTGGCGGGAGGGGGTGTAGAAAGAAAGTCGTGTGTTGAGGCATTCGGGTCCAAGTTCGTAAAGTGCTTTGTGTGCGTGGGTTAGGAGGCGGAAAGTAATCCTCTTATTGACGGGGAGCCAGCTGAGGTTTTTCAGGTGATTAGAGATGTGTTCTTTACGTGGGATGTCTAGTATGAGTCTGGCTGATGCGTTCTGGATGTGTTGGAGTTTTTTCTGGAGTTTTCCAGTGATACCTGCGTATAGGGTGTTTCCGTAGTCCAGGCGGCTGGTGACCAGTGCATGGGTGACCGTTTTTCTAGTTTCAGTGGGGATCCAGCGAAATGTTTTTTTGAGCATGCGAAGAATGTTGAAGCAAGATGATGAAACGGCGTTGACTTGTCTGTTCATAGAGAGTGAGGAGTCCAGGATGACGCCCAGGTTCCGTGCGTGGTCCGTCGGGATGGGTGCTTTTCCAAGGGCCTCTGGCCACCAAGAGTCATCCCAGGCGGAGGGGGAGGTACCTAAGATAAGGACTTCTGTTTTGTCTGAGTTAAGTTTCAGACGGCTGTGCTTCATCCACTCGGCTACATCTTTCATTCCTTCATGAAGGTTGGTTTTGGCGGTGTTAGGGTCTTTGGTGAGTGATAGGATCAGTTGAGTGTCATCAGCGTAGGAGATGATGTTGAGGTTGTGTTGGAGTGCGATGGCCGCGAGGGGGCTCATGTATACGTTGAAGAGGGTGGGACTGAGTGAGGACCCTTGTGGTACGCCGCAGATGACTTCAGTGGCCTCTGAGTGGAATGGTGGAAGGCGGACTCCCTGGGTTCTTCTGGTGAGGAATGAGGTGATCCATTCCAGTGCTATTCCTTGGATTCCGATGTTTCTGAGGCGCTGTAGAAGGGTGCTATGCAAACAAAACAGGTGATGGACCGAATGTGGATCAATGTCACACATTTATCCCAGTCCAAAGATCTGGGCCCAAATCCATCGTTTTTTTGCACTCCACACCACCCTGGGTTAGACAATGGTGATATGCAAATCAGCTCTGACCCTGTGCCCCATGGGAACAGTCCAGTCCGAACTACAAAAGCCATGTCCTTCCCAGAACGGAATCAATCATCCAAGGACCGGACCGGTTTCGAGGTAACACCTCTCATCAGCCCGGCTAGCTTGACTCCAGTGGTGTGGAGTGCCTGGGACCCACGTCTGAGCATCCCCAGCGCACTTATGGCGGAATTTGCAAACAAAACAGGTGATGGACCGAATGTGGATCAATGTCACACATTCATCCCAGTCCAAAGATCTGGGCCCAAATCCATCGTTTTTTTGCACTCCACACCACCCTGGGTTAGACAATGGCGATATGCAAATCAGCTCTGACCCTGTGCCCCATGGGAACAGTCCAGTCCGAACTACAAAAGCCATGTCCTTCCCAGAACGGAATCAAGCATCCGAGGACCGGACCGGTTTCAAGGTAACACCTAGCTTGACTCCAGTGGTGTGGAGTGCCTGGGACCCACGTCTGAGCATCCCCAGCGCACTTATGGCGGAATTTGCAAACAAAACAGGTGATGGACCGAATGTGGATCAATGTCACACATTCATCCCAGTCCAAAGATCTGGGCCCAAATCCATCGTTTTTTTGCACTCCACACCACCCTGGGTTAGACAATAGCGATATGCAAATCAGCTCTGACCCTGTGCCCCATGGGAACAGTCCAGTCCGAACTACAAAAGCCATGTCCTTCCCAGAACGGAATCAAGCATCCGAGGAGCGGACCGGTTTCAAGGTAACACCTCTCATCAGCCCGGCTAGCTTGACTCCAGTGGTGTGGAGTGCCTGGGACCCACGTCTGAGCATCCCCAGCGCACTTATGGCGGAATTTGCAAACAAAACAGGTGATGGACCGAATGTGGATCAATGTCACACATTCATCCCAGTCCAAAGATCTGGGCCCAAATCCATCGTTTTTTTGCACTCCACACCACCCTGGGTTAGACAAAGGCGATATGCAAATCAGCTCTGACCCTGTGCCCCATGGGAACAGTCCAGTCCGAACTACAAAAGCCATGTCCTTCCCAGAACGGAATCAAGCATCCGAGGACCGGACCGGTTTCGAGGTAACACCTCTCATCAGCCCGGCTAGCTTGACTCCAGTGGTGTGGAGTGCCTGGGACCCACGTCTGAGCATCCCCAGCGCACTTATGGCGGAATTTGCAAACAAAACAGGTGATGGACCGAATGTGGATCAATGTCACACATTCATCCCAGTCCAAAGATCTGGGCCCAAATCCATCGTTTTTTTGCACTCCACACCACCCTGGGTTAGACAATGGCGATATGCAAATCAGCTCTGACCCTGTGCCCCATGGGAACAGTCCAGTCCGAACTACAAAAGCCATGTCCTTCCCAGAACGGAATCAAGCATCCGAGGACCGGACCGGTTTCGAGGTAACACCTGTCATCAGCCCGGCTAGCTTGACTCCAGTGGTGTGGAGTGCCTGGGACCCACGTCTGAGCATCCCCAGCGCACTTATGGCGGAATTTGCAAACAAAACAGGTGATGGACCGAATGTGGATCAATGTCACACATTCATCCCAGTCCAAAGATCTGGGCCCAAATCCATCGTTTTTTTGCACTCCACACCACCCTGGGTTAGACAATGGCGATATGCAAATCAGCTCTGACCCTGTGCCCCATGGGAACAGTCCAGTCCGAACTACAAAAGCCATGTCCTTCCCAGAACGGAATCAAGCATCCGAGGACCGGACCGGTTTCGAGGTAACACCTCTCATCAGCCCGGTTAGCTTGACTCCAGTGGTGTGGAGTGCCTGGGACCCACGTCTGAGCATCCCCAGCGCACTTATGGCGGAATTTGCAAACAAAACAGGTGATGGACCGAATGTGGATCAATGTCACACATTCATCCCAGTCCAAAGATCTGGGCCCAAATCCATCGTTTTTTTGCACTCCACACCACCCTGGGTTAGACAATGGCGATATGCAAATCAGCTCTGACCCTGTGCCCCATGGGAACAGTCCAGTCCTAACTACAAAAGCCATGTCCTTCCCAGAACGGAATCAAGCATCCGAGGACCGGACCGGTTTCGAGGTAACACCTCTCATCAGCCAGGCTAGCTTGACTCCAGTGGTGTGGAGTGCCTGGGACCCACGTCTGAGCATCCCCAGCGCACTTATGGTGGAATTTGCAAACAAAACAGGTGATGGACCGAATGTGGATCAATGTCACACATTCATCCCAGTCCAAAGATCTGGGCCCAAATCCATCGTATTTTTGCACTCCACACCACCCTGGGTTAGACAATGGCGATATGCAAATCATCTCTGACCCTGTGCCCCATGGGAACAGTCCAGTCCGAACTACAAAAGCCATGTCCTTCCCAGAACGGAATCAAGCATCCGAGGACCGGACCGGTTTCGAGGTAACACCTCTCATCAGCCCGGCTAGCTTGACTCCAGTGGTGTGGAGTGCCTGGGACCCACGTCTGAGCATCCCCAGCGCACTTATGTCGGAATTTGCAAACAAAACAGGTGATGGACCGAATGTGGATCAATGTCACACATTCATCCCAGTCCAAAGATCTGGGCCCAAATCCATCTTTTTTTGCACTCCACACCACCCTGGGTTAGACAATGGCGATATGCAAATCAGCTCTGACCCTGTGCCCCATGGGAACAGTCCAGTCCAAACTACAAAAGCCATGTCCTTCCCAGAATGGAATCAAGCATCCGAGGACCGGACCGGTTTTGAGGTAACACCTCTCATCAGCCCGACTAGCTTGACTCCAGTGGTGTGGAGTGCCTGGGACCCACGTCTGAGCATCCCCAGCGCACTTATGGCGGAATTTGCAAACAAAACAGGTGATGGACCGAATGTGGATCAATGTCACACATTCATCCCAGTCCAAAGATCTGGGCCCAAATCCATCGTTTTTTTGCACTCCACACCACCCTGGGTTAGACAATGGCGATATGCAAATCAGCTCTGACCCTGAGCCCCATGGGAACAGTCCAGTCCGAACTACAAAAGCCATGTCCTTCCCAGAACGGAATCAAGCATCCGAGGACCGGACCGGTTTCGAGGTAACACCTCTCATCAGCCCGGCTAGCTTGACTCCAGTGGTGTGGAGTGCCTGGGACCCACGTCTGAGCATCCCCAGCGCACTTATGGCGGAATTTGCAAACAAAACAGGTGATGGACCGAATGTGGATCAATGTCACACATTCATCCCAGTCCAAAGATCTGGGCCCAAATCCATCGTTTTTTTGCACTCCACACCACCCTGGGTTAGACAATGGCGATATGCAAATCAGCTCTGACCCTGTGCCCCATGGGAACAGTCCAGTCCAAACTACAAAAGCCATGTCCTTCCCAGAACGGAATCAAGCATCCGAGGACCGGACCGGTTTCGGGGTAACACCTCTCATCAGCCCGGCTAGCTTGACTCCATTTGCAATTACCGCCATAAGTGCGCTGGGGATGCTCAGACGTGGGTCCCAGGCACTCCACACCACTGGAGTCAAGCTAGCCGGGCTGATGAGAGGTGTTACCTCGAAACCGGTCCGGTCCTCGGATGCTTGATTCCGTTCTGGGAAGGACATGGCTTTTGTAGTTCGGACTGGACTGTTCCCATGGGGCACAGGGTCAGAGCTGATTTGCATATCGCCATTGTCTAACCCAGGGTGGTGTGGAGTGCAAAAAAACGATGGATTTGGGCCCAGATCTTTGGACTGGGGTGAATGTGTGACATTGATCCACATTCTGTCCATCACCTTTTTTGTTTGCAATTACCGCCATAAGTGCGCTGGGGATGCTCAGACGTTGGTCCCAGGCACTCCACACCACTGGAGTCAAGCTAGCCGGGCTGATGAGAGGTGTTACCTCGAAACCGGTCCGGTCCTCGGATGCTTGATTCCGTTCTGGGAAGGACATGGCTTTTGTAGTTCGGACTGGACTGTTCCCATGGGGCACAGGGTCAGAGCTGATTTGCATATCGCCATTGTCTAACCCAGGGTGGTGTGGAGTGCAAAAAAACGATGGATTTGGGCCCAGATCTTTGGACTGGGGTGAATGTGTGACATTGATCCACATTCTGTCCATCACCTGTTTTGTTTGCAATTACCGCCATAAGTGCGCTGGGGATGCTCAGACGTGGGTCCCAGGCACTCCACACCACTGGAGTCAAGCTAGCCGGGCTGATGAGAGGTGTTACCTCGAAACAGGTCCGGTCCTCGGATGCTTGATTCCGTTCTGGGAAGGACATGGCTTTTGTAGTTCGGACTGGACTGTTCCCATGGGGCACAGGGTCAGAGCTGATTTGCATATCGCCATTGTCTAACCCAGGGTGGTGTGGAGTGCAAAAAACGATGGATTTGGGCCCAGACCTTTGGACTGGGGTGAATGTGTGACATTGATCCACATTCTGTCCATCACCTGTTTTGTTTGCAATTACCGCCATAAGTGCGCTGGGGATGCTCAGACGTGGGTCCCAGGCACTCCACACCACTGAAGTCAAGCTAGCCGGGCTGATGAGAGGTGTTACCTCGAAACCGGTCCGGTCCTCGGATGCTTGATTCCGTTCTGGGAAGGACATGGCTTTTGTAGTTCGGACTGGACTGTTCCCATGGGGCGCAGGGTCAGAGCTGATTTGCATATCGCCATTGTCTAACCCAGGGTGTTGTGGAGTGCAAAAAAACAATGGATTTGGGCCCAGATCTTTGGACTGGGGTGAATGTGTGACATTGATCCACATTCTGTCCATCACCTGTTTTGTTTGCAATTACCGCCATAAGTGCGCTGGGGATGCTCAGACGTGGGTCCCAGGCACTCCACACCACTGGAGTCAAGCTAGCCGGGCTGATGAGAGGTGTTACCTCGAAACCGGTCCGGTCCTCGGATGCTTGATTCCGTTCTGGGAAGGACATGGCTTTTGTAGTTCGGACTGGACTGTTCCCATGGGGCACAGGGTCAGAGCTGATTTGCATATCGCCATTGTCTAACCCAGGGTGGTGTGGAGTGCAAGAAAACGATGGATTTGGGCCCAGATCTTTGGACTGGGGTGAATGTGTGACATTGATCCACATTCTGTCCATCACCTGTTTTGCTTGCAATTACCGCCATAAGTGCGCTGGGGATGCTCAGACGTGGGTCCCAGGCACTCCACACCACTGGAGTCAAGCTAGCCGGGCTGATGAGAGGTGTTACCTCGAAACCAGTCCGGTCCTCGGATGCTTGATTCCGTTCTGGGAAGGACATGGCTTTTGTAGTTTGGACTGGAATGTTCCCATGGGGCACGGGGTCAGAGCTGATTTGCATATCGCCATTGTCTAACCCAGGGTGGTGTGGAGTGCAAAAAAATGATGGATTTGGGCCCAGATCTTTGGACTGGGGTGAATGTGTGACATTGATCCACATTCTGTCCTTCACCTGTTTTGTTTGCAATTACCGCCATAAGTGCGCTGGGGATGCTCAGACGTGGGTCCCAGGCACTCCACACCACTGGAGTCAAGCTAGCCGGGCTGATGAGAGGTGTTACCTCGAAACCGGTCCGGTCCTCGGATGCTTGATTCCGTTCTGGGAAGGACATGGCTTTTGTAGTTCGGACTGGACTGTTCCCATGGGGCACAGGGTCAGAGCTGATTTGCATATCGCCATTGTCTAACCCAGGGTGGTGTGGAGTGCAAAAAAACGATGGATTTGGGCCCAGATCTTTGGACTGGGGTGAATGTGTGACATTGATCCACATTCTGTCCATCACCTGTTTTGTTTGCAATTACCGCCATAAGTGCGCTGGGGATGCTCAGACGTGGGTCCCAGGCACTCCACACCACTGGAGTCAAGCTAACCGGGCTGATGAGAGGTGTTACCTCGAAACCGGTCCGGTCCTCGGATGCTTGATTCCGTTCTGGGAAGGACATGGCTTTTGTAGTTCGGACTGGACTGTTCCCATGGGGCACAGGGTCAGAGCTGATTTGCATATCGCCATTGTCTAACCCAGGGTGGTGTGGAGTGCAAAAAAACGATGGATTTGGGCCCAGATCCTTGGACTGGGGTGAATGTGTGACATTGATCCACATTCTGTCCATCACCTGTTTTGTTTGCAATTACCGCCATAAGTGCGCTGGGGATGCTCAGACGTGGGTCCCAGGCACTCCACACCACTGGAGTCAAGCTAGCCGGGCTGATGAGAGGTGTTACCTCAAAACCGGTCCGGTCCTCGGATGCTTGATTCCGTTCTGGGAAGGACATGGCTTTTGTAGTTCGGACTGGACTGTTCCCATGGGGCACAGGGTCAGAGCTGATTTGCATATCGCCATTGTCTAACCCAGGGTGGTGTGGAGTGCAAATAAACGATGGATTTGGGCCCAGACCTTTGGGCTTGGGTGAATGTGTGACATTGATCCACATTCTGTCCATCACCTGTTTTGTTTGCAATTACCGCCATAAGTGCGCTGGGGATGCTCAGACGTTGGTCCCAGGCACTCCACACCACTGGAGTCAAGCTAGCCGGGCTGATGAGAGGTGTTACCTCGAAACCGGTCCGGTCCTCGGATGCTTGATTCCGTTCTGGGAAGGGCATGGCTTTTGTAGTTCGGACTGGACTGTTCCCATGGGGCACAGGGTCAGAGCTGATTTGCATATCGCCATTGTCTAACCCAGGGTGGTGTGGAGTGCAAAAAAACGATGGATTTGGGCCCAGATCTTTGGACTGGGGTGAATGTGTGACATTGATCCACATTCTGTCCATCACCTGTTTTGTTTGCAATTACCGCCATAAGTGCGCTGGGGATGCTCAGACGTGGGTCCCAGGCACTCCACACCACTGGAGTCAAGCTAGCCGGACTGATGAGAGGTGTTACCTCGAAACCGGCCCGGTCCTCGGATGCTTGATTCCGTTCTGGGAAGGACATGGCTTTTGTAGTTCGGACTGGACTGTTCCCATGGGGCACAGGGTCAGAGCTGATTTGCATATCGCCATTGTCTAACCCAGGTGGTGTGGAGTGCAAAAAAACGATGGATTTGGGCCCAGATCTTTGGACTGGGGTGAATGTGTGACATTGATCCACATTCTGTCCATCACCTGTTTTGTTTGCAATTACCGCCATAAGAGCGCTGGGGATGCTCAGACGTGGGCCCCAGGCACTCCACACCACTGGAGTCAACCTAGCCGGGCTGATGAGAGGTGTTACCTCGAAACCGGTCCGGTCCTCGGATGCTTGATTCCGTTCTGGGAAGGACATGGCTTTTGTAGTTCGGACTGGACTGTTCCCATGGGGCACAGGGTCAGAGCTGATTTGCATATCGCCATTGTCTAACCCAGGGTGGTGTGGAGTGCAAAAAAACGATGGATTTGGGCCCAGATCTTTGGACTGGGGTGAATGTGTGACATTGATCCACATTCTGTCCATCACCTGTTTTGTTTGCAATTACTGCCATAAGTGCGCTGGGGATGCTCAGACGTGGGTCCCAAGCACTCCACACCACTGGAGTCAAGCTAGCCGGGCTGATGAGAGGTGTTACCTCGAAACCGGTCCGGTCCTCGGATGCTTGATTCCGTTCTGGGAAGGACATGGCTTTTGTAGTTCAGACTGGACTGTTCCCATGGGGCACAGGGTCAGAGCTGATTTGCATATCGCCATTGTCTAACCCAGGGTGGTGTGGAGTGCAAAAAAACGATGGATTTGGGCCCAGATCTTTGGACTGGGGTGAATGTGTGACATTGATCCACATTCTGTCCTTCACCTGTTTTGTTTGCAATTACCGCCATAAGTGCGCTGGGGATGCTCAGACGTGGGTCCCAGGCACTCCACACCACTGGAGTCAAGCTAGCCGGGCTGATGAGAGGTGTTACCTCGAAACCGGTCCGGTCCTCGGATGCTTGATTCCGTTCTGGGAAGGACATGGCTTTTGTAGTTCGGACTGGACTGTTCCCATGGGGCACAGGGTCAGAGCTGATTTGCATATCGCCATTGTCTAACCCAGGGTGGTGTGGAGTGCAAAAAACGATGGATTTGGGCCCAGACCTTTGGACTGGGGTGAATGTGTGACATTGATCCACATTCTGTCCATCGCCTGTTTTGTTTGCAATTACCGCCATAAGTGCGCTGGGGATGCTCAGACGTGGGTCCCAGGCACTCCACACCACTGAAGTCAAGCTAGCCGGGCTGATGAGAGGTGTTACCTCGAAACCGGTCCGGTCCTCGGATGCTTGATTCCGTTCTGGGAAGGACATGGCTTTGGTAGTTCGGACTGGACTGTTCCCATGGGGTACAGGGTCAGAGCTGATTTGCATATCGCCATTGTCTAACCCAGGGTGGTGTGGAGTGCAAAAAAACAATGGATTTGGGCCCAGATCTTTGGACTGGGGTGAATGTGTGACATTGATCCACATTCTGTCCATCACCTGTTTTGTTTGCAATTACCGTCATAAGTGCGCTGGGGATGCTCAGACGTGGGTCCCAGGCACTCCACACCACTGGAGTCAAGCTAGCCGGGCTGATGAGAGGTGTTACCTCGAAACCGGTCCGGTCCTCGGATGCTTGATTCCGTTCTGGGAAGGACATGGCTTTTGTAGTTCAGACTGGACTGTTCCCATGGGGCACAGGGTCAGAGCTGATTTGCATATCGCCATTGTCTAACCCAGGGTGGTGTGGAGTGCAAAAATACAATGGATTTGGGCCCAGATCTTTGGACTGGGGTGAATTTGTGACATTGATCCACATTCTGTCCATCACCTGTTTTGTTTGCAATTACCGCCATAAGTGCGCTGGGGATGCTCAGACGTGGGTCCCAGGCACTCCACACCACTGGAGTCAAGCTAGCCGGGCTGATGAGAGGTGTTACCTCGAAACCGGTCCGGTCCTCGGATGCTTGATTCCGTTCTGGGAAGGACATGGCTTTTGTAGTTCGGACTGGACTGTTCTCATGGGGCACAGGGTCAGAGCTGATTTGCATATCGCCATTGTCTAACCCAGGGTGGTGTGGAGTGCAAAAAATGATGGATTTGGGCCCAGATCTTTGGACTGGGGTGAATGTGTGACATTGATCCACATTCTGTCCATCACCTGTTTTGTTTGCAATTACCGCCATAAGTGCGCTGGGGATGCTCAGACGTGGGTCCCAGGCACTCCACACCACTGGAGTCAAGCTAGCCGGGCTGATGAGAGGTGTTACCTCGAAACCGGTCCGGTCCTCGGATGCTTGATTCCGTTCTGGGAAGGACATGGCTTTTGTAGTTCGGACTGGAATGTTCCCATGGGGCACAGGGTCAGAGCTGATTTGCATATCGCCATTGTCTAACCCAGGGTGGTGTGGAGTGCAAAAAAACGATGGATTTGGGCCCAGATCTTTGGACTGGGGTGAATGTGTGACATTGATCCACATTCTGTCCTTCACCTGTTTTGTTTGCAATTACCGCCATAAGTGCGCTGGGGATGCTCACTCAGACGTGGGTCCCAGGCACTCCACACCACTGGAGTCAAGCTAGCCGGGCTGATGAGAGGTGTTACCTCGAAACCGGTCCGGTCCTCGGATGCTTGATTCGGTTCTGGGAAGGACATGGCTTTTGTAGTTCGGACTGGACTGTTCCCATGGGGCACAGGGTCAGAGCTGATTTGCATATCGCCATTGTCTAACCCAGGGTGGTGTGGAGTGCAAAAAAACGATGGATTTGGGCCCAGATCTTTGGACTGGGGTGAATGTGTGACATTGATCCACATTCTGTCCATCACCTGTTTTGTTTGCAATTACCGCCATAAGTGCGCTGGGGATGCTCAGACGTGGGTCCCAGGCACTCCACACCACTGGAGTCAAGCTAGCCGGGCTGATGAGAGGTGTTACCTCGAAACCGGTCCGGTCCTCGGATGCTTGATTCCGTTCTGGGAAGGACATGGCTTTTGTAGTTCGGACTGGACTGTTCCCATGGGGCACAGGGTCAGAGCTGATTTGCATATCGCCATTGTCTAACCCAGGGTGGTGTGGAGTGCAAAAAAACCATGGATTTGGGCCCAGATCTTTGGACTGGGGTGAATGTGTGACATTGATCCACATTCTGTCCATCACCTGTTTTGTTTGCAATTACCGCCATAAGTGCGCTGGGGATGCTCAGACGTGGGTCCCAGGCACTCCACACCACTGGAGTCAAGCTAGCCGGGCTGATGAGAGGTGTTTCCTCGAAACCGGTCCGGTCCTCGGATGCTTGATTCCGTTCTGGGAAGGACATGGCTTTTGTAGTTCGGACTGGACTGTTCCCATGGGGCACAGGGTCAGAGCTGATTTGCATATCGCCATTGTCTAACCCAGGGTGGTGTGGAGTGCAAAAAAACAATGGATTTGGGCCCAGATCTTTGGACTGGGGTGAATGTGTGACATTGATCCACATTCTGTCCATCACCTGTTTTGTTTGTAGAAGGGTGCTATGGCAGACTGTGTCGAAGGCTGCGGAGAGGTCGAGGAGGATGAGGGCGACTGTGTCTCCATTGTCCAGTAGAGTTCGAATGTCGTCTGTTGCTGCGATGAGTGCGGTCTCAGTGCTGTGTTTGGCTCGGAAGCCGGACTGTGAGGAGTCGAGGGATTTGTTGGTTTCGAGGAAGGCGGCGAGCTGGTTGTTGACAGCTTTCTCGATGACTTTGGCCGGTAATGGGAGGAGCGAGATGGGGCGGTAGTTTTTGAGTTCGGTGGGGTCAGTTGTGGGTTTTTTCAGAAGGGCGCTGAGTTCGGCGTGTTTCCAGCTTTCTGGGAAGGTGCCGGATTTGAGGGAGCAGTTGATGACGTCTCGAAGGTGTGGTGCTATGATGGAGTCTGCTTTGTTGAAGATGTGGTGAGGGCAAGGGTCTGAGGGGGATCCTGAATGGATGGAGTTCATCAGGCGAATGGTGTCCTCAGTGGAGATTGGGTTCCAGTCATTAAGGAGGTTCAAGGGGGGTGAAGGTCCTGCAGAAGGTTGGGTGGGTTGGTCTCCGGGTCGGTTGTCGAAGATGTTGTGGATGTCTGCGATTTTGTTGTGAAAGAACGAAGCTAGGGCGTCGCAGAGGGCTTGAGAGGGGGTGATGTCGTTGGAGTTGGCTGAGGGGTTGGTAAATTCTTTGACGATGTTGAATAATTCCTTGCTGTTGTGGGCGTTGTTGTCTAGTCGGTCTTTGAATGCGGCTTTCTTGGCAGATCGGATAAGTTGGTGGTGTATGCGGGTGGCGTTTTTGAAGGCGTCCCTGGTGTTGGTGTTTGGGTCTTTTTTCCAGGCCTTCTCGAGGGAGCGACACAGTTTCTTTGATTTCTTAAGATCATCGTTGAACCAGGAGGCGTTTTTGCTGCCTAGTTTGATTTGACGTTTTTTCATCGGTGCTAGGATGTCGGCGCTGTTGGATAGCCATTGGGTGAGGTTGATTGCTGCTTGGTCGGGGTTTGAGGAGTGGGCAGGGGGGTTTTGAAGAAGCGATGAGGAGATCTGGTCGATGGTGATTTTGTTCCAGTTTCTTCGCAGAGTGGGTTGAGGATGGTTGTGAGTTGTGGTCTTATTGTAGGTGAAGTGTACGCAGCTGTGGTCCGTCCAATGGAGAATAGTGGTGTGACTGAAAGAGACATGTTTGCTGGAGGTGAAGATAGGGTCGAGTGTGTGACCTGCGATGTGGGTGGGCGTAGTGACAAGTTGTTTGAGTCCTAGGTTGGTGAGATTGTCCAGAAGGGAGGTGGCGTTGGTGTCATTGCTCTTTTCCAGGTGAAAGTTGCGGTCTCCCAGTAGAATGTATTCCTCGGAGGGGAGGGCGTGTGGGGTGATAAAGTCAGTGATAGCGTCGCTGAATTGTGCGCGGGGACCTGGAGGTCGGTAGAGGAGTGTGCCTCTGAGTGTGGTCTTGGGGTCGGTGTGGATCTGGAAGTGAAGGTGTTCGGCGCTGGTAAGGTCGACGTCTGAGCTGGGTGAGATTTGGATGGAGTTCTTATGGACAATAGTGATGCCTCCTCCTGTTTGGTCGGTGCGGTCTTTACGGATGATCTTGTAGCCTTCCGGGATGGCAATGGTGATGTCTGGGGCTGATGAGGCGTTCATCCATGTTTCTGTTAGGAAGGCGACGTCCGGAGAGAGGGTGTCTAGTAGATTCCAAAGGTCGATGGCGTGTCTGTGGACCGAGCGGGTGTTGAGCAGGATGCATTTTAGGTGGTTGGTGTCAGATCTCTGTTGTGCGCTCGTGGATGAGGAGTTTATCTTGATGCTGTCGAACTTGCAGGAGTAGCATGTGAAGGGTCCATGGGTGTGTCCAGGAGCGGCTTGGGCGCAGTTGGGGAGTCGGCCGGGGTTAAGGGCTAGGAGGGTGGAAGCATCGTATGTAATGCGGGAGGGCTGGGCATTGCATGGACCAGGGGGTCTGGCGCTGGGCGCGGGCTTGGCACGGACGGGCGTAGACGGGCTTACCTTTGGCGCACCTTCGGCCCGGCCGCAGCGCGTGGACGCTGCGCGTTGGGACATCTGCCAGGGGTGGCAAAAGATATGCTGCAGCCCCTGGTAGGCCTTGGATGCACCTATGCCCATGGCACCTATAGTGCACTGTATAGGGGCTGACAAGGTGTCCAGTACCAAATTAGTTATGTACCTATAGTACATGGAGTCCATTTTAAGAGAGAGCAGATAGCCTGGGGCCCTGATTAGCAGGGAACCAGGCCAACTAAGTCGAAAACCAGCTAAACACAAGGCAAAAAATCTGGGGTAACCATAGTCAGGTATCCAACTTCCTACATGCTGTCACAAACTTAACAGTGGAGAGCAAACGCGAAGGGCAGCATGATAACCGGCAACAGTTTTTCACTCGTTTTCGAGCCACCATTTTAGTAAATTGTGATATATGCATGAATTAATGAATTGCATATATACTTTTGAATAGATGATCTTTCTTCGTGATATTTGCTTATGTTTTAGTTATGTGGGTTGTCTATTTCTATTTATGTTGATAAGTATGATTTTATATATGTGTTTCATGTACATGTGGAGTTTTGTCATGTCTACATGTTTTGTAAATGATTTTATAATTGTCTTCAGCCCTGAAAAGTTCCTTTTGGCAATAAGGAACTAAACGAGTTGGTTGTTTGCCGTTGTTAATGGTTTCAAGAATATAGAAAAACATTGGAATATATTTGCTTGTTTTGATTTACTTTCTTCATGTGCACCTTCCCTATCTGTGAATTCCTTTGGACTTTGTAGCATCTAACAACGGCGGGTGCTGGAAGTAGTTGCACCAAATTTGATGACATTTCACTTTGGAATTTAATCATTACCACCACGGGTTCGTGGTGATTCTCGGTCAATGCCCAGGGGTAGAGGGTGAGGTGCGTTGTCTCAGGAACAACGTTCCTCTCCCCCTCAGGACACCATAAATAATTTTGATCACCGGAATTCCCAGGTAGCACAATATTACAATGATGATTATTGCACAGACAATGAACATGCTGATTTTCATACTAGCTAGGACAGCCATAGACAGAGTAAGGGAGTCGTATCAGTTCCAGTGGATCAGAATGGACCTTATGTTAATGTTGTAGCATTAGGTATTACAGAACCATTTCTTTTGGATACTGGTGCAATGAGAAGTTCTATTATGCATTCCAAACTCCCTGGGGCACCTTTGTCTGGCTTAACAAATGTTTCTATAGGATTCTCTGGCGCCCCAGTTAGTAACCCTGTTTCCTGTCCATTGCCTATTTCCATTGGTCCGTATGATTTAGAAGCTCCACTTCTTTTGACGACGGGTTGCGGAGAGAATCTATTGGGTTTGGACTTATTAAAACGCTTGCATGCCACATTGTATTGTTCTCCTTCCGGTGTACATCTTACTTTGGGGGATAAATTGACTTCTCCGATGTATGGATCTAAAGACCAACTACCACTCGAATTGCGTTCATTTCCTGCTACACTTTAGGCTACGGGTCCGAATGATGTTGGTTTGCTTCAAATTCCGGCTTATGTGATTACTGTTAAGCCTAATGTTAAGTTGCCACTAAGTGTGAGCGGGAAATCCGTTACGCTCGTGGATTTTGCGGATTTTTGGGAAATCCGCAATCCGAGAATTTTGCGGATTTCCCGCAAAATCCGCAAAAAAAAATCCGCGAACGTAACGGGTTCAAAAGTTGACAATGCAACTATTTTACAATGGCGCCAGCAAGCTGCCAGCGCCGTTGTAAAATAGTTACAAAGTTAGCTTGCACAGGAACCACTAGATAAAACGAAGCAGGTACTGCTTTATTTTATCTAAGTGCTTCCTGTGCAAGCTAACTTTGTAACTATTTTACAACGGCGCTGGCAGCTTGCTGGCGCCATTGTAAAATAGTTGCATGGCTGTGCACAGGTCTGCAGCTCACTAAAGGGACCCCTGCGCCCTTCGGGGCGATTGCATAGTAACACACACATGGTCGCTCGAACTAGTTGATGCTCAAATTCAGTGACTCATTCATTAGCCCAAAAACAATCGTGAGCGTCGTCGAGGCTGGACAGGTGTGCCTTCTTCCCAAATCTACCGTGGAAAATCAGCTGTGATGCTGGATAGGCTTTGCATCCTTGACTTTCACGAGCACAATACCCGTGCTGTTCCTGTGACCGGCACAGGTCTGCAGCTCACTCAAGGGACCCCTGCGCCCTTCGGGGCGATTGCATAGTAACACACACATGGCCGCTCGAACTAGTTGATGCTCAAATTCAGTGACTCATTCATTAGCCCAAAAACAATCGTGAGCGTCGTCGAGGCTGGACAGGTGTGCCTTCTTCCCAAATCTACCGTGGAAAATCAGCTGTGATGCTGGATAGGCTTTGCATCCTTGACTTTCACGAGCGCAATACCCGTGCTGTTCCTGTGACCAGGAGCTTCTTTCTCTTCATCTGCTGAACTGATCTTTCTCTGACCTTTTATTCACACAAGACGAGGCACATACCCTACTGGGCACATTGTGTTCGCACGGGTTTCTGCAAGTTCGCACGCGTTTTGTACAATTTCGCAATTTGCGAAATTGTACAAAACCCTCGCGAACTTGCAGAAACCCGTGCGAACATTAAAAAAAAAATCCACAAATTCGCGGGAATTCGCGGATTTTGCGGATTGCGAGTTCGCAAATCCGCAAAATTCGCGAACGCGAGATTCGCAAAATTCGCCCATACTTAGTTGCCATGCATCCCTCAATAGAAGATCTCTAATGATGGTGAGAGAGCTTTGTTGGCTATTGTTTATGACTTGGTTTAGAAGGGTTTGGGCGAAGAGACCAGAGGGAATGTTTGCAATAGTCCTGTTCTGTCTGTTCTTAAGCGTACTGATCCCTCTCAGCCACCTGTGTATCGTTTTGTGATTGATCTCCGAGAGGTCAACAAAATTGTTGTCCCTCAGTTTCCTGTTGTCCCGGATATTACCGCTCTGCTCACTATGATTCCTACTTTGGCAGCTTGGTTTTCGGTTATTGATCTCAAAAATGCTTTCTTTAGCATTCCTATTGCTGAGGAGAGTGGGGATCTCTTTGGCTTCTCTCTTGGAGGCCGAAGCTTCCGATTTAAACGTGCACCTCAAGGCTATTTTGAGAGTCCCTCCATCTATAGTCAGGCTCTCAAATCCCAGCTTGACACTTTTTCTTTACAACCAGGTGCTACTCTTATCCAATATGTGGATGACTTGTTAGTGGCTGCAGATTCAGAAGATGTCTGTAAAAATGCGATTGTGTTACTTCTGCAACATTTGTCTGATTTACACCATAAGGTGTCACCTTCTAAGTTACAATATTGTCGCCAAGAGGATACCTATTTAGGTCATCTCTTGTCGAAGGAGGGAAGGCGATTGACCCCAGAAAGAATCCATGCAATTGCGCGAATGTCTGTACCGTCTACACAAAGAGAGGTGCGTGCTTTCTTAGGCATTACCTCTTATTGTAGACAGTGGATTCCGAATTATTCCTTACTAGCTAAACCTTTGTTGGCACTCACTCTGAAAGATAAGCCCCAACCTCTTCCTTGGACTGCTGAATGTCAGAAGAGTTTTTCTGACTTACGTACTGCCTTGTGTTCTGCTCCTGTGTTAGGTACTCCAGATTACAGTAAGCCTTTCACACTCTATGTTCATGAAAGGGAAGGTGTGCATTGTCAGTTTTGACAAAACAATTTGGAGACAAACAAAGGCCATGTGCCTATTTTTCGGCTTCATTAGATCCAGTAGCCAAGGCATTACCTAGTTGTCTCAGAGCAACAGCGGCAGTGGCGATTTCCATTCGTCAATCTGCTGGATTGGTGTTGGATCATACTCTTAATGTTATGGTGCCACATGCAGTAGATACTCTTTTGAATAGGACAAAAACCCAGCACTTAACGAGCGCCCGTTTGTCTGGATATGAGTTGACGCTTTTAGCTAGTCACATACATATCAAGAGATGTAATGTTCTGAATCCAGCAACATTGTTACCTGTTTTGGATGAGAAAAATGTACAAGATCACCATGATTGTTTTCTTTGTACAGAAGAAGAAACTAAGGGTCGAATTGATTTAAAAGATACACCTCTTATGGATCCGGATGGAATCCTGTGGGTAGATGGGTCTTGTTTTGAACTTCCTAATGGCGAGATGACAGCAGCTTATGCTGTTACAACTTTGCATACAGTAGTAGAAACTGCACGCATTTCACAGAATTCAGCACAAGCTGCAGAGTTGATTGCATTAACGAGAGCATGTGTGTTGGCGAAAGGGAAGAGAGTGACCGTCTATACAGATAGTCAATATGCTTTTGGCGTTGCCCATAGCTTCGGCCGTTTGTGGAAGGAAAGAGGATTCTTTACCTCCCACGGCACTAAAATACAGCATGGTCAGTTGGTTACTGACCTTCTTGAATCACTTGCTTTGCCTACTCAAGTAGCGATTGTGAAGTGCAGTGGGCATAAAAAGATTACTGATGACGTGGGTTGAGGGCATGCATTTGCGGATGAAGTAGCGAGAGAAACAGCGAAAGATGTTGAAAGTCACATGTATGTTACAGGCCCTGCAAAATGGGTGGTAGAGGGAGGTATGTGTGAAAACACAGTAGAAAGCGTGAAAATGATTCAGAAGGAGGCAACTGAGAAAGAATTGAGTAATTGGAGAGAGAGTACAGGAATGTTAGACACAAAGGGATGTTGGACGGAATTATCAGAGCATCAGCGATGGTTGTTACCAGATGCGTATGTACTACCTGTAGTTACTATGGCTCATGGACCAGCCCATATCAATGCCAATGATATATATATATCTTTTTTTTTTAATTTAAAATCTTTATTTCGGCAAAATAGCCATAAAAGACACATGTGTATATATACATAAAACAAGAGGATTTAAATTCCAATTATCAATTCATAAAAGCGTGCATGAGCATTTTTTTAAAAATAAAGTTCAAAAGGTCACAATTCAACAGTCTCCTTATAACACGGTTCACCAGAAAAATAGTTCATTTAGCATAGTTCATTTAGCAGCAGGAGTGTAATATAGAATATACCTTCTTGAAGAATCTGACACAATTTCTCAAAGCATTTGACCCAATTTGATATATGTAAACTTCTGGCTCCAGTATGGCAGAATGAAGGCATTCCAAAATGTGCAGAAAATGTGGTGAAGCATTGTATTGTTTGTTTGATGCACAGTCCAGGAAAGGGAACCCCAAATCCAGCAGGTCATTTTGCTCCACCTACGTATCCTTTTGAGGTACTGCAAATAGATTACATCCACATGGAACGTTTCAACAATCTTAAGTATGTCCTGGTGGTGGTTTGCGCCTTTTCCAGATGGATAGAGGCCTACCCCCTGAAGGACAATACTGCTTTGTCCACTGCCAAAGTTCTTTTGAAAGAATTTTTCCCGAGGTTTGGTTTGCCGCGCATTGTCTGGAGTGACAATGGGAGTGAATTTGTAGGCCAAATTATGCAAAAGGTGTGTGTGGGTCTTGGTATTAGACAGAAATTCCATGCGGCAAACCATCCTCAGTCAGCGGGTTTGGTAGAATGTTATAATGGCACTCTTAAGCTCAAGTTAGCAAAAATTCAGGCCAGCACAGGCCTTTCCTGGCCTGATGCCTTGCCTTTGGCACTTCTCTCAACAAGAATGACTGTCCATTCTCGTTTGGGGCTTAGCCCATATGAAATTGTTTTTGGACGTCCAGCCAATATTTGGGGAGTCCCTCGACCCAAGAAATACTCGGACCTTCCATATCCATTGTTGGTTGATTACCTGCATGACCTCACCGCTAAATTATGTGTTATTCGTCAACAGGTCCAAAACGTTTTGCCGGAGGCCTCCTCAGACCCAGGACACTCCATCCAACCTGGGGATTGGGTGTGTCTGAAGAATTTCCAGAGAAAAAAGAACCTGGAACCTCGTTCTGGGCCGCCGAGACAAGTCCTGTTAACTACTCGTACAGCAGTGAAGGTTGTCGGGAAGAGAAACTGGATCCACGGCGTGCACTGCAAAAGGGTACCAGTACTTTTACCTCATGACCAGTGGGTTCAAGAAGGTGTTGGTGATAGTGAATGTGAGAAAGTACCCAGATTTGTACCATTCAGTAGTGCACGCCTGGATTGGACAAGTTGTGAAAAAGAAGACGACGACGTTTTGCAGGAAGCTGTACCATTGAACTTGCGACTGAACACATCAGATCCAGAAACTTTGTTTAAAGATCAAACGATACCTGGCAAGACAGCGGTACAACCTAGGACGAAGGGTGAGCGAGGACAATTGAACTGTGTTTTATAAATTTGCTTTTATTAAAAAGAAAAACATTCCTTTTCCATTATCCATCAAGTTGCAGGGTCACGGTAGGAGTCTTAGTCTGTGACCTGAATAGTGACTAGGTCAACAGGACTTGCAGTGTCATAGGACGGCTAACAATCACAGCCAAGTGATTAAGGAAGATTATCGTGAGCAACGCCTTTAGAGTAATGGATAAAGAAGTGGAAGGGGGTGATATTAAAATGATGAAAAGAAACCATTATAAAAAGTTATGGTTTAGTGGTTGTGGCGTAGCATTATGCATTTTAATATGTTTATGTAGTTTATTAGCATGTATAGGATGGATTGTACACAGTATGCAGCTAGCACCTGTTCCTACTTCTGTCTCTTTGATTTCCTCTACTACTATTTCTCCACACAAATTTTACTCACTCCCAGACCACGAGCAAATGAGGAGAATGGAATATCTCAACAATTCATTTATCCAGTTGTTAAATCAGCATCAATTGGTAGTAAATACTACTGATTGTTGGGTTTGTGGGCTCATGCCTCATAATACAGAGAAAGGAATGCCATACTTGGTCCTTCCATTTTCCTATGAAGGTTCTGCTTGGGCTTATCTGGCTATGTTCTCTAATGCATACCAGAACCAACTCTGATATCCTCCTGGTGGGTCCTATAATGGCGGAGTAGATTTTAGTCACAGTCATTTGATAAAGGGAATAGTGACCATGGCAAAAATTGCTGATGTTAGTAAGATTCCCAGATTCCCAGGGATGAGAAACAAGCATATGATGGGTCGAATGAGACTCGTTATATCACTAGTCTCACTGACAAGATTAAACAGAAAAGATCGGCACCAATTTGGACTATACCCCATAAAGGTAATTTGTGTTTACAAATTAATGGCAAGAATACCAAAATTAAACAGGAGAAGAGTAATTGTTCCCATACATATGTTTATACACCCTCAATTTCTTAACTGTTAGTACCATCTCAAGGTACATATTTTATCTGCCACGACAGAGCTTATACATGGCTTCCCACATATTTCTCGGGAACATGTTATATTGCTTTTCTTCTTCCTCTGACATATACTGCTTCTGCAGATCACCATAGAAAGAAACATGGTAGAGGGGTTGTTGATTCTGAAGACACAGATCAACAAGAAGAAGGAGATTTTCTGAAAGGGTTTCTTCCCTTTTGGGGTCCAATGGTTAATAGCAGAAACATCAGACGCCTAGTTCGTGTGGTCGATGCTACCATAAATGTGACTTCTGGAGCATTGAATAATTTGACAGCTGAACTTCAGGCGGATCGTCTTATGACTTTACAAAACCGAATGGTTTTGGATATTGTCCTTGCAGATAGAGGAGGAGTCTGTAAATTAATTGGGTCTAGTTGCTGCGTTTACGTTCCTGATAATGCCCCTACAGTATGCCAAGCCATCTCTAAGCTACATGTCATCTCTGAGTCTATTCATCTGGATACTGGAGATTGGTGTGTGATGGGATGGTTTTGGGGACTACTGTCCTCATGGGGATGGAAAGTGTTAACTTTCCTTGGAGCGGTTCTAGCGATCATCTTTTCTTGTTGCCTCTGTTTACAGTGTGGTCCAGCCATCTGTGGACTTTGTGCCACTGTATGCGTTCCAAAGCCAGTATCACAGAAAACAGAGAATATTAGGATGATGTTACAGCAACAACTCAATGACCTCATGACTATTGACAGCGACTCAGACTAGCATGAGTCCTTTGTGCTTTGCCTGAGTATGGCAAAAGGAGGGTCTGAAGTTCCGTAGTTTTCGATTCCGCTTCGTATCTAGCCGCCATTTTGTGCTTAGCAGCCATTTTGTGTTGCCTCACTCAGGCAGCATGGTGAACGCGGCGAACGCAGTGTTTTTGCTCCTTCAGCTGCTACGTGTCTCTTCTGTTAGAGAGTAACCCCTGTCCTTGATTACTAAACCGATGTCAGGGACTGGCCGAGTTTGTTAAAGCCATGTCTAGACTGATTAATCCTTGTCTTACTCCACTGTTTGAGTCCCACCATTCTTCCTGACTTTATCTTATTTAACTGGCCTTCGCTATTTTCTTCGTGTATTCTCTTGTTACATAAACTATCCTTTGAAGCATTCAAACATGTTCTACCACCTGCAAATTGAATTACGGGTACTAGTGTTGATTAACTTGAGGGGAGGAGAACACACGGGGTTTGAAAGAAGGGTGTGTTTTAGACATTCGATAGCTTGTTTTTGAACTATTCCTATTCGTCAGTTTTGTATGTTTTGGGAGTCGTCATTGTAAACATGTATACTATAATAGACTGTGCGCCACGGAATGAAGTGGCAGTCTCTTGAGAATATACCAATTTGGTACTTCTTAGACAACTGTACTTAGCTGCAGCTAATAAAATTGATTTTCTACGTCCAACAGAGTGTCTCGTGTCTCTGTCTGACAAGGCAGGTGAACCCGGAGATCTTAGGCGTGCCCTGCGCCGCTCGGCCCATAAGGCCAGATTTCCAACACTACAGTTGAGGAGGTATACGTAAATACTATTTTACAACTAAACAGAACTGATCCTGATTGGTACAAAGGTTAATCTGACCCTCAGACACTAATAACTGTCAAGATAGATTCCTGAATAAGACCCAAGGGTTCACAGTAACTAGGCCAGACCCAAGATATGTCCAGAGACAACATCCAGGGATAGTAACAACATACATTGTAGGAAAACTGTGCCTCAAATGGCTAAAAAAATCTACACTTACAGAGGTTAAACAACACTTATCTTTACTTAAAGATGGTGTTGATTTAAGGGACTTCTTACAAGGTCCTGCGAAACGACGTCATAAACGTTTCATATACGCCGGTATTTATGCTGCTTTTAATGAAGCATGGAAAATCATGCAAACGGAAACTGCAGAACGAATATGAGAAATTGATCGTATTTATGCTGCTTTTAATGAAGCATAGAAAATCACTCACACGCCGAGGGTTTACCGGCGTCTTCCTACGATCGCTGTTGACATTGCTGACATTGCTGTAGCTGCCCTTTGCTACAACTAGCCGCACCCGCTCCGCGGGTGCCGCGTCGCAGTCTTGGCTCGTGAGGCTGTTGGGAGCATGTTTGCTCACAGCCCTCAGGAAGGACTCGAGGGAGCAGGGACACGCTCTATCCATCAGCGCTGCCGCTGCAGGGACTCCACTAACCAGGAGCCCCTGCGTTCCGGCACACCTGCTGACCTGTTGCCCCTCCCACCCCTCGCTTCACGCCTCCACAAAGGAACGCCTCTATCCCGCTGTGCGGGAGCACGCGGGAGCATCGCGGGAGAAGCCCGGGACAAGGGCGGGACCATCTTTGGCCATCAGGGGCCAGAAGAGGCCGGGCCGGGCCACATCTCTTGGCTCTGCTAAGCAGGCACGTGACTTACAAGAGCATGGCCACAGGCACCAGAGCAAGCAAATCAAGGAAAGCTGCGGGAGACGTTGTCATAGGCACAATGGATCAATTCATAACGCGGGCTGTCTCCATTGTAGAAAAGGAGATAATCCTTGCTGAACGAAGATTATCCCGGGACTCCAGGGGCCTATCTCACAAGCGCTCATCGCTGGGCGTCCTTGCCCTAGCCCCCAGCCCTGTAAATGTACCTACCTCACCATTGGTGGTAATTGACTCCCCGGACATTGATGAGAGAGTGAGTCGGATTAGGGCAAGCCTAGAAAGGGTAACTACCACTGTATCAGTCATTGCTAATGACTCAACACACCCTAATCCACCCGACCCTTATGACCCTTTGCCAGGGGCACAAAATTATGATCTTGATTCCGAGACCAACAATGCCCCTAGCCCCTCTGCGCTGTCTAACGAAGCCCCAAATCTTCCTCTCACAGTCGTACCTATCGAAGCCAGCACATCCCTAGCAGTGGCTCCAAAAACCTCCCCATTAGGGAAACTAGCTTCAGGACCAGTTGCACACAAGAAGAGAAAGCGTCCTGCCAGTCCTCGCAGGGGGGGCTCTCAAAAGCCGCACAGTAAAGTAAGTAGGCACAATGCGACTAAAGGGGGTACCACTATAAGCCATGTCCCACACCCAAAAACCCCTACCATCCATACTAGAGATATTGTACCTGAGGGCATATCAGGCCCGTTAGCTCCTCTAGGTACCACCACACTCCCCCAGGCTGTGCATACCGATCTAGATGTTGAGAACATAATCAGGTCTGTGGTGATGCCCCTTGTAGACAAGATTGACAGTCTCACACGTAAACTAGCTTCCCTCGAGCAGTCAATGCTGGATAATTTTTACGCTGTGAAATCACTGGTTAAATTCCACTCCAAGGCGCAGGGCGAAGAAAATGGTGGGTTAAGGAGTGGTGCTGTCACCTTAGTTCCCTCTGAGTCAATGTCTCGCCAAAAAACGCCTGCACCGGGGGAGGCCACTCAGTTACATCAAACCAACTCTGGAACCAGCCCTGCCCCACAAACCCCTACTCTTGAGCCCAGTTCGGGCCGCCAAAAGAAAAAACCCTGTACCCAAGCGCTTAAGGCCTCCAAGGTTAACTTTGCTCCAAATTCTAAGCCCATAGCGTCCGACTCTAAAGCAGCAGGAAATTTGCCGACCACGTCGAATGGAAACATAACTCCATCCCTTTCCACTCCTGGCAATCAGGCTGCGCCTAAACCCCTAGCCAAACCCTTAGCTAAATCCCCGGCTAAAACACCAACAGACAGGGCAAAAAGGTACACACCCAATGCTAGCCTCCCCCCTGGTTGTAAACCGTATGTGGTAATTCTAACAGGGGTTCCGGAGCTTGAAGAGGGTTCTTGCGAGTTGTATTCTGACCTCAAACACAAGACGCTCTCCTGGCTCAAAGCAAACAGACCCCTCCCAGGGCACATTGATGGCAGAATAGCCTATGTTCGTCGTGTGGGGTGGATCGGCAATAGACGTAAGGACCTAACTGGGGACTGCGTGCTGATTAATTTTAGCGATCATAGAGCGGCAGGTATGATCTGCAGCCAGCAGTCGCATCATAACTTCTGCGACATTCAAACTAGGGATCTGGGGTACTTTTATCGTCCCCCCCCTTCATCGGGGCACAAGAAGTTTTTGCCGGATGGGGGTAGAGGCGCATGGTTCCAGCATTACCCAACCTTGGACGTTAGAGCAAGGGCATGGACACCGACTCAAGCAGCCCCATCCCAGGGTTGGGGCTGGTGACTTGGTGATAAAGTGGTTATAAACCCCCCACCTAGGGTTATTATACCAAGCATAGCTGGGAGGGTCTCCCCGTCACCAGCTAACATCCCTGCGCTCCAACCCGCGCCCAACCCCCCCATCCCCTCTTCCACAGGCTATCGGACTGAGTTTACTGAGTCCGTGGATGGAGTACAAATTTTAGGTGCACAGGGTGGGGAAGCTGGACGTGCCGAGTTTTCTACCCTGAAAGCCATCAGCTGGAATGTGGCAGGCCTAAATAGCAAGTTGGATGCCCCGGACTGGGTGGCGCTCACTGAGCCCCACGCAGTCTGTGCATTCCAAGAAACGTGGTGTGTGGAACCAAGGCATAGAGTAGGTTACGCCACCTTCTCTGTCCCGGCAGGTATCCCAGCATCGGGAAGAGGACGCCCATTTGGAGGCCTCCTAGTCTGGGTCGATATATCTTTAGGTTGGAGAGTACACCATCATCCCCAAAAATCCCCAGACCTGATGTGGCTCACTGTAATATGCCCAAGGAAAGCTGAAAAGCTGGAGATCTTTAATATTTACACACGCGGGGTTTCAGGGAGGGCCTCGTCACCAACCCTCATGGCCTTGGAGGCAGCCTTAGGGGAGTGCTGTGGAGACTCCCTAATTCTGGTTATGGGGGACTTTAATTGCACATTTGAGCCCCTGTTGACCGACGAATCCTTGGACCTGCACGACGAAGATTCAAGGAGAGGCGTCCCGTCGCTTGATCTTCCAATTGTCAAAAGATGGACTCCTAGAATTGTTCAATTAAATTCCCTCACACTAGAGCACGGCTTGAGAGCAGCCAATGGGAGAACACGGTCAGACTTAGCGGGGGCTCACACGTACAATAGGGTGGGTCACACATCTAGGATAGATTACATCCTTTTAAACTTTCCTTTGTGGGCCCACATGAAGGATATGATAGTTCTACCCTCCTTGGATAGTGATCATAATGCACTCTCATTATCCCTAATATACTGGTGGAGGGACAGTGGCTCATCTTGTGGAGCCCGTGACGTATCTGAGCTAAGGTCATCGAGGGGTGTGGTCCCCTCAAATTGCCTCAGACGTTTAAAATGGGACAAAGTGGCAATCGATGAAGAAAAACTATCCTGCATCAGAGCCGTTACTGCTGCTGCTTGCGAACTTCTGGAAAGTCAGCCTCCCAGCCCGCACAAGATTTCAGCCATGTTTAGCGAGGTTTCGTCGTCGATTGGGGACTTGTTCACGGTTAAACTAAAAAAGGGAAACAAAAACCTTGACAAGCGACAGAGCAAATCAGGCTGGTACTCGTCGTAGTGCCGTGCTGGAAAGAGAGCCCTAATACTGGCAGTAAAGAGCGGTGATGCAACATTAATAGCTACCAAACGCAAGTGCTACAAATCTGTGTTAAAGGCAGCAAGGAGAGACTGGGAAGATGCCTTTTGGCAGGAACTCCGTGCCGCCAGTGTAGAAAAAAATGCTAAAGGTTTTTGGGACTTATTGCGGAAGAAAAACAGACCCCTAGACACTGTCATCACATGTAATATAACCGAAGATCTGTGGTATTCTCACTTCGCAAAACTGTACACAGCATCTGCAGTAGAAGCGATGGACTTCCCACTACCACAGATCCTCCGAGGTGATGGGAGCTACGAGGAAAGTCTATTTACCAGGAAAGAAGCTGAAATTGCTATAAAATCTTTGGTCCCTCGCAAAGCAGCTGGTCCTGATGGCCTTCCTGGCGACCTTCTTCGCGCAGACACAGGTGATTGGGGTATGCTAATCGCATCGTTATTAAACGCTGCCATGGCAGGGGCCCCCCTCCCTGCTTCTTGGATGGCCGCCGAGGTGGTCCCCCTGCACAAGAAAGGCTCAAGAGACGACCCAGCTAATTACAGGCCGATCAGCCTGATAGATTGTTCCCAAAAAGTAGCGGGCAAGGTCCTCTTATCTAGAATTCAGCAGTGGGCAGACGAAAACAAGATACTCTCGGACTTCCAGGCTGGGTTCAGAGCTGGCACAGGAACAATAGAACAATCGCTAAGGCTGCTCATGATCCACTGGAAGGTCGTCACGATTGGGAAGGGTACCTTATACCTGGCCTTCATCGACCTCCGGACGGCTTTTGATTTGGTACCCAGAAACAACCTATGGAAGGTACTGTGTGACCTTGGTGTGCCACCCTACTTGCTTTACTTGATCATGAGGTTCCATGAAAATAATTACGCCCAAATACGCTGGGGGCCAAATGGTCAAAAGACCCCAAGAATAGAGGTGAATAGAGGTGTGCGGCAAGGCTGCGTACTTGCCCCGACCCTATTCTCCCTCTATGTAAATGGGGTGGTGGACTTCCTGACCAAGTTACCAGCAGATGCGGCCCGTCTGGCAGGTCGCCTAATCCCTACCCTGCTCTTTGCTGACGATACTTTACTTCTGTCAAAATCTCCAATGGGCCTCCAGAAGCTTCTCTCTGGTTTTGACGATTTTTGCAAGCAGAGAGGTCTCTGTATAAATACAGATAAAACAAAGTATCTCATTTTGAACCCCCCGCAAAAACTCGGCCCCCCTCCAACACTGGGGCCCGTTGCACTGGAAAGGACCAAGATGTTCGACTACCTGGGCATCCGGCTGGTGGATTCCATGAAATGGGACTGTCACTTGACCAAAATGTTGTTGAGCCTGAAAAGAGTGACTGGGGCCCTGCTGAAAGAGCAGAGAGCAGCTTCCACAAAACCAATAGCAGCAGTAATGGACATCTACTCGGCCAGAGGAGTAAGTGCAGCACTTTATGGGGCAGAGCTCTGGGGGATGTCAAATATGAAAGAGCTAACTCGAGCTGAGAACACCTTCTTGAGAAGTCTAATGTCTCTCGGTCCATCTGTTCCCATTCTACCACTGCAACTGGACATGGGCTGTCGGGCGATTGAAGATCAAGCAAAGTTACGCCCCCTGCTACTGTGGGCCCGCATCTGGAGAGTGCCAGAGCTCTCAAGCTATGCGGATGGCCTTCGGGAGATAATCAAATCCACAGGTTGGGCAAAAATAAAATGGCTAAGGGACATCAAGGCCCTACTAGCCAACCTGGGGCTGGAAGAAGCATGGCATCAACAGTCAGCCCCGCCAAAAGCTATGTTAAAACATCTCTATTGGTCATGGGTGGCAAACAAAAGAAACTCTTCCACAACGACCTGTAAATCGACCAGAAACTTTGTGGAGTTCAAAGATGTCCCCATCAGAGAACTGTATTTGGACATTATCTCCGCCCCCTGGGAAAGATCCCTGTACTTTAAATTTAGAATAGGTCTTCTCCCTGTAATGGAGCTCACATGTCACTGGAAAATTCCATATCAGACTGCTCCATGGTGCCCCTTCTGCCCTCAGCACCGTGAATCTGTCCCTCATTTGTTATTCGAGTGCCCTACCTACAAGGTTCCTTGTATGAAATGGATTAAACCAATGTGTCTCACCTTGGGCACCAGACATTGCAACGTGGCACTAAGAATACTACTTACAGACACTCGTACATTTTTTGCATGCGCCACCTCGAAATATCTTGGGTGGGCATGGTGGATTCGGTCAAAAAAGACTTAGGCAAATTGTTTAATCAAGATTTTAAACTTATGGTCTGTTTTCGGCCTATCTTTTTTAGGTAATTTATATAATTCCCCCTCCAGAAATTGTAGGAAAAAACGTTGATTCCTAGTACGTAAGGGTTTTTTTATGCTTTTTATCTAGTAATGTTTAAAATTGAATTTACTATGTATATATGCTTTTTAAGATATTTTTTATGTCGAAATAAAGCCTATTTGACTTGACTTGACTTGATAGAAAATCACGCAAATGGAAACTGAAGAACGAATACGAGAAATCGATCGTATTAATTTAGAGAAATCCCTCTCTGTAGTTGACAATGGGTTAACAACTCTATCATCCAGAATGTATTCTTTGGACAGCATTGTATCCTCGGCCATAGACATAATGGAACAGGACTTGCTCATGTTACAACATGGACAGTCTCAGTTGAGTTCTATAATGCTGCTAGGCTGGACGTTACAAAATCTTCCTTCAGGATATGTGCCATGGCGTCTAATCAATACCACGTCATTGTTTACAGAATTTAACCTCACCGATAAACAAATCTCTTTGGCACAGAGGGGAGCAGACTATACGGTGCTGAGCATAGACAAACTGTAAAGATTACCATTGACTGTTTCTGAGAAACCAGCCATAGAATGGATAATACATGGCACCATTAAGTTGCCAGTGACAATTTTCCAGTTTCAGTATTGCTTGGTACACTTACCATCAGGCCTGTATGAAAGGTTGGGTAAAGAATACATTAAGTCAACCTAGGAATTACCATATACACACTGATGTTGGTGTGAGAGAAAATAAGTATTTCTTAGTGGTACACAATGTATCAGCGCACTAAGCAGTACACTTTTATGTCAGGGTATTAATTTACATGGAGCCTGTGATGGTTCTTCGACTAACTTATCCTGCTACCTGCAAGGTTCTCTGGCAGCAGTGATAGATCCAATTGTTAGGCAGCTTTCCAATGGGAGCTACATAATAATGAATGATCACAGCTGTGTCAGCCAGGGTCACTTGTTGTATGCAAGTATTGTTTCCTAAAGCTAAGACAGATGGGGAGTCGCCGTTATGGCCTTCACTAAATATCTCTTCTATACGAATTGATACTTTAAGCAGAATGAAAGCCATTCTTTTACAAAAAACTGTGCCAAAGAGACGTATGATCTGCAAGTTGCAAGGAAGTCTGCAGAGATACATGCCCTTTTATCCGCAAACTGCCCCATACATTTCGTAGAAATGTTAGGTCGTATCTTAAACTTGTCTGATACCAGTGGTATTGTACATGTATTTAAGACAGTTTTTTCGGGACTGTTAGCACCTTTTGAAGGAGTCCTCGGAATATTTCCAAACTTCGTGCATTCAGTGTTTGGTGGACTGCCTCTCATTTTGGGACTCGCAGCAGGAATATTACTTTTACTTCTTCTGCTCCGTTATGGCAAGTCAACTCACCAGCGACGCCCAGATCACCTTAGAGAACACTCTTCTGGCGATGAGGTGTTGTGAGCGCATGATCCAAATTTTTGGCTTGGCTCGTTTAAGAGATCTGAATACCACATGGTTTCTATCATTCAGACCAATCTGGCAAGATTGCATCTTACCTGTTCTACGATGCCTGCTATGTGGAGAAGAATGCGTGCTAGACATCTGTCTGACACTCCCATCAGTCATGCCAACGGAAGCTGATACTTTTGTGGTAAATAAAATGATTACCCTGTCGGAATTTCTATACATTAACAAGGATCATGCATATAATGAGAGGCAGAGTCCGTGGTGTCCGATTCAAAAGGGCTTTAATTCAGTAACTCAAGTTAAGGGAGAATCGGGTTCCATCACCACTAGGGATCAGGAAGGATCGTCATCTGATCTTTATTCACAGAGTTCATTATTTATAGTTAAAACATACATTAACTTGCATAGAGAAGGCGGAGCGCTCCAGGCGGAGCAAGCGTAGGAGAGAGATAAGAGCACATGGGCGTGAAAGAGGGCGTGAAAGAGGGCGTGTAAGAAGGCGTACACGTGGGTGTTCACTTGATGAGTCATAGACGTGTCATAGGTGGGTGGATACATGGAGGGGGTCTGCATGGTCAGCAGGAACCTTTACCCTACTTGTGTGCGCAATTTGGTCATGACGTGGAATTGACGTGTAACTGGGGGAAGCTGGGGGGAGCTGACTTTCGTGCTAGTAGAGGAGTCTTGGATGTCAGGACGACCTGCACTTCTGGTATTATCTGATATCTTGAGTTTGGAGGATGTATTATCTGACTTAAAGGTCGCGCGAGCAAAGGCTGCTCATCACTAAATGCTAGTGTGTGCATATATTTCTTCGTGCATTGCGTGGGGGCCATGAGCCTTCTATGGATGCGGGTTCTGTAAATCACTTGAATGGAGACAGAAAGGCTAGGCCCTATCTTCTGCAGGCGGAATATGTTTACCCTTTTCATTAAGCAGGAATGTGTTTCTGTGGAGCAGAGCAGATAACTGTAGGCAAAATACTGTCTTGGCAGGCCGAGCTGGGCACCTCTCGGCTGAGCAGGAAGTATGTGAGAGGTCAGGGATACATAGCTAAACTGCAGCTTTCAGAGTGTCAGGAGGCACTTCAGCTGAGCCACGAAAACGAGTTCATCTTGACTTTTAAACGTGCACCATGTAAATGCATTGGCAACATAGGCCTCAGTGCAGAATTAACGTTTCTTTCATGGAGGGCTTGACTGACATGCTAACATTGGACGGAAATGCAGAGGCATTATTAATACAGGCATGAGAAGGGAATTGCATGGAAACATGGACATACATGGAGTATATGTATATACACAGGGTACATGTAGGGGACACACTGGCCACGTAAAATTTCTATTTCCTCATTCCCTCCTTGTCCCCTACTGTGCCCATCAGAACACATCGATATTCATGATACCATATATCTGATCATACAGCATCATTTGCTCGTCTTTTTTCTTTTGTATACATGGATGGGGAATACAGGCAGTGGCCACATTGCAGACAGAGACAGCAACTGAATATAAAAAGCAGTATCATTCCTAGGAACGGCAATACTTTCCATCCCCATGCTGATATTACACTCCAGAGCCAACCGGACCAAGTCCAGGTGCCTGGGTTTTGGTGTATCTCGTGAGCTATCTTATGGAGTCTTGTTATTGCTGCATACACGGATGGCGCGTTATTAGGAATAAACACGCAACAACTGGAGCCGATCACTCTACAAGCCCCACCCCTATCTGCCAGGATGACGTCAAGAACAAGGCGATTCTGAAGAACAACAAGTCTCATAGCAGACTGCTCCTCGGTCAAGTTCGCTAGAGCAGAAGTAGTCTCATTCACTACTGCTTCCAAAGTTCTTGTTAACCTGCGTATTAGTTTACTGTTTTGGACGGGACCTATGAAGAAAAAGAATCCTTTATTGAAATCTGTATATTGCTCCAAAGCTGTCTCAGTCTGATCGACAACTGGGGAATCGGTCTCCCTCTTGTGTCTAACATGTACTAGTCGGGAATCTCGATGATAATGGGATGGGGCTAGAAAGACGGGTGGCAGTAGGAACGCTATATAACACGTACCATCCCAGTCTAAGGGCAGACGTACATAGGCTGTCTGACCGCAAATAAAATAGGAATGGCGGGAAGCTTTGAAAGTAGACCTTCCTTTATCATTAAACTCGACCACAGTATTACAATCACTGTGTAGTAAATGCACTGAACCTTTCTTTCTAACACACAATTCACCTTTTACTGGTAAGACTGTTATGAACGCTGGACCTGTATTTTTCTCGGACTGGACATTCAGAATCATAAAATTAAGGGAAGCATTTCCTTGTTCGTACACTTCATTCTCTAGATCTGTTCCTTTTCTCTGGGGAAGACCATATTCGTCTGGAAAACATGCCTTATTCATTACTAATTGATTTTATCCACACTATGTGTGGGAGGGTATACTCAGACGTGAGTCCCTAGCTCATTGCACCATCAGGATTCATGCAAACCGGGCCGACGAGGCTGAAATGCCAGAAACCGGTCCCCGGTAGCTTGTCTCCTTCCCAGTAGAAGAATTGGCTTGGTAGTTTGGTTTGCCCTGTTCCCATCATGCACTGGGACAGGAACAGACTAATTTGCATATAGCCAGGTTCTGAAGCTGGGATGGTGCAGTGAGCTAAAAAACGGTGATGGATCAAGCCCAGATCTCTTGACTGGGTAGGAGTATTCTGCATCATTCAGAAACTCTGTCCATCACCTTTTCCAAAATTGATTTTATCCACACTATGTGTGGGAGGGTATACTCAGACGTGAGTCCCTAGCTCATTGCACCATCAGGATTCAAGCAAACCGGGCCGACGAGGCTGAAATGCCAGAAACCGGTCCCCAGTAGCTTGTCTCCTTCCCAGTAGAAGAATTGGCTTGGTAGTTTGGTTTGCCCTGTTCCCATCATGCACTGGGACAGGAACAGACTAATTTGCATATAGCCAGGTTCTGAAGCTGGGATGGTGCAGTGAGCTAAAAAACGGTGATGGATGAAGCCCTGATCTCTTGACTGGGTAGGAGTATTCTGCATCATTCAGAAACTCTGTCCATCACCTTTTCCAAAATTGATTTTATCCACACTATGTGTGGGAGGGTATACTCAGACGTGAGTCCCTAGCTCATTGCACCATCAGGATTCAAGCAAACCGGGCCGACGAGGCTGAAATGCCAGAAACCGGTCCCCGGTAGCTTGTCTCCTTCCCAGTAGAAGAATTGGCTTGGTAGTTTGGTTTGCCCTGTTCCCATCATGCACTGGGACAGGAACAGACTAATTTACATATAGCCAGGTTCTGAAGCTGGGATGGTGCAGTGAGCTAAAAAACGGTGATGGATCAAGCCCTGATCTCTTGACTGGGTAGGAGTATTCTGCATCATTCAGAAACTCTGTCCATCACCTTTTCCAAAATTGATTTCATCCACACTATGTGTGGGAGGGTATACTCAGACGTGAGTCCCTAGCTCATTGCACCATCAGGATTCAAGCAAACCGGGCCGACGAGGCTAAAATGCCAGAAACCGGTCCCCGGTAGCTTGTCTCCTTCCCAGTAGAAGAATTGGCTTGGTAGTTTGGTTTGCCCTGTTCCCATCATGCACTGGGACAGGAACAGACTAATTTGCATATAGCCAGGTTCTGAAGCTGGGATTGTGCAGTGAGCTAAAAAACGGTGATGGATCAAGCCCTGATCTCTTGACTGGGTAGGAGTATTCTGCATCATTCAGAAACTCTGTCCATCACCTTTTCCAAAATTGATTTTATCCACACTATGTGTGGGAGGGTATACTCAGACGTGAGTCCCTAGCTCATTGCACCATCAGGATTCAAGCAAACCGGGCCGACGAGGCTGAAATGCCAGAAACCGGTCCCCGGTAGCTTGTCTCCTTCCCAGTAGAAGAATTGGCTTGGTAGTTTGGTTTGCCCTGTTCCCATCATGCACTGGGACAGGAACAGACTAATTTGCATATAGCCAGGTTCTGAAGCTGAGATGGTGCAGTGAGCTAAAAAACGGTGATGGATCAAGCCCTGATCTCTTGACTGGGTAGGAGTATTCTGCATCATTCAGAAACTCTGTCCATCACCTTTTCCAAAATTGATTTTATCCACACTATGTGTGGGAGGGTATACTCAGACGTGAGTCCCTAGCTCATTGCACCATCAGGATTCAAGCAAACCGGGCCGACAAGGCTGAAATGCCAGAAACCGGTCCCCGGTAGCTTGTCTCCTTCCCAGTAGAAGAATTGGCTTGGTAGTTTGGTTTGCCCTGTTCCCATCATGCACTGGGACAGGAACAGACTAATTTGCATATAGCCAGGTTCTGAAGCTGGGATGGTGCAGTGAGCTAAAAAACGGTGATGGATCAAGCCCTGATCTCTTGACTGGTTAGGAGTATTCTGCATCATTCAGAAACTCTGTCCATCACCTTTTCCAAAATTGATTTTATCCACACTATGTGTGGGAGGGTATACTCAGACGTGAGTCCCTAGCTCATTGCACCATCAGGATTCAAGCAAACCGGGCCGACGAGGCTGAAATGCCAGAAACCGGTCCCCGGTAGCTTGTCTCCTTCCCAGTAGAAGAATTGGCTTGGTAGTTTGGTTTGCCCTGTTCCCATCATGCACTGGGACAGGAACAGACTAATTTGCATATAGCCAGGTTCTGAAGCTGGGATGGTGCAGTGAGCTAAAAAACGGTGATGGATCAAGCCCTGATCTCTTGACTGGGTAGGAGTATTCTGCATCATTCAGAAACTCTGTCCATCACCTTTTCCAAAATTGATTTTATCCACACTATGGGGCCGATTAGGATGGAGGATTTTCCGCCTCCTCCGGGCCGGCGGAAGCCACCTCCGGCCCGGAGGAGGCGGAAAATCCTCTGCGGAGTCACCAAAGACCCACCGCCAAATTAGGATGGCTGGTGGGTCTGGAATTCCGTCCGCCGCTTTTCCGCCGCGGTCGGCTTCCGACCGCGGCGGAAAAGCTATAACATGGCAGGCGGTGTCTATGAGACACCGTCCGCCATATTATGATGTTTGTGTAAAACTGCTTTTCCAAGGCGGCTTTTCCGCCATGGAAAAGCATACGGACATTCACTTTGGGGGCCCGTTGCGGGCCCCCTGGGTGAATGGGGGGTGGGGGGTGCACATGGGGGGTACCTATGGTACCCCCCTGCATTTGCGTGCACAAAGCGGCAGGCACCGTGCGGTCCCTGCCGCTTTGTGCATGTAAATGTAACACATGCTTTTTTAACATTGCGGCGGGTGCAGCTTGAAGCTGCACCCGCCGCAATGTTAAATATAGAGGATGTGACCGCCACCCTGGCGGTCACATCCTAATCAGGACGGAGGGAACGCCGCAGCCCCTGCGGACGTTCCCTCCTCCTCAAGGGTGGCGGACGGACGCAAGTCCGTCCGCCATCCTAATCGGCCCCTAAGTGTGGGAGGGTATACTCAGACGTGAGTCCCTAGCTCATTGCACCATCAGGATTCAAGCAAACCGGGCCGACGAGGCTGAAATGCCAGAAACCGGTCCCCGGTAGCTTGTCTCCTTCCCAGTAGAAGAATTGGCTTGGTAGTTTGGTTTGCCCTGTTTCCATCATGCACTGGGACAGGAACAGACTAATTTGCATATAGCCAGGTTCTGAAGCTGGGATGGTGCAGTGAGCTAAAAAACGGTGATGGATCAAGCCCTGATCTCTTGACTGGGTAGGAGTATTCTGCATCATTCAGAAACTCTGTCCATCACCTTTTCCAAAATTGATTTTATCCACACTATGTGTGGGAGGGTATACTCAGACGTGAGTCCCTAGCTCATTGCACCATCAGGATTCAAGCAAACCGGGCCGACGAGGCTGAAATGCCAGAAACCGGTCCCCGGTAGCTTGTCTCCTTCCCAGTAGAAGAATTGGCTTGGTAGTTTGGTTTGCCCTGTTCCCATCATGCACTGGGACAGGAACAGACTAATTTGCATATAGCCAGGTTCTGAAGCTGGGATGGTGCAGTGAGCTAAAAAACGGTGATGGATCAAGCCCTGATCTCTTGACTGGGTAGGAGTATTCTGCATCATTCAGAAACTCTGTCCATCACCTTTTCCAAAATTGATTTTATCCACACTATGTGTGGGAGGGTATACTCAGACGTGAGTCCCTAGCTCATTGCACCATCAGGATTCAAGCAAACCTGGCCGACGAGGCTGAAATGCCAGAAACCGGTCCCCGGTAGCTTGTCTCCTTCCCAGTAGAAGAATTGGCTTGGTAGTTTGGTTTGCCCTGTTCCCATCATGCACTGGGACAGGAACAGACTAATTTGCATATAGCCAGGTTCTGAAGCTGGGATGGTGCAGTGAGCTAAAAAACGGTGATGGATCAAGCCCTGATCTCTTGACTGGGTAGGAGTATTCTGCATCATTCAGAAACTCTGTCCATCACCTTTTCCAAAATTCACATTGCAGACAGAGACAGCAACTGAATATAATAAGCAGTATCATTCCTAGGAACGACAATACTTTCCATCCCCATGCTGATATTACACTCCAGAGCCAACCGGACCAAGTCCAGGTGCCTGGGTTTTGGTGTATCTCGTGAGCTATCTTATGGAGTCTTGTTATTGCTGCATACACGGATGGCGCATTATTAGGAATAAACACGCAACAACTGGAGCCGATCACTCTACAAGCCCCGCCCCTATCTGCCAGGATGACGTCAAGAACAAGGCGATTCTGAAGAACAACAAGTCTCATAGCAGACTGCTCCTCGGTCAAGTTCGCTAGAGCAGAAGTAGTCTCATTCACTACTGCTTCCAAAGTTCTTGTTAACCTGTGTATTAGTTTACTGTTTTGGACGGGACCTATGAAGAAAAAGAATCCTTTATTGAAATCTGTATATTGCTCCAAAGCTGTCTCAGTCTGATCGACAACTGGGGAATCGGTCTCCCTCTTGTGTCTAACATGTACTAGTCGGGAATCTCGATGATAATGGGATGGGGCTAGAAAGACGGGTGGCAGTAGGAACGCTATATAACACGTTCCATCCCAGTCTAAGGGCAGACGTACATAGGCTGTCTGACCGCAAATAAAATAGGAATGGCGGGAAGCTTTGAAAGTAGACCTTCCTTTATCATTAAACTCGACCACAGTATTACAATCACTGTGTAGTAAATGCACTGAACCTTTCTTTCTAACACACAATTCACCTTTTACTGGTAAGACTGTTATGAACGCTGGACCTGTATTTTTCTCGGACTGGACATTCAGAATCATAAAATTAAGGGAAGCATTTCCTTGTTCGTACACTTCATTCTCTAGATCTGTTCCTTTTCTCTGGGGAAGACCATATTCGTCTGGAAAACATGCCTTATTCATTACTTTATTTAAATCTCCCCAAATCCACTCGCTCTGGGAATCTGTGAACTTTCTGTCTTGTGATGACATTAAAGCAAACCATGCTCCGCACGAACCATTGTGCGAGAACGGGAAAGGAAAGAGGGGAATAACTCCCTTCGTTTTCTGATAAGGTGGGAGTCGGCCACATACCCAGCAATTCGTTACATTGCTGGTCTGATGAGAATGGTGCAACATTCGAATAAAAATATTGTTGCGCAGTGCTAGTCGATATGACAGTTCATGGGGTGGCATATCACTGAATGTGTGCTCTATAGTGTCGTTAGAGGAAGAATGTATATGTGAAGCAATAGGAGGAAAGAAAACATGTAGCATCAAGCTGATACATATAATCGATATACTTAGAAGAAACATAATAATCAGAGTTACTATACATCTACTGCGTAATGTTTTGCAGTATTTCTCTTTCTTATCTCTCTTTCTGCTATTCTGGTCTACGATCTTATACATGTCAGGAACCTGTCTAACCGATTCACCACAGGGTGGACTTAAACAATTAAACGCTGTCTGACTTACTAGACCGTAATTTAGACCTGTACTCCTGTTGCGGAGTCTTTTCTAGCAAAGGGGGCTTTGAGTCACTTGTTTCGGGGCAGTCTTTAGTTTCGATCACAGTTCCGGTATTTCCATGGAATTTCTTGATGTGTTGGGCATGGATCCAGCCCTTACATCCCTCGACCTTGACGGCAGTCCTCGTGGTAAGCAGTACTAACTTCGGTGTTCGCCAGCGGGGCTTGAGATGTTAGGACCCGTAGCTCTTATGGGAAGTCTAGGCCTTTAGAGTCTGTGCTGAGTGTGTTGTAATGTGTTTTTCCACCTACCATGGACTACAAGTCCCAGAATGCCTTGAGGCGTTCTAAGGAAACCATGCTCCTTTTGCACCAATCAGCTGCAGACTGGGAGGTTCATATGCCTCTTCCCTCTTCTTGGCGGTGCTTGGTTTTCTTGTTTGGATTCCTGCCTGGTTCCCGACCAGAGTATCTCTGATACTATTCCTGTGTTCCCGTGAACTGTGTTTGTGTTCCTCCCTTCCTCCCCCCCCCCCCCCGAGATAGCGCTCCTCAAGACCGCGTGGGCTCACGCGGTCTATTTCAAGAACTATCTACGGTGTTTTGGTTCGAGTCTCCTGCCTTTGCTTTCGCCGACCTTGGGACCGGATTTACCCTGCTTCCCCCATAACTGTTCACAGGTGTGACGCTTGGAAGCGCTGCCTGGTTCTGTGAGTCTCTCTTCGGCTCCCCTGTTCCTCCGAACTTACACGCTGCGGAAATCTGCTGTGAACTCTCTGCCTTTTGTTTGAGGACAATTGTCCACGTATTTATTTTTTGCACTAAGGCACGCCGGTTAAATGTAGCAGGTTTACGGATCCTTGGTGAACAAACGCATGCGTTGGTGAACTTTGTGTTTTTGTTTTTTGCCTACGCAGAGAGGATTAACATTTACCTACAATATTATTTGTTGGATTCTACATATTGGGACGTGATTCAAGTTAACTCTTACGTGGAACTACTTATCTTTATTTTGGAGAGACCAAAGTATACACCCTTCTTTTGGTTCGTATATTTTTTTTATTCCTTGGATACCTTTTGGGTTTTCTGCACTCAATGGGCAGGTAAGAGCATTGCAGCACACTTGGTACAGAAATATATTAAGCTCCTTGTTGGTGCCCTTTTGAATCCACTAAAGTCCCTGTTGTGTGTTCTGTTTTCTTTTCTCCTCTGCAGGTTACTGCGTCCTAATCGCTTATCATTCCTGATTGCCCTATCTTCTATTCAGGAGACCTATGGGTTTTGGTCTCTCTCTTTTCTGACGACCACTCAGACCTGTGTGTGTTTCTACTCGCTGGGTGTGTGGTGTCGTTTGTAACAGAGAGAGACACTGTCTACACTTCTGAGGAAGCTGGTTTCTGCCTGGAGCTTGTTGTTCGCCCGACAGAAAACCAAGCCCACGTTTTATTTTCCTCCCGAGTGTAGACAGTCATGGATGACGCAGCCATGCTAGGAGAGGCAGATGAGGTAACATTAAGAGAGTTAGCAACCACAGTGGTGAACTTGCAAACAGAACTAAAGTTAATTAGAAATGATAATCAAAGGTTACTAGCTGAAAACGCCCGATTAATAGAAGCAAGTAAAGCCCCTGAGATACAAGCTAGACATAGAAAAAGTTATATACAACCTTCTCACTTTCAAGCGTCTAGCATTAGCTCCTCGGGAGCCTCTCAGGCCTCTACCACTCCTGTACAGGTTACTGTAGTTACCCCACCTCAAACTCCATTAGCAATGCCAGAAAGATTTAGCGGAGACAGTCAGAAATTCAAGGTCTTTATGAATCAATGCCACCTGATGTTTTTGTGTAAAGCCGCTTCATTCCCGGATGACGCGGCTAAGGTTGCTTTTATCATTTCCTATTTAAGCGGGAATGCTGCCTCTTGGGCGGTGGCTTTGGTAGAGAATGACGATCCTGTGTTATATAACCTTGACCTATTTAAAGAGAGGATGAAAAACCTTTTTTCTAGGCACACATATATGCAAGCAAGTGATAACGAGCTTCTTAATTTGAAACAGGGTTCAAAGGATTTATTGACATATATCACTGCCTTCAATAGATTAGTGACAGAGACCCACTGGCCGGACGATAAGAGAACTTCTATATTTTATAGAGGTCTGCGAGACGAACTAAAGGACATCTTATCGCAAATAGTGGACCCTCCCGAAAACTGTTCCGAATTCATTGACCTAGTGGTCAAATTAGACCACCGACTGGCTGAAAGAAAGGGAGAAAAATCTCGTAGTGACCTCCCTAAATTCTTAATAACAAAAACGGAAAAAAGAGATCCCAAAGACACAAGCGAACCCATGCAAATAGGAGGTATTCGTGGCCCATTAACTCCCGAAGAAAAGGAAAAAAGGCGTAAGCTAAATCTTTGCTTATATTGTGGAAAGGCTGGCCATTTCGCCCGAGAATGTCCTTTAAAGCCCAAAAGTTCCTTGAGCGAGGGGTTACCAAAATACTCTAAGACTATGCCTTCGGGAAACTAGTTGACTTGGGGAGTACCGAGGTCGCTCTTCCAAGTCCCTCGCTGTCTCAGACCTCTAAATATGTGGCTAACACATATTCACCCATTCCTAAACCTTTTACCATTTCGGTGGTGTTAGTGTTGCCTTCACAGGGAAGGCATTCTATGGCTCTTCTTTTGGATTCAGGGGCAACAGGTAACTTCTTGGATATTACTCTAGCTAAATCCTTGGGTATGCAGTTCATTAAAAAAGAAGTGCCTGAAAATGTCAGAGCAGTAGATGGGTCTGCCCTATCCTCTGGGATGTTGAAATACCATACCCCTGAAATTATTGTGTTATGTGACAATGGTCATAGTGAGAGCATATCCTTTGACCTAATCGATACCCCCAATTTCGGGGCTATATTGGGAGTACCCTGGCTTCAGACTCATAACCCCCATATAGATTGGGTAGCCAGAACTGTTACCCTACGCTCAGCTCACTGCCTTACTCATTGTTATAGAGACATCAACCACTGGCATACTCCTGTGTATTGTGCTTCCACCACTATTGATGGGGCTACCTGACCCTCTGAATATAGACAATTTGCTGACGTTTTTGATGATGTAAAAGCAGTTGCTTTACCGCCACATCGTCCCTACGATTGTAGGATAGATTTAATACCGGGCGCTGATTTACCTGTTAGTCGCATTTATGCGCTTACGGAGACAGAGACTAAATACCTTCAAGATTATCTACATGACATGTTGGCCAAGGGTTTCATCGGCCATTCCACCTCTCCAGTGTCATCCCCCCTTTTTTTTATTCCTAAACGGGAAGGGGGACTCAGAGCTTGCCTAGACTACAGGGTACTGAATAAAGCCACAATCAAAAACAAATATCCTCTTCCCCTCATTTCCACGCTGCTTGATCAGGTTAGGAAGGCCACTATTTTTACCAAACTCGATTTACGAGGAGCCTATCACCTGATCAGAGTTAAAAGAGGGGATGAATGGAAGACTGCCTTTCGAACGAAATTCGGGCTCTATGAGTACAACGTCATGCCCTTTGGGCTATGTAATGCTCCCGCAGCGTTTCAGTTTTTTATAAACGAAATACTGCGGGAGTATCTGGACATTTTTGTCATCGTGTATATCGATGATATACTGATTTATTCCTCTAATGAGTCTGAACATGTGTCCCATGTACAAGCCATATTGGGAAAACTACAAGAACATCACCTGTTTGCAAAACTTGACAAGTGCATCTTCCATACCCACAGCGTAGCCTTTTTGGGGTTTGTTATTTCCTCCAAGGGGATACATATGGATCCTGCCAAAATTTCTGCCATCATAGAGTGGGCAAGTCCCACTTCAGTAAAGGAGATTCAATCCTTCTTAGGATTTGCCAACTTTTATAGAAGGTTTGTTGACCATTTTTCTGACCTGGTAGCTCCAATTACACGCCTGCTTAAAAAGGGGGTTGAGTTTATCTGGGATGCGGAAGCTGAAAATGCCTTTCAGGCTCTTAAGGTCAGTTTCACTTCTGATCCCATTATGAAACATGCTGACGAAACGCAACCCTACCTCTTGGAAGTGGATGCTTCACAATACGCGGTGGGTGGTGTGTTATCGCAACGCGACTGCATAAAAGGTACCCTCCATCCTATTGCGTATTTCTCAAAAACCTTGACACAATCAGAACAAAACTATACTATTGGAGAAAGGGAACTCCTTGCCATCAAGCGAGCCTTCCAAGAATGGCGTCACTACCTTTTAGGCTCCCCCATGTGATCACTGTTTATTCTGATCATCAGAACTTACAATACTTCCGAACAGCTAAAGCCCTTACACCGAGACAGCTACGTTGGGTTGCATTTTTTGGGGAATACGATTTTTTGATTCACTTCAGACCAGGGATAAGACAGGGTAAGGCGGATGCTCTATCCAGACTGGGTAAGGAGAACAAGTGGGTTCAGGAGAAACCGTTGCCTCTTATGCCTGAGAGTAGACTAGTGGCTATAGGGGAAAGAATTCCTGTTTCACATACCTTCTTGGATCACTTAGAACAGGCTTATGCTCCTTTAGATCCTCTCACCTGGTTACAAGACCCAAAAAACACCATCGTGGACAATCTGTGGTATCATGACAAAAAAATCTTTTTACCTACTACAGATTTGCACAACCTTGTTTTACAATGGTGTCACAATATGCCCTTAGCAGGTCATCCGGGGGAAAACAAAACCAAGAGTCTCTGTCAACAATGGTTTTGGTGGCCACAACTATCGCATGATGTTAAGCATCACGTCAAGACCTGTTCCACCTGTGCCCGCCAGAAGGCCTCACATTCTGTACCTGCGGGGTTACTACAACCCCTTCCTGTTCCCAACTGTCCCTGGACTACCCTTAGCATGGACTTCATAACAGATTTACCTAACATTCATGGATATACCACAATTCTGGTTGTCGTGGATCTGTTGTCCAAAATGGCCCATTTTGTACCCCTAAAAAAGATCCCCTCAGCTGTGGAGTTAGCAGTAGTGTTTATCCGAGAAATTGTCCGGTTACATGGATTGCCTTCTGTTATAGTATCAGACCGGGTTCCCCAATTTATTTCTAGATTCTGGCAAGAGTTATGCAAATCTCTCTACATTGATCATAGGTTATCCTCAGCTTATCACCCCCAGACAGACGGTCAAACCGAGAGGACAAACCAAACCTTAGAGCAATATCTCAGATGTTTAATAACCACTACATGTCAGGATTGGGTGCAAGCACTACCTCTTGCAGAATTTGCGTACAATAATTCTACTCACACTGCTTCTAAGATCTCTCCATTTTATTTCACCACTGGTTATCACCCCAAAATACTCCCTCTTGAGGTACTCCCCTCTGACACGCTAAACCCTGCGGTTCTCGATCATCACCAAACTCTGTTACAGATATGGGAGCAAGCCAAAACAGAATTAACCCAGGCGAAAGAGCAAATGAAGGCCCAAGTGGACAAACATCGAAGGCCTGCTCCCGTTTATTCAGTAGGTGATAAGGTTTGGTTATCATCCAAGAACTTGAGACTCGAAGGGCCACGTAAGTTACAACCCCGCTATCTAGGGCCCTTTGAAATACTAAAAGTCATCTCCCCTGTGGTTCTCAAATTGGTTCTGCCCCCTGATATGCAGATACATCCTGTTTTTCATACGTCCCTTCTGAAACCTTATGTGGCCCCTCTACTCCCTGAACCTCCTCCGCCCCCAGTCATGGTTGATGGAGACATCGAATACGAGGTGCGAAGGGTTCTAGACTCTCGCAGGCACAGAGGTAGACTCCAGTATTTAATTGACTGGGTGGGTTATCCTCCAGAGGACCGGACCTGGGAACCGGCAGAAAACATTCATGCCCCTAGACTGATACGTAGGTTCCATGCTCTTCATCCCTCCAAACCTCGACCTGTGAGAAGACCTTTAGGGGGGGGTACTGTTAGGACCCGTAGCTCTTAGGGGAAGTCTAGGCCTTTAGAGTCTGTGCTGAGTGTGTTGTAATGTGTTTTTCCGCCTACCATGGACTACAAGTCCCAGAATGCCTTGAGGCGTTCTAAGGAAACCATGCTCCTTTTGCACCAATCAGCTGCAGACTGGGAGGTTCATATGCCTCCTCCCTCTTCTTGGCGGTGCTTGGTTTTCTTGTTTGGATTTCTGCCTGGTTCCCGACCAGAGTATCTCTGATACTATTCCTGTGTTCCCGTGAACTGTGTTCGTGTTCCTCCCTTCCTCCCCCACCCCCCCGAGATAGCGCTCCTCGAGACCGCGTGGGCTCACGCGGTCTATTTCAAGAACTATCTACGGTGTTTTGGTTCGAGTCTCCTGCCTTTGCTTTCGCCGACCTTGGGACCGGATTTACCCTGCTTCCTCCATAACTGTTCACAGGTGTGACGCTTGGAAGCGCTGCCTGGTTCTGTGAGTCTCTCTTCGGCTCCCCTGTTCCTCCGAACCTACACGCTGCGGAAATCTGCTGTGAACTCTCTGCCTTTTGTTTGAGGACAATTGTCCACGTATTTATTTTTTGCACTAAGGCACGCTGGTTAAATGTAGCCGGTTTACGGATCCTTGGTGAACAAACGCATGCGTTGGTGAACTTTGTGTTTTTTGTTTTTTGCCTACGCAGAGAGGATTAACATTTACCTACAATATTATTTGTTGGATTCTACATATTGGGACGTGATTCAAGACTATTAACTCTTACGTGGAACTACTTATATTTATTTTGGAGAGACCAAAGTATACACCCTTCTTTTGGTTCGTATATTTTTTTTATTCCTTGGATACCTTTTGGGTTTTCTGCACTCAATGGGCAGGTAAGAGCATTGCAGCACACTTGGTACAGAAATATATTAAGCTCCTTGTTGGTGCCCTTTTGAATCCACTAAAGTCCCTGTTGTGTGTTCTGTTTTCTTTTCTCCTCTGCAGGGACTGCGTCCTAATCGCTTATCATTCCTGATTGCCCTATCTTCTATTCAGGAGACCTATGGGTTTTGGTCTCTCTCTTTTCTGACGACCACTCAGACCTGTGTGTGTTTCTACTCGCTGGGTGTGTGGTGTCGTTTGTAACAGAGAGAGACACTGTCTACACTTCTGAGGAAGCTGGTTTCTGCCTGGAGCTTGTTGTTCGCCCGACACGAGAGGGCTTTAACGATCAAAATTCCGGACCAGAACTACATCTCCGGGAACGATGGTGTGCTCTTTAACTTGGGTGTTGTCGAGGAAGGCGGCTGCAACCTGTGAACGACAAGAGAGGAGTGCAGACATCAAGGAAGCCAGGTAATCTGTCAGCATATTACTGTCAACATCGGTAATTTTCTTTGGCATAGGCGTACCCCACATATTTGGTGGTCTACCAAAAACCACTTCGTAAGGGGACAGGCCTGTTCTGGAAGGAGCTACCATACGCATGTAAAAGAGGGCAACCGGTAAGGCTACCATCCAATCCACGCCTTTTTCTGCACAGACTTTTGCTAATTTCGTCTTAAGTGTTTGATTGTGTCGCTCTACAAGTCTGGCTGCCTCTGGGTGTCGTACAGGAGGTGTGGGCTGAGTGTTATTTACAAAGGTAACTTGAAATGTGAATAAAGTATAGCCAATCAAGAACATCATTATGCTACACAACATTTAAATACATATTATCAAGAATCTTTTTCTGGCCATCACAGTGCGTATTTTCTTTTTAAAGTTCGCGGATCTAGCAGGTCTCTCTACCCTTGGAAACTCCATCCTCTAGTTGCTGCCCGCGGTGGGAGATTGATTCTGCCAAGGAGTGCTTTCTGTTCAGTCCGGGGTAATTCCCTCAGACCAACCAGAACCGTTGACCTAAACGTCTCCAGCTGCACTCCCCAGACTATCAACCGCGACCCTAGCAGCAGAACCGGATGGCAGTTCGAAAATCAAAAATGAGCAAGTTCCCTGGGCGAGAGAGCTGTAAAATCAAAAATAGTTCTTGGGGGGGGGACCTTATAAGCTTGCTTTTATTAGTTTGTGTTTCTTGGCCTTAGATTATACCGTTGTTTCCCAGGGGCGGTGTGATCTTCAAACAACGTTTCAGGTTCCGTAGTGTCCAACTACATTGACAGTGGCACAAATCCTTGCAGAATATGATCACTCTCCTTTTCGGTACCAGTTCCTTTCAATCGTGCATCGCTGAAGAGTGCAAAGTGTGGTATGGACTCGGTCTGAGAGTCAGCAATTCCCTCCTGGACCCACCGGTCATATGGAAGAGGCAAAGGGATCCGTTTACAATGGATCCCGTGGATCCAGTTCTTCTTCCCTTCCACCCGAACGGCTGATCTTGTGGAAAGAAGGACGAGGTACGGGCTGGTCCACCTGGGCTGTTCGTTCGTCGTTCTCTGAAAGTTTTTCACCAATACCCAGGTGCCGGGTTCAATTGCGTGACCTGGATCATCAGATGCTGGTGGAGAGGAACCGTGAACCTGTTGGTGTAAAACACGCAATTTAGTTGTCAATTCACACAAATAGTCAAGCAGTACAGGGTGCTCTATCTCGCTTAGTTTCTTGGGCCTCGGCACTCCCCATATGTTTGCTGGGTGCCCGAACACGATTTCGTGGGGGCTAAGTCCCAGTCTAGAGTGGACAGTCATTCTGGTAGACAGGAGTGCTAAGGGCAGGGCGTCAGGCCATTTAAGACCTGTGCTGGCTTGGATCTTGGCCAACCTCAACTTTAACGTGCCGTTGTAGCACTCTACTAATCCCGCTGATTGGGGGTGGTTTGCAGCGTGGAATTTCTGGTGTATGCCTAGACATTCGCACACTCTCTTCATCACTCGTCCCACGAATTCACTTCCATTATCACTCCAGACCATTCTAGGCATACCAAATCTAGGGAAGAATTCTTTGACAAGGGCTTTGGCAGTCGACAAGGCAGTGTTGTCTTTAAGGGGATACGCTTCCACCCACCTGGAGAAGGCGCAAACAACAACAAGCACGTATTTCAGATTGTTGCACCTCTCCATGTGGATGAAATCGAGCTGCAAAACCTCGAACGGGTACGTTGGAGGCGCAAAATGACCATCTGGAGTTGGGTTTCCCCTACTGGGATTGTACTTCAAACACACCATACAGTTCCTGACCAAATTCTCTGCGCATTTCGGGATACCATTATTCTGCCATACTGGGGCCAACAACTTACAGATTCCTTTCGCACTAATGTGGGCCATTCCATGGGCCATTGTCACCACTGCAAGCACATATGCATCGGGTAACAGCCATCGTTGATGCTCTGACAATTCGACCCAACAGCCATTCGCATCCAATCTACCCTTGCTTTCTCTCCATTCATTCACCTCTTTTTCAGTGGCATCAGATTGGATAGACTTCACACTTTCAATAGTGTCCTCACACATACCCACATCGGCAATCCATCTCGCAGAACCTACAACATACATTCGACTCATGGTGTTTCTTGCAGTCTCTTTCGCAACTTCGTCTGCAAATGCATTCCCACGACCAACATCGTCTTGAATCTTTCTGTGTGCACTGCATTTCACGATCGCAACTTGTAGTGGCAAGGTCAGTGACTCAAGAAGCTCGTTAACTAGCTGACCATGTTGGATTCTTGCACCATGTGACGTCAGGAACCCACGTTCACGCCACAATCTTCTAAAACTGTGGGCCACGCCAAAGGCGTATTGGCTATCAGTATACACATTCACTCGCTTTCCTTTTGCCAACACACACGCTCATGTAAGTGCAATCAACTCTGCCGCTTGCGCAGAATTGTACGGTATACGTGCAGACTCTACAATCGTGTGCAATGTTGTTACAGCATATGCTGCAGTCGTATCACCATTTGGCAACTTGAAGCATGAACCATCAACCCATAAATTATCATTACATTCAGGAAGGGGAGTGTCCTGCAAGTCTACTCTCCCTTTTGTCTCTTCTTCTGTCCTAAAGCAGCAATCGTGTCTTTCGACCTCATCTGTCTCTGCCGGAATAAGCAATAACGTAGCGGGGTTGAGTGTATCACACCTCTTTATGTGTATGTGACTCGCTAATAGTGTCAGCTCATAACTGGACAGTCGAGCACTAGTTAAGTGCTGTGTCTTCGTTCTGTTTAGTAAAATGTCTACTGCATGTGGGACCATAACGAACAGAGTATTATTCATGACTAACCCAGCAGACTGTCGAATACAGACAGCTGCTGCAGCAGTGGCCCTCAAGCAACTTGGTAATGCCTTAGCTACAGGATCTAGAGTCGCTGAGAAATACGTGCATGGGCGCTGTTTGTCCCCAAAGTATTGTGTCAGGACTGATAATGCGCAACCTTCCTTCTCATGGACATATAATGTAAAAGGCTTACTGTAGTCGGGGTTGGAACACAATGCATCACGCAACTCATGGAAACTTGTCCGACAATCTTCAGACCAAGGAATAGGATCGGGTGTGTCTTTACAGATTAGTGCCAGCAAGTGTTTAGCCAATAGTGAAAAATTTGGTATCCATTGTCTACAGTACGATGTAATGCCCAAGAAAGCACGCACTTCTCTTTGTGTCCTTGGGACACTCAATCTTGCAATTGCCTGTATTCTTTCTGGGGTCAGTCTCCTTCCCTCCTTCGATAAGATGTGACCTAAGTAGGTCACTTCTTCTCGACAAAATTGCAATTTCGAAAGAGAGACTTTGTGCTTCATATCACATAAATGACGCAACAACGACAATGTGGCTTGCTTGCAAATCTCTTCAGTATCTGCAGCGATCAGTAGATGGTCTACATACTGAATCAGAGTAACACCATCAGGTAGAACAATCGTGTCAAGTTGTGTTTTCAGAGCCTGACTAAATATCGATGGGCTTTTACAATAGCCCTGAGGAGCGCGTTTGAAGCGGAAGCTTCGTCCTCCTAAATTGAAGCCAAAAATATCTCTGCTCTCCTCAGCAATCGGGATGCTGAAGAAAGCGTTCTTCAGGTCAATCACCGAAAACCAAGTGGCTGAAGCTGGAACCATTGTCAATAGGGCAGTAATGTCGGGAACAACTGGAAATTGTGGCACAACAATTTTGTTCACTTCTCTGAGATCAATTACAAATCTGTACACAGGTGGCTGTGAAGGATCAGTACGCTTTAAGACTGGCAAAACAGGACTATTACAAATGTTGCCTGTTGTCTCTTCAATGACATCTTTCTCGATCAGATCGTAAATAATCGTTAACAACGCCTTTTCACATTCGCTAGAGATCTTGTATTGGGGAATACGTGGCAACCTAACATTGGCTTTCAATGTTATGACATACAGTGCTATCTCCAAACGACCTACATCATTAGAACCAGTAGCCCAAAGTATATCTGGAAGAGATGACAATTCAGTTGGAATATTTTCCTTTGACAAATACATCGGGGAAATAACTTTCTTACCTAGGGTGAGTTGTACTCCCGAAGGAGAACAGTACAAAGTTGCATATAATCTCTTTAACAAATCCAAACTTAACAAGTTTTCGCCACAACCTGTTGTAAGAATGAGGGGTGCTTCTAATTCGCATGGGCCAACAGAATAGGGGCATAGGACTAGAGATCGGGTTTCTAACCGGGGCGCCAGAAAAACCTACTGAAACATTCATTTCGCCAGACAAAGGTGCGCCAGGAAGGTTTGAGTGCATAATCGAACTTTTTGTAGCACCAGTATCCAGCAGAAAAGGTTCTGACACTCCTGATGTAATCACCTCAACATAAGGTCCATTCTGATCTACTGGAACTGAAACAACTCTTTCTCTTTGTCCATGGCTGTCCTAGCAATTATTACCCTCGTTCTCGTTCTCTGCGTAGTAGTCATCAGCATAGTACTGAGCTGACCTAGAAGACGTGTTATTCTGTTGATCAAAGCTATTCATAGAATTCTGAGGCGGAAAAGAAGTGGTATTCTGGGGGAAATTTCCACGGCCCCTACCCCTAGGAGCCTGTTGAACACCTCTACCTCTTGTACCAGAAACACCATTTAGACGTCGCGCCAGAGCTGGACTATTATTCTTGAAATGACCCTCTTCCTTGCAATACGCACACTGATTCGGACCATACGGTAAACGCTGATGGGAAAACTTGTTTCCTTGCGGGTTTCTCGAATACTGCTGTGGTTGCTGATAATTGGGCTGACTAGGAGTGCGAAGTGGATAGGCCTGCTGGAGAAGGACTTTAGTTTTTAAATCTTTAGTCTTTTTGTCTGCCTTATCTAGCTCGTCTTTGCGCCTATTTTCGTAGTACTGGGCTGTGGCTAAAATCTGCGCTGACGTGGAAATAGACCAAGCACTTTCTGAATCGGTCAATTTATTACACAGTTCAGGAAGCAGATTATGCACAAATTTGTCTACAAACAATCTTTGGCCACCCTCGGTAGCCATATCCTGTCCACTGTGATCGACGAAAGTCTCTTCAAATCTGGTGAAAAAGTCAGACACATTCTCATCTTTCTTCTGCTTGCACGCAGACAACTTGTCCCAATTCACACGTACTTCAGGCATTAAAGTCTTCAGTTATGTGATAATTCTACCAGGAAGTTCAGCTACTAAAGGCTCAGGTTTAGAACCACCAACTTGTCTAGCATCAGCAGCGGCAATATTAACCCATGTGTCACCTAATTCTTGATCATGATCTGTATGACGAATCTTACTCCATAAAGGCTGTGGAACAACATTCCCGAACAACATGTCTACATCTGCTAAATTCATTATACATGAGCTGGCAGTCTGTGATAACTCCTTATAATACCCTGCAGGATTTTTACGGGGATCAGGTAATGTCTGCTTGAGAGCTAAAACTTCAGATCTTTTCCAGGGGACATGTACCCAAACACGCTGGAAATGTGGTGGAATTGGTGGATTTGCATTCGCATCACCTTCCCTCCAAACTGGAGGAACCTCTCTCATGGGGTACTGTCGCGGCTTTTTCCTACATGACGAATCATCCTCATATAGTGATCTAGAGACATTTCCCTTACTCCTATAAGATAACAACAAATCTATTGCTCGTTCAACATCAGCACCTACAATCATACCTTCATAAAATTTGAATCGCATACGGAATAATTCCTGCATTTTGCGTTTGGGATCATTTGTCTCCAAATCTTCGCAAAGATATACACACATCTCTTCAAATACGTATCTCTGAGTGGGTGCATCCCATTGACGGAAAACTTCCATAACAGACTGAACATCATACCTTGCAGTATCAGTAACCCATTTGCGTGCTAACTCATTCAGCACTTCTCTTTCCTCATAATCAGGCAGTTGACTACGCAACTGTCTACGTCCTGTTTTAGGGGTCGTTTTAGGCGACCCAAAGAAAGGTGAGAACAGACCAGTGACTGTACTTGTCACTCTCTGTCGGACAGAAGGAGAAGCTTGCGGAGAGGCAGATGCGCCAGAAAAGACAGGCTGATGCAAAGAGGAAGTCGAGGCAATAGCAGAGGAAGTCGAGGCAGTAGCAGAAGTGCATCATGAAAAACAGTTGGAGCAGTAGGCAAAGTTGTCGAAGAAGTAGATGGAGTATGTAGCAAAGGCGGCGGCCCTTGAGAGGGCAGCGCCGGAGAAGTAGGAACCAGCTGAAGAGTAGCTGGTGCTTGTGCAAGAGCTGCATTTCATGCGCCGGGGCGCGGTATAACAAAACGCTTTGGGGGTCCAACAATACTCGATGTATATGGGGGTGGTGAATTTAATAAATGGGACATTAGTGGATCTTCCTTGGATGTTCCCTTTGAATCTTGTCCTTCATGGGGCAACATCGGGTAGCATTTATCTACTGCTAACTTCTTGCTTCTGAACATTTGTTCAATTTCCTGCTCTTACTCATTATCCCTGTATGCAATGGCAGCTTGCACCATTGACATACCTCTTTTATTTTTCTTAGCTAGTTTTATTTCTTTCTGTTTGGCTTCTTTGCGCCACAAGCGAAAAGAGTCAAACATCGCCGTCCGGGCTTTCTTCTTGAAGAGTTTGACCTCGAGGTTGTCTAAAATTTCTGCGTCAAAGCTACCATATTGGGGCCATATTAAAACACCATCTTTTCTGGTGTATTTTATCCATACCTCATTATATGTGATAGGGCCTACTCCGTGCTTTATATAAAGTTCATATGTTGGAGTTCCAATCGGAGGAACCGGACACGAATCCTCTAATCGGGAGTCCTTACTACAACCAAGACAAAACAAGTTTCCAAGTCTGCTAAGACCAGGCATCTTGGCTCACTAGTCTAGCTTCAAACTTCAAGGGATTATCGAATACGATTTTTTCGTGAATACACGAATCCCTCGGTTTTGGCGCTTGCAAGTTCCAAACAAGGTGTATCTCAGGGATACCAAAACTAAGAACCGAACCAAACTAAGGACTGGGAGACGCTCCACTTATACTTAACTGAAGTATTGAAGATCGATGACGTCACTAGAAGACTCGTCTATCGTTTCGCTCTACCAAGGATCACTGGGTCCAAAACAGGGCGATAGTCAGGGCAGCAGTCCTTCGTAGCCGTCGGGACACGGGGAACCTCGCAGCAAAGACCTTCGGAACCACGTTGACATACAGGGGTCGCTGAAGTGGCTGGCCGTCCTCTGGAATTTTCACACGAAGCTCCTCACAAACATCTGGCTTGGACCGTCACCGCTTGATACCGCCCGAGTTGGGCGCCAACTGAGGTGCCGGGTTTTTAGGAACCCGGTGGTGCCAGGGGATAACACCCGAAGACCTCTGAGTTCTCCCTGTTCCGGACCACAGAAACCAAGAGTCTTCTAGGTGAAGTTTATTGGCTGCAACCAAGTAACAAGCGTCCTAGAATTACAACAGCACGGGTCGTAAGTTCTCAGGAGACTGTTCGTTTTTACAGAACCAGCCTTCTCCTTTTATACAAAAATAACAGCTGCGGGCAAGAATTCTTTAGTGTACAATACGGTCATAGACTTGTTTCCACAATAGAGCAAAAAGCACAGTCATGTCGGCCAACCCATATTTTAGATGTCAAGTTTGTGATAGATGGCCCAGCCCGGCCCAGAATTACCATCAGATATCGATGAAACCCCAATAAAACCGGGCACCTTCTTGTCGTAAAACTGGCCATAAGCAAGGAACATGGACAGGTGTATGTGTGTAGAAAACATGGTCTGTATGTAGTGAATGGTTTATGGCATGTTGTGCTTTGATGCTATCTTTCTCGGCCACTGGGCGAGGAGCTGCCCAAACAGGTTTGGCTGGGGGCAGTGGAGTCAGTTTGGCCAGGTCATGGGGAAGTCAGCTAAGGTGGACGTGTCCTTTCAGATCAAGCTCGGCCTCAATCAATTGACTATATGAGGGCAAGCCATAAGATGGATGCCGTTCACAAAATGTAGTCCGAGGGTTCAGAACGGAAACTACAATTTAAGGGTGATAGCATCACTCAATCGAGACGCAAATGCATAGGAATAATGTCCTAATCATTACCGGTCTGCCAATACCAAATTCGTCATGGTACGATGATATTTTGTGACACGAAGGTTGGGCCTCGGGACCATATTACAGCAGGGTTCAAAATTTCAGAACCACAGTTCTATAGCTAGGGAGAAAAGAAGGGGGATGGGGGCAGCCCTGGCTCGCTCCTTGACGGATGGGGGAAGTCCTCTGAGGGGACCTCATTGATCAAGACATGAGCCAACAGATTGGGGTATATTACTCCTACAAGCCTTTTTAAGTGTGGGCCAAAGCCTGCTCAGGCCAGCACTGCTTCCAGGTATCACCAATCCACCCCATCAAAGGCTTTCTCAAAGTCTATCAGTAGCAAAGCCAGGTATGGTGAAAGGAGGTGACGATGAGCCATTGCCATGTGCAGACACTGCAGGTAATGCCTTGAGCTACGATGAGGCGTGAACCCACATTGATCAGGATGTATTTAGTTGGTGAGCACTTGCTTGAGGTGGGAAGCTAGAATCCTGGCATAGATTTTGACCTCAATATTAATGAGTGAGATCGGATGATAGTCCGAGCAAGTTCTTGCTCGAGGGAGGGTGTGCTTTAGGGATGACCACAATTGTGTCCACATCAACGTCTTGCGGAAAGGCTCCTCTTTCTGTCGCTTCTGCATACAAAACCTGAAGCTGTTGGGTCAAGATCTCTTTGAACACTGTGTAGTATTCTGCCAGGTAGCCATCAGGGCCTGGGGTACTGCCTGTCGCTATTGTCGAGGTAGCCTGATCAAGCATCTGAATGTCGGTCTTCGGCAACTGCAGGAGGGAGACATCTCTGAGGGAGTCGGAATTGGGCTGTGAGTCTGGGGGTCAGGGCAGTAGAATAGAGGCGTTTATCATATACTGCAAAAGCCTGAGCTATGGCCGTGGATGCTTGCTGAGTGCAGCCCTCCAGGTCAACAATTTCGGGAATTATATGTGTTAGACCTGGGGTTTCCAAGTCACATAGGGTAGCTTGGCACTAAGTAGGAAGGCCTAACTCAAAGGTACATGTGTTAAGTTTGCGTCACACCCTTTAGTAACATAACGTCCTTCCACTCAAAAATAAGGACACTACACCAGTCTTTGGAAAAATACGAATTGTTTTATAAAATTTCTATGTAGTTCTGTTTTGTTTACTTTTTAGCAGCGTTACACGTATAGTTCTACTTTAGTTCATTAGCAAATGCACAATCACATATCTAGCATTAAAATCAGCACAGTATGGTACACAACTCTTGTTGAGGTAATTAGTGAAATTGGAGACTCCTTGTAATCATACACGATGATGCTTTACCCCAGAAGATTCAGTGCTATACTTGGGAGGAAAATACAGGTTTCAGTCACTTTCCAACACTTAACTCACTAGAACTGGGATTCACAGTGTGGTGTCTGGACTTAAACAAGCATGGTATTTCAATAACTCACCCAGCCATAAAGCTGGGTCCACACCACCAATGTATTCACAGTTTGTTCCAATGGCTCTCCTGGTTATTTAACGATTTCTGAGGGCAAGAATCCCTTCTCAACTCAGGTTTCCCTTTTCCCAGTACAGCTCTGCGAACCTGGTGGTAAATCAAACCCCTCTCCCCGTAATGGCCGTAAATTCAGGTAACCCCGCTTTACTGAAACAGTCTTGAAGGCCCTCAGTTGCACTTCTTCTGAAGTAATGCCAGAAGCGCTAGCTGAAAGTCGGAGATTGTCCCAGGCTTCACAGTCTGATTCACCAACCACGGACCGATAGGCTACTCGGTCTCACCTCTCTCGTTTCCCTCTGGAGGCAGCCACAAGGCCCACTCAGCCCAGGCCCCCCCCCTCTCCTTCCACTTTCTAGTCTTACCGGGCTCCTTTAAGATCATCCCGGTCAGCTCACTTGTAAGCGCGATCTCTGTCGAACACGTCGCGACTGTTCACAGGAGTGTCTCGGCTCTGGCACGGCAGATCCCTCTCAGCGCGCCAAGCCGGGGCTTCCTTGTCTCTCTCTCCCGTCACTTCCTCCAGCTCCGTCTGAAGAGAGGGAGGGTGCTTTCGCAGGACAACCTCTTCCGGACTCCGCCCCCTCCTCAGCTCTCACGCGTCGGCTCTGACTGGCTTCCGCGGCTCCGTCCTCAATGTCGGGCTGCACAGCTGTTGGTTTCCCGGTCCTCCCCACGGATTCTCATCAGCGGGATGCCTGTAACGAGATGGCCGGACTTCCCAAAGCCGTTATCGCGGCTCGCAGGTGGGTCTTGCTTCACGGACCCTTTTTCCTCAGACGGTTCTCAGGCTCAGCGACAGAGTCGTCACTAGTTCCTTTCCTGCCTCTTCCTGGCTCCCTGAAGATTTCACTGGAGGGGACACAGGGGAGAAGGGACTCCCAATCAGACTCTTCTCCCAAGGAGGGTTCCCTCTCTAGCTGCCCACAGTTCTCCGCTAGCACTTTAGGGATATACCTGGCAGGCACTGCGAACTTTAGGAAGTTAGAGGCAAATTCTCCCAGGGTCGGGCTTAGTCGATAGAAGGGGGGCACGTCAACCAATAGCGCAGCCGGCCCAAAGGACGATCTTTACACTAGAAGTGCGCCTTCCTCCCCACACTAACGCTTCACTCCTTCCCTAGTTCTCCTAAGTTCTCTGGTCACACACAAAAATGGCTGCCCAGCATTCTGTCTTATATAGGCTGACCCAGGAGGGTCCAGAAGGGTCCAGAGGGTTCTGGAACGTTCCTATGCTAACCTGTGGGTCCCGACTCTAAGGTGGCAGTTGTGGCAATTAATAGCCACCATTTTGTGTATTCCCCACTTTCTTAGTCAGAAAAGGCACCTAGGCCTCAGGAAAAAGGACTATGAGGGCAAAAGAGCATCTAACCTCTAGGTCAATACCTCAAAAATCCAGTGGACATAAAAAGATTAAAAGGTTTGAGGGGCAAAAAGGGGACAAAATAAATAATTAATTAGGAGGGACTACCCAAAGGGCAGACAGGTCTAACAATATGATTAGCCAGAGGGTGTGATATCAGCCAGTACAGGAGCTTGCCATTCTTATCTCCCGAGTCATAGACACGGCTGTAGAAGACCTCCAGAGTTGCTTAGCCGATTCTAGGGAGACATGACAAATGTATGTGTAGGAGCTCCAGCTGGCGGTACTCAGTGTCGCCATCAGTTGCGCCTGTGGCTTGCTCCAGTCGGAGCACACAAGCCTGCGAGTGAGAGAGATACTCTTCACGAGCCTGGTATTTGATTTTAATATATCCTTTAGCAAAGCCTCTGAGAGTGGCTTTACCGGCCGCCCCCAACAACGTGACCGGTGAACTGACCTTGCCCTCATTACCTTGGAAGTAGTGCCTAAGCTTCTCCTTTAGAGTTGTTCTATAATCCTTGTCTTGAAGGAACCAGGTGTTAACTCACCATATGGGGCGGAGAGCGCTAGTGGGGCTCCCCAGGTGAAGTAGTAGGGGTGAATGGTCAGAGATTTCTCGGGCGTGTGTTTGAACATTCGCAACCAGGTGACATTCCGGGATGGGCATAAAAACATATCAATATGCGAATGGATATGATAAGCAGCAGAGGTGTGAGTATATTGACAGAGACGGGGATTCTATGTTCTCCACACATCGCATAGACCCATTTTAGAGGTCCACTCCGAGAGCTGCTTGGCGCCCATACCCCAGTGGACATAAAAAGATAAAAAGGTTTGAGGGGCAAAAAGGGGACAAAATAAATAATTAATTAGGAGGGACTACCCAAAGGGCAGACAGGTCTAACACGCGTCCCCTCCCCAGCTGAAAGTGGGGAGAGCTACCCAACCCCTTGGGAGTCCTCATCACTAAGGCGGAAATACCTAGAGAGACCGTCTGCATTGGCGTGGTCCACTCCAGGCCGATGTTCCACCCGGAAGTCCATTCCCTGTAGGGAGATGGACCATTTCAACAACTTGGGATTTTCCCCCTTCATTTGCATCAGCCAACAAAGAGGTCGATGGTCAGTCTGAACCAGGAAGTGCGAGCCAAACAGGTATGGCCGCAACTTCTTCAGAGCCCATACCACCGCAAAAGCTTCCCGCTCAATTGCACTCCACTTCTGTTCCCGGGGAAGCAGTCTCCTGGACAGGAAGACTACAGGCTGATCCAGACCCTCTTCATTGAGTTGCGATAACACTGCCCCAATGCCATGCTCTGATGCGTCTGTCTGGACAATGAACTCCTTAGAGAAGTCTGGGGCCCTCAGGACCGGTGCTGCACACATTGCCTGTTTCAATTTCACAAAGGCTTGCTGACAAGCCTCTGTCCAGACTACCCGTCGAGGTTGTTCCTTGGATGTGAGCTCTGTGAGGGACGCTACAATAGTGCCATACCCCTTCACAAAGCGACGGTAGTAACCTGTGAGGCCCAGGAAGGCTCGGACCTCAGTCTGGGTCTTGGGGGGTTCCCAGGCCATGATTGCCTCAATCTTTGCCTGGAGGGGCTGCACTGTTCCCTTACCCACCAAGTGGCCTAGGTACACAACCGACCCCTGCCCGATCTGACATTTACTGGCCTTGATTGTCAAGCCAGCCTGTTTCAGGGCTTGGAGAACAGCTTGCAAGTGACGCAAATGGTCCTCCCAACTGCTGCAGAAGACGGCAATGTCATCCAGGTAAGCAGCGGAGAAAGCCTCCATTCTAGAGAGGACCTGGTTCACCAGCCGCTGAAAAGTGGCAGGGGTGTTCTTGAGCCCAAAGGGCATCACACAGAACTGGTAGTGTCCCTCAGGCATGGAGAAAGCTGACCTTTCCTTTGCTCCATCTGTAAGGGAGATCTGCCAGTACCCTGAAGTAAGGTCGGATGAGCATCAGTCTTGGTCACTGAGTTCAGTCCCCGGTAATCCACACAGAACCTCAGTTCTGGAGTGGTGCCCGGTGGGGCAGCTTTTGGTACTAAAACCACCGGACTGGACCAGTGGCTACTGGAAGGTTCAATGACTCCTAGGTCCAGCATCTTGGTAACCTCACCGTGGATGCTGGCCTTCACCTTGTCTGACAGCCGGTAGGTCTTTGACTTCACTGGTGGGCTGTCTCCTGTGTCCACATCATGGGTACACAGGTGGGTCCTTCCCGGGACAAGGGAGAACAATGAAGAGTACTGCTCCAATATCTGGCGTCAGTCCTCCCGCTGCTCAGGAGTTAGGGATGGGGAGAGAATCACTCCCTCCACCGACCCATCCTTTTCCTGAGACGAAAAAAGGTCAGGGAGAGGTTCGCTTTCCGCTTCCTCTCCTCCATCAGTCACCATCATCAAGATGACCTCGGGCCTCTCATGGTGGGGTTTGAGGAGATTAGCATGCAGCACCCGTAGGGGCTGTCGCGGGGTCTTAAGATCCACCAGGTAGGTGGCCTTACCCTTCTTCTCTAACACCTCAAAGGGGCCTGTCCAGCGATCCTGGAGAGCACTTAGCTCTCCAGGCTCCATCACCCACACTTTCTGGCCAGGCTCCAACTCCACCGGGTGAGCGTTGTGGTCATACCACTCTTTCATCACTGCTTGGCTGGCTTCCAAGTTGTCAGAAGCTTGCTTCCACAACTTTGCCATTTGGCTCCGGAAGGCCAGCATGTATCTCACCACATCCTGGGGAGGCTTTCTGGGAGACTTTTCCCATCCATCCTTCACCAGGCTGAGAGGTCCACGCACAGGATGCCTGTACAGTAGCTCAAAGGGGCTGAAGCCCACTCCCTTCTGTGGCACTTCCCTGTAAGAGAATAGCAAACAGGGCAGGAGGACGTCCCATTTCCTCCGCAGGCTCTCAGGCAGACTTCTTCTCATGCCTTTCAAGGTCTTGTTGAACCTTTCTACCAGTCCATTGGACTGGGGGTGGTATGGAGTGGTGAACCGGTAGGTCACTCCACAGTCCTTCCACATTGCCCGCATATATGCTGACATGAAGTTGGTCCCCCTGTCGGACACAACTTCTTTGGGGAAACCCACTCGGGTAAAGATCCCCATCAGGGCCCTAGCCACCACAGGTGCAGTGACAGTCCTCAGAGGAATTGCCTCTGGGTACCGCGTGGCGCGATCCACCAGAACCAGGATAAACCTGTGACCAGCTGTAGTGGGTGGATCTAATGGCCCCACAATGTCGAATCCCACCCTCTCAAAGGGGGTGCTAACGACAAGAAGTGGTTCCAGGGGAGCTTTCAGCTTCACCCCTGTCTTCCCACTGGCTTGACAGGATACACACGTCCGACAATAAGTGTCGGATGCCACTTTCATCTGAGGCCAGTAAAAGTGGGGGACAAGCCGGGCAAAGGTCTTGTCCTGACCTAAGTGTCCTGCCAAGGGAATTTCATGAGCCAATTCGAGAAGAAAGGCTCGGTATCGTTGAGGGACTACCAAGGCCCGTGATGAACCGGGCAAAGGTACACTGGGTTCACTGTTGAGGAGTCCGTCCTCCCAGTAAATATGGTAGTGCCCTGCAACGTTCCCTGCTGCCTGGGCTTCGGCCTGACGCCTCAGTCCCTCAAGGGTAGGGCACTCCTTCTGGCCCGTACAGAACTCCTCCCTGGTAGGCCCTCCTTCCACATACCACTCAGCAGGGATAGGCAAGTCCTCCAGGGAGACTACTTCCCCCTCCATGGACTCCTGGCCCTCCACCGCAGGTGGCCGATCTGTCTCATGGGGCGTGGAAGCCGAAGCAGGCTTCTCCTGTCTTTGGGTCTTTCCCTTGTTGGCAGCGGGCTGGGCCATTGTTCCAGGCTCCAGCCCAGGCGAACTCCCTGTAGGAAGGTACATCCTGACTATGGTTGCCCCCAACTTTTTGCCCTGTGTTTTAGCTGGTTTTGGACATAGTCGACCTGGGACCCTGCCAATCAGGACCCCAGGCCTACTGCTCTCTCTTTAAAATGGATTCCATGTACCCTAGGTACATTTCCAATTGGTACTGGGCCACCCTATCAGACCCTGTAACTCAGGGCATGGGTGTACCCAGGGCTGCCAGGGGCTGCAGCATGTATTATGCCACCCCTGGCTGGCCTCCTAAATTTGACACAACTGGCTGCATGACAGCTGGGGCAAAGTCGTGTAATCACCCTTTTGCTGTAGGTGTAGTATCCCTATACCTAACCCTAAAATGGACACACAGATTCCTATCAGTCACTCCTATGGCAGGCCTTGACAATCCTGAAGGCAGAGTGCTTGGAATCATGTGAGATAGTGCTCTGGCATGAGCTGAGCCTGTCTGCAGCTTGCGGAATCAAGTCCTAATAGCTGTTCCATGATATCGCATACCATATACTCTTAAGTGCATTATAATCCTCGCGGTTAAATGCTATCTTTGGTATTGCTTTATCAAAACATGTCGAGTAAGGTGTCATACGAATTGGAATACTAACCCCTCGCCAATTCTGGCGACGGGGTTAGCATTCCACCCTTCTAGAGGGACACGACATGTATGTAACTGTGAACCCCGGTTAAAGTTAACTGAAGCCTCAGCTCCACAAAATGGATGCTGCCACCACAGACACGAGTCTGACCCCCTGCAGCTGGGAGTCCTTCCAGCGAGGGGAGCCTGGACAAAGGGTTTCCTGTCAGGGGCGGTGCTAGCACCGTCCCAGACATGGTTTTGTGTATCCTGGGTAGGCAGGGCTTTACAGGAAGGTGACTGCTGAGTGGCACCCCGGTGCTCACTACGCATAGGCCGGTCTGAACCAGTTCCAGGGGCACACCAGCCCCTGGCCTGGGGAAGTCCGGCATGGCTGAGGGGTGTAACCACCCCCCACCTGGTCCCACCCATAGGCAGGACCTAGTCACCGGGTCAGCCCCCTTTTTTAGTATAAAGATGGGAGCGGGCCCCCTGTTAAGATTAGATCATCTTTGGAATCAAGATACCACTTTCTTCGAAAGGACTTCACGATTTCTTCTTCAAGATTCTCCCTTGTGGCTAAGGAGTAGTCACCCTGCATCCGCAGGCACCATCCTAAAGAACACTGCGGTCTGCTGCAAGTCCTTCATCACGAATCCGACGACCCAGCTCGACGAGACCCGGCTTCCCTGGCCCCTCTGACCTCTACTCACCTCTACAGCCCAGCTGAGAACCGTGAGTGCGACGAGACCTCAAGGGACCGACGATCGCCAAGACTGCACGACATCTTTACTGCAAGCCCACCGTGTCCTCCACTGGTGAGTGCTTTGGGGTCCGAGAAGCCCCGACCCTGCGCAGCTCCAGCACCCAAGATCAGCCCCCCTGCATCTCCACGATCTGCGTGGGGCCCTTCTGCTGTTTGCTGTGCACCGCGTTGTTTGGCTACTAGCCGGCTGGCTTGTGGCCCTCTGAACGACGCCCAACGACTTCACGACTGCTGGTCTGGTTGCTCCAGGCTGGCCTTTGCTTCCTTCTTCAAGAGAGGCACCCCGGACCCTCCTGGTCCACTCCAGACGCCATTTTAGGTCCACCGCGTGGGCTTGAATTTGCCAAGGCTTTGTTGCCCAATCCTGGGTCCAGCGACGCCGACAGCTTCTATCTTCGTGGGACAGCTCGATCCTCCATCCTGGTCGCCGACAACGCCTCCTGGTCCGTGAGATCTTCGAGTCAAGCGTCACCCACTCACCTAGTCGAGGTGGCTACCATCCGGTGCCCTCCTGGTGCCCACTGACTACTGGCTAGTAGTCTCGAACTTGGTCCCCTCTGCTTTCAGGTGTCATCTATCTTCAAGATCCAGGCTTGGATCCGACTGAACTTTCTTCACTGGTCACCGGCCAGCATCTTTTCTTCCGGCTCCTGGTCCGTCTACGAGGATTCCCGACGTCTTTTCAGACCTATGCAGCTGCAGCCCCTGGGCTAGGTAACTTCGGCATTTCGGTGCCCCAGCATAGCCTCACTATCCAAGGGTCAGAATCTACTTTCGTTTTCTCCCTACCAGGTCGGGTTCGCCCGAGAACACTAACTTTCTAATTCCTAGCTACCATAGACTTTTGTCCCGCATCTCGCGTGAGAGTGCACACACTGCACCCGAGTCCCCTAGGCCTCCTAGACATAATCTAACGATTCCCTAGTCAAGTCCTAGCGATTCCAAAAGCTATTAGTACTGTACTTACCTGCTAGGAATTTCGCATTCCACTTTCAGAGTATATGGTTTTCCGTGCCCCTCGGGCATTTGTATATACTGTGCTAACTTAAGTATTTTTGTAAGAGTTTTGGTTTGTGCTTAGTACCCTGTCCTCATAAAGAGTACAGGGCTGTTGTGATCTTTAATAAATAACTGTTTATTTTCATAACACTTGTGTGGTGTCCTTTCACTGGGTATTCAAGGGGTATATGTGTGGTAAACAGCTGGCTTAACACGCCCTCTCGAGTCTTTAGCCTTAGACTGCTCGTATCCATGCTACTAGGATAGCTGGTCTATAAGGTTGACTTACAACCAATCATCAATAAGGGTTGCTGGACTGATACATAGTGGGCACTAGAATAGTGACCACTGCATATCAGGCCACCTTCTCACATTGGTGGCAGCGGTGGGATTTGAGCTTGCTGTTGTTTTTCCACACGTATCCTAAGAATATCTTGTTGAAAGATCACATAAGTACTGTTAGGTACATATAACTAAAGCTTAGAATACTCTGAGTTCTACTGAACCAGCTGTTGTAGCTCCTCAAGGCTTAGCACACCTTGGCTGCAACTCTAGCAAGGGACCAGTAGGTAACACATAGTGTAGGTAGGTGCATCACTTACACCACACTAGAAGCAGTATGTCGGTCACAGGAGGAAACACTGAGTCTCCCCTTGTGTCAGTTGACCCTCCACAGGTCATCCCTTCAAAATATACTGCTCTTAGCTTCCATGAGATGAGACAAGTGTGTACTCTCAGGAAACTAAAACAGGGGTCTAACCCCACCACTTCCTTTCTGATTGGTCTCTTAGAGGCCTATGATGCCAGTAGGGCTGGTAACCCAGACCCTTCTAATCCAGAAGGAAGTATGCCCTCCTTACAGGGTCCCTTTGATATCCATCCCCTCCATGAGGCAGATGATGCTGAGGAGGAGGATGAGTTGTCTGGGGATGAGGCAGATAAGGGACAGCTAGAAGTCAGTAGACTAAGCAGGTCCAACTTAAGCAGACATGAGCTTGGTACTGGGGAACTCCTGGGCCCACTCTCAGGTCAGCTTAACATTGGGAATGGACGAGTTAGGTCTCTATCAAGAGGCTCTAACAGATCCTTTCGAACCAATGGCTCTCTCAACTCTTCTCACAGAGGGATGTCTTCCCCTAAGAGGAGAGTGTATGAAGCTGAAGAAAGGGCAATCAAACTGAGGATTGAAAGGGAAGAACTTGCCCTGGCCAAAGAGAGACTTGCCCTTGCTAGAGAGCAAGAATTATGTGGGCTACAGCCCACTGGTGGCAGCAATAAACCTAGCAATAGGGAAAGGAGTTTTGATACAAAGCACCTGAATAAGATAGTGCCCCCCTTTAAAGAAGGGGATGACATCCACAAATGGATTACTGCTTTGGAGAGAGCCTGCACTGTGCAGGGTGTTCCCCAAAGTAAGTGGGCAGCTATCTTGTGGCTCTCCTTTGATGGTAAAGGTAGAGATAAGCTCCTCACCACAAGGGTGGAGGATGCTAACAATTACCAAGTCTTGAAAAATGTACTGGTTGATGGGTTTGGTTTAACCACTGAACAATACAGGATGCTGTTCAGAGACACCCAGAAAACTCAGTCTCAAGATTGGACTGACTTTGTTGATTGTGCCACTAAGGCTTTTGAAGGCTGGCTACTGGGTAGTAAGGTTACTGATTTTAAAGGATTGTATAATCTAATTATGAGGGAGCAAATCTTAAATAATTGTCAGAACCAGCTATTACATCAGCACCTGGTAGACTCTGAGTTGACCTCTCCACAGGAATTGGGTAAGAGGGCAGACAAATGGGTCAGAACCAGGGTGAGGCCTAAAAACCAGGGTGGTGACCAGAAAAAGGAATCAACCAAGCCTCAAGAGAAGGGTGGGGATAAATCCACAGAGAAGACTTCCCTAGGGCCCCAAAACTCCAACAAGGGTGGTGGGTCCCAGAACACTCCTTCAGAACAGAAGAAACCTTATTGCCATACCTGTAAACAGGTGGGCCATTACAAAAGTGATGCCAGTTGCCCTAAAAATGGTAATAAGGGAAATACACCCCCAAGTAATACTCCTAGACCTCCTGTTACCACTAGTGGTAATCCCCCAGGTGGTGGGAGTGCCCCCAAGAATGTGGTGGGCATTACTTTGGGCAATCAGGAGGACTATGGCCTAGCCAGGTTCCCTGACCACACTCTTGTCTGTGAGACTGGCATGGGGTTTGCCAACTTCACTACTGGACCCCACATTTTGGGAAAGTATAGACAAGAAGTTTTAGTGAATGGTCAGAAAGTTGAGGCATTCAGAGACACAGGGGCCAGCCTCACTATGGTGAGTGACCATCTGGTCCCCTCTGCTCAACTGACCCCTGGTTTTACTTATCAGGTGACAGACATTCATGGAGTGAAGAGAAGGCATCCCATGGCAGTAGTCAAGCTCAGTTGGGGTAATGTCACAGGGCCCATGAGAGTGGCAGTGACAGATAACCTACCTGTAGATTGCTTACTGGGGAATGACCTGGAACTCTCAGCATGGGCTGAGGTGGAACAAGAAACACATTCCAGAATGATAGGCCTATCCAGACAGGTTAGTGGGGCAGTAATAGCTACAGCCCCAGTCCAAGCACCATTCCTCCCTGAAAAGGTTGGAAGGGCAGTGGTAGCCACTGCCCAGGCTCAGACAGACTTTTCAGAACAGGATAGGAGGGCTGTGACAGTCACAGCCCAAACACAGACTGAGTGCCCTCCTGAAAAGGTTGGCAAGGTTGAAATGGTCTCAGCCTCTACTCAGACAGATAGTGAGGTTGTGAAGCCTGAAACAATGGATCACTCCACTCAAACAGAGAGCATTGAGGAGGAAGAAGAGTCTTCCCCCTCCCAGACACTAGGTGAGAGCCAGCCTCCTCAGGGAACTGACTCTACCCCTGTTGAAGGAACTGCCCCAGAGGTAGTCAGGCCTAGCCTGGCAGAGCCCCTGATGGCAGTGGACCCTTCCCAGGTGGGACCCAGTCTGGAGCAGGTAACCTGCACCTCTCTACCCTGTCTCAGTCAGCCCAGGGCTGAAGAGATCAGGGAGGCCAGTGGTGGACCCCAAAGGGCCCCCTGTCCAAAAGAACCCCTTAATCAGCAGATTAGGATCACTGAAGCTGGTAAACCTAGCCAAGTGAAAATAAGTCAGACTCCTGAGGGATCCCCCTTAAAAGTAGTTAGGGAACTCCCACAGCTGGACACTGTTGGGCACAGCCAAACATGGGGCCTAAAAACCCCAGACCTGACCTGTCCCTCCAGTAAGCCAAACAGAGGGACTCAGCCTCCAGCTTTAGGTAGCCAGAGGCTGACCCTGAGAGCTCAGTGCATCTCAGCTAAAGAAAGAAAGGCACATATGATGGATGGTGATTGGAGGAAGTTGAGCCCAAAGGTAGAGGAGCCTCACTTCAGCACTCCATCCCAGCATCAGCCTTCTTCTTTCCCAAGACACCCCAGAGACAGAGATTCCCTATGGTGGAGACCCTCAGATACCCTTAGGGTGAGGGGTTGCCTAGTGGACCATGACACAGGGGGAAACCAAGCCAGAGCTGGTACTTCCTTATATGGCCACTTAGGTAATAGAGGCTTACCTGGACAAGGATAGCCTTATCTCCTTTCGTTTGGGGGGGGGTTGTGTAGGAAGGTACATCCTGACTATGGTTGCCCCCAACTTTTTGCCCTGTGTTTTAGCTGGTTTTGGACATAGTCGACCTGGGACCCTGCCAATCAGGACCCCAGGCCTACTGCTCTCTCTTTAAAATGGATTCCATGTACCCTAGGTACATTTCCAATTGGTACTGGGCCACCCTATCAGACCCTGTAACTCAGGGCATGGGTGTACCCAGGGCTGCCAGGGGCTGCAGCATGTATTATGCCACCCCTGGCTGGCCTCCTAAATTTGACACAACTGGCTGCATGACAGCTGGGGCAAAGTCGTGTAATCACCCTTTTGCTGTAGGTGTAGTATCCCTATACCTAACCCTAAAATGGACACACAGATTCCTATCAGTCACTCCTATGGCAGGCCTTGACAATCCTGAAGGCAGAGTGCTTGGAATCATGTGAGATAGTGCTCTGGCATGAGCTGAGCCTGTCTGCAGCTTGCGGAATCAAGTCCTAATAGCTGTTCCATGATATCGCATACCATATACTCTTAAGTGCATTATAATCCTCGCGGTTAAATGCTATCTTTGGTATTGCTTTATCAAAACATGTCGAGTAAGGTGTCATACGAATTGGAATACTAACCCCTCGCCAATTCTGGCGACGGGGTTAGCATTCCACCCTTCTAGAGGGACACGACATGTATGTAACTGTGAACCCCGGTTAAAGTTAACTGAAGCCTCAGCTCCACAAAATGGATGCTGCCACCACAGACACGAGTCTGACCCCCTGCAGCTGGGAGTCCTTCCAGCGAGGGGAGCCTGGACAAAGGGTTTCCTGTCAGGGGCGGTGCTAGCACCGTCCCAGACATGGTTTTGTGTATCCTGGGTAGGCAGGGCTTTACAGGAAGGTGACTGCTGAGTGGCACCCCGGTGCTCACTACGCATAGGCCGGTCTGAACCAGTTCCAGGGGCACACCAGCCCCTGGCCTGGGGAAGTCCGGCATGGCTGAGGGGTGTAACCACCCCCCACCTGGTCCCACCCATAGGCAGGACCTAGTCACCGGGTCAGCCCCCTTTTTTAGTATAAAGATGGGAGCGGGCCCCCTGTTAAGATTAGATCATCTTTGGAATCAAGATACCACTTTCTTCGAAAGGACTTCACGATTTCTTCTTCAAGATTCTCCCTTGTGGCTAAGGAGTAGTCACCCTGCATCCGCAGGCACCATCCTAAAGAACACTGCGGTCTGCTGCAAGTCCTTCATCACGAATCCGACGACCCAGCTCGACGAGACCCGGCTTCCCTGGCCCCTCTGACCTCTACTCACCTCTACAGCCCAGCTGAGAACCGTGAGTGCGACGAGACCTCAAGGGACCGACGATCGCCAAGACTGCACGACATCTTTACTGCAAGCCCACCGTGTCCTCCACTGGTGAGTGCTTTGGGGTCCGAGAAGCCCCGACCCTGCGCAGCTCCAGCACCCAAGATCAGCCCCCCTGCATCTCCACGATCTGCGTGGGGCCCTTCTGCTGTTTGCTGTGCACCGCGTTGTTTGGCTACTAGCCGGCTGGCTTGTGGCCCTCTGAACGACGCCCAACGACTTCACGACTGCTGGTCTGGTTGCTCCAGGCTGGCCTTTGCTTCCTTCTTCAAGAGAGGCACCCCGGACCCTCCTGGTCCACTCCAGACGCCATTTTAGGTCCACCGCGTGGGCTTGAATTTGCCAAGGCTTTGTTGCCCAATCCTGGGTCCAGCGACGCCGACAGCTTCTATCTTCGTGGGACAGCTCGATCCTCCATCCTGGTCGCCGACAACGCCTCCTGGTCCGTGAGATCTTCGAGTCAAGCGTCACCCACTCACCTAGTCGAGGTGGCTACCATCCGGTGCCCTCCTGGTGCCCACTGACTACTGGCTAGTAGTCTCGAACTTGGTCCCCTCTGCTTTCAGGTGTCATCTATCTTCAAGATCCAGGCTTGGATCCGACTGAACTTTCTTCACTGGTCACCGGCCAGCATCTTTTCTTCCGGCTCCTGGTCCGTCTACGAGGATTCCCGACGTCTTTTCAGACCTATGCAGCTGCAGCCCCTGGGCTAGGTAACTTCGGCATTTCGGTGCCCCAGCATAGCCTCACTATCCAAGGGTCAGAATCTACTTTCGTTTTCTCCCTACCAGGTCGGGTTCGCCCGAGAACACTAACTTTCTAATTCCTAGCTACCATAGACTTTTGTCCCGCATCTCGCGTGAGAGTGCACACACTGCACCCGAGTCCCCTAGGCCTCCTAGACATAATCTAACGATTCCCTAGTCAAGTCCTAGCGATTCCAAAAGCTATTAGTACTGTACTTACCTGCTAGGAATTTCGCATTCCACTTTCAGAGTATATGGTTTTCCGTGCCCCTCGGGCATTTGTATATACTGTGCTAACTTAAGTATTTTTGTAAGAGTTTTGGTTTGTGCTTAGTACCCTGTCCTCATAAAGAGTACAGGGCTGTTGTGATCTTTAATAAATAACTGTTTATTTTCATAACACTTGTGTGGTGTCCTTTCACTGGGTATTCAAGGGGTATATGTGTGGTAAACAGCTGGCTTAACACGCCCTCTCGAGTCTTTAGCCTTAGACTGCTCGTATCCATGCTACTAGGATAGCTGGTCTATAAGGTTGACTTACAACCAATCATCAATAAGGGTTGCTGGACTGATACATAGTGGGCACTAGAATAGTGACCACTGCATATCAGGCCACCTTCTCACACTCCCTCTCTGGGCAGTCGCAGACCGTGTGCTTGCACAGGCCCAGTCAGGTGTACCCAGCATCTCTGAATGAGTCCGGTATTCCACCTCCCTCCAAGCATTGTGCTCCATGTCATTTCCCAGCAGACAATCGACTGGCACGGCAGGGCTTACGGCAACTCGAAGTGAACCTGCAACCCCTTCCCACTCAAAGGGAACCTCGGCCACAGGGTAGTAGCCCAATCTGCCGTCAGCCATCGCGGCGGGGTGGAGTACATGTGGAATCACCTGCTCTGGAGACACCAGTCGACTTCTTACCATAGTCATACTGGCTCCTGTGTCTCTCAGAGCCTCCCCTCTTTGGCCATTGATGGTGATCCATTGCCCATACTTGGTAGTATTTGAAGGCACCTGGATCTTAGGAACCGTCTCCCGATCTCCCAGGGACACTAAGGTGACACCCGCCCACTCACCCCCCTTTTCTAAGGGCAACTCCTCCCCGAGCGCTACACTAGCTACTCCCGGGGATTTTCCTCCGGTGGGAGGGGGTGGTCTCTTTGGGCACTTGACATCTCCCTTATAATGTCCCACACCACCACACTCAAAGCAGTGGACAACCCTTGGCTGCTGGCTTTGGCCAGGATGAGGGTTCCTGGGCGGGTTAGCCTTAGGGGTGAATCCTGTTCCCTTTCCCTGGAAACTGTTTTGGGGACCTTTTGAGAACTCCCTCTTTTTGCCTCTCCCCTCCTTCTTCTGGGGGGCGCCCTGTCCGGCCCTTTGGGAATCCCCTCCAGTCCCCTTTGAGGACACCCGGGTACTCGCCCAGATGTCCGCCTCCTCTGCAAGCTTCCGGGGGTTGGTCAGCTTGCTGTCCACCAGGTGTTGACACAGCTCGGGAAAACATTTCTCGAGTAGGTGCTCTTTGAGAATAAGGTCATATAATCCCTCATAGTCCTTCACCTCGCTGCCTTGTATCCAACTCTCTAGTGCCTTCCTTGCATAGTCCAGGAAATCCACCCAATTTTGTGTGCCTAATTTGTGACTTCCCCTGAAATTTTGCCGATACTTCTCTGGGGTCAGCCCAAACTTCTTAATTAGTGCCACTTTCATGGTGGGGTAGTGGGTCTGCTCTTCCTGTTCCAGGGCCAATAGTGTGTCCCGCCCATGTGGTTCTGAAATTCTGGACCCTGCTGTAATATGGTACCGAGGCCCAACATTCGTGTCACAAAATATCATCGTACCATGACGAATTTGGTATCGGCAGACCGGTAATGATTAGGACATTATCCCCATGCATTTGCGTCGTGATTGAGTGATGCCATCACCCTTAAATCGTGGTTTCTGTTCCGAACCCTCGGACTCCATTTTGTGAACGGCATCCATCTTATGGCTTGTCCTCATATAGTCAATTGATAAAGGCCGAGCTTGATCTGAAAGGACACGTCCACCTTAGATGACTCCCCCATGACCTGGCCAAACTGACTCCACTGCCTCCAGCCAAAACCTGTTCGGGCAGTCCCTCGCCCAGTGGCCGAGTAAGATAGCATCAAGGCACAACATGCCATAAACCATTCACTACATACAAACCATGTTATCCACACACATGCACCTGTCCATGTCTCTTGTTTATGGCCAGTTTTACGATGAGGAGGTGCCCGAGTTTATTGGGGTTTCATCGATATCTGATGGTAGTTCTGGGCTGAGCTGGGTAATCTATCACTAACTGTACACACGAAATTATGGGCTGGCTGTCATGACTGTGCATTCTCTTTTGTTGAACAAATATGTATATGGTTGCATCGTAAAACAAAGAATTCTTGCCTGAAGTGTAATATTTTGTATAAAAGGAGAAGGCTGGGTCTGTAAAAACGAACAGTCTCCTGAGAACTTACATCCCGTGCTCTTGTACTTCTAGGAAGCTTGTTACTTGGTTGCAGCCAATAAAACTCGATCTCTGACTTCACCTAGAAGACTCTGTGTTTCTGTGGTCCGGAACAGGGAGAACTCAGAGGTCTTCGGGTGTTATTCCCTGGCACCACCGGGTTCCTAAAAACCCGGCACCTCAGTTGGCGCCCAACTCGGGGCGGTATCAAGCGGTATCGGTCCAAGCCAGATGTTCGTGAGGAGCTTCGTGTGAAAATTCCAGAGGACGGCCAGCCACTTCAGCGACCCCTGTATGTCGACGTGGTTCCGAAGGTCTTTGCTGCGAGGTTCCCCGCGTCCCGACGGCTACGAAGGACTGCTGCCCTGACTATCGCCCTGTTTTGGACCCAGTGATCCTTGGTAGAGCGAAACGATAGCGAGTCTTCTAGTGACGTCATCGATCACCAATACTTCAGTTAAGTATAAGTGGAGCGTCTCCCAGTCCTTAGTTTGTTCTTAGTTTTGGTATCCTTGAGATACACCTTGTTTGGAACTTGCAAGCGCCAAAACCAAGGGATTCGTGTATTCACGAAAATATCGTATTCGATCATCCTTTGAAGTTTGAAGCTAGACTAGTGAGCGAAGATGCCTGGTCTTAGCAGACTTGGAAACTTGTTTTGACTTGGTTGTAGTAAGGACTCCCGATTAGAGGATTCGTGTTCGGTTCCTCCGATTGGAACTCCAATATATGAACTTTATGTGAAGCACGGAGTAGGCCCTATCACATATAATGAGGTATGGATAAAATACACCAGAAAGGATGGTGTTTTAAAATGGACCCAATATGGTAGCTTTGACGCTGAAATTTTAGATAACCTCGAGGTCAAACTTTTTAAGAAGAAAGCCCGGCCGGCGATGTTTGACTCTTTTCGCCTATGGCGCAAAGAAGCCAAACAGAAAGAAATGAAATTAGCTAGGAAAAATAAAAGTGGTATGTCAATGGTGCAAGCTGCCATTGCATACAGAGATAATGAGGAAGAACAAGAGAGTGAACAAATGCTCAGAAGCAAGAAGTTAGCAGTAGATAAATGCTACCCGATGTTGCCACATGAGGGACAAGGTTCAAAAGAGACATCAGAGAAGGATCCATTAATGTCCCATTTACTGAGTTCACCACCCCCATATGTGCTAGATGCGACTGCACCCCCGAAGCGCTTTGTTATACCGCGCCCCGGCGCACGAAATGCAGCTGTTGCACAAACACCAGCTCCTCTTCAGCTGGTTCCTACTTCTCCGGCGCAGCCCTCTCAAGGGCCGCCGCCTTTGCTACATACTCCATCTACTTTTCCTACGACTTTGCCTACCGCTCCAACTGTTTATCACGATACTACTTCTGCTACTGCCTCAACTTCCTCTGCCACTGCCTCGACTTCCTCTTTACCTCAGCCTGTCTTTTCTGGCACGTCTGCCTCTCCGCAAGCTTCTCCTTCTGTTCGACAGAGAGTGGCAAGTACTGTCATTGGTCTGTTCTTACCTTTCTTTGGGTCGCCTAAGACGACCCCTAAAACAGGACGTAGACAGTTGCGTAGCCAACTGCATGATTATCAGGAAAGAGAAGTGCTGAATGAGTTAGCACGCAAATGGGTTGCTGATACTGTAAAGTATGATGTTCAGTCTGTTATGGAAGTCTTCCGTCAGTGGGACGCACCCACTCAGAGATATGTATTCGAAGAAGTGTGTGTATACCGTTGCGAAGATTTGGAGACAAATGATCCAAAACGCAAAATGAAGGAATTATTCCGTATGCGTTCCAAGTTCTACGAAGGCATGATTGTAGGTGCCGATGTTGAATGTGCAATAGATTTATTGTTATCTTATAGGAGTAAGGTAAACGTCTCTAGATCACTATATGAGGATGACATGTCAAGTAGGAAAAAGGCGCGACAGTACCCCATGAGAGAAGTTCCTCCAGTTTGGAGGGAAGGTGATGCGAATGCGAATTCACCAATTCCACCGCATTTCCAGCGTGTATGGGTACATGTCCCCTGGAAAAGATCTGAAGTTTTAGCACTCAAACAGACATTGCCTGATCCCCGTAAAAATCCTGCAGGATACTATAAGGAGTTATCACAGACTGCCAGCTCATGTATAATGAACTTAGCAGATGTAGACATGTTGTTCGGGAATGTTGTTCCACAGCCCTTATGGAGTAAGATTCCTCATGCAGATCATGACCAAGAACTAGGTGACACGTGGGCTAATATCACTACTGCTGATGCTAGACAAGTTGGTGGCTCTAAGCCTGAGCCTCTAGTAGCTGAACTTCCTGGTAGGATTATTACCTATATGAAGACTTTAATGCCTGAATTGCGTGTAAATTGGGATAAGTTATCTGCGTGCAAACAGAAGAAAGATGAAAATGTGTCTGACTTTTTCACGAGATTTGAGGAGACTTTCGTCGATCATAGTGGTCAGGATATGGCTACCGAAGGTGGCCAGAGATTGTTTGTAGACAAGTTCGTACATAATCTACTTCCTGAACTATGTAATAAACTGAAAGATTCAGAGAGTGCTTGGGCTGTTTCCACGTCAGCGCAGATTTTAGCCACAGCCCAGTACTACGAAAATAGACGCAAAGACGAACTAGATAAGGCAGACAAAAAGACAAAAGATTTGAAAACTAAAGTCCTTCTCCAGCAAGCCTATCCGCCTCGCACAGCTAGTCAGCCTGATTATCAGCAACAACAGCAGTATTCGAGAAACTCACAAAGAAATGAGTCTTCTCAACAACGTTTACCGTATGGTCCCAATCAGTGTGCGTATTGCAAGGAAGAGGGTCATTTGAAGAATAGTTGTCCAGCTTTACTGCGACGTTTGAATGGTGTTTCTGGTGCAAGAGGTAGAGGTGTTCAACAGGCTCCTAGGGGTAGGGGCCGTGGAAACTTCCCCCAGAATACTACTTCTTTTCCGCCTCAGAATTCCATGAACAGTTTTGACCAACAGAATAATGCGTCCTCCAGGTCAGCTCAGTACTATGCTGATGACTATTATGCAGAAAATGAGAATGAGGGTAATAATTGCTAGGACAGCCATGGACAAAGAGAGGGAGTTGTTTCAGTTCCAGTAGATCAGAATGGACCTTATGTTGAGGTGATTACATCAGGAGTATCAGAACATTTTCTTCTGGATACTGGTGCTACAAAAAGTTCGATTATGCACTCAAAACTTCCTGGCGCACCTTTGTCTGGCGAAATGAATGTCTCAGTAGGTTTTTCTGGCGCCCCGGTTAGAAACCCGATTTCTAGTCCTATGCCCCTTTCTGTTGGCCCATATGAATTAGAAGCACCCCTCATTCTTACAACAGGTTGTGGCGAAAATTTGTTAGGTTTGGATTTGTTAAAGAGATTATATGCGACTTTATACTGTTCTCCTTCGGGAGTACAACTTACCCTAGGTAAGAAAGTGATTTCTCCAATGTATTTGGCAAAGGAGAATATTCCACCTGAATCGTCATCTCTTCCAGATATACTTTGGGCTACTGGTTCTAATGATGTGGGTCTTTTGGAGATAGCGCCATATGTGATAACATTGAGAGCCAATGTTAGGTTGCCACGTATTCCCCAATACAAGATCTCTAGCGAATGTGAAAAGGCGTTGTTAGCAATCATTTACGATCTGATTGACAAAGATGTCATTGAAGAGACAACAGGCAACATTTGTAAAAGTCCTATTTTGCCTGTTTAAAAGCGTACTGATCCTTCACAGCCCCCTGTGTACAGATTTGTGATTGATCTCAGAGAAGTGAATAAGATCGTTGTACCACAATTTCCAGTTGTTCCCGATATTACTGCCTTATTGACTATGGTTCCAGCTTCAGCCACTTGGTTCTCAGTGATTGATCTGAAGAACGCCTTCTTCAGCATCCCGATTGCTGAGGAGAGCAGAGATATTTTTGGCTTCAATTTAGGAGGATGAAGCTTCCGCTTCAAATGCGCTCCTCAGGGCTACTGTGAAAGTCCATTGATATTCAGTCAGGCTCTGAAATCACAACTTGACACGATTGTTCTACCTGACGGTGCGACTCTCATTCAGTATGTAGACGATTTGCTGATCGCTGCAGATACTGAAGAAATTTGCAAGGAAGCCACATTGTCATTGTTGCGTCATTTATGTGACATGAAGCACAAAGTCTCTCTTTCAAAATTGCAATTTTGTCGACAAGAAGTGACCTACTTAGGTCACATCTTATCGAAGGAGGGAAGGAGACTGACCCCAGAGAGAATACAGGCAATTGCAAGATTGAGTGTCCCACGGACACAGAGAGAAGTGCGTGCTTTCTTGGGCATTACATCGTATTGCAGACAATGGATACTGAATTTCTCGCTGTTGGCTAAACCTTTGCTAGCCCTAATCTGTAAGGATACACGCAATCCTATGCCCTGGTCTGAAGATTGTCAGAAGAGTTTTCACGAATTGCGTGATGCATTGTGTTCGGCTCCTGTTTTGGGCAACCCCGTCTACAGTAAACCTTTCACATTATACGTCCATGAGAAGGAAGGTTGCGCATTATCAGTCCTGACACAATCCTTTGGGGACAAACAGCGTCCATGCGCGTATTTTTCCGCGACTCTAGATCCTGTAGCTAAGGCATTACCAAGTTGCTTGAGGGCCACTGCTGCAGCAGCTGTCTGTATTCGACAGTCTGCTGGGTTAGTAATGAATAACACTCTGATCGTTATGGTCCCACATGCAGTAGACATTTTGCTAAACAGAACGAAGACACAGCACTTAACTAGTGCTCGACTGTCAAGTTATGAGCTGACACTATTAGCGAGTCACATTCACATAAAGAGGTGCGATACACTCAACCCCGCCACGTTATTGCCCATTCCAGCAGAGACAGATGAGGTCGAAAACATGATTGCTGTTTTAGGACAGAAGAAGAGACAAAAGGGAGAGTAGACTTATTGGACACTCCCCTTCCTGAATGCAAAGATGCTTTATGGGTTGATGGTTCATGCTTCAAGTTGTCAAATGGTGATACGACTGCAGCATATGCGGTGACGACATTGCACACGATTGTAGAAACTGCACGTATCCCCCATAATTCTGCGCAAGCAGCAGAGTTAATTGCACTTACAAGAGCCTGTGTGTTGGCAAAAGGAAAGCGAGTGAATGTGTATACTGATAGCCAATACGCCTTTGGCGTGGCTCATAGTTTTGGACGATTGTGGCGTGAACGTGGGTTCCTGACGGCGCACGGTGCAAAGATACAGCATGGTCAGCTAGTTAACGAGCTCCTCGAGTCACTGACCTTGCCACTACAAGTCACGATTGTAAAATGCAGTGCACACAGAAAGATTCAAGATGATGTTGGTCGTGGGAATGCATTTGCAGATGAAGTTGCGAAAGAGACTGCAAGGAACACAATGAGTAGAATGTACGTTGTGGGTCCTGCGAGATGGATTGCTGATGTGGGTATGTGTGAAGACACTATTGAAAGTGTGAAGTCTATACAGTCCGAGGCGACTGAGAAAGAGGTGAATGAATGGAGAGAAAGCAAGGGTAGATTGGATGCGAATGGTTGTTGGGTCGAATTGTCTGAACATCAAAGATGGCTGTTACCCGACGCGTATGTACTTGCAGTGGTGACAATGGCTCATGGGATGGCTCATATCAGTGCAAAAGGAATTTGTACGTTGTTAGCCCCAGTATGGCAGAATAGTGGCATCCCAAAATGCGCAGAGAACTTGGTTAAGAACTGTATGGTGTGTCTGAAATACAATCCCGGTAGGGGAACTTCAACTCCAGCTGGTCATTTTGCGCCTCCAACGTATCCGTTCGAGGTTTTGCAGCTCGATTTCATCCACATGGAGAGGTGCAACAATCTGAAATACGTGCTTGTTGTTGTTTGCGCCTTCTCCAGGTGGGTGGTAGCGTATCCCCTTAAGGACAACACTGCCTTGTCAACTGCCAAAGCCCTGGTCAAGGAATTCTTCCCTAGGTATGGTATGCCTAGAATTGTCTGGAGTGATAATGGAAGTGAATTCGTGGGACGAGTAATGAAGAGAGTGTGTGAGTGTCTAGGCATACACCAGAAATTTCATGCCGCAAATCACCCCCAATCAGCCGGATTAGTAGAGTGCTACAACGGCACGTTAAAACTAAAATTGGCCAAGATACAAGCCAGAACAGGTCTTAAGTGGCCTGACGCCCTGCCATTAGCACTTCTGTCTACCAGAATGACTGTCCATTCCAGGCTAGGATTTAGCCCCCCCGAGATTGTATTTGGCCGCCCAGCCAACGTCTGGGGCGTGCCAAGGCCCAAGAAACTAAGCGAGATAGAGCACCCTGTACTGCTTGACTATTTGCACGAATTGACAACTAAATTGCGTGTTTTACACCAACAGGTCCACAGCTCCTCTCCGCCAGCGTCTGATGATCCAGGCCACGCCATTGAACCTGTCTCCTGGGTCCTAGTGCGGAACTTCAGGCGAACCAAGAATGAGGAGCCTCGTTGGACCGGACCCTTTCAAGTCCTACTGACCACCCGCTCTGCAGTACGTGTCCACGGCAAGAAGAATTGGGTGCTCGGCGCCCACTGCAAACGGGTCTCGCTGCCCCTCCCATATGACCGGTGGGTCCAGGAGGGAATTGCTGACTCAGAGACTGAGTCTGTGCCCAGCTTCGTGCCTTTCAGCGATGCACGTTTGAAAGGAACTGGTACGGAAAAGGAGAGCGACAGAGTTCTGCAAGGATTTGTGCCACCGTCAATGCAGTTGGACACTACAGAACCTGAAACTCTGTTTGAGGACAACACCGTACCTGGGAAACAACGGTATAATCTGAGGCCAAGAAAAACGGACTAATAAAAGTAAACTAATAAGGTTTTCTTTCCCCCAAGAACTATTTTTGATTTTACAGCTCTCTCGCCCAGGGAATTTGCTCATTTTTGATTTTCGAACCGCCATCCGGTTCTGCTGCTAGGGTCGTGGTTGACCGTCTGGGGAGTGCAGCTGGGGACTTTTAGGTCAACGGTTCTGGTTGGTCTAAGGGAATTACCCTGGGCTGAACAGAAAGCACTCCTTAGCAGAATCAATCTCCCACCGCGGGCAGCAACTAGAGGATGGAGTTTCCAAGGGTAGAGAGACCTGCTAGATCTACGAACTTTGAAAAGAGAGTTTGCGCTGTGATGTCAAGAAAACGATTTTTAGTAATATGCATTTTAATGTTGTGTAGCATAATAATGTTTTTAATTGGCTATGCTCTGTTCATCTTTCTTTCGAGTTACCTTTTTACACAACACTCAGCCCACACCTCCTCCTACTGTCTCCCCACATTCTTTCCACCCTCTGCCTGAACACGAGTCTGCCAGGAGATTAGAATTTGTAAATAATTCATTCGTTCAACTCCTACACCAGCACCAATCTATAATTAACACCACAAACTGTTGGGTATGTGGACTTATGCCACACACAACAGATAAGGGTATTCCGTATTTTGTCCTGCCATTTGGTTACCATGGTTCTCTGTGGGCATTTAGAGCAATGTTCCTGTTCGCCCTCAAACCATATGTTCCAGGGAAAAACTCAAGCAACAAGGCACTAGTGGCGGGATTTAGGAATATGAGTAGGGATGTCGACACATAAAAAACGATCCCCAGAGATGAATTGATGCCTTACAGCAGATGGAATATAACGCAATATGGAATTTCCTTGGCTGAGAGTCTGAAAGCAAAGAAATCCTCCCCAGTCTGGATAGTACCCCACCAAGGTCACTTATGTCTGCAGGGAAATGGCAAAAACCCTAGAGCTCAGTTGGGAAAGAGTGTCTGCACTGAGACTTACGTTTTCTCATCTCAGACCTCCCCTTCATTGCTAGCAGCTAAGGGTACTTACTTCGTCTGCCACGATAGAGCGTATACATGGTTGCCCCCTGACTTCTCGGGCACATGTTTTATCTCGTTTCTGCTGCCACCCACCTACACGGTCGAGGCAGATTACCATCGGACAAGGACAGTTAGGGGTGTCGTGAGTAAAGACAACACTGCGGGTCAAGAGTTTGGAGACTTCGCAAAGGGTTTTCTGCCGTTTATGTATATGGTTGCATCGTAAAACAAAGAATTCTTGCCTGAAGTGTAATATTTTGTATAAAAGGAGAAGGCTGGGTCTGTAAAAACGAACAGTCTCCTGAGAACTTACATCCCATGCTGTTGTACTTCTAGGACGCTTGTTACTTGGTTGCAGCCAATAAAACTCGATCTCTGACTTCGGCTAGAAGACTCTGTGTTTCTGTGGTCCGGAACAGGGAGAACTCAGAGGTCTTCGGGTGTTATCCCCTGGCACCACCGGGTTCCTAAAAACCCGGCACCTCACCCAGTAGGAGGCCTGTACTTGTACAAACCACCACCCCAGTGTTTTTCCTGGATCCCATGGGCTCTTAAGGAGACCTCATAGGCAGCCAGCCACTTGGCGATGTCGTCCCCTGGGCTGTAGCTGGCAACTATATCTTTTGGTAGGTAGGGTCTGGATTCCCTGGTCAGTTCTTTTGTTTCGCTGCCACCATTTGGAGAATTGGAGGGTCCTAACTGTAGGGCCTTGAGTTCTAGCTCCCTAAGTTTCAACTCATGAGCCATCCTCTGTTCCTCCCTCTCCTGTTCCAACCTGGCTAACTCCCACTTTAGCTGTCTTTTTTCCCTCCCGTCCGCTAGTTCATTTTCGGTTAAGCTTCTTCCAGAGACACTGCTGCCCCCCCTTGAGAAGGTCCTAGGTCCTGGGAGTAGGTTTTCCATCTCAGGATGGAACAATCCCTCTACTCCTATGACTGTGTCCCGGTCCGTCCCCTCTTCCTCCTCCTTTCCCTCTCCATGTGCTGCCACCCAAGCTCTCAAACTGGTCTGGAGTTCCCCCTTCTTGGCACCACGCTTAAAAAACACTCCCATCTTTTGGCAAAAATCTCTAAGCTGGGCTACAGAATAGGTTTCCAGTTCCTCCAGAGCAAATTCCATTTTGTTATGAGATATATAGGGACAACCACTCGGGAAGAATTGGTTCAAAAGGGGCAATTTGAAGCTACCTCCACCCACCACCAGAAGTAAATTTGGAAAACAAAAAGAAATAATTAGGGAGTCCGCAAGGAGAAAACTCCAGGTGTAGGTCTGTGGAGTACACTTTGTTACTTCAGAGTGGACGCAAACACACTTCTCATCCCTATGGTGAACAGCAGGAACATTCGCCAGTTGACGAGGGTAGTTGAATCCGCCGTGACCGAAACGGCCGGTGCCCTTAGTAACTTGACTGCTGAGCTCCAGTCGGACCGACTTATGACTCTTCAAAATAGGGTTGCCCTAGATGTCATACTTGCAGACCGTGGTGGTGTGTGCAGAGTGATCCAATCCAGTTGCTGCATTTTCATCCCTGATAATGCTCCGACAGTGTACCAGGCCATCTCCAAACTGCACAAAATCTCTGATTCCCTTCACGTGGTTAAAGGGGATTGGTCCCTGCTAGGGTGGTTCTGGGAACTGATCTATGCCTGGGGATGGAAAACTCTGATATTCATTGGGATGATCTTAGCCATTCTGTTTATGTTCTGCCTGTTTGTGCAGTGCGCTCCTGCAATATGTGGCCTCTGTGCTACCTCATGTGTAAGGAAGCCTGTGTCAAGGGACAAATTGAGCAACAGAATGATGCTACAGCAGCATCTCCATGACTTCATGAATACAGATTTAGACTCAGATTAGCATGAGTCATTGCCTAATATGAGGGCAAAAGGAGGGTCTGTGGTTCTGAAATTCTGGACCCTGCTGTAATATGGTACCGAGGCCCAACACTTGTGTCACAAAATATCATCGTACCATGACGAATTTGGTATCGGCAGACCGGTAATGATTGGGACATTATCCCCATGCATTTGCGTCGTGATTGAGTGATGCCATCACCCTTAAATCGTGGTTTCCGTTCCGAACCCTCGGACTCCATTTTGTGAACGGCATCCCTCTTATGGCTTGCCCTCATATAGTTAATTGATTAAGGCCGAGCTTGATCTGAAAGGACACGTCCCCCTTAGATGACTCCCCCATGACCTGGCCAAACTGACTCCACTGCCTCCAGCCAAAACCTGTTCGGGCAGTCCCTCACCCAGTGGCCGAGTAATATAGCATCAAGGCACAACATGCCATAAACCATTCACTACATACAAACCATGTTATCCACACACATACACCTGTCCATGTCTCTTGTTTATGGCCAGTTTTACGATGAGGAGGTGCCCGAGTTTATTGGGGTTTCATCGATATCTGATGGTAGTTCTGGGCCGAGCTGGGTAATCTATCACTAACTGTACACACGAAATTATAGGCTGGCCGTCATGACTGTGCTTTTTCTTCTGTTGAACAAATATGTATATGGTTGCATCGTAAAACAAAGAATTCTTGCCTGAAGTGTAATATTTTGTATAAAAGGAGAAGGCTGGGTCTGTAAAAACGAACAGTCTCCTGAGAACTTACATCCCGTGCTGTTGTACTTCTAGGACGCTTGTTACTTGGTTGCAGCCAATAAAACTCGATCTCTGACTTCGGCTAGAAGACTCTGTGTTTCTGTGGTCCAGAACAGGGAGAACTCAGAGGTCTTCGGGTGTTATCCCCTGGCACCACCGGGTTCCTAAAAACCCGGCACCTCACCCAGTAGGAGGCATGTACTTGTACAAACCACCCCCCCAGTGTTTTTCCTGGATCCCATGGGCTCTTAAGGAGACCTCATAGGCAGCCAGCCACTTGGCGATGTCGTCCCCTGGGCTGTAGCTGGCAACTATATCTTTTGGTAGGTAGGGTCTTGTAATGACCAGATTCTCAGACCAGATAGAACCAGTTCACAAGAGTAACACCAACCTGGCCAAAACGTAACCACCTCCCTCCTCAGGACCCATCTATCCAGGCACCTGGGTACCTACCTGAGGATGGGGAACTCGCAATATACAAGCTCATATCATCAGAAACACCACTAAATCTATAGGGATTACTAAGAATACTCACTGATTACTAAGGACGTCCATGCCCTACACCACACTCATACCTCATAGTCTCGCGACCACATGGGTCCAGACTAATCTACCCTGGGGCAGTTCTGATTATTTACCATTACACACTGATCACCCTCAGTGCTCACTCGACACGCAATCCGGCGTGCCATACACACTGATCACCCTCAGTGCTCACTCGACACGCAATCCCGCATGCCATACACACACTGGGCTGCAGCCCCAGTGCTCTCTTTTTATCCGGTCCACAATCCGGCGGACCTACACATCAGGCTTCTACCTGATGCTCTCACTAACGCCACTTTCCCTAGAGGCGATCTCATTACACACCGTATCCCCCCGGTGCTCTCTCAAGATCACTTTCCTATGAATACCTTCAGCTCTCTCTCTATGTTGGGAAGTCTCTCTCACTATTCACTAAGGGTTCGCTACTACAATAATATTATAGGATGGCCGAATTACTTAGTGTCAGAATATTTCCCTAGCTCAAGGGCTCCTCTCTCTCCCTAATTATTCAGTGGCTACTTACCGGATCAGGGGCAGCATCTGTTCTGGCTGTAACACCTGACTAGAAGGAAAGGTTACCTGTGCTTTAAGAACAATAGACACACACTGTATGCAAGAGTTATTACCTGATTAAAATGCTCTCTATCATAAGAACAACACATGCACACTAGTTCACTAAGAACTGGGGTATCTTTATTACAATAACAATAGAAAAGGATTCATATACAGATCTGCGGGGTCTCTATGACTAACAGGAACTTTAACACACCGCTGAAAGAAAAGGGATTAGACATACAATAGCCTAGGGAATAAAGGCAAGATTAAGGTGTAAGTGTAAAGTAAGCTGATGCAGACTACCTCACCTATTAGAAGGAAGATTTTTCTCTCTGGTAGGATCAGGGCTCTCTGTCTCTCCCTCCGTCACCACAGCTTCACGCCTCTGGCTCAACTGCTTCAGCTGACAGCCTCAACTCCTCTATCTGCTTTACTTTGTTCATATGACTGCTCTCTCCAGCAATCATCTGCCTTCTTTCTCCATTGCAGAACTGAACTGTACTCTGCAGCTCCAGCAGACATCCTACTCTCCACTCTTCAAGAACCAAACTGACCACTCCTCCTCTTCTGCACTTCGCTGATATGGATTCCTCTCCCCTCATGGAAATTTCCAACAGAGGGCTGCCTCCCACCGAATTCCTGTGCTAGCTCCAGAGCTCTCTGCGCAACCGCAGTGGCCATCTGCATGTTACGTCTGGGCCCAAGAGACAAACACATTCTTTCGATAATAACCAGTCCTGGCTGGTTTTCCCCTAGCAGACAACAGGCTTAACTATAAACATTACCTTTCCCCTTCAAGCATCTCTGCTCTGCAGGGATAGAAAACAAAATGGAGTCTCTCTAGTTCTGGGCCTTGTAGGCCTGAGAAGGATGAAATAACCCTTAGCTCTGTCAGAGTACCTACACAAACCATTCCAATGGGTAATATAAAGTCAGGACCACAGGATCCACCCTCTATTAGAGTCAAGAATAAGGGATCTATCATCATATAAAGCAGCTATCCTCTTCTAGGTCTGGAAAAAGGGCTTAAAAGGGCCAACACAAGGTAAGAATACAGCCTATAGGTGTGAGCAAGTTTAAAGTCCTCATCACTCCGAAATAGAGCCAAAAAAACGGTCAAGACATTCCACTCTAGACTTTATCTTGCGAACATCTATAAACAACAACAAACAAATAAACAAACATCAACACAATCTATCAAAAAACTAAAAGAAATGACAACTTAAGGAAATTCCACCTAAACCTTGATGTAGGGAATACAAATCTAACAACCAACTGAAAACAAATCAAAGCACCCTTGACCTGAATGCTGAAACATAACTAAGATTGATCTGATAACAACAGAAACCAACCAAAGCACCCTCAAACTAAATGTGCCTCAACTTCTAGTGATAACTGATGAAATCTATTGATGTAGGGACATGTTTGTGGAATGAAAACAGCAAGGGGCCTAAATGGGGCCTACCTACTTCGGTCAACTTAAGAACTAAATGTACCTCAACTTCTAATGATAAAACAACAAAGGGCCTAAATGAGGCCTACCTACTTTGGTCAACTTAAGAACTAAATGTGCTTCAACTTCTAATGATAACTCATGAAATCTATTGGTGAAGGGCCATGTGTGTGGAATAAAAATAACAATGGGCCTAAATGAGGCCTACCTACTTTGGTCAACTTAAGAAAGAATTTGGTGAAATCTGACAAATAAACATGACAAAGGGTCCTCAAGGTCTGGGCAAACATTACTAATAGATGTAGGACATAACCTGACTAAAAGACACACCTCCCAGGACAACTTAAAGTCTAGGGTAACCACCCTTGGAACTAATCCCACTGTTCTAATTAAGAGTTGATGAATCAAAGTGAAAGTGTAATAACAGGAAAATAAGGATAACCCCATTCCTACAAAATAGCTGGTGTAGCACTATGCATATCAAGCAATACGTCAAAGAAAATTATCTAAGTGTGGTGCATATCTAAAAGATAAATTTGAACTATGCCAAAGGCAATAGGTAAAGATCAAACAGTTTGCACCTAGTTCCTCACTGTATCACACTGTGGAACACATGTGTGCACCATCATTACTATCTCTTTTATTGGCAAGACTGTTTTGCAGAAAACAGGAAAACTATGAAATAGGTGAAAGATAAACAAGTGTATCAATAATGAAATAGCATAGCATACTAAAAGCAAAATATATCATTCATGTGGCACTGCATAAACATCAAAACCATGAACAGGACTGTGAGACTTTTTTTTAAGTGGGGCCTGTATATGGTAACTGCAAAAGTGGCATAATGTCCATCTGAAATAGAAACATGGGAAAAATGCAAGGCTCAAGAACGAAACATAATTATAACCAAATAAAAATGGGTTCTTCAGCATACCATCATTAGGGATCATAGCACATGACTCGCGCAATACTATAATTTAGGGTTCAAGGCAGTCAATTGTGGAAAGACAGTCTGTTGATTCATCAGTGTAGGTCACCACCCTTCATCTTCATCTGTATCCGGTCCCAAGGAAGCACTTCCTCCGATCTGGTCATTAGTCACCAGCTTCCGCCGTTCATCCGCCACCAATCCGGTCTGGTCTGGTTCCATATTCCAAAAACAACAAACTAACACAAAAAATGAAAACAATAAAGTAAAATAACAAAGGGAGTGGGAGGGGGGTGGGCCGACGCACACACCAAACACCACAACCCAACAACCTGAAACGAAAAACAAGTATCATTAATCTAGCAAGAATACATTTTCCATTTAAAAAGCACCCCAAGTGCTTTGCTTTTTTTTATTGTCGAAAGAAACCTCCTAATTTGTAAAAGTAATTCTTCTAAATTCAAGGAATAATTTAAATCATATTCTTTTAAATTTGTTTGGGCATAATCCAATTTTGTCATACACAGCCAGAAGGGCTGGGGCCTAGCTACTCCTAACTCATCTGAGAAACAGTCCCTCCCTTCAGAAAGATGTTCGCGCTCAGAGTTTTGAATCCGCTCCAAAAATAAGCAGGAGCTACAGTGCGATGTAATTTTGAATCACTGCCAAATGCTGATCTCATTGCAGGAGCAAAGCTACTGCCAACCATTCTGTCCAAGCATCTCTAATCTCTAGTCAGGGAAGCTCACTTAGGCCTATTGTATTTATCTAACTCCAAGGGCCAAGCGTCTGCCAATTATTCTGCATGTGCAAGGATCCCTTATCTGAAGTCAATGAAGCTGTCTGCACCGACAGCGAGGAAGAGCGACTTGACCCCCCTTACATAAACATTTCTCCGTGGAAAGAAATTGGAACATAGCCAAGAATAACAAGCTGGCTCTCTCTGCTCTCAGAAGCTACCCATGGCCTCCACCCTTTCAAGACTCAGAGCGCGAACAGATGCAGGGCTCATATCAGTCAAGGTCAAAGCAGATGCCTTGAAACTGAAAACATTACAGCTTTTCCCAGGGCAGAAGCAATGAACACTATTTTCCAACTTAACTGAAGCAGATTTAAACGTGGTAAAAAGCAAATTAATAAAGACATATTTTTTATAACTAAGTGACATGCTAGCATTTAAAAATAATTATGTCACGAAATACTGCTACTAGCTGAAAGGGAAAAAATAATTAGAAAAACATTGCATGCAAACACATTTCATTCTTCTTTTTGAAAATAACATGTGAAATTAAACAAGGGGCAACATGTAATTTTGCATTGCATAACCAAGAATTCATAATTTAGTGTGCAAGCTTTTCTATTCTACCTATGAAAAGGGCCAGATACATCATTTATTTTCCAAATAGCCATTTTTTCTAACTGAGTGGGTTAACTTTCACACGCTATTCTAAAGGGCAGCTTGCATTGGAAAAAATAATAATCATGTATATTTTCTAGAACACATTTGTTTTAAAAGCACACGGTTGCATTTCACTAATTAAAAGCACATTCTATGAAAGGTCTGTGTAATATTTTCTTCTCCACAACCATTAACGCACTAATTCTAAAACATTGGTTCGTGTGCCATCCACAGCTGAAAACCCTTATCTCAATCCGACTGGTTGATTTATAACTTTCCGACCTCTGAGTCAGACACATTAAATCATGTGTTCCAAGGCAAACCCACACAAATTCGTGGACGCATTTCAAATAGAATGTTAAATGAACACAGCTTTTCTCTCTATGCAAGATGTTACCATTCTGTCAGCAAGCTGACAAAGCACATAGGCAGAACCCAGCAACCAATGAAAGTCAAATCAAACCACCATTCATCTAAACACTCACTGACTTTTAGTGTCAGCTCACATAACCATGCATGTTAAACAGCATGTTAAAATAAATACTGCAGTCTCAATCCAAGATATTAACCCTTTGGCAGTTCAAACACAATCATTCCCCAATGTTTGCAGTACATGGGAAATTCAAGAACTTATCAATCCACGTTTTCAAATAACACGTGCGCACATCTACAAACATTTTCCCCAAGCATTTGAAAGAGATCCAGCTCTCTCCTGCCTAACGCAACAATAACATGCTCTGTACAAGCCATATCCACATGGCGCTATTCACAAGCCATATTTACAAGAAAGTCAACAAGTCCAAAAAATGACATGCTCTTCACAAGGAATATATTCAAGGCTCAATTCACAAGGAACACGGCAAGTCAAAATGAGAACATGCACCTCACAAGCCATATTTACATGGCGCTATTTACAAGCCATATTTACAAGAAACTCAACAAGTCCAAAAATGACATGGCATATATACAAGGCGCAATTCACAAGGAACACCGCAAGTCAAAATGAGAACATGCACCTCACAAGCCATAATTACATGGCGCTATTTACAAGGAACTCCACAGGTCATATTACATTGAACACATTTCACATTGCACAGCAGAAGCAAATGCAACAAGCAATTTAATGGGCAATTTAAAAGCATTTTTCACACACATTTGTACAATTGGATCATCACAAAGATGTAATTGGCTCCCTCATGTAATGTCACCCTTCAAGCCTGACAGTTCAAACACCAAGATGAAAAGCATTTCTTCCACCCTGCATAAGTCAAATGCCATGATGTACTGCAATCTCCTTACACTGCAACTGTTCAAGCCCATAGGCCAATTTTCGTGCCAAGTGCAAACCATCAAGCTAAAAACCAATACAGCGCACACAGGCTTCGTAAACGGTTCGTTGATGCCAGATGTAATGACCAGATTCTCAGACCAGATAGAACCAGCTCACAAGAGCAACACCAACCTGGCCAAAACGTAACGCTTCACTCCTTCCCTAGTTCTCCCAAGTTCTCTGGTCACAAACAAAAATGGCTGTCCAGCATTCCGCCTTATATAGGCTGACCCAGGAGGGTCCAGAAGGGTCCAGAGGGTTCTGGAATGTTCCTATGCTAACCTGTGGGTCCAGACTCTAAGGTGGCAGTTGTGGCAGTTAATAGCCACCATTTTGTGTATTCCCCACTTTCTTAGTCAGAAAAGGCACCTAGGCCTCAGGAAAAAGGACTATGAGGGCAAAAGAGCATCTAACCCCCAGGCCAATACCTCAAAAATCCAGTGGACATAAAAAGATAAAAAGGTTTGAGGGGCAAAAAGGGAACAAAATAAATAATTAATTAGGAGGGACTACCCAAAGGGCAGACAGCTCTAACAATATGATTAGCCAGAGGGTGTGATATCAGCGAGTACAAGAGCTTGCCATTCTTATCTCCCGAGTCATAGACACAGCTGTAGAAGACCTCCAGAGTTGCTTAGCCGATTCTAGGGAGACATGACAAATTTATTTATTTCTTTATTTCGGCCAGTTTTGGCCATAAAAGACACATATACACGTTAAAATGCAGAGGATCATTGCAACATACATACAACAACATTTTCAGTCAGCAAATTTAAAATATAGTACAAGAAATAGTTTTTACCACCTCAATTTAAAACACATTTCATTTTGGCTGCAAATTTTTGTAAACATATACAGAGGTCCCACTCAGAGTATCTGACCATGTTTCCTGCGAGTAATGTAAACAGAGTAGAGGAACCTGCTTATGCTAAATACAATGAACTGGGTTGTATTGCTTTTTATGATCCTATATGCTATAGAACAGGATCTGGTTCCTAAAAGGGTGCACATGGGTTTTAACCATTTCTTTCGAGCCTTCATGTAGGCACTACATATAAACAGCATATGAACCTCATTCTCCATACAGGGGTTTAAGCACATGGGACAACACCCGCTTTTGACATTCAATTCTCCCAGTCTTTTCTCTGACCATCGTTCTGTATTATAGTTCAGCATGAGGATCCAATATCTAAACTTCAAATAAAGGGACTTTGCAATAGGTGGCTCTATTTCATCCAAAAATGATTCGAAGAGAAATTCATCCTTAAAGGATAGAAAATCTTGAATTGCAGACCCAACTCTACTTCCATGTACGAGCTTGTCACTCATGTGAGACCAAAAGGCTTGTTTTACTATTGATTTAGAAGAGGCCGGTAGATTATCAGGATTCTCCCACATTGAGTACAGGCCCAGGAGAGTAAACCATTTTTTAATATGTACAAGCCACTTACGTTCCGGCTGGGTTGGAGGTGCTCTGAGGAGCTGATCCTATCTGGTTCGAGAATCCGGTCGTTACATCTGGCGTAGTCGGCAGCTTTGGATTAAGCGCAGAGGAGGGAACCCTGGTCGCATAAGTTGTGGGGGAGTGCCCTAATCGCCAGTTACATCTGGCATAGTCGGGCAGTTTTGAATTAAGCACAGAGGAGGGTGCCCTAGACATGTATTTGGACTTAAAACCCCTTTAAATTTGACATCTGGGAATAGTCTGTGACTTGCATGGTGAGGTGTAGTGCCTGACCTATGGGCTTGAACAGTTGGAGTGTAAGGAGATTGCAGTACATCATGGCATTTGACTTATGCAGGGTGGAGGAAATGCTTTTCATCTTGGTGTTTAAACTGTCAGGCTTGAAGGGTGACATTACATGAGGGAGCCAATTCCATCTTGGTATTGATGTAATTGTACATATGTGTGTGAAAAATGCTTTTAAATTGCCCATTAAATTGCTTGCTGCATTTGCTTATGCTGTGCAATGTGAAATGTAATTAGTGTAATATGACTTGTGGAGTTCCTTGTGAATAGTGCCATGTAAATATGGCTTGTGAGGAGCATGTTCTCATTTTGACTTACTGAGTTCCTTGTGAATTGCGCCTTGTATATATGCCTTGTGAAGAGCATGTCATTTTTTGGACTTGTTGACTTTCTTGTAAATATGGCTTGTGAATAGCGCCATGTGGATATGGCTTGTACAGAGCATGCTATGTACAAGCCATATCTATACATATATGCTATGTACGTTAGGCAGGAGAGAGCTGGATCTCTTTCAAATGCTTGGGGAAATTGTTTTGTAGATGTGCGCGCGTGTTATGTGAAAACGTGGAGAGATAAGTTCTTGAATTTCCCATGTACTGCAGACATTGGGGAATGATTGTGTTTGAGCTGCCAAAGGGTTAATATCTTGGATTGAGACGGCAGTATTTATTTTAACATGCTGTTTAACATGCATGGTTATGTGAGCTGACACTAAAAGTCAGTGATTGTTTGGATGAATGATGGTTTGATTTAACTTTTTCATTGGTTGCTGGGTCTGCCTATGTGCTTTGTCAGCTTGCTGACAGAATGGTTACATCTTGCATGGAGAGAAAAGCAGTGTTCATTTAACATTCTATTTGAAATGCGTCCACGAATTTGTGTGGGTTTGCCTTTGAACACATGATTTAATGTGTCTGACTCGGAGGTCGGAAAGTTATAAATCAACCAGTCGGTTTGAGATAAGGGTTTTCAGCTGAGTGCGGAGGATGCTTTAGTGCATCAACGGTTGAGAAGAAAATATAAAACAGACCCATCATAAAATGTGCTTTTAATTAGTGAAATGCAATCGTGTGCTTTTAAAAAAAATGTGTTCTAGAAAATATACATGAATATTTTTCTAATGCAAGCTGCCCATTTCTCTAAAGTTCTGTATTTTGCACATGATATGTAGCAGACCATTGTGTGAGTAAACCCACTCAGTTAGAAAAAATGGCTATTTGAAAAAAAAAAAATCTGGCCCTTTTAATAGGTAGAGTAGAAAAGCTTGCACACTAAATCATGAATTCTTGGTTATGCAATGCAAAATTACATGTTGCCCCTTGTTTAATTTGATGGTGTTTCACATGTTATTTTAAAAATAAAAATGAAATGTGTCTGCATGCAATGTTGTTCTAATATTTTTTCCCTTTCAGCAAGTAGCAGTACTTTATGATAGAATTATTTTAAAATGCTAGCATGTGACTGTGTTACAGAAAAATTTGCTTTCTACCACGTTTAAATCTGCTTCAGTTAATTAGAAAATAATGGTCAGTGTTTCTGGCCTGGGAACGGTTGTATGTTTTCAGTTTGAAGGCATTTGCTTTGACCTTGGCTGATATGAGCCCGGCATCTGTTCGCGGCTCAGACTGTGAAAGGGTGGAGGCTCCCTGGGTGATTTCTGAGAGCAGAGAAAGCCAGCTTGTTATTCTTGGCTATGTTACAATTTCTTTCTGCGGAGAAATGTTTATATAAGGGGGGGGGGGTAAAGTCGCTCTTCCTTGCTGTCGGCGCAGACAGCTTCATTGACTTCAGATAAGGGATGCTTGCACGTACAGAATAATTGGCAGACGCTGGGCCCTTGGAGTTAGATAAATACAGTAGGCCCAGTGAGCTTCCCTGACTAGAGATTAGAGATGCTTAAACAGAATAATTGGCAGTACCTTTACTCCTGCAATGAGATCAGCATTTGGCAGTGATTCAAAATTACATTGCAGTGTAGCCCGGCTCCTGCTTATTATGGTTGGAGCTGATTCAAAGTTCTGAGCGCGAACATCTTTCTAGAGGGAGGGGCTATTTCTCAGAGGAGTGAGGAGTAGCTAGGCCCCAGCCCTTCTGGCTGTGTATGACAAAATTAGATTTTGCCCAAACAAATTTAAAAAACATATAATATAAACAGAATGTTTCAATCATTCCTTGGATTTAGAAGAATTCTTTTCATGAATTAGGAGGTTTCTTTCGAAAATAAAAAGCACTTGGGGTGCTTTTTAAATGGAAAATGTATTTTTGCAAGATTGATGATGCGTGTTTCTTGTTTCAGATGGCTTTCTCGTGTGGGGGCCCTGGATGAGTGTGATTTTCTTATTTTGGAGTGCTGTGTTTTTTTTGTTTTTGTTTGTTGTTTTCGGAATGATTGTCCCCAACCCCCAAAACCCCCGAGGCTGAATCCAGGATTAGAAGCAGACGTAACAGGCTGAATCCAGGATTAGAAGCAGACGTACCAGGCTGACCAGACTGGAGGGTGTGCGTCCTTGGCACCGGATACAGATGAAGATGTAGAATCATGGCCTTTGCAGATGAACTTTTCCTAAGAAGAGACCAACTATGGAAATGCACTACCTATAGTGCCAATTTATATTATAATTGACAATTGACTGCCTCAGCAGTCAGGTTCAAATTCCTTTTTTTTTTTTATTGAACTCAATCCAGACAGGTACATAACAAAGAAATGATACAAAAGGAACACAAAAGAAACAAGCATGTTATAGAGGAGTACAAGTTAAAATCATAGAGCATCATACTCATAATCATAATAGTTTTCATTTTCAAGGATTTCAATTCGATAAGAAAGAAGAATAACAGAATAAAACAATATTTGATATATATTTTAGGTTGTATGCTAACTTCCATCCCATCATAGAACGTCTAAATAGATGGGTTTAATCCTGCTTTCCAACTCAAGACTGGAGACCATATTGATTCACCCAATTTTTTCCATTTAATTCCTCTTGTAGAGTATATGGCTCTCTCGAAGCTGAAAACAGCTAAAAAGCGAGCTAGCCACATCTGGAAGCTTGGTGGTTCAGCTTCTTTCCAGCGGGCCGACAAAATAATTCTAAGTACCGCTGTACCTATAAATAATAAATTTTGCTCGCTCTTTGATAGGGCGATCGAAGAATCATATCCTAAAATAAACAGTGAATCTGTCTCTGGAAGGTTATGACCAAACAGCACCTCCCAATAATTAGCAATCATATGTTTAATTTGATTGAGTTTGGGGCAGCTGCTTAGCATGTGTATTAAATTAGCTGGTCCTTGTGTACATCTTGGACATAAATCATTCTCCCTTTTACCCCAAGAATATAGTTTAGCGGGTGTGTAATAGAGGCCAAAAATAGTTTTATAAGTTTGAGCTTTAAGGTTGCTAGCCCTAAAGAGTTGTTGGCTCAGCTCAAGACTTTTATAGATGTCAACATTGGGATTACCAAGTTTGACTGCCCAGCTAGATTCAGTTTTTTCCAAATCATCTTGTATATTTACAAGAAGAAGATTATATATAACACCAATTTGTGTATTAGACCTATTAATGGCCTCCAACAGATCTATTTTTTGTAGCCCAAGGGTAGATCCCTTAGCCTTAAGGTTTGTATATATTTGCACATACTTGATGTAATCCCCGTTAGAAAGATGATATTTATCCTTAACATCTGAGAAAGTAGTTTCTAAACCATGTACCAGAAAATCTTTAACACGCAGGATTCCAAGTCTCTGCCACTTTCTTGCTATAATATCGTTTGAAAATGGTATGGTCGCTTTCATATACCATAAAGAGGTATACCTGTTCAAATTACTAATGTGCAGGTGTTTGGTAACTTTGCCCCAAACCTTTAATGCACCGTTTATAATTTCATATTTCCGGTCATGAGTGTAGTCTCGTGCCTCAGTCTGTTGTAAGAACAATCCATTGGCCTTGTCTCCTAGTAATAGCTCATATATTGATGGTGGAATATTATTATCAGGGGGTGATACCCTTAAATTGGAGCTAATCAGTGGGGTCATTTGTTTAAGCAGTGCAGCCCAATGATACATACTAATTTTGGGTATTGCCATCCCACCTCTTTCGCTAGGCAGAGACATTAATTTATGAGACCTTCGAATTTTACCATGTTGCCAAACAAACTTAATCATAAGGGATGCAAGAGTTTTTAGGATCTTAGGATCAATAGCCAATGGAATTGCTCGAAACAGGTAGAGGCATTTAGGAAGTATATTCTTTTTTAAGAAAATTAGCTCGCCCTATAATAGACAAATGGAGTCCATTTATTCTATCCAAATTTTTTTATATTTTGAATCAGAGGGTTAAAGTTATAATTAATTGTGGATTTAATAGTGGGAGTAATGACAATTCCTAAATATGTAGCATTTGCGGCTTTTCTTTGGTCATTATAATCAATGTTGTCAGTACATAATATAATTGTCTTCGTTTTGTTTAGAGAATATCCAGAATAAATGCCAAATTCTGTAGTTATGGCCTCAATTTCCCCCATAGCCTCTATCGGGTTTGATGTTACGACCGCGATATCCTCAGCATATGCTAATACTTTAGTAGAAAACGGGCCAAGAACAATTGGAGTGATAGTAGGGCTCTCAATAAGTTTCAATATCAGGGGATTAATATATACAGCAAATAATAAGGGGGAACAAGGACAGCCTTGCCTAGTACCTCTAGTTATACTAATATCATCAGATTCAGAACCCATCAATTGTATTTTAGCTTTGGGAGATAGGTATATTGATCTTATCGCTTTAATAAATTTAGGGCCGAAATTGTTGAGCTTCATAATTGCCCACAGGAATTTCCACGAGACGCGATCAAACGCCTTTTCGGCATCTAATAGTATCATTGACATTCGGCCCCCCGTGACCGTCATGGCATCAAACAAAGCTATTACCCTAGAAGTATGGTCTGTTGTTCCTTTACCAGGTACAAAGCCATGCTGCCACGGGGAGACGATTTGCTCAATGACACTACTAAGTCTCGTGGCTAACACCTTGGCATATAGTTTGGAATCCGCGTTGATTAATGATATGGGGCGATATGACGTTAGCTGTTGAGGTGATTTCCTTTTTTTGGGAAGACAATTATATTAGTATTATTCCAGGAATCCGGGGTTATCCCGTTCCATTGAATACCTAAAAAAAGATCATGAAATATTGGACCCAGCTGAGAACTCAGAATTTTATATAGGTCTATGGGTAATTTATCAGGACCTGCTGCTTTACCCGAAGCAAGAGCGGTTAAAGATAATAAAACCTCATCTAAGGTGATTTCGCCTTCCAGATCCTGACGTGTAATATTGTCTAATTTTTTTAGACCCTCTGTGTTTTTATAGAATTATTCAGAAACTCATATTCTGTACTTAATAGAGGGATAGAGTCTTCCGTATAAAGATTCTGATAATACTGCTGGAATAAGGCAGTGATCTCATCTGGCTGCGTATACGATTTACCATTATCAGTTATTAATTTTATCTGATTAGAAACATTCTTTTGTCGGGTGTATAATGCCAGCTGCCTCCCCACTTTCTCTCCGTTCTCATAAATATCTCTCCTATGAGCACTGTAGGTTTGAGCTGCTTTTTGGCTAAGGTTGTTGTTTAGCTCATTTTTTAATAGATAACTAAATACATTGACTGTGTAGCATCTACCCCCTGAGAAATAGCTGTGGTATGATCCTCCTCTGCCTTAGCCAAGGCTATCACTTTAGCATTGAAGTCATTCTTATTTAGCTCTCTTGCTCTAGCTTGGTAACTAATGGTCTCGCCCCTAAGGGCAGATTTATAAGAATCCCATACAGTGTTTCTGGAGGCACTAAAACGGTTGATATCAAAAAATTCCTCCGTCCATTTTTTAATGTAGCTAATGTATTCACTGTCGACCAATAGTTTTCGATCGAATGACCATTGTCGAGGTTGCTTTCGATCGCTAACTATTACTGTAAGAACCAAGGCATTATGATCAGATATGATCTTAGGGTATTTAGTTATTACTGCAATAGCCACTAAATCCCTAGTGGAGAAAAAGTAATCTATCCGGACATGTTTTTGGTGTGGGTGGGAGAAGTATGTACATCCTGAGTCCTGCTGATTCTTAACACCCCATATATCAACTAGTCCCAAACTGTTTGTGAGTCTCCTAATAGCCTAACATACTTTAGGTTTGCGTCCTATATAATTCTGCGAATTATAGTTATTTTGATCGTTAAATAGATGTGTTTTTAGAGAGATGTTAAAATCCCCACAAATTACTAGCGAGCCTTGCCAAGTTGCAAGCTCAGCTTCAAGTAATGAGAATATGGTCGGATCATCCTGATTAGAACCATAAATGGTGGAGATAATCAAGCCATTTGCTAATTTCACTATTGCCCATCTACCATGTGGATCAGAAGCAGCACGTATAGGCTGACCAAGATAAGTTTTTGCGAGTATTGCCACCCCTCTTATATTTGATGTTTGGGTAGAGACGGCTATCAAATTATATCCTCTGAGCCTCAGTTGTGATCTTTTTACCCATGGAACATGTGTCTCTTGTAGACATAAAATGTCTACAGGATTAAGTTTTATTAATTCACATAATCGGCGTTGCTTTTCCCTATTCAATAAACCCCCAATATTCCAAGTTTGAATTTTCAGTCTAGCCATTAGCTAATGTATCAGCATAAATAAAAAACTCTCTAATTCTCTCGTTATACTTATCAGTGATCTTTAGCTTCTTCATCATACAGTTGCTTCCTTTATTTATACAGTTTTTAGACTTTACAAAAAAAATGTTACCTTTTGGATCAAGTTCTTTTCCTTTTTTTTTTCTCCCGACCCCCCCCCCCCAAGCTCCACCCACCCCTACAGGCCCCTCCCCCTCTAGGGACCCCCCCCCCACAATTAGTGGGCAATCGGACTCTACCAGAGTCCTGATGATGCTAGCAGTGTAGCACCTGAGCTGCCGTATCCATTTACATAGTGTATTATAGGTTTAAATCTCAAGGAATAGAGAGTTACACAATATATACTAAGCAATATCTCCTTGGAAAAGAGAAGAAAAAAAAAACAAAGAAAGCATAAATATCAAGCATTGTCAAGCAATAATCATTCAATGATATCTATTAAACAAGAGACTCTGAATTCTATATCACAGCATTACAGGCCCCTATTTGTTAATCTCGTCAAGGTAAGCCTTTGCTTTGATTTCAGAGATAAAAAATTTCACCTGCCCTGCCCATACGACCTTTAGTTTGGCGGGGTTATTTAAATAAGCTTGGGCCCCTTTTTCTTGAAAGGGTTTAATTAAGGATCTTAGTCGCCACCGCCTCTCCACTGTAGCATGGCAGAAATCAGGCCTAGTGAAAAAAGAAACCTCATTACAAGTAAGTTTATGATCAGGTCTAGCTTTCTCGGCCACTGATTGTCTCAATAAGAAGTTTCCAAAATAGACTAGGATAGCCCGAGGATAGGGGCCAGGTTTAGCAGGAGGATTGAATGGCATCCTGTGGGCTCGTTGAATCTCAAGTTCCCAGTTCCAATTTATTAAGTCGGGCATAGATTCCTTGAACAGTTTGATCACAAATGCTCGCACATTCTCCCCCTCAATTTTTTCCGGTATTCCCAACAGGCGTAAGTTATTGCGACGCTGGCGATTCTCAAAATCCTCCAGCTTCCATTTCATATCCATTAATTCAGCTTCCTGGAGTTTGATCTTCTCTTCATTTGCTTGAGTCTCATTTTCAGTAGTCATCACCCTTGACTCGATTTCAGTAACCCTTTCGGCAATTGATTTACAGGTTTTAGTCAGATTTTTAACCACCCCTTGTATCTTGCATAGGGCCAGCCTTGATCGTTTGCTATCCTCCTCTGTCTGTTCTCTATGAGCTGCGATGGCCTGTAGAATTGCTTCTACTGCAGTAGAGGGGAGTGTATCTTGATTAGACAAATCCGTACTACAAGGGCCTCCTTGTTTAGTCCTGGACAGAGGTTTAGGTTTGGATTTGATTGTGTTTAATTGCCCTTCCTCCTCTATACTCTCTTCTGGTGAAGTTGTAAACAGAAGGGAATCACCATCTTCATCATATTCCATATCATCTTCATCACACTCAATACTAGAGTTAGCTTTGTCTGATTCACCATCCTCGGTCTCTGCCTCTGCTCCTGTTTCATCAGAAAAGGAGTAAAATACATTCCCTTCTTTTTCAGCTTTAGGAAGGGAAGATCCCTGAGTTGTCGACTCCCCCCTATTTGCCGTATTGCTGTCAGTCAATGGTTGAGGGTCAGCATTTACGTGGCCATGAGTTAAAATATGGTCCCCTAGAGGTATTTCTTCCATTATATTCATTAAGGAGGAGCCCCCAGCTAAACCATCTTGGGGCAGAGTATCTTCCACTACCCCCATTATATTTGCGCCAGACCCACAAAACGACATTGAAAATTTAGTAATTGTATCACTTTGTGTGTTGGGAGAGACGGTAATAGAGTTGGGAGAGGCGATTGGGGCGGTATTAGGATCTATGAGGCCATTAGTGTTAATGCCAACACCACCATTGGTGGCTCTTACAGTACTTACAGTTAAGTTCTCTCCCAGGCTCATCTCCAGGCTCACCACCGGTGTATCTTGAGCAGGGGCAGGATCATTTTCCTCTAGTTGTTGCAGGGGCGGTGACACCTCAGGGGCTCCCCTCGTGTTAAGTGAATTTAGCGAGTGTGCTAGGGTATCCTCTGTACTCCCCCGGTTCACTGAGGCCCCTTGCTTTCTCCTGAGCAAGTCCATAACCGTGTTACCGGGGCTCGCTATCTCATGAGTGCTATTGATTCTCCGCTTAGCGGCTAAAACCTCTTGCCGTGGTAAACATGGGGTTGGTGTCTTCTGAACTTGTTTCCTTGTTTTGGCACTACTTTTAGGGACCGTGGATATATCGCTGCTTTGATTGCCTTCTCCAGACTGCTGCAGCTGTTGTTCCTCCAGCTCCGCCTCACGGAGTGCTCTCGCTGCTTTTGCAAGTCTTGCTCTTGCTGCTGCTGATGAGGCTGACTTAGAAGGCATTTCCAGGGCCAATCTCAAGTTGAAGCAGCAGTCAAACGGCGTCAGGGATGTCAGCTCCGCTAAGTTCAGTAACTCTGCAACTGCCCCTCCCAGCTGTAGACAAAGGCTGTCAATATCAAGTTCCTCGTCGAGGTAGTCGGGACTGTCTTTATTCGACTCCGAATACTTGCTGCACAGCGCCGTCTTCGATGCAGTTTTCCCGTTCTGCTCTGCTTTGAGCTCTGCCCTGAGCTCCGCGGAGTCACCACGCTGATGCAGCCGCTCCCACAAACGCTGCCGCAGCTGCCGAGAGACTGTAATATTTACAACAAGGGGTGACTGTCGGCGTAATCCTGGTGACAGCCCAGCCTAAGAGAATCAACAGCTCTCTACGAGCCGCTGAGTCGGCTGCCGGTAAATCACACTCGTAGAAGGAAGATGGTATGGTAGTATCGAGTGAGCTCATAATGTTTTTTTTGTAACCGGCTCCGACCTCCCACTTCTCCTTAGTTCTTCGGCTCTTCGACTCTACTTGGTAACTTTTCGAGTGAACAAACCTGTATTACCATGGTTACATTTTCGATTAGAAATCCCCGTCTTGAGATTTACTTTCTAAAACGACTTTTTCGCTGCAGTCTTTCAATCACTTTTCCATTGCTGGATGCTCTCTATTCCGTGCATTTCACGGAGCTCAGGCAAAACGCTGCTGTGCAATCTACGGCCAGATCGCCAACCAAATTCCAGATACTCAATTTTTGAAAAACAATTTCATTGACCTGAAATGTAATTCCTTGGCCTGCATTCTTGAGCCTTGCATTTTTCCCATGTTTCTATTTCAGATGGACATTATGCCACTTTTGCAGTTACCATATACAGGCTCCACTTGAAAAAAAAAATCCCAGTCCTGTTCATGGTTTTGATGATGCAGTGCCACATTCATGTAATGATCCATATATGTTTTGCTGTTAGTATGCTACGCTATTTCATTATTGATACACTTGTTTATCTTTCACCTATTTCAAAGTTTTCCTGTTTTCTGCAAAACAGTCTTGTCACTAGACAGAGAGTAATGTTTTAAATGATGGTGCACACATGTGCTACAGAGGGACTAGGTGCAAACTGTTTTCTGAGTTAGATGATTTGTGATCTTTACCTATTGCCTTTGGCATGGTTCAAATTTAATTCTATGATCTTTTAGAAAAATGTATACACCACATTTAGATAACTTTCTTTGATTTATTGCTTGATATGCATAGTGCTACACCAGCTATTTTGTAGGAATGGGGTTATCCTTGTTTTCCTGTTATTACACTTTCACTTTGATTCATCAACTCTTAATTAGAACTGTGGGATTAGTTCCAAGGGTGGTCACCCTAGACTTTATGTTGTCCTGGGAGGTGTGTCTTTTAGTCAGGTTATGTCCTACATCTATTAGTAATAGTTGCCCAGACCTTGAGGACCCTTTGTCATGTTTATTTGTCAGATTTCACCAAATCCTTTCTTAAGTTGACCAAAGTTGGTAGGCCTCATTTAGGCCCATTGTTATTTTCATTTCACAAACATGGCCCTACACCAATAGATTTCAACAGTTATCATTAGAAGTTGAGGCACATTTAGTTCTTAAGTTGACCGAAGTAGGTAGGCCCCATTTAGGCCCTTTGTTATTTTCATTTCACAAACATGGCCCTTCACCAATAGATTTCATGAGTTATCACTAGAAGTTGAGGCACATTTAATTCTTAAGTTGACCGAAGTAGGTAGGCCCCATTTAGGCCCCTTATTGTTTTCATTCCACAAACATATCCCTACATCAATAGATTTCATAAGGTATCACTAGAAGTTGAGGCACATTTAGTTCAAGGGTGCTTTGGTTAGTTTCTGTTGTTATCAGATACATTTCAGCGTTCAGGTCAAGGGTACTTTGATTTGTTTTCAGTTGGTTGTTAGATTTGTATTACCTACATCAAGTTTTAGGTGGAACTTCCTTAAGTTGTCATTTATTTTAGAGAGTCTTTTGGTTTTTGGTTTTGTTGATAGATTATGTTGATGTTTGTTTATTTGTTTGTTGTTGTGTACAGATGTTTGCAAGATAAAGTCAAGGGTGCAGTGTTCTGACATGGTTTTTGGCTCTATTTCGGAGTGATGATGACTTTAAGCTTGCTAACATCTATAATCTGTATTCTTACCTTGTGTTGGCCCTTTTAAGCCCTTTCTTCCAGACCTAGAAGAGGATAGCTGCTTAATATGATGATAGATCCCTTATTCTTGACTCTAATCCATCTATTGCCTATTGGCTTTGACATAATTATGTATCATTTCATTATCCTGCCTATAGTAGAGGGTGGATCCTGTGGTCCTGACTTTATATTACACATTGGTATGGTTTGTGTAGGTACTCTGACAGAGCTAAGGGTTATTTCATCCTTCTCAGGCCTACAAGGCCCAGAACTAGAGAGACTCCATTTTGCTTTCTGTCCCTGCAGAGCTGAGATGCTTGCAGGGTAAAGGTAATGTTTATAGTTAAGCCTGTTGTCTGCTAGGGGAAAACCAGCCAGGACTGGTTCTTAACCGAAGAATGTGTTTGTCTCTTGGGCCCAGACGTAACATGCGGATGGCCACTGCGTTTGCGCAAGTGGCCCTGAAGCTGGCACAGGAATTCAGTGGGAGGCAGCCCTCTGTTGGAAATTTCCATGAGGGAAGAGCATTCTATATTAGTGAAGTGCAGAGGCGGAGTCAGTGAGAAAGAATTGAGTTGGAGGAGCAGAAAGAGTTTGAGCTGGAAAGAGTTTGAGCTGGAAGGAGTTGAGCTGGAGTTGCAGACAGAGTTGAGTTGGATTGGAGCAGAGGAGAGGAGTGGAGTTGCAGAAGGAGTGGAGAATCAGAAAGAGTTGGAGTTGAATTGGAGCAGAGGAGAGGAGTGCAGTTGCAAGAGGAGAAGAGACAGAAGATGCTTGGAACAGAGAGAAGACAGACAGACAGTCAGTGAGCTGGAACTGAAGGAAGCAGTCAGAAGCAGTTACTTATCAGGAGGAGTTGTGAATAGCTGGAGTCTGAAGTAATGCCTTTTGGAAGAGACTGAAGTTATATTGTGGATTAATCTGTGGGAGCAGCTGGAGTGAATTGGACATTAGCCCAGAGACAATGAGACAGAGTGAAAAAGCTAGTGGAGCGAACGGTTATCAGAGCGGCAGAAACAATTAGACTGAAGTTGGAAGGTGGAGAGAGTTCGTGGGGGAGAGGAATCCAGTGCAGAGTGATCAGCGCAGATGTGTGTCCAAGAGTGCAGGAGAGGATCTAAGACGAGCTAAGGCACAGACGAGAGAGGAGCCCAGATGACAGCTAGAGCAAGACCTCACACTCCTTAGGTGATATTGTTCTTTACTCTTCAAATATTAACCTTGTCCTTATACTGTATGTCTAATCCTTTTTCTTTCAGCGGTGTGTTACAGTTCCTATTAGTTACAGAGACCCCGCAGATTTGTGTATGTGTCTATTCCCATTTTATTGTTATTGTAATAAAGATACCCCAGTTCTTAGTGAACCAGTGTGCATGTATTGTTCTTAAGATAGAGCTAACCTTTCTTCAAAAGGAAATAGGCGCGCTTAAATCAGGGAATAACCTTTGCATACAGTGTGTGTCTCTTGTTCTTAAAGCGCAGGTAACCTTTCCTTCTAGTCAGGTGTTACAACCAGAACAGATGCTGCCCCTGATCAGGTAAGTAGCCACTGAATAATTAGGGAGAGAGAGGAGCCATTGAGCTAGGGAAATAGTTACACACTAAGTAATTCGGCCATTCCATAATATTATTGTAGTAGTGAACCTCTAGTGAATAGTGAGAGAAACTTCCCAACATAGAGAGAGAGAGAGAGCTGAAGGTATTCATAGGAAAGTGATTGTCGTTGGTAAGCGGCGTTAATGAGAACACCAGGTGGGACACTGGTGCATAGATCCGCCGGATTGCGGATTGGGCTGTGAGCGAGAGAACACTGGGGGGAACACCAGTGCTTAGGTCCGCCAGATTGTGGACCGGATTGTGAGGAAGAGAGCACTAGGGCTGCAGCCTAGTGTGTAGGCACGCAGGATTGCGACTTGCCGAGTGAGCACTGATTGTGGTCAGTGTGTAATGGTAAATAATCAGAACTGCCCCAGGGTAGATTAGTCTGGACCCATGTGGTCGCGAGACTACGAGGTATGAGCGTGGTGTAGGACATGGACGTCCTTAGTAAACAGTGAGTATTCCTAGTAATCCCTATAGATTTAGTGGTGTTTCTGATGATATGAGCTTGTATATTGCGAGTTCCTCATACTCAGGTAGGTACCCAGGTGCCTGGACAGATGGGTCCTGAGGAGGGAGGTGGTTACGTTCCGGCGGGGTTGGAGGTGCTCTGAGGAGCTGATCCTATCTGGTTCGAGAATCCGGTTGTTACAAGGGCCAACTGAGAGAAAGGACCCAGGAGAGTGCAGGATGGGTCTCAGTTTCACAGGACCATCCTGTTCCCCCAGGTCCGCCAGCTATAGTGCTTCACCTGGCTCTCACCCCGGGCTTTTGCTTGGATGGTGAGGTCTACGTGGTGTGAGGGTTGGTCCTTATGTATTTATCTCGCTGGTGAGGCTACCCTATTTCAACTTGTCCCAGTATTTGGCGAGTGAATTCCTGACGTCAAGCAGGGTGAATTTGCTCCACCCCTGTGGATCCGTGGGGGGGGGGGGGGGGGGGGGGGAGTCCGCAAGGAGAAAACTCCAGGTGTAGGTCTGTGGAGTACACTTTGTTACTTCAGAGTGGACGCAAACACACTTCTCATCCCACCGCTAGACACCAATTATGTTAGACCTGGGGTTTCCAAGTCACATAGGGTAGCTTGGCACTAAGTAGGAAGGCCTAACTCAAAGGTACATGTGTTAAGTTTGCGTCACACCCTTTAGTAACATAACGTCCTTTCACTCAAAAATAAGGACACTACACCAGTCTTTGGAAAAATACGAATTGTTTTATAAAAATTTTATGTAGTTCTGTTTTGTTTACTTTTTAGCAGTGTTACACGTATAGTTCTGCTTTAGTTCATTAACAAATGCACAATCGCATATCTAGCATTAAAATCAGCACAGTATGGTACACAACTTTTGTTGAGGTAATTAGTGACATTGGAGGTTCCTTGTAATCATACACGATGATGCTTTACCCCAGAAGATTCAGTGCTATACTTGGGAGGAAAATACAGGTTTCAGTCACTTTCCAACACTTAACTCACTAGAACTGGGATTCACAGTGTGGTGTCTGGACTTAAACAAGCCTGGTATTTCAATAACTCACCCAGCCATAAAGCTGGGTCCACACCACCAATGTATTCACAGTTTGTTCCAATGACTCTCCTGGTTATTTAACGATTTCTGAGAGCAAGAATCCCTTCTCAACTCAGATTTCCCTTTTCCTAGTACAGCTCTGCGAACCTGGCAGTAAATCAAATCCCCCCCCCTCCCCGTAATGGCTGTAAATTCAGGTAACCCCGCTTTACTGAAACAGTCTTGAAGGCCCTCAGTTGCACTTCTTCTGAAGTAATGCCAGAAGCGCTAACTGAAAGCCGGAGATTGTCCCAGGCTTCACTGTCTGATTCACCAACCACGGACCGATAGGCTACTCGGTCTCACCTCTCTCGTTTCCCTCCGGAGGCAGCCACAAGGCCCACTCAGCCCAGGGCCCCCCCCTCTCCTTCCACTTCCTAGTCTTACCGGGCTCCCTTAAGATCGTCCCGGTCAGCTCACTTGTAAGCGCGGCCTCTTTCGAACACGTCGCAGCTGTTCACAGGAGTTTCCTGGCTCTGGCACGGCAGATCCCTCTCAGCGCGCCAAGCCAGGGCTTCCTCGCCTCTCTCTCCCGTCACTTCCTCCAGCTCCGTCTGAAGAGAGGGAGACTGCTTTCGTGGGACAACCTCTTATGGACTCCGCCCCCTCCTCAGCTCTCACGCATCGGCTCCGACTGGCTTCCGCGGCTCCGTCCTCGATGTCGGGCTGCACAGCCGTTGGTCTACCGGTCCTCCCCACGGATTCTCCTCAGCGGGATGCCTGCAACGAGATGGCCGGACTTCCCAAAGCCGTTATCACGGCTCGCAGGTTGGTCTTGCTTCCCGGACCCTTTTTCCTCAGACGGTTCTCAGGCTCAGCGACAGAGTCCTCACTAGTTTCTTTCCTGCCTCTTCCTGGCTCCCTGAAGATTTCACTGGAGGGGACACAGGGGAGAAGGGACTCCCAATCAGACTCTTCTCCCAAGGAGGGTTCCCTCGCTAGCTGCCCACAGTTCTCCGCTAGAACTTTAGGGATATACCTGGCAAGCACTGCGAAGTTTAGGAAGTTAGAGGCAAATTCCCCCAGGGTCTGGCTTAGTCGATAGAAGGGGGGCACGTCAACCAATAGCGCAGCCGGCCCAAAGGACGATCTTTACACTAGAAGTGCGCCTTCCTCCCCACACTAACGCTTCACTCCTTCCCTAGTTCTCCCAAATTCTCTGGTCACACACAAAAATGGCTGCCCAGCATTCCGCCTTATATACGCTGACCCAGGAGGGTCCAGAAGGGTCCAGAGGGTTCTGGAACGTTCCTATGCTAACCTATGGGTCCAGACTCTAAGGTGGCAGTTGTGGCAGTTAATAGCCACCATTTTGTGTATTCCCCACTTTCTTAGTTAGAAAAGGCACTTAGGCCTCAGGAAAAAGGACTATGAGGGCAAAAGAGCATCTAACCCCTAGGTCAATACCTCAAAAATCCAGTGGACATAAAAAGATAAAAAGGTTTGAGGGGCAAAAAGGGGACAAAATAAATAATTAATTAGGAGGGACTACCCAAAGGGCAGACAGGTCTAACAATATGAATAGCCAGAGGGTGTGATATCAGCCAGTACAGGAGCTTGCCATTCTTATCTCCTGAGTCATAGACACGGCTGTAGAAGACCTCCAGAGTTGCTTAGCCGATTCTAGGGAGACATGACAAATGTATGTGTAGGAGCTCCAGCTGGCGGTACTCAGTGTCGCCTTCAGTTGCGCCTGTGGCTTGCTCCAGTCGGAGCACACAAGTCTGCGAGTGAGAGAGATACTCTTCACGAGCCTGGTATTTGATTTTAATATATCCTTTAGCAAAGCCTCTCAGAGTGGCTTTACCGGCCGCCCCCAACAACGTGACCGGTGAACTGACCTTGCCCTCATTATGTTGGAAGTAGTGCCTAAGCTTCTCCTTTAAAGTTGTTCTATAATCCTTGTCTTGAAGGAACCAGGTGTTAACTCACCATATGGGGCGGAGAGCGCTAGTGGGGCTCCCCAGGTGAAGTAGTAGGGGTGAATCGTCAGAGATTTCTCGGGCGAGTGTTTGAACATTCGCAACCAGGTGACATTCCGGGATGGGCATAAAAACATATCAATATGCGAATGGATATGATAAGCAGCAGAGGTGTGAGTATATTGACAGAGACGGGGATTCTATGTTCTCCACACATCGCATAGACCCATTTTAGAGGTCCACTCCGAGAGCTGCTTGGCGCCCATACCCCAGTGATGGGAGCAGGCCAGGGTCATGACTGCATTGAAGTCGCCTCTGATCACTGTCGGTCCCAGAGGAAGGACAACAGCAAAACTGTTAGATCACAGAGGGAGGGATGACAGCAAAACGGTGAGATCACAGAGGCAGGGCTCGAGGGCTGCTGGGGGGTATATAAACTGAGACCAGGTTCAGAGCACATCCCCGATTTTCCCCTAAAGAGCAAGGAAGTGTCCCTTGGGATCTTGAATATCTTGAGTGACCACAAAAGGAATGGAATAGCAGAGAAGAATTGCCACCCATCGAGAGCCTGGCGTGAATCCAGCATGGAACACCCTGTCATACCCTTCCCGTGCTAGAAATGGGCAGGGATTACCTAGGAGATGAGTTTCCTGTTACATGAGGGCGCTAGGGAGAGATCGCTGCAAATACCCAAGGACTGCTGCACATTTCACCCAATCTAAAAGCACATTGATATTCCAGGAGAGAAAGAGAAGGAGCTCCAGGTCAAAGTGGGTTGACCCCATAGCTGTTATTGATAGAGAGACTGTGAATGAGTGTCTGGGGTGTCCGTGGACCCAGGTGTACCAGATCTTTGGGCTGGGAGTAGTGGTGTCTTCTTTGTCTACTTTCTGTGGGTGAGTGGTACAAAAGTGTTGTGGTGAGTGCCATGGACAACTGGAAAAAAGACACGAAAATAAAAACGAACTCCCAAACAATCCCCCCATACTTCTTCCCTTGGAGCATCTGTCACCCTAACAGTAGGAACAACAACAAAAAGCAACCAGTGTGATTTGAGGACAGAGTGACGGACCCCTCCATGTTGTGGAGTTTCAGGAGTCCTGGGTTGATTATGCTTGTCCATGTGGGCGTGAGGCCCAGTTTGCTACTTCCCAGAACTTCATCTCATATTACTGGACTTCAGGAGAGATCTGTCTCCTGATCTGTCCATCTGTGGAGTAATTAATGATTGTGAAACTAGTGAACCTCTAGTTTCATCCCTTTTGGGCACACATTATCGTTGTCTTTCCGATAGAAAAAGACTTCCACTCTGTTTTTGAATTGTTCATAAGTATCTTTTTTTAATTCATTTTACGGTTTATGATTCTTCTTTTAAACATCAAATCATTATCATATAGGTTTAGGTTTTAACCTCATAAGCATCAGGCAATGTCGTTTTCAAAACATCCAATGCATTTCGGGCAGTGTTGATATGCCCTTCATCAGGGAACAGACACTGTAAAAATAGTATAATATCAATTAGGGTACTGATTTCTATACGGTATTGATCACAAAAAATGCAAAACATATATTAATTAGTACATGCACTCCGTTAAAACATTTATATATATGCGTATATATACAGTTCAACTCATAGTCACAAAAGGTTGCTGTGTATATGCATGCAAGCCTGTATCAGTAATGTTAGAACAAGAAATGGTGTGTCACTTACAAGCCTTTCCTCGCGAGTGTGTAGGTGAATCTGTAAAAAAACGTAAGGAGTACAGTCAGCGGTGCTATGTGTGCGTTTTAATAAAAGGTTGAGAATTCAACCGTCTATGTCGGCTATGGAGACTAACCTGTGGTATCGGTTTGGCGTGCTTCGGTCGGTTAGTATCCTTCTAAACGACGGTACGGAAAAAGTCTGGCCGCGCTTTTCTGCGTTCAAAAAAAGTTCTGGTCATGTGACCATGGAGATAGACGATAGACTATCAATGTCTTGGTTGGAAAGTTATGGGTTTGTGTGTGGAGTTCAATGGTAATTCGTGTATGTTAGAATGAAGTTCTGATAAGGAAATAAGTTTAAATGGAAAAACGAATAAATCAGAACTAAAGTTAGGTGGTCAAAAAAATTCAGAAAAACCCAAACGGGACTAAAGTACCCCATAGTGGGCTCGAACTGTTGGTTCGAGTACATATAACTGTTTGTAACTATGTTCTTAGAATTAATCAGTGTTCGAAAATGTTTGAAGACATATCAATGTGGTGGTGTTGTGAGTGTTGAGTATTGTGACACGCCTTCTGGTGTTTGCGATGTATCTGTGTGAACAGTCACAGAATTAACACAGAATAGACAAGGTAAGGTCGTAAGAGCAATTGTTACAGATAACATGACAGTTCGATTCTATCATTTGAAGCCAATCGGCTTTTGGGTGGAAAGTCTTTGTATCCAAAAGTTCTCTCTTCTTAGAAAATGTTTTATATTATCTCTTCCCTCAATTTTCTGTACTGTTTCAATAATGACAAACTTTATCTGTGAAATGTTGTGTTGTTCTTCCACAAAATGCGCTGACAAAGCTGATTTGGTGTTTTTCATTCGTATATTAGATTTGTGTTCTGTTAGTCGTACTTTGATGCGCCTTTCTGTCTTGCCCAGGTACATTTTCTACATGGACATCTTATTGCATAAATCAAGTTGCTGGTGTCACATGTTGCGTTTACCTTGAGTTTGATAGGATAACCCTTCATTGGGTGATTGATTGAATTTCCCCTGATTATGCTGTTGCAATTGCCACAGTTCAGACAAGGTTTGGTTCCAGAGAATTCTGTGATCTTCGGTGGTTTGTTCGGAAGAATTTCACCCAAATTATTTGCTCGTGTGAATGCAAATATTGGAGGAAGGTTGAAAATTTGTTTAAAGTCGGGTTCAATGTTTAGCAACGACCAGTGTTTCAAAATGATAGTTTTAAATTTTCTGCTTGATGTTGAAAATTTCGAAACCACTACTGTCCGTGTTTGTTCTAGTTTGGCTCTAGGTGTTAAGAGTTTCATTCTTGAGAGCTTGTCAATCCTTCCTCTTGATTCCTCGATCAATGTTTGGGGGTACCCTCTGTTGATGAATTTATTAGCTGTTTCATTTATTCTTTTCTTAAGGGTGTTCTCGTCTGAGGTGATCCTTTTTACTCTGGCCATCTGTGGAGTAAAACATTGTCTCTAAGGTGTCTCCTCTCATGTCTCCAGCTCCCACACGAGACTGCGAGGTCTCGTTTCCACAGGAGATTCAGATGTGCTCCTAACGGCTACTCTGGCCAACGAAAACGCTTTTCTTCAGGCATTGCATACCCACTGGGAACAGGAGCATCTCCTTTCAGGTTTAGCAGCTTTTTCCATTGTGGTACTGGGATGCACCTGCGTGGGGGAAAGTAAGCAGTGCTGCACAGGGCAAGAGGACGCTCCTCCATGGTCCAGGTCTGTGCCAGTTCAGGGGAGTCATAAAAGTTGCTTTTATTGTTGAGGATCAATCTGAGACGGGCCAGGAACAGGAGCTGAGATGAGAGAGGTTGAGAGCTAGTAACCTTTGCTTAACTGCATTGTAGGAGCGTCGCTGCGCCTGCACATCCCTAGTATAATCAGGGAATATAATCACCTTGCTTCCTTGACATGAGAGGTTAGGATGGGAGTGTGCCTCCTGCAGAATGGCGTCGCTATCTTTAAACTTGATGACACGTGATATAATTGGTCTGTGCAGGGCTCCTGGTGGCGGTTTAGGCATCAGAGTGTGATAGGCCAGTTCTACAACAAACCATGGTGAGAGGCGATCAGAAGGCATCCATGTCTTGCGCCAGGTCTCCATTAAGGTTGCAGCTTGAGAAGGGTTTGCGCCTTCCGGGATACCCACAAAATGAAGATTGTTCCGGCAGGAACGATTTCCAGCATTCTCAGCCCGCCTATGGAGCTCAGCTGTGTGGGACAAAAGCTGTGTTACCCGATCTTTTATTGTTCCTACATCACCTTCAACAGTGGACATGCAGGACTCGGCCTCTGAGATCCTCGCTGTGGCGTTGCAGAGATCTCGTGAGGTGTGTATCCCTTGAAGGATGGTGGCGAGATCACCCTCTGGTAGAGGGGTCTTGGGTGGAGCAACGCCACCAATGACGACGCTGCCTATTGTGTACTGCTCCATGCAGGTTTGCGAGAGGAGAGGTTTCACTGCTCTGTCTTTACCCATGATTGGCTGCACTCTCCCCACCCATTTCAAGTGAGGGGGGATAGTCAGATTAAGGTTGGCGAAAGCTAGAGGTCCAGGGATGGCAGGAGTCACCGCTGGTTGTACTCCTCCAGCTCCTCTCAGGACTCTCCTCGAGATCCTCTCCCTAGAGCAGGGCCAACTGAGAGAAAGGACCCAGGAGAGTGCAGGAGGGGTCTCAGTTTCACAGGACCGTCCTGTTCCTCCAGGTCCGCCAGCCATAGTGCTTCACCTGGCTCTCACCCCGGGCTATTGCTTGGATGGTGAGGTCTACGTGGTTTGAGGGTTGGTCCTTATGTATTTATCACGCTGGTGAGGCTCCCCTATTTCAACTTGTCCCAGTATTTGGCGAGTGAATTCCTGACGTCAAGCAGGGGGAATTTGCTCCACCCAGTGGATCCGGGGGGGGGGGGGGGTGGTCACGACTGCCACCACCTCCAGCATGCTTTTATGGGGGCCCGGAGGGGGATCCACCCGGGTAGCACTCCCTTGGGCCCAGCTGCGGAAACGGGCAATTGTTTCATATCGAAGAGTGGGATTCAGCCCCCTCTGTTTGTACCATTATTGATGACCTCCTCCAGTCAGATCTAGAGCCCACGGGGCCAGGGGGCTCAAAAGAGGGCAAAGTAGGCCCAGCAGGTGAGAGACTGCAGCTTGGCCTCTCTACTCCCTTAGCTGTTCACACCTGTCGGGGTGTCTACTCCTCATTGCCACAACTCAGGGCCAGGGTCTCGTGTCCACAGTTACCCTTCAAGCCCATATCTACTTGTAACAGCAAGGGCCCAGTTCCACTCTCTGGCCCCCCTCACACCTCTTCACCCGGTGGGACAACAGCCATGGATAGTGGGTCTCTCGAGCGCAGTCCCAGTCATACATTGCATGGGACCTCACATGTCTGTCTATGTCTAGGGACCCTGGTTGGACAGGCAGAACCAGTCTCCTGGGAGCTGAAGGGCCCGCAACCCAGTGGGAGACCTCTCTACCTTTTCGGTATAATGGCAGGCAGCAGCAGGTCAGTTTCAAAAAGCTTGGAAGGAGAGAGAGCTCCGGCTCAGCTACTCGGATCTCCCACCCGTTCCCATCTGCCGGGCTGTTTCTTTCTCTGCGCCTCACCTCCAGACCGGGCCCCAATTCTCAGTTTAATTGATGCCCCCACTCCCTTACACTCATGAGGGCCCGGCTCTGACTTCCGTTCATCCCACACTTCCTAAAATGGTGAGGCACTGGCCACGAGCATCGGATCCCTCGAGTGCGGCCCCAGTCCATCTCCCGGGGCCCTCTGTGTGTCCACCTCCGTCTGAGGGCCCCGGTCAGACCAGTAGAACCAGCTTCCTGAGCGCTGTGGGATCCACAGACTGTCAGGGGACCACTCCTTGTCATAAACACAACAAGGAAGGAGAGGGTCCTAGGGACAGTTTAATGACCCAACAATGCTACTATCCCTACGTAAACAGTTAAACCAACAAACAGTAGCAAGAAGTCAAACAATAAGCAAAAAAAGGCTAATTACTATGTAGAGGTGAAGGAGAAGCTTAACTCATAATGTGTGCTACTAAAGTCACGCATAGGGTATCCCTTCTTTGTGAAAAGATTCCCATCAGTCACCACTCGAATCCGCCCTTCATCATCTGGGATCCTTCACACCATGAAGGTAGAATAGTATGCCCACGGCGGACTGGCAGATGTAAAAGCCTAGACCTACTAGTGGGACCCAGTGATCTAAATTAGAATGGTATATCCTAAGGTAACTGAAAAGCAGTGCACTAAATGTGAAGTAAAGTGAGTGAATACAGACTTGACAAAGGGGTTGAATAATATAAACCCCAGAGTAATACCTGTAAAAACGATGTTAGCAACAAAAACTGCTCCACCATGTTCCACTCCCTCTATAAAATCCAACCATGTTGGGAAAAAGCCAACTTGTCTTTTACCGAAAAAAGTTCAGACACCACCTTTGCTGAAGAAGAAGCTTGATCCTAAAGTTCAACCTCCTAAAGTTCAACCTCCAATTGAAGTAAACGATCAAAGGGGTGATAACTTGATACTAGAAGAAAAGGCAGAACCCCCGCAAAATAAGGTTACTAAGGATAATAGGGCTGGCAGTCGCATAGAATAGTTGATCTACCACCAGAAGCTGCCCCTTATGCGATTGTTATGGCGGGTGTCCCTGAATTCCCTTTAGGTACTAGGGAAGATCACCGAGCCTTAAGAAACAAAGTCACTTATTGGCTACGTAACAACAGACCTTTGCCTGTTCATATTAATGGGGAAATTTTAAGTGTCAGGCGCTCAATCTGGGTGGGCTCAAGACCTAAAGACAAGAAAGGGGATGTAATTATCGTAAATTTTAAAGATCATAGGGCTATTAGGCACATCGGGGACTGGTATGATTCAAGAAGTAGCGACTCCATCTCTACTCATTACCTTAGCTACTTCTATCCATACCGCCCAGTTCAACAACTTAAAAATTGGGAAGCAGAAAGGCAGTCCGCTAACAGGTTTAGATTTAACCATCATGGTTATAGTCAGACTCCTTTTTCTCAACCATACAGATCATTTAATTTCCATCCTAGGCAGTTTTATCCACAAACTCCAGGCCCTAATTTTGAAAATAATTACTTCGGGGACAATAGAGGTTTGGCTCTACCAGATTATAACATACCAACCAACAATAGGTTTGATGTTTTTTCTGGCCTTGAATATGTGGATTGACACAAGAAGGATACTCGCCAAATCAAAATATTAGGACTAGGGGAGTGCATTGATGAAATCAAGGGGAATGGAAAAGAGCAGAAGCTATGGGAGGGCAATGAGGATACTGTACAAGCAGAAACTGTCCCTATAGAGAATCAGGGTGATATTGAAGAGGATTGTTGCAAGACCTCGTGTAACCCTGATTTAATAGAGGGGAACAATGGTAGAGGAGATAGTTCCCCGTTGCATGAAAGGGTTCTGGGTAATGCCTTGGGGGATCTCGTAGTAAATGACAATAGGAAATCCTGTGCACTCCTATTTTGGAATGTGGCAGGATTAAGGCAGAAAATCAAAAATCCATCTTGGGAAACTGTTATAAAGGGGTGTGATATTCTGGCACTTCAAGAAACTTGGTCTATTGATCCTGTGTATATAAATGGCTATAGAAGGGGGCGTGGTTTGGACGCCGATGGCGGCGGTCGTCTGAAAGCTCGGCTCCGAGACCGAGCCCGCAATTATCCTGAATTCCGAGGGACTCGAGCGCCCCAAACCCCCCAAACTGAAGAGCGCGGTGGGGCTGACTCGGGGGACACCTGAAGAACCCCGGGAAATAACTGGCCGGGAGAGAAATCGGAGCTGCGAAGTGAGCGGAGCGGAGCTCAAGATGGCGCCCGCTCCATCCTTGTAGGCCCGGAAGGAACCACGGACCTGGGGAGATCACCGTCTCTGAGCTCATCCTCTCGACACTTTTCCCTTTGAAAGGAGTGGCGCTGGGTCCGGCTGCCCGAGGGGCCACGGACCCTCCCGGACGACTTCTGCCGAGATCGCTGATCAGTCTGTCGGCGCTGTGGAGGCCCTGAGTGCCGGAGGGCATGGCTGGAGGCGCCAGGCTGCCCGGAGCGGAGCGGACTTACTCCGTCTCCATCCTGAAGCTAACAGCGAGCGTGCTCGGCGCCATAGAGTCCGGAACCCCTCGGGTCCTGCGGGACATAGAGAGAGGCTGAACAGCACTCGGATAGACTGCCGGAGGTTCGCCGAGATCGGTGGTTGAAGACCGAGGCCTGACCCGAGTTCGGCGGGGCAACACTACCTGGCGGCGATCACTCCTTCTTACCCCCCTCTGCTTGCTCACGGAGACGAGGTCGCGGCTAACCATTGGACGCCCGACTGGTGGGGGAACCCCGCGCCACTACGCTGGGTACGGTTAACGGCCTCCGGCGACACAGACCCACACCCGGCACCCAAAGACATTTTGCTGAAACCCCTTCCTGGCTGGCCGTTTGTTGAATTCCCCACCGCAGGGCACGGCCATCATGGGGAAGCCAAAGGGAGCTAAAGGCAGCACTCAGGCCGTCTCGGACACGAAGGCTCCTGATGACCGACAGGACCCGGAGAGATCCGGGGGCCCTCACCTACAGCAACAATTTGATAGGATCCTGGAGGCGATCGCAGATACACGATCGGCCTTACAACAAGACATTGCTCAGGTCGCGACGAGTCTGGGCCTGCTCAGAGCGGACCATGGTAAGCTCTCAGACAGGGTCAAAGAGGTGGAGAGCTCGGTGGGAATCTTGGAGCCCGCGCAAAAGACCCTGGCCGCTACCATGAAAGCTGCCCTATCCCGGGTTGGGGACTTGGAGAGACGAGCGGAGGACGCAGAAGGGTGTAACAGGAGGAATAACATCCGTGTGGTGGGCCTACCGGAGAAGATTGAAAATGGCGACATGGTGGCCTATCTAGAGAATTGGCTCCGGACTGTGGTGGCGCCTGAGGGGCTCTACTCCTTCTACACCTTGGAGCGGGCACACAGGGTACCGGCCAAGCCTCCACAACAGGGCCGATCTCCGTGCCCGGTGGTGGCGTGACTACTGCACTTCCGGGACAGAGATCTCCTCCTCAACGCCGCCAGGCACAACGGACCGTACCAGGAGGAAAACAGTCAAGTGAACATTTTTCCAGACTACACCTACGAGACCCAGCGAAAGCGGGCCTCCTTCCTGGCGATCAAACGAGAGTTGCGGAGCGAGGGCATTTAGTACTCCCTGCTGTTTCCGGCGAAACTCCGCATCATCCTAGATGGCACGACCAAATTCTTCGAAAACCCGGAGGATGTATGCAGTTGGCTTGAGTTATACAGAGCTGGCAAAGATGGCTTTGGTTCCTCCTTCCAATCCACATCGGAGGCTGGGCGTCAGCGGAGATCTAAGAGACTTCGGAGCCGCCGTGGCAGACCGGGCAGACCCTCGACGGTGAAGACCGCGGCCGAGCGGCGAGGGGTGTTGGAGATGGTTTCCAACTTGTCCGGCTCCCAGGGCGGACCCAGACTCGGAACCTGGCGGAGGTGGGGGCCAATCGGACACAGAGGACTCTGAGACTGACAGTGTGAACTTACCTGTGATTACCCCCGACTCGGCAGAGGGCCTACTAGATGGGCAGGGATAAACTCGGGTGAGCTGGTTCCAGTTGGGTGAGAGGTGTGGCGGAGGGTGGGGGGGACCCTGACGGGAGCTGCTAGACCATTGATTACCGGGTGAGTTGGGGTAGCTCCTTCTTCCCGATCTCCATGATCTGGAGCTCGGTCAAGTCTCGGCAGCATTGAGACACAGTGACCCCCTATCGGCGCTCGACCCCCACTCAGCCCTTAAGGCATACCTGCGGTGGCTACCGTCAGGTTAGTTGGGGAGGGGGGGCTTTCTGAGGGTACTGTTTGGATGGGAACTAGATGGTACTATTTGGGACCTATTTTGGGGAGGGTGGGGGGAGTGTGAGGCAGGGGGAAGTTCTGTTGTTGTTGGGGGGGGAGACCGCCATTGGTGTGAAGCTAATTGTAAAACTTTATATCTGAGCAAAGCTGGGGGAAACTAGATGAGACACCATGGGACAATGGCTGATTTCACTAATTTGAAATGTATCACTTGGAATGTGCGAGGCCTTCACACCATGTCCAGGCGGCATAAGACCCACGCTTACCTAGTGCGCAGAGGGGTACAGATTGCGCTGCTACAGGAGACACACCTTACTAAGTCAGAAGGATTGGCGCTGCAGCGTAGATGGAGAGGACAGGTATACAACACGACATACTCAGCTTACGCGAGAGGGGTGTTGATCTGGGTGCGAGCCGGGGTACCCCTATAGGTTACTAAATCCATGGTAGATCCGGAGGGACGATACGTGGCAATTTCGGGCACATTGGGGGGTAGAGCTCTGAACATTTGTTGCATTCATGCGCCTAACGTGGACCAACTCACGCTCTTGACCGCGCTGTCGGGCTCCCGAGCCCATTTCCTATTGGGTTCCCTCTTGATGGGAGGAGACTTTAATTCGGTGGTGGACGTTGAGCTCGACCTGTTGCGTTCTAATCTAGGACCCTGATCGATACTGTGACCTTATGCCCCTATTCGGCTATAAATCCATTTATTCCCTATATTGGCATAACCGTTCAAGTGCAATATTCAGAAACTCGTCTCTGGCCTCACACGAACAGAGCCACATTCCAGAATAGCTTTCTCTGCCACTTCCTTTGCAACCAATTAGTGCAATGACACAGCAGAAGTTACTATCTGAGATTCCTAGATTAACACTCCGAGTTCTTCAACAAGATAAAAACTTAGCAACCTGGAAATCCCCGCTTGCTGTGTTTTGATTAGTAATAGAACTCTAATGAGCACTGATAGATGATCACTTCCTAGTGACATCTTTATTGACGTCTTATGTCCAAAAACCTACGTCAAACAAGGCACCTTTCAGGTATAAATATTACCAATGTTGCCTTAAGCAAACGTTGTTGTTTTCGCTGCTGCAGCTGTTTTGCTGTTGTGTTGCTGAAGCTGATGCTGCCAGCTATCTCGCTGCTGCTGAAGAAGCTGTCATGCTGATGATACCATAGCTGCTATCGCTAATGCTATCGCTGCTAACTAGCGAACGATGGTGTGGTGAACTTAGGAGCTGAACAGCCGTCCCCTGCAAAGAGCCCAGCAGATGCAAGCTGCCCGCGGACGCTGCCCCTCCTCCTCCTCCTCGACGCGCTGAGAAGAGACGCTGTCTTTCTCCTACAGAGAAATCCAGCTCCGGCGTTTCTAGTCTACCCTTGCGGGTGACTGGGATATCGACCCCCTGAAGGAGATACCAGACCTCCATCATTCTATTCCAGAGGTATGGTGTTGACTAAACCCTTAGAGAGAATTCTTGAAGCAAACCTTGGCAAAACCAACTTAAACTAAAGCTACTTACTTACTCCCCTCCCAAGTATTAGGCTTAGGTCAGGTACACTGGGGTAGGCGTAGTTAGAAGCACCAGTTGAGTATTTTAGCCTAATGTATATATGAATGTATATATGTTTTATTCATTTTTAACCATTGTATGGCTAAGAAACCATATCAATGCTTTTACAGTATTATTTCGCAATACTCATCTTACTGTACGTACTTTTTATAATAACAAGTCTTGCAATTGTGGCAATTCATTTCTCTTGTATGAGAAGAAAGACTGTTCAATAAATGTTACCCTTTATTGACAACGCCCGTCTCTCTATTCTCTACATATTGTGAAAGTAATCTGCACCAACCTGACTGAGTAAAATAACTGTCTATTGTTTCACACGACCCTAGAGATTGACTCTTGATCTGAGGAGCAAAGTTGTCATGTTGCACGGTTGTTGGAAAACTGAATCCCTTCTTGGCTGTGCCAGGGAAGCTGATCACTTCCTATTCAGTCAAGAAAGTTTCCAGTGACCTCTGAGCTAGTTGGTAACAACCCCAATTAAGTTTAACATAGTCAGTAAGCATGGGCGAATTTTGCGAATCTCGCGTTCGCGAATTTTGCGGATTTGCAAACTCGCAATCCGCAAAATCCGCGAATTCTCGCGAATTTGCGGATTTTTTTTGTGTGTTTGCGCGCGTTTCTGCCAGTTCGCGAGGGTTTTGTACAATGTCGCAAATTGCGAACTTACCTGTCGGGTCGCAAGTTTCGCGAACTTGTTGTTTCTACGTGTCCAGCCTGTTTGGGACACTCTTCTTCATCACTGCCACTCTCTGTCACCACTGCCACTCTCTGACTACTCATGCCACCCTCTGGCCCACCCATGCCACCCTCTGTTTCATCACAGCACCCTCTGGTTGTCCAGTCAGTGTACATTATTGTGGCAACGCAAGCACACCTTCCCTGCCTCAAGTGACCTGAATTAATTTGGGGCTGATTAATGTGTCACAGAATATTTTTTTAGCTGGCACCTGCTTCCTTAGTGCTTCCTGATTAGTGATCTTTTGAACTTGCTAAGTGCTTTCATTGTTGCAAAATTAGTTACAACACCTGCCCTGCCCCAACTGACAATAATGAATTAGGGGCTGATTAATGGATTTGAACCTCCAGCCTGGCTCCTGCTTGTCTCCCTTAGCTGTAATTCAGGACCTTTGTGGCATATGTGTAACTATTCTGAGGTTCAGAGCAGGGTCACATAATAGTTGCAACTGGCAACTGAACTCTGGAGGGGCCCCTCAGGAAGCACTACAGGAAATGGCTACTAATGATGAGCCTGAACTTTTGAACCTGGTAAGTAGTTTCAGTTTTGCTAAGATCGTATTTCTGCAATTTTGCACTTATTCGCGGGGCGCGAAGTTGTACTGGGAAGCCGCGAACTCACGCGAACAGTGCGAGCAGTGCGAGCAAAATCCGCTGCTCGCGGATTTGCGGATTTTGCGGGAGATTCGCGAATCTCGCGGATTGCGAATTTACCGAAAATCCGCAAAATCCGCGAGCGAAACGGATTTTCCGCCCATGCTTAATAGTCAGTGGAGGCCTGGAAGATCCGCACTTCTACGTCGATACTACTGTTTATGTTATTCCAATGCGCAGGGCCTATTGGGAAAATAGGAACTACACTACATGGCGCCCAACGTTTGGTAAGGCGATAAACTAACGCAAGACGTTAGAGTAACTCAGTCGTGCATATTTCACACAGACCCCTTTCTTCCGTAAATACTCCAATAGACTTCTGGAGTGGGTGAAAAGTTAAAATCCGCCCGAACTCAGTAGGAAAAGATTCCTATGTAAAGCTCTGGTTTATTCAACGTTGAAGGATACAGTGTTCCATAATATTGTGCACCTAATCTTTGTCTCCTTGGAGACCTACTCTGCAAAGCCTGCATTTATAAAATGTCAGACAGTGAAGAAGAAAGGGAAGCAGCTAGGCTGGCAACCCTACTAATAGAGGAAGACTCGAGACTCCTACAGACTGATCCGGATGCTATATTCATCCCGGTACATTTAAGAAAGTCTATAACGTTAAAACTTATAGAAAACGGACTGACACCACAAGGTGGTACAGTAATTTTCGTGATAGAGGCACACGAATATCGGCAGACAGAGGTATTCTATTCATGGATAAACTTTCCAGCGGCAAACGCTAGATCAAAAGAGTTTCACTATTACAAAATAGAGAAACCACCGGATGAGTATGCTCCTTTCGAGGAGACTGAAATCCCACTAAAATTCCAAGAGCACCTGCTCTGGTTTAATGGCGCCCTAAAACATAATGATCATATTACCAAGCTCGGTCCACTAGGTAGACCAGGAGCAACGTGGCCGGTTCTAGCCAGCTACACACCACATCCAGACATTGCAAAAATGTCTAAAGAAGAGCTGTTAGTACAGCTGAAAACACTTATAAAAATACATAGGCAATTAGTTCAATATGTAATGCGGACTGCAACAGTCCAACCAGCTGTTAATGTACCACAGCTGACCCCTCATCAGGGGAACACTAATAAAATTACACCACAGAACATACAGTCAGTCTTGGTAAAACACCCGTAAAACAGGAACAAATTCCTTTCTGGTTAGCACAGAAAATCACTCAAATAGAGGCAGTGTTTCCGGATACTACCCCTATTGAGAAACACAGAATCTTGGCCATCTGCCTTCCTATGGGAATCGCACCACACGTGGAGGACTGCGACACTTGGGGTACAGTCTTTGCTTCCATTTACACAAAAACACATGGTGTTCCGTCTATGGCGGTATTACCGGATGTGCTAAAACAGATTCAGAATGAATACGGTCCAGAGCCCGCTTTAACTCTTGGTATGAAATTACTGAAAGACTTCAAGCAGGTCTCGGCTATATTATTAGCCAACATAAAGGGAGAAGCAGCATCTGTGGCGATCCGCCAGAAGTTGAAGGAAACAGATATACCAGATCAGCCAATTGAGCTTGCCAGAATCATAGAAAAGTGCTATGAAGAATTAGGTAGAGACAGCTTGGGTGGGAAACCAGTAAAGCCCCAACTGCTCGAAAATCCTGAAAAATTATTTATTAAAAATAATCTAAACACTCCTAAAAAGAGCTGGGAGGGAAATAAACAATCCACTCCCAAGGAAAAAGTTTTCCAGTCCAGAGGAAGGTCTCCTCGACGGAGGGAAAGAACTCCGAATCGAGAACACCAGTCTCCCCAGAGGGAGCCCTCTGAGAAAAAATACAACCTTAGAAATAGGGATAATTTGAAAAAACCTGATAGATATCAAAGTATTGATACACGTCCCTCTCGATCTTTTTCGCAGAAATTGGAAAGAAGAGGACGGTCAGACCCAGGAGAGCACACCAAGTCCAAAGACAAGGAACCTGCTCAGAGTAAATAATCTCAATTTCTCAAAAAGAAGGTAGCCAGTATTAGAGTAATCAACCATGCCGAGAATACTGAGGACACCGTTGAAAAACGGGGAGTGGGCACAGACAATGCTAGGCAGTGCAGCAGAAATCAGTATAGCCCGCAAGATCTTGATGAGTCATCTGGAGACGGTGGACACGAATGAATACATTCAGGTTGAAACTGCCGACACCAGACTTAGCGAGCCCCATAAAATATACGAAATAACATTGCGTATAGAGGGTGATAAGACTAGGAAAATAAAGGGTCTATTTTGGGATAAACTCTCAAAAGGCTATGATATTCTGTTAGCTGAAAAAGATTGGCCCCCAGAGTTTGTCAGGGAGTGCCCTCGTGGCGAAGAAATGATTATGCCTGCCTTCTCGAATCACATTCCGATTCACAAAAAATATACTTATGCAAGGAAATGGGCAGTAGCCCAGGCACCGGCATTATATAAAAATCATGTAGGATGGGATGAGGACTCACCTCCTCACAAAATCCAGTTAAAAAGTGAACCAACTGCCCAACGGCAGTATCCCATTAAGCAAGAAGCTAAAAAACAAGGCAGGGAGATCTTAGATCAACTTGAATACCAGGGGGTGATTGAAACATGCACCTCTCAAATGAACAATCCTTTGTTTCCTGTCTCCAAGCCAGACAATTCATATCGTCTAGTTTTGGACTACAGACACCTTAATGCATGTTGCAAAACATTTGCAGTACAAAACTCTCATAGTGCAGCCCTAATGAATAACATAGTTAGGAAAAAATATAAAACGACATTAGACATATCTAATGGTTTCTTTTGTCAAAACATTGCACCAGAAAGCAGATACTTGACCGCTTTCTCAGCATTTGGGTCGCAGAAAAATTTCTGTCGACTCCCACAGGGGTTCAAGAACAGCCCAGGACTATTCTCAGCTAGGGTAACAGAGTTACTACAAATATATGATGATGAGGCATTATCTTACGTAGATGATATTTATCTCACAGACGACGACTTGGATACTCACTTGAAAAGAGTGAACACCATTATACTTGGGTTCGCAGCAGAGGGTTACAAATTCAACTTTAAAAAGTCTTGAATTGCCCATCTGACAGTACTATTTTTAGGATACGAATTATCAAGTGAAGGAAAAAGCCTAGCGGACAACTTCTTAGAGAAGTGCGCTGTACTCCAAGCTCCAAAAACGCTGAAGAATTTACAATCCGTACTAGGTTTTCTGAATTTCGGAAGAACATACATTCTAAATTACGCAGAGAGGGTTAAACCTCTTTACGAACTAATTAAACCTGATTTTAAACAAATCATTTGGACTCAAAAACACACAGAAATTTTGAGATCACTGCAAACAGACATGTTAGCTAAAACAAAATTAGATACACGTGACAACACACGCGATCTTGTAATCCGTGTCATCCCAGGAGGATGCGGATTCATGTACCTGACCTCTAATGAGGGAGAAAAGGTACCAATTTCAATTAAATCTCACTTGTACACACAAGTAGAAAAAACATTCAGTCACACAGAAAGAACTGTGAAAGCAGTGCAAATTGCATTAGCAAATGAACGAGAACTAGCACACGGCAAACGGATTAATATCCTGACAGCGGAATCCGCCTTCGAGGCGCTATTCAGCCCAGTAAACATGCCTACAGTGTCACTGGATCCGAAATGGATACAGTGTGTAGATTCTCTAGGAGCGGAAGATGTGAAATACTATTTCGCCCCGCAATTCGAAGAACTGAATGATTTAGAATATGAAGAAGAATATCCTCTGCCAATCGAACTTCTGCCTCTCCCACAGTACGCCTGTATAATCTATACAGATAGATTTGTACAGCATTTCAACGTAGAGACAAAATCCTATGATGCAGCCTGTGCGATTGTTAAAGGTCGTTGGCTGTGCGGTAAATTCAGACCGAAAGTACCAAAAACTGAATCAGTAAGAAACTGTTCAGCTCAGAGAGCTGAAATCAAATGTTTGAAGATGGCGCTCGAAAATGCAGAACGTGAATTCCCGACACTTATCGTGTGCGATTCTCATTTATGCATCAACTCTTACAATAATAAACTGCAGAGTTGGATTGAAAACGATTACAAATATGACACAGGTGCCACAATAAAGCATAAATTGCTCTGGAAACAGGTAGCTCTTTTACAGAAAGAACTACAAAAGACTCACGTGATACACGCACAGAATCTTCAACGTGATGGCGTTCACGTTGCAGGGAATTCCTTGGCTAATACAGCCACAGCGGAAGCAACTAAACCGGCTTCCGTAGCCACAAAAAAACTTACAGAAAAATACATAGACGGGGAAACCATGCTGGCAGTAAAAACGACCGTAAAGGGCGACTGTGCAGCACTACCCGTGAACTATCCACTCAATTATGCATACGTAATCGATGCAAACTCCGTTCCTTTTGCTCGAATCCCTGGAGTGGGGGATAGGGTAATTCCAAACACGAACATGAGAATATTTTTAATAGCAGACGCACACATGGGTTTGGGTCCCTAGGCACAGAGAGATCAAGGAATCCCTGACTGAATTACAATCAGTATACTGGTGGCTGGGAATGAGTGTACAACACCAAATATATGCAAGCAACTGTGAAAACTGCAACAGGGATCGCGGTAGTGAACCATGCTACCGGCTACCAATCAGAAACAGCGTAACGCTGTCTACACCCCATCCTGCGTCCTATTAATTATTAAGGCTGAACACACTTAAAAAATGTGGCCTCCAGCGCTCGGCTGACGCTAGAACGGTTATAAAAGATCTGCGAGTCTTTATCGGCACATATGCAATTACCACGTTCCATTCTGACCAGGGTCCTGCTTTCAGCTCTCGAGCTTATAAGGAGGCCATGGCCAGCATGGGAATAGGGTTGCGGTATTCTTGTCCGTCGCACCCCGAAGGGAATAGTGTGGTAGAAAGAAAAAACCGGGACATAAAGCGATCTATAACAGCGAAGGTATTAGGTTCAGGCGCTGGGTGGGTCAAACATTTAATAAGTGTCCAGACCAGTCTTAACAATTTGCCAAGAAAATCTCTAAAAGGTTTCAGCCCATACGAACTATTGTTTGGAATTAGAATGAGAATTCAGGACTTAGATAGTCAGGTATCAGTGGTACAAGATAATTAAACAGACTTTGACATCAAAGATCGTTTGGCTGTTTTACAGGAACTGAATGACACAAGAAAATCATTAAGCAACATAAAGTTAAAGCAACAGCCAGATACCACTGATAAGGCACCACAAGCAACAGCCCCAGCAAGGCCTGTCTGGATTCCAAAGATTGGGGATCTAGTCAGAGAAAAAACGCGGTGAAGAAGGAATTTGGGCGTTCTTTCAGAAAAGCAGTACCTGTCTTGGCAGTCACCGGAACAAGATCAGTAGTACCCCTTGCTGGTAAAAAGGAGAACAGAGTTGTATCTATCGACCTGGTAAAACCGCAAGCATGTGGCATATAATCAACAGTAGGCCCAGTGGACTCCCAAGAAACAACAGAATACCCAAACTTGCAACAATCCAAGAGGTTCAAACTGAAAGACTAATCACATTCGATCAGCCTGCAGTGCACAGAGAAGGACTATGCAATAATGCCATGGAACTCGTGCCTCTTGAGTCACAGATTGAAACAGTTCGTCAAGAAACACCAGTCTACAATAATGTGGCATCAGAAAATGCTACCGAGAGACAGATTGAAAGAACAATCCCAACAATTGACAGAACTGCCTCTGGTTATTTCATCGACTTCGACAACTTTTCCGAGGATCAAAGTAACCCCGAAGTGATGCCAGAAACAAAAATGACTTTTAAAGAAAAAGCAACGGAACTCTTTCATCAACTGAAGGAAATCTACCTTATTTCCCCTTGGTTAGAGTTCTGGTTCGGTCTAGGTATATTTTTCCTCCTGCTTTGGCTCATCATGGTACTTTGTTTAGGAAAATTCATTGAGGGAAAATATAGTACAATGGACACAGCAAGTCAGAACATCAACTTAGTCCTCAAACCACACAGATCATCCCACGTGAAGAAAAGAGAACTGTCAACAGTAAATGTCACAGCAATTCCAATACCCGGTGGGGTAGTATGGGAGAAAACTGACTATGAGATCTATGGTCCGGTCGAGATCCTGAAGTATCCTCATCAACTGAAGGTTTCCTTAAGTGACTTTGTAAAACCTAGTACATTCTCTGATGACTGGGACTTTAACAGTATTAATGACATGATGTCTGATTTAGTAATGTCAGCTAGATTTACAGAACATGATTATTTACAAGGTTCGTCTAGTTATGAACAGTTATTCTGTTTTACACATTATGGCGATCATTATTTGCATAAATCTGCACAGCCTAGAAATGTTTTTAAGTATAATCAATGGGAACATTGTGCTACACCACCTAAAAGCAGTTCTAAAACATTCTTTGAGAAATTCAAGTACTTCTCAGGGTTTAACACCAGTGATGCAGAAACGTTTTATTACAAACTGTTAGATAAAACAGGACTGAAAACAATGCTGACAAACACTAAATTAATATATTCAGAAGCATTTTATGAAAAAATGATGACATTTGGTTTTGATTATTGGAAAAATAACATTGAAACAAAAACCATTTGGGGTACAAAAGATTGGCAGGTACAAGGCCTTGAAGCACTATTCAGAACCTGCATGATACCAGAACAAATGATGTTTTTAAATGACACAATTCACCAAACATCTTGTCTTGGCCTAGCTAAGATCAAAGACCTTAACAAACCGTCTATTCCGAAGCCAATACCTGATAATGCAACAACAGATATTGAGATAGACGTAACTAAAATTTTACATTTTAACAGAACACATCCTGATTGGAAAAAGTGGTTAATCTGGCCTACTGACACAAACAGCTGTCAAGATAGATTCCTGAACAAAACACAGGGGTTAAAAATGACCAGACAAGACCCTAGATACTCCCAGAGACAACATCCAGGGATAGTAACAACATACAGTGTAGGGAAACTCTGCCTCGAATGGCTAGGAACATCCACACTGGCTGAAATTAAGCAACACTTGTCTTTACTAAAAGATGGTGCTGATTTGCGCGATTTCATTCTTGGACCACGCAAACAGCGTCAAAAGCGTTTCATAGCGACCAGTATCTATGCTGCATACAACGAGGCTTGGAAAGTCACACAAATTGAAACAGCAGAAAAAATACGAAAAATTGATTGTATTAATTTGGAAAAATCACTTTCTGTAGTGGACAATGGGTTAATGACTCTGTCCTCCAGAATATATTCGTTGGACAATATTGTATCCTCTGCCTTTGATATAATAGACAGAGACTTGCTAATGTTACAGCATGGCCAGTCACAATTACGTTCTATTGTACAATTAGGCTGGACGCTGCAAAATCTTCGTTCAGGCTATGTGCCTTGGCGTTTAATCAACACAACAACATTATTTTCCATTTTTAACCTTACTGATAAACAAATCAGCTTGGCACAGAAAGGAGCAGACTATACAATCCTGAGCATCGAAAAACTTGAGAGATTACCATTGACAATGTCAGAAAGTCCTGTCATTGAATGGATAATACACGGAATTATCACTATTCCGATAACAACTTTCCGATTTAAAAAGTGCCTTGAATACATACCTACTGGCCAGTATGAACGATTAGGTAAAGGTTATGTTAAGTCAGCATGGAAATTACCATACACACATTCATGCTATAGTGACAGCGACAAAAATGTATTTCTTAGTGGTGAAAACTGTAAACGTTCACTAAGCTGTATACTTTTGTGCCAGGGTATTAATTTACATGGAGCCTGTGAAGGTAATACTAACAACCTTTCATGCCACCAGCTTGTCACACCTGCAACGCAGATAGAGCCCTTCTTTATGCAACTCGCGAATGGGAGTTACATTCCAAGAACGGATCACAGATGTTGTGGCCTTGTTCCAGGGAAAAGTTATCTCGTAAGCGTAACTTCCATGGTCAAATGCTGTATGCAAGCATTGTTTCCGAGCGGGCCTGGAGACATAGAGACTCCCATCTGGCCTCGTCTGCATTTCTCTTCTATACGAATTGATACTTTAAGCAAAATGAAGTCTGTGCTTTTACAGACAACAGTGCCCATAACGTCATCAAAAGAGACGTATGATCTTCTAGTTGCAAGGACAGCTACGGAGGTTCATGACCTTTTATCAACAAATTGCCCCGTGCATTTCGTAGAAATGTTGAGTCAACTCCTTAACATGTCTAGTGCCACAGGCATCCCAGGCATATTTAAGACGATTTTTACGGGACTGCTAACACCATTTCAAGCAATTCTGGGAATCGTTCCGAATTTTGTCCACTCTGTTTTTGGCGGCATACCCCTATTTTTGGGACTTGTAGCAGGGATTTCATTTTTGACCCTCCTGCTTCGTTATGGCAAGCCACAGCTCAGACATGACTCCTATGGGAATGGAAGAGACAATCCTAGCAATCCGCTACCGGGACAGAATAACTAGAGTCCTTGGATTGGCCAGGCTGAGAGATCTAAACATGACCTGGTTCCTTTCATTCAGACCGATATGGCAAAATTGCATCTTACCTGTACTACGATGTATGCTATGCGGAGATGAGTGCGTGTTGGACATCTGTCTTTCACTTCCATCAGCAGTACCAATGGATATCGATACTTTGCTAAGTCCGATAACGGCCCACGCATTGTGTTGTCCCCAGCGGCTACCAATCCTGATGACGGCATTCGTTGAGACTCCTGTGCTACGACTAGGTGGTAACAGTGGAGCGAGTGACAAAAGCAACATCACCCAGGTACGACCTTCTGTGAGCATTGCTGATCCAGCCTTTGATGACAGCAACCATTCTCACACCTGCCAAGTTACAGCACTATCGAATTTGGTCGAACTGTCACCTGATTTTGTAGACCAATTCTTTGAGAGCCTGTCTGATATGATGTTCTCACCCGAACAGAAACAATAACTTTAGAGAAGCATTCTGACACACAGCGTTCCCATGAACTCTGAATTCGGCCTTCAGTTTTGAACAACAAAAACTGCTAAAAGCGTTGGAACTCTATTTTCCCCGTTCAAGCAATAATTCTTTTGAATTGAACACTTTTAATATTCACCCTTTTTCTGGCACGAAAAATTCTTTGCTTAAAGTAAAAATATTCATAGAGAACAGAAGCTTCAACTTCTATTTCTAAATACATCTAGAGACATAATAACTTCACACCAGCCTCTAGCACATTTTATTGCAATGCATTTATATGTGATGAAATTATCTCGCTCTTCTTCTGTTTCAGAGATATTTCATGTGTAATTCTTTTTGCATAATCGGTCATTGATTTCATATGCTATAATTTTTGAATGATTTCTATGCTTCAAAAACGTACAGTACCTAAATTTTCACGTATTACAAATACGCCTATTTCAAATGCATATATGTATTTTGGGGTGGGCAATGTTACACATGCGTCTTATTGCTCTAGTTTCAGTAATTTGATGGACATGAATTCGTGGAGTGGGTGTTGCGTTCTAATCTAGGACCCTGATCAATACTGTGACCTTATGCCCCTATTCGGCTATAAATCCATTTATTCCCTATATTGGCATAACCGTTCAAGTGCAATATTCAGAAACTCGTCTCTGGCCTCACATGAACAGAGCCACATTCCAGAATAGCTTTCTCTGCCACTTCCTTTGCAACCAATTAGTGCAATGACATAGCAGAAGTTACTATCTGAGATTCCTAGATTAACACTCCGAGTTCTTCAACAAGATAAAAACTCAGCAACCTGGAAATCCCCGCTTGCTGTGTTTTGATTAGTAATAGAACTCTAATGAGCACTGATAGACGATCACTTCCTAGTGACATCTTTATTGACGTCTTATGTCCAAAAACTTACGTCAAACAAGGCACCTTTCAGGTATAAATATTACCAACGTTGCCTTGAGCAAACGCTGTTGTTTTCGCTGCTGCAGCTGTTTTGCTGTTGTGTTGCTGAAGCTGATGCTGCCAGATATCTCGCTGCTGCTGAAGAAGCTGTCATGCTGATGTCACCATAGCTGCTATCGCTACTGCTATCGCTGCTAACTAGCGAACGATGGTGTGGTGAACTTAGGAGCTGAACAGCCGTCCCCTGCAAAGAGCCCAGCAGATGCAAGCTGCCAGCGGACGCTGCCCCTCCTCCTCCTCCTCGACGCGCTGAGAAGAGACGCTGTCTTTCTCCTGCAGAGAAATCCAGCTCCGGCGTTTCTAGTCTACCCTTGCGGGTGACTGGGATATCGACCCCCTGAAGGAGATACCAGACCTCCATCATTCTATTCCAGAGGTATGGTGTTGACTAAACCGTTAGAGAGAATTCTTGAAGCAAACCTTGGCAAAATCAACTTAAACTAAAGCTACTTACTTACTCCCCTCCCAAGTATTAGGCTTAGGTCAGGTACACTGGGGTAGGCGTAGTTAGAAGCACCAGTTGAGTATTTTAGCCTAATGTATATATGAATGTATATATGTTTTATTCATTTTAAACCATTGTATGGCTAAGAAACCATATCAATGCTTTTACAGTATTATTTCGCAATACTCATCTTACTGTACGTACTTTTTATAATAACAAGTCTTGCAATTGTGGCAATTCATTTCTCTTGTATGAGAAGAAAGACTGTTCAATAAATGTTACCCTTTATTGACAACGCCCGACTCTCTATTCTCTACATATTGTGAAAGTAATCTGCACCAACCTGACTGAGTAAAATAACTGTCTATTGTTTCACACGACCCTAGAGATTGACTCTTGATCTGAGGAGCAAAGTTGTCATGTTGCACGGTTGTTGGAAAACTGAATCCCTTCTTGGCTGTGCCAGGGAAGCTGATCACTTCCTATTCAGTCAAGAAAGTTTCCAGTGACCTCTGAGCTAGTTGGTAACAACCCCAATTAAGTTTAACATAGTCAGTGGAGGCCTGGAAGATCCGCACGTCTACGTCGATACTACTGTTTATGTTATTCCAATGCACAGGGCCTATTGGGAAAATAGGAACTACACTACAGACCGATCGCATCCCCCCCTCCCAGACTCACCAGTCCGACGGGTGGCCAAGGGTAGGAGGGAGTAGCAGGTCCAATGGGGACTGACGGACATTTGGCGAGCACAGCACCCAAGCACCCGGGACTACTCCCACTTCTCTGGCATGCATGAGTTGCATGTGCGACTGGACGGGCTGCTAGGATCGGCGGAACTAGTGTCCGCGACCGTGCGGTCTGAATACTTGACAAGGACCGTCTCCGATCACAATCCCCTAATAGCAGATTTTCGATGATTTCCGGGTGCCCCTAGTGTACCCACTTGGAAGCTGCACCCCGAGATATTGGAGGATCTGGTGTTCAGGACGGACCTGGAAGACAAAATCGCTGAGTACTTCACGGTGAACGAGGGCACGGCTGGGACGAGGGCCTCAGAGTGGGATGCATTTAAAGTGGTCGTTAGAGGCTACTGCATAACCAAGAAGGTGGGAATGACGCGGGTCATTCTAGATGACCTGGCCAATGCTGACTGGAAACTCCGCGAGATGGGGCTTCTCCGCCCCGGCCACCCGGAACTTCAGGAACAAACCTCAACGGCGAGGGAAGCGGTGGCTGTGGAAACCGAACGACTGCGTAGCTTCAACTATAAGGCTTATGTAACCAGGTCGCTGACAGAGGGAGATAAATCGGGAGCACTCCTGGCTTGGCTGGCCAACCCCATGAGACGTACCACCCCAACGATGACGATGCGTACAGCGGAGGGCACCGACGTATGCACTCAGCCAGAGATACTTGATTGTTACCTGCGTTACTATGAAAGGTTGTACCGCAGTAGACTAGCACAGGACACTGCCTAGATTGATGAATACTTGCAGGGTTTGCAGATCCCCGCACTAGAACCTGAACAAGCGAAAGAATTGGGTAAAGACGTAGAGTTAGGGGAAATCCGCAGCACCATAAAGGGGATGGCGATAAACAAGACTCCGGGCCTAGATGGACTCCCGGTGGAGTTTTACTCCACCTACGTGGACCTCCTGGCTCCCCGATTATTGGTGGTGTACAGGGAAGCGAAGCGCCTGGGACGCCTCCCCGGCTCGATGTGCGAGGCCCTGGTGGTCCCCCTACTCAAGCCTGGCAGGGAGGCCAGTGACCAGGCGTCTTACCGACCGCTTTCGATGCTAACAGTAGATTACAAAATTCTGAGCAGCATACTAGCGTCGAGACTGTTGGGTCACATGTGCTCCTTAGTGCATGACGATCAGGCGGGATTCATCCCCAAACGTAACATGACAATGAATATCCGCCGCCTATTCCGCCTACTGGAGGAACCCCAAGTTGAGGCCCCTTGTCCCTTAATCCTTTTGATTGACCTGGAAAAAGCCTTCGATAGTCTGGAGTGGGAGTACTTACGTAGAGTGCTTGTACACTTCGGTCTGGGAGAGGGGTTCATCCTGATATCCCAACAATACCCAGTGGAACGAGGCACGAGACAGGGATGCTCGTTGTCCCCCCTACTCTTCGCGCTCGCGGTGGAGCCATTGGCACTGTCGATCCGAACTGGGGCCTACTTCGGAGGGTTACGGACCTCGATGGGGCAGCAATACATCTCCCTTTATGCCGATGATCTGCTGCTCTTCCTTGAGGATTCGGGCGAAGTCCTGACTGGGGCTGATACGGCCCTTACGACCTTCGGGGAGCTCTCGGGCCTTAGAGTGAACTGGGCCAAAACTTGCTTGTTCCCGGTTCAAAGGGGGGAGCCCAGACCTGACACCGCCAGGGAGATTCAATGGGAGCCTAGCTGCCTCCAATACCTAGGAGTATACGTGTATCATGACCCCACCGATATCCTAGATGGCAATATCGCCCGGTGTGCTCGCGCATTACGGGGCAGTATGGGCTTTTGGGCCACTTTGCCGCTATCGGTGGCAGGACGCATTGCACTGCTGAAAATGGTGGCGCTCCCACGGCTGCTATATTACTTTCGGACGCTCCCGGTCTGGATCCCGCCGGCCACCTTCCGGTCCCTGAAGTCCATGGTAGTGGCGTTCCTCTGGGGATAGGGCAGCCGCAGAGTGGCACTCAAGACCCTGATGAGGCCGAAATCGGAGGGGGGACTAGCAGTGCCGGACTTCGAAAAGTACTATTTGGCAGCTCAGCTGCAGACTTTTACCCAGGAAGTAGCGAGGGAGTTCCGAGGCCCAGAAGAGAGGAGGGGAAGTGGTATGTCCAGACATGTTATATCCAACAATGCACTGCGACAACGGCTTGCCTTGAGGGACCTCACACACGAAGAACGCACCATACGTTTGTGATGGAACCGTGTACATGGCCGAGCGGAGCTGAAACGTCCATATGCTCCGGAGATTCCGCTGGGGATGCTCACTGCCTTACCACACGGTGGCGACTGGTCGCGATTAAGGTACTGGGAAGACGCAGGGCTACAACTGGTGGGCGACCTCTATGAGGATGGAGTGTTGCTGCCCTTTCGGGAGATTCTGGACCGCTTTGACATACCCCCGGGGGATTTCCTGCCTCACGCGGCGGTCACGTGGGCGATCCAGACGCACTGGCAGAGGGTCCAAACCAAAAAGAGGAGCGTAGAGGTATTGATAGGATCACCCTCCAAGCGGAACTTTTACATAACCAAAAAGATTCTATCAAAGAAAAGTGAAGTGAGCAATTTTTATTTTAATTTATACTGGTGGAAGTGGTACTAGGCTCTCTCTTAGAGTAGTAAAGATGAGAGCACAATGTGCTTGTTAAAATACCCCTCACACACTAAAAAACCGTTAGTGTCATGCTTCATCATAGGGGTCTTCCCGCCCCTATAACGGGACGGGGCGTAATACGACCAGACGACTACGCGGGAGCACTTAAGTTGTGACAGAGGCTATGTGTGGGTGTATGGGTATCAGTGAGAGTGTAGGGACCTAACACTAGTGAGTGTGAAAAAATTGAAAAAAGTTAAAAATTCCCTGGCATAGTAGAAAAAAATACACTTTATTGGTTTCTCTAGCTGGGAACGTTAAGAAGGGGTTGTGAGGTAGAGCAATAGCTAGCTACCTAGTCGACATGTTTCGTAAGCAGACCCCTACTGCTTACTTATCAGGACCGAATTAATGATCCCTACATATCAGTACTCATTTCTAACAAGATATGCCTACTGTCCTACAAACAATGCAGCAAAAATCAGCTGGCTGTTTGTGCTTCGGGTCATGAGTGGGCCCAGGTGAAGCGAAAAATATTTCAATGAAAAATGGACATTTTGTGGTCTCTGTAAAGGAAAAGAGAAAGAGAGAAACCAACATGTATGCATAGATTAGCATCACAATCTGAATGGAATTACACACAGATCATTGTGTCTCACAATAATGGTGAGATCGCTTTCATCTCTGGGAGCGATATTGTACCTCAATAAAATCAAAACAGGACAAAAATTTACATCTATCGGGTTCAGCTATCCTTCGCTTCAGTTGTCTCGATAGGAATAGTATAGTGACCTCGAAATGTTGGTACACTATCATCTCATCATACATACCAACACTCATAACTCCATGCATTACCAACAACCTGGCGATTCAAAGGGGAAAAGGGGGGGACCCTCCGTCATACTGTCTACACATTAAAAAACAATCGGCTTTCCACTCAACTCACAACCATGTCAAGGGGGTTAATACATACTTTGTCAGTATTTGTTCAGAGCCCCATGAGTTTTCAGGCGAGGGGTTTCTGCGCGGTATACTGTGAAAACAAAACCGCACCTCGTGTTATATGCAGATAATTTAAGAGTTCTTAGAGTCGTTTGCATTGCCCCTGCTAACCCGTTTATTAGAGACTCGGGGCCAGAGTCTGTTACTCACATGTCCGGCAGGTCTAGAAATCGTTATTCCTACCCCTGTGCTCCTCCGAGGATAACCAGTTTGTGTGTTCGCTCTTGTTTATAAGAACCCTGCATTTCCGCATTGTCATTCTGGTGGGTGGGGTTCTACTGCGCTGGTGCTAGTGCGCGAACCTCTCAAGATGGCGGCTACTGGTGGCACAATCGGAGAGTGAGACGGAAGTCTTTCTACGATGTCGATTTATTTCAATGGATGGATATGGACACATTGTATGTTAATGGGTACTTTAGTTTATTGGAGGTTAATCAGTTGATAGTATATGCCCTCGGGAGCTACGTTTTTTTTTTTAGGTTTTCAGGGGGTTAGTCTGGATTATAGGAGAAGCTTGTCAAAGCTGACTCCAGGGTATGTCGTCATTCAACCCGGTTTTGTGTGATTGAATGCGGAACACCCATCTCTGCTCTTTTTCCAGAAGGAATTGTTCATTGCTGACCAGCTCTATTACAGTCCATGTAATTTCCTCTGGTTTGTGATTTCTTTCCAAGAAGTGATTTGTGAGTTTCGTGCTAGATTTCCTGCATTTTATAGTACTCTTATGTTCGCCTATCCTGATTTTTACTGCCCTGCTGGTCATACCCACATATTCAAGTTTGCATGGGCAAGTGATCAGGTATATGACGTTGGCACTATTGCAATTACTGAAGCCCCTCTGTTCCCAGACGGTACCATTGGCGAATGTTATCTTCTTGCTTTTCTTTGTTAGACCACAGACTTTACAACCTCCACAAGGGTAATGTCCCTGAACGAAGTTCGGATCTCTCTGTACACTGGTGTTATTAGGTTTTGGTCTTGTGTGGACCAAAACATCTCTCAGGCTTTTTGCTCTTTTATGCGCGAACATGGGTTTGGGTATTTGCATCCCACCACTGTTCAGAATCTTCCAGTTTCGGTTGATGATTTTGGTCACTAGATTAGAACTGGTGTTGTATGTGGTCACGCAAATTGGACGTTTCTCTTCCTCCTTCGGAATTTTTTCTTCCAGAAGGCTTTCGCGGCAGTTGTTTTTAGCTCGTGTGTAAGCCTGGTTTATGATCCGATCAGGGTACATTCGTGCTTTTAATTTCTTTTTGAGATCATCGGATTGTATTTTGAAGTTTTCGATCTCAGTACAATTTCTGCGTAGGCGCAAAAACTGTCCGTAAGGGAGGTTATCCCGTAGATGTCTCGGATGGAAACTATTGTATAGTAGGAGACAGTTCTTTGAGGTGTTTTTAAAGTGGGTTGTGGTCATCAATCTCCCATTTTTGGGGAATATGTTCAGGTCAAGAAAGACCAGGTTCTCTCGGGAAGTTGTGCTGATGAATTTCAAGAAGTCATCTTGTAGATTGAGCCATGCTAGAAATCTTTCGGAGTCCTTTTCATCTCCATCCCAGATGATCAGGATATCATCGATGTAGCGTTTCCATAATGTGATATTGGATCTGAACGGGTTATTGGGGTTCAATATCTTGGTCACCTCTAGATGATGTACGTACAGTCCAGCTATACTAGGGGCAAATGTGCTTCCCATGCTGGTGCCATGCTTTTGCAGGTATAGGGTGCCATTGTATTCGAAAAAAAATTCTTTGAGTGCAAGAGAGCAACAGTTCATCACCACATTCCGTGGTGTCTGGTATTCCCAAAAGTCTTCAAAAAGGATGTCCACGACTATTTCTAGGGTTGCTTGGTGCGGCAAACTGGTGTAGAGGCTCTCTACATCGCAGCTTATCAGTAGCTGGGTTTTGGGGTCGAAGCTGACCTCCTCCAACAGGTTCAGAACATCTTTGGTGTCTCTGAGGTACGTTGATGTCTTTTGCACCATAGGTCTGAGAAACGCGTCCGCAAACCTCGAGACAGGTTCCAGGATAGATCCGATGCCCGAAACTATCGGTCGCCCTGGGGGGTTCTCCATACGTTTGTGGATCTTTGGTAGGGTGTATAGATAGGGGATCCTCGGATCCTTCTGACAGAGGAATTCCCCTTCTTTTTTCGTGATCCAATCGTGTGCTATAGCTTCCTCTACCATGGTGGCAATCTTAATTTGTATAGTGGCTGTGGGATCCGTTGGAAGGATTTCATAGTTCCTTTTGTCTTGTAACAGCCTCATACACTCATTGTTATAGTCCTCAATGTTCTGTATGACAGTGGCACCGCCCTTGTCGGCAGGTTTGATTACTACTCGTTTGTTGTTACTGAGGTCTCGTAGTGCTTGCCTTTCCTCGTTGGTAGTGTTATGGAAGACGCGTTTCTCTAGTGGGTCAATGTTCTCCAACTCCATCATTACTGCCTTTTCAAACGTGAGTAGTTCGACAGGTAGGGTATTGTCCAGGGGAGTAAACTTTGATTTAGGTCTCAAGTTGGTGTCACCATTGTTTGATTCATTCTCTTTGTCCTTAAAGAAGACCTGCAGCTTCAGGCGTCGCATGAATTCCTTTACTTCTTGACAAAGGTGGAATTTGTCCATGCTGGCTGTGGGTACGTATCCCAGGCCTTTTTCTAAAACTCTTTTCTGTGGAGCTGTCAATTCGACATCAGAAAGATTCACAACCAGACTTATTTCTGGGTCCTCGTGGCTCCTGTCATGCTCCTTGTTGATACCCGAGGGGTTTCTTCTTCCTCGGCGTTCCAGTGGACCGTGGTGCCTCTCCGGTTCCTCCCCTTCGTTCGTCCTTGGCGCCCCCCTAAAAAAGGAGTGGAGGGGTCAAAGTAGCTGTAGTCTTGTTGTTGGTATCCCCAATTGGGGAATGGTCCTTGTGGATGTTGGAAGGGGGGTGGTCCGTATTGTTGTTGTGGTGGGTACATCATGGGAGGGTTAAAATTGTTCCATCCTCTCGAGCCTCGGAAATTAGGTCTACGAAAGTTTCTCCTATTTCCTCGATACCTCGGACTTCTATTCCTGCTGGAGTTCGAACTGTTGGAGCCTGAATCAGATGTCTCATCATCTGTAGCATTGTCATTGGTTGCTTTATAATCATCCCTGATATAGGGATAAATTCTTTCTTTTGTCCATCTGCTGTTATCTTTTTTCAATTTCTCATATTTGCTGTCTTTGAGAGTAGTCTCGAACTCGTTAAGAGATTTATTCATCTCATCTAAGTATTTCTTGATGTCGGCAGGGGATTCATAGCTTTTAATGCGAATTTCTATGGTTTGTATCTCTACCTTGAGTTCGCTGGCCAGTCTGCTTGCAGTCTTTATAATGAGAACAATCCAGTCTCTGGTACATCGCCATGAGATTTTGGACCAATCAATTTTGAAGGTCTTATCATGTAAGAAGATGAAGGGTTCATTACGTACAACGAGGCCTGATGGTGCAGTGTTCACCTTGAGGTACTCAGACATTAGTAGACCATGGATGGCTGTTTTTATTTGGGTTCTTCTAAGTTCTTCTAGTTCATCCCAGTCATTGTTTTTGTTAGACGGTCCCGTAGTGTTCAGACCCTCAAATGTTCCCAAGGATGCCATCAAATTAGATATCTCGTCTTCAGTAAATGTTAGGCCTAGGTCGGCCATCGACCAAAAAGATTTATGTAAAAGTTCCGCTTGGAGGGTGATCCTATCAATACCTCTACGCTCCTCTTTTTGGTTTGGATTTACTGGCAGCGCACAGCTGTGGAGGCTTACGGAAGAATTCATGAACTCTTCCTCTCTACTGCCACACAAGTGATTCTGCATTCCACAACAGGCTTTTTAAAGGACAAAGAGAACCCCCCGCTTTTCTTTACCACTGCCTCTAACGATGGCCGACCTAGGCCTAACATTTACTGAAGACGAGATATCTAATTTGATGGCATCCTTGGGAACATTTGAGGGTCTGAACACTACGGGACCGTCTAACAAAAACAATGACTGGGATGAACTAGAAGAACTTAGAAGAACCCAAATAAAAACAGCCATCCATGGTCTACTAATGTCTGAGTACCTCAAGGTGAACACTGCACCATCAGGCCTCGTTGTACGTAATGAACCCTTCATCTTCTTACATGATTAGACCTTCAAAATTGATTGGTCCAAAATCTCATGGCGATGTACCAGAGACTGGATTGTTCTCATTATAAAGACTGCGAGCAGACTGGCCAGCGAACTCAAGGTAGAGATACAAACCATAGAAGTTCGCATTAAAAGCTATGAATCCTCTGCCGACATCAAGAAATACTTAGACGAGATGAATAAATCTCTTAACGAGTTCGAGACTACTCTCAAAGACAGCAAATATGAGAAATTGAAAAAAGATAACAGCAGATGGACAAAAGAAAGAATTTATCCCTATATCAGGGATGATTATAAAGCAACCAATGACAATGCTACAGATGATGAGACATCTGATTCAGGCTCCAACAGTTCGAACTCCAGCAGGAATAGAAGTCCGAGGTATCGAGGAAATAGGAGAAACTTTCGTAGACCTAATTTCCGAGGCTCGAGAGGATGGAACAATTTTAACCCTCCCATGATGTACCCGCCACAACAACAATACGGACCACCCCCCTTCCAACATCCACAAGGACCATTCCCCAATTGGGGATACCAACAACAAGACTACAGCTACTTTGACCCCTCCACTCCTTTTTTAGGGGGGCGCCAAGGACGAACGAAGGGGAGGAACCGGAGAGGCACCACGGTCCACTGGAACGCCGAGGAAGAAGAAACCCCTCGGGTATCAACAAGGAGCATGACAGGAGCCACGAGGACCCAGAAATAAGTCTGGTTGTGAATCTTTCTGATGTCGAATTGACAGCTCCACAGAAAAGAGTTTTAGAAAAAGGCCTGGGATACGTACCCACAGCCAGCATGGACAAATTCCACCTTTGTCAAGAAGTAAAGGAATTCATGCGACGCCTGAAGCTGCAGGTCTTCTTTAAGGACAAAGAGAATGAATCAAACAATGGTGACACCAACTTGAGACCTAAATCAAAGTTTACTCCCCTGGACAATACCCTACCTGTCGAACTACTCACGTTTGAAAAGGCAGTAATGATGGAGTTGGAGAACATTGACCCACTAGAGAAACGCGTCTTCCATAACACTACCAACGAGGAAAGGCAAGCACTACGAGACCTCAGTAACAACAAACGAGTAGTAATCAAACCTGCCGACAAGGGCGGTGCCACTGTCATACAGAACATTGAAGACTATAACAATGAGTGTATGAGGCTGTTACAAGACAAAAGGAACTATGAAATCCTTCCAACGGATCCCACAGCCACTATACAAATTAAGATTGCCACCATGGTAGAGGAAGCTATAGCACACAATTGGATCACGAAAAAAGAAGGGGAATTCCTCTGTCAGAAGGATCCGAGGATCCCCTATCTATACACCCTACCAAAGATCCACAAACGTATGGAGAACCCCCCAGGGCGACCGATAGTTTCGGGCATCGGATCTATCCTGGAACCTGTCTCGAGGTTTGCGGACGCGTTTCTCAGACCTATGGTGCAAAAGACATCAACGTACCTCAGAGACACCAAAGATGTTCTGAACCTGTTGGAGGAGGTCAGCTTCGACCCCAAAACCCAGCTACTGATAAGCTGCGATGTAGAGAGCCTCTACACCAGTTTGCCGCACCAAGCAACCCTAGAAATAGTCGTGGACGTCCTTTTTGAAGACTTTTGGGAATACCAGACACCACGGAATGTGGTGATGAACTGTTGCTCTCTTGCACTGAAAGAAATTTTTTTTCGAATACAATGGCACCCTATACCTGCAAAAGCATGGCACCAGCATGGGAAGCACATTTGCCCCTAGTATAGCTGGACTGTACGTACATCATCTAGAGGTGACCAAGATATTGAACCCCAATAACCCGTTCAGATCCAATATCACATTATGGAAACGCTACATCGATGATATCCTGATCATCTGGGATGGAGATGAAAAGGACTCCGAAAGATTTCTAGCATGGCTCAATCTACAAGATGACTTCTTGAAATTCATCAGCACAACTTCCCGAGAGAACCTGGTCTTTCTTGACCTGAACATATTCCCCAAAAATGGGAGATTGATGACCACAACCCACTTTAAAAACACCTCAAAGAACTGTCTCCTACTATACAATAGTTTCCATCCGAGACATCTACGGGATAACCTCCCTTACGGACAGTTTTTGCGCCTACGCAGAAATTGTACTGAGATCGAAAACTTCAAAATACAATCCGATGATCTCAAAAAGAAATTAAAAGCACAAATGTACCCTGATCGGATCATAAACCAGGCTTACACACGAGCTAAAAACAACTGCTGCGAAAGCCTTCTGGAAGAAAAAATTCCGAAGGAGGAAGAGAAACTTCCAATTTGCGTGACCACATACAACACCAGTTCTAATCTAGTGACCAAAATCATCAACCGAAACTGGAAGATTCTGAACAGTGGTGGGATGCAAATACCCAAACCCATGTTCGCGCATAAAAGAGCAAAAAGCCTGAGAGATGTTTTGGTCCACACAAGACCAAAACCTAATAACACCAGTGTACAGAGAGATCCGAACTTCGTTCAGGGACATTACCCTTGTGGAGGTTGTAAAGTCTGTGGTCTAACAAAGAAAAGCAAGAAGATAACATTCGCCAATGGTACCGTCTGGGAACAGAGGGGCTTCAGTAATTGCAATAGTGCCAACGTCATATACCTGATCACTTGCCCATGCAAACTTGAATATGTGGGTATGACCAGCAGGGCAGTAAAAATCAGGATAGGCGAACATAAGAGTACTATAAAATGCAGGAAATCTAGCACGAAACTCACAAATCACTTCTTGGAAAGAAATCACAAACCAGAGGAAATTACATGGACTGTAATAGAGCTGGTCAGCAATGAACGATTCCTTCTGGAAAAAGAGCAGAGATGGGTGTTCCGCATTCAATCACACAAAACCGGGTTGAATGACGACATACCCTGGAGTCAGCTTTGACAAGCTTCTCCTATAATCCAGACTAACCCCCTGAAAACCTAAAAAAAACCCTGTAGCTCCCGAGGGCATATACTATCAACTGATTAACCTCCAATAAACTAAAGTACCCATTAACATACAATGTGTCCATATCCATCCATTGAAATAAATCGACATCGTAGAAAGACTTCCGTCTCACTCTCCGATTGTGCCACCAGTAGCCGCCATCTTGAGAGGTTCGCGCACTAGCACCAGCGCAGTAGAACCCCACCCACCAGAATGACAATGCGGAAATGCAGGGTTCTTATAAACAAGAGCGGACACACAAACTGGTTATCCTCGGAGGAGCACAGGGGTAGGAATAACGATTTCTAGACCTGCCGGACATGTGAGTAACAGACTCTGGCCCCGAGTCTCTAATAAACGGGTTAGCAGGGGCAATGCAAACGACTCTAAGAACTCTTAAATTATCTGCATATAACACGAGGTGCGGTTTTGTTTTCACAGTATACCGCGCAGAAACCCCTCGCCTGCAAACTCATGGGGCTCTGAACAAATACTGACAAAGTATGTATTAATCCCCTTGACATTGTTGTGAGTTGAGTGGAAAGCCGAGTGTTTTTTAATGTGTAGACAGTATGACGGAGGGTCCCCCCCTTTTCCCCTTTGAATCGCCAGGTTGTTGGTAATGCATGGAGTTATGAGTGTTGGTATGTATGATGAGATGATAGTGTACCAACATTTCGAGGTCACTATACTATTCCTATCGAGACAACTGAAGCGAAGGATAGCTGAACCCGATAGATGTAAATTTTTGTCCTGTTTTGATTTTATTCAGGTACAATATCGCTCCCAGAGATGAAAGCGATCTCACCATTATTGTGAGACACAATGATCTGTGTGTAATTCCATTCAGATTGTGATGCTAATCTATGCATACATGTTGGTTTCTCTCTTTCTCTTTTCCTTTACAGAGACCACAATAGGTCCATTTTTCATTGAAATATTTTTCGCTTCACCTGGGCCCACTCATGCCCCGAAGCACAAACAGCCAGCTGATTTTTGCTGCATTGTTTGTAGGACAGTAGGCATATCTTGTTAGAAATGAGTACTGATATGTAGGGATCATTAATTCGGTCCTGATGAGTAAGCAGTAGGGGTCTGCTTACGAAACATGTCGACTAGGTAGCTAGCTATTGCTCTACCTCACAACCCCTTCTTAACGTTCCCAGCTAGAGAAACCAATAAAGTGTATTTTTTTCTACTATGCCAGGGAATTTTTAACTTTTTTCAATTTTTTCACACTCACTAGTGTTAGGTCCCTACACTCTCACTGATACCCATACACCCACACATAGCCTCTGTCACAACTTAAGTGCTCCCGCGTAGTCGTCTGGTCGTAGCACGCCCCGTCCCATTATAGGGGCGGGAAGACCCCTATGATGAAGCATGACACTAACGGTTTTTTAGTGTTTGAGGGGTATTTTAACAAGCACATTGTGCTCTCATCTTTACTACTCTAAGAGAGAGCCTAGTACAACTTCCACCAGTATAAATTAAAATAAAAATTGCTCACTTCACTTTTCTTTGATAGAATCGCACTGGCAGAGGGGCCTGGAGGAGCCGCCAACGTCAATGGTGTGCCAATACGTCATGATGTCGCGGGGACGATCAAAGCAGTAACATGTCCGTATTCCAGATTGGTCAACAAGGGGCTGCCCCCGCTCGATACACGCAGGACTCAGTGGGAGGCTGACATTGGGAGGATGGTGCAGTGAGCTAAAAAACGGTGATGGATAAAGCCCTGATCTCTTGACTGGGTAAGAGTATTCTGCATCATTCAGAAACTCTGTCCATCACCACCCCCTTTTCCAAAATCGGTTTGTCCACACTATGTGTGGGAGGGTATACTCAGACGTGAGTCCCTTGCTCATTGCACCATCAGGATTCAAGCAAGCCGGGCCGACGACGGCTGAAATGCCAGAAACCGGTCCCCGGAAGCTTGTTTCCTTCCCAGTATAAGAATTGGCTTGGTAGTTTGGTTTGCCCTGTTCCCATCATGCACTGGGACAGGAACAGACTAATTTGCATATAGCCAGGTTCTGAGCTGGGATGGTGCAGTGAGCTAAAAAACGGTGATGGATAAAGCCCTGATCTCTTGACTGGGTAAGAGTATTCTGCATCATTCAGAAACTCTGTCCATCACCACCCCCTTTTCCAAAATCGGTTTGTCCACACTATGTGTGGGAGGGTATACTCAGACGTGAGTCCCTTGCTCATTGCACCATCAGGATTCAAGCAAGCCGGGCCGACGACAGCTGAAATGCCAGAAACCGGTCCCCGGAAGCTTGTTTCCTTCCCAGTATAAGAATTGGCTTGGTAGTTTGGTTTGCCCTGTTCCCATCATGCACTGGGACAGGAACAGACTAATTTGCATATAGCCAGGTTCTGAGCTGGGATGGTGCAGTGAGCTAAAAAACGGTGATGGATAAAGCCCTGATCTCTTGACTGGGTAAGAGTACTCTGCATCATTCAGAAACTCTGTCCATCACCACCCCCTTTTCCAAAATCGGTTTGTCCACACTATGTGTGGGAGGGTATACTCAGAAGTGAGTCCCTTGCTCATTGCACCATCAGGATTCAAGCAAGCCGGGCCGACGACGGCTGAAATGCCAGAAACCGGTCCCCGGAAGCTTGTTTCCTTCCCAGTATAAGAATTGGCTTGGTAGTTTGGTTTGCCCTGTTCCCATCATGCACTGGGACAGGAACAGACTAATTTGCATATAGCCAGGTTCTGAGCTGGGATGGTGCAGTGAGCTAAAAAACGGTGATGGATAAAGCCCTGATCTCTTGACTGGCTAAGAGTATTCTGCATCATTCAGAAACTCTGTCCATCACCACCCCCTTTTCCGAAATTGGGAAAGACATACCAGAGACCACGTGGGCACAACTAACGCGCCGAGCCTGGAAGGGAACGGGTCACGCCCGGTTTCAGTTGGTTCATTTCTACATACTCCCCCGGGCCTATTTGACCCCGAAGAAAATCCGGAAATACTTCGTCTCGGACACGGCGGCTTGCCCCAGATGCCGGACGCCTGCGGCGGACCTCATACACATGTTGTGGTCCTGCCCTGCGCTGTCCTCATACTAGTTGCTGATAGGAGACACCCTTAATAGAGTCACTGGGAGGACCCTGGTATATGACGCTGCGGTAGGGATCCTACATTGGTTGCCTCACACTCCTAAAAAAAAACTCTCCAGTAAGTTTATTGATCTGGGGCTCATTCTGGCAAAGCGGGAGATAACCAGGCACTGGAAAGCACGAGTTGGTCCAACAGGCAATAAATGGCGCAATGAACTTCTAAAGTAGGCTACGGGGGAGAGCACCCTGAGGTATTAAATGGCGCGGCGACAGCAGAACGAGAAGGCGTTAGAGGCAGCACAGGAGTGGGAGACGTTAGTGCAGGCCTTGCGCGATTACAGCTCTTCCAGCGAATCCGATAGTGATGATGGTGTACAGCCTCAGTCCCAGTAGAAATGTGTCACAACGATCTTCTATATAGCAGGAAATGGTTTCCTTCCACAAGCTCTTACCACACACATAGCACACCAATGGCGGGGCAGGGGGAGGTGGATGGTGGATAGAGGTAGAGGGAAGCGTAAGATACTCTTACTGACATTGCTGTTTTTCATACCCTGCAATTAGTCCTTGGTCCTCTGGGGGGGTTGGGTCGGGTGGGAGGAAAGGGGGTGTTTTCAAGTTGTTTAGAAAAGCAGAAGAAGATCGTTCACTTATTCGGATCGACACCAGAAGACTACTAGACCCTCATGTGTGAACTCACCGCACACGCCGCCCAAACTCCGGGATGTGGGCTGAATGGCTGTGTACAAGGGGTGCTCCCCTATAGGGGCTTCTTTCTTATGATTGATACAGGTGATGTGTCTCTGATCTGATATGTAACTTTGGCTAATTCCTGCAATAAAAATATATTTAAAATAAATAAATAAATAAATAAATAAATAAATAAATGGCTATAGAAGTTTCTTCACCCCGGCCGTGGGGGGCCAATTTGGGAGGGCAAAGGGAGGCCTAATTCTGTTCCTCTCAAATCAGCTCAAGTATGAGCGGGTATGTTTTATATCAAAATCCAGCTATTATCAAATAATAACCTTAAGCAACAAGAAGGAAATTAATGTTGTGGTTATAAACTTTTACAATCATATCCCGAAAAATGAAATCCCTAGCACCCTAAAAATGCTGGGGGAGGATGTTCAACAGGAAATAGATAAAAACAACAGGGAACTAATAATTTTATGGGGGGGATTTTAACTGTCCGCTCTGTAGAAAGGGAAAAATGGGCATCTGTGGCCTAATGCTAGAGCAGGAGATCAATTTAACACACTTTGACCACTCCCTGATTGGGGATTTATTAAACGAGATACTGTTTATGTATGACCTGGGCTATGCAAATAAAATAGCCCATAAACCTACTCCCTTTATGCCCACATTTATTGGCAGAGGAGCATCATCCACTATTGACTTCATCATTTCCTCAAATAATTTTAGTCATAAGATTAATAGGATAAAGACCATGGAGCTACCAGTAAGTGACCACTTGCCCCTAATAATGGAGGCTGAAAACCCATTTTTTGAAGAGCATGAAAATGTGGTTTCCTTAGGTACAGCCCCTGATGTGGTCCTTGGGAGACAAAATGGGTACACCCTAAAATGGGGTAAGGTCGTCCCAGAAATGTTCCTAGGCAAATTGTTGTGTGTCTGTTCGGATAGTTTTGCGATTTGCCTGGATGAGAAGTCAAACAGTGAGCAGATAATAGAGCATTTCAATATAATAGCCTCCACAATTAAAAATACTTTGCTGGTGGAGGTAAAGAACCGGGCAAAGGGTAATAAAAGTTGGTTTGATAATGCATGTACAAGGGCTTTGATCGATTTGAAACATGCTATTCATGGGATACCTCGAGACCCTGTGGTAATAAGAGGTCTTAGGAAAACATATAATGAGGCTTTAAAAAGTAGAAAAAATGTGATAAAAAAGGAGGGCCTAGAAGCTCTATGCGAAGCATCACTGTCCAAGGATGCATCTGCATTCTGGAGGGCAGTAAATACCCCTTTCCTCTATGACAATTCCAAGGCTCGCATGGAGACTGCAAGTATTGAGGAGGATTGGGTAGAGCATTTTTCAAATCTTTATAGGTCCCATGATGAAAGCCATATTTTAGAGTCTACTATAATGGGTAATTTAGGAGCAGAGGTCGAAAAATTGGTGATAACCCTGGAGGAAGTCACGATGGGTTTGAAAGCAACAAAGGGTGGCAAGGCGGCAGGTCCTGATGGGATCCCAGCAGACCTGTACAAAGCAAACATTGAGATCTGGGGCCCCATGCTGGTACAGCTTTTTAATGCAGCACTAGCAAGGGGTTTAAATTCGTCTTGGTTCACCTTGGACATTGTGCCGATATATAAGAAGGGAGATAGACAAAATTGCGCCTGTTACAGACCAATCTCCCTTCTAGACTCATCTATTAAAAATCCGTGGGAGAATTATACTGGCAAGACTCCAAAGCTGGGCAGAGGAGAATGAGATAATGAGCGGCCTACAGTATGGTTTTCAGAAGGGCATTGGAACTGTGGAACAATGTTTAAACTTAATGACTGTTCAACAAAAGTACATTAGGGTAAAAGGAGAACTCTTGTTTCTTACGTTTGTAGACCTATCGTCTGCATTCGACTGTGTGTCACATGTTAAATTGTGGGCAATCCTGAAAGGGCTGGGCGTGGAAGATTTTATCATCTGTTTTCTGAGAGAATTATACGCAGGAGCGACAGCATCAGTCCGCTATGGTAGGGGGGGCGAATGTACCAGAAAATTTCGAGTGGGACGTGGAGTACACCAGGGTTGCGTCCTGGCCCCATTCTTATTTCTGGTTTACATTAATGGACTTGAGCACCATCTGCTGCAGGAGTGCAGGGATATGCCCAGGGTTGGCAAGAGATCTATCCCTGCACTCATGTATGCAGATGATGCAGTCCTAATGGTGATGGAGCGGTAATTTCTTCTGGTAATTTCTCAATGCAAAACCCTCATGCTACCTCTAATTTACCGCTCAAAAGGTGTTGGGCCCTTCACACCATGTATTACCTTCAGGAGACTTTAATAATCATGAACAGTCAAAAATGCAATTATTATTTTAAGCCAATAAAGAGAGTTGTTGAGTATTTAAAGGGTTTTATTTTCTAGTCAAAAGTTAAGTTTTTCTCTGACCCTTTATTCATTAGTAAAATATCAATCAGGTTACAGAATTTGGAAAACAGAAAAAATAGCATTAATACAGAACATTTTACAGTCTGCATATAATCATTACATATAGGATAGAAAATGTGGCGCAAAATGTCATTCAAAATTCTTAAGGAGTTTCTAAGAAAAATAGTCTTGCAAGGCTAATCAAAAATCAAATAGTTTGCAAAAATCTCCCATTAAGAAAAATAAATGCATAAGTCAAATAAATCTTTTCAGACCTAATTAATTTGTCTAAGCATAACTTGAAGTTTAGCATCTAATTCTATTTAATCAGCTGTTCTTCTGCATCTGTCTGTGTCTAAAGAGCAAGCAGGGAGGGAGACAGCCCGCCCTTCACAAGACCTCAAAGGAATGTGGCCAAGATATGACGTGGAAGCAAGAAACCTCCCCCTGATTCTCCTCGGACGCAAACCCTCAGCAATCTCCCGGGACGTTTCTCGTACCTAACCCATAGAAGCCTAAGCCAAAATGAGCAAGAAGTCAGCTGAGCTGAGAAAACCAGCCCCTGTCAGTTTTTTTATACACAAAATGTTGGCAGACTACACAAAATGTTGCATTTCAGGAAAACCTGTACGTTGATTGGTCAATCATGATGGCATGAGTTCTCATCACCCTGACGCATTCTAAAAAACCTGACCATGCCAGTTTTTAACAAATGAAGCATACATAATAAATACATTTTATAAGTTTGCAACAATTGCTAAGGAAAATTTTCAATAGTCTTCCTTCCTTCCTGCCAAAGCGCAGTCAGATGGACACTTTTAACTAACACTGGTACATTTGGCAGAATCACAAGGATGTACAGTTCAAGGTGTTCTTGACTTCTTGGCATGAGGAAAGCTGCCACAGTCTGCGCATGCTCCCTTTTCATTCAAAGCAAGCCATAGCTTTTGATGGTTTCACAGGCAGCCATTTAATGGTAGGCCCCAAAAATAAAATAAACAAAAAGATAATATTAATGTCATGTATAAATGTTTACCTAGCCAAGCTACTAGTGTAAAGCAGCTTTTCTATTATTTATGACAACATGCAAAATAAAGGTGCAATGTGCAACATAGAAAAAGAGATGTTATTAACTGAAAATACTTATCAAAATATGCAACAAGTCAAAGTCTATTAAGACAGAAATAGTAAATTTAGACTGCAAGGGATGAGCTGGGAAGAGAGAAACACATTCTATTAATCTTCAAAGCTAAAAAAAGCCACTTTTCTCTACATTGCAAAAACACATGTTAATTCAGCAAAAGCATTTCAGAAAGACTAGGTGTCACTTTTATATTTTTCATGCGCCTTTGGTTTTAACTTGCACCAAAAGGTGCGTGGCAATTTAAATGCAGTTTGTCTGAAGCACAAAAATAAAACAATGCCTGACTGCAGATGAAATCTGCTCCATCAATTCACCCTTCTGATAATTCAAATCATAATAAAATGATTTATAATTAATCACACATATTTCATTTTCAAAAGTGACTTTTTTTTTTTAATTGCAAAAGCTGAGCATATAACAATTTTACATCTATTTCTAAGGCAAACACAAGTCTATCTGTAATCAGATCATATATAGCCAAGCTCAAATGTTTTAGTGCAGAGTTCTGTAAGTAGCTTCTTGGAACAGTTAGTCTTCTTTAAAATAAGTAACTAAAATAATAAAAAAAGAATTCAACAGGACAGTTTCAGCATTTCTTTTCTCTTTGTCATCAGCTTGCCATCAGAATGGCTCATTGGCATTCTGTACCTTTTTCAATGCAAATTAGACTGCTTAGGTGCTGAGAAACTCGGACAGAGCACCATCAATCCTTGGCACTTTTTCAACCAATGCCTTTCACTCTTATCTTCACTTTGATCAGATTCAGATGATTCACCACTTCATCTCTCAGACCAAAGCCGTTGCACCATCCATTATGCAGATCTTGTGTAGCAGCTGCAATCTGGTGAGAAACTGCACACTGTACATCAACCTGACCTACACAGCCATGGCTAGTGTTCTCCTCAGTGTTTTCCACAAGTGCATTTGCATATGCATTTTCAAGCCACTTTGGTGTTGGTGAGACACCGTCTTTGGCAAAAGGTAACTCAGTGCTGCCATTGTGTTGCTTTATTATGCTTGACACTTCAGGCAGATAGCTGCAATCCATTCCTTGTCCAATCTGTTGTTCTGCACTCATTATCTTTGAGACCTCATTATGATCTGATTTCAGAGAAACTGGCAATCTATACCTGGGCATCAGTCTTTGCAATAACACTTTTGCCACTATGCAGTTGTCACTTTTCTCAAAAACAGTTCTGATACAACCCTGTAGTGCTGCTTCAAAAACATTTTCTTGAGCCTCTTTTAATTCACCTGTGAAGATTCCATAGAATGTACATGCTAACAGAACACGAATTTGTGCAACTGAATAAGCATTTCTCTCTCCCATGACAACAGTGACTCTCATTTGAGCAGATATACTGCATGTTATGGTAAGGGCAATCAATTTCGAATTTTGGACTGGGGCAACTACTAAAAGCCATGAAGCTTTGACAACATAATGTATAAGGAGCACAGCATGTGCTGCTTTTAATGTGTCACCTTTCAAACATGGGCCATCTACAAAATGGACATTGTTGGGCTGACTCAGACGTTCATCATTAAAGTCTGAATTTGACTTTATGCATATTTTCATGATATTTAGACACTCATATTCAGTTTCATCACAAATCAAATAATTTGCTGACATTTCTGTGAAGTTAGGGTCAAAGGTCATTGGGCAATACATCACAGAGCTTTGAACACAGTCATCTTTTTGAATAGGCAATGAGAGAGTGCAGCCCTCCCTCTCACTGCAAATTGGTGTATTTTCTTTTAAATAAACTTTCATTCCCAGTGCTGGGGCGCAACATTCTTTCTCTTTCAACTCTAGGAATGCTTTTGTGCAGTTGTTGTCCAATGGAAGCGGATCAGACACACCTTTGTGTGTCAGCCTCAGTAAAGGCTTAGCCACTAGGGAAAGGTTTAGTAACCACTCTCTACAGCAGCTAACCATTCCCAAAAATGTCCTGACTTCTTTCTGAATTTGAAGTGGATTTTTCTTGGAAAACATTTCCACCCTTTCTGGTGACACCTTTCTACCTCCCTTTCCAATTTTGAGTCTCAGGTATTCATCTTCTTTTTGACAGTACTCCTGACTATTCTCATGCAATGGCACTGTTACATGGACTTTGCAAAAATCAATAAAAGTAAGCCATTCTTCAGCACATGGAATGTGAAAAAATATATTGGCTGGATTCGGTACCACAGGACAACATGAAAAAAATATGCTTTTAATCTCCTGCACTATTCTGTTCTTTTCATTTATTTTCTGTGAGCCTGTGATCAGAAAGTTACACAAACTTCCAATCAAGTCCATCAAAAATCCTTTTATTGGTAAAATTCCTGCAACTGATGGTGTACCTGAATACATGTCATCTGGTTCTAATTTTAATAAGACATGTTCTGCACATGTTATTAATCTGACATCCTTCTCTGTGAACTCTCTTATTTCTGTGTTTATTTTTTCCAAAGCAGAAGGTAATTTTTCAACTGTCTTTTCTGAAAATAATGCTACAGCTGTTTCTTGTTGGGCCATTGTAAAATGCACATCCTCATCAGGAATCTGAAAAATAACACTATCTGATATACAGTAATCTGTGCTGTTTAATTTGCAAAAAAATTGTTTTTCTGCTAGGCCTGAATCACAGACAACAGTTTTGCAATCTTCCTCAAATGGGCCTAATTTTGGTTCAAATTCTTCTAAAACTGGGTTTGTAATTTCTTTGTTTAAAACTCCTGCATTTAAATCTGGACTTTCCACTGCCTTCACAATGCACTTGGTAAATTCTGAATTGTGAGTGTTAAAACTCTCATTTTCAAACACAGCAACCTGTTGGACTGGGTTCTGATTTTGTCTCTGGAAATAATTCACATTTGCTCTGGACCACTTATTTAAATTAATGTTAGCATTATCCATATTTTGTGGGACCATCTTTGCTTGGAAAATTCCTGCCATAGGTACCTGTTTCTGAACTGACATTTGCATTTGCTTAGCTTGCATATTTTGCATCTGCATTTCTCCATGTTTTTGTGCATCATATTTAAATTTATTTTTCTTCTTCCAATGCTCAAATCTGCTATAAAGATGGCAAAAGGACACATTTTCCAGCAGTACAACATCCATACCTGAATTTTCACAAACCAAAACACCTTTACTTCCATCCTGTGTTCTTTTAATCTGTACCCAAGCAACATCCTTTGCTGGCACTACACCCTTCAGGAAAGTAATCACTGCTATGTTTTCCTCCATATAAACAGAAAATGATGGTGCATTCATGCAAACCCTTTTCACTGTCTCTTCACCTGGCCCTTGAACAACATTAGATTCAAACCACAATTCATTCTGCATGGCAATGTAAAAGAACATTTCCAAATTAATGCACAACTCTTTTAACATCTCAACAAATCCATCAACATTTGGGTACCACAGCATAATTCTGTCTCTCAATTGTGGTATTGTGTTCAGAAATGCTGCAAGTTCACTTTTATTCTGTGGCATAGGAACATGCACTTCTCCCACCTTTTCTCTCAATGAGTAAGCAAAAGCTTCTCCCTCATTCTGCTTATTATTTTTCTCAACTAAATCTGGTGGCTTCTTTTCCTTATCCAGTTTCAATGCAAGGTCTGGTGGTTTCTTTTTCTTCTCATGTTTTCTTGCCCATTTGTCTCCTAATTTCTCAAACCCATTGCAATTAAAAATATACTTTATTTCTTCAATGTGCAATTGCATTCCTGAAGAACACATTTTCTCATTTGCTTCATCATCCATATGTACCCTAAAACCTTTCTGAGATGGAAAGCTTCCTAAAACATCAATTTCATATTTTTGAGACAAATCTGTCAGGTCATTATGGGTAGTTAATGCACATGCAACTGTTTCCTTACTCAGTGAAATTAATTCTTTTTCCTGACACTGGTTCACATTTTCATTATTTAAACAGCATGGACTGTTATTTTTTCCATGTTCAAGTGCTGAATTTAAAACACTACGCTGTCTCTCTTTTTCAGGGCCTGTGTTAATATGTTCTCCCATGTTTTCAATATTTTTAATCACTGCTGCTTCCTGTAAGCAGGTTTGAAAAATAACATTTTCAATTACATTTATTTTATTTGGGGCTGCAGATGTTGTAAATACCATGTTTCCCTCACCTTTCAGTGCTTGGGGTAATTTCTGTTCAATAATCTGTGAATTCTGAGTTTCTGAAATAAACCCTGCCATAATCACTCCTTCTGCAGCTCTTTGAACCTTTTCAGTAGGGACCATATTAATTGGGACAGTCATAATTTTTCTATGCATTATCTGTGCATCTGCAGTTAGGAATTCTTGGACTGAATCAGGCACATTTGAAGCAGTAACACCTGGCGGTATCACTGTCAGTGCTGAATCAACAGATAATGGGTCAATCTGAAATGTTTGCACAGTTTTCTCAATCTGTGATTTTCTCTGTTCAACAGAAGCAGTAGCCACTGTAGTGCTTACTAGTACACTATTTTCAGTATTTTTAATGGGAACCACATAAAGTGGTGGACACTCAGTTAACAATGCATCCATTATTTCATCCCCTGAATCATTATTTATTTGAAGCTCTTTATCATCATTAATTCTCTTCTCCTGCATTTGGTGCTTTACCTTTTTATCCTCACTTGCTTTCTCTCTTGCTACCTTTTCCCATATGCTTAAGGCCTCAAATTGTGCAGCTTTAGATGGTGTATTTATTTCACATAACACTTCCCTTAATTTGTCAATAATTTGCAATTCAAAAGTACCATCTTTTGGAAACCTCAAAGCACCCTCTTTTTCAGTAATCTTGCACCATTGGTGAACCCACATACATGTATTTTGTCCCAAATTGGTAGACATAAAATGCACAGGTGTTCCTTCAGGAGCATCACCAATAAAAAACGAATTTTTCACTTTACCTCCTAACAGCTTCTTTAAGCCTTCAAACAATTTCATTTTTGCAATAGTTCAATGCAATTTCTTTCTCTCCAAAGCTGTCAGTCTCAATTTCAGTCAGTTTTACTCCTACCACTGACCCTCCACAAAACCTTACTGCAATATTTTCTTAATCAATAACTCTTTTAGTAACAACATAAATACATTCGCTACTCTGTCTGTTGTGCTAAATAAAGGATAGATTTATATTCACTGCGAGTAACACATTCCGCTTACCCTTCACAAAGTAAGACTTTCCGTTTACTCTTCAAACACTACAGGTAAATCCCTTCCGCTTACCTGTCACACAAGCTCAGAAGAACCTGCTACTCCTTTGGACTTATCCTTCAGGATATATCTTAGTCCAAAGTTTCACCAGCGAACCCTTTTGCTGTCACTCAAGCTCAGAAGAACCTGCTACTCCTTTGGTGTGACCCTTTCTAGGTGATATCAGACCAAAGTTTCACCAGCGAACTCTTTGCTATAAATCACTCACACAGAAAATAGTCCCTAATTTAACACTGCCAGCCCTACCTAGCTTCTCAGTGCTATTCCAACAGACGAGTAACCTCAGTGCAGTGTGGCTTCCATTTACCACCCGCTATTCCTTCCCGGGATTCCACAGGTGTACATACCTGCGTGTTCCAGACAACATAGAACAAGACACTACCTTAACATGAAGAGTTAAAACATGTAATCAATAACCAAAAATTATGTCCTATGAAATTACCAATATAATCAATAACACCATCAATTCAAAATGAGCAAAATGTCACCAACAGTAAAAACCTTACTATTTTCAACACTTTAAAAAAACACACATGCATGCTAGCATATTAACAACATTTCACAACCCTATTGATACTCACACCACTTCTTGCATCACCTGCCAGTACTGCTTTGCCAATCTTCAGGTTCTGAGCATTGGAGTCAGGAATCAGGAGTTGGACATTTATCTAACTTGGGCAATTATTTTACTTCCCTCTTCAGGTCAATGATCCATTAGTTGAGTAGTTGATGGTGAAATCAATAATCATTAATCACCAAACTAATCAATAATGACCATCCTCTGATTACCAAAAACTGATGGAGCGGTAATTTCTTCTGGTAATTTCTCAATGCAAAACCCTCATGCTACCTCTAATTTACCGCTCAAAAGGTGTTGGGCCCTTCACACCATGTATTACCTTCAGGAGACTTTAATAATCATGAACAGTCAAAAATGCAATTATTATTTTAAGCCAATAAAGAGAGTTGTTGAGTATTTAAAGGGTTTTATTTTCTAGTCAAAAGTTAAGTTTTTCTCTGACCCTTTATTCATTAGTAAAATATCAATCAGGTTACAGAATTTGGAAAACAGAAAAAATAGCATTAATACAGAACATTTTACAGTCTGCATATAATCATTACATATAGGATAGAAAATGTGGCGCAAAATGTCATTCAAAATTCTTAAGGAGTTTCTAAGAAAAATAGTCTTGCAAGGCTAATCAAAAATCAAATAGTTTGCAAAAATCTCCCATTAAGAAAAATAAATGCATAAGTCAAATAAATCTTTTCAGACCTAATTAATTTGTCTAAGCATAACTTGAAGTTTAGCATCTAATTCTATTTAATCAGCTGTTCTTCTGCATCTGTCTGTGTCTAAAGAGCAAGCAGGGAGGGAGACAGCCCGCCCTTCACAAGACCTCAAAGGAATGTGGCCAAGATATGACGTGGAAGCAAGAAACCTCCCCCTGATTCTCCTCGGACGCAAACCCTCAGCAATCTCCCGGGACGTTTCTCGTACCTAACCCATAGAAGCCTAAGCCAAAATGAGCAAGAAGCCAGCTGAGCTGAGAAAACCAGCCCCTGTCAGTTTTTTTATACACAAAATGTTGGCAGACTACACAAAATGTTGCATTTCAGGAAAACCTGTACGTTGATTGGTCAATCATGATGGCATGAGTTCTCATCACCCTGACGCATTCTAAAAAACCTGACCATGCCAGTTTTTAACAAATGAAGCATACATAATAAATACATTTTATAAGTTTGCAACAATTGCTAAGGAAAATTTTCAATAGTCTCCCTTCCTTCCTGCCAAAGCGCAGTCAGATGGACACTTTTAACTAACACTGGTACATTTGGCAGAATCACAAGGATGTACAGTTCAAGGTGTTCTTGACTTCTTGGCATGAGGAAAGCTGCCACAGTCTGCGCATGCTCCCTTTTCATTCAAAGCAAGCCATAGCTTTTGATGGTTTCACAGGCAGCCATTTAATGGTAGGCCCCAAAAATAAAATAAACAAAAAGATAATATTAATGTCATGTATAAATGTTTACCTAGCCAAGCTACTAGTGTAAAGCAGCTTTTCTATTATTTATGACAACATGCAAAATAAAGGTGCAATGTGCAACATAGAAAAAGAGATGTTATTAACTGAAAATACTTATCAAAATATGCAACAAGTCAAAGTCTATTAAGACAGAAATAGTACATTTAGACTGCAAGGGATGAGCTGGGAAGAGAGAAACACATTCTATTAATCTTCAAAGCTAAAAAAAGCCACTTTTCTCTACATTGCAAAAACACATGTTAATTCAGCAAAAGCATTTCAGAAAGACTAGGTGTCACTTTTATATTTTTCATGCGCCTTTGGTTTTAACTTGCACCAAAAGGTGCGTGGCAATTTAAATGCAGTTTGTCTGAAGCACAAAAATAAAACAATGCCTGACTGCAGATGAAATCTGCTCCATCAATGGCACATACTCCCTTGGCCCTACAAAATTTGATAATATCTTTTGAGAAGTTCATATTGAGTCTAGATTTAAAAATCAATTGTAGTAAAACCTTCTCCATGAACTGCGGCACAAGATCCAGAAAGCAGATGAAACGTATGTCTATAAATAATGTTTTTATAGAAAATACTTCCACTTTTCCCTATCTTGGTATTTTGTTCCATGAATCTGGGGCTTGGACAAGTGCTGTAAAGGCCAGAACTCTTTTGTTCCTAAAAACAATAATGGCCTTAAAGAATTTTATAAAAAAGTTGGGCAAGAAACCAATACGAGACATTTTAACCATATATAATGCCACGTGTACATCTGTAGCTTTGTATGGCTTGGGTCTTTGGGGGTATTCGAACACAGAATAAATTCAAATAGCCGAAAATAAATTTATGAGGTATCTCCTGACAGTCCCACAAAGTGTGGCGTCCTACATCTGTCATACTGAACTTGGACAACCTCACATATCGGATACAATCAGAATACAACCCATCCTCTTGTGGCATAGGGTATGGACAATAAATAAGTGTGTCATGAACCGGGCTATGTTGCAGGATGTATTAAAACTGGACAATGTGGGCAGATTTGAATGGCTAGTTTACGTTAAACGTTTCCTTATGGATATTGGCTGTCAACAATACTACGAGGAACCACTTTCTATGTGCAATATACCCAGAAAAGTGCTGAAAAATCTGTGTTCGGAATACCTCGAGGAAAAGAGAAGGCAAGAGGAAATGAGTAAAAAGACCGTTACCTTGTATCTCTTGTTATTAACTGGTGATAAGGTACAGCCATATTTAACCCTGCCGATGTCAAATTTTTTTTTTTTTTTTTTTTTTTTTAAGACCAATGGTCCCAAATTTTATTTAGTTTCACAAGTAATAAGTCAATTGATCACACAATGTCATAAAAAATAACTACTACAAATGTTACCCAGCTAGTAGCATGCTTTGACATGTCGGTCATACATAAGTGAAATTAAACAGTAGCCAGGGGAGATGCATTAGTCCGCAAACATCAGTGCCAGGAAAAGCACGCAGCACTGCAAAAGGACCAAGGTGGTCATGAAAGCCAACAACCATTGTCCTAGGCCGCGCTCCCTGGTCGGCACAGATGTAGTCAAAGGCAGGAATCGTCTCCCATATTGTCATATGGGTCGCTGGGCTACAGTCTCCTGATCTTGGCAGTGTCCAATAAGCATTGTGTGAAGAGTAAACGGGGAGGGGAAATCGAACATCATCATGAGTACAGCAGAAACAAACTCACTGTCTACCAAGAGACACAACAGGGAAATAATGAAAGAAGAATAAAAAAATGGGAAAAAAAGGGGGGGAGGGAGAAACATTTCAACAACAGTTGGACTAGTATTAGCGTGTACAGTAATGTATCAGTGATCCTAGCTGTGTATGTTGCGCCCTATATGGGCCGTGCGGGGTTGGGGACGGCTGTGGATTTAGGGTTGCCGTGACTGCAGGGGGGGGGGGGCAACAGGGGACAGCTCTTGTTGGGTATGACCTCGGTGGCCGGGGGGGAGGGGGGGGGGGAGAAGGGGGGGGGTTCGTGCCGCGACAGGACGGTGTATGGTAGGCCCCTCACTGTTCCGTGTCAGGGTGGGCACGCTATACCGGCCTGGGTGCACGCCCGGTGGTACGCAGTCAGGGTAGTGTCCCAGTCTTGGGCAATCGGGTACTTCCGGAGACCCGCTGTCTCTTCCCTGTGTAGAGACACACTCTCCGCGCAAGCCCAGTTGTCAAGTGAGCGACGCCAGTCAGCAGGGCGCGTGGGGGCGACACTCTTCCATCGTTTCGTAATGAGTCGCTTAGCCGTAATGAGCCCTAGGTCCCAGAAACGTGCCCTTAGTTTGGTCTGTTTGGTTCTCTTGTAGAGTCCCAACAGGCATGCTTCCCAAGTCTTGGGGAGGGTATCGCCCGTGGCCACCGTCAATGTGTCAGTGACTGCCGACCAGTACAAGGTGAGGTGAGCGCAACTCCAGAGTGCGTGCAGGATGTCCGAGTTCAGGAGGCCGCACCTGGGGCACGCTGACGATGTGAGTCCGAAGTAGCGGTTCAGTTTGTATGGGGACAAATATGCACGGTGTATTATGTAATATTGGATGATCTTAAATCGCGCGTTGCGAGGAATATTTCTGGCGCCCGCCAACACCGCGGCCCACTGTTTGTCCGTCCATTCACTACCCCGGTTGGTCGTCCACTTCTCCCTCAGCCTTTGGGAGGAGAATTGAGTATGGCTGTTCAGCGCCTGTGCTAACCAATGCACTTTATGGGAACCATCGCCCATACTGCCGATGTCTAATTATGATCGATTTCTCTTGTCCCGCCAATCTGACATTCATATTCTGTTTTTTTGTAAATTTTATATTTTACCACGTAGGAAACTCATAATCCCATTCCTCAAAGAAATGAATTTAAACAGATGTCGACCAGCCTTTTTAGAAATTCAGAGAATGGACACTATTTTAACTGTTACTGTACTTTTAAACTTTTTTAAATATGCTTTTAAATTACGGAAAACATTTGGTGTGAATGAATTACATTAGAACTGTCACTAATAATTTCCTGTGTAATTGTGTAATTTTATGATGTTGCTTTTATGGTTATTGTCTTTTAACCGAATAAAGTACTTTTTGAACTTTTGAACTTAGAAAGAAGTGGAGAGGTTTAGGGAGTGGACAAAAGATGAGGGAAATAGGTTGGGTAGTGTGAGAGAAGGAGAAATGTGTAGGAGAAGATGAGGTACTGAGCTATAATGCCCCTTACTGCTGGAGAGGAGAAAAACATTGCATAACTTTTTTAATAACCTTTAATATAAAAGCAAGGTATTGTCTCATTGAAGTATTACTAATGTGGTTAGAAGTGCTGTTGCTGTCTTATTACAAACCTATTTAACCCTTTCTGTGCTCATGACGGAATGGTCCTCCTGCCCTCATCACGGAACCATTCTGTCATGAGCGCAGGGGCGCTAAATCCCTCTGCTGCAGACAGCAGATGGATTTCCTATTTTTGTTGTTCTCCTCTGGAGGTTTGGGAAGAGCTTCCCCGACCTCCAGATGCCGTTTTGCATTTCCAATGCAATGATGATTGCACACATGGCACGCTGACATCAATGCATTGAAAATGAAACTGACAGTTTCAGTTTCATTGTTTCAGTTCTCATGGGGCTCTCTCATCCCCCTGAGCAACTAAACACTTTTCAAATGGTGCTCTTCCTCAATGGATCCCAGCTTGGGGATTGCCCCAGGAGGGCGATCCCCAAGAAGGGATCCACCCACTAGCCACTAGGGAGGGGTGAGCGGCCGCTAGGGCAAGGGCTTTTGCTTTCCCAATATATTTTTACCACAGACAGTCTTTTAATAGGCCGGGGGGGCTCCCCAGAATGGGCATGCCAATGCTCCCACCCTACCCCCCAAAGAAGGCAGAAGACTTTATGCTCCCCACAGCAGGCAGATAGGGGCAATAGCCCCTGATCTGCCAGGGGGGGCACAAAGGCTACTAGGAACCAGGGATTTTTTTAATACATAGAGATGGGGACTGCCACCCAAAAAAATGATAGTGTTTCTGCTCCCCCGGGAGGCAGATGGGGCAGTAGCCCGTTTTCTGCTCCCAGGAGGGGGGGCGAATGCCCACTAGGCACCAGGATTTCTTCCCCCAAAGTCTGGGGTGGGGTTGCCCAGAATAGGCATGCCAATCACCCCCACAAAAAAAGCCACAGGAGGCAGATGGGGACAGAAGCTCCTGATCCGCCCCCGGGGGTTGAGGCAGACACCCACAAGGCACCAGGGATTTTTTATATATATGTTGGGGTAGGGGTTGCCGAGAATGGGCATGACAATGCCCTCACCCCCAACAAAAATGCTAGTCTTTCTGCGACCCCTGGAAGGCAGATGATGCAATAGCCTTTATCTGCCCACTGGGAGGCAGAAACCCCACTAGGCACCAGGGATTTCTCCACCAAAGTTCTGAGTGAGGGCAACCCAGAATTGGCATGCCAATGCCCCCACCCCACCAAAACAATGCCAGTCTGTTTGCCTCTCCCTCGGGCAAAAAGCCCATTAGGCACCAGGGATTATATTTTTGTACGTAGGGGTAGGGACTGCCCAGAATGGGTATGCCAATGACCCCATCCCCTCAAAAAAAGATGCCATGGTTTTTCTGCCCCCCCCCTCCCCCAGGATGGAGATAGGGCAGTAGCCCTCTGATCTGCCCCCTGGGGGCAGGGTGCCCACAAGGTGACTGCAAATATACTGGCTTTTATATGTAGGGTTGGTGACTGCCTGACAGGACATCCAATCCCCCCCCCCAAGAAAATAGCCACAGTCTTTCTGCCCCCCCTTGGTGGCATATCCAGGCAATAGCCCACTGATTCCGCCCTCAACCAGGGCAGCAGATAGCTCACCAAGCACTGACTTTTTTCCAGAATGTGCTTACCTGTGGATTTTAGGTCCTAGTGCAGCTGGCACCCAAGGAAACCTAGCAAGTCTATACATTTTCTTAAAACTAGACACCCAGGGGAATCCAGGATGTGGTGACTTATGTGGCTCTCATTAGATTTTGCTACCCAGAATTCCTTGCAAACCTCAAACTTTGTAAAAAAAAAAATGAAAAATAAACATTTTACTCACATTTCTGTGATTGAAAGTTGTGGAATCTGCGCAGAACACAAACTTACACCCACCCAACATTCCCAAAAGTCTCCCGATAAAAATGGTACCTCACTTGTTTGGGCAGACCTATTACCTGCGACAGGAAACGGCCCAAAACACAACATGGACACACCACATTTTTACAGTGTAAACTGACCCTTTCTTGGCAAAGTGACTAGCTGTAGATTTTGAACCCTAGCTCTGCCGGCACCTAGGGTATCTGGCAAACCTATACATTTTTGCAAACTAAATCCAGGATGGGGTGACTTGTGTGGCTCTCACCAGGTTCTGTTACCCAGAATCGCTTGCAAACCACATACTTTGTAACAGAAAACACATTTACCCACATTTCTGTGATGGAAAGTTCTGGAATCTGCATTGGTCCACAAACTTCGATCCACCCGCATTCTCAAAATTCTCCTGATAAAAATCGTACCCCACTAGTGTGGGTGGGTCAAGTACTCGCGACAGGCAAGGGCCCAAAACATATTGTGGAGACTTCAAAATTACCTCTCACAAAATGACCTGGTTTTACAAGGGGGCACCTGGGTTTTTGGCCTCGGGCTCAGTGGCCATCTAGGTAAACGTACCAAACACACACATTTCTGAAAACTAGATAACCTGGGGAGTCTGGTGAGGTATGGCTTGAGTGGATCCCCCCACGTTTCCCTACCCAGAATCCCCTGCAAACCTCACATTTTCCTGAAAAAAATAAAATACAAATTCCTCAAATTTATGTGTGAAAAAGTTGTGGGATCACTGGGCTGACACAAATTTCCTTCCACCCAGCATTCCCCCACGTCTCCCGACAAAAATGGTACCTCACTCATGTGGGTGGGCCAAGTAACTGCAACAGGCTAGGGCCCAAAACCTAGGGCCCAAAACATATTGTGGGGACATCAAAATTACCTATCAAAAAGCGATCAGGTTTCGCAAGGGGGGGTCCAATGAGTTTTTGGTCCCGGGCTTGGCGAACTTCTAGTAGGGAAACCTACACATTTCTGAAAGCCAATGACCCGGGGGGGAGTCCAGTGAGGTATGGCTTGCATGTACCCCCTTACAGTTTTCTTACCCACAATCCCCGTCAAACCTCACATTTGGCTAAAAGAAATACAATTTTTCTCAAATTTCTCTGTGGAAAAGTTGTGGGATCACCAAACTGACACAAATTTCATACCAACCAGTGGTCCCACAGGTCTCCAGATATAAATGGTACCTAACTTCCGTGGGTGAGCCAAGTACCCATGACAGGCATTGGTCGAAAACGTATTGAGGAGACATCACAATTAACTATCACAAAACGACCTGGTTTTGCAGGGGAGATGACCTGGGTTTTTGGCCCCGGGCACGGCGGCCATCTGGGGAAACCTACCAAACCCATTTCTGAAAACTGAAGACCGGTGGAGTCCAGGGAGGTATGGCTTGCGTGGAGCCACCATTTTCCTACTCAGAATCCCCTGCAAACCTCAAATTTGGCTACTCCATCACCTATACAACATCTTCATAACCTGGGGGGAGGGGTCTCCTTTTTTAATTTGAACACCAACGGTGTTCCCGAATTTTATACTTGCTGCTGCTCAAGCTAAGGGCATGCTATGTGATAACTGTAATTAAGATAGAACTGCATAGGCCATTTTAGCTTGGTTAACATATTTGAGGGTCATACTAAGTCAATATGAATATGAAGAAAATAACCCAAGACTCTGGAGCACAACTAAAAGGGTAAACAAATAAGGTGCAAGGTCTGACAGGAGGGAGTGGTCACAGCATGAGAGTAAAATCATCTGGGTAAAAGAGCTGTCATTAAATAAATACTTGATAACTACATTAGAGCCAGTGAAAGAGACAGGCATAGGTTGTGTATCTATGTAAAAGTATTTTCCTTATCTCATATTTTTCGGAACAAGCCCCGATGTATGGAGTAATATCCCATATTACGGGGGGGGTCAGGCAATGACAGGCAGAGCGGGTCACCGTTCTTCTCTATGGATGGTGGTTCTGTGTGAAGTGAAACACTCATCTGGAATGGACCTTATACTGGAGTCTGGATGCAGAGGATAAATCTGGAAAGAAAACTGTGGTAGCCAGGCCCATAGGCAGGCATTGGACAGGTGCATATAGACCCCTGTGTGAGGTGCCTCTGTCTCCTTATTAGAACCCTCCGAGCACCAGCTTCTCCTTCTCTCCTCTCCATCAGCTGGTTCACCCTCCTAGCACAGATATTTGTATTTACTTTTTGATATCTGTGTAGCGCTTAAACCCTTTTGCGCCCAAGCCCTAAGCTTCTTCTTGTATTGTGAATGAGTTTTGGGTTTTTCTGATGCCTCCAGGCGATCAGTGTCATAGTAGCTCTGCTTTGTTGCTCGCGAAAAGATCCCTATTTGAAGTTCTGTGAAACTATGTAAGACTTGCTCCGATCCAGTGGGGAGAGCGAGAGGTACACATTTGTCTCTGACTACCAAACTCTCCGGTTCCCTTTTTATTGGATGGTAGTCTGCTGGGTCGGATCTCTCAGCTGGTACTGCCAATACTCAACCACCTCACTACAGTTGGCTTGATCTAAGTTTTTTAAGCACAGTTGAGCTGTGCCAGAAGCCAAAGCTGGTAGGCTGGGGTGTATGGGCTGGATAGGGCACACCAGCTAGTCACAGACAGGTTTGACAAGGGAGAGACTCCTAACAGCTTCCTAAGGTGCAGGATATCAGCTTCACCTAATGGTGAGGCTCAGCAAGGTTGAAACAAGTCAAGAGTTCCTTGGCTGGTTGATGAGTTGGCTGAACTGATTTTGTGGTTGTGGAGGATAAAAGGGTAGAGGGTAAATCACAACATAATTGTTGATTTTATTAATTTTTAGACTGAATTTGTTATTTTTGTGATATTGTATTTCTTGTTGTTGAAGTTCGTGTTTTAAGATGTGTTCTATACACCGGTGATGTGTGGTCTTATGATTGATTTGAGGTTGCTAGAAGGAGACACTGCCAGCAATTCGGGCTAGGCTATTTCTTTGTGGTGCAGTCAATATTGATCTTAAAATGGTTGGTCTTCTCATGTGGAGGCATAGACGCACTAAAAAGAGTGTAATTAAATGTTCCCAAGAGGGATTCAGTGTGATTAAGCAGTGTTGGCTCAAGCATTACCAAACATAACTTTTTGCTGTCTCGGGGCGCTAGGTGGCGCTTGACCATAATGGCCTCGCTGTAGTCAGGCTCCCGGCGACCCGAGCGGCTTATTGGACATAACCCCCATCCTTGCAGAACTAATTAGCCACAATCATCACAGACGGGCAGCGGAACGATTATTGATGCCGCGGGCCAACTCTGGAGGCTCTCCAAAGCTCTGGGACGGAGGGGTGTGAAGCTGTTGCTGGAGGCGAGACGGAAGGGCGAAGGTGCTGGAGCGCGGGCTGGCAGCTCCAAACTACGTGAGGCCGGGGATCCACAGGGCTGACCGCGTTGCTGCCGTGAGTGCTGCAAGCTGGAAAACGCGAGGAGGAGCGGCCCAGGGAGGACGAATCCTCAGCGGCTAATGCACTGCTGTGAGTGCGACCACTGGAGGGGCAACTACATGAATTGGTGCGCCGGGAGAGGCGCTGCGGGCGGCCTGCGGCCTAGTTCTTGAAGCGGAGCTCTTGGGCACTACACAATTGGAGGAGGCAGAGGAGACATTCTGCTTGAGCAGAAGTGTCTGCTGAGGTGGATTACTGCTGAGATCACTAGCAAGCAGAGGACACTAATTGAAGCGGTGGCGCTGAGGACACTGGCATTGCCGGGCGGGCTGCTGGGCGCCATTTTTAGGGGGAGCTGCATCGGTCTATCCATTGATGGCGAAAGGTTGGGACAGCACTTGATTGTCCAGTGGTGGCTGCGGGTGTCCTTTGTGTTTGGGAGGCCGCACTGTGGTTTCGCTGTACGGCTTCCGCCCTGAGACCCGGAATAGTGAGGGGTGACACCCGGAACTGTGGAGCTGCAACAGATTGTGGAGGAAGGCGGCGAGAGCGAAGGGGTACCCCTACTGCGGCCTCCACGTTATTCCCACACGGGGCACGCTTTGGCCCCACTGGCAGCACATCAGGGGGCGTACTGAGCTCAAGCAGGCAAAGTTATCCTTTGATGCCAGAAAGACTGTTGGCTCCAGCTCCAGGGATCGCACTGACCCAGATCCCCCAGAAGTGTGCGAGGATGATTGGAAGGCGCTCCTGGTGGGCATGCAACAGAGCCTCCCCTCCATAGACTCCAAAATGGATTAGATGAATAACCGTCTGGACAGAGTGGTGGAGAAACTGGATCAGCATGAGAAACGACTGACGGAAGTGGAACACAGAGTGTCGACATTGGAAGACGGGGCAGGCACCGCAAAACAACACATGCTACAGATGGACAAACTATTGAAAGTCATCGCGGATAAAAACGAGGAGTTGGGAGCCAGCTCCCGAAGAAATAACGTGAAAATACTAGGCCTTGCCGAATCGACCAACACTGGCAGGATGGAGGACTTCATGGAACGTCCGCTGGGGGAATTATTCGGCAAAGACTCTTTTTCCGTCCATATGTCTATTTAGAGGGCGCACAGATCCTTGGCGGTGTGACCTCCACCTGGGGCCTCACCTCGGCCTGTGATAGTGCGATTTTTAAATTATCGCGATTGAGACACTGTGTTGTGTCTGGCCCGAGAGAAAGGGGAAGTGCGCTATGACAACACCATTTTGTCGTTCTACCCGGACTTCACACAGGCAGTGAAGGAAGCCGCCGAACGTTCGCGGTGGTAAAGAAAAAATTGCAGGCCAAAGAGATCACATACGCCATGCTATACCCTGCGAGATTGAAGATCAACCATCGGGGAAATCAGCACCTCTTCAACTCTCCCCAGCAAGTTGAAGAATTTCTGAAGTGGGACCGCAGCGCAGAACTAAGAGAAGAAGCCACCCGAAGACGATCGAGATCCCACTCGCCCCTGTCGGACCCTGGCTGACGGCGTGCTCCTGTGGCAGCTGGCAATCGTAATCATGAACTGTAGAGACTCCTAGATGCTGTTCCGAGTTGGTGATGTATATTCATCGTTTGTTTAAAGGTTGAAACTGACATTGCCGCCTGGGCACTCGCCGTCGTCCCGTCATTGAGTACTCCGAGGTTTCGGGGGACCAGATGGGTGAAATAGAACGGTGAAGTGAAGTGCGGGAGCCCCGAGCGGTCCCCTATGGAGAGCATTCCCCTGATTTAGAGTTTGAAATCGGGTTGGTGGGGTGTGTATGGATGTTATTGAGTTGGATTGCTGGAGGGAGAGGGAGGGACATTCCTGGCAAGTTGTGGGTGGAGGTAGGGGGGGGCGCGAGGGCACAGGCACACAGGGGGATTGAGCAGGGCGGGTATGATAATAACAATTGGCTGATTGAGTTGTGTATGGAACATGGCCCATAGTACTGTTATTCAGAATGATCTGCACGTAATGACATGGAATGCTAGGGGACTCAATGACCCTAGAAAGCGGAGGCAGGTATTGAGTTATATAGAGCGCCATCAAGTCCACATTGCCTTGTTACAGGAGACACACCTCCCCCATGGAGGGACTTCTCCGTTTGCCACACGCTGGGCCTCTCACAGATGCTTCGCTTCCTACTCCAGTTACTCCAGAGGGGTTGCCATACTCGTCAGCAAGGGGGTGAGGTTTGTTCTGGGAGGAATGGACACTGATCCTGAGGGAAGATACTGCTTGCTTTGGGGGAGGCTGAACTCTCATGACGTTGTGATTGCAAATTATTATGGCCCTAATATAGATGATGTACACTCCCTTCTTGTACTAAAAGGCAAGCTTAACACGCTGGGAATCACCTTTGTGATTTGGGGGGGAGATTTTAATACTGTTATAGATCCTAAACGTGACCGTTCCCATGCTATAACAGCACATTACACTATTGCACACCGCACGTTGCAGGACATATTGGAGTCAGATTACTTACTAGATGCGTGGCAGCACCTCCACCCTGCTAAAACAGAAGGGACGCACCACTCTACAGTGCACAATACATGGGCTAGACTAGACTATGTGCTGGTAGCAAGGGGTATGGTACATTGGATAGGCAAAGCATTACACCTGGACCGAACGTACTCAGATCATTCCCCGGTGCGTGTGCCTCCCCGCCTGACTGCCTCGCTGCCCCGGCTGCCGCCGCGTGACCACGCCCCCTGCCTGCGAGCAGCGTGGTCCGTGCTCGCGTGACCTGCAGGCTCCTGGGCGCCGCTTCTTGCCCTGTGCCCCCGTTTTTATTGTTGTTATTGTATAGTATTGTAATTTTGCCTTCTGTAGTGCCTGTTTTCCTGTTCTGTAGTTGCCCGTCGTCTCTTCCCTCCCCGCTCCCCGCCACCGCCGCTAACCCCGCCCCTTTTTTCCTTCTGTACCCTCCCCGCTCCCGCCTCCCAGCTGCTCCGCCCCCCCTCGCACTTGGCCATATATGGCGACCGTGCGACGCAGGTGAGTGTGACCTAGTTTAGGACACCCCTGCGCCGCACGGCCACCAGCTGCTGCGTGTGCCTCCCCGCCTGACTGCCTCGCTGCCCCGGCTGCCGCCTCGTGACCACGCCCCCTGCCTGCGAGCAGCGTGGTCCGTGCTCGCGTGACCTGCAGGCTCCTGGGCGCCGCTTCTTGCCCTGTGCCCCCGTTTTTATTGTTTTTATTGTTGTTATTGTATAGTATTGTAATTTTGCCTTCTGTAGTGCCTGTTTTCCTGTTCTATAGTTGCCCGTCGTCTCTTCCCTCCCCGCTCCCCGCTTCCCGCCTCCGCCGCTAACCCCGCCCCTTTTTTCCCTTCTGTACCCTCCCCGCTCCCGCCTCCCAGCTGCTCCGCCCCCCCTCGCACTTGGCCATATATGGCGACCGTGCGAACGCGCAGCGGTCATGCGCAGCGGGAGCGCCAATTGTGCGCCGAAGGCGCGCCAATGGTAAGCCCGTCTGCGCCTGTCCGCGCCTGGACCGCGCCCAGTGCCAGGACCCCTGGCCCTCGAGGACCCCTGCCCACCCGCCTGACGTACACCGCCGCCAGCCTCAACGCACTCAACACCGGCCGAATCCCAGGATGCTACCGAGCCACCCCACGACGCACCCACGGACCCTTCAGCTGCCACGCCTGCAAGTTCACCTGCATCCGGACCTGCCCTGCACCAGCACCCGCCAAGCCGAACACCAGCAGCAACCACCTCAAGTGCATCCTGCTCAACACCCGCTCCGTCCACAGACACGCCATCGAACTCTGGAACCTCCTCGACACCACAGCCCCTGACGTTGCCTTCCTCACGGAGACCTGGATGAACGCCTCTTCAGCGCCCGACATCGCCATCGCCATCCCAGAGGGCTACAAGATCACCCGGAGGGACCGCACCGCCAACCAGATGGGAGGAGGCATCACCGTCATCCACAGGGACACCATCCGCATCACGACCAACCCCGACGACACCCTAACCACCGCCGAACACCTGCACTTCCAGATCCACACCGACCCGAAGACCACCCTCAGAGGCACCCTGATCTACCGACCCCCGGGACCACGCACACAATTCAGCGAGGACATCGCCGACTTCGTCAGCCCGCATGCCCTCCCCTCCGCTGACTACATCCTCCTGGGGGACCTCAACTTCCACCTGGAGAACAACAGCGACCGCAACACCATCACCCTGCTCGACAACCTCGCCAACCTCGGACTCAAGCAGCTGGTGTCCACCCCCACCCACCTCGCTGGACACACACTCGACGCCGTCTTCTCATCCAGCAAAGACATCGCCTTCAGCCACGCCACTGGACTCCACTGGACGGACCACAGCTGCGTCCACTTCACCTTCAAAAGAACAACGATCCACCACCACCAGCAACAGGTTGCCCGAAGAAGCTGGAACAAGATCACAGCCGACCAGCTCGCCGCTTCCCTGAGCCAGCACCCTCCTGCCAGCTCAGCGAACCCCAGCTAGGCCGCCGACAACTTTACGAAGTGGATCAGCAACTGCGCGGACGAACTCGCCCCTCTGAGGACCCCGCCCAGCAGACCCGGCAGCAAGAAAGCCCCATGGTTCACCGACGAACTCAAGAGCTCCAAGAAGAACTGCCGAGCCCTCGAGAAAGTCTGGAGAAGGGAACCAACGCCGGACAACATGACCACCCTCAAGCTTGCCACCCGGAAGCACCACCAACTGATCCGCGCCGCCAAGAAAACCGCATTCAAGGACCGGCTGGACAACAACGCACACAACTGCAAGGAACTCTTCAACATCGTGAAAGAGCTCTCCCACCCCAACGCCGGAAACAACGACATCACCCCATCGCAAGACCTCTGCAACTCCCTCGCCTCCTACTTCCACAACAAGATCGCGGACATACACAACAGCTTCAGCATTCAACCGACGCACGCCACGACCGCAGCAACGCCGCCCACCACCACCCTCCGCGCCTGGACTCCGATCAGCACTGAAGACACCGTCCGCATGATGAACTCCGTCCACTCCGGATCTCCGACCGACCCCTGCCCTCACCACGTCTTCAACAAGGCCGACGCTGTCATCGCACCCCACCTGCGGGACATTATCAACACCTCCTTCGACACCGCCACCTTCCCTGAGAGATGGAATCACGCCGAACTCAGCGCTCTACTCAAGAAACCTACCGCGGACCCCACCGAACTCAAGAATTACCGCCCCATCTCGCTCCTCCCGTTTCCAGCCAAAGTCATCGAGAAGACCGTCAACAAACAGCTGGCCGCCTTCCTCGAGACGAATGGATCCCTCGACCCCTCACAGTCTGGCTTCCGAGCCAACCACAGCACCGAGACCGCCCTCATCGCTGCCACCAACGACATCCGAGCCCTGATGGACAACGGAGAAACAGCGGCCCTCATCCTCCTAGACCTCTCCGCGGCATTCGACACTGTCTGCCACCGCACCCTAGTGCAGCGCCTCAGTAACGTCGGAATCCAGGAGAAGGCACTGGAATGGATCATCTCCTTCCTCGACGAAAGAACACAGAGAGTCCGCCTACCACCGTACAAGTCAGAGGCCACCGAAGTCATCTGCGGCGTCCCTCAAGGATCCTCGCTGAGCCCCACCCTCTTCAACGTCTACATGGGCCCCCTCGCGGCCATCGCACGCCAACACAACCTCAACATAATCTCCTACGCCGACGACACCCAGCTGATCCTCTCCCTGACCAACGACCCCGCCGCCGCCAGAGCCAACCTGCACGAAGGGATGAAAGATGTAGCCGAGTGGATGACGACCAGCCGCCTGAAACTGAACTCAGACAAGACGGAGGTCCTCATCCTGGGCTCCTCGCCCTCCGCCTGGGACGACTCCTGGTGGCCCCCCGCCCTGGGCACCGCACCCAAACCGACGGACCACGCACGCAACCTGGGCTTCATCCTGGACTCCTCCCTCTCCATGACCAGACAAGTCAACGCCGTCTCCTCGTCGTGCTTCAACATCCTGCGCATGCTTCGGAAGATCTTCTGGTGGATCCCCACCGAGACCAGGAAGACTGTCACCCAGGCCCTCGTCACCAGCCGACTGGACTACGGCAACGCCCTCTACCCCGGAACCACCGCCAAGCTCCAGAAGAGACTCCAGCGGATCCAGAACGCCTCAGCCAGACTCATCCTCGACATCCCACGAAACAGCCACATCTCCGGACATCTGAGAGACCTGCATTGGCTCCCCGTCAACAAAAGAATCACCTTCCGCCTCCTCACCCACGCACACAACGCCCTACACGATCAAGGCCCGAGCTACCTCAACAACCGAATCAACTTCTACGCTCCCAAACGCCACCTCCGATCAGCCAGCCACGCCCTCGCCGCCGTCCCCCGCATCCGAAGAGCGACAACAGGAGGAAGGTCCTTCTCCTACCTGGCCGCCAAGACCTGGAACTCCCCCCGACCGACCTGCGCCTGACCCAAGACCACCTCTCCTTCAGGAAGAAGCTCAAGACCTGGCTGTTCGAGCAGTAACGGCACCGCCCCCCCCCCCCCTCCCAAGCGCCTTGAGACCCTACGGGTAAGTAGTGCGCTCTATAAATGTCTTGATTGATTGATTGATTGGTAATTGTGACACTGAACCCTCCGGTGGATATTTCCCCCTTTCTCGGTTAGCGATTGAATCTGCGTCATTTGCGGGATGCAGTGTTCAAAGCTGAGTTGGAACAGGACATTAAGGATTTTTTTCTAGCAACATTGACTCGGTGGACAGCCTAACAACGGTGTGGGAGGCATTTAAGGTGACAGTCCGTGGGTGGTGCATTGCCAAAGGGGGGTATACTTAGGGACCTTAGACGGGATCTGCAAAAACTGGAAGTGGAACTGAAAACACTGGAAAAGGAAATTGGGGCTGGCGGGGATTCGGGGGAACCGTGTGCTAAATTGAGAGAGAAAATATCTGAATATGAGGATAGAGTGGATAGGGAGAGCAAATTTCGAGGGAAACCTCATGTGGCCCGAGTGTATGGGGCGGGAGATAGACCGGGTAGGGCACTTGCTGGCGCGATACGGGCCCCTAGGTTTCAGAACTATGTAATGGAACTGCAAGACGAACAGGGATATGTGCGGAGGGATCTCCCAGATCAAATGGATATCATGGTGAGATTTTATACAAAGCTTTACACATCGCAGAGGGGCGCCCCATTAGACCTTAAAGGCTATCTGGAAGATATAGCACTGGCGTGGCTTGGAGACACACAACTGCCACCACCTCTAGCATGCTTTTATGGGGGCCCGGAGGGGGATCCACCCAGGCAGCTCTTCCTTGAGCCCAGCTGCAGAACCGGGTGATAGTTTCATATCGAAGCGTGGGATTCAGCCCCCTCCGTTTGTACCACTATTGATGACCTCCTCCAGTCAGATCTAGAGCCCACGGGGCCAGGGGGCTCAAAAGAGGGCAAAGTAGGCCAGCAGGTGAGAGACTGCAGCTTGGCCTCTCTACTCCCTCAGCTGTTCACACCTGTCGGGGTGTCTACTCCTCATTGCCAGGGTCTCGTGTCCATAGTTACCCTTCAAGCCCATAGCTACTTGTAACATCAAGGGCCCAGTTCCACCCTCCGTCCCACCTCACACCTCTTCAACCGGTGGGGCAACAGCCATGGATAGTGGGTCTCTCGAGCGCAGTCCCAGTCATACATTCCATGGGACCCCGCATATCTGTCTCTGTCTAGGGACCCTGGTTGGACAGGCAGAACCAGTCTACTGGGAGCTGCAGGGCCCGCAACCCAGTGGGAGACCTCTCTACCTTTTCGGAATAATGGCAGGCAGCGGCAGGTCAGTTTCAAAAAGTTTGGAAGGAGAGAGAGCTCCGGCTCGGCTATTCGGATCTCCCACCCGTTCCCATCTGCCGGGCTGTTTCCTTCTCTGCGCCTCACCTCCAGACCGGGCCCCAATTCTCAGTTTAATTGATGCCCCCACTCCCTTACACTCATGAGGGCCAGGCTCTGCCTTCCGTTCACCCCATACCTCCTAAAATGGTGGGGCACTGGCCACGAGCATCGGATCCCTCGAGTGCGGCCCCAGTCCATCTCCCGGGGCCCTCTGTGAGTCCACCTCCATCTGAGGGCCCCGGTCAGACCAGTGGAACCAGCTTCCTGAGCGCTGCGAGATCCACAGACTGTCAGGGGACCACTCCTTGTCTCCAGAGTAAACGCTTGGTCACAGCTCCAGCAGCGGTTGGCCGAGCACAGGACCACAGCAGCTGAATGTTGTCCAAAGTCCATAACTGGTAGTGCCAGCAGTCGCATACACATGATCTCTCTCCTGGCTTTGGGGTTAAGCAGGACAGTAAGGTAGGGCTGAGGTTTGTTTATTGTATATGAATCATTTAACGGAATCAGAAAAGATAATGTTTTTAGTGTGGCCTGATCTTGCTGGAAGGAGACTGACTGGATTTGTCTATTAATACGCGATTTGCAGGTGGTGTATGAAATGCAGAGGAGATCAAGTGCTGGTTTGTTAATTTCTAGGGAGGTCATGGCTCTCGTAAGCTGTTTATTCCATGGCGATCCGTTTTTTCCGAATATGTCTCTAAGGCGACTCTTTAAGGAATCCCTTGGCGATTTTAAGATTCGGATGTAACATTTTAGAAAATCGGCCTCAAGAGTTGGAGATTGTTTGACTAGTTCGGGCTCCAACAGGAGTCTCGCCCTAGATAGATGTTTTGGAAGTTGAAAAATCTTTTTATAGGCCACACTTTGTACCTGCTCTAGGAGTTTCTGAACAGGCTCCAGGACATGCTTGATGCCCGTACGAAAGTGCTGGGAGAAGAGAAGCTTTTGTGACCTTTTTGATGCCCACGGCTGAGGGGCTTTTTAGCTTGGTATTCAATTTTATCAGCCCATATATTATGGCAGTCAATATATTGGTCAATTCTTTTTATGGGCGGTTGTTCTTGCTGTTTCTGTAAACCAGACCCTGTAGTACTTATATTTCTGCACTGAGTTAATAGACCTAGGGCCTATAATACATGTGATCTGTTTTTTTATACTTTTGCCTCCCCATTGTTATAATCTTGGGTCTTTTTTGGATTCATGGTAAGAAAGTTTGCTGTGCTGTATTCATATAAACTGGTCAAGGCTCGTTGAAGGACCACTTTAGTATGGTCCATGCTGACAACGTCATCTGCATACTGCAGAATGTGTAGGGGACGGTTGCCTATTCGAGGGGGGGACAGGCTGCTGTGAGCAAGAACTCTTCCCATATCTGCAGTGTACAAGTTAAAAAGAAGGGGAACCAATATGCAACCTTGTTTCATACCTCTGGTCGTACTGATTTTAGCGGAGAGAGATGTGGGGCCTGTTTTCAACTGAACCCAAGTTTCCGAATATAGGGAGATTATGGCTGTTAAAAGTGAGAATGAAATGCCCCAATTTGCTAGTTTTTTCCACAACAGTTGTCAATTGACCCTGTCAAAAGCTACTATTAGGTCGACAAAACAGCAGAAGAGTGGAGGTTGTTTTGGCTGAGTAGCTTGGTGACTAAGGGCTGATAAATCAATTATATTGTCAGTTGCGGCAGCTCAGTCTCGGAAGCCAGTTTGAAAAAAGGGGAGCAGCTCGTTTTCTCCTACCCAGTTTTCCAGCTTTTCCAAAAGAAAGCGTGCATATGCTTTGGCTTCCAGGTCTAACAAGGCCATTAGACGATAGTTGGCTGGTTTTAAACAGTCACCTTTTTTTTATAGATGGGACAGAGTATTGAACCCCTCCAATTTTCAGGTGTTTTACCATTTGTATATGCACTGTTGAATAATGGGGTTAATAGCATAGACCAGCCCTCTATTGCAGATTGGAAAATTCCTACAGGAGCCCATTTGGGCCAGGCGCCCCACTGGTCTTCATTGATTTTATTAGTTTGGCAATTTCCTTCAGTTGGATCTGGGTTTGATGTTCTTCTCCATTCTGAGCAGCTGTGGTCATGGTAGCTGGGGGGTTTTGTGCCAGAAACTGGGTTCTCATTTGTTTCTCCCACGCAAGTCCCGGAACCGCATTTGATCTTGCGGGGTCGAGAGATTTTAAGGTGTTCACATGCTGCCAGAATCGTGCTAAGGATCCTTCTTTAAGCATTACAAAGATCCTTTTCCATTCCTCCTCTTGGCGAGGCCCACATTTTTTTTTGTGGTCATTCCATGCTTCCTTGACTGCCAGAAGATTATCGTATATTGGATTAAATTTAAACAAGCGATATTTCTTCCTTAAGTTCTTACGTGTGGCGAGGCCCGGGGTTGCCCTGAATTATTCGAGAAAATGTGGGGTAAACGGTTTAATCTGCTACCAGTGTGAAGGCAGGACTAATCTTGTATATCCATACAGTTTTTTTTAATTGCCATACCCAGTCCAGCTGGGCCGCCTTTACCTTGTCGACTGTATGCGATGTCATGTTTTTAATATGATGCTTGCTCTGCTGCCAATGAACTTAAGTGTTATTAAAAATCCAATAAAGTTGATTATCAAATAAAAAAACTTCTTACGTGTGGGGTTGATGCTCTGTGCAGGCAAGAGTTTGTTTGTATGTCTTGAGAGTTGTTGGGGTCGATTTGGGGAGTGCCTGTGGCCCTGAAGTAATGCACCCAATTTTCTGGCCAGCAGATCCCAGTTTAAAAGGAGAGTATTCCCTGGGAGGTTCCATAGTCGATATTTGACGTTGTCAAGCCATACCTCCACCAAGAGCGAGTGTAGCGATTTCCACTTGATTCTCCTTACCATGTTCAATGGTTGATCTTCTATAGGGTAGCCTAACTCCTGGCCTGGGTGGGCTATCTGATGTTTTAAGTTCAGAGTAATTACCAGCGGGTTATGATCTCTTTCTATGCGATATTTGACATTGAAGTTCTGAAGATGGTTAATTAAGCCGCTGGACAGGAAGATGTAATCAATTGTGGAGCTTTTCTTGAAAGTAGGGCGGGCATTCATCGGGGACCGATCTGCTGATTTAAAGTCAAATGTGGAAAGTAGATTGGTAAATTGGTCATGCTCATTATTCCTCTGTCCGACATTATGGCGGTGTGTGTAAAGGTGGTCCAGAAAGAAAGATAGAGAGAGAAAGATGGAAGACAGAGAGAAAAGCAACAATACTTTAAAAAGAGAGGTAGAGAAAGAATTAGTGATAAACGAGTAAGGTTGGGAGAGAAGTAACAGATAGAATAGAGCTAGAAAGAAGTGGAGAGTGTTAGGGAGTGGACAAAAGATGAGGTACTGAGCTATAATGCCCCTTACAGCTGGAAAGGAGAAAAATATCACATAACATTTTTAATAACCTTTAATATAAAAGCAAGATATTGTCTCATTGAAGTATTACTAATGTGGTTAGAAGTGCTGTTGCTGTCTTATTACAAACCTATTTAACCCTTTCTGTGCTCATGACGGAATGGTTCCGTCAGGAGCACCAGTGCTCCTGTCCTCATCACGGAACCATTCTGTCATGAGTGTAGGGGCGCTAAATCCTTCTGCTGCCGACAGCAGATGAATTTCCTATTTTTGTTGTTCTCCTCAGGAGGTTTGGGAAGAGATTCCCCGACCTCCAGATGCCGTTTTGCATTTCCAATGCAATGACGATTGCACACATGGTGCGCTGACATCATTGCATTGAAAATGAAACTGACAGTTTCAGTTTCATTGTTTCGGTTCTCATGGGGCTATCTCATCCCTCTGAGCACCTAAACACTTTTCAAATGGTGCCCTTCCTTAATGGATCCCAGCTTGGGGATCGCCCCAGGAGAGCGATCCCCAAGCAGGGATCCACCCACTAGCCACCAGGGAGGGGTGAGCGGCCCCTAGGGCAAGGGCTTTTGCTTTCCCGATATATTTTTACCACAGACAGTCTTTTAATAGGCCGGGGGGCTGCCCAGAATGGGCATCCCAATGCTCCCACCCTACCCCCGAAAGAAGGCAGAAGACTTTCTGCTCCCCACAGGAGGCAGATGGGGGCAATAGCCCCTGATCTGCCGGAGGGGGGGGGGGGGGGGGGCACAAAGGCCTTTTGGCACAAAGGCCAAAAGGATACTAGGCACCAGGGATTTTTTTATACATAGGGGTGGGGACTGCCTGGAATGGGCATGCCCATGCCTCCACCCAAAATAAATGATAGTTTTTTTGCCCCCCTCGGGAGGCAGATGGGGCAGTAGCCCCTTATCTGCTCCCAGGAGGGGGGGGGGCGAAAGCCCACTAGGCACCAGGATTTCTTCCCCCAAAGTCTGGGGTGGTGTTGCAAAGAATGGGCATGCTAATCCCCCCCACAAAAAAGCCACAGGAGGCAGATGGGGACAGAAGCTCCTGATCCGCCCCCGGGGGGGGGGGCAGAAAACCCACAAGGCAGCAGGGATTTGCCCGAAAAGTTGTGGGTGGCATGCAAATGCCCCCCCCCCCCCCAAAAAAAAGATGCCACAGTCTTTCTCCCATCCCAGGCGGGAGATAGGGACAGTAGCCCCTGACCTGCCCCCGGGGTGGGGGCAGACACCCACAAGGCACCAGGGATTTTTTATATATATGTTGGGATAGGGATTGCCGAGAATGGGCATGACAATGCCCTCACCCCTAACAAAAATGCTAGTCTTTCTGCGACCCCTAGAAGGCAGATGGGGCAATAGCTTTTATCTGCCCCCTGGGAGGCAGAAAACCCACTAGGCACCAGGGATTTCTACCCCCAAAGTTCTGAGTGAGGGCTGCCCAGAATTGGCATGCCAATGCCCCCACCCCACCAAGAAAATGCCAGTCTGTTTGCCTCCCCCTCGGGCAAAAAGCCCACTAGGCACCAGGGATTATATTTTTGTACCTAGGGGTAGGGCCTGGCCAGAATAGGTATGCAAATGACTCCACCCCCTCAAAAAAAAGATGCCACAGTCTTTCTGCTCCCCTCCCCCAGGATGGAGATAGGGCAGTAGCCCCTGATCTGCCCCCTGGGGGCAGTGTGCCCACAAGGTGACTGCAAATATACAGGCTTTTATATGTAGGGTTGGTGACTGCCTGACAGGACATCCAATCCCCCCGACCCCCCAAGAAAATAGCCACAGTCTTTCTACCCCCCTTTGAGCCATATCCAGGCAATAGCCCACTGATTCTGAAATCAACCAGGGCGTCAGATAGCTCACCAAGCACTGACTTTTTTCCAGAATGTGCTTACCTGTGGATTTTAGGTCCTAGTGCAGCTGGCACCCAAGGAAACCTAGCAAGCCTATACATTTTCTTAAAACTAGACACCCATGGGAATCCAGGATGTGGTGACTTGTGTGGCTCTCACTAGATTCTGCTACCCAGAATTCCTTGCAAACCTCAAACTTTGTAAAATAAAAAGAAATTAAAAAAAAAAAAATAAAAAAAAAAATCTTCACATTTCTGTGATGGAAAGTTGTGGAATCTGCACAGAACACAAACGTACACCCACCCAACATTCCCAAAAGTCTCCCGATAAAAATGGTACCTCACTTGTTTGGGCAGACCTACTACCCGTGACAAGAAAAAGCCCAAAACACAACGTGGACACACCACATTTTTAAAGTGTAAACTGACCCTTTCTTGGCAAAGTGCCTGTGAGAAGTTGGCCTGGTATATGATGCTCACTAGTTCTAGTGATCACTGTGTACCATGCCAAGCAACCCTTATGATGATTGGTTGTAAGTCAACCTTATAGACCAGCTATCCAAGCGGTAGTGTGGACAAAGCAGTCTTAGGCTAAACTCAGTAAGGCATGTGAAGCAAGCTGTTTTACCATACACAAACCCCTTCAATACCAAATGAAAGGACACCACATAGATATATATTGAATATATATATTTATGAACTACAAATATCCCCTATACTCTTTATGAGCACAGAAGCATAAGCGTTAAAACAAAACACAGTTTAAATATACAAAAGTTGCACAATATGGATGAGCCCTAGGGGCCACCTAAACCATATACTAAAATAGTGGTATAAGAACCACCAATCGGAAAGGAAGTAGGCCTAGGGCCTTGGGAATCGCTGGAGCTGATCGGGACTAGCAGTGACTAAGTCGGGAAAGGCCCGCGGGACTCGGGTGCAGCGCTTAAAGTGCACGCATACACCAATGCAATGTCAATGCTGCGTAAAAGTTACAAACTTACTGTTTAAGGAACCTTCCGAGTGACCTAGAAGGATGAAACTTTAGACACATATACTAGAAGTGTGTACCAGTGTGGGAACACCGGCGTTGCTAAGTTACCTCACCCACAGGAAGCGGATGCACAGGTGTGAAGTAGTGTCGGGTTTCGTCACGCAGGTCGATGGTGCCTGAAGATGAAGATGCTGCAGGGGGGTCGACGAGGAGAGTTCCGGTGGATCCAAGGGTGGATCTGAAGTGGTGAAGACCTGAAAGCAGAGGGGACAATATTCAAAGTCACTAGCCAGTTACTATCGTGGAACCAGGATGGAACCAGGCAATGTCGGGTGCAAACAGGCGATGAGGTGTAGCTTGTCTCCTCAGCCACGTGGACACGAAGAGGTCGAGGACGTCTAGGAGTCGATCACGAGCTGTCCCACGAAGGCTCTAGCTGATGGCGGTGTCGGGAACTTAATTGGAGCAAACAGGCCTTGGCTAATGCAAGCCACGCAGGAAGTGAAGAAAGCTTATCACTCGGACCAGCAACGTCAGAGCGGGTGCTCCTTTTTACAGGAGTGAGGGCAAGTCTGGAGCAGCCAGACCCGCAGTGTAAATCGTAGGTTTCGTTGCCAAGATGGCCGCTGACCACATGGCCAGTGGCCGGGATGGCGCGTCGAGTTGGCAAAGTGCAAAAGGGCCCCACGCAGATCGTGGAGATGCTGGGGGGCTGATCTTCGGTGCAAATGCTGCTCGGTTGTGGGGCTTCTCAAACCCCAAAGCACAGCATCGAGGGTGCCTCGGGTGCTGCGCAGTCAGCTTCTTGGGGGTCTTTCGAGATGTCAGATCCCACGTCTCTCGGTGCCTCCACGGGTCCCTTCTTTGCAGGGACTGTGGATCGGGCTGTGAGAAGTCTGAGAGTCTGGGTTTCGTCGGGCTATGGGCTCCGGCTCCGGCAGGAGGCGGCGGCAAGGCAGACGTCAAGGTGCTGGATGGTGCCTGTGTTCACAGGGTGGCCACTCCTTGGCCACAAGGGAGATGCTCTTCAGTCTTCTGTGCAGCAGAATGTCGAAATCCGGCGTCTTCTTAGTTTCAAGTTGATTTCAGGATGATCTGAGCTGCTATGGCACTGCTCCCACTCTTATTCCCAATCTGAGGGGTGGATCACCTGCTAGGTCCCTCCTCTGGGTGGGACCAGGAAGGGGGGCGGTTACACCCCCTTTCCTTTGTCCAGCTCTGCGCCAGGACTGGGGCTGGAAAGCCCCAGGACCGGTTTGGACTGCCTTATGCACGAGGACACCTTGTGTGCCCCAGGCATGTCTGATTCTATTCAGCCCTGTCCTACCCAATACACAAAATCCTGTCTGGGGTGGTGCTCGCACCTCCCAAGGCAGGAAACCCTTTATCCAAGCCTCCCTCGCTGGAAGGACTTCCAGCAGTAGGAGGTCAGACTTGTGTCTGTGGTGGCAGCATCCATTTTGTGATGCTGAGGCTCTGGTTAACTTTAACCGGGGTTCAGGTTATGTACATGTCGTGTCCCTCTAGAATGGTGGAATGCTATCCCCGTCGACAGAACTGTCGAGGCGATAGTATTCCAAATCGTATGACACCTTACTCGACATGTTTTGATAAAGCCAAACCAAAGTTAGCATACAACCGCAAGGATTATAATGCACTTAAGAGTATATGGTATGGCAATATCCCGGAACAGCTAAGGGAGTTGTTCCCGATAGCTGCAGACAGGCTCAGCTCATGCTAGAGCACCATCTCACATGAAACCACGCACTCTGCCCCCAGGATTGCAGGGGCCTTCCATAGGAATAGCTTATAGGTTAACATGTGTCCAGTTAAGGTTAGATATAGGGCGATTATATCTAAGTAAGAGGTGATTACACCAACTTACCCCAGCTGAGTGATCAGCCAGTTGTGTCAAATATGGAGGCCAAACCAGGGGTGGCACAATACATGCTGCAGCCCCTGGTAGGCTTTGGCTACACCTATGCCCTGGGTACACTGTTACAGGGGCCTATAAGGTGAACCAGTTCCAATTGTGTATGCACCTAAGGTACATGGAGTCCATTTTAAGGAGAGAGCAATTAGCCTGGGGCCCTGAATAGCAGGATCCCAGGCCAACTAAGTCAAAAACCAGCTAAACACTAGGCAAAAGGTTTGGGAGTAACCATAGTCAGATATCCACCTTCCTACAGTGCCTAGCTGTAGATTTTGAACCCTAGCTCTGCCGGCACCAAGGGTATCTGGCAAACCTATACCTTTTTGCAAACTAGACACCCAGGGGAATCCAGGATGGGGTGACTTGTGTGGCTCTCACCAGGTTCTGTTACCCAGAATCCCTTGCAAACCAACACTTTGTTACAGAAAACACATTTACCCACATTTCTGTGATGGAAAGTTATGGAATCTGCATTGGTCCACAAACTTCCATCCACCCCGCATTCTCAAAATTCTCCTGATAAAAATCGTACCCCACTAGTGTGGGTGGGTCAAATACCCGCGACAGGCAAGGGCCCAAAACGTATTGTGGAGACTTCAAAATTACCCCTCACAAAACGACCTGGTTTTACAAGGGGGCACCTGGGTTTTTGGCCCCGGGCTCAGTGGCCATCTAGGGAAACGTACCAAACTCACACATTTCTGAAAACTAGATAACCTGGGGAGTCTAGTGAGGAATGGCTTGAGTGGATCCCCCCACTTTCCGTACCCAGAATCCCCTGCAAACCTCAAATTTTCCTGAGAAAAATAAAATAAAAATTCCTCAAATTTATGTGTGAAAAAGTTGTGGGATCACCGGGCTGACACAAATTTCCTTCCACCCAGCATTCCCCCACGTCTCCCGACAAAAATGGTACCTCACTCATGTGGGTGGGCCAAGTAACTGCAACTGGCTAGGGCCCAAAACAAAGTGGGGACATCAAAATTACCTATCACAAAGCGATTGGGTTTCGCAAGGGGGGGTCCAATGAGTTTTTGGTCCCGGGCTCGGCGAACTTCTAGTAGGAAAACCTATGAAACCTACACATTTCTGAAAGCCAATGACCCGGAAGGGGGGAGTCCAGTGAGGTAAATTTCATACCAACCAGTGGTCCCACAGGTCTCCAGATATAAATGGGACCTAACTTGCGTGGGTGAGCCAAGTACCCATGACAGGCAAGGGTCCAAAACGTATTGAGGAGACATCACAATTACCTATCAAAAACCACCTGGTTTTGCAGGGAGGATGACCTGGGTTTTTGGACCCGGGCACGGCGGCCATCTGGGGAAACCTACCAAACCCACACATTTCTGAAAACTTAACACCGGTGTAGTCCAGGGAGGTATGGCTTGCGTGGAGCCACCATTTTCCTACTCAGAATCTCCTGTAAACCTCAAATTTCCCTACTCCGTTACCTATACAACATCTTCGTAACCTGGGGGGAGGGGGTCTCCTCTTCGAATTTGAACACCAAACGGTGTTCCCGAATTTTATACTTGCTGCTGCTCAAGCTAAGTGCATGCTATGTGATAATTGTAATTAAGATAGAACTGCATAGGCCATTTTAGCTTGGTTAACATATTTGAGGGTCATACTAATTCAATATGAATATGAAGAAAATCAACCCAAGACTCTGGAGCACAACTAAAAGGATAAACAAATACGGTGCAAGGTCGGACAGGAGGGAGTGGTCACAGCATGAGAGTAAAATCATCTGGGTAAAAGAGCTGTCATTAAATAAATACTTGATAACTACATTAGAGGCAGTGCAAGAGACACGCATAGGTTGTGTATCTATGTAAAAGTATTTTCCTTATCTCATATTTTTCGGAACAAGCCCCGATGTATGGAGTAATATCCCATATTATGGGGGGTGTCAGGCAATGACAGGCTGTGCGGGTCACCGTTGTTCTCTATGGATGGTGGTTCTGTGTGAAGTGAAACACTCATCTGGAATGGACCTTATACTGGAGTCTGGATGCAGAGGATGAATCTGGAAAGCACACTGTGGTAGCCAGGCCCATAGGCAGGCATCGGACAGGTGTATCTAGACCCCTGTGTGAGGTGTCTCTGTCTCCTTATTAGAACCCTCTGAGCACCAGCTTCTCTTTCTCTCCTCTTCATCAGCTGGTTCACCCTCCTAGCACAGATATTTGTATTTACTTTTTGATATCTGTGTAGCCCTTAAACCCTTTTGGGCCCAAGCGCTATGCTTCTTCTTGTATTGTGAATGAGTTTCGGGTATTTCTGGTGCCTCCAGGCGATCAGTGTCATAGTAGCTCTGCTTTGTTGCTCACGAAAAGATCCCTATTTGAAGTTCTGTGAAACTGTGTAAGACGTGCTCCGATCCAGTGGGGGAGAACGAGAGGTACACATTAGTCTCTGACTATCAAACTCTCCAGTTCCCTTTTTATTGGATGGTAGTCTGCTGGGTTGGATCTCTCAGTTGGTACTGCCAATACTCAACCACCTCACTACAGTTTTAAGCACAGTTGAGCTGTGCCAGAAGCCAAAGCTGGTAGGGTGGGGTGTATGGGCTGGATAGGGCACATCAGTTAGTCACAGACAGGTTTGATAAGGGAGAGACTCCTAACAGCCTCCTAAGGTGCAGGATATCAGCTTCACCTAATGGTGAGGCTCAGCAAGGTTGAAACAAGTCAAGAGTTTCCTGGCTGGTTGATGAGTTGGCTGAACTGATTTGTGACTGCGGATGGTAAAAGGGTAGAGGTTAAATCACAACATAATTGTTGATTTATTCATTTTTAGACTGAATTTGCTATTTTTGTGATATTGTATTTCTTGTTGTTGAAGCTCGTGTTTTAACACTATGGCTGCTAAGGCAATTCCCCTCCTGTGCTGGGAATTGCCATTTTGCTGGTGTCATGACGAGCTCAGCTCGTCATGAGCACAGCTCCAGGCTACCTCATGACGAGCTGAGCTCGTCATGAGCATGGAAGGGGTTAAGATGTGTTCTATACACCGGTGATGTGTGGTCTTACGATTGATTTGCGGTTGCTAGAAGGAGACACTGCCAGCAATTCCGGCTAGGCTATTTCTTTGTGGTGCAGTCAATATTGATCTTAAAATGGTTGGTCTTCTCATGTGGAGGCATAGACGTGCTAAAAAGAGTGTAATGGAATGTTCCCAAGAGGGATTCAGTGTGATTAAGCAGTGTTGGCTAAAGCATTACCAAACATACCTTTTTGCTGCCTTAATGGCCGCGCTGTAGTCCGGCTCCCGCCGACCCCGGCGGCTTATTGCACATAACCTCCATCCTTGCAGAACTAATTAGCCACAATCATCAAAGACGGGCAGCGGAGCGATTATTGATGCCGCGGGCCAACTCTGGAGGCTCTCCGACGCTCTGGGACGGAGCGGTGTGAAGCTGTGGCTGGAGTCAAGACGGAGGGGCGAAGGTGCTGGAGCGTGGGCTGGCAGCTCCAAACTACGCGAGGCCGGGGATCCATAGGCCTGACCGCGTTGCTGCCGCGAGTGCTGCGAGCTGGGAAACGCGAGGAGGAGCAGCTCAGGGAGGACGAATCTTTGGCGGCTAATGCACTGCTGTGAGTGCCACCCCTGGAGGGGCACTACGTGAATTGGTGCGCCGGGAGAGGCGCTGCGGGCGGCCTGCGGCCTAGTTCTTGAAGCGGAGCGCTTGGGCACTACACAATTGGAGGAGGCAGAGGAGACATTCTGCTTGGGCAGAAGTGTCTGCTGAGGTGGATTACTGCTGAGATCACTAGCGAGCAGAGGACACTAATTGAAGCGGCGGCGCTGAGGACACTGGCATTGCCGGGAGGGCTGCTGGGCGCCATTTTGAGGGGGAGCTGCTGCGGTCTATCCATTGATGGCGAGAGGTTGGGACAGCACTTGATTGTCCAGTGGTGGCTGCGGCTGTCCTCTGTGTTTGGGAGGCCGCACTGTGGTTTTGCTGTATGGCTGCCGCCCGGAGACCCGGAATAGTGAGGGGTGACACCCGGACCTGTGGAGCTGCAACGGATTGTGGAGGAAGGCTGCGAGAGCGAAGGGGTACCCCTACTGCGGCCTCCACGATATTCCCACGCGGGGCGCACCTTGGCCCCACTGGCAGCACATCATGGGGCGTATTGAGCCCAAGCTGGCAAAGTTATCCTTTGATGCCAGAAAGACGATTGGCTCCAGCTCCAGGGATCCCACTGACCCAGATCCCCCAGAAGCGCATGTGGATGATTGGAAGGCGCTCCTGGTGGGCATGCAACAGAGCCTCACCTCCATAGACTCCAAAATGGATGCAATGAATAACCGTCTGGACAGAGTGGTGGAGAAACTGGATCAGCACGAGGAACGACTGACGAAAGTGGAACACAGAGCGTCGACATTGGAAGACAGGGCAGGCACCGCAAAGCAACACATGCTACAGATGGACAAACTATTGAAAGTCATCGCGGATAAAAACAAGGAGTTGGAAGCCCGCTCCAGAAGAAATAACGTGAGAATACTAGGCCTTGCCGAATCGACCATCACTGGCAGGCTGGAGGACTTCATGGAACGTCTGCTGGGGGAATTATTCGGTAAAGACTCTTTTTCCGCCCACATGTCTATTGAGAGGGCGCACAGATCCTTGGCGGCGCGACCGCCACCTGGGGCCCCACCTCGGCCTGTGATAGTGCGATTTTTAAATCACATACGCCATGCTCTACCCTGCAAGATTGAAGATCAACCATCTGTGGAATCAGCACTTCTGCAAATCTCCCCAGCAAGTTGAAGAATATCTGAAGTGAGACCGCAGACGATCCAGATTCCACTCGCCCCTGTCGGACCCTGGCTGACAGCGTGCTCCTGTGGCAGCGGGCAATCGTAATCATGAACTGTAGAGACTCCTAGATGCTGTTCCGAGTTGGTGATGTATATTCATTGTTTGTTTAAAGGTTGAAACAGACATTGCCGCCTTGGCACTCGCCGTCTGCGCGTCATTGAGTACTCCGAGGTTTCAGGGCACCAGATGGTTGAAATAGAACAGTAGAGTGAAGTGCGGGAGCCCCTAGCGGTCCCCTCTGGAGGGCATTCCCCTGATTTAGAGTTTGAAATCGGGTTGGTGGGGTGTGTATGGATGTCATTGAGTTGGATGGCTGGAGGGAGAGGGAGGGACATTAGTGGCAACTTGGGGGAGCCGGTGTGGGTGGGGGTAGGGGGGGGGGGAAAGGGAGGGCACAGGCACACAGGGGGATTGATCAGGGCGGGTATGATAATAGCAATAGGCTGATTGAGTTGTGTATGGAACATGGCCCAAAGTACTGGTATTCAGAATGATATGCACGTAATGACATGGAATGTTAGGGGACTCAATGACCCTAGAAAGCGGAGGCAGGTATTGAGTTATATAGAGCACCATCAAGTCCACAGTGCCTTGTTAAAGGAGAGACACCTCCCCCATGGAGAGACTTCTCCGTTTGCCACACGCTGGGCCTCTCACAGATGCTTCGCTTCCTACTCCAGTTACTCCAGAGGGGTTGCCATACTCATCAGGAAGGGGGTGAGGTTTGTTATGGGAGGAATGGACACTGATCCTGGGGGAAGATACTGCTTGCTTTTGGGGAGGCTGAACTCTCATGACGTGATTGCGAATTATTATGGCCCTAATATAGATGATGTACACTCCCTTCTTGTACTAAGAGGCAAGCTTAACACGCTGGGAATCACCTATGTGATATGGGGAGGTGATTTTAATACTGTTATAGATCCTAAACGTGACCGTTCCGATGCTGTAACAGCACATTACACTATTGCACAACGCACGTTGCAGAACATATTGGATTCAGATTACTTACTAGATGCGTGGCGGCACCTCCACCCTGCTAAAAGAGAAGGGACGCACCACTCTGCAGTGCACAATACATGGGCTAGACTAGACTATGTGCTGGTAGCAAGGGGTATGGTACATTGGATAGGCAAAGCATTGCACCTGGCCCGAACGTACTCAGATCATTCCCCGGTAATTGTGACACTGAACCCTCTGGTGGATCTTTCCCCCTATCTGGGTTGGCGATTGAATACGCGTCATTTGCAGGATGCAGTGTTCAAAGCAGAGTTGCAACAGGACATTAAGGATTTTTTTGCTAGGGACATTGACTAGGTGGACAGCCTAACAACGGTGTGGGAGGCATTTAAGGTGACAGTCCGTGGGTGGTGCATTGCCAAAGGGGGGGGTATACTTAGGGACCTCAGACGGGATCTGCAAAAACTGGAAGTGGAACTGAAAACACTGGAAAAGGAAATTGGGGCTGGCGGGGATTTAGGGGAACTGTGTGCTAAATTGAGAGAGAATATATCTGAATATGAGGATGCCACGGATAGGGGGAGCAAATTTCAAGGGAAACATCATGTGGCCCGGGTGTATGGGGAGGGAGATAGACCGGGTAGAGCACTTGCTGGCGCGATTCGGGCCCCAAGGTTTCAGAACTATGTAATGGAACTGCAAGATGAACAGGGATATGTGCGGAGGGATCTCCCAGACCAAATGGATATCATGGTGAGATTTTATACAAAGCTTTACACATCGCAGAGGGGCGCCCCATTAGACCTTAAAGGCTATCTGGAAGATATAGCCCTAGCGTTGCTTGGAGACACACAACGCAAGTTCTTAGCGCTTGACCTGGAAGTCGATGAGATTACGTGGCCATTATGACCATGTCGTCCGAAAAGCATCGGGATCTGATGGTCTTCCTATAGACTTTTACAAGACCTTTGTGTCTACCCTTGCACCCATACTTAAAGCTGTGTTTTACGAGGCTCTGGAAGAGGGCTGCCTGCTGGCCACCATGAGGGAGGCACAGATAATGTCACTACTAAAGCCCGGCAAGACACCGCTATTGTGTGATTCGTATAGACCTCTATCACTCCTCAATAGGGATTAAAAAATCCTAGCCAAAGTACTGGCAATGCGGCTTATTTACTCTTAGAAAAACTAGTATTACCTGACCAGGCGGGCTTCGTGCCCCATCGGATGACAGCTCACAATTTACGAACACTCTTCGCTGTCCTGCAAGACATTGACCCTAAGAGCGCGGCAGTCTTTTTGGACGCCACCAAAGCGTTTGACTCTGTAGAATGGGACTACCTGATGGGGGTACTACTTCATATGGGGATGCCCTTTTCTTTTGTCAATTTAATTCAGCTACTATACTCTCAGCCATGTGCCAGAGTCCTCCTTAACGGCTCAAGGTCTGCGAATTTTCCAGTTGCCAGGGGCACGAGGCAAGGGTGTCCACTCTCCCCATTCTTATTCGCCTTAGCGATAGAGCCCCTTGCTGCGAAGCTACAACAGCACCATAACCATAGAAGCCTCATATACCCGGCCAGACAGCTGCTAGTGACGCTCTATGCCAACGACATAACGCTGTATGTCCACAAGCCACAATACAATCTCAACCCAATACTGAGAGAAATTACCAAGTTCGGAGCGGTGGCTGGAGTGCAAATAAACTGGAGAAGGTCGGCTGTATTCCCTTTGACCGACCACACCCGGCCTCACCAGCTGGATTAACCACTAACGTGGGAGTCAGATGACTTTGTATCTGGGCATTCAGGTCACCAGGGATAGGGACGCTCTATTGAGGCTTAATTACGGGCAGGCCATGGATAAGGTGACAAATAACATCTCCAAGTGGATCAGGCTACCCCTCTCGATGGCAGGGAGGATATCATTGATTAAAATGAACATACTTCCGAAGTACTTATACTTATTCATAAACATTCTGTATCACCCGGGAGCATTCTTTTTTCATTCGCTCCATTCACAGTTGGTGCGTCTTATTTGGGGGGGGCAAGCAAGATCGGTTGAAGTTAACTACACTTATGTTGCCGTATCGAATGGGAGGGTTTGATGTCCCTAACTTTGAGCAGTATTATTATAGTGCGCAGGCACACTTCGTGGTATACTGGTTTCACCCACCCCCGTATATGCCTCACCTTGCAGTTGAGGACGGATACATGACCCCTGTCCCGACGTCTGAGTATGTGAATACGCCTTCTAGAGTGCAGAACGTAGATCCCTCCACAGTGGACTGCACAGTCCGAGCGTGGAATTGGTTAGCGAAAGCGGAGGGTGTACAACTGATGTACTCCCCTAGAGTGCCATTGCCCACTGGTGCCCGCCACAGGTGAAAAAATTTGCCAACGGATGCTTGACAGGCTGAAGTTGGGGACATTGGGAGACCTATACCTTGGAGGGAAATTCCGCACGAAAGAGCAGTTATTTGGGGATCAGGCGTACTCTTTCATGGAGATGTTTCTGTGCACGCGCATTAGGCAAAGTGTCAGAGCACTAACTCCGGAGTTCCCGCAGGAACCGGAGACATTTACGTCATAACATTTAATGTCGCAACCCGAGGCCCCTACACATGTTGTTTCCCTGCAGTATAAACGGGTGAGTTGCGCCCCTCTTGCTCTCCCTGTTCGAGCTCGACGGGAGTGGGATGCGGACCAGGACAGCTCTCTGTCGGATGAGCAGTGGGAGGCGGCTTGTCGCCAAACGGAAGCTATATCTAGTAACTGCAGGCTTGGGTTGGTATACTTCAAGTTCCTTCACCGACTATACCGTACCCCGGTGCGACTTCATAGGATACACCTTAGAGAGGACGACAAATGTCTGAGATGTGGTCAGGGAGGGGCGGACTTTATGCATTTGGCCTGGAGATGCCCTCGCGTAGCTGCATTCTGGGAGGAAGTATTTGCAGGGTTAACTAGCATGATAGACATATCGCTATCTGCGACTCCCCTCGGAGCCCTGTTGGGATTGATGGGTGACATACAAACACCGCACCAACAATTCCTGGCAATAAGTATCCTCCTAGCGTGACGGCAGATAGCCTGCAGGTGGGGTAGAGGCAGAGCCCCTGAGTTTAAGGATTGGCTCCACAACATGTCCGTTTGGCAGGAATAACTGCAGGTGTGCGCAGAGCAACTACCTCTGAAGTCGCTGCCTCGTGACATATGGGGGCCCTTGATAACCTACCTACTGAGGCAGGGCAGCAGTGAGGAGGGAACTGAAGGAAGCACACAGGAGGAATGAATGGAGTGGGCCGTGTGACTGGTATACTGTTAATTGTGGCAAATGTGGAGGGGTAACGGAAGAGGGAGGCGTGGGGGGAAGGGGGGTGCGGATCATCATGGATTATTGGAAGAGGACCCAGAGACATTTTCTCGCTTGGCGAGTGGACTTCTGAATATTGACTCAATAACACAGCTGATTTGACAGGTTTTGCTATCCCAAGTGTGCGGGGGGAGAGCTGAGTTTGGTAGGGAGGGTGAGGTGGGAGGGGTCAAGGTATGGGATGCAAGTTTATCAGAGTCATTGCATTGGGGAACAGATTGCTTCATTTGAGATTGTATGTCATCTATCTATATGTAATAAAGGTTTTTGAAACTTTAAAAAAAAAAAACTTTTTGCTGCCTCACTGTTATGAACTCTCAAGTTTACATGGATGTATTTCAAGGTCCACAATAAATAGGTATAGATGTAAGGGTTTGCACACCACAAACATACATTGATTTTATGATTATTGCAAAGGTTGGCATAGAATTTTTCAAGAGCTGAATATTTCTTGCCAGCTCTTCTAGGCAAGATACTCCTCGATGCCGGTCTTTTTGTAGTCTCCGTCTCCTTGCACCCATCTCTTACTCATCATACTGCTTTCAACTGCTATCCTCAGTTTCCCTACTTGTGCAGTCCTGTTCTGCATCTTCAGCACCAGTGTAGACATCTTTATCCTCATTTTCACAATAGGACATCCCATAACATTACATCTGGTGCACACATCTTCAACCTTACCTTCACCAAAAGTGGAGCCCTCCTCATCCCCACAATCAGCACTAGTGTAGACCTCTTTATAATTCTCTTCACTCTAGTGTGGCCCTCCGGCCCAATCTGTCTCCACAGGTGCACCCCTATTCAGCTTACCCTTCTCTACTAGTGCAGTTCTAACCATCCTCACTTTCACCCCACAGCAACCTTAAACAACCTCACCTTCACAATTAGTGCAGCCCTTCTCAACCTCATTTTCACCAGTAGTGCAGCCCTACTCTTCTTACCTTTACCAGTGGTGCAACTCCCTTCACCCTTACCTCTACCGCTAGTGCAGCCCTCCTCATTTCATTACCTTCATCACAAGTTCACCCCGCTTCATTATCACCTTCATCGCTATTGTAGCTGTCTTCAGTCCCCCCTTTGCCACTAAGTACTGCCACCATCAATCTCCCCTTCACAACTAGTGTAGCCCTTCTCATTTTCATATTCACCTTTCTGCTGCCCTTCTCATCTGTTACTCACTAGTAGTGCAGCCCTTTTCGTCCTTACATTCACCACTAATGTATATGTGAACAACCTCCCCTGCACCACTATAGGAACCCTCTCCAGTCTCACCTTCTCCATTTTTTTAATTTTGGTTTTGTGACGCATTGGGTAGTCTGATAATGTGCTGCATGGCTACACACTTATAAGATGCCAAACGAGAGACCTAATGGCTATGCCAAAGCTTGTTAGTTAAACGTTTTCTCACTTTCTTACTAGAACTTTGAAGATTTAGAATCTCTGGGCCTGCCCACGAAATGAGCAAGACATACATAGGTATTTCCTTAATTGTCAGAGTTTTAAAAACAGTCAGAATTTGTGCCAGAGGGACAAGGTGGTAGGTGGGAGTTCCTCCATTTATTTTGCAGGGATGGGGACCTTCATATATTTCACAAGGGCCCAGTCAGGTTTTGCTACGCCCCGACGGTATGCCCAGCATATGTCTGAGTATTCTTGGTCATCTAGCCAGCACTTTATGAAACAAGTCACTCCTATGTATTTGTTTTGCACATTCATCTTGTGTGTAACCCGTTAACCTATTACGTAATGTGTTCAATTTTACCCAACCAGTCCCCCTTAGCTTTATGACACTTTCAGGCACCTGTAAGACATGGTGGATGCCATGGATTTCCCTCTTCTTCCAACTGTAAGGTGGGATTAATGTGGTTAATCACTTTCGCCTAGAGGAAGAAGAAGATGCCATGAAGTGCACTATTCCGGTGATGTGAAGAGGTCTCCACCGCTGGACTGGGAGAACAAGAAACCCTGCAAGTGATTAATCTTTGACAACTATTTGAGAACTATTGAATTGAATGTTTTACAACGCGGTCTTACCTTTTGTCCAGATATGAACTGTGACTAAGCTGAATTGCAGGCTGATTTGTATAAATTTGCGAGGCGACTGAAATGAAATAGTTTTTTGCCACAAATGTGAAGTGTGATGTACTTGCAAGAAGAGAAATAAAAAGATCTGATTTGACAATTGCAGATGTTCATGATGTGCACATGTTATCACTGTCAAATGAAGTTAATGTTGAAGTGGAAGATCTCTCTGCTTTTCTTGATATAGAATGCAACAGTGGATTAGCCTTACCATCAAAATCTATACCACAGGAAAATCAGTTTGTAGGTATTGATCGTTTTTTTAAAAGAACCATTGATGAAATACACAAAATAGAGGATCATCAGAAGTTCATTAATAACAAACACAACAATGGATAGGCTAACACCACACCAGAGGAAAGAAAAGCCTTAAAATATCTAGGTACAGATGAGTCGATAATAATAAGAAAGATGGATAAGAGGGGTAACATCATTATAATAAAACAGACTACATCAATGAAATAAAAAGACAATTGAGTGATGAAAGATTCTACAACAAACTTCTGAACAATCCTACTTGGGAAGCGAATAGACATATAGCTGATAAACCATTTTCTTGGAAAGAAATTGGGCTTCTAGAAAATAGAGAATTCAGATATTTGAGGATTTCTAATCCTAAATTTCCATTTAAATATACAATGCCCAAAAGCCACAAATCCCAACAAAATCCACGGGGAAGACTGATCATCTCTAGTAGAAAGCATGACAGAACATCTCTCAGAATATTTGGACTCATTTTTAAAACCTTTAGTCATGAATTTGCCGTCCTACATTTGTGATACTATGGGTGTGCCTAACAAATTACAGGATGTGGATTATATTTCATCCATGAGCTTTGTGGCACTGGATGTGGTAGGGCTTTATACATGTAAAGAAAATGATCTAGGACAGCAGGCTTTGAAGTACTATTTATTCAAAAGAAATGCCTGTCTTTTAGAACATTCAAAAATGTTGCTGAAAATGAGTGATTCAATTTGCAAAATAACTTTTTCCTTTTTGAAGGTGAATGGTATCACCAGATTCAAGGAACAGCTATGGGGTCCAGGTTTGCTCCTCCTTATGCCAACCTCTTTGTGGGATGGTTTAAGAGGGAGCATGCCTGGTCCACACAGGCAGGAAAATGGATGGATGATATTCTGTTCTCGGGTCGTTTTCTAGATAACAATATAATCATTTGGAAAGGCGCTAAGGAGTGCTTGAAAGAGTACGTAGACTATTTCAGTGACAACAAATGTAATGTACTTTTTACTATGTGTGATGACCCTCATAAGATAGATTTTTTGGATGTTCAACTTTACGTTGCAAATGAGCGCATTCAAAGTAGATTATTTTGAAAAGAAACAGCTACAAATAATATTTTGAGGATTGACAGTACCCAGTCCATATCAGTAATCACAGGCATCCCCTCTGGGGAAATGATCAGTGAGGAGGATTTCAGTACTTGTCGGAGTGACTTGAAAAATAGGCTATGGGGAAGAGGCTATACAGAGCATACTTTAAAAAAAGCTGAGACAAGGGTACTACTGATCAAAAAAAGCAACACTCTGGTACTAAAATGACTAAAAAGAAATCATTTGATAGACTGGATTTTATATCAACATATAGCTCTGAATACAACCGAATATGTGTAAAAATTGGTATCTATTGTAGGGTGTTCAAGGGATGACCAACATGATTACTAACAAACCCCTGGTAACATACAGGAAAGGTGCTACCATTAAAAAATAAGAGACAAGAAACTACCTAGAACTGATGGCTACATCTGGTTACCTCCCCAACCAAAAGGTTTCTACATATGTTAGTCTTGTATAGTATGTAGGTATAGACTCAACAAATTGAAAACATTCATGTGCAACACAGGGAGACTAAGCAATTATAAAATTGAGCGACTGCCCTACATGAATCATTTTATCAACTTTAATAGCGGCTTTGTGGTATATGCAATTGTGTGTAATTGTACCAAAGTCTATATTGGTAGTTCTAAGAGAGTCCTGAAGTTAAAAATTCAAGAATGTCTGAGAGCAATATTGAATAAGGATGAAGATCCTCAATAGCACAACATATTAGGAAGAAATGCCACCCCAACAGTGTAAACTTTACATTTCACTGTATCCAAAGGATAGAGAAAGACACTGGGTGAGGGGGCATGGAATTGAAGCTCAGACAGAAAGAGGTAAAGTGGATCAGCAGATTGAGAACTGTACAGGTAGGACTCAACTTGGAAAATGAATTACATTATTTTATCTAAATTCACCAATCTTGGAGATAGGCTAAAGTGATACTAGAAATGGTTACAGGGACATAGGGGCTTTGTGAACATGAACTTGGTTGGGATAATGAATTGGGAATTACTATTGCTCGGTCACACTGAATATAGATGGATGTCTGTATGCAGAATGAACAGCAGGTAATATTGTTTACCTGCAAGGGAGGTTGGATGACTCTGAACTTCAGAAAAGGTAGGTGACGTGTTTTGGTGCAGGGATAAGCTGTAGTAAATAACATTTTGGGTTGAAATATAGAAAGATGTACTTGAATTGAATTATTGCATGGTCGGATCAGAGACACAATTATTAGTGATAGGAGAGCGACACACTTAATATGCGTTGAAGGCGCAATTCTAAGATTTAGAGAATTGATTTGTACTCGGATCATCATTAAGGTTAGGAGATGGTATGATCCACTAAGCACGATAATGTTTTAACGCCATGCAGTGAGGTGGTAGAGGCGATTGAGCATTTACATGCATTTCGAGGAACCAACTTGCATTGTTGAATTACAGAGAAGTGCTACGACTTGCTGCAAAACTAGGCTAGGTCGGTGGTGAAATCCACGGCACATGTAGAAATCCTTAGTAATACAAATATTATAAAGGGAAGCAATTGGCCAATTGTAGGAAGGTGGATATCTGACTATGGTTACCCCCAAACATTTTGCCTAGTGTTTAGCTGGTTTTTGACTTAGTTGGCCTGGGATACTGCTATTCAGGGCCCCAGGCTAATTGCTCTCTCCTTAAAATGGACTCCATGTACCTTAGGTGCATATACAATTGGAACTGGTTCACCTTATAGGCCCCTGTAACAGTGTACCATAGGTACCCAGGGCATAGGTGTAGCCAAGGCCTACCAAGAGTTGCAGCATGTATTTTGCCACCCCTGGCCTGGCCTCCATATTTGACACAATTGGCTGATCACTCAGCTGGGGTAAGTTGGTGTAATCACCTCTTACTTAGATATAGTATCCCTATATCTAACCTTAACTGGACACATGTTAACCTATAAGCCACTCCTATGGAAGGCCTCTGCAATCCGGGAGGCAGAGTGCGTGGTTTCATGTGAGATGGTGCTCTAGCATGAGCAGAGCCTGTCTGCAGCTGTCGGGAACAACTCCCTTAGCTGTTCTGGGATATTGCCATACCATATACTCTTAAGTGCATTATAATCCTCGCGGTTATATGCTAACTTTGGTTTGGCTTTATCAAAACATGTCGAGTAAGGTGTCATACGATTTGGAAGACTATCCCCTTGACAGTTCTGTCGACGGGATAGCATTCCACCCTTCTAGAGGGACACGGCATGTACATAACCTAAACCCCGGTTAAAGTTAACCAGAGCCTCAGCATCACAAAATGGATGCTGCCACCACAGACACAAGTCTGACCTCCTGCTGCTGGGAGTCCTTCCAGCGAGGGAGGCTTGGACAAAGGGTTTCCTGCCTTGGGAGGTGCGAGCACCACCCCAGACAGGATTTTGTGTATTGGGTAGGACAGGGCTGAATAGAATCAGACATGCCTGGGGCACACAAGGTGTCCTCGTGCATAAGCCAGTCCAAACCAGTGCTGGGGCTTTCCAGCCCCAGTCCTGGCGCGGAGCTGGACAAAGGAAAGGGGGTGTAACCGCCCCCCTTCCTGGTCCCACCCAGAGGAGGGACCTAGCAGGTGATCCACCCCTCAGATTGGGACTAAGTGGGAGCAGTGCCATAGCACCTCAGATCATCCTGAAATCAACTTGAAACTAAGAAGACGCCGGACTTCGACATTCTGCTGCACAGAAGACTGAAGAGCATCTCCCTTGTGGCAAGGGAGTGGCCACCCTGTGAACACAGGCACCATCCAGCACCTCGACGTCTGCTTTGCCGCCGCCTCCTGCCCGAGCCAGAGCCCAGAGCCCGACAAGACCCAGACTCCCAGACTTTTCACAGCCCGATCCACAGTCCCTGCAAAGAAGGGACCCGTGGAGGCACCGAGAGACATGGGATCGGACATCTCGAAAGACCCCACAGAAGCTGACTGCGCAGCACCCGAGGCACCCTCGATGCTGTGCTTTGGGGTTTGAGAAGCCCCACAACCGAGCAGCATTTGCACCAAAGATCAGCCCCCCAGCATCTCCACGATCTGCGTGGGGCCCTTTTGCACTTTGCCACTCGACGCGCCATCCCGGCCACTCGCCACGTGGTCAGCGGCCATCTTGGCGATGAAACCTACAACTTACACTGCGGGTCTGGTTGCTCTAGACTTGCCCCCGCCCCGGTAAAAAGGAGTACCCGCTCTGACCTTGGTGGTCCGAGTGATAAGCTTTGTTTACTTCCTGCGTGGCTTGCATTAGCCAAGGCCTGTTTGCTCCAATCAAGTTGCCGGCACCGCCATCAGCTAGAGCCTTCGTAGGACAGCTCGTGTCGACTCCTGGACGTCCTCGACCTCTTCGTGTCCACGTGGCTGCAGAGACAAGCTACACCTCATCACCTGTTTGCACCCGACATTGCCTGGTTCCATTCTGGTTCCACGGTAGTCACTGGCTAGTGACTTTGAACATTGTCCCCTCTGCTTTCAGGTCTTCACCATTTCAGATCCACCATTGGATCCACCGGAACTCTCCTCGTCGACCCGCCTGCAGTATCTTCATCTTCACGCACCCTCGACCTACTTGACGAAACCCGACACTACTTCGCACCTGTGCACCCACTTCCTGTGGGTGAGGTAACTCAGCAACGCCGGTGTTCCCACACTGGTACACACCTCTAGTATATGTGTCTAAAGTTTCATCCTTCTAGGTCACTCGGAAGGTTCCTTAAACAGTAACTTTATAACTTTTACGCACCATTGACATTGCATTGGTGTATGCGTGTACTTTAAGCGCTGCACCCGAGTCCCCCTGGGCCTTTCTCGACTTAGTCACTGCTAGTCACGATCAGCTCCAGCGATTCCCAAGGCCCTAGGCCTATTTCCTTTTCAATTGGTGGTTCTTATACCACTATTTTAGTATATGGTTTAGGTGGCCCCTAGGGCTCATCCATATTGTGCAACTTTTGTATATTTAAACTGTGTTTTGTTTTAACGCATTTGCTTCTGTGCGCATAAAGAGTATAGGGGATATTTGTAGTAAATAAATATATATATATTTTCAATATATATTGGTGTGGTGTCCTTTCATTTGGTATTCAAGGGGATTGTGTATGGTAAAAGAGCTTGCTTCACATGTCTTACTGAGTTTAGCCTAAGACTGCTTTGTCCACGCTACCTCTAGGATAGCTGGTCTATAAGGTTGACTTACAACCAATCATCATAAGGGTTGCTTGTCATGGTACAAGGTGATCACTAGAACTAGTGAGCATCATATACCAGGCCAATTTCTCACACCAATCACGATATTGTGTGTAGCACAATGCTTGTAGGCGGTCTAGGATAATTGGCATTTCCTGTTTCTTTGGAAGTCAGCGTTTGGATTGGTGGAATCTGCATGGAACAGAGAGGAAAATCTCCCTTTTTTGACTTGGACAGGAGTTTGAAATGTACAAAGTATGGTTATTGGTTGAACATTGGAATGTTCAGGCTAACCATGATAATATGTATAACACAATGCAGGGAGAAGATTGAGGACAGCCGGCATTTCCTGTTTCTATGGAAGTTAGCGTTCGGATTATTGATTCAGCATGGAATCAGCACGGAATCAGCACGGGCCAGAGAGTAAATGATCTTTTTTGACTTGGGCAGGATTCTGAAATATAGTAAGTAGGGTTGAACATAGGAATGCTGAAGCCGCAACAAGGTAAAGCTGCGGATATCTGCATGCAATGTCGAATACACAGCCATGAGCTTGCCGATTGGTGGAACTCAGGTGAACCAGAGAGGAAACTCTCTGGGTAAACTAACATAGAAAGCTATGGAATGGTGAGAGAGCGCTGTGATTGGTTGAACATAAGAATGCATGGGGCATATTGAGAGATGATTGGATGGCTTCTACTTTAAAATATCAGAAAAGGATAACACAGCATGTAGACTTGTTTAGCGTCATTCTGCCTCGATACATAGAAGAGAAAGGTTAGTAGACACATGGGATGAGATTTATAATTTGGATTGAATTTAACCCCTTCACTGCTGGCCCGTTTCCGCCCCTGTGCGGTAAACAAATGAACAGGGGCGGGCCATGACGAACCCCAGCCGTCATCAGCACACGAGCACCGTAGTGCATGACGGCTGGGGTTCGTCATCAGCATGCAAGGGGTTAACAAGGATTGTGGGTGGTCGATGGGATAGTTAATAAAAGGTGATATTTGTATAGGAATCCTATATACATTTTCTACGTAATAAGGTTATCCTGATTAAGCTTCTTGTGCTATGAGACAGGTCAACTAGCATGGTACATGAGGGAGATTGCCTCAACTTTTTTCACCTATATATGGAGGATTAAATATATGTTGGATAGGAATATGAATTCCTAGGTGCTGATTCTTGTTATTTTCTAATTGTAGATGAATTAAGGGAGTACTGAACCACTCGGGGAAAGAGATTGATTCTCCAGGAAGATATTGAACCAGAGGGTACACTACACGCAAATCGAAATATAAAGTATTTTAATGCAAAAGTGAGTGAAATCTATATAGCAAATACATGTAGAAAAATGTCTATGGGAATTTGTGAAGTCGAAAAAAAAGGTGGACTTCAACAGGATAGCAGGAGAACATTAGCCAACAGGGATTACATACAGCATGAGATTCAATTCTATTAACAGAAAATGTAAATAGAGTTTAAGATGTAAGGTACAGTTTATAAGCATAGCAATGTAAAGTCATCCAATATTGATTAAATAGGGTATGAGATTGAAGTGTGATACATTGAATGAATGTAAATAGGAAACAAGAACCTCTTTGCAATATGAACAAGGTTTTTAAGGTTGTATATAGGCAGGAAGTGTTTTATTAGGAATGGATTTTTCAAATATCTTTTAGACGCACTGTAAAATTTGTGTTAAAAAAATATATATATAACATATATTGATCATGTAGATTATACACAGTGGGAAGTCTTGGTGTGTAGATGCACTAAGGGTGTATTTTGTAAATTATTTTAAAATTATTGTATCTGTTTATAAATATACAGTACACATGAGTGATGTATTTTTTTATTTATTTACAGACATGATGAAGTCGTGAGCGATGAAATGCGTTGGCTGGGCTGATTGAAATAAGTGTTTTGAAAAATGAATAAAAGTTGGATTATGAAACGGAATCACAAAACCCCTTAAAATGGAATTGGATCATATTGGATAGGTTGATACTTGTTGATGGCTTGATTCTTGGCCGAAAATAGAGCAACATAGTATATTCTCCTTTTCAATTGGTTTTTGGGTTTTAAAATAGACCTGACTCATCTTAAAATGTTCCTGGCTAGCCCTATTATTAGAGGCAAACCGTAATCTTCCCTAAAAAGTGATACTCAAACCCTTTGGTCTTCTTGTATATTTTCATATGAATGCCCACCCGCGTGGTCCACTAATCTGTCAACCCTCTTGTTGCACTACCTGTTACTCCTGGTGGATTCTACTGTGAAGTCACACATAGAAGATACCCGAAATGCTCAGTACACTTCCCCTTTAGTCACATAAACTCTCATGTGTACATACACTCAGAACTTCACTCTGACCAGCTCATTGGCTTTCCGTTTTACCTCCATGGATTTTCATGTGTTTCACAAGATTGTGCTTCAGAAAAAAACTACCCCTACATATTGGGCATGGAAAAGGCCTCTGCTCACTGTGAATTTGTTTGTGCTTTGCCAGATTGTTCTTCTGAACAAAGCCCTGCCCACATTCCAGACACTGAAATCGCTTCTCTCCTGTGTGGATTCTTTTGTGTCGCACCAAGTGCTGCTTGCAGTGGAAGTCCTTTCCACACACAGTGCACAGGAATGGCCTTTCTCCTGTGTGTATTCTCTGATGAGTTTTGAGATCAGCCTTGAACATAAAGCTCTTGCTGCAGTCCAGGCATGCAAAGGGTTTATCTCCCGAGTGGGTCTTTTGATGCCTGAGAAAAGCGACTTTTTTAAATAAGGTCTTACCACAGACTTCGCAGACAAGGGGTGTCTGACACCCAAGTGGTTTATCTCCTGTGAGATTGAGCTTATGGCTTGGAGAGGTGCTCTTCTTAGAGAAATCTTGTTTACTTTCATCGCAAGTGAAGCTCTTCTCCTCAGTGTGTGTCCTCTGATGACGTATCAGGTGCTGTTTTCGCTTGAAATTTTTCCCACAATCCATGCACAAAAAGGGTTTCTCCCCTGTGTGGATTCTCTCATGAATTATGAGATCTGCCTTCCTGGAGAACCTCCGCATGCACTCAGTACAGACAAAGGGTTTCTCTCCGGTGTGAGTCCTGCGGTGAGTCTCAAAGTTTCCTTTGTGGGTGAATTTGAGGCTACAGTCGCAGCAGCTATAAAGTTTTTCACCAGTGTGGATTCGTTGGTGCACAACCAGATGGTGCTTGAAATAGAAGCGCTTCTTGCAATCCTGACAGGCATACGGTCTCTCTTGCATGTGTGTCTTCTGGTGGCCTACAAGATGTTGCTTTCGAAAATAGCTTCTACCACAAAGATTGCATGGGAATGGTTTCTGGCCGACGTTGGTGGTGTGGGGCCCAACCAAATTCTTGTGGTTTAAAGCTAATGTGGTTTCAGCTCCTCCTAATTGCTTCTCGCCAACTTGTATCTGTTCATGGACTGCTAGATCTTCACCAGTCTTGTTTGATGTCTCCAACATATAAGCTTCTTGGTGGCTTTCCAGCTTTACCAGCGGTAGGTGGGCATTGGTTTGTTCCTCCAATTCCTGCCTGTTTTCATGTTTTACTGCAGCTGTGAAACTAGTACTGTTATACAAACCCAAAAACATTTTTTTTGAATTAATCTGATTCATGGTAAGTTGGTGTCCATTTTGATGTGGATTACTTTTTTCTGATTCAAATGCGGACTCCTCATTCTGGAGTACTTTAACCTTCATCATGGTCCCTGGTAGATGCTCACCTGCATTGCAAAATATGGAAAGAAAATAAATCTGTTATTGTATGATCTGCAAAAAGAGAAATCTATTTCACCAGATTATCTTGCCAAGATGTTTCAATAGTATGCTACCCCAAGAACCTCTTACTTCTGTTGCATGCAGATGTACAGATTATAATTTGGTGCTGGAGGATTGTTTGTTAGAGAATCATTCACCCCAGGGTTGTCAGACACAATGCTTACGATCTGGTGCTGGGGGTGGTTTGTCAGTGAGAGCAGCATCCTGCCTCTGAGAATGGAGATACACTACTTGAGATTAGGTGCTGGTAGAGGGTTGTTAATGGCAGAAGCAACCTGCCTCTAGTGATGCAGACACACTACTGACATCAGGTGCTGTGGTGGGTTGTTAGTGAGAGAAGCATACTGCCTCTGATAATGCAGACACACTACTTGAGATCAGGTGCTGGGGTGGTTTGCTAGCTAGAGTAGCATCCAGCCTCTGAGAACGTAGACAAGATCAGGTGGTGGTGGTGGTTTGTTAGCTAGATCAGCATCCTGCCTCTTAGAATCTAGACATACTACTTGAGATCAGGTGCTGGAGTGGGTTGTTAGTGAGAGAAGCACACTGCCTCTGAGAATGCAGACACACTACAGAGAGCAGGTGCTGGGTGTCGTTTGTTAATGAGAGAAGCATCCCGCCTCTGAGAATGCAGACACACTTCTTGAGATCAGGTGCTGGGTGGTTTGCTAGCTAGAGTAGCATCCAGCCTCTGAAAATGTAGACACGCTACTTGAGATCAGGTGCTGGTTTGTTTGCATTTTCAGAGGCAGGATGCAACTGTAGCTAACAAACCAGCACCTGATCTCAAGTAGCGTGTCTACATTCTCAGAGGCTGGATGCTACTCTAGCTAGCAAACCACCCAGCACCTGATCTCAAGAAGTGTGTCTGCATTCTCAGAGGCGGGATGCTTCTCTCATTAACAAACGACACCCAGCACCTGCTCTCTGCAGTGTGTCTGCATTCTCAGAGGCAGTGTGCTTCTCTCACTAACAACCCACCCCAGCACCTGATCTCAAGTAGTATGTCTAGATTCTAAGAGGCAGGATGCTGATCTAGCTAACAAACCACCACCACCACCACCATCACCACCACCTGATCTAGTCTACATTCTCAGAGGCGGGATGCTACTCTAGCTAGCAAACCACCCCAGCACCTGATCTCAAGTAGTGTGTCAGCATTGTCAAAGGCAGGATGCTTCTCTCATTAACACACCCCACCACCTGATCTCAGTAGTTTGTCTGTATTTTCAGAGGCAGGATGCAACTGTAGCTGACACACTACTGAGATCAGGTGGTGGGGTGTGTTAATGAGAGAAGCATCCTGCCTCCGACAATGCTGGGAGAAAATTACAAAAAACAATTTGATGGACAGAATGTAGATCAATGTCTTACATTCACCCCAGTACAAGGATCTGGGCCTAAATCCATCGTTTTTTGCACTCCACACCACCCTGGGTTAGATAATGGCTTTATGCAAATCAGCTCTGACCCTGTGCCCCATGGGAACAGTCCAGTCCGAACTACACAGCCATATCTTTCCCAGACCGGAATCAAGCATCCGAGGACCGGACCGGTTTCGAGGTAACACCTCTCATCAGCCCGGCTAGCTTGACTCCAGTGGTGTGGAGGCTCTGGGACCCACGTCTGAGCTACCCCAGTACCCTCAGGGAGAAACTTACAAAAAACAATTTGATGGACAGAATGTAGATCAATGTCTTACATTCGCCCCAGTACAAGGATCTGGGCCTAAATCCATCGTTTTTTGCACTCCACACCACCCTGGGTTAGATGCCCAGACGTGGGTCCCAGGCACTCCACACCACTGGAGTCAAGCTAGCCGGGCTGATGAGGTGTGCATATTCCGACAATGCTGACACACTACTTGAGATCAGGTGCTGGGGTGGTTTGTTAGTGAATCCCCCTCTCACACCTAAAAAAAACACCTTAGCGAGTGTAACACATAGTCTGTATTACACCAACCCACCTTTTCTAACTTGCATCAGCACTCTTTTAAATAGGTCCTGAGGAAAGCCAGATTAATCCTAAGGCACTGGCTGAAACATGTCGACCGATAATGGATGTAGGAGATCGTAACTCACCACCAAACATCCTCTTGCCTTATTTTTAACCGCTGACGGTGGCCGAGTCATTAAAATGTAATTTACCCTCGGGTACTGGGACCCCCGCCAAGCCGTTTTAATTGTCACGTCACTAAAACCCCAACACTGCACTTTCAGTAATATACCAGCTCCGCTGTAATCAGGCGTTGTAGCACACCCAGGACACATTAGGTGTTACAGGGTGGGCCCGATGATGAAGCATGCCACCAACTAGGTTGGTGGGTGAGGGCTTCATGAATACACCTACAAGGTGCCAACTGACAAAACTAGTCAGAGTCCAACCCATAAAGTCATATGTAGCTAGTCTTCTTTGTTGATACATATGTTAAAGGTAGGATATGTACTGGTGTGTGTGACATGAACTGGTGGTGAATTACAATGTATTTCGGCTTTCTCCTCTGCAAGGCTATCTGTCCCATAAGATAGAATGGGAGTTTGCTTATAACACCTTGTAAGCATATCTTCACATTGGGACAAAATTTGGAAATAGAGTTTAGTATGCTTGGACTCAGAATGTAACAATGCCTCTTTTAGTAAAGGTTTTAATGTTCTGTGTTTGAAAATACCACTTTTAGAAAGTAGGTACTTTCTTGCTAAGCCATCCTATGTGCCTCTGCTGGTTTTGTGGATTGACTGTCTGGCTTTGGAGTGACAAGGTCTGGAGATGTGCATTCACTGTCCGACAGCCACGAGAGGTTGATGTGTGTCCTGCCTTTTCTGGATGAGTCAGGGCTGGGCTGAATAAACATGGGCTGCATTTAGTATAGTGGGAGGAGATTTCCTTGCATGGGCCCGGTCTGCCTCACATAACGCTGTCTCTACCTCCTGCTGGGAAGCTGAGCCAGAGAGGACACAACTCGTTTGGACTGAGCCCAGAGTCTCTCTGCCTGAGAGAGTAAAGATAAACTGAGTATAAATATAGGGACCTAAACCCCAGAACTTTAGAACACCCTGGAATCAAGGAACCTACCAAGAAGAAGAGCTGCCAGGAGAACCCTGCCCCTTATCTGTGTTGTTGCTCTGTAGGGTTTGGCCTGCACTTGCTGCTTCTGCCTTGTGCAGTGAAAGGACTGGACTGAACTTTCTGAACTTCTGCGGAGTATGTCCAAGGGCTTGAAGTAAAGCTTGCCTTCTGTTCTGAAGTCTCAGGGACTGCAAAGACTTAACCAACCTTTGAGTACAGCTTCTGGAACCTTTGTTTCAGTTGCCACAGAGAAGGAAAAAAAAGCAAGACTCCGTTGCTGGCTCCGTACACTGAAGGCGCCGCCTTCATATCTTGCACCGCAACCCTGGTCTCACTGATGATGACGACCGCCCTTTACCGAGCTGGTGACCTGTGGGCATGGAAACTCCACCCCGTTTCGCTTCACTTCACCGCTCTGGCCTCACCAACGCTGTTGTTGCCTTCTGACTTCGACAACCATCACTGCATCATGGCTGGGGCACCGCTCGTAGGTTTCATGAGACACCGCCTCGTACCACACAGCATTCAGGGACGACCGATGCCAGCTCCCGCTAACCGGCTCTGTTGCTTGCACTGTGACCTACCAGCACTGCAACAAGCACTGCCTCACTCCGCATCATAGCCCTAGTGTCACCACCGCCGCTGGACAGTCGCCAGCATGCCGCTGCCTGAACCGCGCCTTGAGGGCACCGTACACTGCACCACTTGACTTCTCATCACAACTGCGACGGTTGCCATGACCTGCACGCACTGTATCGGCAGCAACGGAAAATGTACTGTTTACAAGTCTGCTGACACCCCCCAACCAACGTGGTCAGACAGAACTGTTGGATTCTGTTGTTTTCAGTATCGCTGTAGCCCCTGACAGAGCACCCAACTTGGAAGAACTGTGTTTTTGATATTTCTGCAATTTTAAAAGGCTAACTTGCAAAGTATATATTTTTAAGTACTGCATGTGGACTCATAGTTTTGGTCTTCTTTTGGATCCATAAAAAGATTGGATTTTTTTCTAAACTGGTGTAGTGTTCTTTTGTAGTGTTTTCACTGTAATATTTATGTGCAAATGCTTTACACACTGCCTCTGAGATAAGCCTGACTGCTCGGGCCAAGCTACCAAGGGGGTAGCAGGGGTTATTTTAGGAGTGTAACTCCCCTACCCAGGGTAGGGAGAAGGGTCCCTACTTGAACAAAGGTGCAAACAATTGCTAATTAGAGCCCCCAACTTCTAACAATGGTTGTCAGCGGTGAGGGTAGGACTTGCGTGTGTCCTTGACTTACAGTGATTGGTGTGCATTACTACCATATTGCAGAACATTGTGTACCACATATTGTTTCTTTTCGGTCTATTTTTGTGATCCCATCATTTGTTAACTAACTTCCTACTGCATCATGTCTGGTACAACAGCATCATCCATTGCATTCTTAGGTAACCTTTGAGGAGGAAAGTTTGGGAACCTACGTCAAAGAGTTGAAGCCATTTGTAATAACCTAAATGTCCAAGTCAGAGGACTCACATCGAAGGAGGAGCTACAAAAGGCGTTGAGGGCCTGGGTAGCAGCCAGACATGCCTATGGGCGGTATGGAGACCTTAGTGGGAAGGCAGAGGAGCCTACCCCTAGGGTGGATGTGCTTTTGAGAGGGGCGGTCCCTCCAGGCAGCAGTGCTTTGTCCGCAGAAGAGCTGGAGGACAGAAGGGAGGCCAGGAGGCATGAGATAGAGCTTGAGAGGCTCAAGATGGAATAGCAAAGAAATGTTCTAGACCATGAGCGTGGGCTCAAGGAGCTGGAGTTGAAAAGCACATCTAGCACTCAACTCTTCAGTGCAGACAGATAGAATTATACACATCCCTAAAAATGTAGGCAAGGCAAGGAATTCAAGAAGGGGGACAAATTACAAAGGTGGTTTCAGGGTTATGAGGCACCTACCCAGATGAATGGGGTCGCTGAGAAGAATTGGGGGGCAGGGTTGTGGCCCCTCTTTCCAGAGAAAGCAAGGGATTCCCTGATAGCTTTGCATAAGCTGCAGAACCTCACCCACTGACATGAAAGACGCCCTTCTCACCAGGTGTGGTCTCACTCATGAAAAGTGCATGGATCAGTTTAGTTTTAGGTTTAAAGATTTTCAGGGGTTCTACAACTTGATTGCATGAGAGCACTTATCCGGTCTATGTTTTGCAGAGCCGCACAACCACTTAGTGGATAGTAAGCTGACTGAGCCCAGGAAGTTAGCTATGGAGGTGGCCCGCTGGGTGAATACCAGGGTCCACTAGAAAGTGTATGGGGAATACTAAGCCAAAGGTGGGCAGGGTCCCAAACAGAAGAGTGGCGGGGACAAGGGTAAAGTTGTGGAGAAGTGTGGCTCACTGGTTAGAGCAGGCAGACCCTGAAGCAGAGGTCAGACCCGGGACCAGGGTTCAATTCCCGACGCGGCAGGGTCTTGAGCTCAAATGTCCACGGACTCGATAATTCTCGCTTCGGTGCCTGACCTAATCATGGGTTCACACTCTGCAACTCTGGGCATTAAGCTTGCTTAATCTCCACAACGGCCCCCCCATGGCGGGATGCCTGGCTTTCACCCTGGGGATGCCCTGTAGGGGCTATCTCACAGGGAAAAGCCAGGACGGGTTCCCAAGGCAAGCGCCGAGATACCTTCCCGGTGATTCGAGCGCTATATAAGAACATACAAAAAAAAAAAAAGTATTGGAGTTCTCTACAGGGCTACAAACTAATTCCCAGGGTAAAGTTTCCCATCCCCCAGGAGACAAGAAAGCAGTGGTCTTTTTAGGAAAGCCTGCAGAGACAGGTACCCGCAAGTGCTATGCCTGTGAGCAGGTGGGTCACTTAAAGTGTCCCAAGAGGGCACAGCCACCCACTGGTGGGCAGACCAAGGTGTTGGCTAGTGTAGCGCTTGGGGAGAAAGGGTACCCACAGGAGGATGGGGATCCCACAGAAATGACTCTCGTCTCACTAGGGGACAGTGAGATGGTCCTAGGTGCCTGCTAACACTAAGAAATACAGCGCCTTGGTGACCATCAATGGGAATAGGGTAGAGGATCTCAGAGATACCGGAGCCAGTGGGACCTTAGTCTGGTGTCACCTAGTCTCTGAGGAGCAAGTATTCCCCGGGGCATTCCACAAGTAGGGCTGCCATTGTATGGTAGCGCAGGTTCTCCTTGAATGGGGGATCTTAGGTCCCTTGAGGGTGGTTGTGAGCCCTACCATGCCTGTAGATTGTCAGGTCGGAAACAACCTGGAGCAATTTTTGAGGAAGGATGTTGAGCTCAGGTCTCACTTGGAGATGCTTGGGTTTTCAGAGTGTCTTCCAAAAAAGAGTTTGGCCCTTATGGACAGAAGTGGGGTAAGGGCCCAAATGCTTTATACAAAAAGAGAAAGGAACCCACACTTCAATGTATTTCATACCATTCAGTTTTGGATGAAAAGATAAACAAAGCTTAATATGTTTATCAGGGCGATTATTTGCGCCGTTTTTATTCATCAATTTTGTGAAAAAAGGTAAATTTGGTGGATATTATTAATGACAAGAGAAATTACACTGCTATTTACGTACTGACCAAAAAAGTCGTGATGCCTAATCTTTACAACACATAAATCAAATTACATGAACAATGTGAAGACATATAACTAGTGTAAATAATAATGCAAAAAAGTGATAACATTTCTAAAAAGAAGGGAAAGTAGTCAAGGTATTTTTCCGTGACATCAATATGAGCATTTCCCAGTGATACGTGTGCTTAAATGCTCATATTGATGTCTCTTTTTGGGTTTTCAGAGTGGGCATGTGTGATCACTGGGTCCATGGCATCAAGAAAGGGTGATCAGGAGGACCTGGAGCCTGAAACAGTGGCGCAGGTTCCTGCCAAGAGAATGGGCAGGGGGCACAGAAAACCCGCCCTGGAGGTTCCCACGATCCGGGAGGAGGCTGACCTTGAGGGGGAAGCTCCGGACACATTATACACTTACTATCTTCCTCCTCATTGCAAGGCGTTCCCCACTTGGCTGTAAATGATCTAACACGAAAAGTCCCGTACCTACATTTTGAATACAATATTTTTGCAAGTTGAGGTTCTATTTGATCAAGAAAAACCTCAAAACAAGGGACGGGTTTACCCATCAGGTAATCATTCGTGAGCGGGCCAGCCCTCATATTCTGTGCAACTTTTGAAACAGAATGGCTCCAGTAAATCCTCTTAAGTTCATTTCTTGAATTGAGAGTCAATTTTTCTGGGTGAAGCCAGAACTCGCAAAGCCCCAGGTCTATTAGCCATCTACGTATGTTAGTCAACCAAGGGATGGTTACATGTATATCTAGTGCAATGAGTTCTTTCAGTGCCTGCCTATAAATAAAAAGTTTGTCAGTAACCCATAGCCTAATCCAGTATAATAGGGTCATCAAAACTGCCCGGTCCTCAATACGTTTTAAACCCAGGTCATAAACATATGGAATCACCGGGGTACTTTGGGGCAAGGGGATCATTGCTCTTAAAACCCTATTTTCTCCCATAGTAATTGTGGAAGTTTGCTCCCCACCCCACAACTCAGAACCATAGAGGGCAGCGGTTTGGGCCTTCGATTTATATACCTCCAATGCCAGAGTGATGGATTTGGTGTAGGTAGCATGGAGCTTTTTCAGGATGGGTACTGAATTTTGCATTGAAATTGTCCCTTATTTTCTGATGTGGGGCGCCATGAAAGCTTAGAATCTAGGATCACTCCTAAATAAACTAAATTATGAACCCTCTCTATTACTGCACCATTTAGTGTGCTATTGTTTTTAAAACTTTTATGGGGCCTGATACACCTGTCTTTAGTTTTTAGGGGATTTAATGCCAGACCCTTTTCTGTACAGTACTCATCCAGCTTATTAAGGAGATTCTGCAATCCCCTAGGGGTTTGTCAAAGCAAGATAGTATCATCCGCAAAAGTCAGGGCACATACGTGGGAGCCACCTAGTTGGGGAGAGTCATGGTTTGAATTCAGCAAGGAGTCCACCATATCATTGATGTAAAGGAGGAAAAAGGTTGGCACCAGGACGCACACCTCTCCTCACCAGGTTCTCCTCCGTTAGTTCTCCGCCTAATCCCCAACTGACTTTTGCAAAGTTATTTTCATGAAGTCTTATCAATTGCACCAGGATGTTTTTGGGGACACCTTGTTTTAACAGGTTTACCCACAGTAGATCTCTTGGAACTAAGTCAAAAGCGGCCTTAAAATCAATGAAGGCCACATACAAGTTACCCGATCTTAGTTTAGTGTATTTCCAGGCAATGGTTAGCAGCCTAAACACCTGGTCTATGGTGCTGGTTCTTTTTCTGAACCCAGCCTGGTAAGGGAACAGTATATTGTTATCTGTTAAACAATCATTTAACTTTTCCAAGATCTGCTTTGAGTATATTTTTTGGGTAATATCTATCAAACTGATAGGCCTGTAGTTGGCGGGATTGTCCCTGCAGCCCTTCTTGTGTATAAGGACAATCACCGCCCCCTTCCATGACACAAGAATGGGCTAACCACTGCTTATTGCGTTACACAATAGATTCATGTACGGGGCCCATACATCTGGACCATGTCTAAAAAGATCCCCCGGGACATTGTCGGGCCCTGGAGCTTTCGATGTAGTGGAGCAATCTTTTCAGATTTTAACAGCTCGTTGATTATACATAAATTCTGAGTTGATTTAGAATCCGCAGGTGGGGGGCGTGGCCAAGATGGCGGAGTGAGCGTTCGCACTCTCTGCAAGCTCCCGTAATCCCGAACCCCTGTGCCTCCTTTATTAGCAGATCTCCCCCCAAAAGGCTGGGGATCTGTTAGGAGATTGAGAGATTGCCCAGCGACGACAAAAGTGGTGCTGTTGGCTCCGGGGACTGCCGTCCTAGAGCCCAAGGAACGCGACCGGAGGCCGAGACGGCACGGCGAGACGTTCACAGGCTGAGGCCACGAGGCTCGAGCCAGCCCGGAGACGCCCTGTGGTGGAGTAGCCTGCTGGAGAATTAAGGCGGGACTCGCTTTGGCGGCCTCCGGTGCAGAGCGAAGGGGCGCGTGTGCCCGGTGCTCAGTGGCGACAGACTACTACCCGATGCTCCGGTGCGGATCAATACGCGAGGCCGAGGATGAGGCCTAGCGGCAGACTCTTTTGAAGTGAACTTCTACCGGTGGCAGCAGCTCGCCGAGGGACCGGAGTGGGAAGCCCCGTGGCAGGCTACAGCACCGAGCAAGCGGTGGAGTGCAAATGCCCGACGCCCGGAGGTGAGAGGCTTGAACCCGGAGCGCTAACGCAGATCGCTACGCGAGGCTGGGGATGAGGCCTAGCGGCAGGCTCCCTCGAAGCGACCTTCTTCCGGAGGCAGAGACTTGCCGAGGGACCGGAACGGAAATCCCCGTGGCAGACTACCGCGTCGAGCGGTGGAGTGCGGAAGCCCGGCGCCCGGAGGTGAGAGACTTGAACCCGGAGCGCTGACGCAGATCGCTACGCGGGACCGGGGATGAGGCCTAGTGGCAAGCTCCCTTGAAGCGGACTTCTTCCAGCGGCATGCTGAGGGACCGGAGTGGGAATCCCCCGTGGCAGACTACAGCGCCGACCGGGGAAGTGCGACTGCCCGGTGCTCGGAGGTGAGAGACTTGGCTCCGGAACGCTGGCGCAGATCGCTACGCAAGGCCGAGGGTGAGGCCTAGCGGAGAGCTCCCTTGAAGTGACCCTACTCCGGCTGAAACAGCCCACCAGAGGAACAGAGAGCGGGACTCACCGTAGCAGACTCCGAGTGGGGAGAACGAGTGTCTGGTGCCCGGAGACGACGGACTTAGGTGCAGTTTACTACGTGAGACCGGGGAGGCGGCCTGGCGGAGGGCCCCTCCGAAGCGTATTCTCTCCAACCGGCCGCTGATTTGATCTGTGGAGCTGGCCGCGGACCGTGGTTGAGGCACCAGGCGCCCGGAGTAAGGATACCGCGGCAAGTGCTTAGAAAGTGACGGTGTGCTCCCTTGGGGTCCTCACCGGCAGCATGGCCGGCAACAGAGGGAACAAGAAGGGGGACCGGACACTACCGGAAATGCTTAATAGAGGGCCAGCGAGGCAAGACAGGGGGCAACAATCGCCAGGCCACTCGAGCAGCTCCCAAGGGGCTGCAGGGGAGGAACCTCCGGTGACTAGATCCTTCCTCGAGTCCCTCTTTAGCTCGCTTAGGGAAGATTTCCAAGCACTGAAGCAGGAAGTTGCGGGGGAAGTCCGGGAGGTGCGAAGAGAGGTTGATGGTCTTGGCGAGAGAGTGTCAACTATGGAGGAAGCTGGTCACTCCCGGGACGAAGAAATTGCACAGCTGCAGCAAGAGGTGTTGCGCATAAGGGATCAACAACTCGACCTCCAAGCGCACAATGAGGACCTCGAGAACCGGTCCCGTCGCAACAACATCCGGGTCCGGGGAATTCCGTCTGGAGAAGAGGGTGAGGACATAGCTGGGTATCTAAGAGACCTCTTTAGGGAGATACTGGGAGAGCCGGATGATTTCACCATCAGAATAGACAGAGCTCACAGGGTGGGCCCGGCACGCAGAGCCTCTGCACCCCCCCTGATATCTTGGCTTTCCTAACGGACTATCCCTTGAAGGAGCGGATTCTCCGTGAGGCACGACAGCAGCAGTCCCTGCGCTTCCGGGGGCACCAGGTCGCTCTCTTCCAGGATTTATTGATAATCACACTCCAGAAGCGTAAGGGATCAAAATTGCAAAGGACTTCCTGAGGGATCACAACACGCAGTACTCCTGGGGCCATCCCTTCCGCCTTATTTTTAGGTGGTACAGGACTTTACATCAGCTTCGCTCCTTCCAGGACACCTGCGGAGTACTTTGAATAACCGCAACGGACGACGCGGCCCCCACCCCTCGCCGACGGCGTGCTATCAGGGACGGTTGGCAGACGATCCCGGCGCGGCGATCCTCTGCATCTTCTGCCCGGCCAGACTCACCGACTATCCGAGCAGACATGGCCAATGCAGTCCAAGAAGTAGCCAGAGACACGGCATCTACTGAAGTTGCTCTGACAGCCTGAATGTACTCCGGGGGGAGATCGACACAGCCTTTCAGATGACCCAGGTTTGGGAGTTCGGGGGCAGGGGGTGGCGGGGGGGTGGGCAGTGGCTGGACGTCCACTTGAGTAACTTTCCGCAGACTTGTCCGCTGAGGACCGGACTGGGACAATGGAATTTTGGGACCAGTTGGTGGGGCGTGAGGGGAAGGGGTTGTTGAGGATGTTTCGTTTTTGGGTTGGGGAGAGAGGGTTGGAGGGGGGGAGTTGGGGAGTTTTGGGTAGGGGTTTGGGGGTGGATGGGGGAGGGGGGGGGAGTCGTCCAGTGTACCATGTAGGTCCTAGCAGCCTCAGCTGCGCTTATCTACCTTGCCTTGCCCGGGCGGGGACGCCTCGCTTTCATGTATACCCTTTTCCATGCCTCCCAGCACTTTTAAGGTGGTGACTCTTAACGTACGTGGCCTCAACAACCCGGTTAAGAGACGGGCGGTCCTGTCTCTCCTGGAGATCACTCACGCTGACATATGTCTCCTTCAAGAGACGCATCTACTCCAGCAGGACACTCACAGGATGCGTTCGCATAAATTTTCTACACAGTTTCACTCTTCCAGCGCCAATAATACAGCAGGGGTGGTAATCCTGGTGGCCAGACACTTTAAGGGGGAAATTCTTCACAAGCACACAGAAAACAAAGGCTGGCTGCTGGCATACCGGTTTAGGATCGGGGGTATCACCTTTACTGTTGGGTCCCTGTATAGCCCTAATGAACAACAAGAACGCTTCCTGCGATCAGCGCTTGTAGATGTTACTGCCTCGCCAGATAGGCATATAGTCATTGGGGGGGATTTTAATATGGTGTTTGACTCGGCCATGGACAGATCCGCACACCGCGCCCCGCAGGTCGGAGAGTTCTCAGCCGGGTGTAAGGCGCAACTATCAGAAGTAGACTTGCATGACCTCTGGCGACACATGGATCCCACTGATAGGGGATATACGTATTATTCCCATGCCCATAAGACGTACGCGAGACTGGACCATCTCTTGGTCACAACTCCAGTACGGGCTTTGGTTTCTGCGTCGGACCTGGGGGTGCTGTCCTTATCGGACCACGCCCCGGTCTCTGCCACCCTGGGCCTACCGCCGGTGGTGAGTTCTCCCAGAATATGGCGCCTCCGGGACACCCTGCTGCACAGGAAGGCGGTGGTGGACCGCATTGAAGGAACGATCCGGGAGTATCTGTCCCACAACGATAATCCTGACACCACCCTGGCAACGCAGTGGGCAGCTGTGAAGGCAGTTCTCAGGGGAGAATTCATAGCGATCTCCTCAGCGGAGAACAAAGAACGACAGGCCAAAAGGGAGGAACTCACCCAGCGGGTTAGTGAGCTCGAACAGATACACCACAGGAGGGGGGCCCCCAGAATATGGAGGCAACTTAAGGAGGCGAGGAAGCTCTTGGCGGCCCTGGATTTAGACCATGCGGAATACGCTGCACTCCGCCTGCGCCATAAATACTATACAGGTGGGGACCGCTGTGGCAGACTGCTGGCCAACCGGCTCCGTGTGGAGCAACAGAGTCAAGTGGTGAAGGAAATCTTGAATCCCACAGGAGCGGTGGTGTCAGAAGACGCCCAAATAGCGGACACATTCCGTAGCTTCTATGCGGATCTATATACCGGAGACCAGCCGGATGACGGTGCGACGTCCGCCTACTTGAACTCAGTGACCCTGCCCTCCCTGGACGCCTCACAGGCAGAGCATCTTGATAGAGATATCCGGATGGAGGAAGTAATTTCTGCCATCGCTAAGCTTAAGCATGGCAAGCATGGGTACACATCGCTTTTTTACAAGACGTTTTGCTCGACACTGGCCTCGATTCTCACTCGCCTTTTTAATTTGTTTGCCACCCCAGGGGCCATCCCGCCTGACCCCCTACGGGCCTCACTCACGGTTATCCCCAAACCTGGGAAGGACCGGATGCACTGCGGCTCCTATAGGCCGATATCCCTCCTGAATGTGGATTTAAAATTGTACACAGGGATTCTTGCGGCGCGATTGGCCCCCCACCTACCAGATCTTATTGATGCGGACCAGGCGGGATTTGTTCCAGGGAGGCAGACGGTAGACAACACCAAGCGGATTGTTTTTTTTTTTTTTTTTTTTTGAAAAACTTTTATTTATAGAAAAAGTACACCGCTATTCAGCCATACATCCCGGAGGCCAGGCAGCATTGCAGTAGCAGAGAGGTTCATGTACCAAAACAGTGCGCAGAAGCAGTCAGGTTTAATTTTCAAGAACTAACAACTTAAGAAGGAGAACCAAAGAATAGGAGGGCCCCGGAAGGCCTTCAAAGAGCGAAGTGCCTAGGCACGAGGAAAGGTTGGAGAGGAAGAGAGAGGAGAAGAAAGTGGCTGAGGACAGTACAAAAGTATTGAAGGGGCGCAGCGGGAGGGGGCCGGGGGCCGCACATCCAACTCAATCAGAATATCAAGTGCAGCACAAAGTAATGGGGGGGTATCACAACAGGATGTTTCGTCTGGAATTACGGGAAGGGTTGCTGTTTATGGGGAGGGCTGGACTTCCGGGTCCGGCTCCAGCGGGGGTTCGCACAAATCGCCCCGATATGAGTTCCAGGCACCCCACACTGATTTCCACATTTTAGGCTTGCCCCTGGCCACGTACACTGTTTTCTCCCGCAACATGCACCAGTCCATGTTGGTCTCCCAAAGGCTAAGGGAGGGGGGAGCGGACGCACCCCACTTCTGGGCAATGTCCCTCTTAGCCACCATGTTGCCTAAGGTGACCCATCGGGTCTGGGCCACATTGTAATCATTCGGACACCACACATTGAGGAGGCAACGTCGAGCTTCGGCCGGCAGGGCCACACCAGTCACCTCCTCCATCACCTCATGCACTCGCTTCCAGTACCGAGCCACACCAGGACACTCCCAGATAATGTGCAGGAAAGTAGCAAGCATACCACAACCCCGCCGACACAGGCCATCCGTGGAAAGCCCCATGTGGATGAGCCTGGGGCCAGTTACATACACTCTATGGAAGATTTTCAGCTGGACCAGACGGAACCGCGCCGATATGGCCACCTCTCTGGGGGAGGAGGCAGCCGACTGCCATTCCTCATCATCCATTTCAATGCCATCATTCACCCAGTGCATCCTCAGTCGTTCAAGCAAGTCCACCCTCACGTTGATCAGTTTCTTATAAGTCAGGGAAATGGCGCTGTCCGGCATGTAGCCGTCCAGCACCCTATCCTCCAGGGGCGACGATTCGGGAATGGTGCCACCATCCGGTACGTGGGGGGAAAGAGCGTGTCTGAGTTGGGCGTGTCGGAAATATTCCGTCGATGCCAGCTGGTACTCGAGCTGCAGCTCGGCAAACGACTTAATCCTGCCCCGCGCAACCATATCTCCAACTTTAGATATTCCGATGGTATCCCACCGGTCAAAACCCTTGGTCTTCCACAGTTTCCCCAACACGTCCGAATCGTACAGGGGAGTGGCCAGAGTAACCTTATCTTTCCAGCCGAGGGTGTCGGTGACCGCACGCCACACGTGCACCGTTGTTCTAGTGGGGCCCGTCAATCTACGATCCAACGACCTGGAGTAAAGAGCTCGGTAATAGTTGCCGTCGTTAACCAGCCACCGATCCATGGCGTAGCCCGGACTGACCGCAGGGCCATAAAGGCCATGGTTGACCGCCGCAAGTTGGGATGCCCAGTAGTACCGCCGCATATCCGGCAGTGCAATACTACCGTCATAGCAGGGAATAGTCAATTTGAGCAGTGAGATTCTTGGCCGCCCATCCCACAGCAGCGTCCGCTGCAGGGATTCGATCTCACCGAAATATTTGGTCGGGATCGGGTCTTGAGAGTTCTGCAATGCGTAGAGGAAGCGGGGCAATGCCATCATTTTAAACAATGCGGCCCTGCCCATCAAAGAGATAGGCAGTTTCTTCCAGATCTCGACATCCCTCCGCAAACGCTCGAGCGGTGGCAGGAGATTACGCGTGTATCGGACGCGGGGATCGCGCGATATATAGATGCCCAGGTACCGGAAGCCCGGCTGGGCCACCTGAATCGAGCACCCACGGGGGAGGCGTGGAGTATCCCCACACAACGTATACAGTGAGGATTTAGACCAATTAATCACCAGTCCCGAATAAGATCCAAAGGTGCCCAGCAGGTCAAAGACCACGATGAGCGAGCGGCAAGGGGAGGTGAGATAAAGGAGGATGTCGTCCGCGTAAAGCGACACGCGGTCCTCAAAGCCAGGCGACCACGTGATCCCCGAAACATCAGGGTGCGTTCTAAGCCTTGCCGCTAGGGGCTCTAGCGCTAGCGCAAACAGGAGCGGCGAGAGCGGGCAGCCTTGTCTGGTGCCTCTGTGCAGCGTAAAGGAGGCCGAAAGCCTACCATTAACAGCCACATTAGCCAGCGGTGCCGAGTATAACAGTCGGACCCAACCAATATAGGAGGGCCCGAAGCCCAGTTTGGCTAATACTGCCCACAAGTAGTTCCACTCTAGGGAGTCGAAAGCCATAGTAGCGTCAAGCGAGGCTAGGACCGCCGGTTCGCTAAGCAAGTGGGCGCGTGCCATAACTGTGTGGAGCCTCCTCAAGTTAAGTGCAGTGTTCCGGTGCGGTATGAACCCGGACTGGTCCGGATGTACCAGGTCCGTAATCACGCCCACCAGCCGGTTGGCCAGCAATTTCGCCAAGATCTTGGGTTCAGCGTTGAGCAGCGAAATGGGCCTGTAGGACCGGGGCAAGTTCCGCGGTTTCCCCTCCTTGTGAATCACCACAATAGTGGCAAGTCTCTGGTCGGGGGGGAGTTCCCCCTGCGCGCAGGCCTCGAGGAACATTTTGCGCAGCGGTGCGGCCAGCGCATCCGCCTTCAGTTTGTACAACTCAACCGGGATACCGTTGGGACCCGGTGCTTTGCCAGAACGCAGTGAGCGGATCGCCAAAGCGACCTCGTCGTCCGTCAGGTCGCGATCCATGTCCTCACGCTCAAGATCAGAGAGGCAGGGGAGGTCAATGTCATCCAGAAATGAGGCCGAGGCGGACTCCGGTAGGGGAGTCGCGGAGGTATAAACCCTTTCAAAATATTCAGCGAAGGACCCGGCTATGGCCGCCGGGTCCGTCAAGGTTAAACCATCCTCACCCACCAGCTCCGGGACCACCCGGGACGCCAATTCCCGCTTGTCCAACCAGGCCAGGAGCTTACCGGCCTTGTCGCCGGAATCGTATATTCTGCCCTGCTGTTCCCTGCTCAAGGCCTTCGCTGCGTCAGTGGCGGTGGCGCGGAGTTCAGACTGCTTAAGCGAGATGGCATGGATCAGGTCAGGGGACGGGCCCAGTGCCAGCCGGGCGTTCAAGTCTGCGAGATCGGTTTCCAGCCGCACCACGTCTTCGTCGCGGCGGCGGCGTGCCTCAGCAATCAGGGAGAAGGCCTCGCCACGAAGAACCGTCTTGAAGGCCTCCCAGAGGGAAACGGCAGAGGCAACGGAGCCAGTATTTTCAGCAAAGTACCGGTCCATAGCCTTGGCCAGGAGAGATCGGGTCTTCGGGTCGTGAAAGTACCAGGGGTTAATGGGGGCCACCCGCGAAGACGCAGGGACCTGAAAGTCAAACGAGACCCAGACCGGAGAGTGGTCCGAGATGCTGCGGGCCAGGAGGCGCGCGGTGGAAACAGTCTGTGCCTGGGCCGCCGGGGCCAGGACATAATCCAGCCTAGAAAAGCTGCCGTGAGCACCCGAGAAAAAGGAATACTGTCGCTGAGTAGGGTGGAGCAAACGCCAGCAATCAACCATCCCCATGGAACACACAAAATCAGACATCCAGGACTGGGAAGGGCGAAGATCCCTGGAAGGAAAGCGGTCCAGGTCCCCTGAAACAACCGAATTAAAGTCCCCACCCACCAGTAACAGTCCCTCAGGAAGACCTAAAATGGCGCCACCCAGGTCCCTGAATGTGGTCTCCTGCAACCCCGGGGGAACATAAACCGAAACCAAAACTAGCGTGCGGCCCTCCCATTTACCCACCAGTGCCACGTATCTGCCCCTATCATCAGCCAGGACAGACTCCACCTCCAACGGAAGAGACGCGCGCACCATGATGCCCACCCCCCTGGAGCCCGAAGAGAAACCCGCATGAGCCACCATTTTGTAACCCCGTCTATTCAAGGCCTTACAAGCGTGTCCCACCAAGTGCGTCTCCTGTAATAAAATGACATCCGGCGAACAACGCTTAAGCATTTGTAACACAACGCCCCTCTTAATACGATCCCCCAACCCGTTTACATTCCAGCTCAGCAAATGAAGTAATTTATCCCCCATCATCAAGGACGCTCCGCGTCCCCCCCCCCACAAACATCAGCGCCCGCCGTAGCAAAAAGACAAACCATAGGCTCCTCAGCCAGAATAAGAGGCAAGACAGAGAGAAAGTACAAAAGAAACACACACCCCAACTACCCCCCACCCTGCACCCCTGCATCAGACTAAAATCCACCCCAACTAGCAGTGTGCCTGTCGCCCCTTAACTAACCTACAAAAAGCCCACGAAGGAGAAAGGAGGCATCCCATCCCCCCCCGTCACCCCCCATATCAATAACAAAATGAGTCAATTTAAGCTACCATGGCAAAGGCCAAAGCACCTCGCGGCTACCCAGATCTCGGAAGACAAATAGTCAAAAAAGTCACTCCTGTGGTGCCGCGCCTCCGGTGGTCTCCTCCGTCTGTTCGGTCGATTCAGGCCGTTCCTGTGGCAGGGTGTCGAGCCAGTGTCCCACGTCGTCCGGAAAGTCAAAAAAGAAAGTCCGGTGGTCCCGTTCAATGCGAAGCTTGGCCGGATAGAGCATAGAGTATCGCAGGCCCATCTCCCGAAGTCGCCGCTTCACCCCGGTAAAGCTCTGCCGCTGTTTCTGTACGGCCTGGGTGAAGTCCGGGAAAAAGTTCACCTCCGAGTTCTGGAAACGGAGAGGGCCCGCGGTCCTCGATGTCTGCAGGATAGCGTCTCTGTCCCTATAATTGAACAGCCGCGCGATGATGGGGCGTGGGGTAGCTCCCGACTTAGGCGGCCCACCAGGGATCCTGTGGGCCCTCTCCACCGAGAAAAACTTGCTCAGACCCCCCGGTTGCAAGTGTTTCACCACCAGGTCTTCCACAAAGAGTTCAGTCGAGTCCTCCTCTGCCTTTTCCGGTACTCCGGTGATGCGAACATTTTGGCGCCGCGCGCGGCCTTCGAACTCGTCCAGCCGACGCGCCAGCACGCCATTTGCCATCTTCAGGTTGCGCACCTCCGTCTGAATGTCGGATACATCCGTGACCAGACTGGATGTCTTAAGGTCCAGAGATTTCACCCGGTCATTCGTCTTCCCGAGGTCTGTCCTGATGAGATTAAGTTCAATTTTCAAGGAATCGACCTTGCTGGACAGCTCCTCGCGAAGTGTGTGCACCTCCGACCTCACTCCCGATATCGCGCCCATGACGTCCCTGAGCGTTATCTCGGAGTCGTCTGGCGACTCATCTCCCCTCGGGTCTTTTGCGCGAACCACCTGCCCCGGTGATCCCTTAAACTGGGAGAAGCGCTCAGGAATAGTGGACTGGGAGTGAGATGGTTTCCTGCTAACCCTCGGGGTCTTGCCCACATCCGAGCCACCCTTGCCCGCCATGTTGGCAATCACGGGACAAGGGGGATACCAGGGGCCGAAGAGTCCCGCGGGGCACGTCCAATGTGCACCTTAATGTCCCCAAGGTCCAGGTCTAGGATCGCCCAGCAAGGCGATCGGAGCTCAGGAGCACACCTCTGGGACGGAGAAGCTCTGGCAGGGAGGAGCTCCGTAGGGGCACCGCTACAGCCCACCTCGGCACAAGCGATGCGGGAGGAGCCTCCGGGAGTCGTCGACGCCACAAAGGCCAGGAATGTCCAATTTTCATTCCGAAAACGGGCGCCGCATCAGGCCCGGCTTAACTGCCGATTCCCACTATCGTGGGACAGGATAGAGAGCAGGATCAATTCGGAGGATCGGGAGGTCTTCGGAGCTCCGAGCTCACGCGGCCATCTTGGTTGGCAGCGAAGCTCCTCCCCCACCAAGCGGATTGTTCACCTCTTAGAGAAGTCCTCTCGAATTTTGGGAGAAGGAATGATGCTGGCGGTGGACGCCGAGAAGGCGTTTGACCGAGTGCATTGGCCCTATCTCGAGCAGGTCCTGGTGAAGGCGGGCATGGGAGATAAATTTCGCTCTATGGTTCTTAACTGCTACAAATTTCCGACTGCGGTGGTGCAGGTGAATGGCAGCAGCTCGGGGAGTTTCAATATCGAGAGAGGTACCAGGCAGGGCTGCCCGCTCTCACCATTGCTCTTCGCCCTTTATATGGAACCATTCGCCCAACGGGTGTGTGGTTCTGAGATTCTGGACCCTGCTGTAATACCGGTACCGAGGTCCAACACTCGTGTCACAAAATATCATCGTACCATGACGAATTTGGTATCGGCAGACCGGTAATGATTAGGACATTATCCCTATGCATTTGCGTCGTGATTGAGCAATGCTAACACCCTTAAATCATGGTTTCCGTTCCGAACCCTCGGACTCCATTTTGTGGACCGCATCCATCTTATGGCTTGCCCTCATATAAGTCAATCGATTAAGGCCGAGCCTAATCTGAAAGGACACGTCCACCTTAGCTGACTTCCCCATGACCTGGCCAAAACTGACTCCACTGCCTCCAGCCAAACCTGTTTGGGCAGCTCCTCGCCCAGTGGCCGAATAAGATAGCATCAATGCATAACATGCCATAAACCATTCACTACATACAGGCCATGTTTTCTACACACATACACCTGTCCATGTTCCTTGTTTATGACCAGTTTTACGACAAGGAGGTGCCCTGTTTTATTGGGGTATCATCGATATCTGATGGGAGTTCTGGGCCTGGCTGGGTCATCTGTCACAAACTGGACATCTAAAATATGGGTTGGCCAACATGACTGTGCGTTTTGCTCTATTGTGAAAATATGTCTATGACCGTATTGTAAACTCAAGAATTCTTGCCTGCAGCTGTTATTTCCGTATATAAGGAGAAGGCTGGTTCTGTAAAAACGAACAGTCTCCTGAGAACTTACGACCCGTGCTGTTGTAATTCTAGGACGCTTGTTACTTGGTTGCAGCCAATAAAACTCGATCTCTGACTTCACCTAGAAGACTCTTGGTTTCTGTGGTCCGGAACAGGGAGAACTCAGAGGTCTTCGGGTGTTATCCCCTGGCACCACAGGGTTCCTAAAAACCCAGCACCTCAGGTGCGTGATAACCCGGCAGCAACAGGGGTGCGGTTTGGGGGCTTCACGCACACCATTAGTCTCTATGCGGACGGCGTCATACTTTCGTTGGATGAGCCCAAGACGGCCCTGTCGGCTTGCATCGAGGAGCTGGACTCCTTTGGTGCAGTCGCAGGTTTTAAAATGAACATGGGGAAATCTGTGGCTCTGGATATCTCCCTTACGCCGACTACCAGAGCGTATCTACAAGGCCGATTCCCCATGCATTGGTCGTCGGACTCGGTGTCCTACCTGGGGATCCAGCTGGCCCCTACCCTACCGGCCATGGTAACGGCTAACTACACCGCACTGGGCAAGAAGGTTCGGGAGGAACTGAGCCGGTGGAATCGCTGTACTCTTTCCTGGCTGGGCAGGATAGCTGCCATCAAAATGACGGTCCTCCCCCAGGTTCTCTACTTGTTCCGGGCCCTGCCACTCCAACCACCGATTGGGTGGATTCCTCAGCTACAGGCAGATCTCTCGCGCTTTATCTGGCACGGCAAGAAGCCTAGACTGCGCAGAGCTCTGTCCATGCTGGCCCCCGAGGCAGGAGGGCTAGGAATACCAGATCTCCGTAGATACTTCTACGTGGCCCAATTACGCTATCTGGTGGAATGGAGCCGACGGGAGTCGGATAAGCACTGGCTCTTCCGGGATCAGGCTATGGCGGGTCGACCCCTGCAAGAAATTCCATTTCTGCGCCGGCCTCACAGACCTGCGAATCTATATGCCTCCTTTGTCACCAGGGTACCCCTGCGGGTCTGGGATGCCACCAACCTCGCACATAATCTCACCACGTTCCTGTCGCCACTTACACCGCTGGTAGACAACCCGGACTTCACTCTGGGGATGGAAAAGGGGGGGTTTACCCATTGGCGAGTGGCCGGGTGCCGAGCACTGTGTCATTTGTATGGCCCTGAGGGAATTATTCCCTTTCCGCAGTTCAGACAGGAATTTTCGTTCCCCGAATCGGAAAGACTCCGCTATATGCAGGCTCACCACTGGGCACTACAGCCACAGGTGCGAGAATCGTCCGACAGACTATTCCTACCATACGAGAAATGGCTTCTGACGCGTACATCGGACTCCAAATTGATTACAGATCTCCATCGGCTGCTACAGCCTCTTTCCACACACCTCTATAACCCGGGAAGAGAGCGTTGGGAGCGGGAGCTGGGTCAAACGTTAAGCCACAAAGAATGGGAACAGATATACCACAGAGCGGGACACTCAGCACATCACATTGGCCTTACGGACACTCTGACAAAGGTCTCCACTTACTGGTATTACACACCGGAGCGGGTTCACGAGATGGATAGCAGCAGGGAGAACACATGCTGGAGGGGGTGTGGAGGTCGAGGCTCATTGACACACATTCTGTGGGACTGCCCACTACTAGAGCCTTATTGGAAGGAAGTGTTGGATGAAATCGACTCCCACTTTGATACGGAGCTGCCACGTTTCCCCGCAAACACCCTGTTGGGGCTCCCGAATGGGTTGATGTACCCCCTCCGATCCCGCAGGGGCAGGCAGATAGCTATTGCATTGGGTTCAGCCGTTCAGAACATCTTACTACATTGGCGCACTACCAATATACCATCACTCACGGGCTGGCTACACAAATTGTGGCATGTATTGGGCATGGAGAAACTATCACTCATGGTGGCGGGGGATATAGAGCAATTTAATGAGCTTTGGCAACCATTCCACTCTCTACTACTCACTGAATTTAGGGAACTCACCTGTCCTAGATATCTTTGCCTCTTGAGGCTCACGGACCCGACCGTGCCAAACCCCTGAGTGACTGGGCGATTCACCCCTCCACTTGAGAGCGACCTTAGTGGCTGTCTTGGAATGATATGTACACTGGACGGCGGGTGGGCGGGAGGTGGGGGTAGGGGATTTGGGGAGTTGCGGTTGGGGGGGGAGTTTGGGAAAGGAATGTAACGCTATACTGCAACAATGCATGTCCAGCAAGGCCACTTTGGGCTGACCCGTGGTCGACCTATCCTCTGCAGATGTAACGCTGTGGGAGCAGCCGTGTCCCCCCGCACCAATGCTTCTTACCTTCTATATGTTGTTGTTTTTCTATGTGTTTTTGCACTGAATAGAATCCGCAGGTGCATATAAGTGTGCAAAATGATTAAACCAAGTGGTAGGGGCCAGATGATAATCCTGTATTTACAACAAGGGGTGGTGAGGGACAGAGTCTCTGAATTAAGCAGAAAGCTCTCACCCAGTCAAGAGATCAGGGCTAGATCCAACACCGTTTTTTAGCTCACTGCACCATCCCAGTTTCAGAACCTGGCTGTATGCAAATTAGTCTGTTCCTGTCCCAGTGCATGATGGGAACAGGGCAAACCAAACTACAAAAGCCAATTCTTACACTGGGAAGGAAACAAGCGCCCGGGGACCGGTTTCTGGCATTACAGCCGTCTTCGGCCCGGTTTGCTTGAATCCTGATGGTGCAATGAGCAAGGGTCTCACATCTGAGAATACCCTTTCACGCTTAGGGTGGACAAAAATATTTACAACAAGGGGTGGTGAGGGACAGAGTCTCTGAATTAAGCAGAAAGCTCTCACCCAGTCAAGAGATCAGGGCTAGATCCAACACCGTTTTTTAGCTCACTGCACCATCCCAGTTTCAGAACCTGGCTGTATGCAAATTAGTCTGTTCCTGTCCCAGTGCATGATGGGAACAGGGCAAACTAAACTACAAAAGCCAATTCTTACACTGGGAAGGAAACAAGCGCCCGGGGACCGGTTTCTGGCATTACAGCCGTCTTCGGCCCGGTTTGCTTGAATCCTGATGGTGCAATGAGCAAGGGTCTCACATCTGAGAATACCCTTCCACGCTTAGGGTGGACAAAAATATTTACAACAAGGGGTGGTGAGGGACAGAGTCTCTGAATTAAGCAGAAAGCTCTCACCCAGTCAAGAGATCAGGGCTAGATCCAACACCGTTTTTTAGCTCACTGCACCATCCCAGTTTCAGAACCTGGCTGTATGCAAATTAGTCTGTTCCTGTCCCAGTGCATGATGGGAACAGGGCAAACCAAACTACAAAAGCCAATTCTTGCTGACACACTTCTGACATCAGGTACTGGGGCCGGTGTGTTCATGAGAGACACATCCTACATCTGACGATGCAAACACACTACAGAGATCAGGTACTGGGGCTGGTGTGTTAATGAGAGACGCATCCTGCCTCTGACGATGCAGGCACACTACTGAGATCAGGTACTGGTGTGTTAATAAGAGAAGCATCCTGCCTCTGACGATGCAGGCACACTATGGAGATCAGGTACTGGTGTGTTAATAAGAGAAGCATCCTGCCTCTGACGATGCAGGGACACTATGGAGATCAGGTACTGGTGTGTTAATAAGAGAAGCATCCTGCCTCTGACGATGCAGGCACACTATGGAGATCAGGTACTGGGGCCGGTGTGTTGTTGAGAGACGCATCCTGCCTCTGACGATGCAGGCACACTACGGAGATCAGGCGCTGCTGGTGGTTTGTTAATGATAGAAGAATTCTGCCGCTGACGATGCAGACACAGGACTTAAAATCAGGTGCTGAGGATGATTTGTTATGTACAGTGCATATTGCCTATGCAGACATGCTACTTAAGATTAGGTGCTGGTTTGTTAGTGAGACAAGCATCCTGCCTCTGAGAATGCAGACACAATACTTGAGATCAGGTGTTGGGGGTAGTTTGTTAGTGAGAGAAGTATACTGCTTTTAAGGTGTTCAGGTGTGCTGGTCTCTAGTTTCAGGGATAGCTTATTAGTGATTGAGAAGCCCCCACAATAGAGATGAGCAGACACAGTAGGTAGTCCTCTGAAGCCAAAAATGTTTTGTTAATAAGAGGTATTTCCCGTTTCTGAGCTGCTGAGACACGTTGTACGGGTTCTGGTGCTGTTTTCTTAATCATATATATTCTCAGTTGTGCAGAAGTACTGCCATAGGGTTCGACTGCAAGGAGAGGCTTCTAGCCTTGGAGGTGTAAAGACACACTACATTAATCTCTGAGGCTGTAACTATTTAGAATAGTAGAGCACACTCATTCCTCTGCTGAGTACATTTATTTTATTTATTTCTGGTATTTATAAAGCGCGACACTCATCCCAGGGGATATCACGGCGCTGTAAACAGAAGAGACTGCTGAGGACTGTGCTGAGAGCTATTTTTTAGGGAACAGGTGAGTTTTTAATTGTTTCCTGAATTGGAGGTAGTTTGTGGTGTGTCTGAGTTCTACAGGTAACTCATTCCACCTTTTTGCGGCCAGATATGAGAAGGCGCGTCCGCCGGTCCTTGCTTTGTAAATGCGCTTGGGGGTGTTGGGGGTGTAGAATTCGATTTTCCCTTGGAGGATAGTGGGGCCAGTTTTGTTAAGAGCTCTGTGCGCGTGGCAGAGTATTTTGAAGGTAGCCCTCTGGCGCATTGGTAACCAGTGGAGTTTCCTGAGGCATGCGGATGCTGAGTCTCGCTTGCCTTTGTTGCAAACCAGTTTGGCTGCCTGGTTTTGTAGGACCTGTAGTCGGGAGAACAGTTGTTCGTTCATACCTTCGAACAGGGCATTGCCATAATCCAGGCGGCTGACCAGTAGGGCCTGGGTGACTGTACGTCGGCAGTCCAGAGGTATCCAGGGAAAGATTTTTGCCAGGAGTTTAAGAATTGCGAAACCTTTGCCCCAAAGTGATCGGATGTGGTCCTTCATGGATAGTGCATCATCCATAATGATACCCAGATTTCTGGCATGCTGTTTTGGGGTGGGGGCTGACCCCAATGATGGTGGCCACCATGTGGCATTCCATGTGAGTTTGGCTCCTCCGAATAGTAGGATCTCCGATTTGCCGGCGTTTAATTTTAAGCAGTGGTTTCGCATCCAATCCGCCATTTCGGAGAGACAGCTATGTAGTTTTTTCTTTGTTGTCTCCGTCTCTTCACCCATTGTCACCATCAGCTGTGTGCCGTCGGCATAAGAACATATGCCGATGCCCCACTTTCTTCCAATGTCAGCCAGAGATGAAACATAGACATTAAAGAGAGTGGGGCTCAGTGAGGCCCCTTGTGGGACCCCACAGCTGGTGGGATAGAGTTTTGAGTGGTACTGGCCCATGTGCACTGCTTGGGTGCGCTTGCTGAGGAATGATTTAATCCAGCTCAGAGCTGTGGATTGCACTCCTTTGCTCCGGAGGGTGTTTAGCAGGCACTCGTGTGATACCGTATCAAACGCCGCTGACAGGTCAAGCAGTATCAGAGCCACAGATCCCCCTTGATCTGTGATGCATCTGACACTGTCCGACACTGCCAGCAACGTTGCCTCGGTGCTATTGTTGGCTCTAAAGCCGGTCTGGGAGGGGTCCAGGAGTGAATTGTCTTCCAAGTATCGGGATAATTGTGTGTTAACCAGTTTATCCAAAGCCTTGGAAAGGTAGGGGAGTTGGGAAATTGGCCTGTAGTTCTCCGGATTGGAGATATCGGACCCGGCTTTTTTCAGGAGGGGGGTTACGGATGCGTGTTTCCAGGCTTCCGGAAAGGACGCGGTGGTGAGTGATTGATTAAAAAGTTTGGTAATAAAAGGGCAGAGCGTTGGTGCAATTTTGGAGAACACAAAATGGGGACACGGATCCGCGGGAGAGCCAAATTTGATTGTCTTCAATGCCGATAGTACTTCATCATTGGTAAATGGTTGAAAACTAGTTAGACGCGGAGAATTGCCGGCATCTGGTTGGGCATTGCATTTGTCTGTTGTTGGGGGATGCTTGTCAGGGTTGTCTGGTAAGGTAGGGGTATTGGGGGGGCGAAAGTAGAATACATTTTGTCAATTTTTTCCGCAAAAAAGGTGCTGATGCGCTCACAGGCCTCGGTTGAAGGGGTGAGGGTTTGTGAGGTGCAGGACGGGTTGTTGAGTTCCTTCACTATTTTGAACAATTCTTTTGCGGAATTGTTGCTGTCATTAATTCGCTGGGTGAAGTATGCTTTCTTCGCGTCTCGGATTGCTGAAATGTACATACTGTGGTGATAGTCTCTTTTAGAGTCTAATGTCTCTGACGTGGGCGTGGTCACTGTATTAGGGTCTGGGTGTAGTAATAGTGCGTCCAGTACAGTTGGCTGCTTCCTCTTAAATCAAAGATATAGTTAGCTTGACTAATTTTGTAAGTGAAACAGATACGCCAAATACAACTCTAGTGCTGAAAATACCCGTCTTAGTATTAAATAAGCTCTCTTCCACAGAGTTGTGCATATACACTGCATTGCACACTGGGACCTTACTGCTAACGCACTTTGCTTTACGATTGACTCATCTACCTTTGCCTTTGAACATCAAAACCCTTTTCTCTCCCAAGCACATAAAAATCATTGACATAGTCAAAAGGTTTCGCCTTTGGATCTTACAACTGTTTAACCAGAACTATTGGCTTTGTCACTGTCTTTAAGATATGTTGTAGAGCAGTGTGGCGGCTGTGCAGCATTTTGAAAAGTTATAATAAAAACTTCTTCCTGTCTGTTCTAATGCTTGTTTGTTATAGGTTTTTTTTGTTATGAAGGGCATACACAACTTAAGGGTGGAGGTTGGGAAATAGATTCTGAATTACAAAACGAGCAGTGGAAGGATATTAGGGGAGAATCAAAAGATGTCAGATCAGAGGACAGAGTGAGGTGGTGGTGTGCTGGTGCAGAGGTGATGCAAAATAATACTCAGGTGGTGGTGTGCTGGTGCAGAGGTGATGCTTAGTTGATACTGAGTGGTACTGAGGGGGTGCTGATTGACGCTAAAGGATCCTGAGGTAGAGCTGAGTGATGCTATGGGGCTGAGTTAAGCGGAGGTGGTGCTGCACTGGTGGTGCTAAATTAGTGCTCAGGTGGTGCTGCGTGATGCTGAGTTGGTGCTGTGCTGGGGTGATGTTGCACTCATGCTGACGTGGTGAGGAATTGCTGATGGGGTGGGGCTGTGCTGGTGCTGAGGCTATGCTGGTGGTGGTACACTGATGCAGAGGTGTTCCTGTGCTGATGTTGAGGTGATGCTGTGCTGGGGGTTGAGGTGGTGACCTAATTGCTTACCAAGAACAGTGGTAATACACGTAATTTTCAGAAAAAGTAAACATTTATACCAAGCCCCTCTACTGTTACGCACATACACAAACACACATGCACAGGCGTGAACAATCCATGTAGAGTGCAGAAATCCCTTATCTGCTTTGCGCACCATGCTGTGATCTCTGGTAAATAAATATGTTTTTGTTCAGAAAAAAATGCATGCACAAACCTCACAGGAATATGATACTCCTGAAATACAACGCAGATGAGTATTAGAGCTGTGTTAGTCATCAAAGAGAGCAGGACAGACATCTATTTTCAAGGGTCTCTTACAATAAGTATTACTGATATAGAGGCAGCACCTGCAGTGCCACACTGCATTGACATGCCCTACAAAGAGAGAACGAGTTGCACAATGCGCTATTTCCACAATGTAGTGGAAGAAACACTTTACACTTCGCATTTCAGTCACTTATGTATGTGAGCAAATAGCATGGTTTCAGTTTTTTTTTTTAACACAAAAAAAAACAGTTTCATTAGGGTGATAACCGTTTGTAAATTTCATTGACCGTCCGCAATTTGGACCTCACGTCTGTTGTCCGTGAGGATCCCTTTTACGGATGCCTTTTGTCCATAATTTTGGGCCTTGGAGAGAGCAGAGCTGTTCCCCTGTGAGAGGCCTCCGCTCTCTGATGGTGTAGTGTAGTTCCTATTTCTCTAATAGGTTCTGTGCATTGGAATGATATACACTATAGTTTTGGCATAGGACTGAGGTCCATATGCCCCTATCAAGTATAATAAACTTAATTACTTTGTGCGCCAGCTAACTCAGAGGCCACTAGAAACTCCTTGAAAAACAAGAAGGGAGTAGTTTCTGGCAACCGCATAAACATGACAACTTTGTTTCCCTTTAGAAGCGGAACATGTCTCAGAATCGTGGAAACAATAGATAACAGTTTCACTCAGTCAATCGTGCATGCTTAGTTTCTTCAGAGTTACACAGAAAGAGATAGACGGGAGTTTCAATAAAAGGATTTATTGAACAGTCTTGTTTCTTGTGTAAGAGATATGAGCTGTTAGAATCATAAGAGAGTATCCAAGATATATTACGTACAGCGTAAGCAGTATAAATAATTAATACTGCAATAGCATTGTCTTTTAGCTGACACATATTCATATATTCAATTCAATTCAATTCAATTAATTTATATAGCGCGCTACATACCCAGAGGGTCTCAAGGCGCTTGGAGAAGGGTGGGGAATTACTTGTCGAATATCCAGGTTTTAAGTTGCTTTCTGAATGCTAGGTGGTTCTGAGTGAGGCGAAGGTGAATGGGAAGGGAGTTCCAGGTTTTAGCCGCCAGGTAGGAGAAGGATCTTCCTCCCATGGTGGTTTTGTTGATGCGAAAAATAACATAGGCTAAAATGTGGATACTCGTCTGATGCTTCTAACAAATTCTACCCCAGTGTACCTAACCTTAGTGTAGTACAAGGTAAGACGTAGGTGCTGAATTCTACAGTATGGTAAGCTATAATTAGGTATGCCAAGAGTCACTCTAGGTTCTAGTCAGCTCCATACTTTAGAATGAGAGAGCTGGGAATCTCTTTACGGGTCTCAAACTCTAACACCCTGCGAAGGGAGTCAGAACACTGGAAGCTGAATTCTCTGCGTGCAGGGATGACAGCGTCTGGTTAGTGCGTCAGGCTGGGATACGATCTCTACTGAACTTGCCTTGGCGAACAGTGCAGCCAAGTCAAGCAGTGCCGTGGTTTGCCATGGCAAGGAAAAGTATATTTATACCTGGAAGGTGCTTAAGAATGTTTGCATCGATGCAAGTCTGGCAGATGAAGACATCATTAATAAACCCTTAAGGAATAGTGGTTCATGCATGAAGTTCTTCGAGAAATCAATAGTCCTAGGCTAGAGAAAGTCCAAATGGTTTAAGGGTCTGGGTTCTAAGAACTCGTTGTGACGTTGGGGTGGACGGATGTAGGTGACCATGCCATATTTAGAGAGCATGGCTAATGCCTAAATAAGGGCTGGTATCTTGTGCTTATATAAGGACATGTATCGGGAAAATCTATATACGGACATCTAAACCGAAACACAACAATGGGGTCACCTCACACTTATCCTCGGAGCACAAGAGCAGCCCCCCCCCCCCCGCCGATTGCCATTCTCTATGCAGGGAGGTTGATAGCCACATACAGAATGACAATGGGCCAGTTTGTGGATTGGTGGGGTGAGGGGGTTGGGTGACACAAACGGATCCGTTGCAATGCTTGAGAGGTAGAGCACGTGCAGCATACTTTTTTTTTACCATAGTTCTGGAATAAGGGGTCTGGGTACATCACGGAAGCAGGAATCAGAGGGCAGAGATAAAAGCAGAGTTTTTTGTTTTTTAACATACATACAGGTTACTCTCTTTCTAATAATGGTATTATCTTCTGCGATGTCTTCACAGCACGTACTGGTAATCTAGGATCCGCTACGTCATAAAGACTCAAAAAATATATTTTTAGCTACTAGAGACATAAAAATGCATGGCACAATATAATACAAAACTAACCCAGTTTCTGGAGAATACTGAACCCTCTAAAACAGAGACAATTATAGTAACCCTTGTGCTAGGAAACACTACTATGCTGATGTTACACATGACCTGCATGCTTTAGACAACGCCTTATTAGAAGACATGAGAATTATAGCAAGTTTAAAAATGGGAAGAAGGTGCCACGCCTCACTTCCTGCTATCTGATGGTTTCTTGTCACATTTATAACGATGGATCTCGGTACTGTCAATGACTGTAAAAGTCTTAATTAAAGAAGGCATTGTTCACAGTCCTTAAGGTAGGAGTGCAATAATAAAATTGGTATATTAAAACAAGCACCGTCAAGTGAAAGTGCTCCTTTAAAGATTGGAAAGTTTGTGTAGTTCTCCCTTTGGGATGCATTGACAGTTGGATGGATGAGTGCATGGATAATTAATGAGTGCATCTGTGAATGAGTCAAGCTTTCCCAATCAGGAGAGGTGTCAGACAAGGTTGTGTTCAAGCCCCTTTCATTTTTAATCTTTATATTAAGAGATTAGAAGAAGCATTACTATTGCAGGGCAATGGTTTCCCGCAAGTAAACGGTCGACCCATTCCCGCACTCCTCTAAGCGGACGATGCCGTGTTACTGGAACGTATGCAAAATGGCCTCCAGAGACTTCTGGATAGGTTCAGTGTATTTATGAACGAGAGTCTTAAAACTAATATTGCTAAAACATATGTCATGAGATGTAAGCAAGGCACCCAGAAGACTCAATAAATGTTTTTAGATGGAAAGAAGTTATCAACAGCAAAAAACTTTTCCTATCTAGGTATACTTTTTAATCAACACGATTCTTGGGTTGCCAACCTAACTGCTAAAAAGCTGGCATTTTCTAGATCCACCGCAGCTCTAGTAACATTCACTAGAAAATTAGGTAGTAAACCAGCCTCGGAATTCCTACAAATATATAAGGCAAAATGCATCACTATGGCAACTTATGGGGCTGGGGTGTGGGGCTTTGCAGATGCCACCCTGATACAAATAATTGAAAATGCTTTTATAAGGTATATTTTCTCCGTACGCCCCCCTCCCCCCCAAGACGACCTCATTTATCTGTCATGAAGAGTTGGGTCTACACTATATATCCGACTTAGTAAAAGTAGAGCCAATACACCTATGGCACAGAGTTTGGTGTAAAGACCAAACAAAACTAAATATGGAGATTTTGAAAGATACATTGAGGTTAGAGGGGGTTATGCGGATACCTTGGATTAAACACATCTATGATTCTATGAATGACTTGGGACATTCAGAGTATTTTTTAAACCCAATATCCATGCTGGAGATTCCCTGAAAGACTTTAAAAAAAGACTGTCTCCAGTTAATGGGCACAAACAGAATGGTAGGGAAAATCTCAAACAAAATCAATGTGAGGCAACACCAGCTGACAATTACAACCTTGGGGATGGAGCCTTACCTATCATTCGTACCTGGAACATTTGATAGATTGCTTTTAATTAGGTTTAGACTGGGAATTATCCATAGATTAACATCTTTCCCGAAAAGGAACGACTGGTCGCGCAAAACGAATACCGTCCCCTTGAGATAAGTTCTCAGACCAGTCAACTATGCAGGTAGTTTTATTCTGCATATTTTATATGGAGCCAAGGAAGGTTTGGGTTATACCATTTTTAAAGGTTTTAGGGCTTAGGCAGTGTCGACAGGCCATGCTCTTACTCCAGCTCCTGGAAAATTAACACGTAGCGTGGAGAATAACAAAGTTTTTAAAAAAGGTGCTACAAATCAGGAAATCTGTTATTATGAATTTTTAAATCATGTACTATGTTTTTAACTGAGTATGACATGTGTCTCTTTTTTCTATGTATAATGTTGTAAATATTATTAATTGAACCATATTTATCATAACTATGTGCTTTTATGACTGTATTGAAAAACAGCTGAATAAAGCTTTCCTTGACTTGACTTGTGTCATGAATGAATAACTGAGTGAACGGCAGGGGCTTAACGCAGGCTCCTGCACACTCTGCCGAGAACGGGGGATCGGGACCCCAAACCTCTCATGGGTAGGGTGACCAACCATCCATAAATTTCACAGACCGTCCGTAGTTTGGACCTCCCATCCGTTATCCGTGAGGATCCCTTTTACGGATGCCTTTTGTATGTAATTTTGGGCCTTCCAGGGAGCAGAGCTGTTCCCCTGTGAGAGGCCTCTGCTCCCTGATGGGGCCGCCTCGCACTCATCCTCAGAGCACAAGAGCAGGCCCACCACGCACATTGTCATTCTGTGTGCAGGCTGATTGCCACATACAGAAAGACAATGGGCCAGTTTTACCTGTTACAGATGTGGTGGCCTCCTCCAGCCATGGTCTAGGGCAGGGCATTCTGTTAGCGTTAGATGGAAAAAATGTACAAAACAAATGTACAAAGTTTAAAAGAAGAGGTTATAGTTCTTACAGTCTCATCATTACAGAGATGAAGCAATTTTATTAATATGCTAGCAGTCCGCCCCAGCGTTGCCTGGGGCAGAAAGGGGCTGGGGGCAGCATTTGAGGCTTGCGTGCACTTCTGCCCCCGGCCCCCTCCCGCCTGTGTACCGGAGAGCCTGATCCTTACCTCAGCCACCGGTCCCGCTCCAGGCGCCCCGCCCGCACAGTCCGCCACTCTCCCGGCGCCCCGCCCGCACAGGCCGCCACTCTCCAGGCGCCCCACCCGCACAGGCCGCCACTCTCCAGGCACCCCGCCCGCACAGGCCACCACTCTCCATGCGCTTCGACCGCACAGGCCGCCACTTCGCCCAGCAGCAAGCAGGGCCGCGGCAGACCTCCCAGCAGGTCGCGATCTTCGGCGCCATTTCCGGAAGTGTTGCCAGGGAGCGCAAACGCAAATGATGTCATCACGCAGACGTCGCGGCTGGCGCTACTTGCAAGGGACTACTTTATTTTTATTTTGAAATTTTTTAAACAACGTATATTTTTTATTTTTAATAGCCTATGTCCTTCTGCTTGCCCTGAGGTTTTCAAAGAGGTCTTGGGTGTTTTGATTGGTGGTGTACTTTTTGAGTTTACCTGGCTCAAAGGTTTGTGTTCTCTCTTTATAATAGTAGTATAGATAAAATGAGGCCATAGTTGCTGCTTTTTTATTTATTTTATGCAACTAAGATCCATTGACAAAGCCAATGGTCATGGCTTTTTGTAGGTCTAATGTTACTGGATGCAATGATAGAAACAGCAAAATACCAGTAGGGCGGCACATTATGCTCAGCACATATTTTAAGCTGAGGTGTTTTAAGCCACGCCCTTCATTACATCAGACACGCCCCTTAGAGAGAACCCCAGTTTTTTTCATCCCACTTAAAGCCCTGGAAACAACACCATGTCACTGTCACCTCACATCCTGGCACTGTGCATCCATCATGCATGACTCATAACTACTACGTTTTCAGATTGCTTATGTGCAGGGGCATAGTGAACCCTACCCCACCCCACCCCAACCCTTGCTTTAGGAACTACAGCTAGGGTGAAGTTCTTGATGGGCCTCTTTTGTCCGCAACTGGATGGGTGGGGGAATGGGTTGGTGGATGGAAGGATGGGTGGCTGGCTAAGTGAAAGGGGAATGGAGAGAGAAAGGGAGGATGGGTGTATGAGTAAAAGCAAGGATGAATGCTTGACAGAATGAACCGGTGAATGGGTGTATAGATGAATGAAAAGAAGAATGTAAAGATGGATGAGTGAAAGAATGCATACATGAGAGAACAGGAGGGTGGAGAGCTGGAAGAAAGGATGGATGGATGAGGGAAAGGGTGAATGGTTGGATGGATGAGTGAATGGATGGGTGGGTGGAAGAGTGGATGGATGAGTGAAAGGAGGAATTGGGTGGATGGATGAATGAGTGAAAGGGTGGAAGAAGGGATGGATGTGTGATATGATGAATGGAAGGTTAGATGATGGATAGTTTTGCAAATGGTTGAAAAGGTTTGGAAAGCGATGGGTAAACAGATATGACAGAATGAATGTTGAAAGACTGAATGAAAGAATTAATAGATGACAGAATGTACATTTGAAATGGTGGATATCAGGGGATTGATGGAAGGATTAATGGCTAGATCCTTGGACACGAGAGCTCTTCTGGGAAGGGTTGTGACGACTCACTTTGCTTTCTTGGGGTCCTAAGGGCTTTAGTTCAAAGTGGGAGGTATTTACATTTTCTGGCTACTCCCTTGCCTATGTGTAACTATTCTGTATTTGCTGTGTGCTTATGTGTGGGATCTATGCATTATGCATATGACATTTTGAGTGACACACAACTGCTACTTGAATGTTACCCTAGTAATTGTAAATGTTTGCATGTTTTGTTTTATTTGTAAGGTTTTAGGGAAAGCCTCATAGTGCTTGGGATGTATATTGTGTTTATAGCAATAGTCAAGGCGTCAAAAATAAACTATGTAATTGTGTATCGACAGTGCATTCTTTAAGAAAGCTGCACGGAAAAGCACCGTTGTGACTTCCATCAGCTTGTGCAACTCTCTGCAAAGCCCCCATAAGCAATGTCAGATTCCATATTTTAAGTTCGGCTTGCTGAAACACCCATAATGTGTACCCTATAGTGGGTTCATCACAGCAATCCTACTTTTAGTTCACCTATGGGTGATGTTTTACATCTCACAATGGAACTCAGATATGAGATGCTAGTAACAAAGTATATCTGAGCTGAAGTTTCCTGACCACTTCTCTCACCAACCCTGCCTGCTAAGGGACATGAATTGTAAGCAAAATATCAGACTGGATAACCCAGTGCAGTAACCATATAAATAGATTATTATCATATGAAATACCACAAATAGACCTGCACAGTTGCTCAAAGCTGCACACAAACCGAAAAATGATTGTCTCAACCTAATGTAAAACTTATTTTGACTTGTACTTAAGTGGTTGTCTATTTACTAACTTTTATACTATTGTGCAACTTCATCTGATGTGTCAGTAAAACTTACCATCTGTCCCCAAGTTTTGTCCTGAATTTTGACCTACTATCCTGAACTTGTGTAGTGAATTTGGACCTTCTGTCCTGAATTTTTCCACTTACCGCCCTGAATTTGCACCATTGCAAGTTGGTCACCCTTAGTTTTCATGTGATCACCCAATTGGATTTAGCGATCATTTGCCACTCGTTCTGACTTTATTAGTATCTGGTAAGCATGCTGCCTCTACTGTAGAGTGTCTTGCCTGGGTACAAGACCTAGTGCTGACCCACCAAAATGGTTATTCTGTAAAATGGGGGAAAAAAGACCCCATGCTGACAAATAGGAATATAGTTTTATAAGGCAATAACACCAATCTTAAAATGTTTAAATGAGGACACCTCTATGGCCGATACTCTAAATGCCTTTATGCGGATCAAGGAAATTATTCAAAAAGCTCTGACCACCTCGAAACGTAAGAAACCCATAAAAGGGGATGGGTGGTCGACAGCCAGTGTACTAAAACCCATACTTTACTAAAATTGCACTTAGTAAGCCAACTAGGAATAGTGAGGAAATTAGTGCTTGCAGGAAGGCCTATAACACAGCAAGAAAGACCCGTAAAAGAGAAATAAAAGAACAGGCATGGGTCAATTTATATGAGGCTTCTCTGCGTAGAGATTCTGGCTCATTTTGGCAGGCGGTGAATGCCCCTTTTTTTGCAAATAAAGGCAGTGCTAGGCTAGAAATAGCGATAGATGAAAATACTTGGATCCAATTCTTTTCCAAAGTTTATAGCAGAGACGTAACTGAGGAAGAAGGCAAGATTAAGCATAGAATGGAGGAGGTTAGTGAGCTGGCCCAGTCCCCTATTGCGATTGAGTTCGCCCTCGAAGAGGTACTATTGGCGATCAATCAAAGCAAGGGAAATAAAGTCCCAGGTCCCGATGGGATTCCAATAGATCTATTCAAGATGACTACTGACCTTTGGGCCCCACTACTGACACGAGTCCTTGAGGCCTGCTATTCAAAGGGTTCATAAAATCTTGGTCTGAATCTGTCATCATTCCCATCTACCAAAAAGGGGACCGGGAGAGCTCTTCTAGCTACAGGCCAATTTCGCTCCTGGACTCGCTAATGAAAGTTGCTGGAAGAGTTGTGCTTAATAAACTTCAAACCTGGGCGGAAGATAACAGCATTTTAAGCCTGGTTCAATATGGGTTCAGGGAAGGGATGGGCATGGTAGAACAGGTTTTAAATTTTATATTATTACAAGGAAAATATACCAAAGCAAAGACTGGGCGCCTGTATGCAATATTTGCAGACCTTACAGCCGCCTTTGACTGTGTAGAGCATAATACACTATGGAGCATTTTAGAGGATCTAAGGGTAGAGCCAGCTATCGTACAGTTTTTAAGGCAATTATATGCAGGAGCCTCAGCTAAGGAGAAGATACGGCCTCAAGGGAGAGTGTACCAAGCCATTCCGTGTGGAGAGGGGAGTCAGACAAGGCTGTGTCTTGGCCCCATTCCTCTTTTCCATATATACCAACGCTTTGGAGGAGGAACTGAGGGCCAAGGTCATAGACTCTCCAAGACACAATAACAAGCAGGTCGTCTCCCTTCTCTACGCGGATGACGCGGTCTTAATGGCCAGAACAAATATAGGAATACAGAGAGCACTCACCACTTACACCGAGTTTATGGCTGGTAGGGGTCTAAAGTTAAATGCAAAAAAAACCTTTGTAATGTTATGTGGGAAAGGACATAAAAAGTACACAAATCTAGTAGTGGCAGATGTTAAAATTGAATATACCAGAACCTTTTCTTACTTAGGTGTAGTTTTAGAGGGAGCAGGCTCTTGAAGTCCTGCGGTCAGGAGTAGGACCCTCCCATTTAAAAGATCGACCGCGGCATTAATAAACTTTTCACAAAAATTAGGCAAAAGACCACCGGAGATCCTACTTAAAATATATAGAGCAAAATGCAGGAGCATAGCAATGTATGAGGCGGGCATTTGGGGTCTCTGTAACGTTGTGTCAATTCAAATAGTAGAAATAATTTTCTAAGATACATTTTAGCGGCCCGCAGAGTACACCTGTTTTTAATTGTCATGCTGAACTGGGTATCGAGTTTATTACAGATCTCATTAAACTGCAACCTATTTTATTATGGCACAGAGTCTGGTCTACATCCACTTTAGGATTGAATAGAGAAATCATTAAGGATGCTATGGCCTTGGACCAGGCAAGAAATATTCAAGAAATATTCCATGGTTAAATTACGTCCGGAAGGTGCTAAATGACTTGGGCAGACCAGATTATTATGATAAGCCGGAGTCGGTCTGTGATATATCCAGAAAAGCATTGGAAGAATTATGCATGAGCCACTTTGAAACACTTAGAATAGTATTAAAAAATCAGTCATGCAACATCAGATGATTATGGTCTGTTACACGATGCAACCCTACCTGCGTAATTGTCTGAAGGGCTTTGACAGATTTATATTGACCAGGTTCAGCCACCAGAGTAGCTAGGGGGGGGCGGGGTGGGGTGGTCCGCCCCAGGCGGCACGATTTGTGGGCGGCAGCCACGCGGCACTGTCAGCCTTTATAATTCATTTAGACACTTGCTGACACTACTGTCAATTACTACAGTAGTGTCCGTGTCTCCAAATACATTATAAAAGCTGCCGCGTTGGGCCGCAGAAAGCACACCTACTTGTTAAGCAGGGCCGTCATCAATCTTGTTGTGCGCCAAAGCGCTACTAATGACGGCCCTGGGCATACTTGGCCAGCCCTCGCGCTGAAATGTAGCACGGCAGCAATGACGCGTCATCACACCTCGCCTCTCGTGAGCGCGGCTGCGCAGCCCTCAGAACGACTATCACTGGAGGCGAGCGGTAAACAGAAACTTGCACCTTTGCAGCCTGGAGGGTAAACGTTATGAGGCGGTGGGCCGGCAATCCCGAATTGTCACAGCGCGCAGTAGCTGCCTAATTGAGGTTGCAGCCACTGCCTTGAGAGACGGTGTGTAAAGCAATGCTTGGAGTGCCTGGTTGCACGCGGACACGTGCTCCGGATTAATGCTATGTCTGACCCAGTGCCAGTGCCGAGGAATGATTTGTGCTCTGAGGAATGAAGTTAGCTTCACGACAATGAGGTATGGTGTGTGTTAGACCTGTCTGCCCTTTGAGTAGCCCCTTCTGTTAATTATTTATTTTGTCCCCCTTTTGTCCCTCAAAACCTTTTTAATCTTTTTGTGTCCACTGGATTTTTGTGGTGTTGACTAGGGGTTAGATGCTCTTTGGCCTCATAGTCCCTTTTCCTGAGGCCTAGGTGCCTGTTCTGACTAAAAACCATCTAGACTTTCAAAATGGTGGACAATAACTGCCATAACTGCCACCCCTGAGACTTGACCCAAAGGATAGAATGGGAGTATTCCAGAATCTTCTGGTCCCTTCTGGACCTCCTAGGGTCAGCCTATATAAGGCGGAAGGCTGGGCAGCCATTTTAGAGGGTGCCAGGTAGTGGGCATCTGTGAGGAGCTGTCTGGAGCGCTGACTGCAGTGAATAGGGAAGGGAGATCTTGTCAGGGTTGATGGTCCACTAAGGTCTACTGCTCGTGCAGAGAATCTGCCTCCCTTGCTGCTGAACTGGCCCAGCTGAGAGAAGCTTTCTTGTGGCAGATTTCATGGTTATGAGCCAAGTGAGGTCGGTAAGGGTGAGAGCGACATAGGAGCACTGCCTGGTTGAGCGTCAGGAGAAGGAGCTGAGGTGTCATCCTCTACCGTCACCCCACCACGTCTGGATTGTGAGGGAGACTGGAACACAGCAACCCTTCGTTTCACTTACCCACGTTCCCGGGTTCTGAGGAAGGCCGGGAGGTTGTCCTGACATTGAGCCGGGGAGCATTCGATTCCGTGGCCCCTCCCATTCTCGAGGAACTGGGGCACCGGTTGTGAACTGAGGAGATTTGGCCGGCTGCTGAGGTGTCCGGAGGAGGAGAGAGCGCTGCCGAGGGAAGTATTCCGCCGGCTGCGCATGACAGGAAGCAAGTGAGGCCTCTTCCCTGAAGAGGGCGGCGCCGCGCTGCAGTGTACTTGCTGCCGCGCACACTCCGTGAGGCGGGGCTGGTGAGAAGTGTCTCCTCGACGGCCCAGAACCGGGGGGAACAGAGGCTCGGCTTCATCCAGCGGGAGTCACCCCAGGACCGAAGACCGCCGACAAGCCTAAAGAATCCCCCCTCTCAGCTGAGCTCACCGGATCACTAGCGGAAGGGAGGGTTCATCGCTCCAGGAGCTGGACAAAGGCCTGTATCTGCCACCAGGGGGGAAAGTCTGTGGTGATATCGAGGACTACCCGGCGGCAATGAGAGGTTATTGACAGTTGCCACACACCACAAGTAAGTTGGGGGAGTGGGGCTCTGGAGGGACACCACCGCCGCAAGGTGGTTGTCGAGTCAGCTGAGTAACCCAGGTGAAGAGGGAAGGATTGTCAGGGGTTTGTTGGGAAACCAAGACACTCTTCCTTAGAGGCAGGAGTCTGGCCAAGAGTAAGTCGGTCCTGGAAATTTCAAATAAGTAACCAGGGTACCGCGTGCTATTAGTATAAGGCCAGAGTCCTGGTAAAGACTAACTATCCTTTTGCTCCTCTAGCAGTCCCTGGAACCCACTCTGACAGTAAAACTGCCTGAGCCCCATCTGCCAAGGAGGGCGTGTGAGTGTGAAATGTAAAGTTAAGCCCAGGCACTAACTGGGTTAGAGGGAGAAGGTTGAAGAATTTTGTAGAGAACTACAGGGTGTCATTCCAGAAACGTTAGCACTGAGTGAGATTGCTAGGATCAGTGCTAGGGAGTGAGAACATATCAACCAGTACAATGCAATGCAATGTCAAGTGTCTGAATTATTGATGTGATTAAACCAATGGAGTAACCTGAGATGTAAAGAAAAAGAATTGACAAAAGAAGTGTGAAAAAGTATTAGAGAAAACAAAGTATTTTTATAAAGCAGCACTTATTTTCCTAAAAGAAGACTGAGGTAGTGTCCTTTTTGAGTGGATGGAGGTGTTGTTACTGATGGGTGTGACGCAAACTTAGCACATGTACTTTAGAGTTAGGCCTTCTCTCTTAGTGTCAAGCTACCCTATGTGACTTGGAGACTCTAGGTCCAACATAATTGGTGTCTAGCGGTGGGATCTAAACTGTGTTTGCGTCTACTCTGAAGTAACAAAACCTTCCCCACAGGCCTACACCTGGAGCTTTCTCCTGGCGGACTTCCCAATTACTATTTTTGCTTTTTCTAAATTCATTCCTGGTGGTGGGTGGAGGAAGCTTCAAATTGCCCCTTGTGAATCTATTCTTTTTGTGTGCTTGCCCCCTACATTGCTCTTCAGCAAAATGGAATTTGCTCTGGAAGAACTGGAAACTTTTTCTGCAGCCCAGCTTAGGGACTTTTGTCAAAAGATGGGAGTGTTTTTTAAGCTTGGTGCCAAGAAGGGGGAACTCCAGACCCGTTTGAGGGCTTGGGTGGCAGCACATGGAGAAGGGAAGGAGGAGGAAGAGGGGACGGACCGGGACACAGTCATAGGGGTAGAGGGATTGTTCCATCCTGAGATGGGAAACCTACTTCCAGGACCGATGACCTACTCAAGGAGGATTGCCAGTACTGATATAAGTAGATTCAAGTCACCAAATGAACATCCTAGACTAGACAAAGAATTCCAGAGAGGGAAGTGCTAGTTAATAGCTTTTTATTTTATCGGATTATAACATAGATATTTCAACTAATTTCTTCAGTTTATCATACAAAAAAAGGTTTTTATAAAAAGGGGACACAAAAACACATTAGAATATAACTCTACATTAGTCATTCATTCAAAATTCCACGCATATCACAGACAAGCATTACACATTCAAACAATCAAAGAGAAAACACACAGCATGTAATACAATATATATACATTACAATACAGAGAGGGAAAGGAAAAAGGCCACAGGCTGCGAAAGTTTTTACGCTAGAATGCAAAAATTAATTAATTAATTCTTGCCAAGTACATTCCTGTGTATCAAAGAAGTTAAACAAAAATCATTTGAATTTGTTGATCAAGGGTAATGTACAACAGTGAGCTGCGGGAGGGGTTCATTAGATCACCAGCAGCTCTCGCAGACCAGTATGTGGCAGGGCCTACGCGTTTCGAATCCCACTGAATTATTGGGGATTCTCTTCAGGGCCTAATAAAGTCTCTGAAAAGAAATAGAACAAAAAAAGCAAGATTAAGTGACATGAATTGGACAACTAATCTTTTAGAAGTCGGACTTGGTAACTTAGGATAATTGGCTGAGTGACTCAAGCGTGCCTTCCACGCCTGACCAAATAGTATGGAGCAGGAGCGCGGGGTGAAGACTGTAGGATTAATAGAGCACGAGGGTCAAAGTCTAAAAGAGAACAACGTGGCAGTAAGGAAGACTGTCCCTTTTCCAACTTAAACATACTAACTCTGCATATTGCTACCACTTTTACTCACCTTGTGCATGTAGAGTAGAGTCTTTAATCAAACAGTATCCAATGTTAGTGGATAGCAGTAGTGCCGGAATAAAGTTGTGCACCTGTTTGAAAGAAAACGCACCTCTATTAGGGTTTGAAAAACAGAATTAACTTGGCATGGGGGAACAAATAAAGGTGGATGAAATCTCACCCCTAAAGAGACGGATGGTGTTACAGAGTCAGGGATGATTCAACCGATGTAATGCGACGAGTTCCGATGTCTATAAAACAAAGGAAAACGGCAGGTCAGAGTCATGTTTGAAAACCAGGGCGTGTGCCTTATGTTATCATCATTGGTAGCATGTTGATTACCGGTTATAGATCCTTTAGAAGCCTGATGTTAGATGCCCAAGGCCGAATGGGGAAATCAATTATGGGTCCCTGAAATGGAAAGAACAAAAGGATCAGCGATTGAAAAATGCGAAGCTCGGCATCGTCTGAAAGCGGTTAATGCACCCAGGGGCTTACCGGTAAAAATGCCGTGAATTGCAACGGGCCCAACACAATTTAAGAAGGGGATGTCATCTTCAGCGTACACTGCAAAAAAAGACAGTGCAAGTAACCGTTAGCCAAGATCGGCGAGGAGAGTGGAAGGAACAGCTACGGGACGGGGAGGCAACCCTTACCTGGAGATACACTGGCCGCGCGGTTCGGTGGCGTTCCAGCCGGCACTATACCATAGCGCATGCGTCCTAGGAGTCGGGACGTAGAGAGACGCCTTCTTAAAGGGCGTGTGTCATAAGGGGCGTGGTTACTGCATCGCCGCATCCAACCGGGGATTGCGGGAAACGGCGCCTTATTGAAAGGCGAGCATGGGGGCCCATAAGTCGTGCCGGGAAATTGGACCAAAAAGTGGTTTTGTGGAGTGAGAAGGTTTAACACCGGGAAGCTAAATAATGCAAATGGAAACAGTACATTTTATTAGCTCATCTCACCTTGGGGAACCCAACAACCAAACAATGCACAGACTGGACTGGCATAGATATAAGTAGAGCTGGAATGTCAGATATTACAGTTTGAAGATTTCACGGAGTTCATTCAGGCCGGATGAGGCTGTGTCAAATTTGACTATAAGAAGCGCCTCCCTTTTGGACAACTTTAAATTCCAATCCCCACCTCGTGGGTTATTCTCTAAGTGTACCCAGAGTCTGTGTAGGTGTGAAGCCAAGAATCACCCCTAGGGATGATCCAACCCCATTACCTGGCGGGAGAGAATGTAGGGTCCCGTATTGGTCACTAACTGGACAACCCCTCACAGAGATGTCAGACCTCTGCGTGGTGAAGTCTCAGCATGCAGGGACTCTCGGTGTCAGCTAAATTGCCTCCTCTACTAATCTTATGGGATGCTCTTTATTTATAATAGAAAGAAGCTTTGTGATGGGTGGCTAGATTAGTGATGTTATGGATTTGTAGATAGCCCTGTCACCCTATGGACGAAGATAGAAACAACATTTGTACATAGAGCGTAGAAGGGCCTTGCACATAATGTTTGAGGCATTGTGATGAGAACGTGCGAAGCTAGATGTGTGAACAAAGTAGTTTCAGAGAAACGAATCCAACATTGTCGTGCACGTAAATATGTGCAAAATGTCACAGCAGAAATGTTGTGAAAAATAGGACAATGTAAGAAAGGAGCAGCTTCACTACATGGGCCTAGTGCGGGCACATAACACTTACGAAGAGAACGCTAAAGGCAGTGACTACCAGGTATGACCTAAAGACAGTGACAGCCGGGTACAACATAAAAGGCAGCGACAACTGAATAGTACGCTAAAAGCCAGCGATAACCAGGCATGGGTAGTGAAATTAACTTACAGGACTGACAACACCAAAATCGGGCATGGTGACTTGGGAGAGAACACTGGGGTTGTGCTCTCAAGGTTGTTGGTCTCAGTAGTAGCCACCGAAGACTCCTTCAAAACTGTGACATTTTTCAATCAGCTGCCACAAGAGACATGGAGTATGATGCTGCCGCAATTTTGAAACCTCCACCATTACTTGATACCACTAAAAAGCACAATATTCACACCGCCTGGCCACATGGATTGAGACTTTTAATGACTTCATAGATGCTCTGGAAAGGGTAAATGAGTAAATCAATAAATACTTAAAGAATCTTGCTGGTGATGGAGTAAAATAAGTGATAAAGAAGATCTCATATACTGAGACAATGTCGTAAAGTCAGCTCAAAGAAGCATTAGGAGCCAAGTTCAATCTGATGCCAAACGCCGACAATGAAAGGTACATTTTTAATCAAGCAAGACAAAGATTTGGTGAAACGATGGATGAGTTTGTTGAGAGACTTTAAGAGCTTATCAAACACTGAAAGTTTAATTAATTTAACGATGAAGAAGCCATGCGCCTCTGATTCACTGATGGCTGTCTTTAAACTCGTTCAGAAGACGCATGTTGAGAGAGACGCTCAGTTTAGCAAAAAGTGAATCTTCGTTAATCATGAAGAGCAGACACAAGCACAAAGAAGATGCACGCAAGTCAACATCCTCAAAAAATAAAAACTATTTCCGATGTGGATTTTCATTTCCGCATGAAAGTAAATGTTCAGCTCTTGGACACACATGCAAAGATTTCAGAAAGGAGGACCACTTCATGAAAGTTTGCAAAGCAAGAGAGCAACAAATTGCTTCACGGCGAGATGAGAAAACAAACACCAAAGGTTCCAGAAGCATTCTCACCACGCCCATGAAGACAAAAAGCAACCTCAACTGCGACAGGGGGGAGCTAAACCAAGTCAATCGTCATTAAGATCAATCTGCTAGAGTTCCTCAACATCACCATCAAGCGACAGTGTAGAGGCTAAATGTGCAATGATTATATATATTTTTTTTAAAGCAGCGTGACATGTGCCTTGCTGCCTGCAAAGAAGACAAAGGAACAACAAAAACAAGTGGGTTGGAAGAAACATAATAATTCATAAGAACATTGCCCCAAGATCACACTAAAAGTCAACGGTTGCCCCATAACCTTTATAAACGACAGTAGTGTATCGATCAACATTATGCCAGATTAGGGGGGCGCTAGAGGGCACACAAGCAGAATGGCCACACTTCAGTGAGGCTCCTGCAAGCCTGGACAGTAAATCCTGCATTTATCCTATTTTACCAACTCCACACCCGAAAAGGAATACCTCTGAGGGCAGACGGTGATGTTGTGTAGCTCCGGTGAAAATTTGGGAGCTCTACGATGCTGCATGACCTGATTAGAGGCGGTGAAATATAGACCGGGAGCTGAGCCTGAGCTGGGCGGAGCGGGCTGTGTGGACTGAAGGTCTACGCGAGACCGCGGCGGCCCACAAGGCACACGGGCCGCAAGGAAGAACACTGCCGTGAGGTGCCCGCCCTCCGGAGCGGCTGCGATACGGAAGATTCGAGCACCGGTCTGAGACCCTGAACTGCCGGTCCTGCCCTTGACTGCGAGAGGAGCGATTGCTTGGCTGTGGGAAGCGGAAGGTAGGGGCGGAGGAAGGGGCCTCGGTGCCGGGGTCTGTAGCACGGGCAGTGAGGGGGCTGAATAAAACCACCGCGCTACTGAGGCGAAGCAGGGCAGCGGCGGACCGGGAAAGACAATCCTCAAGAACCAGAGGCGAGGCGCTTGCCCCCCTTGCTGCGGTACCCAAAAACATTTTAATTAATTGAAACTATCTGCTGGGGCAGACCGGGGTAAGACACGGCTCCCCATTGTGGCGCGTAGGCTACACGCGCTTCCCGTGAGGACAGCCCTGAGGCGACCAATGTCTGAAATATTACTGGAGGTCCGACGGGGCAAGAGATATGCGAACTGAACTGGAGGTGAACAGCGAGGCCTTGACTCGTGTTGAGACAAGGCCTGCTCGTTACGGTGTGCCGTAATTGATGGCGCCGTGCTGCATAGGAACCCCCACTTATAAATGTGACGAACTGACGGGCTAGAGGTCATAACACATATGCCAAACTGGCGCGCTGCATCGAAGAATTGGGGGCCGCCCTGTCGAGGTGGGTGCATTGAAGCTGCAATAACGGACTTACCGCGGGGATACAAGCTGTGAGATATTCTGTACTGAATTTACCTTAGCTCATCGGCAGAGGAGAAAGCAGGTCCAACAAAGTGAGTAGGAACTGCGCAGGGAAGAGACGCAGAGAACTACTGCGTGCAGTGTCTCCTATGTGATCATAGCCACCCCTGCTACCTAGCAGTAGGCCACATCTACGCAAATTTGCCCAGAGGGTCTTGATCACTGGTTGCGCCACACCTGAACACAGTGCAAAAGTGATAACGTCGTGCTATACAACATAGCTCCTGACGCTAGGACTTTGATCCACAAGCCAATATAAATGTGCATAACGGAAATATTATTGGCGCACCAGGAGCAACGGTTTCGACTGCTCGTTCTTGGCCTGATGGTCATGTGACACACGCCCCCGAACAGCCACCTCTGAATCCTCATTTCGCTGCTGTGCGCACTGTGGGTGACATGGGTTGTGTGAAGCTACAACTGCTGTAATTGAAGAGATGGATCGTACCCAATGCCAAGCCTAACACACTACGATTAATGGCGCCAGCACTTTAGAGGAAGCACCCAATTGTGTTGCCGCTTGCTCACGAATATTAGCTCCTACCCCTCGCTGGAAATACGTGAGTAGGAACCTGCATCATCCACCACAGGTTCCTGCTACGGACCCAAAATGGGTAAACAAGATGCTAAGCAGCCCAAACTGACCTTTGAGGCCCCCGCTGCCAGGAAAGGGCTGCGGACCACGCCGGATGCAAATGGCTCCCAAAGACCGCCAACGAAAGGGACTGATTCTGGCACTTCCTCGTCAGATATACAGCAAATGATGCAGGAGATGAGGCAAGGATTTGCCACAATAGTAGACAAGGTAGACCGCATGTCGTCGCGAATGGACGCCATTGTACAGAAGATGGATGTACACGAAGAACGTATCACTGAAACCGAAAGGAGAATATCTGAAAATGATGACACCACGGCCTCACATACCAGGCAACTCTCGAGAATGGACAATGTCCTCAGAATTATTGCTGCAAAGAATGAGGAGTTGGAAGCTCGCAGCCGGCGCAATAACATTCGCATAATAGGCGTGCCAGAGTCCACCGACACGGGACGAATGGAAGACTACGTAGAGAAGATACTCATGGCTGCAAATGGAGCGGAGGCATTCTCCAAGCAATTCATCGTTGAGCGAGCACACCGCTCGGCGGGACCACGGCCTAAACCTGGGGCCCCACCGCAACCTATCATTGCACGGCTCCTAAATTACCGAGATCGTGATACTGCGCTGAGGGCAGCGCAAGTATAAGAACAATGGCGCAAATTCCTGGAGGTAAAAAAAAACTGTGTACACTTCAGATCGACTACGCACTCCTGTACCCAGCTAAGCTGAGAGTGACTCACCAAGCAAAGCAACACTTCTTCACGACTCCTCAGTAAGTGGAAGATTTTTTGAAAACCCTAAGGCGAGCGCGGACTGCTCAAAGAAACAATGGCGAAGAAAGACAGGACGACGAACAATCGCTAAATGGAGATCTTTGAATTGGAACTCTAATTGTTGAAACTCTGGGATGCCCAGCTGACATTACCTTGCAAGCCCTTGGGAAGGCTGCAATCGTGTGAAGACGCCGCTGCTGATTGAAATAACATGGACGGGTATTGGACTGTTGGTGGTAATGTATTCCAGGCACCACCCCCTTCCTTTGAATATGCCCGACCGAGGCCGAACAGGACGAAGGGTAAGGTGTGGGGGGTGGCTGTGTGCATAACCTAGATGACCCCCGAAGGGTATACCCCATTGGACATGTTTGCTTCATTGCTACTGTTGGGGTGTTTCAATGATGCGGAGGGCGGGGGAGGGAAGGGGATACTGGCAAGTTGGGGATGCTTTAGTGGGGGGGGGGTGGGACGGGGACCCTTACAAACTGGGCTTCTACTGATTTTGTCATAAGGGCAGGGAGGAAAGGACAGGAATGGTCCATGATACCTCAAGGGACCCAAGTTGAAACCCGAGACTTTGAACTGTTTTGGACTGAGCTAACTACACAAACGGCTAGACTTATGCCGAGGGTTTTCACTATTGGGAAATCAGAATTAGCAGGGTCAGGTGGGGAAAGTTTAAGAATGTTTGAAAAGTTGTTTACAGATTTGAGCGAGACTGATATCAGAGAGATGCTACTACTGGATCCGACAAGATTGCATAATGGCGATAGACCGGGGATAGCCCCCACAGTGCATATGGTACACACACGCATTCCTGCGCGACTTTACATTGACATGTGCAGAGCTACGGGGCCTGAGCAGCATGGTTGTGATTCATGGAGAGACGTGCAGCTCCCAAATGGTAATATTGATGAAGCCTGGCCTGTGAAGCCATCTCTGACACACAGCTTAATCCCATCAGATGGGCGAAAGCATGGGAGAATCTAATTTAAATATACTCACATGGAACTTTAGGGGACTGGGAGACCCGAGAAAAAGGCGGCAAACCCTAGCCTACCTTTACCGCCACTCTGTGCACATAGTCCTCCTTCAGGAAACCCACTTTAAGGCTCAGACTGTTCACGCCTTTGCCAGCAGATGGGCGATCCACACTGCCTTCTCCTCCTATTCATCGTATGCTAGAGGTACTGCGATACTTGTGAAGAAAGGCGCGCCTTTTGTCATGGCATGCAACGCAGCTGACACTTTGGGGAGGTACTGTTTGATGTGGGGAAGACTAGGACACATTGCAGTCACATTAGTATGCTGTTACGGCCCCAACACTGATGACCCCGAGTTCAAGCAAGCAAACTAGCTTCATCACTCTGGTACATCTTGAAAATGATTAAAAAGATTTTACCTTACATACCGTATGACTCACGCAAAACAGTGGTAACGGCACTGGCCTTGTCCAGACTGGACTACGGAAACGGCCTATATGCCGGAGCAAGGAAGAAAATCCTCCTTAAGTTACAACGCCTGCAGAACGCAGCAGCTAGGCTGATTCTGGAAATACCAAAGTTTGAAAAAGTAAGCCATAAACTAAAAAGTTTGCACTGGCTCCCAATAGCAAGCAGGATACAATTTAAATCACTATGCTTGGCATATAAAGCAACAAATGGAACTGGATCAAAATTCCTAAAAACACATCTGCAATTATATGAGCCAAACAGACTTTTAAGATCAGGGCAAATGAAACTCATAAAGGTACCCAGATTCAGAAGAACTAACTGGGGCGGCAGAAGCTTCCTGGTACAGACGGCAAAAATATGGAACCAACTACCGCTAGACATAAAAACCAGTCCATCCCTGAAATCCTTCAGAAAGGAAGTTAAAACATGGCTCTTCGCTAGACAGCTCTAATTATACATCTTTAATGAACCAGTGGGAATTCTCAGCGCCAAGACGCCTTTGGGCAATCGCGCGCTATACAAATAGAAAAATCAAATCAAATCAAATCAAATCTTCACTGACCTATGGGCGGCAATAGTGGGCACAGTCCCGCAACACCTCATATGGGGGGGAGACTTCAACACTACATTAGACCCGACTGTGGACAGGTCGCACCCTGCTCCTCATCATTACACCAGGGCTCGGACGACATTGCTCGCTTCACTCAAAGATCACAAACTGATAGACACTTGGAGACACCTACACAGTGACACATTTGAAGGTACACATTTCACAGCGCAAGCACGATCCTGGGCTAGACTTGATTACATCTTTATATCCTCGCAACTTTATGCTGCGCTTGTGGGGGCACACCACCTTCCTAGAACGTATTCCGATCATTCGCCTGTAAAAATAACGTTGAGATCTGCGGACCTAGGGCCCCCAACAACGGCCTGGCGGTTGCAACCCATGATGCTACAAGACACTACATTTCAGGAGGAACTGCGAGAGGAGTGTTTGGATTTCTTCAAGCGCAATAAAGACTCTGTGAATGACGTCGAGACCATCTGGGACGCATTCAAGGTGACTTTGAGGGGTATCTGCATTGCTAAAGGGTCGGGAGCTCTGAAGAGTATAATGACACGACTGGCGACCCTAGAATCTAAACTTAAGCAACTTGAAACATCACTGACTAACTGCCCTGATAATGCCAGCCTCTCCAGCATACGAGAGACACTAACTGAATTTACTGACGAGGCTGCTAGAGAGTCTAAATTCAGAGGCAAACATTGGGTTGCTCGCCGATTTGGCGAAGGAGAGCGACCAGAGAAAGTGCTGGCTGCGACGATAAGACTGACACCGCCATCTAATATTATAGTAGAACTTGAAAGCTCGGACGGTGAGGTATATAGAGATACCACGTAAATTCTTAATGCCTTTGTGGCCCATTACAACTCATTATACGCGTCCACTAGGACTGGTGATTTACAACTACAGGAATACCTGGACGATGTGTCACTGGGGTGGCTTAGCGACACACAGAGGGCGTTTCTGATTGCCCCTTTTGAATTGGATGAGGTGCGGGAGGCTAATATGCACAAGCAGTCGGGTAAAGCTACGGGACTCGATGGGATCCCGATAGAATTTTATAAAACATACATAGACTTTATGGCACCGGTGCTGCGAGAGGTCTACGAGGACGCACTTGAGGTAGGACATTTGCCCCCATCTATGCGGACTGCACTGATTACGTCACTCTTGAAGCCTGGTAAACCAGCGAATAAATGCGATTCCTATCGGCCCCTCTTATTGCTCAACTGCGACGTTAAAATCCTGGCAAAACTAATTGCTACCCGTATTAATCTCCTTCTTCCTGACTTAATATTGCCTGATCAATCGGGCTTCGTGCCGGGAAGAGCGACATCACATAACTTACATATTTTTTTCTCGGTTCTAAACACAGTGCATGAAGACCTACCTATGGCAGCCGTTTTCCTTGATGCCACAAAGGCATTCGACTCCTTGGAGTGGGATAGTGTGTTCCGAGTACTGGAGCGCATGGGTTTTCCAGTCGTGTTTATCGCCTGGATCAAACTGCTATACGAGGCTCCGGTGGCCAGAGTACTTATAAATGGAAGGCTCTCCTCTGAATTTCCTATCACTAGGGGCACTAGGCAAGGGTGCCCCCTGTCACCGCTACTGTTTGCCATAGCTACGGAGCCACTTGCGGCTAAATTGAGGCAGCATCATGGGGACAAAGCACTACGGTGTTTTCAAAGGCAAATACTCATATCTATGTACGCAGATGATATTACTTTATATGTACGTAATCCCTGTGACAATTTGAATCCGATTCTTAGAGAATTTGTTCGCTTTGGTAGGCTCTCAGGAGTCCAGATCAACTGGGGCAAGTCCTGCATTTTCCCGCTCACGACATCCACAGAGCGGTTTATGCTAGACTACCCAATTGCTTGGTGTGAAGGGGACTTTCGATATTTAGGCATCCACATAGAAAAAGACCGGGATGAGCTGATGAGGGCCAATTATTGCACAAGGATGACCCGTATTACAGACAATATCACACGCTGGATCACCCTGCCTCTCTCCATGGCAGGTAGAATATCTCTGATTAAAATGGTGATCCTGCCACAATTACTATACTTGTTTTTTAACATTCCTTTTTATCCAGGCAGGCTTTTCTTTCAGCAACTCAGAACGGAGCTCATCAGATTGGTATGGGGCGGAAAGTCACCTCGGCTCAAGTGGGACGTCCTCATCAGACCAAACAGCCAAGGCGGATATGGCATTCCAGATTTTGAACTGTATTGTTAACCTGCCCAAGCTCACTATGCCTTTTTCTGGGTGCATCAGCCAAGATAAATGCCCCAGCTAGCAGCGGAACACTGGCTGGCTCATCCGATTCCCATAGAGGGCGCCCTGTATGCCTTAGTTCCAGGAAGAGATAAGACGCCCACAACAGTGATGAGCACGGTGACCGCATGGACCAAAATGGCTGCTAGATTAGAGATTGCCTTGCTATATACACCACTCTTGCCCCTCGCCTATCACCAGAGTATGCCTCTACTACAGGAAGCAGAATTCCGTAAGTTACTTCACAGAATTCACGTCAAGACGTGGGGTGACCTATACCATGACGGAACATTCCGTTCTATGGAACATTTATATGACAACATACAGCCATCTCCACTCCGAGTGCCAGTATCAAGTGGTGCCAGATCTTCTAGTACGCCTCATGCAATTTCGAGGTGATCTTCTAGTACGTTGGTGTTACAATACACCTTAAAATTATTGTGATCTAGGATTGGGCTACAGCTACTTTTTGAAATGATTTGACCAGGACGTGTGCGAGCCCAGTTTGATTGGTCTCACCAGCCATTTATTGTGGTGTCATTTACGTGGGTTTCATCAGGATAAGTCCATATTGTTTACATATTAGAACCAATGGTGAGAAACCCCACTTTATACTCATTCAGCTGTACATTTTCGATCTACCCAATCGGGCAACTTGGACTGTGGTTTTTCTGGAGCTTCAAGTTTACTGTGTCTTCTACGTGATTTGACAATACACGTGCCGCAATAGTCTATTTCATTAGCCTTGAAAAAGTCCTTGTACTAATTCATAGTACGGACGAAACACATGTCGGCTGTCGTTTTATCAATTGGAAAATCACTTTTAAGAATCAATAAAGGCAAAGATGATACAAAATATGAACTAAATTCATCTATTTGTCCTGCACCTTATGAGAACTTGCTGACTTTACTTGGATTTGCTGTTGTTTAGACTTTACACTGCATTAGTCTTGTACATACTTACATTTTAGGATTGTGATCTCCTGACCATTTTTGCCTATGAGCTCAGAATGATGTAGACGTTCGTGCCACTGATGCTGCTCGAAAACGTCAGAAGAAGACATATGCTGATCAACTTTGGCGAACTAAGGAAGTCCTTTTTGACACAGGTGATTGGGTTCTTGTCAAACAAATACGGAAGAGAAAAAGAAATCCTCCATTTGCTGTTGAACTTCTGAAAGTTATGGCACGCAAGGGACACATGATAATGGCGCAACGCCTGGCAAATCTACCAGAAGGGACTCGCCACAGTTCAGATATCTGTCTCGAAAATCATCAGTCCCTGTAATCCCAGTTGAGGCTGCCCCACCTGAAGGCCCAGATCAGTCAATAGATCTTGTAGCCTCAGTGTTCACTCCGGGTACAGTTCAACTACCTCATATCACGTGGTCTGGCTGAACTGTGTTAGCACCTTGAGGACTCATGGAAGAAATATGGTTCTGCTGTTGTTTATACCTTTTAGTTTACCGTACCACGTCTCTCCTCCGTCTGACTCAGTTGAACCGGGAAGCACAGCAAGGCTCCCCTGACCAATCACAACCCTGCAATGCATCATTGTGATTGGTAAGCACCCGTCTCCCCTTACCAATCATGATTAGTCTGAGCACCGTGGTTCGGTGCTCAAACGGGACCTGGGCATGTTCTAGACACAGGTTGTAATGCAGCCTGCCTGGACAACATGCAAGGTGCGCATGACAGTTTGACCGGCCTGAGAGCATTTAGGCAAACCACTCCCCCCCTGCCCTGAGTGCAGAGCAGCCCCACACGCCCACTGCCAGCAAAGCAGCTGTAAACAATAAAATAATGACATCACGTTATTATCCATTTATTGTTCCTTAGTTACTGCTTAAAAGCAGTGGGGTGACGCTCCTCTGCCTTAGCGGAATAGCTGCCACTGCCCCTTCCTCCGAAAATCTGTTACCGGATCCTGTACTGCCAAGGCTAATAACTCCTGACTGAGACAATATCACTCTCCTCCACCTGGTAATGGAAGACCCGCCGTGACTCCTCGTGGCAAAGCGCACACCTACCGTGTTGAGACACCTAGCACCTCTCCTACGTTGCCCCAATAAGCTGCAACTGTCGGCCTTGCCATGCCGTCGAACTGCCGTAGGAACAAGAGGCTATGAATCTTTTTAGCCCAACACCCTGCTGTCCTCCCGTATCGCCGACCAAAAACGCTGAAAAGAAGCAGGTCTCCCAGCACCTACTGGCTTCTTCGCGCTTTGCGTTCTTGGAAACTTCGGTGTTCATCATCTTACTGGAGGGGCGGTCCGAAGCGTCTTAGCAGTCGATCATGTACATGCTGCTACCGCCCATCCTCAACTGTTCTAATATAGGAGAGAACAATAAAACTAGTGAATCGAAATTCTTGTTTTCAAATATACAAATCAGATTTGTTAAAACTTTTGAGGATGGATGTAAAGCTTAGAATCCGTTAGGTCGCATGTTTAACTTGGTTTACAATTCCTGAATAGATAAGCTTGGAAAAGTCTACTCTCCAGAGATGTGAGGAGTCTGGGTGGGACAGCTAATCGGGAAGAAGCCATCTAATCTCACCACAGGCCTGTCCTAATTTGGACAATACGAATGGGACTGATAAAGGGCTGCAGGATTACCCATTATTCACAAAGGGCTGCGCCGAAGTTGCTGAAACAACAGAGTCACAACTATTATCCTCAGATCCTGCATTGGTGTCAACATTCGACAAAGTGCCCAGGGACATCAATGAGCAGTCTACAATTCAGCCCATAATGGATCAACCTCTGAATATCCGATGACTGGTCTCTGAGCAGTCCTCAGCAGTACAGTTGACTAAAATCAAACAACACTCAGTGAAGTCCAAAAAGTAAATGGGAGCTCAACATCAGCTCCTGGCAAATGGGGGCACTCCCTCGATCATCTTGCCGATAGTGTCAGTCAGTTCCATTAACTCGAATCAATCACTATCACTTTCGTCCCTGTTAGAAATCATATTAGCAGAAATTCGAGATCTTGAGGCCTTCCAGACCAAATTAGTAGCGGTGCTTCATCAAAGGTTGAACAAAATAGAGATGATAGTGTTGCAGATACCAGCACAGTTGCAAGAGGTCAAGCAAAGGGTATCTGAATTCTATATGTATAACGCACTCTCTTAGAAGAAGAACATGGGCAATATTCAAAAGAAGCTGGTGGACTCACAAAAAAGCATTGATGGAATGGAAATATATGCCAGGAGATCTAATCTCTGCTTCGTTGGGGTGCCGGAAGGGGCCAAAAACATAGCTAATCATAAAAGTACTCCTGAATTTATGACATCCTTGATTTAAACCTGTATTCTGGAGGACAACCAGTGAGATCTTTCTTTAACCCCTTCCACGCTCATGACGAGCTCAGCTCGTCATGAGTTATGACGCTCGTACGCTCATGACGAGCTGAGCTCATCATGTAACGCCGCTTTTAAAAAAATGCAGCGCACAGCGGGAAAACCGCTAGCGCACATGCGGGTAATGAGGGCTCACAGCGTTTCAGTGAGCGAGCCTACCTGCTCGACGGACCTTCCACCAGCTTGCCTCGCAACGTCCAGGGACCCAGGAGACCTCCCAGCCAAACAGCACGGGGACCCAGTGCCTCCTCCATCGCGCCAGCTGCCTGTTGTCTCCTCCCCCCGCTGCAGCCCTTCACCATCGGGCCTGCAGCCGAGCAGGGGGAGTAGAGACTTCAAGTCCCAGCAGCCTCCGCGACGCGAGCGGAAGTCGCGTAGAGGCTTGGCGCCCGGAGGCGCCGCTTAAGGGGCCGGTTTTCACCGCATCGCGGGACCGCGCGCGGGGCCGTGCCCGGGGCTAAGCCCGGGCAAAGGGCGGGCCCTCTGTGGCCCTCAGAGGCCTGAGGAGACTGGGCTGGGCTCTACCCCCTGGCCATTTTCGCAGTGACCATCAAGGTACTACGTTTTGTGATTAATATACATTGCTAATGGCTCCAACTGCATCTAAACCCACCACCAAGAACATGGTTAAAAAAACGCCTATTAACACACGCTCCGTTGCAAGGACCATTGCCCAAACCAAGACACCATTACCAACGTTAACTGCTATTGATCGCATGCTTCAACAGACAATTGTAGTGGTAGCAAATGCCATCGAAAACACTGAGAGACGATTGTCTCTACCACCTAGTGCCTGTGTAATTCACCGCACACCACAACCTGTTGATAGCACTGTATATAATATCAACATGACAGCATTATCAAACGATTCCATTCTGATGCAATCTTACACAGGTCTCCCTGGAACTGTGCCTCCACCCACAGAAGACCTTCCCACATCTCCCACAATACTCCAAGATAGGGACAGTCGCCTATCCCTAACTCCTAACTTACAGATCGATGCTTCACCACCCGAGGAACCGGGCCCTAGTGCTGCGCCTAGTGCATCATTGATTACCTGCGACAACGCAGATACTATGCATACAATAGATCTAGCCAACAATAGCAGCGACAGTAGTACAACCAACCAGGGCACCGCCCATCGCAGAACCAGACGCACTCACATTAGGAAACCACAGGCTCCTTTTAGGGGATGTACGAAACCAAAGGGCAAAAGAAAGAAGACCATCTTACCAACACCCCCCATAGAACAATCTAATGGAATTGCACAATTGGTGCCTAATACAGGACCTGTAGTTAATATGGAGTCTATACTGGTCCAAATCACGGATGCTATGAAGCACCTTATTGCTCCCCTAAACGACAAACTTGAGCAAATAGGTAAAAAGGTGGAAAACCTGGAAAAATTGGGCCTAGCCAAATTAGACATCCTTGAACACCTAGGCCCACAAACTACACAAACCACCCTACCCATCCCTAATGTATCAACTAGGAATAAGGCTAAAACATCTGCCCATACTGCACCTAAACCGCAGGCTCCACCTGTGAGTAATACGAATCCACCAGCACCTACCGGTAAAACCGTAACTTTACAAAGTAACGCCCATAACGGCCCATCTCCTTCCACCTCTCACAGAGCAACCGGGGAGGTGCCCAAGGACTATACCCCAGCAAGCAGGAACCCACCGGCGCGTAGCTACTATAACAATATCATCCCCGCCGTGATCAATCTCCCACCAGAAAGCAGGCCTCTGGTAGCAATCCTTGCTAACGTACCAAAACTCAAACCCTCCCAATTTGAAAACAGTGAAACTCTTAAAAATAAAATTTTACACTGGCTGGTCCATAATTGTGGCTTCCCCTTAAGTGGTGCAGGCCAGATTATTTCAACTCAAAGGGTAGGATGGGTGGGTCCAAGTAAAAAGGAAATAAACGGGGACTGCGTAATCATAAATTACAAAACCACTGAATGGGCACGAGACTCCATCTTGAACGCACCCATCCCCTCTGACAATGAATACAATACAACCCTGTTTCCTTTGGATTATTTTTATAGAAACCTGGTGGGGTTTAAGACTCCCGTGCAGAATTTCAAACATCCTAGAGCAATTAATACACCTTATCCATCTGCACAGCAGGCACCTGTACAATTAGTCGGGTATCCTTCCCATCCTTTGTACCCTCCGACCACTCATGTATTTAATAATCAGCATGTTCCACAACCACCTATGGAATTGTACAGAATGCCTAACCCCAACTATCTTAATTACCACAATACAACCGGGTCTGGAAGTAACATCTTTGGACAATTCGCTGTTCCAACATCAAACAGATTCCAGATGTTCAACTCTCTTGATGAAAATGATTGACTCCCGGATACACCTACTGGAGAAAGTGAAATCCATATAGACACTTCTGCTCTAAATCTAAATAATTCAACCACGATAGTCAACACCACCCGCACCTGCCCGCCCGAAATCCCTCCTGCAAATGTACCCTCCATAGAGAACCCTACAATCAGCCCTAACGACATGTCAACGATAGTTAACAGCACCTGTACTGTTGTAAACCACCCAGGCGATCAAATGTCATCGACAGCCACAACAGAAATTATTCCACCCCATGTATCCAGGGAAAGCTCACTGAGGGTTATCACGTGGAATGTAGCGGGCCTAGCTTCCAAGGTAAACACACCCGTATGGGATGACTTTCTTAAGCAAGGCTATGACATCATATGCCTTCAAGAAACGTGGGACAGAGCTGAAGTACATGTCGAGGGATATTCCTCCTTCAGCGTGCTGGCTGTGGCTTCACAGGCTGGCCGCGCCAAGGGGGGGTTAGTGACCCTGCTATCTACAACATTGACTGAGTTTTGGGTCAGTAACCATGTAGTCTTGGGAGATTACGCATCCGTTTTGCGCGTGGCCCATAATGGACCTAAAGATTTAATAATCGTGAACTTTTACAATAACATCGCCAGCCACAGCCAGGGGCTGTTCATCTCTGACATCGAGCAGGCTATTGATGCAATGTTATCAAGCTCCTCTAAACCAGCTGTAATCTTGTGGGCCGGAGATTTTAATATCAAAACGTGCTCTTATGCACTTAAGGGGGCTTGTGGCCACAGGGAGGAATACTCTGGAAGGGAAACTACCAGCGTTTTCAATCACTTCCCACACAACATCCTAGGAAGTGCCTTGAATAACCTACTGGCCAAATATGATCTGGAACTTCTTGAATGCAATACGAATGCTAACAATGTTAGATGCCCGACATTCCATGGAAGGAACAGCCAATCATTTATAGACCATATTATCGTTTCCAGCTCTGCAACGTATATAAATGTGTCGGTAATTGAACAAACGGTCAGTGACCACAACAGTGTATCTGTCGAATTACTGGGCTGGGCGTCAAAAAGGAACTCTTACGGCCAACCTATTCAGGACATCTCCGTAGGAAGGCCAAATGGGATGAGGGTGAAATGGACAAAAGTTGACCCTACCAAAATTGTCACCAATGTAATTATTAATTGCTACGGAGAAGTGGAGTACTGTTTATCCCCAACACCATGCCCAGAAACCTTGCTGTCTAAATTTCTAATTATCACACAAACTGTTGAGAAATCACTGACACGCAAATCACGGGAGCCAAGAAAAGTTAAGACAGCGTGGTTTGATGATAACTGTGCCCAGTCACTAAAAAGGCTAAAAACCTCGCTAGATACAAAACCAAGAGACCCCTGTAAGATAAGGGAAGAGCGTTACAACTACAAAATCGCACTAGCCGCTCGGAAGAGAGAACTACAGGACGAGGCATGGGTTAAATTAGATCAGGCGGCGGAAACAAAAGACCACAAACTCTTCTGGGACACTGTAAACAGTCCGTTCTTAAAGAATGACAACATCCCCGAACTTACTTCGCATGTCAGCTGTCAAGACTGGATTATACACTTCACTGGGATTTTTAACTCTGATTGTTCCTTCAATTGTACTTTGGCCTCAGATCCTAATGTTTTAACTGGAACGCCAATTAATTTTAAATGGGAGAAATTATTGTTTACAGTATCTTTAAATGAGGTGCAGGATGCTATAGAGAAAAGCAAGGGGGGGAAAGCCCCGGGCCCAGATGGGGTCCCTTTGGACTTTTTTAAATCCAAGATTGACCTATGGGCGCCTATTTTAACACGCTATTTCAATGCTGCTATTGAGAATGAACTACCTACCTCATGGGGTCAATCCATTTTGGTGCCACTTTTCAAAAAAGGTTCAAGGGCTGAAGCACGTAATTATCGCCCAATTTCTCTTTTGGACTCGTCACTAAAAATACTGAGTCGCGTGCTTCTGGGAAGATTAGAGTCCTGGGTTGAGGACAATAATGTCCTATCACCCATTCAGTACGGGTTCCGCAGGGGCATAGGAACCATGGAGCAGTGTGTGAACCTTGAGCTTATCATCGGCAAGTACACAAGAGCAAAGGAAGGGCATTTGTTCATGTGTTTTGCCGATCTAAGCTCGGCGTTCGATCTAGTGGAACACACACTGCTCTGGCCAACATTACTTGCTATGGGCGCACCCCCCGAAATCATTCATTTGTTGGCCAGAATGTACAGTAGCTTATCAAGCAAAGTTAGATTTGGACCAAATGGAGAGTGCACCCCCTTTTTTAAAATAGGTAGAGGGATTAGGCAAGGGTGCGTTCTCGCACCCTTGCTGTTCTCCCTTTTTATAAACCAGGTCGATCAGTCCCTACAAGAGTCCTATGCTGATGCCCCTATGATAAATGGCAAACAAATACCCGTCCTCTTATACGCGGACGACGCGGTCCTGATTTCCAGGACCGCGAATGGGCTCCAAAAGTTAATTGACAAATTTAATGTTTTTATTAAAGGCAGAATGCTCAAAATTAATAAGGGTAAGACTATGACTATGACCTGCGGGAAGAAACTAAAGAAAAGTAAGTCATTCTTCCTTGATGGGGATAAACTTGAGTCTGTGCAACATTTTTGTTACTTAGGCATTACTTTCTCAGGGGACGGGAGATGGGCAAACGAGCAATCTTGTATAGGCATGAAGATGATCAGAAATACAAACTGCATCTTCAGATTCGCTTCCAAACTAGGGGGGCGTAGAATAAGGGAGATGATTTCCATCTATAACTCCAGGTGCATGTCCTCTGCCCTCTACGGAGCAGGGATATGGGGATATAATTAGCAGATCGCCCTCTCCATCCAGCAGGAAGAAAATAAGTACCTTAAACGCTTATTATGTCTTCCTGCTTCAGCCTCCAACGAAATTATCCATAGGGAGCTGGGCATACACCATGCCACAGATTTGATTGCACTACGTCCCCTCTCCCTCTGGCGATCCATCTGGGCCAAAGATGAAACCAAGTTTACCCAGGAATTAATTTTAGACTGTATTAAATTGGACCAGCACTTAAAAATCCCCTGGCTAAAACACATTTTTCACTGGTATAATTCCCTTTTTGGTCAGGATATTTTTAAAGATACCCCAACAGAATCAGTTTTAACGAAGCGTGACCTTAAAACCACCTACATGGATCATGCTGAAGGGATTAGAATGAAGGGGTATGCTACACAAAGTACTTTCAAACTGTACCTGGAATACAATTTAAATACAGGATTCCCATCATACCTTACATTCGTCAGTATTAACTCCCATCGTTTCGTTTTGGCACGCCTGAGGCTGGGTATAGTCCACCACTTGGTGGCCTTCCCTACTATAAAGAAGCCGGGGTCTTGCCCGTGCCCATGCGATGGGAAATCGAAACAGAGTATCTGCCACTTTTTACTATTTTGCAACTTTTATACTGGTTTTAGAAAGTTTTATCTAAAACAACTATTTTTAGAATACAGTACGTGTGATATAAGAGCTGCAATGCAACTATTGTTTGACCTGTCGTCCCCTAATATATGTTACCGTGTAGCCACCTATGTTCTTAAATGTATCAGGCACAGGAAATCAATTATCATATGATTTCCGTTGGAAAAGACACCTATTGATCAATTGTGAGCTACTGTCAAACCTTTTGCATTTCTCTTATACGTGAACTTTGGTTATTATCATGATTTTAGACCCCGTATCGATTGTTCCTTTGGCTCTGTACCCCTCTGGACTTATACCTTTTTAAACTTCTTGTATATAATTGCTGATAAATATGTAACAGACTTTATAGACAATGCACTTTAGTTATCCTTGCATATTTTTGCACATACTATTGCACTTTATGCCCAGTTCAGGCCTTTCTTCGATTTGTATACAATTGCTGCTAAAATACGTAAGAGATGTTGTAGACATTGCACTTTAGTTACCCTTGCATATTTTGCACACACTACTGCACTTTATGCTCAGTCTAGGCCTCTCTCCGACTGGTACTACCTCACTTAGCAAGTTTTGCACTACACTTTAAAAATTGCTGCTAAATACAAACGTCCCCTTTTGCATACTTTACACATATTATTGCACTTTAGGCCTAGTATAGGTCTCTTGTTTAGTACCATCTATTTGCATGCTGTATCAAACGTTTAAAACGGCTGCTATATACAAGTGATTATCCTATGGTATATTAATGTGATATGTTTTGCATTAATTTGCTAAATTGCTGCTAAATGCTATGTTCAATCTTTGCTTATTTTGCACACATTACTGCACTTTTCGCCCTGTATAGGCCTCTTGTTTAGTATTATTCCACTTGGCATGCCTTGCACCAAATGTTTAAACTGACGCAATATTTAGTGATTATTTTCTCTTTCAGATTTTATCTTGATTGGCTGCATTAATGTAATTGTTTTAGCAAGTTTCATCATTCTTTATAAAAGTGACTTCAATTGTATTCATGAATGTTGCTATATGGTTGTACCTATACAAACCGAATAAAGCATTTTGAAACGAAACGAGGGCTCATTGGGTCCCCACCCAGCGCTGGACCAATTAAAAATGTCATTGCACTATCATTGTAAACTTTGCCGTTACCGCATAAAGGAGAGTATTCTTACAAAGGCAATCCAGAAAAAAATGTTTAATGAAGCCCGAGAAGACGCAGATTTGAGTCTTCTCAATGTGTGCCTGTAGCAGCTCGCCAGCGGAGAGACCTTTTAGGGCTTGCTGAACAATTTGAAATAGTAGGTGCCCAGGCCTCTATAGCCCAGCTGTCGAAACTGAAAGTCATGTTTGAAGGTCAATGTAATCTATGTAGCACCCTAGAAGAGGCGCAATGTATAATGAAAAAGGTTGAGAGTTCAAATGACCGGGGTGGTTTGTTAACATATATGAGACGGTATTTCGGAATGTGAGGATATGTAGATCAGCTGTTATATTACTTTGGTACTAGGCATTTACCTTGCTTCATCCTCAAGGCAGGGAACAGAGTGTTTGTTAAAATTGAGATTTTACGACCGGGCACATATTAACTGCTGTTATTATGGACCCTGCACTTTCCGAAAAATGTTAAATGGGCATTGATAGCCAAAGTTAAATAGGAATGCTGCTGTGCACTAAGCACTTTACCTTTTTTCTGAGATCTTATTTCTAAAGATATACTAACTGATATTATTTGCACTCTGAGACGCACAGTATGACATTATTTCAGGGCAGAACTGGATTAAAGGCTTGCATTTAACGTGTTGAATTGTGGGATTTCCACTCAAATCTCTGTAGTTTGTCCCTCTCATTCCTTGGTGACAAATCTGTTTTCCCTCCAAATTTCTCCTTTGCTCTGTGCTAAGACCTGTGTGGTAAAACAGTGCACCCCCAGCCACCATTTTTGTGTTCACAAACCCTATTTCTCATCTTGTGCCTCTACCAATATATTTAAGCTAAATATACTTACTTCCTTTATGTATCTATATACTTTCAATGTACTTATGGATCTATATATTTATCACTTTCTTCTAATTTAGCATTTCCAATGCACTAGCCTATTTCTCAGCCTATACTTCGCTCAATATATCTTCTAGCCCAACCTTCTGACTCATCTCAAACTTCTTTCTACTACTCCTGCCAATGCACTACCCTATCTCTCATCCTATACATCTATCAATATATCCTCTACATCCACTCTCTCATTTATCCCAAACCCTATACCACTACTATGATCGCCAAAATAACCCTTTCTAGACTCTCTCCTGCTCTACCCCTCCTTGCATCATCTGACACCCTTTTACTACACCAATCCCCTAAAACAAACCTCTCTAAACTCTCCCCTCTGACTCCTCCCCTCCAAAACTCCTTTTTACTGATCCAAAAGCCTCTTCCTACAGCTAAGATCTAAAAAAAAAAATCCTTCACTCTTTTATCCCTCCACTATCCTTTTCAATCAAAATTAACAGACTAACATGTTCACTTCTCAAATTCCATATTCAACTATACTAATATACTGGTCAAATAACTGAATAACATATCTACTACTCAAATTACTTAATATTTATACTATACTAATTTTCAACACTAATCCTTTATGGGTTCCGGAGTGGCGTGCTACTCACCAGAAAAGCGCTTTAACACCCATCAGGGGTAACAAGTGCTATATTGAATGCAAATCTTTCTTCCCCTTTTATCCCTCCGCTATACTTCTCACTCCAAGTAACAGACTAATATCCACCGCTGAAATTACCTCATATTTCACCATATTAATTCACCACTAATCCTTTATAGGCTTCCTGAATAGCGTGTGTCAACAAGCGATAAATAAATACAAACCTTTGTCCTCCTCTATCCTTCTGCTATCATTCCAAATCCAAATAACTGACTAACCTATCCACCACTTAAAATGTACTTGCATGTTTCACTATACTAATTCAACACTAATCCTCTATGGGTCCCGGAGTAGCGTGCTATCCACCGAAAAAGCAATTCGACGCCTCGTCAGGGGTAGTAAGCGCTATATAAATTCAATTACAATACAATACAATACAAAACAATACAATGTAGGCAAGCAGTGATGCATAAAGCACTTTTCTTCTTTATTGGGGATCTTATTTTTGCGCTGCTGCTATTTTGTACCTTTCACCTGGCTCTTTCTGAACCATGCCTAAAGGCTAGTGTCTTTGAAGCGGGACTTCAGAAAATATTAGCTGCTGCTATTTTGCACCTAGCACTTTTTGAATTGTGGTTAAGGTCCGGTGCTCGATGGGCAGAGTTATGAGGGTAAATTGCTTTGCACTAAACACTTTCTTTTCTCCGAGATCTTACTGCTGAGCCAGTGAAGACAAACTAGCTGGTGCTATTCAAACTTTCCGAACCACACCCAAAGGACTAGTGCCTTTTGAACGTGCCAACGGAAAATATGATAGGTATTAGTAATACATGTTGAGGGTTGTATAATGCACTAGGCACAACACTGACACTTTATTGTAGGATTTAAGAAGTCAATGCTTTTGGTGCTGGGCTATACTAGCTGTTGTTGACTTGCATTTTTTGTTTGGCTATTATTTGGAATCATATTGACATGTTAGCCAATATTTCTGCCTATAGACATTTTACTTCTAGGTTTTTCATTTGGGAGAGGTGGGTTGTTCAGAGAGTAGTCACCTGCAGTAACATGGGACCAAAGAAGAGGCAAGATGTGACAGGGATATGGTGGGTAGGTATCTTGTCAGGGTAGTGTGTTGGGCGCCTTAGAAGGAAGAGTCGAGGAGGGGGGTTATAGGGAGGCAGGTGGGAAGGTCACTAGCTCAAAAAATTTGCAGTAACTGTAGCAAGAAGAATTGCTGGACACAGCCGGGATGCAGTTCTTTTCAGAAGCTAATAAGGAGGAGGGGGAATGAGGAGCAAGAATGAGCCTTAGTAAATGCAATTATAACATGTAATACGAATGGGATGTTAAATACCTGCAAAAGTGCTACGACGATCAATTGGCTTTTTACATTTAAACCGGAAGTGATTTTCATCCAGAGAACAAATTAGAAGGGATACAGTCCATAATTATTCACGGTGAGAAAATATTCCGACGCATAATTTGCTTCAGCAGGCACAGCAGTCAGGGGAGTAGCAATCTATTGAGCAAGTTCCATAAATTGGGAAGTGAGTGAGGTGATCATGGAGGTAAAAGGGAGGTGGATGTGGTTGAAGGTGTTCGTTATGGGTAACATCATGAATTTGGTGAACTATTATGGGCCCATCAGTGATGATATCGACCCTTTATTTCAACTATATAATATAGCAATTACTGCAGAAGTGCCAATATTCTGGGGGGGCGGGTTTTAATTATTTACAGGATTTAAGACTAGATACCTCCAATAAAGCCAAGCAACAGCTCAAACCATGCACACTACAAGTTTCAGCAGCATTTAAACATGAGTTTGCATTGGTAGACCCTGGGCGGGTACATTATCTGGAGCATATACAATTTACTTGCTTTTCCCGGCAATTTGATATGGCATTGCATCTTGACTTTTTTTTTACTTTCATTGGCAATTAAGTGAGGAGCTGTCAACATTTGGACAAATGTTTTCTCAGATCATCATCATTATCATAAAGCTTTATTTGATCTTAAGCAAAACAAGATCATAGACGCACAATGCATCCGTAATAAAAACAAAATACATCAAATAGTACAGTTTAAAAACCATAACATTCCAAGTGCTTCTCAATATTACTATAAATGGTTAAAAAGTTTACTTTTCTTCATACCAGCCCAAAGGAAGTTGGCTACTACAAAGTAAATAAAGGGATTACCGAGCAATTTAAGAAATCTGAGGGCTACTCTACATTGTATGAAGTTGTATTATCTCAGGGCCGATAATATGCATCTAGGTCTTTCCATTTTATACAATTCACAGTAAAGGATGATATGGAAGCCTGATTGTTCCAAGTCTCCATCACATGGGCAAACAGTCAGGTCACAAAGCTTATGTTTTCCCGCCGGATAACCTACCATCAGGGGAATAAGATTTATACGAAATCTTATTAGGATGAATATGTGCTGCAAGTTCTGAATTTCCTCTAGATAGTGGTAGTCACCCTTTGCTAGAATCTGGAGGTTTCGATATATCCTCACTGTTGGTTTGACTTTGTTTATCACCGTGCGTTCTCGAACCAACTTAGCCTATACAATTATTTTGAAACCTTCTTAGATATTTAGAGGCATTCACTAAGGTTTCTATACAAATCCTTCAGACCCAAAGTGCTCAGGGTCGACCTTACATAATGCAGCCATCCTATTTTATGCACATTATCTAACTCAAGTAAATCCTTTATAATATGTTGTGTTAAGAATTGCATGTTCTTCCTCCAAATTGAATGACATAAAACTAAAGGAACTAACCTTACCAAGTAACTAATATAAAGGAAGTCCGATTCCGCATTGCAATTAAAGTTGGAGCATGATGCCGGGAGGAAAATTAGCTGCTTCAGGAATTTATCCTTGGTAATCTGCAACTGTTCAATTTGAGCCCCACACCCCCCGTCCGTAGGTAGTTACCGAAACTGTCTTAGCCTCATAGATGCTCTTTATGAATTTTATAGGTTTGGTACCCAATTTCTAAGAAAATTGATTAATGGCTGCCACGCAACTCTCCATCGCTAATACCCTATTTTTGACCATATGGGTGCAGGAGTGACCTTTCTCAAACATGACTCCCAGGTAAGGGAAATAATCTACTACGACTAATTAGTGAGTCCCTAAGTGGAAGGATGGTCCTCTCCTATGCCCTGTGGGGTATGCTATTAAAATAAACTGTTTCGATTTGTTAACCCTTAAATCAAAGGGAAGTCACAAAGGAGGCATAAGCCATTATCATGTGTTGCAAGGCCCTGCCTGTTCCGGCCACTAGGACAGTGTTATCTGCCTATGCGAGTAGTGACAGAGTTAAAAACCCAAATTTCTGGATAGCTGAAGTCGTGCTGCCTCAACCCCATTCGTGTATAATGAAAACAGGAAGGGAGCAAGGATGCATCCTTGTCTAACCCCCTGATAGATCCGTGACGAGCGAGTGCAAGCCCCGTCCTTACCATACCGCACCAAAGCTGTGGTCTGGGAATAGAGCTGTCTGATAAATGTAAGAATTGGGGGGTCCACCCCCCCTGGCCTCCATTATCTCCCATAGCTTACTGTGGTTTACGCACCCAAATGCGGCAGGCAGATCAATGAAGGCCATGTAGAATATTTCCCCTTTAGACCTGGTGTATGTCTTAATGACAAGACTCCGGTTGAAGCACTGATTCTGCTCCTTCCCCGCTGGAACGTTTATGGGTTGCGGAGGTGCACTCTTGGTTTTTCTCCCCCGTATTTAAACCTCTAGTTCCTTCTGATTATCTCAATGGTGCCGCACCGCTGCATGTGCTGTCGACACACGCATACAAAACTAAGAGATTCTAACAAGTACACAGACTTGGATACGATTCGCACTGTTCACAAACATAAAATAAACCAAATTTGTTTGTTCATACCAATATACTTTTCAATAATTTCTCTGTTTGAATACTTGCTTTTATTCAGTCAGTATTCTTTGGTGTTCCTAATATATTGTGACAATTAATACTACATATACATTTGACATTCAGTGACTCGATTAGAAGAGTCATTTGGTAACATGATAGAACATTTAAGAAACATTACTTTTACATATTGAGCAAAATTGTAAAATATGTTCAACTTCATGCCCGATGCATTTCGGGACATCAGTGTCCCTTCCTCAGGGGGATTTCTGAAACCCAAAAGAAAAATGGCAATACTTAACAACAGAAATACGTGCCAGGGTTCATCCTTTAAGGCAGGGGCCCCAATTTTTCCATACAGTTTCCAATGATCCAGACTCTGATTTCCATGAACAAGGACCATGTTCTTTACCCACAATTGACCACTCTAAAATTGTCAGCTTGGAACCTTTAGAGCATGAGTTTCAGTCACTAGATATTCCTCAAGAATGTCGTGAAATTCTGGCAAATTCTACAGCAATGTCTACTAACAAGACATATGCAGCAAAATAGAAAAGCTTCTGCAACTGGTGTATTTCACATAATGTTCATCCTTTTAATTCCTCACCAGAGCAAATTCTTCCATATCTGCTTCAACTGGCCAGATCAGGACTTCTCATTCTTCAATAAAAGTCCATTTAGCAGCAATATCCAGAGACCGTAGATCTCCAGGATGTCCATCACTTTGGTCTCAAAGACTAATTAAAGAATTCCTAAAAGGCTTATTCAGGAAATTTCCTCCAATTAAACGTCCTCCGCCTCCTTGACAGCTTAACATAGTCTTGTCACAACTCATGAGCACCTTTTGAACCAATTCACAAAGTTGAGTTGCAATTTCTCTCATGGAAGGTAGCCTTTCTTCTTGCTCTCACTTCAACTAGGAGAGTCAGCGAAATTCAAGCTTTCTCAATTCTGGATCCCTTCATACAGTTCAGATCGGATAAGGTGCTTCTCAGAACAAATCCGAAATTTGTCGTTAAAATACCTTCTTCTTTTCATCTAAATGAACCTGTGATCCTGCCTACATATTTCAAGAATACTTCCACTACGGCAGAAAGAGCTCTACACACTTTGGACATTGGGAGATGTCTAAAGTTTTACATTAAAAAAACAAAATAATCTCGTAAATCAAATCAATTATTTATAGCTTATTCAGAACCAAGAAAAGGTTTGGCTCTTTCAAAATCCTCCATCTCTAGATGGATTGCTTCCGCCATTGTCTTCTGTCATGAAAAGGCGGGAAAACCTTTGTGCACAAGAGTACGTGCTCATGATACACGGAAGATGGCGACTTCAACTGCATTGCTAGCAGGCGTCTCGCTTCCCGACACCTGCAGAGCAGCAACTTGGTCAAATGTCCATACATTTACCAAACATTGTCTGGACACCGAATGGAAAGCAGATGTAGCAGTGGGACAAGCAGTTCTACAACACCTATTTAACTAGTCCTGGCCTGTCCTCATCAGAACAAGCCAAATCCATCAACTCTTGGCTACTCTCAGCCTGCGACACTATCGCCCCCTTAAGGCGAGTCTCCTCTAAACGGACAAATGACTCCAACCACTGGTTCAATAACGAACAGAAGGCACTAAAACTCGCGGTCCGTCATGCTGAACGAGCTTGGAGACGACAGTACTGCCCCATTCTCAAAACACAGTACACCTCCCTCTTGCAGCAATATAAGAAATCTATTTTGTCCACCAAAAAAGACTACTTTTCCTCCAAAATTCTAGTCGCGGAGAACAAATCCAGAGAATTTTTTTCCATCGTCCACAAACTCCACCCAATACCAGCTCTTCAGAAAGGCCTTAAAAACCTTTCTATTCTCAAAAGCTTTCCCCTCATAAATCCTCCTCAGCCCCCTCCTCTAGACTCGTGTTCCTCAGGGACTCAGCATACTGTAGCGCCATGAAACCGTTCAGGTGTATGCGCGCTTTATAAATAATTTAAAACTCAAACTCAATCTCAATTGCCCAAACTGCCTTACTGATGTTAGCGGTCCATTAGAACCCTAATGGGTTATCCCAATATAAGATTCATGCGGCTGATCTATGTACACTGATGCAAACCTGTGGAAAACATTGTGGTGTTACTTGTATGCATGCTATATATTGAGCATGCAATGTCTGTGACCATTTGTCTGCCATTATTTTAATCCACCCAGTGTCTATTATAAAGTGGAAGGTTGCTTTTCATTGTAAACATCCTACCTTAGACGGTCCCACTGAACGTGGGAACCAAATAAAACCACTGATGTAACCTATCGGAAAGTTCCAAACAATAAATCAATTTCTGTCAAAAAACACTGCCCTGCCAGTGTAATCAAACCAAATATACAAGATCTTACCTTTGTAGTAAGATTCCAATGGTCGCCAAAGTTAAATAGTGATTAACAAAGGTCCCTGTGAATAGAAAAACTGAGATCAGGAGGTGCGTGGTCATAGAAACAACCTCGGGCAAATCAGCAAATGCAGTGTTAGATAATCACCTCAAAATTCTTAGCTATGTCTAATGAGCAATGCCCGGATTTATTTATTTATTCTTATTTTTTATTTATTTTACTGAGTTTTATATAGCGCAAACTTGGCCCAAATCGGGTGTCAGAGTGCTTTACATAGCACCAGTTGCATTACATGAGGACAATTTTTTTTTTTTTTGTTAAGCACGGGGAGATTAAGTGATTTGCCCAGAATCACAGGATGTTCAGCATCATTGCCGAGACTCGAACCCAGTTCCCTAGATTCGAGATTGACCACCCTAGCCGTTAGGCCAACTCCTCTCCCCTGTTGATAATCGTATTAACAATAGTGTCCATGTCACTAACTGGTAGCGGTATGCCACGACGTGCTGCAGTGCGGCAAGACAAAGAGTATCGGAAGAATATCCCGTGTCATGAAAAACTAATCCGGGGGTGCCTAAAGTACAAATGTATCTCAGGGATGGAAACGGCTTGGAATCGCTGCTTAAACTTTACCAACACAAAATATCACAAGAGTATCCCACGGTGCAAAAGAATATTGATCAAGCGAAGCCTAAAGTCCAAAAATATGACAAGGCTGTAAACAGCGTAGAAATGCTGCTATAACCTTACCAATACTCAGGTGCCCGGATGCCTAATCCTCGATTCTCCGGCGTTCTGGGTGAAGGCTTGTGTTAATCCACTGAGATAACAAGCATTTGCAATGCAATAGGTCTCGCGTTAGGAATGTTTGAGCTACTGGTATTGTAAATGACAATTTTTTTATATATGTGTTGGTTTTGAAAATAGCAAAATTAATATCTTTGTCATTTACAATGCCAATAGTTTTAACTTTCACAAATGTGACACCTATAGCATTTGTAATGTAATGTGTTGTATTTACGTGACTTAGATGTATTGATATTACAAATAACAATGGCTTTTATTTTTTGAAATAATTAATACTTAAATATAAGCTATTGTAATTTATAATGGCAATAGCTTAAACTTTTGTAAATAACTTTTGTGAAGATTATGTTCAGTGTATTTTATTGAGACGAAAATCCAAGAACAGAAGGGAAATATTAACATCTTTTTGTGACATTTGTAGTAAAGCTTGAAACATTGAGAGAACATATTTGAACCAGTTGTTGTTGAATGGTTGCACAGATTGATGCTCTGGTGGCACTGAGTGATGTTATGGTGGCGACGAGTGTTGCTGTGGCATTCAGTGATGCTGTGGTAGCGCATAGTGATGTTGTGGTGCCCCCGAGTGATGCTGTGGTAGTGCTGAGTTATGCTGCGGTGATGCAATAGATAGAGTGCGATAGATAGATAGATGGAGGGCGATCGATAGATAGATGGAGGGCGATCGATAGAGGGAGGAAGGGCGGGCGATAGAAAGATAGAGGGAGGGCGATAGATATGTAGAGGGAGGGCGATAGATAGAGTGAGGGTGACAGAGTGAGGGCGACAGATAGATAGAATGAGTGCGACAGATAGAGGGCAATAGAGTGAGGGCGATAAGAGTGAGGTGGCCTTGTGGTGGATGTGGTGGTGGCCGTGGTGGTGGTGGTGGATGTGGTGGTGGACGTGGTGGTGGAGGACGTGGTGGTGGTGGTGGACGTGGTGGTGGTGGTGGACGTGGTGGTGGTGGATGTGGTGGTGGTGGGTGTGGTGGTGGGTGTGGTGTTGGTGGTGGACATGGTGGTGGTGCTGGTGGACGCAGTGGTGGTGGACACGGTGGATGTGGTGGTGGCGGACGTGGTGGTGGGGGAGGTAGACGTGGTGGTGGACGTGGTAGTGGCCTCGTGGTGGTGGCCGTGGACATTGTGGGGGTGCACGGGGTGGTGGATGTGGTGGACATGGTGGTGGTGGTGTGGACATGGTGGTGGTGGTGGACGTGGTGGACATGGTGGTGGTGGACGTGGTGGGTGGACGTGGTGGATGTAGTGGTGGATGTGGTGGTGGACTTGGTGGTGGTGGGCGTGGTGGTGGTAGTGGATGTGGTGGTGGTGGAGGTAGACGTGGTGGTGGACGTGGTAGTGGCCTTGTGGTGGTGGCCGTGGTGGACATGGTGGGGGTGGACGGGGTGGTGGATGTGGTGGATATGGTGGTGGTGGTGGGGGTGGTGGACATGGTGGTGGTGGACTTGGTGGCTGTGGACGTGGTGGTGGTGGTGGACATGGTGGTGGTGGACATGGTGGTGGTGGACGTGGTGGTGGTGGACGTGGTGGTGGTGGAGGACGTGGTGGTGGTGGATGTGGTGGATGTGGTGGTGGTGGATGTTGTGTTGGTGGTGGATGTGGTGTTGGTGGTGGACGAAGTGGTGGTGGACGCAGTGGTGGTGGTGGACGTGGTAGTGGTATACGTGGTAGTGTGGACATGGTGGTGGTAGTGGTGGACGTGGTGGTGTTGGTCATGGTGGTGGTGGACATGGTGGTGGTGGTGGACGCGATAGTGGTGGACGTAGTAGTGGTGGATGCGGTGGTGGATATTGTGATTGTGGTGGTGGTGGTGGTGGTGGTGTGTTGGACGTGTTGGTGGTGGATGTGGTGGTAGACGTCGTGGTGTTGGACGTGGTGTGTTGGAGGACGTGGTGGTGTTGGAGGATGTGGTGGTGGTGGACATGGTGGGGGACGAGGTGGTGGTGGATGTGGTGGTGGTGGTGGTGGTGGACGTGAGTGTGGTGGTGGTGGACGTGGTGGTGGTGGAGGACGTGGTGGTGGTGGACATGGTGGACATGGTGGTGGTGGACGTAGTGGTGGTGGACATAGTGGAGGTGGACATAGTGGAGGTGGACATAGAGGTGGTGGCCATGGTGGTGGTGGAGGTGGTGGTGGAGGTGGTGGTGGACGTCTGGTGGTGGATGTGGTGGCTGAGGACGTGGTGGTGGATGCGGTGGTGGTGGATGTGGTGTTGGTGGTGGATGTGGTGGTGGTGGACGCAGTGGTGGTGATGGGCGTGGTAGTGGTGGACGTGGTGGTGGACATGGTGGTGGTGGTGGAAGTGGTAGTGGTGGACGTGGTGGTGGACATTGTGATGGTGGTGGACGTGGTGATGGTGTTGGACGTGGTGGTGGTGGATGTGGTGGTGGTGGACGTGGTCGTGGACGTGGTGGTGATGGACATGGTGGTGATGGACGTGGTGGTGGTGATGGACGTGGTGGTGGTGATGGACGTGGTGGTGGGGACGTGGTGCTGGTGGACATGGTGGTGGACGTGGTGGTGGTGGAGGACTTGGTGATGGTGGATGTGGTGGTGGTGGTAGTGGTGGTGGAGGGGAGTGTGGTGGTGGTGGAGGTGAGTGTGGTGGTGGTGGAGGTGAGTGTGGTGGACGTGGTGGTGGTGAACATGGTGGACGTGGTGGTGGTGGACGTGGTGGTGGTGGACGTAGTGGTGGTGGATATGGTGGTGGTTGATATGGTGGTGGACGTGGTGGGTGTGGTGGTGGTGGACGTGGTGGTTGTGGACATGGTGGTGACGGTGTGCGCTTACTCACAGCTTCGATTTCCGTGCAGCTGGCACACAGCCGAGGTGATCTGTGCGCAAGGAAGGAAATGAGTGAACTGGGGTAATAATTAGGGTTCAGTGGTCACTTAGGTCAAGTCGCCAGTGCACCTGCTGCACCAAATGAAAGCTAGGCCCCAAAACTGGAAGAAAGCTGCAAGGAGCCTGCTTCCAGGCACACAGGTGTGCACTGTGCACCACGAAGATCACAGGTACAAACCGAGGCGAACGATACTTCTATGCATAGCTGAGAGGCAGCGACTCGGATTGCAAATGTTCCCCTACTTTGAGAAGCGAGTTCCCCGGAGACCAGCCCTAGGTGTGCCACAGAGTCCGTGCCAGAGTGACTGCGCACACACTGCCTGCTAGCGGGTCACGGGGCACTGTTCTGCCCTTTAAATGGAGTGTATTAGAAGTTAATAGTTCATTACATTTTAAGAGCCTCTTAATGTTCCGTTCGGTGACCGGCGCATTCCAGCGCCTTAATGAGTCGAGAGCCTGCCTCAGAGCACACGAGGGCCGGAGACACGGGCAGAAAGGGATAGAGTGGGAAGAAAGAGCGATCAGGGATGGGCAAAAGAAAGGAAGAAAAGAGAAACAGGGAGGAAAAGTGGTAAGTGACGTGAAAAAAGAAGAAATGGAGCAAAAGAGAAGATAAAGGGGGGTGCGTTAGGGACGAAGGACAGAAGAGGAAAAACAAACGAGCATGGAAAGATAAGCAGGCGGTGGAATAAAAAAAACTGCGCAATAAAGAGGGAGGGGTGCGAGGAGATACAGAAGTTGAGAAAACGGGACGGACGCACGTAGAAAACAGAAGAAAAGGTGGGGGTAGGGAGAGAAGGGGGTTAAGAGAGGGACAGAAAGCGTAAGAAGGGAGAGGATGGTAGCGGGGAAGAGAGAGAGACGCTACGGGAAGAAAGTCTGAGAGCAGAGATACAGAGGAAAGAGAACCGGGGAAAGCAGGGTAGTACGAGTAGCAGAGAGGGAGTAAAACGGAATAAGCTCTCGGCATTGTGTGGCGGGGGCAGGGGAGCAGATTCCTTGTGTTTAAGAGCTTGCAGGAGGAGCGGCTCCTTTAACAAGCTCTCAGCATTGCATGGCGGGGGAGCGGATTCCTTTGAAGTCTGATGCCGAGGCTCACAGGCTGCCAAGTGGTGTGCGATGTGCACGCGCCCAGCTCACATGCACTGTAGGCAATCCGCCTTTGGGTGTATTTTTCAGAACCCTTACTTTAATCTCGCAAAGCATCCCTTACGGGATGGCTTAGGCGAAACCTAAAAACTACTGCTGGGGGTAAACAGCGACGAACGGTATCGGTGGAAAAATGCTCACAACAGTGCCTGCGGTGACAGCCACCATGATGAAATGTAGTGCCATCTATGGAATGTTGCAAAAATAATGTGTCAAAATGTCTAATGGGGCCATAAAGTAACATGAAGTGAATGATGGTGGTCCAGCCGAGATTAGAATGTGGGAAACTAGCAAAAAAATAATGTCCTATAAAAAAAGAGCGCTAAGTGAAACGGCCTTGTGATCGTGCTAATTTACTCATAAATTAACGATGTGACGGAATGAGGACGTCTGATGCATGAAAAGAAACATATCAGGCCAAAGCCTGGAGAATATGGAATGTAATGGTAGAAATAATATGTGCACAAGTCCAGTGGGGGCCAGGATGCTAGAGGAGTCCGACAAGATCTTGATGTGCAAACCTGTAGAGACATCGGGATTCTAAAAGTGAAAGAATACTAAAAATAATAATAGTATTGGATATATATACACGCGCCAATAAATATTGTGCACAAGATGAACCTGAAATTGTCTTAACGCACCGCAGCACGTCGTGGCATACCGTTACGAATTAGTGACATGGCCACTATTGTTAATGCGATTATCAACAGGGCATTGCTCATTAGACATAGCTAAGAATTGTGAGGTTGTTTCTATGACCACACACCTCCTGATCTCAGTTTTTCTATTCACAGCGACCTTCTTTAATCACTACTTAACTTTGGTGACCATTGGAATCTTACTACAGAGGTAAGATCTTGTATATTTGGTTTGATTTTGTGACAGAAATTGACTTGTTTGGAACTTTCTGATAGGTTACATCAGTGGTTTTATATGGTTCCCACATCAGTGAGATGGTATAAGGTAGAAGAGTTTTCCCTTATCTACCTGATTCCTTGTGAAAGACTCATCCAAACACTGGTGCTGAGTAAACTAGACTATTGTAATGCCTTATTGATCGCGGCTAGCGAGTTCTCTCTGAACCGTCTCCAGGTGGTTCAAAACACTGCAGCACTCTTAGTCTTAAACGCCTCTAACAGATCCTCTCCCCTCCCTCTCCTGCACCAACTCCACTGGCTTCCAGTGTGGGAACGAGTGAAGTTTAAGATCTGTAGTCTGACTCATAAGGCAATATGGGGTAATGGACCCACCTGTTGTAATTTGGCAGCAATTAGGTTAAGCATTAGCAGAAGACACCCTGTATTTAGAGACTATCTTGTCTGTTTTGTGGAATCCATTTTGTATTTCTGTCAGCCATTTTGTTTGCCATGTGCTCGCCATGTGCTCTGTCCTACTTTCCTGTTAACTGCTCTTGAAATTTGCCTAGAGACGAGATATATTTAGCATCTTCCACCTTCGCAGATGCTCAGTTGAGCTTGCAGCTGCTGTAGTCCGTAACTGTCAGGATGTGTCCACCAAAATTAGCAAACTGTTAGCTCCTCCCACTTGTTGCCTGTACACTTTCTGTATGACCTTATATGTACCTACAACCAGCATTTTGTACTTGTACCGCCTTCATTTGAGCCCCTGTGTGGGTATAAAAGGACCAAGCTCCTTCCATTCAGTGTGCTACTTCATACATTACCGAAGGGTGCTGTGTGAATGTACTTCCACCTCATGAAGTTTAATAAACTTTGTACTTTCCATTCCAGTTTCTGTGCCAACTTATATTCTATGGTCTGAGGACTCTGTGCAGAGAAGGGAGAACCCCTAGCACTGGTAGGCCTTGCTGAGGCCCACTACCACAAATTGGTGCATCCAACGCGGGGCTCATCGGCGACTCGGATGCCAGAAGGACTGGTCGTGACGAAGGATTGGAATCTCGCTTTGGACACGATCGCTGCCTGAGGAGACCCGAGTCTTGGCATCCACGGCGTTTTTCCTTTCTTTCTGACCTGACCATCCAGGTGGCGCCGGTCCTCGACTGAGATCTCTTCTGTTGATTTGCCGTGCACTGACGATTTGAGAACTTGGCAGTTTGAACCTGGACACCATTTGATTGGTAAGAGCCGTTCTGCGGCACTTGCTGTTTTTTTTTATGCCTTTGATTGGTAAGGTAGTTTAGTTACACTTACTGCGGCTTTTGTTTGTGGGATTGGCCAATGTTAGTATTTGTTTGATAATTATATATGCATTGCAATTCATGAGGGCAGGTAAGGAGGAGATTTTTCTCTATTTTAATTTGTTTGAACTGCGCAACGTACAAAGAGTACCTTAAGCACTACTTTGATTATAATACTGCATATTCTGCCCTATTTTGGCATGCCTGTTTCCAGCACACTTCGTAGGATGTGTTGCTTTTGAAGTGGTACCAGTTTGAAACTCGACAAAGCACAACCGGCCCCCCCGGAGGGGACGCCTAATAGGGACATGTATATTATGTATGGTATTTCTTCCATAATGTACAGCACGTTATGGAATAAATACACTCGTAAAGATCCTGAGTTGGGTTGGCCTATGCATGGGTCATTTGATTTACAAAAGATTCAGTATGTGGAGCAACGAATGTTTAAGCGAAAGGCTAGGCAAGATATGTTTGACTGTGTGCGAATGTGGGAGAAAGAAGTGCGTGAGCGAATGAAGCGTGAGCAAACCATGAGTGAAAAAGAGCAATGTAAGACCATTCATGCGAAAGCCTTGGAAATGAAAAATAGGGAAATTAAAGAAATTAAAGAGAGGAAAGATAGGGAGCATCATTTACAGGCAAATGGCCAATACGCTGTTCGTAGACCTCTTTATCCTATTCTTAATAAACCCCAAGATGATTCTCTCTTCTTAGATCGTTATCCACCTCCGTATACCGGGTATCACTTGAGTGATTCCTTGAGCTCTTTGTTTTGCACCTGTCTCTTTTCAACACGGATGGTTTATTATGGACACTCTTTTGCCTTCTTTTTCTTTGGAAAGGAATGACAACCGATGATGAGAAAGGGGCTGTAAATCGGTAACATCTGCCAGATGCCCCGAGGGTTGTTCGCCCGTGAGGAGTCATTCTTTTTCGCCACACATTTTTTGCATTGCTTTAATTTCAAGTGTGGGTGGATGTACTGTCTCAGTGGAGCAGACATCAGTGGATGTGTTGAGTTGAATTCCGCCCGGAATCTCCTTTTTCAGATACAAACAATGGTTTGATTTGGATGGTATAGGCATAGATACAGCATACCCAGCTACACATAGAGGGGGTGCAAGACTGGATTTAGATAGTATATCTTTCCAGGACACAGCAGTTTGACGCCTATTAGATGAATTCTAACTAATGTCCAGGGTACAGGGATTCTTGATTTTGATGTCCGTATTATGAGCAACAAGAATTAGAAGCTAAAAGTAATGAGGATAAAAAGTCTAAAGAGTTGAAAACAAAGGTTATGTTGGCTCAAGCTTATGGCCCGTCTTCTAGAGGTAATGATAGAGGTGGACGTGGAGCTTATGGTTCGTACTTTCCTTCCTATACTCGTTCGAATTTGTCTGTTGATCAGTGTGCGTACTGCAAGAAATTTGGACATTGGCTTTCTGATTGTCCAGTACTGCGTGCTCAGCAGTGTCCACGTGGTCAGGGACAAATGAGAAATAACTCCGGATATTCAGGGCCTAGAGGAAGCACGAATGATCGCGCTAGGTTTGATGCTAATACACGTGGACAGGATGGGTTTAACACTTTTGATAGAAGGAACCAATATCAAATGTACGACTATGTGCCGTCTGATTTTCAAGATTCTGCTTATGCATAGGATTGCCTAGGATGGGATAAGGAATCAGTTGAAGTTCCAGTAGATCAGAGAGGTCCAATGTTACAGCACATGTTTTGGGTTCTACTGATCAGTTTCTGGTTGATACAAGAGCTACTCGTAGCGCCTTGTCTAAACACTTGGTTCCTAGGGCTCCCCTGTCTGGCTTAACTATTACATCAATAGGTTTCGATGGAACACCTTCCCTAAGCCCACTGTCACAACCACGTGCATTCCATGTTGATAAGTTTATTGCTCCATGTCCGTTTTTGCTCTCTCCAAACACACCAGATAATATTGTGGGTCTTGATATGCTCAAATATTTCAGGGCTACGATACGATGTTCTCCAGAAGGAGTACGGGTTATTATGAATAACAACTACCCTGTAATTGAGAGATCCTGTATTATTAAAGAGGACATAGCATTAGCTTCACTCCCTAGTACTTTGTGGGCTACTTCAGACACTGATGTAGGACAAATGGTTATTCATCCAGTGCATATTAGTGCCAAGGAGGGTGCTTCATTGCCAACAGAATTGTACAGGTTTGACGAGGCAGTTAAGGATGCAATAAATAATACTATCCCCCAGAAAATCTACAAACCCCGCCCAGCTAAAAAGCAAGAAATCTGGTTTTCTGAAGATCTAAGATCCTTGAAACAAAAGACCAGAAAACTGGAAAAATTATGGAGACGGTCTAGAAAGCAGGAGGATAAAACACTCTACAAATCCTCTTCTAAATTGTACCATAAAGCCATCAGGACTGCGCGGAAAACCCATATTGCTGCACAACTCATAGAGGCAGGGAAAGATTCTAGAGTTTTGTATAACATCTTACAAACCTTTACCAGACCAGCAGCCTGTGAGACTGTTGAGGTAGCCACTCAAGAGCTGTGCAATGAGATTTCTACCTTCTTCATGGAGAAGATAGAGGCTATCTATGAGAAGATAATGGCCTCAAAGACGGCTGTGGGAACAAGTAATAACAACATATCCCAGTCGAGTGTACTATCAGGACCACCCACTCAATGCCTCTCTAGCTTTCCTCCTATCTCTTTGGAGGAGGTAATCTCACTGGTTGCACAGATCAAGAGTGGAAGTCCCTATGATAGCATTCCTGCCCGCATCCTGCCTAAGCTGGTAGAAGTTCTTGGACCAGAAATCCAGAACTTGATTAATCTTTCCCTCTGTACAGGGCAGGTTCCTATGGACTGGAAGAGGGCGCTAGTAAGGCCATTGAGGAAGAATACTACCATCCCCTGGACGGAGTTGGCGAATTTAAGGCCCATCTCTCTTCTCCCCTTTTTGGGGAAGATTATAGAGAAATATGTAAATCGCCACCTATCCAGCTACATTGAGCTAGTAGGCGGTCTGGATCCTTCTCAGTCGGGATTTAGACCAAGACACAGCACCGAGACCACCTTGCTGTCAGTCGCAGACGATCTACGCATGTTCCAGGATAAAGGTCATTCTGTTATCCTGGTTCTGCTGGATCTGTCTGCGGCGTTTGACACCGTGTCATATGACATCATGACAGCCAGGCTAGTTAACATCGGCCTGGAAGGCAAGGCGTTGTCATGGCTGAGGAGTTTCCTGACAGGTCGTACCCAAAGGGTCACCCTGGGCGATTATCGGTCAGAGGAGTTGGAGATCTCTAAGGGGGTGCCACAGGGCTCTTGTTTGAGCCCTACTCTTTTTAATATCTATGTGGCCCCCCTAGCTAACATCATGAGATCGTATGGATTTATTCCAGTGTCATATGCAGATGACACCCAACTCCTCTTTCCTTTTAAAACCCTTACGGTGGAGGTCAGGAACTCCTTTGCCCAGGGGATGAAGGCGGTGGCAAACTGGATGGCATCTAACCTCCTGCAGTGTAATGTTGCAAAAACGGAGGTGATGCTGTTCGGTGAGGCCAAACTTCTGTGGACCCCAGACTGGTGGCCTCAAGATCTTGGCCCGGCTCCAGAACCCAAGCAGGTAGTGAAAAACCTTGGCGTCCGACTTGATCAGGAGCTTTCATTAAAACATCATAGCAATCAAGTGGTGGGCTCCTGCTTCCATATCATCGGGATGCTTCGAAAGGTTTTCCCTTTACTACCTGACTCTACTAGGAGAACCTTGGTGCAGGCCCTAGTATTGAGTCGCTTGGACTACTGCAATGGGCTGTTGTTGTCAACAAATGAAGCGGTAATCTCTAGACTCCAGGTAGTCCAGAATACTGCTGCCCGTCTGGTCCTGAACAAGCCCTCTCGCACCCCCTCTAAACCCCTTTTGGAGAAGTTGCATTGGTTACCCATCAAACAGAGGGTGAAGTTTAAGATCTGCTGTACAATGCATAGGTGTCTACAGGGAAATGGTCCAGCATATCTGATTAATAAATTCTCCTGGTATACACCGACACGCTCTTTGAGATCCAGTGAGCAGGCATTGTTACAGATTCCAAAATTTAGCAAAGTGAGACAAGGGGGAAGATCTCTTACGGTTGCTGGTCCAACTTTGTGGAACAGCCTCCCACTGTATCTGAGACAGTGCAAGGACCACCTTCCTTTTAGGAAGCAATTAAAGACATTCCTTTTTCAAAATTGACTTATGTTTATGGTTAGGGTCCGCTAGTTGCTTTTTTGGCTGCCAAAGGCGCGGAGATACTCCTTCGGGAAGTGATCCTAGCGCGGTACAAACACGCAAATAAAATAAATAAAGACTGCCACAGTATAAAATTTCTCGAGAAGAAGCACTCACACGCATTGTACATGATTTGATTAAAGTGGGGGTTGTGGAAGAAGTTTCTTACAATGTTTGCAATAGTCCTATTCTTCCCATTTTGAAAAAAGATACTGACACTAGGATTTATAGATTTATCATTGATTTGAGAGAAGTCAACCAGATTGTAGTACCGCAGTACCCTGTGGTTTCTGACATAACGACATTACTTACCCTGGTCCCTCTAACAGCAACTACATTTTCTGTAATCGATTTGAAGAAGGCTTTCTTCTCGATTCCTATTCATCCTGATAGCCGATATTTGTTCGGTTTCACTCTGAATAATCGATCATACAGATTTTGTAGAGTTCCTCAAGGGTACACAGAGTCCGAGTATTTATACTCAAACCTAAAAAACGACAACTCGATTCCTTTACTTTGTCTGAAGGAGTGGCTCTCATACAATATGTCGATGACATCTTGTTGGCAGCTGATATGGCTGAGCAGTGTGAAAAATGTACTTTGTCTTTGCTTTCTTTTCTTGCTACACACCATCATAAAGTATCACGAAAGAAATTGCAATATTTTAGACCGAAGGTAACCTACTTAGGTCACCTTCTGTCTAAGGAGGGCCGTGCATTGACACCAGATCGCATTCAAGCAATTTTAGACACTCCAGTACCTTCCACACAGAAAGATGTCCGTGCGTTCATTGGTTTGACTTCGTTTTGTAGGCAATTGATATTGGCCTTTTCACACATTGTTAAACCCCTGCTAGCGCTTTTGAATAAAAACACTCCGATCCCCCTTCCATGGACCGAATTCCAAAACGCGCTTTGTCAGTTAAGACAAGCTCTTTGCTCTGCAGCAGTGTAGGCACACCAGATTACACAAAGGCTTTTACACTCTATGTACACGAGAAAGATGGGTGTGCATTGTCAGTTTTAGTACAGACACACGGTGACAAGCAGCATCACTGTGCATATTTTTCTGCAGTTCTCGATCCTGTTGCTCCTGCGTTGCCTAGGTCCTTCCGTTCAGTTGCAGCGACAGCTGTGTCCATACGTCAGAGTGAAGGGATAGTTCTGTCACACAAACTGTTGGTGCTAGTACCTCATGCAGAAGATGCCCTTTTGAATCAGACTAAGACACAACACTTAACTAGTGCTCGCCTGACAGGATATGAATTGACACTGTTAGCACCTCATATTACCTTGAAGAGGTGTGTGACACTGAACACAGCCACTTTGTTGCCATATCCTGCGACTCAGTCTCACTCAAAGGAGCCTCACAATTGTATATTCCTTACTGAGGAACAGACAAAGGGTTGCATCGATTTGCAAGATACGCCCCTTTTAGATGTAGATGGGGAATTGTGGGTTGATGGGTCCTGTTTGAAGTAACCAGATGGCACGACTTCAGCTGCTTATGGAATTACCACGCTTGAGACAATATTGGAAACAGCTCGCATACCTCAGAAGTCGGTTCAAGCAGCTAAACTAATAGCTTTGACACGAGCGTGTGAACTTAGCACTGACTTGTGTGTGAACATTTACATGGATAGCCGCTATGCTTTCGGAGTGGTCCATGATTTTGGCCTACTCTGGAAGGAAAGAGGCTTTCTTACATCCCACGGGATGCAGATAATGCACAGAGAATTTGTGCATAATCTCTTGACTGCACTTACATACCCAAAGAGAGTTGCCATTATGAAGTGTAGCGCGCACAAGAAAATCATTGACAAAATAGGACAAGGCAATGCCTTTGCAGATCGTGTAGCTCGTGAGACTGCGATGCAGCGAAGCACTACATCCATGTACGTAGTGAAATCACAAGCTGAGTGTTGGCATGATGCTAGAGAGGAAGTATTGGATATACAGAGATCTGCCTCTGTGAAAGAACATGAGCAATGGTCTAAAGAAGGAATGTTAGACGATGAGGGCTGTTGGCGTAACAAAGAAATGAATAAGTGGAAATTGCCTGCAGCCTATTTACAACCTATGGTTCAAATGGCACATGGGCTGGCACATGTTGGAGCTCTAGCAATAACTAAATTGCTTACGCAAGTTTGAGAGCATCCTGAAATTGCCAGCACAGCTAAAAGAGTAGTACAGTCCTGTTTGATCAGTTGGCAGTATAATCCTGGAAAAGGGACACGGACTCCTACAGGAGGGTTTGCTACACCAACTGCACCTTTTGAGGTTTCGCAGATGGATTACATCCAACTCGAACACTGCAATATTCTGAAATATGTCCTAGTCGTGGTATGTGCCTTCAGCAAATGGATAGAGGCATACCCTACAAAGGATAATACTGCTCTCACCCCAGCAAAGGTGCTTCTAAAGGAGTCTTTCCCTAGATATGGTGTTTGTAAGCTTTTGTGGAGTGACAACGGACCTCATTTTATTGGGCAAGTTGTTGAGCATGTCCTGAAAGGATTAGGGATCAAACAGAAATTCCATACATTCTTCCACCCGCAATCAGCAGGATTAGTGGAGAGGTACAACGCAAATTGAAATTTGGCGAAAATATTGGCTTCCACATCTTTGAAGTGGCCGGATGCACTACCCTTGGCATTGTTGTCCAGAAGATCAATGCCACATTCACGATCTGGCCTAACCCCTTATGAAGCGGTTTTTGGGAGACCAATGAACATTTGGGGAGTTCCTAAGCCACGCCCCATACATGATGTTCCATGTGTTCTGATGAATGATTATTTGGCACAGTTAGCTGACAGTTTGACCTCTATTCATCAACAGGTTTGAGAAGCTCTTCCTGACAGATCTACAGGTGAGGCCCATTAACTCCGTCCTGGTCAAGGTCTTCGACAGATCGAACAGTTTGGAACCGAGGTGGCGAGGACCAGAGCAGGTGCTCCTTACGACAAGGACAGCAGTTCCAGTGACGAACAAGAAGAACTGGGTCCATAGCACACACTGAAAATATGTGTCGCCTGCCCTGGTGGAATCTGCTGTGCTGACCGACCATCGAGAGATTCTGGAGACGGAGAAAGGTCAAGCTATCTCACCTGACGAATCTGCGGAAGACTTCCCGGACCACACGATCACTGGAGAATCCCGATATCAGCTGAGACCAAGGAAAGAATCTGCTTTGCCGAAAAAGACTGGTTGAGCTACCGCCCTGGGTTAGTAATACAGAACGCCAATGTGGCAAGGGGGGGATCAGTCCTGCGTAGTGTAGTGACACCCGTCTTGGCCCTTGGTGTAGAAATCAACGGCTGCCCAGGGATAAGCGCTCCAACGATTGTTTCAATGAGTTTGTAGAAAGATTAATTATCGCTGTTGCTAAAATGCATAACAAAAGAATCATTTGTGCTGTAGGGTTTGTTGTTGCTCTGGTGGTTATGGCAATAATCACCTGGTTTGTTGAGAAAATGGCTCCTGCTCGACAGCTTTTTGTTGCCACTACTACAGTACCAATGGAACACCACTACTTCACGCTTCCCTACCATGAGCAGAAGCATCAACAATTATTATTATTATTATAGAATTTTGTACCGCGCACGGTTACCCTTGAGCATCCCAGCGCTTATAGAAACCCAGAGCAGGCTATTAATAGAGAGCAGAGGAGCTACAGTTATTCTGGAAAAAGATGCGTTTTCAGATGTTTCCGGAATCTGAGGAGGTTTGGTTCGGAGCGCAACGAGAATGGGAGGGAGTTCCAGGCGCGCGCTGTATGGATAGAGAAACTCCTGCCCCCTGAACGGGCTCTCCTGATTCTCCTTATCTGAAGGAAATGTTTTTTTTTTTTTTTTTTTTTTTTTTTTGTTTTTTTTTTAAACCTTTATTAACAAATGCACAATACACAGCGTCTGCCTACAACCCCGCAGGGCCGGCCGCTATGACAAAAACTGGCTGAGCAAAAAGTGCAATACGAGGCAGTACGTTGCTGAAGCAATCTTTCACATCAACATTATCGGCAAGAGCGTAATACCATACAAATAGGATAAGAAAGGTTTAATTTTATGTTTTTGTCGAAATAAACACAAACAAACAAACACATGGTATCATAGTGGCAAGGGTTGCTGGAGGTGGGAGGGGGGGAATGGATGTAGGAGAAAAAACGAGGGTGAGGGGGGGGTGGCGCGCATAAGAGAGCAAAGCATGTGGTAAGTAGAGGAGAGGAACGTAAATCACGGAGAGGAGGGGAGAGGGACTTCGTAGTCAAGTGGAGGAGAACAGATGTCTCCACGGTAAGTATTCCAGGGAGCCCAAACTCTGGACCACTTCCCTGGGCGCCCCCGGGCTTCATATACCGTCTTCTCTCGAAACATGGACCAGTCCATGTTCTCTTTCCAGGCACTGAGCACTGGCGATCTCGGGGAGCCCCAGAGCTGTGCGATATCCCTCTTCGCAATCATATTGCCTAGGGTGACCCAAAGTGTCTGGGCAGCAGTGCAGTCAGTCGGTTCCCACACATTCAACAGACAACGACGCGCCTCAGGAAGCAATGGGACCCCCGTGACACGACTCATAACATCATGCACCCTCGACCAATACGCTACAATCACTGGACATTCCCACAAAACATGAAGAAAAGTACCATCCATCCCACACCCACGCTTACAGCGTCCGTCAGCAACCAGACCCATTCGCACCAGACGCGTTCCAGTAAGATACACGCGATGAAGGATTTTCAATTGAACAAAGCGAAGTCGTGCCGGAATAGCCACCTCCTTAGGGGAGGACACAGCGGACTGCCAGTCCTCGTCGTCCAATTCAAGTCCGTCAGCAGTCCAGGCAGCCCGGTGCTTCTCGAGCTGGTCAGCTCTGTTATGAATGAGCTTCTTATAAATTAAGGAGATGGTACTGTCTGGGACATGGCCATCTAGAACTCGATCCTCCAGAGGGGAGGACTGCGGAACGTCCGTACCGGAGGGGAAGACCGAAGACAAGGCATGTCTCACCTGCATATACCGGAAGTGCTCCCTATCATCGAGCCGGTATTCCAGCTTTAGTGATTCAAAGGACTTAACCGCGCCACGTGTCCAAAGGTCTCCCACAGTACTAATCCCGATCATGTCCCATTTCTCAAACCCTTTCGTCTTCCACAGGTTGCCCAGTCGCTCCGAGTCATACAGTGGCGTCATACGTGTCAGTCTACCACCCCAGCCCGTGGCCACCGTAGCATCTCGCCATGCCCGCACTGCACATTTCGTGGGGCCCGTAAGGAGTCGAAAGGGTGCCTTAGAGTATAGCGCCCTATTAAAGTTGCCGCCGGGCAACAACAGTTTATCTAAAGCAAAGGCAGGGGCTGGCTCCGGAGAATATGTCGCATGGTTGATGGCGCTCAGGTGTGAGGCCCAGTAGTACCGTCTAATATCCGGCAGCGCAATACCTCCGTCGTACCAGGAGAGCGTGAGCTTAGATAAGGCAATGCGGGCACGGCCATCCCAGATAAGTTGCCGCTGTAAACTCTCGACTTCATGGAAATAGCGGGCAGGAACGGGGTCAAAGAAATTTTGCAGGGCATAGAGGAAGCGGGGAAGCGACATCATCTTAAAGAGCGCCGCCCGGCCCAATGGAGATAAGGGCAGATCGCGCCATCGCCGAACATCCTGCTTCAGTCTGCGGAGCGGAGCATACAAGTTCCGCTCATAGCGGACCGAGGAGATCATGGATACATGGACCCCCAGATACTTAAAACCGTCAGTCGCTACCAGAATGGGAAACCTACGGGGGAGAGGCGGTAGAGTACCAGCTATGGCGTAGACACAGGACTTGGTCCAGTTAATGACCAGTCCCGAGTTCTTACCGAAGGACGTGAGGACGTCGAAGAGGACATTGAGTGACTTCTGAGGGGAAGTAAGATAAAGGAGGATGTCATCCGCATACAAGGAGACACGATCCTCGAGGTCAGGGGACCATCGGATCCCTTTGATCGAGGGTTCCCACCGGAGCCACGCGGCAAGAGGTTCGAGTGCCAAAGCGAACAAAAGCGGAGAAAGGGGACATCCTTGTCGCGTGCCGCGGCCCAAAGGAAAGGGGTCTGAGCACCTCCCATTCACAGCAACCTGAGCTAGCGGCTGTTCATAAAGAAGCTTGACCCATGCGATGAAGTTGGGGCCAAAGCCAAATTTGGCGAGGGCTGCCCATAGGTAGGGCCATTCAATGGTGTCAAATGCCATCGTGGCGTCAAGGGAGGCGATCACTGCTGGCTCGGCGAGAATAGAAGCTCTCGCGAGGACACTGTGGAGCCTACGCAAATTAAGAGCAGTGTTCCTGTGAGGGATGAAACCGGATTGATCCGGATGGATCAAATCACAAATGACCGCAAGCATCCGATTGGCCAGCACCTTAGCAAGGATTTTGGGTTCCGCATTAAGGAGGGAGATGGGGCGGTACGAGGCACAACGGTCACGAGGTTTGCCATCCTTATAAATGACCACTATGGTAGCAAGGCGCTGCTCAAGGGGGAGGCATCCAGCCTCAACCGCCTCGAGAAACATGTGACGCAGGTGGGCGGCCATCTTGTCGGGACAAAGTTTGTAGAGTTCAATGGGGAGTCCGTTAGGGCCCATTGCCTTACCCGAGCGAAGGGAACGGATTGCGAGGGCAATCTCGTCGACAGTAAAGGGGGCTTCCAGAGCGAGGCAGTCCGCCTCAGACACAGTAGGCAGAGCAATGTCACGCAGGAGGAACCTGGAGTCGGCCTCATCTCGATCACTAACAGGCGTATAAACCATACGAAAGTGGTCAACAAAGCACTCAACAACCTCACCCGGATCCGAGACAGTCACACCAGAATCACGAACAATGGAGGGAACAACACGACTCGCACGCTCAGTCTTGTCCAGCCACGCAAGAAGCTTGCTAGCCTTGTCACCCACATCATACAGTCGACCAAGTTGATTTGACCGCATCAATTTAGCAGCATCCGTGACACAGGCCTTATAATCTGCTTGTTTCAATTCCAATTCATGCAACAGTGCAGGCGTGTCATTCCCACCCAACTCACTTTCAAGCGCAGTGATTTCAGTTTCAAGAGCCACAACAGCCTCCCTCTTGACCCTACGCTCAGTGGCAATGAGTGACAGGGCGGAACCCCGAATAACCGTCTTGAAGGCCTCCCAGAGAACAGTGGGGGAAGTGACAGAGCCCAGATTCTCAGAAAAATAGTAATCTATTGCCTTAATCAGGTCTGAACGGAGCCGGGGGTTTTTAAGATGCCAGGGAGGGAGCGGGGGAACTCTGTTACCATGCAAAACACCCACAGAAATCGTGATCAGCAGGGGGGAGTGGTCCGAGATACCCCGGGGGAGATGTCGAATCTCACGAACAGTGGACAAAGTGGAGGCTAACATAAGAAAGTAATCAATACGGGAGAGGCTGCCGTGCGCGCCAGAGTGAAAAGTGTATTGTTGGAGCGCGGGATGTAGTGAGCGCCAGACATCTACTAAGCCAAAGGTGTCCGCCATTTCACTGAGCCACATCTGGGACTGTGGCAATACTCTAGGGGGTAGTCGGTCGCAGTCGCCGGACATGACAGAATTGAAGTCCCCGCCCAAGACCAACAAGCCGTCTGGCAGCCCAAGAAGAGTCCTGCCTAAATCAGCATAAGTGGTAGCCTGCAGTCCCGGGGGGATATAGACAACAACAAACACGACCTGTTTACCCTCCCACCTCCCCGAAACAGCAGCATACCGCCCACGCCCATCAAGGATAACATCATCAATAGCAAGAGCAAGGGAAGACTTTACCATAATACCCACACCCCGGGAACCCGAGGTGAAACCCGCATGTGCAACCAGTCGATAACCCCGGCGGTCTAGGGCCTTGCAAGCATTACCAATCAAGTGGGTCTCCTGAAGGAACACAACATCAGGGGCGTGGCGCCTCAAAAATTGCAGTACAATGCCCCGCTTAATCCTGTCACCCAAACCATTTACGTTCCAAGAAAGAATCCGCATTTCACCCCCCCCCATTACGGCAAAAACATTCCACACCCACCCCCCAGCAGAACCCACTATAAACAATCATTGCAAGATATGAAATACCATGAAACAAAGAACAGAACAAATTGAACGAGACACAAACCAGTCCCCAAACACCGACCCCAGAACCCAAACCCGTTACAACACCCCCCTCCCTGCACCCCTGCTGACTAAAAAGCCACCCCCAACTGCAGTGTGCCTGTCGCCCCATACTTCTACACAAAGAACCCCCCGAGGAGGAAGGGAGAAATCACCCGTTACCACACCGCCACGGGCAGAGTCATTAGGGAATAAGTCAATATGTACAGTACGTTGCATAGTCTCAATCGGAACCTCCAGGGCGTCCGTTACTCCTGGGTCGCTGCACCACCTTCCGCACCACCAGGGCCTCCGCTCCCAAAGTCATCTGCCGGCAACGAGTCCAACCAGTCGGCCGCACGTTCAGGTTGATCAAAGAAATAGGCTCGTTCCCGATATTCAATCCGGAGCCGGGCCGGAAACAGCATGGCATATTTCAGTCCCCGGTCCCTTAGGCGACGCTTCACTCCGAGGAAACCTGATCTTTGCCGCTGCACTTGAGGAGTGAAGTCGGGATATATGGAGACAGAGTTATTGTCATACTTCAGGGGACCATGTTTACGGGCGGCCTGGAGGATAGCATCCCTGTCCCGGTAATGAAAAAGCTTGGCGATGATAGGCCTCGGCGGGTTCCCCGGCTTCACTTGACCTCCGGGGAAACGATAGGCGCGCTCCACGGCAAAGAACTTACTAAGTCCTGCCGGAGCCAGTTGGGCGACTATTAGTTCCTCGACCAGAAGATCGGTCGCTACCGAACCATCGCCTTCCGGAACTCCGACAAGGCGTATGTTGTTCCGCCTGGCCCTGTTATCATAGTCCTCCATCCGCTTGAGCAGTAAGTCGTGCGATGCGCGCAGATTGCCAATTTCGGATTGCGCCTCAGCCATGTCGTTCACCAGGCTCGACGTTTTAAGATCCAGTGCCTTCACCCGCTCATTTGTTTTGGCCAAGTCGGCTCGAATTAGAGTTACATCCACCGCCACCGTGTCTATTTTGGTCACTACGGCCTCAAATTGTTGGCCCATGTCGGCCTTGAGTCCAGTGATGGCAGCCATTAGGTCTTGGAGCGACACTTCCGACGTAGACGATGTGTCCGTTTGAAGTCCTTCAGCACCCATGCATACGGCCCCGGGGGAGCCTCTCGGCTGGGTATAGCGTTCGATCATGTTCGTCTGGATCGATCCCCCCCGGGTCGCAGCCTTCCGGCGCCTTTCGGCCTCCACTTTCGTCGCCATCTCGCATTCAGAGTTGACCGGTTAGCCAGAGGAGGTGATGAGCAGGTAGAAAAGTCTCGAAACTCCGATGCGCCAGTGAGACAGAGGTGTAGCGGCCTCCTTGCCAGTCCAACGGAGGATCATGCAGATCAAGAGGGCAGCAGGCGAGGCAGAGTAGGAGGAGACAGGAACAAAGGGAAAGAAACCGAAAGTGAAAGCAATACACCTCCGGCGGGCCAGATGCCAGGCAGCCGTTGTTGTTCAATTACAGGTCGGCCACAGTGGGCAGCCAAGTCCCCGGTCGCGCCCGCGGGCAGGCCAGAAAGTTCCAAGTTGCAGAAAAATGGTCCCCAAGGTCCGATTTCGACCGGAAAAGGATCAGTAGCATCAGCGATGATAGCGCTGCAAAAGCCCGTCAAAACGACCAGGATAGGTAAAGGATAGATAAAGGAGGACGGCGCGGGTCTCGGGAGCTCTCTGCTCACGCGACCATCTTGGATGCCCGCGTAGCTCCTCCTCCTGAAGGAAATGTTTGTTGTCAGAGCGCAAGGCTCTAGTGGGCTTGTAGGGGCGAATCATGTCCTTCAGAATAGCTGGTCCTTGCCCCTGTATGCTCTTGTGGGCGATGCACAGGGCCTTAAAGGTAACTCTCTCTTTGACAGGGAGCCAATGGAGTGCTTTTAAAGCAGGCCTGGCTGACTGCCTGGCCGGAACGTTCCGCAGCAGCCTTGCTGCAGCGTTCTGCACTTGTTGCAGGATCTTGAACGTAGACTCTGGCGCTCCGAGAAAGAGCGCGTTACTATAGTCCAGGCGTGAGATGATTAAGCCTTGGACTAGCAAGTTCCGGGAGAGTTCTGGTAGCAGGGGGAGAACCTTACGGGCCGACCGGAGCATTCCATAGCACACGCCCGCAGTCTTCTTGGCGTGTGTCCTAAAGGACAAATCCGGCTCCAGCCAGACCCCCAGGCTCTTAATCTCCTTTTTTGGGTCGGGCGGGGTGCCCATGCAGTTGGGCCAGCTGGTTGGCGAGAGGGCAAAGCTTGACTGGCCCAAGATCATCAGCTAATAATAATAATGTCAAGCTTGGTATGCACTTTTGGTTGCTTCTGGAAAGCCTTCTGTATGTGGGATTAACTTTTGTCTGAATAAAGTATGCTATCAAGATAAAGAAGGTTATCCGCAAGCTAAAGGAACTAAATGGGAATGGGAAGAGTATAAATCTGAAAATATTTCGACCCCATATGTCTTCACGAATATGAGAACCAACGCCCGCCACCACCACCCTCAGCAACTGGACCCCGATCAGCACCGAAGACACCACCCGCACGATGAACTCCATCCACTCCGGATCACCAACCGACCCATGCCCACACCACATCGCGCCCCATCTCCGAGACATCATCAACTCCTCCTTCCGCACCGCCACCTTCCCGGAGAGCTGGAAGCACGCCGAGCTGACCGCCCTCCTGAAGAAACCAACGGCGGACCCCACCAACCTCAAGAACTACCGTCCCATCTCGCTCCTTCCTTTTCCGGCCAAAGTCATCGAGAAGACCGTCAACAGTCAGCTTGCCGCCTTCCTCGAGACGAACGGATCCCTCGACCCCTCGCAGTCCGGGTTCCGGACTAACCACAGCACCGAGACCGCCCTAATCGCAGCCACCGACGACATCAGAACCCTGATCGACAACGGGGAAACAGCGCCCCTCATCCTCCTGGACCTCTCTGCGGCGTTCGACACTGACGAGAGAAAGCACTGGAGTGGATCGTCTCGTTCCTCGCCGGAAGAACCCAGAGAGTCCGCCTCCCTCCGTTCAGATCCGAGGCCACCAAAGTCTTCTGCGGCGTACCACAAGGATCTTCACTAAGTCCAACCCTCTTCAACGTCTACATGAGCCCCCTCGCAGCCATCGCACGCCAACACAACCTCAACATCATCTCCTATGCCGACGACACCCAGCTGATCCTCTCCTGCACCAACGACCCCACCACCGCCAGAGCCGACCTACACAAAGGGATGAAAGACGTCGCGGACTGGATGAGGAACAGTCGCCTTAAACTGAACTCTGACAAGACGGAAGTCCTCGTCCTAGGATCATCACCCTCCGCCTGGGACGACTCCTGGTGGCCCCCGGCCCTGGGCACCGCTCCCAAACCAACGGACCACGCACGCAACCTGGGCTTCATCCTGGACTCCTCCCTGTCAATGACCAGACAAGTCAACGCCGTCTCATCTTCGTGCTTCAACACCCTGCGCATGCTCCGCAAAATCTTCAGATGGATCCCCACTGAAACCAGGAAGACCGTCACCCAGGCACTCGACACCAGCCAACTGGACTACGGGAACACCCTCTACGCCGGAACCACAGCAAAACTTCAAAAAAGACTCCAACGCATCCAGAACGCCTCCGCACGACTCATCCTGGAAATCCCTCGACACAGCCACATCACCGGACACCTGAGAGACCTGCACTGGCTCCCCGTCAGCAGGAGAATCACGTTCAGACTCCTCACCCACGCACACAAGGCTCTCCACGACCTGGGCCCCAAGTACCTCAACGACCGCATGACCTTCTACACGCCCACCCGCCAGCTACGATCAACCAGCCACGCCCTCGCCACCATACCACGCATCCGCAGAGCCACCGCCGGAGGAAGATCCTTCTCCTACCTGGCAGGCAAGACCTGGAACTCCCTCCCCACCCACCTTCGGCGAACCCAAGACCATCTCTCCTTCAGGAAGCAGCTCAAGACCTGGCTGTTCGAGCAGTAACATACCACTCTCCCCCAGCGCCTTGAGACCCTCCCGGGTGAGTAGCACGCTTTAAAAATGCTGTGATTGATTGATTGATTGAGAAATACCAAGAACAATGGACCTTTTGTAATTTCTGTGACAAGAGCCAAATCAGATTTATGTATTAGCAGTGATGGGAGAATTCCAGTGGGGAGGAGTGAATGTACTGTAATTCTAACCATTGAAGGTGCCAACAACAGCACTTTTACAGCCATGCATTATTCTTTCTTTGTATGCGGTAATAAGGGATATTATCAACTCTCCATTGGATGGTCAGGGGTATGTTATGTGTCATTCTTGTTACCCCCTGTGTGCTTGGTCCCTCCATTGGATCACCAGGACTTGAAACTATATAATGATATCTCCAAGAACAGATACAAAAGAACAATAAGTACAGATGAGATTGATCAGACTGATACCACTCTGCAACAATATGTCGATTTTAGTTTGGTTTGTTTTTCTTTGTAGGTGCTGCATTCAACAGTAGGAAAATAAGGAGATTGACTCGTGTTGTGGAAGCCGTTACCAATCAGACAGCAATGGCACTTGAGAACATTACAGAGGAACTGCAAATTGCAAGGATTGCAGCACTCCAAAACAGAATGGTGGATGATGTGATTTTGGCTGATCGAGGTGGTGCATGTTGTATCATCGGTAGCAGCTGTTGCGTGTTCATACCAGATCACTCACCTTCAGTATATGACGCAATTTCAAAACTGCATAAGATTGCTGCAGAAATTCCCCCAGAGACTGGTACATTGACTTTTTCAACCTGGTTCTGGACACTATTTGCTACTTGGGGCTGGAAATTACTGACTATTTTATGTATACTGTTGGCGATATTATTTACATGCTGTGCTTGTATACAATGTGGTCCTATGCTTTGCTCCATGTGTATCACTGCTAGTACACCTGCCAAGAGAAATATTGCAGAACTGAAAGTACAACAGATGCTTAACAAAGAGATCACTGAGATTATGAGCATCAATGTACAGGATGCATAACTAGTTTAGCCCAGACGAACGAATGTCTTCAGCTAGAAAGGGTTGTCTGTTGTAATTTGGCAGCAATTAGGTTAAGCATTACCAGAAGACAACCTGTATTTAGAGACTATCTTTTCCATTTTGTATTTCTGTCAGCCATTTTGTTTGCCATGTGCTACCATGTGCTCTGTCCTACCTTCCTGTTAACTGCTCTTGAAATCTGCCTAGAGACGAGATATATTTAGCATCTTCCACCTTCGGACATGCTCAGTTGAGCTTGCAGCTGCTGTAGTCTGTAACTGTCAGGATGTGTCCACCAGAATTAGCAAACTATTAGCTCCTCCCACTTGTTGCCTGTACATTTTCTGTATGACCTTATATGTACCTACAACCAGCATGTTGTACTTGTACCACCTTCATTTGAGCCCCTGTGTGGGTATAAAAGGACCAAGCTCCTTCCAGTCAGTGTGCTACTTCATACATTACCGAAGGGTGCTGTGTGAATGTAGTTCTAGCTCATGAGGTTTAATAAACTTTGTACTTTCTATTCCAGTTTCTTTTAAAAAAAATTCTTTTTATTGAGATGGTTCTGAGTATCAAAAAAGATTTACATAGATCAACTGGATGAAATAAGATAAAATCAGACATTACAATTAATATATACATCTTATACATCTTCCAGATCTTAACAATCGACCAATACATGACACAAGACCAGCTTCATAACAAAAAGTTACATTCCAAATAATGTAGGAAAATCAATTAAGATCGGCTCTAGGTCTGCTTACTGTATTCATCTGATTTCTCTCCAATTTCTAAGAGGAGCCCATATCTTTTTACCATAGTCTTTCCTCCTTTTTCCTTTAAAGCTGTATAGGCATTCCTCTATATTATGAGTCCCCAGCAGCCTAGTTAACCACATCTGAAAGGTGGGAGCTATCGGATCTTTCCAGGCCGCCGCAATTAAAATTCTAAAAACAGCCACGGATAGAAAGATAAAAGCTTCGGCTTCTTGTTCAATTTTAGGGTTTTCATCCCTGCCGATCAAAACAGTAGTAGGGGATAGAGAAATTTGGTGCTCTAGCAGCCCCGATAAAAACTTTTCCATTTCTGTTAAAACTGGCATAAGATTCTGACAGGAGTAAAACATATGAGATAGATCTGCCGGGCCTTGGTTACACCTAGGACACCTATCGTTATCTCTTTTACCCCAATGAAACAGCTTGACGGGGGTATAGTACAGGTTAAAAACCATCTTGTAATGCTGCGCTTTTAAATTAGTTGCTCTTAGTACTTTCTTATTCAGTGCAAGAACATAATCTATGTCTATATCTGGATCCCCAATTCTTTGAGCCCAGGCAGATTCTATTTGTCCAATGTCATCTCCCAAGCCCTGTAGAAGATAACTATACCCTATTTTAATCTTCTTGCCACCATTCATTACATATTTCATAATCGGATTTAACTCCTGAATTGATACCCTCGGTCTAAGTGACTTCACTGTTTGCTCTAATTGTTTATATAAAAACCAGTGGCTAGTAGGAATACCAAATTTTTGTTGCAGCAAGTCAAAACCTAATAGTTCATCCTTACACATGACATCCCCCAGACATCTAATACCCGACATCTTCCATGTACTACTATTTCTGTTCTGTCCGAGATGAGAGAAAGGATTTGAGCTCCAAAGGTCTACTGTACCATTAATCTTCGGGATCTTCAGAAATTTCAATATTTCCTTCCAGGTGCCCCACGCACTTAACATTACTTTGCTTTTGCTCCTTTTAAAATACCTAACCTTAATTTCTCGTGCTAAGAGCCCCAAAGCCCTTTCTCCAACTAATAATTCATATATTGTGGGGATTCTGTATGAACCAGGCGGCATCTCTAAATCATCATATTTCCGTAAATAATTCATTTGCAACATTAAACAAACCCAGTGGTATAACCTCAGATTAGGTGCAGATAACCCTCCTCCCTCCAATGGTGCAGAAAGTTGAGCCAGTGATCTCCGGATTTTTCCATATTGCCACACAAATTGTGAAAAAACAGCTTCAATTTTTTTCATCAAGCCCTCTTCAACAAGTAGCGGTGTGGCACGAAATAGGTACAGTAATTTCGGAAACATTGACATTTTCAATACATTCACCCTTCCGATCAGAGATAGGTGTAAAACATCTATTCTTCTCAATTCTTTATCTATTGAGGTAAGCAAGGGTAAGTAATTTTCCTGTTTAATTTTCCCCACTTTCTATTCCACTTTCTTTGCCAACTTCTATTCTATGGTCTGATGACTCTGTGAAGAGAAGGGAGAACCCCTAGAACTGGTAGGCCTCGCTGAGGCCCACTACCACACACTTACCTGTCAAAGAACCTCCATCAGTACATCCCTCAAAGGGACCTTCGATCTGGTTCGAAATCGTTGCTCAAGATTCCCAGGTTTAAGAAAGCACGAAGAGGAGGAAAGGCCTTCTCATATCAGGTACCCTACTTATGGAACCAACATCCCATTGCTTTAACCCCTTCCATGCTGATGACAGAACGGTTCCGTCATCAGCTACGGGTGAGCTGTGCTGATGACGGAACCGTTCCGTCATGAGCCCGTTAGAACCTTAGAACCCTCAGCACAGCGCGAAAATTCGCGCCGCGCTGAAGGGGTTAAGGCAATGCCCAGACCACCTGAAATTTAGGAAGGCATTGAAAACTGCACTGTTCTAGGCCAGCCCACTGCGACAACCATCCCTGTACGTCCTCAAGCGCTGAAATACCCCATCAGGGGGTGATTTAAGCGCTATATAAGCTTATAAACTAAACTAATCTTTACACTGAAAAGCAACCTTTCACTTTATACTAGACACTGGGTGGATTAAAATAATGGCAGGCAAATGGTCACCGACATTGCATGCTCAATATATAGCAGGCATACAAGTAACACCACAATGTTTCCCACAGGTTTGCATCATTGTACATAGATCAGCAGCATGAATTATATATTGGCATGACGCATCAGGGTTCTACTAGACCGCTTATATCAGTAAGGGAGTTTGGGCAATTGAGAACTATGATGTATTTGTGTTGTTAAATATTGGCATTTTTCTTTTGGGTTTCAGAAATGCCCCTGAGGAAAGGACACTGATGTCCCAAAATGCATCAGGCATGAAATTGAACCGGTTTACAACATTGTACATTATGTAAAAGTGATGATGTTTCTTAAAAGTTATATCATGTAACCAAATGACTTCTAATTGAGTCACTGAATGTCAAATATATATGTGGTATTAATATATTAGGACCACCAAAGAATACTGACTGAATAAAAGCAAGTATTCAAACAGAGAAATTATTGAAAAGTATTGGTATAAACGAACAAATTTGGTTTATTTTATGTTTGTGAACAGTGCGCATCGCAGCCAATACTTGTTAGAACCTTCCCTAATGGAAGCCATATTGGGCCGGAATCAATAAATTTTTATCACAGGCCCATGCTTCCAGCCGATGTAAAAGTAGCCATCCCATTAGTTTTGAGGTGGTATCTGTATGTATGTATGTATGTATTGCTACTTGTTAAGCGCAGCTGTCACCCAAAGGGTATCCTGGCGCTGAGACCAACATCATTCCATCGGGTGAAACACAATACATTGCTCTAGGAAACAAATAAGTCTTAAGGTCCCTTTTAAAAGAAGTAAGGTCTTGTCTACTCCTCAGAGCCAGAGGTAGGGTGTTCCATAGCGTGGCGGCTGTGAAACTAAAGGCACGGCCGCCCATCCTCACTCTATTAATCCTGGGGATCGTCACTAGAAACGCTGAGGAGGATCTCAGAAATCTGGCAGCTTGATACCAAGAGAAGAGATTTTGAAGCGGTATCGGTCCCAGTCCCTGCAGGGCCCTGAAGACAAGGCATAAGGCCTTAAAGGCAATCCTCTGCTGGACAGGTAACCAATGAAGATCAACCAATGCTGCAGATGAAGAAGCAGAACGTGGACGGGATAAGGCCAATTTAGCAGCCATGTTTTGAATCCTCTGCAACTTTAGGATCAAAGTTTTAGGAGCTCCCAGGAGTAGTGCGTTACAGTAGTCTAATCTACTGAGAATAGAACTATGCACTACCTCTGCTCTAGCTTCCAGGGGGAATAACGGCAAGATCTTGCGTAGGGCACGAAGCAAGCCCATACAAGTCGCCGTGGTCCTGTTCACAGAGGCGTCAAGCTGCAAATTAGGTTCAAACAGAACTCCCAGATTGCGGGCCGATTCTGCAGCCTCTACCGTGCCTGGGATAGAAGTTGGCCAGAAGTCGTCCGGTAGCGGACGAGGGAGACGATCTAGGGAGCAAAAGAGAACCTCAGTTTTTGACCTGTTAAATTGAAGCGAGTTACCTCGCAGCCATTCTGCTGTTGCCGACATACAACGGTGGAAGGAGTCCCTCGACACTGTCTCTGTACCCTCAAATGAGAAAATCAGTTGGGTGTCATCGGCATAATTGATGACAGATATGCCGAATGACTTTATCAGGTCTACCAGGGGTCGAAGATAAAGATTGAAAAGGATCGGACTGATCGCTGACCCCTGGGGGACACCCTGGTTCACTTGTCGTGTGGCTGATCGAAAAGGTGGTAACGCCACCGCTTGCTGTCTGTTGCTGAGATAAGATGTTAACCATTTCAAAGCCAGGCCAGTTACTCCTATGCTCCGAAGGCGGCTCAATAGGACTGCATGGTCCACCGTGTCGAACGCGGCCGACATGTCAAATAGCACTAAAAAGGCTGACTTGCCCCTGTCGACACGCGTTCGTAGATCGTCCAACACGGTAACCAATGCAGTCTCGGTGCCATGGGCCGGCCTAAAGCCGAATTGTGATACATCCAGGCAGGAGTTCGTTTCCAGGAAGTTGGATAATGCTCTCGTGACCCATTTCTCGATGATTTTTATCGCAAAAGGTAGAAGCGAAATGGGCCTATAGTTGGCCGGACATGAAGGGTCCAGAGAAGACTTCTTTAGCAGTGGTGTTACTATTGCCAACTTCCAACTGTCTGGAACTGATGCTGTAGTCAATGACTGGCAGCAGATGGAGTAGAGTGGGGGGAACAGCTCATCTTGGAATGCCTTCCAGATCTTATGTGGCATTTGGTCAAGCGGTGATCCTGAGGACACGCCATTGGCCAGAACGCAAAATTCCTCCAAGGAGGGGATAGGAAAACAGGACAGCTGAGGGAGCTCTTCCTTGTTGTCATCCCACTCGGAGCCCGAATGAAGGGGGGATTCTAAGGAAGAAGATAAAGACAATACGGACTGCCTAGAGATCCGGAGTCTATTCAAAATTTTCTTAATTTTCTCCTCAAACGCGAGGCCAGGGAATCGCATAATTCCTGAGAGGCCGGAATAGCTGGTACAGTACAAGACGGATTGGCTAGATTATTGACCAACTTAAACATAATGCGACTTATAAGGGGCCTTAGCCAGAGTATCTTCCAGGAACTGTGTTTTGGCCTTCCTTAGCTGGGCCTTGTATTCCTGCAAGGCCACTTTATATACTGCCTTATCCGACTCCCTGCATCCTCTCCTCCAGGCCCACTCCGCCTGTTTACAGCGGAGTTTATGCTGTCTAAGGTCATCGGTAAACCAGGCATTAGTTCCTCTAGGTCTGTCCCTCACCCTCCGTAATGGAGCCAGCTCATCCAAGGATGGCGAAATTTGCTGGCAAAGGACGGCGTAGCTTTTGTCCACACTATCCTCCATCGTGAAGGTTCTGGGCAGTAATGTAGGTATGCTCGGTTCCCTTAAAAGGCGAGACCATTGGCTATTGAGCTTGATACCACCCGGGACACCTGTACTTAAAGGACCAGGCAGAGAGATAGACATACGAATCAGTGCATGGTCGGTCCAGCATTGATCCACGACCTCTCCAACTGTAACCAGTTCCTTATCAGCAAATACAAGATCTAAAGTATGTCCCTTAGCATGAGTAGGTGACATAACCAGCTGTACGAGTTGTATATTGCTGCATGCTTGGCAGAGTTCTCTATAGGCCAGATCTTGGGGGCCGGAGGGCCAAAGGTTGAAATCGCCCAACACTAGAAATCTGTTTGAGAGGTCATAGATGAGATCAACCAATGACTGGAGGGCCGAGGTGGTCAAAGAAGGCGGTCTGTAACATAAGAGACCCGCTACCAGAGTGCCACCCTGGGCCGTAATAGAGAAGCCCATGAGCTCAAACCCCAATACCTCTTTTACCACCAGCTGCGTAGGGGAGATTGAGTCTTTAAAGATGTATCCTATTCCGCCCCCTCTGCCAGATACTCGAGGGGTATGTCTTATAAGGTAACCCGGGGGACAAGCCCAACCAAGTTCCACCCCACAATCCACTTTGGCCCAGGTCTCCGTAACAATTAATATGTCCAAATGTGAAGTTTTTATTAATAGAGCAATCTCAGCGTAGTGCTTTACAAGAGAGCGAACATTCAACAGACCACAGGAGAGGGTTCTAGAAGAGGAAGGGGTCGAGATACATTGCTTACCAGCATCGGTATAAATCAGTGAATCATGGGAATCCTCTCGGGGATCTACCAAATGTAGAGTAGCTGTAGTGAGCACACCGGGAGCACCCGGGACACGAACGGGCGCAAAAGGGCTTACCTCTGGCGCACCTCCGGCGCGTCTACGGCGCGTCCGCTGCGAGCACACGCTGCGCGCCTGCTCGCCCATACTAATTTATAATATTACGTCGCGCGGGCTTCCGGCTACTAGAGCCTCTAGACCCGACCAATATGGCGCCTGAAAGTGGCCCAAGCGTCAACACCCACCCAAGATGGCGGTCGGCGCACCACAACCAGGGACCCCACTACCTAAGTCCCGTCAAATGCGGGTGAAAAACAATTATCATGCAGGTGAGCCTGACTATTCCCCAAGTTGCTGTAGTGGCAAGCGCCTAATGAGTAGGCAAAGAAAACAAACAGCGCGATCACAAGCAGCGCGATTTAAAAACAATATGCCAGGAAATATAGAATACAAGTTTAACCCTTTCGATGCTGATGACAAGCTCAGCTCGTCATCACCCACGGGTGGCGTGTGCTGATGACGAGCTGAGCTCGTCATGTAACGCGGTTATTTTAAAAAAGCCGCACAGCGCAAAAATCGCCGCAGCAGCGATGCGGTTAAAATATGCACAGCACAGCAATGCGCGCGAGGATACAGAGGTCTGCAAGAGTATCGAGAGAGCAGCTTAAATAAGCTCTCCAATGCGCGGGCTTCCCACTATTAGTGCCTCTAGACCCGACCAATATGGCGCCTGAAAGTGGCCCAAGCGTCAACACCCACCCAAGATGGCAGTCGGAGCACCACAACCAGGGACCCCACTACCTAAGTCCCGTCAAATGCGGGTGAAAAACAATTATCATGCAGGTGAGCCTGACTATTCCCCAAGTTGCTGTAGTGGCAAGCGCCTAATGAGTAGGCAAAGAAAACAAACAGCGCGATCACAAGCAGCGCAATTTAAAAACAATATGCCAGGAAATATAGAATACGAGTTTAAAATATGCACAGCACAGCAATGCGCGCGAGGATAGAGAGGTCTGCAAGCGTATCGAGAGAGCAGCTTAAATAAGCTCTCCAATGCGCGGGCTTCCGGCTACTAGAGCCTCTAGACCCGACCAATATGGCGCCTGAAAGTGGCCCAAGCGTCAACACCCACCCAAGATGGCGGTCCGAGCACCACAACCAGGGACCCCACTACCTAAGTCCCGTCAAATGCGGGTGAAAAACAATTATCATGCAGGTGAGCCTGACTATTCCCCAAGTTGCTGTAGTGGCAAGCGCCTAATGAGTAGGCAAAGAAAACAAACAGCGCGATCACAAGCAGCGCGATTTAAAAACAATATGCCAGGAAATATAGAATACGAGTTTAAAATATGCACAGCACAGCAATGCGCGCGAGGATAGAGAGGTCTGCAAGCGTATCGAGAGAGCAGCTTAAATAAGCTCTCCAATGCGCGGGCTTCCGGCTACTAGAGCCTCTAGACCCAACCAAAGATATGGGCCTATAATTGCCTGGGTCGCCTATGGCTCTATTTTTATAGATCGGGACAATGACGCTTGTGCTTCACGATGTCAGGGGGCCAGCCTTAACTATTGCATCAAATACGTTCGGCAATAAAGGGGCACATAAAACATGATATTCGAGAAAAAGGTCTATTGGGACCCCATTTGGGCCCAGGGCCTTTGCCCTGCTGCACCTTTCCAGACCCTTCATTATTTCTTCAACAGTAAACACAAAGGGGTCTAAATGGACCGGAGGGGCTGAAGACTGCTCAGTCGTCTGAGTTTCCCAACCCAAAGATTGTTTCAAAGTGAGTCACCCAGGCTTCCTCTCCCACGTGGTAATCCAGAGTTGGATCACTCTTGTCCTTAAAATAGGGCTTGTTTACCACCCACCAGAAACCCCTGCTATTATGGTTTAGTGCTGCCCATTCTAACTGTTCCCAGGCCTCTTCTTTCAGGGCTTGTTCTCTCTGTTGCCTGGATTCTTTGTATGCCTCATGGAGTAGCGTTATCCTTCCTTGGTCTCTATGGGCTTCTTTCATGGCTTCATGGAGAGCTTTTAATGCTTGAGAGCAGGTACGATCAAACCACCGCCCAGCCGGAGCCTTGTTGGAGTTTTTATTACGAAACAGGGCCTTTTTTACTGCCTATAGTACTTTCGTAAAATCACAAATGAGGAGGTCATCAGAAAGATGTGTATCCAAACAGTTTTGTAAACAGTCCATGTTATTTGTTACTATTTCATGAATTATATGTACCTTATCTACGCTAGCCCATTTTAATTGATAACAATTCTTTCTTCCTAGGACCAGTGTCTCTACGATTTGAATTAGCAGCTCACACGAGAGGTCTAGAGCTATGGAGAGGGAGAGGATGCCATGATCGCTAAGGCTTATCGGGAGGGTGTTAGATATTAACGTTAAAAAGACCCCACCCCCACCCTCGCTTGGCCTGCACGTGCAGATACTGCCTCTGTTTGGAAAGAACGATACCAGTTTGTGGCAGTTTCTCTGATCATTTGATTGTTTTGCTACAATTTAAGTTCAACACTTCATTCAAGAGAAAGGCCTAGATGGCATTTTGAGAAATATTTTTCTTTTCTGGTCAGGTTTGGCTAGAAAATACCTGAGCCCATCAACAAAAAATGTATGAAGGAAGCCAGTACATCTGCAAATTTCTTTCATGGTCAACAAATTTGAGGAAGGGTAAACAGAACATTTGTAGAATTGATAACTCCAATACCCAGACAATGGTGGAAAAAAGTAGTGAGATCGTTAAGATCTTTCTATACTACAGAAATTTGTATGAGACAAGAGATTTAGTCACTACATCGAATCTGGAGCAGTATTTTAGCACCCTTACTCTATCACAGGTTACACATGAGCAAAGAGATGCAGTTGTAGAGATAGTCCAGGTGGCAGAAGTGACAAATGTGCTTAAAAAATGCCAAATGCAAAGGCTTGTGGCAGTGACTGGATCACCACTGAGGTTCAAAAAATGTTTGCATAAGAGCTGCTTCTTATTTAGTTGATTTGTTTAATCAATAAAAAGGAGTTTCAGACATCCTTAAAAGCTTTTAAGGAATTGATTTTAGTCCATTTTCTATAAAAAAAGACAAATCTGTGACAAATGTAAATTTGTATAGACCTATCAGTCTTCTGAATTCTGACTATAAGCTTTTAACTAACGTTTGAGCCTCACATATCATTTGGCTCGCACAATGTTATTTTTTTAAGCTTTATAAAAATGTTTAATTCATAAAAATCAGAGCAGTTTCTTGCTAAACTGACAGATTTCTGCTACTACAAATTTTTTCGTTCAAGCAATTGACTATTTTTTGAATAATCAAGTGAAGGCAGCTATTTTAGTGGTGGTTGTGGAGAAAGCCTTTGAACTGGTCAATTGAGAGGCATTTTTTTAATTCAAAGGAAATTTAACTTTCCAGAACAATTTCTTAGGATGTTAAAAAATCTTTATGAAGAAGCCGAAGCTAAAGTGATTGTTAATTTTAAGGAAGCAGGTGTGGTGTGGATCAATAGGGGTAACCGTCAGGGTTGCCCGATGTCTCCAGTTCTTTTTATCTTATTCATTGTACCACTAGTGGTGAGGATACAAAATTATCAATTAATTTTCTCACCATTAGAAGGAATGCCCAAAATAAAGTTGTTTGATGATTACAACATTTGGTATCTTAAAGCAGATTGGGATAATATCCAAGGGATGTTGAATAGGAGTGCAGAATATACAGGGGGTGAGGGGGAATATGGTGAATCAAACAAAAACAGAAATTCTACTGTTTAACTCTTCCCCATGGATCTTCCCAGTGGTCTATACCACCAGTATATACCTCAGCAGCCTATTAGATATTTGGATATTTATGTCACCAATGATTATTATCAATTATTTCAATTAAACTATCAGGCTATGTTTTTAAGGTAAAGGGGTTATTGGACAGATGTGTCTCCCTTTCTTTATCGCTGATTGGTAGGATCAACCTGATTAAAATGACAATCCTGGTCAGATTTTGTCAAATCTCTCAATTAAAATTAATGCATCCTATTTTAAGGAACTAGATCATCTTTTTGAGGAAGTCTTATGGAATAACAAACGATCCAAGGTTAAGTTTTCAGATTTACAATTAGACAAATCACTAGGAGGACTGGCTTTACCCCCACTGTTAAACTACTGTCAAGCTGCCCTGCAAGATAATATAATTTGCATGTCAGTAGTTGTAGATGCCTTCGCTAATTATTACAGCACAAATGGTTAATGAACCTTCAATAGATCTTCCTGTTTTTTTAAGAACCGCAACGCTCCCCAAAAAAATAAGATTTACGTCTCTTAAAACTCTGGAGCACCATATTAAGATGTTTTACGGTAGCTGGCAGATTTCACAATGCAATTCGTCTACATTAATTCAAGATTGTGGGCTGTCTGGCCTTGTCTTACCAAAAGCCATTTTGGAGGTCTGGAAATTGATGGAGTTTGTAAGACTAGAGGATTGTTTTGATGGGGGGAGGCATTTAAAATGGGAGGAGGTAATGGTCTGTGCGAGGGAGCTGCCCAGGCTATTATGAAACTCTTTAACTGTGAATTATCATAAAATTAGCAAAGGGCAGAAGCAGTGATTTGTCTACTAGTCAAAAGTAAATTAATAGCTGTCGGCAACTAGTATTGGCATCCGTTCATTTATTTGTGTAGCACATTTCACCCTAAGTGGAATGGGTATGCCCAGACGTGGGTCCCTTGATCACTGTGCCACTGGATTTGAGCTAACCTGGTTGATGAGGGGTAATACCCAAAAACTTGTCAAATGGATGCTTGTTTCTGGTCCAGTGAGGACCTGGCTTGGTCCTTCGGGCTGGACTGTTCCCATGCGGAGTAGGGTCAAGACTGACTTGCATATGGCTGGGTCTAAACTGGGGTGGCATGGTGAGCAAAAGAACAAGGGATTTAACCCAGATATCTTGACTGGGGGGTGAATGTATGATTTATTCAGAATTCTGTTCATCATTTGTTTGTGTAGCACTTTTCTCCATAAGTGGGATGGGTATGCCCAGTAGTGGGTCCCTTGCTCGCAGTGCTACTGGATTCAAGCTAGCCTAGCTGATGAGGTGTATGTTGTATCCTCGTGCATTATCTCGAGCGCACCCGCCGCATGCATTGGAACTTGGAATCTCTGGTCGGGGATTCCGTCTTGTCCTTTGCAGCGGTTGGCGTGGGTTCCTGTGATCTCTATCTGACCATCAAAATAAATCATCTTTCAAAACATTGCTTCGTGTGGAGATCTTCTTCCTTACCTGGATTCTTCACTGGCGACGACGAGGAAACGAACTCAAGCGATTTTTGGAGTCCACAGCCCCGGTACTCCCGGATAAGATTACCGTTGCCAATCTTGAACGCGCTATCTCCACCACACACCTTGCCGAAGCTTCTTCATCCAGTTATTAACATCATCCCGAAAATCCCGCATTCTCTTCGGCTATGGTGAGACTTTTATCCTTTTTGCAGCGTTTTGCCTCATTCGTTTGCCATTTAAATTGACGTATGCGCGCCTTCTCGCGCTAATAACACTACAGCTCGTGCGCAGTGGCCATCTCGCGCATCACACTACGTCTCCAATAATCTAGTGCATGCGCGTGCGTGCATGTGCCCCACGTTCTTTATTTCATCACAGAAGCAGCGCAGAGACAGAGGCAGCGCCAGCACAAGCAAGCTTAGTGTTCCACGTTCTATCTGCATCACAAAGGCAAAGTCAACATCACAAAGGCAGAGTCAGCACATGTGAACTTTACTTTTTCAGATCACTCGCCTTTGTGACATCACAATACTTTTCCTATAAATTCATTTTATCTGCAAAGAAAAGAACCTCAATTGTCTTTCATTTAAGGTGTCCATTACTATTCATACCAATCTTCAAGAGTATTTATGACATCACTTTGCCTCTATTAATAATTCCATATTATCAACAATGGAAAGTTTTAATGCACCACCACCTTTTCTAGCTACTCCTGGTGAACCTCCTCTGGAATGGAAACAGTGGCGCGAAGGTTTCGAAGCTTATTTAGAAGCCATTGGTGGAGAGAATTACACTGATAAACGCAAACTCGCTATTCTCAAGCATTCGCTTGGTGCTGAGGGGAGACAAGTTCTATCTCATCTTCCTCCTCTAACCTTGGATAATTCTTCTGAAGAGGAAACTGATGTTTACGAAAATGCTATCATGCAATTGGATAAACAATTCATCAAGAAAGTCAACGAAGTTGTAGCTCGTCACAAGTTTCTGAGCAGACAACAACTTCCCATTGAACCCATTGATTCCTTCGTCAAAGATTTGAGAATTCTCGCTGCCAAGTGTAATTATCAACAGTTTCAAGATCAAATGATTAGAGACCAGCTGGTGCATAACGTCTCCGATGTGAAACTTCAAGAGAAACTACTAGATGCGAAAGATTTGTCTCTTTCAAAAGCCCTTGATATTGCACACCGATTTGAAGATATGAAGTTAGGCATCAAGGAGCTATCCGACAAAAAACCAAAAGAATCTTCTTTAGAAAAACCCAATGTCTCTGTGGTTCAAACCGTCAAGAAGAATTCAACTGAATCTTTTCCCAACAGACCTACCTTTCCTTCTACATCATATCAAGGTCTCAAAAAAGATGTGGTTTGTTTCAAATGCGGTTTTCCTGGCCACGTTGCAACTGACAAGAGATGTCCCGCCATTGGACAATTTTGCAATTATTGCAAATCCAGAGGTCACTTTGCCAGAATGTGCAAAAGTCGCAACAGATCAAAGAATTTCTCTTCTGATTCCAGATGTCCCAGATTCTCTCAGGTTCAAGCTGTGGACAGTGATGACGACGTTTATGATGATATTTGCACCGTTTATGAAGTCGGAGAAGAGAAAAAAAATTCACTGTACTGTATGCTTCAAATAGGGTCCAAGTCCATAAAAGTTATGGCAGATTCTGGTGCAAAGTACACATTGATTGGTGAGGATGTTTTGTTAAAAGAATTTCCAGACGTTATGTCTTTATTTCCCTCTGACATAAAACTAAGGGGTTATGGTAAAAAACCCATTGAGGTATTTGGGTACTTTCATTCCACTTTATCATTTAAGGGCAAGTCAATTCCTGCTAAAGTATATGTTGCCAAAGATGGGTCATGCTTATTAGGTTGGCCACAACAAAGAGAGTTAATGATGAAACTTGATCCTAATCATCCTGATCAGGTTCTGGGATATTCTGATTTTATCAATTCTGTTGATGTGCCTTCAGACAACAAATGGGAAACTGTTTTTCCGCAGGTCTTTTCCCCTAATTTGGGTTTGCTTAAAAATTTTAGTCACAAAATCATTCTTAAACACAACGCTGTTCCCAAGGTACACAAAGTACGCAACATCCCTTTGGCTTTGAGAGAGTCCGTTAAAAAAGAACTTCAAAGATTGTGTGACTTGGATGTAATTGAGGAAATTGAATCCTCTGAGTGGCTTTCACCTGTAGTTGTCGCCCATAAACCCAATGGGAAAATTCGTCTTTGTGTAGATATGCGCGATCTGAACTCCAATGTGTGGGTTGATAGGCATCCTCTACCTAACATCGGAGAGATGTTCTCTAAGCTGAAGGATGCATCTGTCTTCACCACATTGGATTTGTCTAACGCATATCATCAGATAGCCCTTCATGAAGACAGTAAACATCTGACATCGTTTATTACCACTGAGGGTGCTTACAGGTACAAGAGAATGCCTTTTGGCTTAGTGTCTGCATCCTCAGTGTTTCAGCGGGTCATGCACAATATGTTCAAGAATGTTCCTAATGTATTATATTTTCAGGACGACATCTTAGTTTTCGGCAAAAATGAATGTGAACACTCTGAAATTCTATTTAAGGTTTTGTCCATTCTTCAAGACAATGGTCTTACCCTCACCAAGGAAAAGTGTAAATTTGAAAAAGCTTCAGTAGACTATCTAGGCCATTCCATCAGTAAAGAGGGCATTTCCCCCAAGTTGAGTTTAGTTAAAGCCATTGAGAATGCTCCCGAACCAACCAACAAGGATCAACTCAGATCCTTTCTCGGTTTAGCCGAGTATTATGCAAAGTTCATTCCTTCCTTCTCAGATAAAACTTCGCACTTACGGAAGTTAATGAAAAACCAACAACAATTTATTTGGGATGACAATTGCAAAGCTCAATTTAATTTTGTAAAGAAATGTATTGTTTCCGCTCCTGCCTTATCACCTTTTGACACCAATTGTAAATCATTTATCGTCACTGATGCTAGCAACGTTGGCCTTGGTGCGGTGCTGATGCAGAAGCAAAATACTGGTTTTGTCACCATTGCTTTTGCATCAAGACCGTTACGTGGCGCTGAAACAAAATATTCTACTCTAGAAAAAGAAACCTTGGCTTGTTGGTGGGGAATCGAATATTTTCGCAGATATGTATATGGTACTGATTTTATTGTGCGCTCTGATCATCGTCCCCTTGTTGATCTTTTTACGACCAAAGGATGTGGCAAAGCCACCTCCAGGATTGCGAGATGGCAGTATAAGTTACAAGATTTTCATTTCTCAGTCGAATATATTCCTGGTGCCAAAAATGTCCTTGCCGACTTCCTCTCAAGGTTACCCATTGAAGATGATAATTGTGTTGCCCCTGATGATGACCCTGATAAGGTTGTGTCAATTTGTGAAGTTTCCAATGGTTGCATCCGAGAAGATGATTGGGCACTGGCTTGTCGTGATGATCGTGATTATTTAGATGTGTTGTCTTTTGTCAAAAATGGTTGGCCTTCAAAGAACAGTTCATCTTCTAGCATTTTGCCCTACTTCCATGTTGCACAAGAGCTTTCTGTCCAGGGAGAAACTTTATTGAGGGGTTTGCTTTTGGTTGTACCTCATGGCTTAAGAGACTCCGTGTTAGATAGATCTCCTGTGTTTTGTAACAATTCCAACAATCCCTGCATAGTTGGTGATTGGGTACGTGTGAGGAAGTCTGGTTTTATTAGATCAGGTATGTCGCACTTCTCCGATCCTATGCTGGTTGTTAGAGTGGGCAGGCAAGTTGTGGAACTGTCAGACGGTAATGTTTGGAGTCTCTCCAAAGTTGTTAGGGTTCCGTCTCTGTGTATGAGACCGTCCCCTTCTAGTGGTTCTTCTTCTCCCAAATTGTCTGGAACCTCTCGATCCTCTAACAAATGCCACCTACCTTCAACTCCTCGCTTGCAACTACCTGTTCCCATTTCCTCCCGCAAATTGTATACTCCTCGCCTAATGAAACCCCCTGTGTGGCACAAAGATTACAATGTTGGAAAATAAGCTTTCTCCTTTTTGAACAGTAATGTTGTTTTAGTCCTTACATTAGTTGTATGCATTTTGTGTCGTTATGTTTTCTTTTTCTTTTCTAGTAAGGAGGATGCGTTGTATCCTCGTGCATTATCTCAAGCGCACCCGCCGCATGCATTGGAACTTGGAATCTCTGGTCGGGGATTCCGTCTTGTCCTTTGCAGCGGTTGGCGTGGGTTCCTGTGATCTCTATCTGACCATCAAAATAAATCATCTTTCAAAACATTGCTTCGTGTGGAGATCTTCTTCCTTACCTGGATTCTTCAGTGTAATACCCTGAAACAAGTCCCAATTATGCTTGTTTCTGGTCCAGAGAGGACCTGGCTTGGCAGTTCGGGCTGGACTGTTCCTATTAGGAGCAGGGCCCAAACTGATTTGCATATAGCTGGGCCTAAACTGGGGTGGCATGGTGAGCACAAGGAGGATGGATGTAACCCAAATCTCTTTACTGAGGGAGAATGTATTATTTATTGCGCATTTCGTTCATTTGTTTGGGCAACTGGTATCTGGCATTGTGAAAAAATAAAGATTCTCATTTAGTCCCAGAGTTTCTGGATAGGATCTTAACTACAACTGGCCGCAAAATTAGTCAAAGGGAGAGACAATATATTTCGGAGATGGGGGTATAAATCTTTGCGAGCCGCAAATTATCAAAGGATGGCTTTTAAGTCCGGGTGGTTAGCAAATTATACACCCTCGAATATGTATAAAATTTAGATACAATCCCCGATCAATGTTTTCATTGCCAGTCCATAGAGTTAGGAGATTGGCCCCACATTTTTTTCACGGGTCCAATACTGAACAATTTCTGGAGTATGGTATTTCATGAAATAAGCGAGTGGGTCCAATATCAGTAGTGCCTGAGACTAAGTAAGCGATATTAGGTTAATCACGCGCTCTCAGACACATTCATAAAAATATGCACAATTTAGATTTGATTGGTATAGAAGTTGCATGTAGACGCCAGAAAATCCAAGTTTAGAACATTGGTATGTGAATATGAAGAAGACTAAGGTATTTGAGAAAGCCTACGCACGGCGGATGGGGTGTTTGCTGAGGTTCTTAGCAGTCTGGGCGTTATTTGATTTGGGTAACATGGATGGTATTCCATAACTAAGCTTTGCTGCGTTAGACAAATGTGAGATGCAAAGTTATAGTTCATTCATATGGTATGTACATGAGTATACAAGACTGTATCCAAGAACCTTGAAAGTTATGCACATTTCAGCACAATGTATATTTTGTGATTGTTAGTATCTAACCATTTAAGAAGTGTTGATGGCAAATTTGGAGGGGTCAGCAATGGGGTACATATTGTTTGCACTAGGTATTGTTAGCACGTTATATGAGTTGCAGGCAACTCCCTCACCAATATTCCAGACTATGTACTTTATAAGCTATCATGGTCTTGTTTCTCTCATGTATTGCTCTCTGTGAATATGAATTGTAATATGTATAGACTTATATTTTTGAGTTACCCCAAATTTCTGTTGAGGAAAGAATACATTTCAAATGGGGATGTCTAGTCTGCAAAGCAGTTCACCTAACGTAGCCACCCAATTTTTCTTAGGAGGTGACTTGAGGTCTCAAGAGTAAAAAAAAGGATCTCCATGTGGAAAGTCTGCACATCAAAACCTTGCAAAGCAGAGGGATGCTACTTGCAAGATCTCTTGTATGAAAAAGATCTGGTCATCAAAAGGGAATCCGAAAGTTCCTGGTGCATTTAGGAGTACTAATTCAGCTGGCCACCAGGCTGAAGAACAGGTGGAAGGTTGTGTGCCAAAAAGGATGATCTCTCTTTTGTTAAAGTTATTGCTATTATTTCGCCTCCATATTCCCACCGATGCCATACAAGCAACAAAGCGTTCCTTTGTGTGGCTAATGTTATCAGAAACTAATTCCACAATCTGCGTATCATCTGCGTAGGAGACATTAAACCTGAAGAATATGATTGCCGAGAGTGGAACTATAAAGATGTTAAACTTAAGGCTGAGGGGTAAACCATAAAGGACTCTGCCAGTGGATGTTAAAGTACGTGACTGAAAAGGTTGCATAGAAAGACGCTGCTCTCTGCAAACCAGAGACGTTTCTGACTAAATCACTTGTTCCCTGTGTCTGCCAGATGTTGTTGAAGGCTTTTACGAGAGTCTGTGTGAGAAGCCTCAGAGGTTCAAGAAGACCAGCAAAGCTGTGACTCCTTGATCTACAATATATCTTAAATCATCCCCTACAGCTAAGAGCACAGTCTCCGCATACTACAGTGGGGTACAAACCCTGACTGCGAGACAGCACGTCGGTGCTCTCCGGGTAACGTGTTAGTTGCATGTTTAATAGGTTTCCTTCTAAGTTTGGCTAGAATGGCAAGAGGGAGGTGGATCTGTACTTGGCTAGCACGTCACGATTTGCTGAATGTTTTTAAAGAAATGGTGTGATGGAAGCATGTTTTCAACAAAGGGGTATGTAGAATTCACCAAAAGATGACCAGTACTCAGGGTGGTGAATAACAAGGAAGCGTTTATTCTCAGATGCAAACTCCCGTGACCCCAGCCACAGCCTCTCGAACTGCTGTCGCCTCAGCTTGTCCCCGGCGCTCGCCTTGGAACGCTGGTCGCGGTGACATTCTAAGTGATGTCACCGCGGGCAGCACCATCACACGCAGAGCCGCCGGGGGAGGCAGAAAGAGGGGGATACCACACATCCCCCTTCCCTGCAGAAATTGAAAACATTAGATATAACAAAGAGCAGGAAACAGGAATAGGTAAAAACTAACATTAGGCAGAATGGCAATAGTTACATCATCACATATTGGTCAAAGTGCCTGGGAGGTCTGGTAACTCTCCTGTTGGGCCTGTGGCCTGGGTGAGAGACCCCCGACGGCCTCCTGATGGCGAAACCACTATCTAGTCTTGTACCACTCTCCCCCTCCCTTGCATCTTCAGTGACTTCTACTGGAGGGTGGTACCTGACCACTCTCCCTAGGTTCCATATCTTCCCTTCTTGAGTTTTGACCGCATTCTTGAAAAGCTTAGTGATTTTGGTGGGACTGCTGTACTCTGTCCAGCTTGCCTTCCCTGTGGGGGCTTTGATTTTGATATTGTCGCCTACTTTGAACTCGACCTCCCGTGTGGCCTTGCGTTGGTCGTAACCTTCTTTCCTCACCTTCATGGCTTGTTCATGTTTCCTCAGACTATCCTTTTCTTTGGTTCGGTCCGACCACCCCTTGTGCCAATCCATCCACCCCGGGGTAAGCTTAGTGTTGGGTGTCCTTGCGCGGAGCAATTCAAACGGGGTGACGCCCGTCGTCTGATGCGGCGTGAACCTGTATGCTTCCAGGCGCCTCCACACCTCTTCTTTCCAACTTATGCCACTGGCTTTGGCCAGCTGGATGCTCTCCTTGATGGTTTTGTTAAAGCGTTCGTTTCTGGGTGGTATAATGGGCATCGCTTGTGTCTGATGCCTCTTTCTTCTAGGAAGTCTTCCATCTCTTTCGAGCACAGTTGCACTCCGTTGTCAGTGAGGATGTTGCTGGGGAGCCCCTCTCGGATAAATACCTCCTGAAGGAATCCGATGACAGTCTTAGTCGTGACTTCACTGACGAGTTTTATTTCTGGCCACGGAGAATATAAATCCACGAGCACCAAGATGTAAGGTGTCCGCAGCTCCCCAGACATCGGGCCCACGATGTCTAAAGCCAACTCGTCCCATGGTCCTGACGGGGGCGGCCTACACACCATAGGTGGTGTAAGTTGCTTCAGGACCTTGTCGCTATTGCAGCACGGGATGCATTCTCTGATTCTCCTTTCGGTGACCAGGTCCATGTTCGGCCACCAATAGCTCTCTCTGAGTCTTTGCTTGGTTTTGGTGATACCCAAGTGCCCTTCGTGTGCTATCTCGACCAGGTTGTCTCTCACAGCTGCTGGCGGCACGAGCCTTGTTCCCCTGAACAGGCATCCGTCGACAATGGTTAACTCGTCCTTAACGGCCTGGAAGGGCCGTAGTTCTTCATTTCATTTGTCACCGTGCTTCCATCCATCCCTCACTCTTCTGCAAATTTCCTCCATAATCTTGTCTTCTTCCTGTGCCTTTCTCCACGTTTCTTCACCCAACGCCTTCTGGATGGTGCAGACATTTTCAACCATGTATCCCTCTTCATCTTCATCCATTTTTCCTCGCATTTCACTTGCTTCTACACCACTGACAAGTCTGGACAGGCAGTCGGCTGCAAGGTTTTGCGTTCCCGGGACATACTCGACATTGAATGTGTACTCCTGGAGGCTGACCACCCACCGCCTTATCCTGCTGGAGATGGCATCCAAACCCTTTTTGCTGAACACTTCTACCAACGGTTTGTGGTCGGTTCGGAGGGTGAACTGCGTACCCCACAGGAAGTCTCTGAATTTTCCTATAGCCCAAGATACTGCCAAAGCTTCCTTTTCGATGACTGAGTAGTTGTTCTCAGACTTCTGGAGTGACCTCGATGCAAAGGCTACGGTTTCTTCTCCTTCCACGCCTTTCTGGGTGAGGACAGCTCCCAACCCTTTTGCACTAGCATCAGTCGTGAGGATCGTTGCCCGGCCGGGCAGGTATGACTTCAAGCTTGGGGCTTCTGCAAGGGCTCTCCTTACATTCTCGAACTCGCTCTGGCATTCCTGGCTCCATTTGAATTTGTTTTCTTTTTTCAGCAATAGCCTGATGGCGTAAGTCCTGCCTGCCAAGTTTCTTATGAACTTTCCATAGAACTCCAACATCCCCATGAAAGATTTGATCTCGTCTTTGCTTTTGGGGGGTGACAGATTCACGATGGTGTTTTGCAGTTCGGCCTTGGGACGTATGCCTTCTGTTGTTATCTTGTGACCCAGGAAATCCAACTCCGCACAGCTAAAAACGCATTTGTTTTTCTTTACGGTGAGGCCTTGGGACAAAAACATCCTCAGCACACATCTCAGTCTCTCATCATGCTCAACTTGGTTCTTTGCAAACACAAGTACGTCATCCTGGTAACACATGACGCCTGGGATGCCTTTCAGGATGTTGCCCATGATTCTTTGGAACACGGAAGCCGCCGAGACTAAGCCGAAAGGCATCCTTTTGAACTTGTAAGCGCCCATGGGTGTCACAAAAGCAGTGAGTTCCTGAGACTCCTCGTGAAGTTTTATTTGGAAATAGGCCGAGGTGAGATCGAGGGTGGAAAACACCTTTGCATCTTCTAGCATGCTCATCATTTGGGTGATGTTCGGCAAGGGGTATCGGTCAACGACGACCTCTTTATTGAGTGCCCTCAAATCAATGCAGAGCCGGACTGATCCATCCTTCTTCTTCGCTGCCACGATGGGCGCCAACCATTCAGTTGCTTCCACAGGTTCGATGACTTCAGCCTTACACAGTTTCTCCAATTCGGATCTGACCTCCTCCTGAATGGCTATGGGGAGTCTTCTAACTTTTGCCACAACGGGCTTGGCATTCACCTTCAATTTTATTTTGTGGCAGTAGTTCTTCAAACACCCAAGCTCTTCCCTAAACACCTCTTCAAATTCTTTTGTGATGTCAGACTTACATTCTTGTATCTCCTGAATCAAAATCTGGGGATTGCTGTTAGGATTGAGATACACACCCAAACCCTTCTGAGCTCGCCACCCCAAAATGTTGTCTCCTACAGTGGATACATATACTTTAGACACAGTAGTCCTGTTCCTGTACTCAATTTTACTCAGAAAGTATCCTTTCATGGAGATGGGGCGCCCCGCATACCCTCCTGGCCTAAGGTCTAACCTCTTCAAGATTATCTTCCCTTTAGACACATGTGAGAACTCCTTGGCATTGATGATTGTTATTCTAGAACAGGAGCCAAACAATGCTTCTAGGTCAACCTCTCCTACTTTTATGGTGTCTTTAGGACTATCGACTTGATCTTCATCAACTTGTGCTGTAACCTCTGCACACATGGGGTTTCCGGGACCAGGCACCTTCAACTCTTGTACTTGCACAACAAACTCGTCGCACACCACATTCGTTCTGTCTCTACTCTGTCTACTGGCCCCCTGCCCACTCTTGCAATACTGCCTGAAATGGCCTTTCTTACCACATTTGTTACATGTGAATCTGAGGGCGGGACACTCCTTGTCGTTGGCTAGGTGCCCTTGCTTACCACACCTGTAGCAGGTACCTTTGAATGATCCTCCTGGCCTGCCTTCCTTCTGTTCCTTGCCCACTGCCTTCTGACCTTTAACTACAGACACAGTCTCACATTCGGACACCACCTCACTGACATTGGTCTTGTCATCGTTCTTCTTCTCCCCTGCATCTTGCTTAATCTCCTTGACGCACTGCAACATGTGCTCTACCTGCTTAGCTATGATGAGAACTTCTCTCAACGGCGGGTCATCTTTAAGCCATAGCTCTTCACGCACTCGCTCCATCCTGCAGGTCAAGACAAACTGATCCCTAATTCTCTCCTCACTCGCTCCCCCAAACTTGCACGTTGCAGCTAACTTCCTCAACTCAGACACAAAATCTTCTATAGACTCCCCTTCCTTCTGTGCCCTCTTACCAAAATGGTACCTCTCCATGATAGTGCTGGTTTTAGGGAGGTAGTGTAAATCTAACTTCTTTAGGCTAATTTCAAATTCATTCAGACCCTTTGCCTCCTGTGCTCCTAAATCCGGGAGATGGTCTAGGACTTCCTCTCCCTCTGCGCCCAAGTAATAGGCCAGTAATGCAACCTTCCTTTCTAGCCCTAGGTTGGGCCCACACACCGTAGCGTAGTTTAGGAACACTTTTTTCCATTTCTTCCACAGGATGGTGGGATCACCTGGGTTGGTTAAGAAGAAGGGGGGAGGAGTTACACTTTGCATGCTTACTTCACAATAGGCAGAGAGAAACCTATCCCTTCAAACAAACACCTGTCTACTCCGTAACTAAGCTGCGTAAAGTGAGAACCTGAAGTCTGTTCCAAAAAAAAAAAAAATGTGTCTTGAGAGAGGAGGAACTACCGGTGAAGACACCTACAATGAGGGAAAAAGCCTAACCACACCTGCGCAGCTCTCACTTCCCAACACATACACGCATAAGATGAAGCTTGCTCATGATAACACTGAAATTATATCAACATTTTGAAAAACCCTCAGGGGAAGGTGGAGGTACAAGATACAGCGTGAAAACTTTACCCTTTTTTCTTTGTACTGTCATACGCTCTGGGGCTGAATGTGCAGGGCGCACAACCTGCCCCTCGAAAATTCAATGCTTTGCTCAAAATGTTACAAGATAGTTACGCTTTCATGGTGCAGTCTGTCAGGACAGCACTCCCAGGGAGATTCAATTTTTCCCAATGCGCATTTTCTTCTACAACTATTTCAAAGGAGGTCAAAGTTGCCACCAGTCCTTAAAAGTGCAGGAAAATTCACTGTCAAGCCACAGGGGATGCCAAACACAAAACCAAAGTCCAACTGTGCATAAGGATGAGCGTTATTCAGCACGGGGCCCTGCACAATCAAGGTCGTCCCACAGCTGTGCTCAAAATCGTGCCACTACACCGAGTTGCTCTTCCTAACGCTTTTCCTCTTCCCACGCCGCGCTGTCAGTTGAACTCACAGTCATTCTGGAAGGTGGCTAGATTTATTGAATGAGAAGCACAGTCCCACTGCGCTCCTAGGCTCCTTACTCCCTCGCAGCGCCGGCAAGTTAACTTCTAGCAGCAGCCCAAAATGCTTAATCTCGTCATACAATGCGGTAGGAAATTCTGCGCTTCACCTCCGCCACTTCTCTCTTCTCGCGCTGCCCTGTTTGCACTTCCTCTATTTGTGCTCCAATCGTCACGCGCCAGTGTGGCAGGGATTCACCAAGGGAGGACAATCTCCACACGCCACTGTGGCGTCAACACACAACGCTGCCCTGTTGCTGACAAGAAGGGGCGCGCGGTGAAAGTCTCGGTAGAAGGGCTGGAAACTACGCGCCTGGCTCGCGCTTTCAGTCTCAGCTCCGTTGGCGCTACAACTGGCCGCTGGGAGTCTCCGACAAAAACCGGGAGATACCTCACCTTGACAGCTGATGATAACGAGGCTCGCCACACACAACGTGGGTGGAAGATCTGGGGTCAGCGCGCAGGGTCACAAACAGGCGTACCTCACCTCCAGGGTGTGTGTCAGACTACACCCTTTCTTCCCCGGGCACCTACTATCCTTCTGCCTTCCTCCGAGTCGACAACACGTTCCTTCCTTGTGCTGCTTAAAACTCCGCTCAGCTCTTCGCTTTGTAGTCAGTTTCACTTTGACTCAATGCCTTTCCCAGTCGGCCGGCTGTGTTTACACGAGTCAGCTGTCATTTTTCATCTTTCCTTCCGACGGCTGTGCTCTTCTGGGCGTGTTGAGGTCACAGGTGGCTTTGACCCTCGTCGCCAGTGTAGAATTCACCAAAAGATGACCAGTACTCAGGGTGGTGAATAACAAGGAAGCGTTTATTCTCAGATGCAAACTCCCGTGACCCCAGCCACAGCCTCTCGAACTGCTGTCGCCTCAGCTTGTCCCCGGCGCTCGCCTTGGAACGCTGGTCGCGGTGACATTCTAAGTGATGTCACCGCGGGCAGCACCATCACACGCAGAGCCGCCGGGGGAGGCAGAAAGAGGGAGATACCACAGGGTACTGTGCTTGTAGTCAACGAGAGACTGCACATATCTGTGTCAGAGGCAACACTAAGGTCCTCTATAGAACTATGACTCATATGTGACTTTGAGAGGTATGTGAAAACATGAATCCGAACAAATATCCACTAGTGGATGTGACTTAATAAACCGGAATACATTGGTTTTTGAACTGGGGGCAGCGCTGCTGCCACAAAAAGGTGCTGATAGGAACCTCATGCTTCAGCAAGGAGGACTGAAGCTTCCTAGCTGCTACACAAATGTCTGTGAAAAATAAGAGCACTTTGGTCAGACAATAGCACATTTTTGTTTACAGACTGTACTCAAGAGTTTAATTTGATTCATCACTGATGTTCATAAACAGAAACCGGACTTGCATGTACCACCCCACAGCTCTAGAAATCACCCGTGGACAGCATGCCATTTTCTTCAGAAGTCAAACCTGTCAGGAATTACTGATGGTCTCAATACTAAAACAGTATTCTCCTAACCATGGGTGAAGTGAAAATCGATCGGAAGTTATCAGAACAATTACTGATCAATGGCTGAGTTAATTTTGCACAACACCAACTTCCTCAGTACTTTTTCAAAATCAGTGGCTCAAGGGAAATAGGGAAAAACAGCCACCAACGTCCCCAAAATTCTCTGTAAGGACAGAGAATACAACAGAATAAATGTTGTCCCGAGCACAAATCAACAATTAACTGTGTTTTTAAAGAAAAAAGAAAAACCAAATCAAAGTCTTTTTCTTTCACAGTTCTTTAACAGTTCATTTTATTTTATATTTTTCTTTTTTCCCTCTTTCTTCAATTTGTTAGAAGATCACCATTCCATATTTCATAATTCATACAGTTCACATTGAGCGTAGCCAATAAACCGAAACAATGCCAGCACGTGTTTCGTCACGGGAACAATCACCCAATGACTTCTTCAGGGATATAGAAAGGATTTTTTTACAGATACATCAATGTCATTCCGGGTTGTTTTCAAATATTCATGTAGTACTAAACCATCAAGTTCAATTATTCTGTATATGTGGTAATTTATATCCTTCAGAAATAGCACAGTCACTCAATAACACTCCATAGATCAGGGTTTTCACAAGGAGAATTTAAATTATGTCCGGGAGAGTACTCCCATCATCTTCACTTCGGGTTCCTAGATTGCTAGATCGAAAGTTATGTTTGACCAGCAACATCTGCTACTCAATGTGAGTGTTTGATTGATTCAGATGCTCCGTCCATCACCACCCCCTTTTGTACCGCTTTTGGGCGCCATAAGTGTGGCAGGGTATGCTCAGACGTGAGTCCCTTGCTCACTTTGCCACAGGATTCAAGCAAGCCGGGCTGAAGACGGCTGGAATGCCAGAAACCGGTCCTCGGAAGCTTGTTTCCGGTCCAGGGAAGACATGGCTTGGCAGTTCGGGCTGGACTGTTCCCATGAGGCACAGGGTCAGACTGATTTGCATATAGCCATGTCTGAACTGAGGTGGCAGAGTGGGCTAAAGAACGGTGATGGATTAAACCCAGATCTTTTGACTGGGTGTGAGTGTTTGATTGATTCAGATGCTCCGTCCATCACCACCCCCTTTTGTACCACTTTTGCCCGCCATATGTGTGGCAGGGTATGCTGAGACGTGAGTCCCTTGCTCACTTTGCCACTGGATTCAAGCAAGCTGGGCTGAAGACGGCTGGAATGCCAGAAACCGGTCCTCGGAAGCTTGTTTCCGGTCCAGGGAAGACATGGCTTGGCAGTTCGGGCTGGACTGTTCCCATGAGGCACAGGGTCAGACTGATTTGCATATAGCCATGTCTGAACTGGGGTGGCAGAGTGGGCTAAAGAACGGTGATGGATTAAACCCAGATCTTTTGACTGGGTGTGAGTGTTTGATTGATTCAGATGCTCCGTCCATCACCACCCCCTTTTGTACCGGTTTTGGCCGCCATAAGTGTGGCAGGGTATGCTCAGACGTGAGTCCCTTGCTCACTTTGCCACTGGATTCAAGCAAGCCTGGCTGAAGACGGCTGGAATGCCAGAAACCGGTCCTTGGAAGCTTGTTTCCGGTCCAGGGAAGACATGGCTTGGCAGTTCGGGCTGGACTGTTCCCATGAGGCACAGGGTCAGACTGATTTGCATATAGCCATGTCTGAACTGGGGTGGCAAAGTGGGCTAAAGAACGGTGATGGATTAAACCCAGATCTTTTGACTGGGTGTGAGCGTTTGATTGATTCAGATGCTCCGTCCATCACCACCCCCTTTTGTACCACTCAATGTGAAATGTTCAGAATACTTTCACTACTTGCCAACCATGGAAGGCTCTGCTTTGCCTTAACTCACATATTCAACACTTTCTTGATCATGTGACTAGTCCACTTGGATTGTAGCATTTCTATACTACTTGATAACCCCTGCAGGGATTACATAGCGCTACAGTTTGCACCGGGAACCTGGATGTCCTGCTGACTAGAAGGGTTGAAAATAAAGTTGCTTATTCTTAAATCTATAGTAAATTGGAAGTAATGGATGTTGACGGAGGTGCTCTAAACGGGGGGGGGGGCGGCGGGGGCGCAGTGGTGGTGTATTTTGGTCGAGAAGGAAGATGTTCCATAGGCATATCCTTTGTGACTTAGTTTACTTGCTTGAGGAATGAGGGGGGGGGGTTGAATCAATGATCATGTCTAGCGCACTAAATAATGGGTTAGGAGGTGGGCCAAGCTGTTTTAGCCAGATAGTGGACTGGTGGTAGTTGGACCATTTACAGCAAGCTAGTATATCAGGTTTTGATGTGTTTAATTTTAAGTGATTATTTTTTCCAAAGGGCCAATCGCTAGGAGGTGACAAGTGTAAATAAGGATTTTTACAATTTCGACTGCTCCATCATAGGCTCTGGAATGCTATTGCAGAGTCAGTTGGATTGTTAGTCTAATTCTAGTGTCTTTCAAAGTCAGTTTGTTTGTAGATTTGAGATACAATATCATCAAGGCAGCTTTAAGGGTTTCATCGTTGACTGTAGAGTTATTTATTGTGATGATATTATAAAGGTCTGAAGTCAGTCAATGACTAAATGTTGAATTAATGCCACAGTGTTCTTGGGTAAGGAAGCAACACGTTGAATATAGACGTGGTCAGGTCCAGTGTTTTCCAACCTCTACCAGTTGGTTTTAGCAACTGCAGCTGTAGGCTTGGCCAGAGTAATACATAATGAAGAAGGAATTGTATTATAACACAATAAATCCAAATCACAGGATATTTGTCAAAAATGTGTGGAAATTCTAATGGTCAAAACTGCTTTTGTTGATGTCTAGCTGTATAGTTTGGACTGGCAACCATCTCCCTTTGGCACCATCTCCCACAGCATCTTAGAACAGCAGCTTTGGGAGGTGGGTGTCAGGGGCAAGGCCTTGGACTGGTTCACAAATTATCTAATGGATCAAATGACCACAGTACGAGTTGGCACCCTGGCCACTTGCAGTCGGTCTGTAAGCATAGGAGCTCCTCAGGGTTCCATCCCGAGTCCTATGCTTTTTAACCTGTATGTGACACCCCTGGCCAGGGTAATCGGGTTCTACGGTTTTGAAGTGGTGTCATACGCTGATGACATGCAGCTACTGATTACCCTTGGCCCGACCCTTCTGACACTAAGGTCCGCTTTAAAAACTGCATGATCATTATTGACAATTGGATGTGTACCAACCACTTACAACTCAACAGTAGTAAGACAGAGGTCATCCTCTGTGGTAAAGCAGATGAAACACTGGTCCAGTAACTGGTGCCCAGAGAAGTTGGGACCGTGTCCATCACCCAAATCTGTGGTACGAAATCTCGGAGTACTCATTGACAATCAGCTGTCTATGAAAAGCCATATAAGTCACATAATCGGCATTTTTTATGGCATTTTACGTAAAGTACGCAACATTTTTCAATGGATTCCTTTTGAATCCAGGAAACTGCTGGTCCAGGGACTTATCATGAGCCGTATCGACTATGCTAATGCCCTGTTAGCCTCCATAAACGAGGAGCTCTACTCCAAACTGCAAGTCTTGCAAAAACACAGCGGCCAGACTAGTATTAAACCTTCCAGCTAGAGCACCATCAGTGCCTAGTCTACAGATCCTCCATTGGCTCCTGATTAAAAGGCGCTGCCTCTTCAAAATCCTATGTCTTGTTCATAGAAGTATGTATAGAACTGGGCCAAGTTATTTGGCTAAGAAACTAGGCTGGTATCAGCCAAGTAGGACGCTCAGGTCCAGTTCTAAATGTCTTCTTACCCCTCATAGAATTCGCACTGCTAGAAGCGGCGGTCAATCTGTCTCCTTTCTCGCTTCTGTATTCTGGAATAAACTGCCATCTCACCTCCATCATAGACCATAAGCTTTTAAGCAAAACACTAAAAACCTGGTTTTTCGATCATCCACAACTATGCTAATCCGACTGTCAGTCTCCACGGAGTCTTTCGCTAGCGCCATGAGACCCTATGGTGATATATGCGCTTAATAAGTGCCTCTGACTTGACTTGAAGTATAGTGTTAACGACAGTTCGGGTCTGTTAAACGAGGCATTACGGCCCGGAGCATAAATATAGCTTGAGGGATGTTTTAGAGATATCTCAGAGACAAAGCCTACGGAGAGATCAAGGATTATGGATTAGAAAATGGAAGTCAGTAAGGGAGAAGTGGTGGAGTTTACAATGGATTTTGTGTTTGTGGGAGACAGCTACTCCTCTCGGTTTCTTCATGGAGAGATTTACCATGAGACAGCAGGTGTGATTTAAAGAAATAATGTTTTGTGTAATCATTTTGGCATGTTTCGGTGATAAGATGCAATATGGACATTTTCTTTGACAATAGATCATAGGTGTTAATAACACCTGTTAATGATTGTAGATGTTAATGTGGTTCATTCCTTCATTGAGTGCTGACTCAGTGGAGACATTATGGAATTGTGTTGGGTATGAGGTGTATGCCTTCACTGGCCCCTTTGGCTGTGTGTTAGTTAGACTCAAAGCAAAGGTGGGCCTATTTAACTTCAGTCAGTAGCAGGCTTGTTAAGACATGCTTATGGAAAGTCCCGAGATTTTACTTAATAAATGTGAAAAATTGTGATGGGAAGGGGTTTATTAAACATTTTCATTAGCCTTTTGGATGAGTAATGTAAGAGCATGAGGGCTGGTAATCTTAGCTGAATAACATTAACTTTTTTACTCAGTTTTCCATGATCTCGAAACAAAATTAAAGCTCCAAACCTTTCTTATGACTAATCTTAAAATCAGACCTACCTTTTGGAAGCACAAAGGTCTATATGGATTCTTTCCCGGTGGAGCACCGGCCCTCTGTAGAGCCGTGGTATGTGGCATAATGCCTTGAAAATTTTGGGGGATGTTGCTTAAGCTCAAACAACCACTCACCACCATGATCATCTCTAGAGCGGTGGAGACAGGGCCTGGACAGATGCTTGGGCATTCCTATACATTAAACACTATACATTTTGGGTATATAAAGGCATCACACTGTAACGACCAGAGATCCATGGTGACACTTTGGAGGAGGTGATTTGTACCTATATAGGTGGGAGCTGAACTGAAAATTCAAAGATCTGGAACATTGGTGTCAAGGGCATTGCTGTTGGGAGGGTTAAGGAGGAACATATTGTGCGATTGTCTTTACACATGCTTTCACTACTATTCAACGTTAACTGGTGAGCTCGATTAGCCATTTCACTGCTGTCAAGTGGCAGTGCAGGGACTGGTGCATGGTTCGTTTAAAAAATAATATTTTGTCATAATAAAACCTTTTAAACAATATCGTAGTTTGATTTTCTGGGAATATTTGTGAACAGGCTGTAGTCACCCACATTCTGCACGAAATGGCTACTTACACATTCACCTGAAATTTCCAGAATTATGCCTTCAAAATGAGTCGGGGGCTTATACGCCACACCAATTAAAATGGCACTGTAAAATGTGTGGTCTAATTTTGAAGCGGTGGTATGCATTTTGGGCTTATTTTAAGGAGTAAGTCGAAGAAAAACTTGGCTTGGCTCAGGGGGAAGTGTTGATACTGTTCAAACTGGGTTTAGTACTGAAGGAATATGGCTGACTTCATGTTACCAAAGTCTGAAGGGGTCTCTGGTCAACAGCAGTGCTTAATCAAAATGGGACATGTCCAGCTGCCAGCTTTGGCAAAATACATGAGTAACACTCATGTCCAGTGGGGTCTGGTGGCTCAGTGGACTGATGCAACCACTCCAGAAACCATGTGTCTGATCTCATGGCCACAGTTTAAAATCCCGGAAGGTTCTTTCAGCCTACCATTCTACCAAGGTTGCTAAAATGAGTACAACTGAGGTGTGTAACAATAAATACCTGTTATACAAGATGCCCAAAGGATTGAATGTGCACTCTACTTATGACGTTACCAACATTGTTGATTCCAGCTACTTAATCTCTAAATGTTTTGTTTGGAAAGTTTCTACCATGCTGTATAAGGCATTTAATCAGTGGGGCTTTTTTGTATTAATACCAGAACATGTTTACTGGTTTTCATGGATTTTCACCTTATGAACATTTCATGTTCACTGTTATTTTCATGTTACAATACTGCATTAATTGATACACATTTTACAACTGCACCAGTCATTGTTTGGGACGTACTTGTCCTTACTCCTTGATAGACACTGAATTACATATATTCAGTGTGTTTTCCCACATTTTACTTCTCACAAGTTTTTAGTGAGGTTTTCAAATACAATCGATCGAGCCTAGGCACGACAAATGCAGTATAAACATGTGTAATCGCCCCCCTCCCCCGACAGCTCTATATGATCCCTTTCCTCTTCACAGCATTTAACATAATATCCATACACCCTTTACATATAAGTAACTCCTATACACAGTCAGTAAGCTTAAAAGTAGTTACCATACAAAAAACTGTAGGCCTTTTAGTCTTAGCAGCTCAAAAGACTGATGGTCTTTCCTGGAAAGTTATTGCAGTGAGGGCGGGGGCCATCATTTTAGCAAATTTCTTATGAGTGTGGTTGGGGTTTGTGAGTCTACCTCTCAAACTCTAGCAGTTGCCAACCTTTCCAAACCACGTGCAGTATTCCGAGCGGGTTTCTTTCTCAATATATAACCATCAAGGCTGTAACTGCCACAACATGTGCCCAAGCAGAATTATTTTTTACTAACTAGAAAGTTATAAGTGGTCACCTCAAAGCCCGACAACCAAGACCAGCTGGAACTTTGTGTCCTACAACATATTCATGTGTCTCAGAACCTCTTTCCAATAAAGAGTAATGCCTGAAGTATCCACCAAATGTGCATACAAGTTGTTTTTAGCACTCCACCCTCAGTCTCCAACAAGTTTGAATAGATATGGTGAAGGAACACTGGAATTAAATACCATTGATATATCATCTTATAAGCAGCTTCCCTGTGTGGAACACTTTTGTATACCTGGCAAGTGGTTGATCATATCCGACCCAAATCTTTATCAGGAACCTCTTGTAAGATCCCTAGCCCAGGCTCTTGGGATTTCCATGGCCCCCCTCCCGAAGACTCTAGTAGGAGTGTGCCTTGAGTCTACAGATGAGTTTTTATGGATGTTCCCCAAAGGGTTAGGTCCCAAAGGGCTGCCTGCCTGAGCGAGGAGTGTAGTACTTTCATGGCTTATTTGAAAGTATTGCAATCTATCCTTTTCTGATACAGTATAGCTGGGTTTGCACTGAGCAAAATACTATATCTCTCCTCGCTGAAAGCTTAAAATAATTACTGGACATTCCCCTTCCATCCAGCATTTAAACCTGCCTCCTTGCAAAGTTAGTGAAAAATCTGGGTTTGCATATGTTGGGGTCTGAGGAATGAAAACGTTGTATAGTTCCATCTCTCCGGAAACCTAATTCCCCAACTCCAGGACCGTTTTGACTGGCGTGGATTGATTACTTTTTCAGATATTTTTAACATCTGCAATCTGAATATATTGTGGTTAGCATTTATTCCAATTATCCATACTAATATCTATCTTATACTTCTCGTAGTCGCAGTTTTGGTTTGAAAACTCTTATACATTTGAAAACATAAGCACTTTTAATTTCACCCGCTGCACATTTTTGTGATATTAGATACTATCATTTAGATATTCTTTGTCCATTTACTTAGTTAATTACTTCAACTCTCTATTACCTCAGACAAATATTTCAGTGGCACCATGGTATTTGGTTACATCTGATATTTCTTTAGTTAAATTTTATCACCCATACAGATTCAGGGCGAGTTTCATGCTAATCTTTATTTTTAGCATAAATATTTATGCATTATTGATTTACAGCATACCGTTCATGCCTTCGTTACACTTCCCAGTATCTTGCAGTTGCGTCATGCTCTGTTGGTATTAAAGGTTTAGGTATACCTTTATAACTGTTTAGAACACAGTCCTTTTTGATAATCTTATGTGTTTTATACTGACCTTATTGCCTTGATAAATTCATGTATGTAGGGACTAAGCATGACGATAGTAGATGTGCTTCTTAAGGCGTTTGTTTGCGTACACTGGAAGAACAAACACTTTCCAGGGCTGGTTTCGAGACCGCTTTAGCTGTGTTTGAAGCCCCATGTAATTATATTTCTATCGCTTAGAGGGAGGCTTTGGCTCAGCCCTCTTCATCCACTGGGTTTGTTAAACTGTCATTCACATTTTTGCTTCCACCCACCACAGCATACAGCTTGAGACAAAGAGTCCACTCACATTGGTCATTGCACGGAGCAATGGCATTTCACCTAATCACTTGTGCACATCAGCCTGAAAAGAAATGCACTTCAGTACCAGAGCTGATGGACCATACTTTCCTTAGGCAATTCTTCTTACCATTTTTTATTAGGTTTTGCCTGAGGCACGGAGCTTTAGCTCCGCCCCCAGGAGAAATTTCTAGTTTTCAGTAAGGGACTCTTGAATACGCCCCTCTGTTCCATTGGCTAGCTCCATAAATGGAGGCTAGCCATTGGAACAGAGATCTGTCCGTCATTCACGGACCAGATTCGGGGGCGTTCCCGAGATTATTTCCATGGGCGTTCCCTCTGTGTAGTCATGCGGCGGTGGGCGTGGTTATTTTTTTGGTTTCCTCAAGTCATGTTTTTGTCATTGCGCCGAAGATGGCACCGGGGCCCGTCGACTTCTCGTTGCTCCAAGTACAGGTGAGTGCTCTGCCTTTTGATTACCCTTTCCCGCCCCCCTCTCCCCGTGTATCCGTTCCCGACCCCCTCTCCCCGTGTGCCCTTTCCCGCCCCCCTCGCCCGCTGTCCGTTCCCGCTCCCCCTCTCGGTGTGCCCGTTCCCGCCCCCCCTCCCGCGGTCTGTGTCTCCGGCCCCTTGTAAATGCTCCGATCGAGTGCCCACCTCGATTATTGTTTATTTGACGCAAGCCGGTGCCCACCCGGCATTGCCCCGTGCTTTCACTGCCGTCGGCCGGGGAGAAATCAGGAGACGCTGTCCCGCCTCCCGACCCCAGGGCCGCGCTGCGATTGGCTGCAGCCGCGACCCGGAAGTCAGGCAGGCTGGGGGCAGGACCTAGAGACAGCCGGAAGCGGACGGGAGGCCACCCCGCGCTCCGGTGCGAGGAGAAGCCGGCGTCTTTCCTTCTCCCCCCCCGGCTCCCAAGGCGAGGGAGAGCTCAGGAGAGAGAGGGGGAGGAGTGTGCAGAGAGAGCCCCGAGGAGCGGGAGCTCTCGTGAAGCGGCCCGCGGACCGGAGCAGAAGCAGAGGAGCCCTTGCCTGCAGAGACCCGGTGAGTGCAAGAGCCGGGTTGTTGTTCTCCGGGAGGAGTGGGGCTCCTCTGTATAACGATTCAGAAAAGGGGGTGGTAATGAACAGAGTGTCTGAATTAAGCAGACCACTCTTACCCAGTCCAAAGATCAGGGCTTGATCCATCACCGTTATTTTTCTCACTGCACCATCCCAGCTCAGAACCTGGCAATATGCAAATCATTCTGTCCCTGGCCCAGTGCATCATGGGAACAGGGCAGACTAAACTACAAAGCCAATTCTTCACCAGAAAGGAGACAAGCTACCGGGGACCGGTTTCTGGCATTTCAGCCGTCTTCGGCCCGGCTTGCTTGAATCCTGATGGTGCAGTGAGCAAGGGACTCTTGTCTGAGTATACCCTGCCACACCTATAGTGGCCAAAAACGATTCAGAAAAGGGGGTGGTGATGAACAGAGTGAGATGGATCAAGCCCTGATCTTTGGACTGGGTAAGAGTGATCTGCTTAATTCAGACACTCTGTTCATCACCACCCCCTTTTCTGAATCCTCTGTATAACAGCAGGATCTCACAGCTGCGAATCTCCCCCCTCAGCTGTCACTTGCGGGTCGCGGCGGTGTACCACACTGTATTACAGGCCTCTGCTTTATTTCACGCGTATAGCTGTGTTGCAGCGAGAGCAGTCAGACATCCACATTCTTCCGCCACCCGTTTCAGACCTCCAGCCAAAGGCAAGTGTTGCCCGATGCCCGCTGCTTGTTTAAGAGCGTAGGCCCAGAATCCCAGATCTGTCGCGGAGGAGAGCCCGCAGTATCCAGGCCGGCAGCAACCAGTCCGCCCACAAGACACGACCGGGGCTATTACGTAAATGCCCACGCAGACTCTGGCCACTCCAGCAGACATTAGCTCCCACTCACCTCAGCCCTGGGGGCGGGGGGGGGGTTCGGTAGATGTTTCATTGGTGATGAGTAATGCCGCCGCAACCGTTCACCCTTAAGTCACGGCTGAGTCAGGGCATTCCGCATCTTAAGCCACCATTCTACACAGGCCGCATCAGTGCAGTCTGTTTTCCTCGCTCTCAGCCCCAGCGGCTTTCCGGAGCACGGTGAGGAACCTGGAGTAATGCTGGCGGTATATATAGAGCGTTGGTTAAATTTTGGGGATGTGGTGTTGTCTCATAGCCGCAGATGATGTCAGATTATGCTACCAGACTAACCGAGCCTCCCTAGGGTGCGGCCATCTTGTTCACCGGCCCTCTAGCGCACCCCTGAAGTTGGTTTAATTGACAGAATTAGCTCATGCTGCAACTTTTTGGATGAAGTTTTCCAGAGAGATGGAATACCAAGTTCAGTGGCAAGTGAAAATGGCACCCAATTTAATTCTAGTACCCTCAAGGAATTCTTGACATTGAGGGTATTGTGCAAAGGAACATGTCCCTGTAATATCCAGCTGGCAATGGGGCTTATGAACACTTCAACCAAATGATAATTGGAACACTGGAGTAGACCATTTAACAGTAGATACTGGGAACAGAAAGTGACAAAAATGTTTTGGGCATATTGGGTTATGCTTAGCTTGACAACATTTAGCCCTTATATCCTAAGGGAAATTTGCAAAACTCAATCTTACTTAAATATCACTGGAAAGACAGAAAGATTGGTCTATGGAGGTAGTCAAGTATATGATTAAAAGGGCCCAAGTGTTCAGGAAGTCTTATTTCAATAAGAAGTGGGGACCTTGGACGTTGTACAAAGGGTGCATGTGAATATGGCTCATCAATCTAGGAAGGGGAAAGAGGGGAAGTACGTTCTCTACCCCCCTCACAGTTGTCGGATCGTTCAGAAATGCTGCAAACCTCAGAGATTGGAAGGGATGGGATTTCGGTGTGATGTCCATGTGTGATGGCGCAGACTAATGCCAGCTGGGTGAGGATGGAGAAAGACTTGCCATAGGTGGTTGCAGGCTTTTAGTGAGATTAAAAGTTGTCATTAGTTGGGTACCACTAAACATGAATCTAGTTTAGGTAGTTAGTTAGGGCCGCCCGATGCTCTCACCCCTGTTGTGCCTGGCAGTGAGAGTGCTGGAACAGAAGTTGTGAAAAAGTGCAGGTACGCCATCAGGCTTCCTGTGAATTTGGACAGGTTTGTTGTGGATTAGCTACCTGTACGGTGTGTGATTCCGTATGCTGTCGCTGCTTGCATATGTTTTTTTTTGCTGGGTTTGCTTGTCTGTGTATGGGGGGCTTGTGTGCTGAGTTTGGTTCTTGGTGCTGGAGCAAAATACACTTAAGTTCTATGTTCTTAATTCATCATTGGAACTGTGAAGTTAAATTTGGGGTGAAGGTTGCAGGCCAGGAGATGAGGTTGCAGCAGCATCACTGGGTTGTAATGGGGCTGTATCACTGAGTTGCAAGAATAAATAAAAGCATATTTATTCTTGCAACCCATGATTTAAAGCATGTAACGGCTTGGTGATGTCTTTCACTAGAAGTAAACAAATATATGCTCAATTATTAGCAAGATCTCACAAGGTACCACTGCACCAGCCGCACTACTTCCCTACTGACCGTTCTCCACTTCAGCCCCGTCTAAATTACAATTCCTGCTTGTGACCCTTTTGCCTGCTTGTGCTTGTGTTCATGACCCTGTTGCCTGCTTGTGCCTCTGTGTGCCCCTGTTGCCTGCTTGTGCCTCCGTGTGCCCCTGTTGCCTGCCTGTGCCTCCGTGTGCCCCTGTTGCCTGCTTGTGCCTCAGTTTTCGTGCCCCTGTCGCCTGCTTGTGCCTCAGTTTTCGTGCCCCTGTTGCCTGCTTGTGCCTCAGTTTTCGTGACCCTGTTGCCTGCTTGTGCCTCCGTAAGTGCCCCTGTTGCCTGCTTGTGCCTCCGTGTGCCCCTGTTGCCTGCTTGTGCCTCCGGGTGTCCCTGTTGCCTGCTTGTGCCCCTGTTGCCTGCTTGTGCTGTGTGTGTGTGGAAGGCTCTGTGTGGGTGTGTGTGGAGGGCTCTTTGTGGCTGTGTGTGTGGGAAGCTTTGTGTGGCTGTGTGTGTGGGAAGCTTTGTGTGGCTGTGTGTGTGGGAAGATTTGTGTGGCTGTGTGTGTGGGGGGCTTTGTGTGGCTGTGTGTGTGGGGGGCTTTGTGTGGCTTGTGTGTGGGGGGCTCTGTGTGTGTTTGTGTGTGTCATTTGCGAGAGATAAAGCTAGTGGCATTGTAAATGACAATGGCGTTTATTTATGTTAAAAAAACATAAATAAAAATAAAGTCAAGAGCAATGGGGGACGATTTCAATTATTTGAAACTTAAGTTGGGCTATTGTATGACGCTGAAAATGAAAATTTGTCTCTCCGAGCACAAGAGTCGAATTCGGACAAAAAACCTCACATCACCATTGGCTATGCATTGGACTGAACAGCATCATACAATAGCCCAACTTAAGTTTCAAATAAATGAAATCATCCCTAAAAAACCTGGAATTGATAATTCCAAGATTCTCCTCCAACGTGAGGTCTTCTGGATCAAGAAACTTCAATCTTCACTGCCATCTGGACTTAATGATAAAATTGAAATGAGTTGCTTTTTATAAAGGCTTAAATAATAAGATGTCTGGCCTTTTCTCCACTGAAGGTTTCCAACACACACAGAAGTACACACTGATATAAAATGCACTTAGACACACCATACTTATGATGATGCTCTATGTAATGTTGATTTTATTGTAATTTTTATTATTTGTCTATTTAAGCTTATCTGTATTTATTATATGAAGGATTGTATATGATGTTTATCTGACATAATGTCGTTTAAATGAAAACCATGCCACAATATGTATCATATTTCATTAGATAGTTTTTTATACATATACATTGATTTCTAGTTTGCTCATCCACCAGTTTGTTGGCAATTGCGGTAGTTAACATTTATATAAGGTTTGTTGCTTAGGAATAGGAAACGAACGTTGGTTTTTTCAAATTGCCTTTTCTCGACACACGTTGCTATTGTTGATAAAGTTCAGCGGATAGAAAGGAAGTAAACAAATTTCTTATTTTTTCGTCCGTCATCGCTGTTGCTTATCGCGTTCGTCAGTCAAATAGGGGCGTAGTAATATGCGGAAGTGAATAAGTCATCTCGCAGTTGAATGGAGATTGTTTAATGAGATCAGGGCGTGTGGCCACGGTAAGCGTTTTCTACGCGAGTACCCACTATCGTAGTTACTCGTGTGTTGTCTAGCGGTAATGAATGAGCATTCAGTGTTTGATTCTTGACACAGTCTTATATACTTTTTGTCTAGGCGGTCGTTCGGGCACGCATTTCTTCTATCGGCTAAAGCTACACCTTTAATCATCAGGTGAGCTAATAGCATTTAATGGGATTCTCGTTATATTCGCATCGTGTCATGCAAACTAATAGAAATTATGTACCGTTTTGCCTTCATTTTTTCAACAGGTCATGTACCTGGCATCTATTTAATAGGTAAGCTGAACTCATGAGCATTTGTCTTGTAAGTTGAATGATGACTATGGTTATATTTGGTTACATTTGGTTATCGTTTGGTGTGTTAAAGTTTTTTGAATATCAATGACGTATTGACATAGATTTGATGAGGTTTTTTGATATTTGAGTTCTCACAAACATGAAATCAGTGAAAAAAGGTACTATTGTACTGCAACCAGCAGTTAATGGCATCGGATAAAATGTTTCCTTTTTCTTTCAGGTACCCCTGACGAAGGGACCTTGCGTCCCGAAATGTATTGGGCACAAAAATGTGTGGTTTCTATTTTTTCAATGTTATTGTGGAAGTTATGAAACGTGAAATGTATACCATGATGTACTTGTGTTAAATCATGTTGATAGTGTTTTGAAATCATGATGAATATGCATTAAATATTCTAGAATGACTACATCTTCTAAAGTTGTTGCGTGCTGAAGTCCTTACAGCCATTAGTTGTGTTAGGCCTATTTCATGTTCACTTAACTGTTCAGCAGGCAGTAATTCAGCACAGTACACATATCAAACTAATTTGCTAAACTTTTGAACTGAGTGCGACCTCCACCTACATTCATGGTTTACTCTCTGTAAAATGGACACCATGCACCCTAGGTGCATAACTCAATTGGTACTGGACACCTTATCAGCCCCTGTACAGTGCACTATAGGTGCCCAGGGCATACGTGCATCCAAGGCCTACCAGGGGCTGCAGCATATCTTTTGCCACCCCTGGCTGGTACTTAAATTGACAACTGGCTGATCACTCAGCTGGGGCAAGGTGGCGTAATCACCCCTTGCTTAGATATAGTATACCTATATCTAAACCTATATCTGGACACACATATACCTATAAGTCACTCCTATGGCAGGCCTTAACAATCCTGGAGGCAGAGTGCTTGGTTTTATGTGAGATGGTTCTCTAGCATGAGCTGAGCCTGTCTGCAGCTGTCGGGACCAACTCCCTGAGCTGTTCCGGGATATTGCCATACCATATACTCTTAAGTGCATTATAATCCTCGCGGTTATGTGCTAACTTTGGTTTGGCTTTATCAAAACATGTTGTGTAAGGTGTCATACGATTTGGAATACTACCCCCTCACCAGTCCTGGCGACGGGGGTAGCATTCCATCCTTCTAGAGGGAGAAGACATGTTACTTTGCTAAAACGCGGTTAATCCTAACCAGAGCCTCAGCATCACAAAATGGATGCTGCTGCCACCGACATGAGTCTGACCTCCTGCTGCTGACCGAAACTTTTTTTTTATTTACAACAAGGGGTGGTGAGGGACAGAGTCTCTGAATTAAGCAGAAAGCTCTCACCCAGTCAAGAGATCAGGGCTAGATCCAACACCGTTTTTTAGCTCACTGCACCATCCCAGTTTCAGAACCTGGCTGTATGCAAATTAGTCTGTTCCTGTCCCAGTGCATGATGGGAACAGGGCAAACCAAACTACAAAAGCCAATTCTTACACTGGGAAGGAAACAAGCTCCCGGGGACCGGTTTCTGGCATTACAGCCGTCTTCGGCCCGGTTTGCTTGAATCCTGATGGTGCAATGAGCAAGGGTCTCACATCTGAGAATACCCTTCCACGCTTAGGGTGGACAAAAATATTTACAACAAGGGGTGGTGAGGGACAGAGTCTCTGAATTAAGCAGAAAGCTCTCACCCAGTCAAGAGATCAGGGCTAGATCCAACACCGTTTTTTAGCTCACTGCACCATCCCAGTTTCAGAACCTGGCTGTATGCAAATTAGTCTGTTCCTGTCCCAGTGCATGATGGGAACAGGGCAAACCAAACTACCAAGCCAATTCTTCTACTGGAAAGGAGACAAGCTACCGGGGACCGGTTTCTGGCATTTCAGCCTCGTCGGCCCGGTTTGCTTGAATCCTGATGGTGCAATGAGCTAGGGACTCACGTCTGAGTATACCCTCCCACACATAGTGTGGATAAAATCAATTTTGGAAAAGGTGATGGACAGAGTTTCTGAATGATGCAGAATACTCCTAACCAGTCAAGAGATCAGGGCTTGATCCATCACCGTTTTTTAGCTCACTGCACCATCCCAGCTTCAGAACCTGGCTATTTGCAAATTAGTCTGTTCCTGTCCCAGTGCATGATGGGAACAGGGCAAACCAAACTACCAAGCCAATTCTTCTACTGGGAAGGAGACAAGCTACCGGGGACCGGTTTCTGGCATTTTAGCCTCGTCGGCCCGGTTTGCTTGAATCCTGATGGTGCAATGAGCTAGGGACTCACGTCTGAGTATACCCTCCCACACATAGTGTGGATGAAATCAATTTTGGAAAAGGTGATGGACAGAGTTTCTGAATGATGCAGAATACTCCTACCCAGTCAAGAGATCAGGGCTTGATCCATCACCGTTTTTTAGCTCACTGCACCATCCCAGCTTCAGAACCTGGCTATATGTAAATTAGTCTGTTCCTGTCCCAGTGCATGATGGGAACAGGGCAAACCAAACTACCAAGCCAATTCTTCTACTGGGAAGGAGACAAGCTACCGGGGACCGGTTTCTGGCATTTCAGCCTCGTCGGCCCGGTTTGCTTGAATCCTGATGGTGCAATGAGCTAGGGACTCACGTCTGAGTATACCCTCCCACACATAGTGTGGATAAAATCAATTTTGGAAAAGGTGATGGACAGAGTTTCTGAATGATGCAGAATACTCCTACCCAGTCAAGAGATCAGGGCTTGATCCATCACCGTTTTTTAGCTCACTGCACCATCCCAGCTTCAGAACCTGGCTATATGCAAATTAGTCTGTTCCTGTCCCAGTGCATGATGGGAACAGGGCAAACCAAACTACCAAGCCAATTCTTCTACTGGGAAGGAGACAAGCTACTGGGGACCGGTTTCTGGCATTTCAGCCTCGTCGGCCAGAAACCGGTCCCCGGTAGCTTGTCTCCTTTCTGGTGAAGAATTGGCTTGGTAGTTTAGTCTGCCCTGTTCCCATGATGCACTGGGCCAGGGACAGACTGATTTGCATATAGCCAGGTTCTGAGCTGGGATGGGGCAGTGAGATAAATAACGGTGATGGATCAAGCCCTGATCTTTGGACTGGGTAAGAGTGGTCTGTTTAACTCAGACACTCTGTTCATCACCACCCCCTTTTTGTAAATCGTTTTTGGCCACTATACGTGTGGCAGGGTATACTCAGACATGAGTCCCTTTCTCACTGCTCCATCAGGATTCAAGCAAGCCGGGCCGAAGAAGGCTGAAATGCCAGAAACCGGTCCCCGGTAGCTTGTCTCCTTTCTGGTGAAGAATTGGCTTGGTAGTTTAGTCTGCCCTGTTCCCATGATGCACTGGGCCAGGGACAGACTGATTTGCATATAGCCAGGTTCTGAGCTGGGATGGGGCAGTGAGATAAATAACGGTGATGGATCAAGCCCTGATCTTTGGACTGGGTAAGAGTGGTCTGTTTAACTCAGACACTCTGTTCATCACCACCCCCTTTTTGTAAATCGTTTTTGGCCACTATACGTGTGGCAGGGTATACTCAGACATGAGTCCCTTTCTCACTGCTCCATCAGGATTCAAGCAAGCCGGGCCGAAGAAGGCTGAAATGCCAGAAACCGGTCCCCGGTAGCTTGTCTCCTTTCTGGTGAAGAATTGGCTTGGTAGTTTAGTCTGCCCTGTTCCCATGATGCACTGGGCCAGGGACAGACTGATTTGCATATAGCCAGGTTCTGAGCTGGGATGGGGCAGTGAGATAAATAACGGTGATGGATCAAGCCCTGATCTTTGGACTGGGTAAGAGTGGTCTGTTTAACTCAGACACTCTGTTCATCACCACCCCCTTTTTGTAAATCGTTTTTGGCCACTATACGTGTGGCAGGGTATACTCAGACATGAGTCCCTTTCTCACTGCTCCATCAGGATTCAAGCAAGCCGGGCCGAAGAAGGCTGAAATGCCAGAAACCGGTCCCCGGTAGCTTGTCTCCTTTCTGGTGAAGAATTGGCTTGGTAGTTTAGTCTGCCCTGTTCCCATGATGCACTGGGCCAGGGACAGACTGATTTGCATATAGCCAGGTTCTGAGCTGGGATGGGGCAGTGAGATAAATAACGGTGATGGATCAAGCCCTGATCTTTGGACTGGGTAAGAGTGGTCTGTTTTACTCAGACACTCTGTTCATCACCACCCCCTTTTTGTAAATCGTTTTTGGCCACTATACGTGTGGCAGGGTATACTCAGACATGAGTCCCTTTCTCACTGCTCCATCAGGATTCAAGCAAGCCGGGCCGAAGAAGGCTGAAATGCCAGAAACCGGTCCCCGGTAGCTTGTCTCCTTTCTGGTGAAGAATTGGCTTGGTAGTTTAGTCTGCCCTGTTCCCATGATGCACTGGGCCAGGGACAGACTGATTTGCATATAGCCAGGTTCTGAGCTGGGATGGGGCAGTGAGATAAATAACGGTGATGGATCAAGCCCTGATCTTTGGACTGGGTAAGAGTGGTCTGTTTAACTCAGACACTCTGTTCATCACCACCCCCTTTTTGTAAATCGCTGACCGAAACTTGGCAGAGGAGGCCTGGACAAAGGGTTTCCTGTCACAGGGAGGTGCTACACCTCCCCAGACAGGAGATAGTCTATTGGGGCAGGGTGGGCTGAAGGAAACTAGACACTGCATGGGGAGCACAAGGCTTCCCCTTGCATAATCCAGTCAAACCGGTTCTGGGGCTCACCAGCCCCAGTCCTGGCGCGAAACTGGACTAAGGGAAAGGGGTGTAACCACCCCCTTCCAAGGTCCCACCCATATGAGGGACCTAGCAGGTAATCCAGCCCACAGATTTGGAATAAGAGTGGGAGCAGTGCCAGCGCACATCAGATTATCTTGACTGAAACTTTGATACAGAACTCTGGACAGTTCGACATCCCACTCGACATGGAAGACTGAAGAATCTCCCTAGTGGTCAAGGAGTGACCCGCATTCCAACAGCCCGATCCACAGTCCCAGCGAATCTGAGACCCGTGGAGGCAAACTGAAGCGTGGGCCCGGCCATCTTGGAAAAACCACGAAGTGTTGACCGTGCAGCTCCCGAAGGCTCCCTCAATGCTGTCGATTGGGGTTTGAGAAGTCCCAGCCCGAGCAGCTTTTGAACCAAAGCTACCCCCTCCACACTCACCGAGTGCTGCGTGGGGCCCTTCTGCATTTTGCTGCTCGACGCGTTGGTCCGGTCGCTTGCCCATTGGCTAGTGGCCCCAGTACCGATGAAATTTTGAATTTGCTCTGCCAGTCCGGTTGCTCTGGACTGGCCCTCGCTCCCCTGAAAAGGAGAACCCGCTCTGACCTTGCTGGTCCGAGTAAGAAGCGATCTTCGAATCCTGCGTGGGTTGCGCTTGCCAAGGTTTGTTTGCTCCAATCCGGTAGCCGACACCACCAACAGCGAGAGCCTTCGTGGGGCAGCTCGTGATCCACTCCTGGACATCCTCTGTACCCCAGAGTCCACGTGGCAGCGGAGACAAGCTTCACCACAACCACCTGATTGCGCCCGACATTGCCTGGTTCCTTCCTGGTTCCACCCTGGTCACTGCTGAGTGACCCAGACTGTGTCCCCTCTGCTTTCAGGTACTGTACATCTTCGATCCACCCTTGGATCCAACCGGACACTTCTCTTCTGGACGCCTGCAGTGGAGAAGTGTGGCTCAATGGTTAGAGCAATGATTCAGAAAAGGGGGTGGTGATGAACAGAGTGTCTGAATGAAGCAGACCACTCTTACCCAGTCCAAAGATCAGGGCTTGATCCATCAACGTTATTTAGCTCACTGCACCATCCCAGCTCAGAACCTGGCTATATGCAAATTAGTCTGTCCCTGGCCCAGTGCATCATGGGAACAGGGCAGACCAAACTACCAAGCCAATTCTTCACCGGAAAGGAGACAAGCTTCCGGGGACCGGTTTCTGGCATTTCAGCCGTCGTCGGCCCGGCTTGCTTGAATCCTGATGGAGCAGTGAGCAAGGGACTCTTGTCTGAGTATACCCTGCCACACCTATAGTGGCCAAAAACGATTCAGAAAAGGGGGTGGTGATGAACAGAGTGTCTGAATTAAGCAGACCACTCTTACCCAGTCCAAAGATCAGGGCTTGATCCATCAATGTTATTTAGCTCACTGCACCATCCCAGCTCAGAACCTGGCTATATGCAAATTAGTCTGTCACTGGCCCAGTGGTTAGAGCAGGCAGACCTCGATGCAGAGCTCTGGCCAGGGACCAGGGTCCAGGGTTCGATCCTGCCCCGGCGGGTCTCGGGCTCATTAATTTCCCTGACCGGATATTCTCGCCTCAGTGCCTATTCTGATCATGGGTCCCACAATGCAACTCTGGGCAATAGCTTGCTTGGTCTCCACAACGGCCCCCACAACGCGAGGGATGCCTGGTCTGCACCATGGGGGTGCCCAGGAGTGGACACTTCACAGGGAAAGCCAGGAAGGGCTCCCTTGCGGTATTCGTACAAGCGCCGGGAAACCCACTGCGGGTACCTGTGCGCTATACAAGTACAAAAACATTTACATTTACATCTTCATCTCCAGGCACCATCAGACTGCGTGACGAAACCCAACACACTTTGGCACCTATGCACCCGCTTCCTGTGGGTGAGAACTCGTGAACGCCGGTGCTCCTGCATTGGTATACACCTCTAGTGTCTAAGTCTAAAGTTTAGTAATTCTAGTCCAGTCGGAAGACTCCTAAAACAATAACTTTTACGCACCATTGACTTTGCATTGGTGCATGCATGTGCTTTAAGCGCTGCACCCGAGTCCCGCGGGCTTTTCCCGACTTCACTACTGCTAGTCCCGAATAGCCCCAGCGATTCCCAAGGCCTCAGGCCTTACCACTGTTCGATTAGTGATACTTATACCACTATTTTAGTATATGGTTTGAGTGGCCCCTGGGCCTCATCCATAATTGTGCAACTTTCATATGTTTTACTGTGCTTTTATTTAAACGCTTGTGCTTCTAGACTCATAAAGAGTATAGAGGATTATTCTGATAATAAATACATATATTTTTATAATATATAACTTGTGTGGTGTCCTTTCATTTGATATTACAGGATTGTGATTGGTAAAAACAGCTGGCTTCACATGCCCTCTTGAGTTTAGCCTGAAGGCTGCTTAGTCCATGCTACCTCTAGGATAGCTTGTCTATAAGGTTGACTTACAATCACCACCATAAGGGATTGTTTGGACTGATACAAGGTGCCCCCAGAATTGGAGACATCATATATCAGGCCAACTTCTCACAGAGAGTTTCCAACACTACCCAATTAATGTCTTCTGTAGAATGGTTGCTCTCTATGAAATGTCTGCTCATCTTCGTCGTTGCTTTTATGCACGAGATGTTGCCCATGTGTTCATTTATTCTTTGTTTCCCCTTGCTGCAGGTCATCCCTATATATTTAAGGTTGCATGGGTAAATGATCATGTACATTACATGTGTGGCGTTGCAGTTTGTATGGCTACATAATTCCCAATTTAAATTGGGTAGAAGGTGGGGATTCTTAGTCACTTTAGTAAGTTTGCAAACAGAGCATCCTTAGCATGGGTAGTGTCCCACAATAGGGGTCAGGTTCCATGCTGTTGTTAGGTTGTTGTTTTTCATTACTGTTTTCAGACTTGTGAGAAGTTGGCCTGGTATATGATGCTCACTAGTTCTAGTGATCACCTTGTACCATGCCAAGCAACCCTTATGATGATTGGTTGTAAGTCAACCTCATAGACCAGCATTCCTAGTGGTAGCGTGGACAAAGCAGTCTTAGGCTACACTCAGTAAGGCATGTGAAGCAAGCTGTTTTGCCATACACAATCCCCTTGAATACCAAATGAAAGGACACCACACAGATATATATTGAATATATATATATATATTTATTAACTACACATATCCCCTATACTCTTTATGAGCACAGAAGCACAAGCGTTAAAACAAAACACAGTTTAAATACACAAAAGTTGCACAATATGAATGAGCCCTAGGGGCCACCTAAACCATATACTAAAATAGTGGTATAAGAACCACCTAGCTGAAAGGAAGTAGGCCTAGGGCCTTGAGAATCGCTGGAGCAGATCGGGACTAGCAGTGACTAAGTCGGGAAAGGCCCGCGGGTCTCGGGTGCAGTGCGGAAAGTGCACGCATATACCAATGCAATGTCAATGGTGCGTAAAAGTTACCAAGTTAGTTATTAAGGAACCTTCTGAGTGACCTAGAGGAGTGAAACTTTAGACACAGGCACTAGAGGTGTGTACCAGTGTGGGAACACCGGCGTTGATGAGTTACCTCACCCACAGGAAGCGGGTGCACAGGTGCGAAGTAGTGTCGGTTTCGTCACGCAGGTCGATGGTGCTTGGAGCTGAAGATGCTGCAGGCGGCTCGATGTGAAGAGTTCCGGTGGATCCAAGGGTGGATCTGAAGTGGTGAAGACCTGAAAGCAGAGGGGACAATGTTCAAAGTCACTAGCCAGTGACTACCGTGGAACCAGATTGGAACCAGGCGATGTCGGGTGCAAACAGGCGTTGAGGTGTAATTTCTCTCAGCACCCACTTAGACACGAAGAGGTCGAGGACGTCCAGGAGTCGATCACGAGCTGTCCCACGCAGGCTTTTCGCTGTTGGCGGTGTCGGCAACTTGATTGGAGCAAACAGGCCTTGGCTAATGCAAGCCACGCAGGAAATGAAAAAGGCTTATCACTCGGACCAGCAAGGTCAGAGCGGGTGCTCCCTTTTACAGGAGCGAGGGCAAGTCTGGAGCACCCAGACCCGCAGTGTAGATTGTAGGTTTCGTCACCAAGATGGCCGCTGACCACGTGGCAAGTGGCCGGGATGGCGCGTCGAGTGGCACGATGCAAAAGGGCCCCACGCAGATCGTGGAGATGCTGGGGGGCTGATCTTCGGTGCAAGGGCTGCTCGGTTGTGGGGCTTCTCAATCGCCAAAGCACAGCGTCGAGGGTGCCTCGGGTGCTGCGCAGTCAGCTTTTCGGGGGTCCTCCGAGATGTCCGGTCCCACGTCTCTCTGTGCCTCCACGGGTCTCTTCTTTGCAGGGACTGTGGATCGGGCGGTGAGAAGTCTGGGAGTCTAGGTCTCGTCAGGCTCTGGGCTCGGGCTCCGGCGGGAGGCGGCGGCAAAGCAGACGTCGAGTTGCTGGATGGTGCCTGTGTTCACAGGGTGGCCACTCCTTGGCCACAAGGGAGATGCTCTTCAGTCTTCTGTGCAGCAGAATGTCGAAGTCCGGCGTCTTCTTAGTTTAAAGTTGATTTCAGGATGACCTGAGGTGCTATGGCACTGCTCCCACTCTTATTCCCAATCTGAGGGGTGGCTCACCTGCTAGGGCCCTCCTCTGGGTGGGACCAGGAAGGGGGCGGTTACACCCCCTTTCCTTTGTCCAGCTCCTCGCCAGGCTTGGGCCTGGAAAGTCCAAGGACCGGTTTGGACGGGCATGTCTGATTCTATTCAGCCCTGTCCTACCCAATACACAAAATCCTGTCTGGGGTGGTGCTCCCACCTCCCTAGGCAGGAAACCCTTTGTCCAAGCCTCCCTCGCTGGAAGGACTCCCAGCAGCAGGAGGTCAGACTTGTGTCTGTGGTGGCAGCATCCATTTTGTGATGCTGAGGCTCTGGTTAACTTTAACCGGGGTTAAGGCTATGTACATGTCGTGTCCCTCTAGAAGGGTGGAATGCTATCCCCGTCGACAGAACTGTCGAGGGGATAGTATTCCAAATCCTATGACACCTTACTCGACATGTTTTGATAAAGTCAAACCAAAGTTAGCATATAACCGCGAGGATTATAATGCACTTAAGAGTATATGGTATGGCAATATCCCGGAACAGCTAAGGAAGTTGTTCCTGACAGCTGCAGACAGGCTCGGCTCGTGCTTGAGCACCATCTCACATGAAACCATGCACTCTGCCCCCCGGATTGCAGGGGCCTTCCATAGGAATGGCTTATAGGTTAACATGTGTCCAGTTAAGGTTAGATATGGGAATACTATATCTAATCGTCAAGAAGGAGGGAGGGTGATCAATTGATCAATCGGACACCATTTACCACTCAAGGGGGTGGAAGGTCCAGTATCAGCTTGTGCCCGTGTCAAGTACAGGTAAAGCAAAAAGGGGGGTTGCTGAACTGTTCCTATGGAAAGAGAGGAATTAGGTATAACTGGCGTGACCGGAGGTGTAGATGTAACACTTTTGGGCATCCATTTCGTTGGATGTATTTGCCTCACACACCCAAAAGGGTGTCATGCTTCATCATAGGCGTTGCTCCTCGTCGGGGAGGCGGTGCAATCCCCGACGGGCTCACCTCAAAAGAGGGGCTCTTTGGCGGAGATCTTTTGTATCCAACTGCCTTATGGTGAAGTGCGGGTGTGTGGGTGGGGTAGCAAGTTGCCTGGAGGAGTGATTTAAAATGTAGCAGGGGTGCCGGAAACCACTTTATTCTGGGGGTCTCCCTACTGCAATTAAAAACGTGAATCTAGCTCGCTAGGTGTCAACAAGTTAGGTATAGTGACCCTAGATGAGACTAGAAGAAGGATTGGTCGACATGTTTCTCGCGTGTGGCTGTTTGCCCGCGATTCATCAGGACCTAGTCATGGTGAAAACTACATATAATAAACAACATGCTGGTGTCATCATCAACGAAATGGATGCCCAAAGGTGTTACATCTACACCTCCGGTCAAGCCAGTTATACCTAATTCCTCTCTTTCCATAGGAACAGTTCAGCAACCCCCCTTTTTGCTTTACCAATACTATATCTAAGCAAGAGGTGATTACACCAACTTACACCAGCTGAGTGATCAGCCAGTTGTGTCAAATTATGGAGGCCAGGCCAGGGGTGGCACAATACATGCTGCAGCCCCTGGTAGGCCTTTGCTACACCTATGCCCTGGGTACCTATGGTACACTGTTACAGGGGCCTATAAGGTGAACCAATTCCAATTGTGTATGCACCTAAGGTACATGGAGTCCATTTTAAGGAGAGAGCAATTAGCCTGGGGCCCTGAATAGCAGGATCCCAGGCCAACTATGTCAAAAACCAGCTAAACACCAGGCAAAAAGTTTGGGGGTAACCATAGTCAGATATCCACCTTCCTACAGGACTTGTATGCACCAGGATGTCTTTTAGGTTCTTGGTTCTCTTATTGGCAAACCTGGGTTTTGGACATTTGAGGGAGTGTGAAGTGAGGATCTTCCAGTTCTTGTTAATGATCTTTTTAACTGAGTTGGATACTGTGTTATACGTGGTGACGCAGGTCAGTAGATCCTCTGGGTCCTCCTGTATATTTGTTTGTAGCAAGTTCTCTCTTGGCTGGTTGCGTGCCCTCTTCTGACATTTTTTTATAGTTCTGATCGGGTAATCTCTCTTTGTGAGTCTATCTTCCAGACGTTTCGGCTTGCTGTTTGTCGTCATTCAGGTTGCTGCAATTACGTTTCAAACGTAAAAATTGACTGTAGGGTAGATTCTCCTTAAGTGGTCGAGGGTGAAAACTGTTGTATGAGAGGATGCTGTTGCGAGCTGTAGGTTTATAGAAATTTTTGGTATGTAATGAGCCTTCTTGTACAAAAATGGTGAGGTCAAGGAAGTCCAAATTGTTTTTGTTGGCTGTGTAAGTGAATTTTTTTGGTAGCAGCGGATTTACGAAGGGAAAAGATCAGGGGTTACACCACTGTGGAGTAGCCAATCCATGGAATGACAGCTTTTGGCCTCCCTCACTAGGGCTCCCTCCCCGCCCTGTCAACTCTGTGAAGAGTCTTAGCGTAGTCATCTCTAGTGACTTATCCATAGGGCCCCAGATCAGTGCGGTTACGTCATCCTGCTTTTTCCATCTACGCAGGATACGTAAAATCTGTAGATTTCTTACCAGAGACGCACTGATCCTTGTCATCATGGCCCTGGTCACGTCGAGAATTGACTACGCCAACACTCTGTATGCCGGCATCCCCGCATACCTCCTTCACAGGTTGCAGCTCATGCAAAATCATGTAGCACGCCTGGTTTACCATCAACCTCGACACCAGCACGTCTCGCAGCTACTGCGGAGCCTTCATTGGCTCCCTGTGGGTAAGCGTTGTACCTTTAAACTGGGCTGTACAATCTTTAAAGCCCTGTCTGATTTTGTCCTATCTTTATTTCCTCTAAATTGAAATGCTATGTTCCCTCCAGAGACCTCCGTTCTTCTGGCCACAATCTGCTAGTTATTCCTAAAATTAAACGGAAAAAACATGGCGGCTCCTGTTTTTCCTTTTGTGCCCCTAAGACCTGGAACTCTTTCTCGTCCGCCCTTCGACACTGCCCTACCTATGGCTGTTTTCGTAAAATGTTAAAAACGTATCTTTTCCAGTCTGCTTTTGAGTAACACACGCCTCTGCCCCCCCGCATCTGTTATGAGCGCCATGAAACCGTATGGTGACCGAGCGCGGTATAAAACTTTTTAACATAACATAACATAACAGGACAAGTGGTTAATTTCCCCCCAACTTGTTTTCTTACATTTCAAATTCAGCAGTACCTTTTCTTTGCACTAATAAGAACCATATTTTGTGATGTGCATTAAAAGTAAAAAGGGTTTTTATACCTGTTCTTAATGCACTCACATGTTCGAAAGAATTGTATTAAAAGCATATGCAATGATATATTTTTTTAACCTCTTAAGTGCTGCTGGCGGCCAACGGTCGTCACGAGCGCTACCGCCCCAGTGCTGCGCACGACCATTGGACGTCCATTCAGCACTAGTTCCAATGGACAGCGCAGCACTGGGGAGGGATATTTGCAAGCAGCTAAGGTGCTAAATGTAATGTTTGGTTATTACAAACAAATGGCAGCCATGTTTAGGTGGTAGTATGTTTTTTTCTTATTTGTCCTTTATATTTTTGTAGAACATACTTGTAATAAAAAAATAAAAATAACACCAGCTTGCCACGGCCAGAACTTTTGGCGTTGGCACGGATTGTATTGAGCAAGAATTCTCAAGACAAACAATTAAAAAAGAAGCCCACTATCCAAAATATGTCTCCTGTTTGGAGCTACTGGAGATGAAGGCTTTCACTACTGTTTTGAGTATATACTGACATTGCTCCCTGTTTGATGTGTGGTGTCTCACATGCTAACCATAACACCCGACTGTAGTATATTCCATGCAACCAAATCTGTTGCGTCACGTATACACCTTGACTCCATCTAGTGCCTTGAGCTCCTTATGAAAACTTTTTGACTCCTCTCACATTAAGTACCTTCATACTGATATCCCAATGCACTCTTTCTTTTTTAAATATGTTTTATTGGTTTATACATGATCTCTAATATGTACAAAAAAGAGAGAAAAGTGCATGCAAATACACATGAAGATATGTCTGTAGTTTCATAGAAGTCACAGCCAACTTGCCTTCAGTAAGGTTGCATATAAACTGAGATATGGACTTAGGTGCCACACCTTGATGGTAGGCATGTGACAACTAAGTTTTAGACAACTCACAGGTACATTACTAAAGAAAAAGCAACTAGGTTGCCTAGTCTAGCACTGGAGGCAGCTGCTCGGAGTGGCAGACAGAAGAAAGAACAATGCGCTGGACGGCCAGGGCCTCTGGAGGGCTGTTGGACACTGACTGGGCTGTAGGCACCTGAGCCTCTCTGGCCATACTACATGCACTAAAGTGAAGAGACTGTCCTTGAGCGTCTGTGAATGATCTGGCCTTTGGCCCAACGTAGTCGGAGGAGATTCACCGATCCACAGATTGACTGTGCGGTGGTCGGCTTTCCCTTGCTTTTTCCCTACCTCCTTATCTTGGAGGGCTTTATCTCAGGAGTCCCTTAACAGATTGGCGACCAGCCTTATCTGCCCTTTTGTGCCGCTTCTGGGGCTGAATGAGATGTGCAAAGGAGGCTTGGTCCTTAGCCTGGCTAGGGGCCCTATCCTCCTCCCCTGGAGGGCACAGAATGGTGAAGCCCAAGCAGGCCGTGATATGCCGAAGCCAATAAAATGGACAACTATGCGGTTCCACAGCCATCAGCGCCACAGCTGAAGAAGGGTTGGAGCCACGGTGGCTGGAGAACCTTCCTTGGGAGCCTTTATGGCATCGATTCAGGATTTGAAGGGCACACTGGAGCTGAAGCTAGATGCTTTAACAGTCGTTCAATCCCTTGCAAGTGGGCTTCAAGAAAATTAGTTATAAGGTGACAACTGCGGAATCGCAAATTATTTTACTCAAATCTACAACGAAGAGACTGGAGTCCCAGGTGCAGTCTCTTACGCAACAAACCACTGCAATCGTGGTGAAGCTTGAGTCTCAAGAAGGGAGAGCAGGGAGAAAAAACATCAGGGTGGTAGGGGTCCTGGAGGGGGCTGAGGACCCTAGTGTGGCTCTTTTCTGAGAGGACCTTACTGTCAACACACCATACCAAACGCCTGTTTAAATTCTTCTCTGTTGAGAGAGCACACAGAGCACCAATACCACTGCCCAGGCCGGGGTCCCCCCCTCCCCGACAATCATCACCCGGATCTTCAGCTACCAGGACAGAGACACAATTCTCCAGGCAGCACGTTCACATGAAGATCTTCACTATGAAACACCATTGTTCGCTTCTTCCCAGACTTTACCTTGCAGGTCCAATGACGGAGGCTCAGCTTCGAAGAGGTAAAGAAGGAACTCCAGGGGCGAGATCTGAAGTACATGATGCCCTATCTTGCAAGACTGAGGGTGATTGCAGAGGGTAAAACATGGCATTTTGGATCACCTGAGGAGACCTGAGAGTGGCTGAAGGCTGGCATACATTTGATCAGAGGAATGGGCCAGGGTGGTTGGAGGAGGGAGGGACTTGTCATTGGACTAAGCTGCTATTGCTCTTTCGGGGATGCGAGATGAGGAACTTGCTTCACCCAGTTACCTCTGTATAGACAGTGTGAGAGGCTATAACTGTTTTTTTCATGGTAACCGGGAATTCACCGACTGGGGCTAGTGGCTATTAAATTATACAGTGGTTTGAGGTAGGGTCCGATTGTCTGTGAAAGTATTAGGCTCATTGTTTTAGGGCTGTACCTCAAGATATGAATTCACTGTACTAATGTGGAGGGGTACATTAATGATGCTTTAGGTTAGACCCCATCGTTCACGCATGCGGAGCCAGCCAACCCCTTGTTTCTTGCATGACACAGTTAGGGCAATAGGCACTCTGCAGGTTGGGGTGGTGGGCAGTTTAAAGCCTACATAGCAGGCAGGTAAGGGGGGTTTGATTAGTTGGGGTTCAAATTGCTGCATTGTTTGTGTATTCTTCTGCATTCAGTGTGCTTGATTACTGTATTGTCTAGTAGATGTTAATTCCCTGGCAGAAAATACAGCGGGATGTGTGGGGGGGGGCCCAGTTATGGAGCTCAGAGATCACATTGGTAACCTTCCTAAAATCCATTGGAAACACCATAGCGCAAAACACTTAGATTTGGACATGGAATTTTAATGGCCTCTGTAGTGAATTAAGTGCACAGTAGTGCTCCAATATATACGCCACACACATGATTTCTTTTTTATAGGAGACTGATCTTAAAACGAATCACTGTAAGGCCCTAGATCAGTTCGGATATACTCTGCTGGTGCACACAGGCTTCTCTTCTGGTTCCAGGGGGGTTGGTATCCTATGAAGGAAATCTGTCCATTTACCCCCGCTCAGACATGGACGGACCCCCTGGGCTGATATGTGGCAGTGACCGAGAGATGGATGGGGCTTACTTTGAATGTCTGCTCGGTCTCTATACACCCCACAACTGCATAAATCAATGTTCCCCCTGTTGGGTCCTCTACACTTGGAGCTACCATACTGGACTTTGGATTTGCGGTGAAACAGTAACAATGAGGTAGACCTGGATAGAAGTGTGAGGGGGGGGGGGGTAGGGGGTCCCTGGCCCATTGCTGGACTTTATGTCAGCTATGAGATTGGCTCATATATGGTGTGAACATCAAGGAGAAACAAACGACACACACCTGCCTGCAGCACATGGTAGTCCAGCACGCCTGGACTATCTTTTCACCCAAACATTTCATGTAGGTGATTTTATGGCTGCTATGCACAAAGCGCGGGGTCCATCTCAATATTCAATGATGGAAGCATAGCTTGATTACAGACTTTGTGCTGCCCCCTAGAATTGATCTGTGGTATAATGTCATAATCACACTCTTTAATTTGGTGTATATAATCAATTTTACTAGGATGGGAGTTGTTGATTGGTAAGTATGACCTTTTGTTGTTACTTTGAACTCGATTTAAGACCTCGTATCATTTTGTTGATATAAGTCCATAAAATGGAATTGAAAAGAGATCATACAGAAGGGGTTACATTGGTTTTCAAGAGATTCCACAGTATATATTGCTCCTCCTTCCCTTCTGAAATATGGTGCTAACAAGGTATGTGATGAATGACATCCACGTCAATCCTATCGTCGATCATTTCCTGTTCTCATATAAACATTTGTGACATAATATAGGATGCTTAAGGTGTTTCATTAACCCTCAGGGTTCCTGCACTGAAGTAGGACCAAATGGCCGACATGAGTCTAGATGAGAGGTGATAAAAGCTAGGAGGGGGCAGAGCAAAATGGTGCAAAGACTGATGTTCTGTATTGTTTCAAGATAGTGAATAAGAGGAGTCGAGCAGCCTAGGTATATAACAGTGTGCTAGGACACCCACACATTTTTTTTGTCGTTAAGGGCTGCATTGTGCGGCTGTTTAATTAGGTCAGATGTCAATGTACATCAAAATCTATCATATCTGTGAATGAGAGGGCTTGGTGCTTATAAGTGCTGCACCGCTAATAAGCCCACGGTGCTTTAGAGGTAATGACTTGGCTACCTACTGTAGTTCTAAAATCTTAACCATCATCCCCAAAGAAATCCAGAACTGCTAGTTAAGTACGAATTTGTTGTGTATTTAACTATGCAACATAATTCTGTTTGGAGGAAATTAAGTGGCACTGCATTTTTATGAGTGTGTGTTAAAAAACATTCTGACAAGGTTTCAAATACATGTCTTAACAGCCCCTTTCAAAACGGAGCTAAAACTTGCGTATTTTTTTTAAATACAGTAAGTAACAAATGCTTCAGAGTTTGCTCTTAATTGCTCCTCACTTTACAGTATGCTCACATTGGTGTCATCAGTAGTTCTTTTTACAAGCAGAAGATCTAGTGTTGTTCCTGCTTGATCTGTAGTGTGTTGAAAGCATGCAATGTGTCATTTGTGTTCCTATTAGTGTTCAAGCTTCCATGTTGCAGCACCCAGATGAATGTGCTACATGGCTAAATACTGATAAGGTCCCAAAGGCAAGACTGATCGCATTGCAAATGCTTGGTTTATTAGGAGGTGGTGTCCCCTCAGACAGTTCTGGGAATTAAGCCCCATCCCCTGTGCTCGGCCCCTCTTCACTGTTGGCCTGAGGTGATAGGTTCAATGCCTCTTCCCCCACAGGAGACACTGCGTCTTGAAGACTTTGCTTCTCCTTCATAGTGTAAAAATAATTGTAAAGTTGCCGGGTCAGGAAATGATTCCTGTGAGAAAAGTGAATCCCAGCAATGTTGCTCTTTCTTCACCTTCACACCGGAGTAGATTTGGACCTGAGGCATTGCTCTGTGGGAGGAAAAACAAGCATTTGCAATGCAATAGGCCTCGCATTCACGCAGGTTTGGGCTATTGGCATTGTAAATGATAATGCATTTTATTTACGTTTTGAGTTTTAAAACATAAAAGGCATTGTCATTTACAATTCTAATAGCTTAAACTCTTGCAAATGCAAGACCTATTGCATTGTAATAAAAGTCCTCCTCGACCGCTTGTTAGATTGTTAATATCAGAGGAAGAGACCGGCCTGCGATGTCTTCAAAGTAGTGATTAATAGTGCAGTGAAGAAGACGTGCAAGTGTTGTAAATTATACAGACACAAAGTGTGAAGTGAGAGTTCCATAGGATCCAAGCTATAAACACTAACAAAGTGCTCCAACACCTTTAGCTATGTGATTAAACTGTTGCGGCTCAGGAGGAAGAGCGAGCCAGCCATTTCCTGCCCTCTCCGTGATTTGAGTGTGCAGTGTGGCATTGCGTAATGTCATTGCTATGTTTGGCCTAATAAAAAAAGACTCCAGCTGTAGTAGGGCCCTGGCTTCACCTCCTGCTGCAGGGAGGGTTGGCTTTATGGCAGGCATGGAAGGAGGGAGGGAGGGAGGGATGGATGGATGGATGGATGGATGGTCTCGGCTGCAGCTTCAGCCTCGTACAGTGCTCTTGCTATTACTAGTAAGTGAGAGGTGCTGAGGTGGTGGTATTGGTATTGGTGGTGGCGGTATTAGTGGCGGTATTGGTGGTGGTGATACTGGTATTGGTGGTGGTATTGGTGGTAGTTGTGGTGGTTTTGGTGGTGGTATTGGTATGGTGGTATTGGTGGTGGTGGTAATTGTCATGGTCGTGGTGGTGGTGGTGGTATTAGTGGTATTGGTGCTGGTGGTATTGGATTGGTAGTGGTGTTATTGAATTGGTGGTGGTATTGGATTGGTAATGGTGGTTTTGGATTGGTGGTGGTATTGATGACAGTATTATTGGTGGTGGTATTATTTGTGGTGGTGGTGGTATTGTGGTGGTGGTGGTATTGGTAGTGGGGATATTGGTGGTGGTGGTGGTGTTGGTGTTGGCATTGGAGGTGGTGGTGGTATTGGTGTTGGTTGTGACCTGTTCTCAGGACACCCCCGCGCCGCACGGCCCCCCAGCTGTGTGTGTGCCCCTCGTGTGCCCCTCGCTGCTGCTCGCAGTATCGATCAGCTGTTTTGCCTGCTTCCCTAGCTGATATTGTTGCCACTGCCTAACTGTATTGTACCCCTGATGTATCTTGGTTCTTGTTGTATTTTTGTTGTAATTTTGTGCATTTACCGTTCTGCCTGTCTAGCCCCGCTCCCCGCCGCCGTTCTCGCGGCCACGCCCCCTTTTCTTAGTGTCCTCCCCGCTCCCGCCTCCCAGCTGCTCCTCCCTCCCACTTGTCCTTAAATGGCGACCGCGCGGCGCAGGTGAGTGTGACCTGTTCTCAGGACACCCCCGCGCCGCACGGCCCCCCAGCTACGTGTGTGCCCCTCGTGTGCCCCTCGCTGCTGCTCGCAGTTTCGATCAGCCGTTTTGCCTGCTTCCCTAGCTGGTATTGTTGCCACTGCCTCACTGTATTGTACCCCTGCTGTATCTTGGTTCTTGTTGTAATTTTGTTGTAATTTTGTGCATTTACCGTTCTGCCTGTCTAGCCCCGCTCCCCGCTTCCCGCCGCCGTTCTCGCGGCCACGCCCCCTTTTCTCCGTGTCCTCCCCGCTTCGCCTCCCAGCTGCTCCTCCCTCCCACTTGTCCTTAAATGGCGACCGCGCGGCGCAGGTGAGTGTGACCTGTTTTCAGGAAACCCCCGCGCCGCACGGCCCCCCAGCTGTGTGTGTGCCCCTCGTGTGCCCCTCGCTGCTGATCGCAGTCTCGATCAGCCGTTTTGCCTGCTTCCCTAGCTGGTATTGTTGCCACTGCCTCACTGTATTGTACCCCTGCTGTATCTTGGTTCTTGTTGTAATTTTGTTGTAATTTTGTGCATTTACCGTTCTGCCTGTCTAGCCCCGCTCCCCGCTTCCGTTCTCGCGGCCACGCCCCCTTTTCTCCGTGTCCTCCCCGCTTCGCCTCCCAGCTGCTCCTCCCTCCCACTTGTCCTTAAATGGCAACCGCGCGGCGCAGGTGAGTGTGACCTGTTTTCAGGAAACCCCCGCGCCGCACGGCCCCCCAGCTGTGTGTGTGCCCCTCGTGTGCCCCTCGCTGCTGATCGCAGTCTCGATCAGCCGTTTTGCCTGCTTCCCTAGCTGGTATTGTTGCCACTGCCTCACTGTATTGTACCCCTGCTGTATCTTGGTTCTTGTTGTAATTTTGTTGTAATTTTGTGCATTTACCGTTCTGCCTGTCTAGCCCCGCTCCCCGCCGCCGTTCTCGCTGCCACGCCCCCTTTTCTCTGTGTCCTCCCCGCTCCCGCCTCCCAGCTGCTCCTCCCTCCCACTTAGCCTTAAATGACGACCGCACGGACGCGCAGCGGACGCGCAGCGGATGCGCCGATTGTGCGCCGAAGGCGCGCCAAAGGCAAGCCCGTCTGCGCCCGTCCGCGCCTGGACCGCGCCCGAACCCCTGGTCCCCGTAGACGCCTGCCCACACGACGGACCTACGACGCCGCCACCATCAACGCACTCAATGCCGGCCGAACCCCTGCCTGCTACCGAGCCACCCCGAAACGCACCCACGGACCCTTCACCTGCCAAGCCTGCAAATTCACCTGCTTCCGGACCTGCACCGCACCCGCCAAGCCGAGCACCTGCTCAACACCCGCTCCGTCCACAGACACGCCGTCGAACTCTGGAACCTACTCGACACTACATCGCCAGACGCCGCCTTCCTCACGGAAACCTGGATGAACGCCTCCTCAGCGCCAGACATTGCCATCGCCATCCCGGACGGATACAAGATCACCCGGAGGGACCGTGTCAACCAGACTAGAGGAGGCATCGCCATCGTACACAAGAACACCATCCGCATCACGACAGACTCCAGCGACACCTTTCCCGCCGCCGAGCACCTCCACTTCCAGATACACACCGACCCAAAGACAACCCTCAGAGGCACCCTCGTCTACAGACCCCCGGGATCACGCACACAATTCAACGAAGACATCACGGACTTCATCAGCCCGCACGCCCTCCCCTCCGCGGACTACATCCTCCTAGGGGACCTCAACTTCCACCTGGAGAACAACAAGGACCGCAGCACCGCCACCCTGCTGGACAGCTGAGGAAATATGAATTTTTATGATCTATTGTGTCCCCTATCTTAGACCCCAACGACTCCGTGTACGCATTACAAGTACATGTATGTTCCCTCCACTTCCAGTTATGAAGACGCAAATACATTTGCGTCCAACGTTAACATGTCCTCTTTCAGATCCACCATGAATGGGTCGAATATTCCGTTCCTAAGTATGCCTTACCAACGTCTTTATGTGGTGTACTTTACACGTTTTTCAGCTCTGGCGAAGTAGGCCCTGAATTCTGCCATCGAGTTTTTTCTGCCTTCTGACTTTGAATGCCTCAGCCTGGGCCTGCATCTGTACCCGTGACCTCTGCCTTACTCCCTGCTCGGCTAACGGTGTTTGGTTCAGCCTGTTGCCTGCCAAGACTGTATTCAGCCTTCAAGTTATCTGCTCCGCTCCTCGAAAAATACATTCCTGTCTAGTAGTTCAAGTAAACATCCTTCCAGCTGCAGAGCAAAAGGGCCCGGCCTCATTGTCTCCGTGCAAGTAATTCATAGCTCCTGTTACCATGGTAGGCCCATGCCCCCTCGCATCTCATGCAGACACGTAGACGCTTATACACACACTCACAGTTAGTATAGAATAGCCTCTGTCCGAGAGACCTTTCCTTCCAGATAAAGTAGTTCCTTAAACACGAGATATTAGATACGATTTGGGATTAGGTTGTTCTGACATCCCAGACTTCTGTCTCCTCATGTAGGGCTAAATGTCAAGTTCCCCTTCACCCTCCAGTTACACGTCAATCACACGTCATGCTGCCTGCGCGCGCATTTCTGCCATGTATCTCTGCTGACACTGCAGGAATCTCTTATGGATCCACCCACTTGTGACATCTTCTTAATGATGTTTCTAGTACACGCCTTCATGCACGCCTATTGTAACGCCTTTTTATTACGTATGTGTATTCTTATCTCTCCTCTCAGCTGTTACGCCTTCTGCATATGCCTTTACTGTAATGCATTGACTATATATATGAATGATTGTCAATAAAGTATTGTCTGTCAGTCCCTTCCCGAACCTACGTGGTGACGGAATGGTATGCCACCTTGGTTCGAACCAATACCAATTCCTTTTTTAAGGAATAAAACCCCTTTATAAACCTCAAATATCACGGATTTTGCCTCTTCTTTTTGACTGAGTTATTCTTATTGAACTTTACCGCATAAATTAAGTATAGGTAATTTAAATTTACCACATAATTGGCGCCCGAACAGGGACCCCTCCCCCACCCCACGCGCCGGAGGTGCGTTGCAGGCCTAGCCCCCTGCCACAGCCGGACGGACAACTACGCGTACCCGCAGGATTTCCTGTATCTCCCTCAGGCCAACGGAGGTGACTGAGGCTGCGATCAACACCCAGACGAGGCGGTGAGGAGTGCGGAGGATCCCGACCAGAGCCTAGCTGAGAGAGCAAGATCCGAGGTATACAGAGGCCCACCAGGTTCCGAAGTTCCGAAGTATCTGCGTCAGAAGTCGAGTCCAGTCCGGTCTAGTCCAGTCCAGTTTCCGAGGCCTTCCGTTCCGTGCTTCCCGGTGAGTACCATTGCTGGGGACGCATCTAGACGTGCGCATTAATTTGTGCCGGTCAAGACAGGTTTGGGTACACAGACCTGGTCTGCACTGTTTAGCAGTGTATCTGTACTGTTTAGCAGTATATCCTGTCTACACTGTTTAGCGGTGTATCTGTACTGTTTAGCAGTACATCCAGTATCATGTCGTTAACTAGTTTTATTCTAATCATTGTTGTTTGTTTTATAATGTTTTAATGTGTTTTCAAAATGTCGTGGTATGAGTGATTGTTCGATTTTCATTACTGTGATTATTGTGTTAATTGTGTTCATATCTAGGTAAGGATCAAGTACCCTGATTTTTAAAGATGCCGTTATTCTCCAAATTAAGACAGATAAAAACTAGAAAAGGGATACTCGAGGAAGCCGTTCCCATTCCACCTAGGGACACTCCAGGGTACTTTATGTACCACAAACATGGCCTAGATGCCGTTTTATATCTCGATTTATGGGTGGACTACACCAAGGATCTAGCAGAGAATCAGAGATGGCCCGCTGCTGGGACATGGGATGCAGATTGCATCATGAGAGTAGAAGAAGCATTATGGAAAAAGAAAGCCAGACAGTCACAGAAAGATGCCATTGAATTATGGCGTAAAGAATCGCATAGGCGCACAGAAAAAGCACACAGAAAAGAAGAGAAAAGTAGAGAGGATTCAGACAAGGCCCGAGAAAACGTATTAGTTGAGGAAGGTATCCGAGTAAAAATAGAACAAGTAGATAGACAACGAAACACCCTTATGAATGGTATGTATCCTCTGCTGGCCGAGGGTTTACCTAAGGCCAATCCGGAAGTACCAAAAGATCTGCCACCTCCAATACTCCCGACTAAAATACATCATAAAACCGCAAAGGATATTTTCCTGTCTTCCTATCTAGACGATGTAGCCCCCGAATATGTTAATACCGCACCGCCCCGCACACCTCCTACTGGCGGCGCTCGACCCCGAGATAGTCAGCCCCCACCTCCGCGACAAACTACTCCTCCTCCCGTCCCAACCCTTCCAGCCGTTCTTCCACCTCTTCCTGCAACTATTCTTCCTACTTTGCACCCAACGAATCCCTTCGGAGCCGGCGCCTCAGGAGGCGCGTCTGGAGGGGCGACAGGTTTCCAGACAGGTTTCCAGACCCCACCACCAACACATAGGTGGACTTATAGGGATCTAGCACTACAACGTACACCTCAAGCAGCCGATTTTGACATATATAAAGAACGTCTTGCGGACTGTAGATATGATCCAGTACCCGGTAAAAATGACGACAGATTAATACTCGCATCAGTGCGACTAAGACGGGTTACCAACTTTTTATTGACACTACCTGGAATGGTTGATCATCTAGACAGAATATATCATTTTGTTCAAACAGGGGAAGGCCCTGAAAGTATTGGCCAGGCCATGGCTCACCAGAAAGTTGACACTCAAGCCAAGATATTACGGTTTTTTATAAACTGTCTAATAAGAGAACAAGATAGGCCGGGTGTAGACCCGGAGGAAATGAGAGCACTTCATAGATGGGGTCAGAATATAGCAGACGGGAACCACGATAAACAGAGTTGTATAAAAAACCTGTATCAAAGAATCAGAAGCGCAGTAATAAAAATACATGAAAAAAGACAGTTAGAGCCAGAAATGGAATCAGACAAGTTTGAATCCTCAGGAGAGGAGGACCCACCAGAAACGGCGACAGGACAAGCACAATTACCAGTTAGAGAAACGATAGCTTATGTAGGTAAAGGAAGACCCTATAATAATTCAATGCGTCCAGTACGTCCAGAAAGTAAAAGAATTTTTCAGGAAGCCATGTGTAATCCGAGAACTCCTGAACACCTATTCCAAGCCACTGATAACAGACTTCGAGAACGAATGGGGTACCATGTACTCGATTCTATGGACGAACAAGAATTAGCTAGGTCAGCAGTACAATGGGCTGACAATCCCGAGAAATACAGTGATGATGCGTTAGCACACACATTTTTGAATATGACACCAAGCGAACAGCGTTTAGCTGGAACATACATGATACAACACCTGCTCTTATTATACAGAAGTCAACACTCTGATCCAGGTCCCCTGCCTGATATATTAACAGAACTACTCATGAATAAATGGAGAGGTCTAGGTACCGATCTAATTAAAGTAATTCTAGAACATCGGCACAGATATAATGCCTTCCTATGTCCACAATCTGATTCAACACACTCCTTGGAAAGAAAAATGTATTACATAGACAGACAGAATCCGTTACGAGAAGTGCATCCAGTTCAGAATACCGACAATACGCTTAGACGTGTGTTTGTATACACGCCCATAACTAAAATAGAATTATTGGAAATGAAAAAGTTAGTACCTAGCCATGACAAAGATCCCGCAGGTTTTCACCGTGAAATAAAAGACATGTTACTCATGGGTGATTACACTTATCCAGACCTTATGAAAATATTGAAAGTACTACTGTCTGCTGGTATTTACGAGAAACTCAAAGAAAAAGAATGGGAAGTGGGAAATGCAAAGATTGATTGGACTGCATTAGAAAACGAAGAAAATACTCGAGTTCCAGGCCTAGGGCTTGGAGACAAAGTTAAAGCGTTACCAGGATTGTTAGTACAAGTATTGCCACGTTTATTAAGTCGAAAAAGGAAGACTGGGGTGCAATCTCAGCCTGCAAACAGAAACCCGATGAAGACACTAGTGATTTTTATTCTCGATTTGAAAAATGTTTTGGTATTAACAGCGGTCTGAAACCAAGTAGCGAATCATATCCACATCTTTTTGTAACAAAATTAGTCGAGAATTCACTACCTCAGGTTAAGAACAGAGTACTAAAAGTCGAAAGTACTTGGCAAGCTAACACCCCGTCACAAATGTTACAAATGTTACAGTATCACCAGAATAGAATTAGAGAAGAACAGGAACACGAACAAAGACGTATGAAAGACACGAAAATGAAAATGTGAGTTGCCCAGTCAGTTCCAGCTGACGGTCACAAGAAGGGTGCGACCCAGCCCAGTAATTCGACGACTCCTGTTAAAGGGGTATGTAACTATTGTAAACAGCCAGGTCATTATATAAACGATTGTGCAGTTCTGAAACACAATATCTCCACGGGTAAGACCAATGAGAGACCACGTCCACCTAGACAAGATCAAGCCCAACAACAAGTACCCCAGAATATACAGCATATACCGCCTATGCCAGCTTCACAACAGACCGTAGCAGTGCCACAGCCACAGCCTATTGCCGCAACACAAAACACGACACAACAGATGTACCAGTATGCACAAAACGACTACCCCGATTACCAGCGATACACATGAAACAGCCTAGAGAGGGAGGTTGGCTTGCCTCTTATTGAGGTTCCTGTAGATCAAGAGGGTCCTTATGTACATAGTCAAGTATTAGGGAAAGACAGAAAGTTTCTAATTGATACAGGGGCAAGCCGTACAACAATAAGTCATGACGAGGTTCCAGGGGCACCCCTCTCAGGCTCACAGAATGTTTCCCTGGGTTTTTCAGGAAAACCTATTATTAACGAAGTATCACAACCTCTTCCTCTTGCAGTCGGTCCTCTGACACGGACTACAGATTTATTGCTTACAAAGTCATGCCCAGAAAACTTACTAGGTATAAAGACACTGAAAGCTCTAGGAGCTATAATATGCTGTTCTCCGGAAGGAGTACGATTATTCTTGCGAGATTTTAAAGGTCACTATGTATTGAGAGACATGGATCACCGATTACAGAATGTCCCTGCACATTTGTGGGCACAAGGCCCCACTGATGTAGGTTGTATGCACATTACACCATATCGAGTTACACTCAAAGCAGGAGTGGTATTACCACGAATTCGGCAATACAAGTTACCCCCAGATGCTGTAGTGGCTTTACTGAAAATCATTGACGAGCTCATTGCACAAGGAGTGGTTGTAGAGACCGACTCCAATGTATGTAATTCTCCTATCATTCCAGTTCTTAAACGTTCTGATCCAAATGCACCACCAGTTTATCGATTAGTTATTGACCTGCGCGAATTGAATAAATGCATTGTACCACAGTACCCCGTGGTTCCAGATATCTCTTCATTACTGACAGCTATTGATCCAGAAGCAGCGTTCTTTACTGTAATTGACCTCAAGAACGCCTTCTTTAGCGTCCCAATCGATCCGGAAAGCCAATACTTGTTCGGATTCTGTTTAAATGGACGAAGTTTCAAATTTACACGCGCACCTCAAGGATTCACAGAAAGCCCCAGCATTTATAGCCAAGCACTGAAAAGACAACTTGACAGTATCCACATGCCTGTTAACACCGCCCTACTTCAGTATGTCGATGATCTGCTGATCACCGCCCGAAGCGAACCCGAATGTGAAAAAGCATCACTTACGGTTTTACATTTCCTGGCTGACAAGGGGCACAAGGTATCCCCTTCGAAGCTGCAATTCTGTGTTCAGCAAGTTGTGTACCTTGGTCACTTGCTGTCCAAAGTGGGGAGACAGCTCACACCTGATCGCATCCAGTTAATTGTAAACATGTCACCACCCAAGACACAAAAGGAGGTGCGGGCCTTTATAGGCCTCACTTCGTACTGTAGACAATGGATTCCCCAATATGCATTTCTAGCAAAACCACTCATTCAGTTGACAACCCAGGAGGCAGCGTCTTCGACTGTCCTCCCTTGGACTCAAGAACATACACAAGCTTTTGAAGACTTAAAGAAAGCCTTATGTCAAGCACCTGTTTTAGCAACACCATGTTACAGTAAGCCTTTTACACTTTTTGTCACAGAACGTGAAGGTACTGCCTTGTCAGTACTCACCCAGGAACAAGCAGGTTCACACAAACCGTGTGCTTACTTCTCTAGCACATTGGATCCAGTAGCCCAGGCTCTGCCTGCGTGCTTGAAATCAGTTGCAGCAACAGCTTTAGCAATCAGACAAAGCGATTCCATAGTACTAGGACATCAATTGACAGTGCAAGTTCCACATTCCGTGGAAGTTCTTTTAAACCGTACACAGACCCAACACTTGACTATAGCAAGACTGACAGGTTATGAATTGACATTGTTTCAGCCACACATAGAAATCAGACGCTGTAGTACATTAAATCCTGCCACACTTTTGCCATTAAGTGGTGTAGACCCATTGGCACATGATTGTATTGAAGTCATTACTATTACAACGAAACCCAGACAAGACTTGACAGACGTTCCATTACCAGATCCAGACCTGACACTTTATGTGGATGGTTCATGTATGAGAACAAGTACAGGAATTAGTGGCTGCTTATGCAGTCACAACAGACACTGAAGTTATTGAAACCAATTGTATTGATACCCTGTCAGCTCAAGCAGCAGAGCTCATCGCTCTGACACAAGCCTGTATTCAAGCCAAAAATAAGAAAGTTAACATATACACTGATTCACGTTATGCATTCGGAGTCGTTCACGACTTCGGAGTCCTTTGGCGAGAGAGAGGTTACTTAACTTCTCACGGTGCCAACATTCAACACGGCCCCCTCATTCAAACACTGTTAGATGCAATACATCTGCCTACTGCAATATCTATCATGAAGTGTAAAGCACATACGAAAGTCACCGATATCATTTCCCAGGGTAACGACCTGGCAGATCGAACAGCTAAGCAAACTGCTCAGAATCAAACTCATGTAACTGACGTGACAAAGACAATAGTTCCGACATCGACACATTGCATGACAGTCAGGGATCCCGCACATGATGTAATTGACATACAGACACATGCTACACCAGATGAAATCAAGAAATGGACTGAACTAGGAGGGATCCAAACAGATCAGGGATGGATGACGAAGGGAAAATCTACATGGTTTCTCCCCGACTCTATGGTTCAAGTCATCATTAACACGATACATAGTCCAGCACACCTAGGAGAAAAAGCCATGCTAGACAGTATTCAACACATATGGTTCAATAAGAACTTACGAGCAGCAGCCAAACAGAAAGTGCGTACTTGCATGATTTGTTGTCAGTTCAATCCAGGTAAAAGCATTCCCGTAGAGCAAGGTGGATTTCAGCCTCCCGATCACCCTTTTGAAGTCCTCCAGATGGATTATATCCAGATGGAACGTTGTCGAGGATTCAAATATGTCCTCGTAGTCGTATGTGCACTTTCCCGATGGACAGAAGCATATCCAGTCCCAGATTACACTGCTCCGACCACTGCCAAGCAGCTGGTTCGCGAATTCTTCCCACGGTATGGTTTGCCCCGTATCGTGTACTCAGATAACGGTCAGCCATTCTCATCCGAGCTTGTGAAACATATTACACTCCTGTTAGGCTACCAGTGGAAATTCCACTGTGTCCGGCATCCCGAGGCAGCGGGTCTCGTGGAGCGTCATAATCAGACTCTGAAAATCCGACTTTCAAAAATCTGCAGAGAGAAAGGCGTTGACTGGATAGTAGCTTTGCCAGTTGCGCTCTTCTACATGAGAATGATTGCGCATTCTCGAACCGGGCTATCCCCGTATGAGGTGGTCTTTGGTAGGCCACCAAATATGTGGGGGACGCCTATACCTCGTAAAATAACAGATGTTGACTGTATTATGCCGACAGATTATCTTGCTTCCTTGATGTCTGCACTACAATCTTGTCGTTCACAGGTAGCTGCAGCCTTTCCCGACAACACCGAGGTGAAGCCCCATGAAGTGGTTCCCGGGGATTTTGTTTTTGTTCGCAATTTTGATCGGAGAAGTCCGCTGGAACCCCGCTGGCAAACCCCGAAATTGGTTCTTCTGACGACGAGGACCGCCGTGAAGGTTGAGGGCAGAAAAGGGTGGCTGCACTCAAGCCACGTTAAGAAGTTTCACGGACTCCCTTCGGACTTGGACTCTAAGCCCTGCCCTCCTCCACAGACTGACTCAAAACTCCCCCTGGTTGAGAAAACCGCCTCCGAGGAATATAGACTGAAACTACGGTCTAGCAAGTCAGACAGTTTAATTGTTTAAGTCCTCCCCTAGGTGAATCGGTTAAATTAGTTTCTACATGTATCCCCTAGACCGAGATAGAGAGAGAGATAGACAGATACAGCTCAAGAAACGTGCATATTGTAAATCACTTCGTAGTCACTGTATAGTGACATTATTGATTATGTTTTTCCTAAGTCTTCTGATTATTGCTGCCAGTATATTACTACATATCTATTACCCTATTTTCAAGCAAGCACCATCTGCTTACAACGTCACTGCCGAACATTCTTTTAGCGAACTACCTCCACACGAATTGTCTTACAGACTTGCGCTGCGCAACAACACATTCATTAGCATGTTACATCACTCCCATCAGACCAACAACGCTACAAATTGTTGGATATGTGGCCGACTCCCTCCCTACCAGAAATACAAGGGAGTTCTGCCCCTCTTTCCGTATCCGTTCACTCACAGTGGCTCATGTGGTGCATGGTTTAGACTGATTAATTCCTTAGATTCTGATACTATAGTTTATGAAGGAAATTGGGTTTGGGGAAACCTGAACTTAGTTTTGCTTAAAGCCTGCTACCCTGACAAAAAGGGACTTCCCACCAGGACAGGAACTGATCTAGAAAATGAAGTATATGGATTAGGTAATTATACAATTAACCTCATGATTTTAACGGTTGAATCCGAAGCTGCACCAGTATTGCCTGCTATGTCAGTATTACCAGTTACAGGTGAATTATGTATCAGAAAGAATGGTTCAGTACACTTAGGTCATAGTAAATGTACTACTGTGGTCGAATTCAGTGATCAAGGCAAGTCTACATTCAGGGCTACTCGTCATTCCTACTTCGTTTGTGGTCATACCGCATACATACGCTTACCTTTAGATTGGGATGGTACCTGTTATATTGCATTCCTTCTGCCACCTGTTTTCTTAGCCCCTCCTGATTATCACAGAAATACCAATCTAATAAACAATAGACTTCGAAGAGATCTCCCGATTGTCGACTACACTGAAACGGCATGGGAGCAATACACAGACTTCAATAAAGGTTTCTTTCCCTACTTAGGTGCTGTCTTTAATAGTAAACTGATACGCAAATTAACTAGAACCCTCGAAGCAGTAGTGAATGAAACTACTTCCGCCCTAGGCAACTTGACAGAGGAGCAGTCTGCTATGCGGGTTGTTGTTCTTCAAAATCGTCTTGTCATTGACGTCATACTAGCAGATAGGGGCGGAGCCTGTAAGGTCATCGGGTCGAGCTGCTGTGTTTTCATTCCAGAAAACGCGCCAACAGTATATAAAGCTATAACACGTCTTCATAAGATTGCAAGTTTGATACATCAGAATCCAGGCACCTGGACTTGGTCCGGTTGGTTCTGGACAACGTTGACCGCCTGGGGATGGAAGATCCTATCCTTCCTAGGCATTGCCCTTCTTATAGTATTCAGTTGCTGCCTATGTTTGCAATGTGGGCCAGCGATTTGCGGCCTGTGTGCCACATCATGTATTCCACATTCAAGTTCCCATTCGAAACGCCATAAGAAGAAAGAAGAGCAAATGATGTTACGTGAACAGATTGATCGATTCATGAGGATCGATATATCATGAAGGGTCCGTAGGGGACAAGGAGGGAATGAGGAAATATGAATTTTTATGATCTATTGTGTCCCCTATCTTAGACCCCAACGACTCCGTGTACGCATTACAAGTACATGTATGTTCCCTCCACTTCCAGATATGAAGACGCAAATACATTTGCGTCCAACGTTAACATGTCCTCTTTCAGATCCACCATGAATGGGTCGAATATTCCGTTCCTAAGTATGCCTTGCCAACGTCTTTATGTGGTGTACTTTACACGTTTTTCAGCTCTGGCGAAGTAGGCCCTGAATTCTGCCATCGAGTTTTTTCTGCCTTCTGACTTTGAATGCCTCAGCCTGGGCCTGCATCTGTACCCGTGACCTCTGCCTTACTCCCTGCTCGGCTAACGGTGTTTGGTTCAGCCTGTTGCCTGCCAAGACTGTATTCAGCCTTCAAGTTATCTGCTCCGCTCCTCGAAAAATACATTCCTGTCTAGTAGTTCAAGTAAACATCCTTCCAGCTGCAGAGCAAAAGGGCCCGGCCTCATTGTCTCCGTGCAAGTAATTCATAGCTCCTGTTACCATGGTAGGCCCATGCCCCCTCGCATCTAATGCAGACACGTAGACGCTTATACACACACTCACAGTTAGTATAGAATAGCCTCTGTCCGAGAGACCTTTCCTTCCAGATAAAGTAGTTCCTTAAACACGAGATATTAGATACGATTTGGGATTAGGTTGTTCTGACATCCCAGACTTCTGTCTCCTCATGTAGGGCTAAATGTCAAGTTCCCCTTCACCCTCCAGTTACACGTCAATCACACGTCATGCTGCCTGCGCGCGCATTTCTGCCATGTATCTCTGCTGACACTGCAGGATTCTCTTATGGATCCACCCACTTGTGACATCTTCTTAATGATGTTTCTAGTACACGCCTTCATGCACGCCTATTGTAACGCCTTTTTATTACGTATGTGTATTCTTATCTCTCCTCTCAGCTGTTACGCCTTCTGCATATGCCTTTACTGTAATGCATTGACTATATATATGAATGATTGTCAATAAAGTATTGTCTGTCAGTCCCTTCCCGAACCTACGTGGTGACGGAATGGTATGCCACCTTGGTTCGAACCAATACCAATTCCTTTTTTAAGGAATAAAACCCCTTTATAAACCTCAAATATCACGGATTTTGCCTCTTCTTTTTGACTGAGTTATTCTTATTGAACTTTACCGCATAAATTAAGTATAGGTAATTTAAATTTACCACACAGCCTCGGACTCAAGCAACTGGTTAACACCCCCACTCACTACGCAGGCTACACGCTTGATCCCGTCTTCTCATCCAGCAAGCACATCACCTTCAGCCACTCTACCGGACTTCACTGGACCGACCACAGCTGCGTCCACTTCAGCTTCAGAAGAACAACGACCTACCACCACCCGCAACAGGTTCCTCACAGGAGCTGGAGCAAGATCACCGCCGAGCAGCTCACCACCTCCCTCAGCCAGAACCCGCCCGCCAGCACAACGGACCCCAACGAAGCAGCCCGCAACTTCACACAGTGGCTGACCGCCTGCGCAGACGACCTCGCGCCACTGAAGAACCCTCCCAGCAGACTCAGAAGCAAGAAAGCCACCTGGTTCACCGACGAACTCAAGGACTCCAAGAAGAACTGCCGCACCCTCGAGAAAGCCTGGCTCCTCGACCAGACCACAAACAACATGACCACCCTCAAACAAGCCACCCGCAAGCATCACCAGCTCATCCGCACCACCAAGAAGAAAACACTGAAGGAACGACTGGACAACAACGCCCACGACAGCAAGGAACTCTTCAGCATCGTCAAGGAGTTCTCCAATCCCAGCACCGGCAACAACGACATCACTCCTTCACAAGACCTCTGCGACTCTCTCGCCTCCTTCTTCCACCGCAAGATCGCCGACATCCACAACAGCTTCGGCGCACCATCCACGCACCCTACCGCCGAACCAACGCTCCCCACCGCCACCCTCCGCACCTGGACCACGGTGACCACCGAAGACACAGCCCGCACGATGAACACCATCCACTCCGGATCTCCTACCGACCCCTGCCCCCACCACGTCTTCAACAAGGCCAACTCCATCATCGCACCCCAACTCCGGGACATCATCAACATCTCCTTCAACACCACCACCTTCCCGGAGAGCTGGAAGCACGCCGAGCTCAGTGCCCTACTGAAGAAACTAACAGCGGACCCCACTGTCCTCAAGAACTTTCGCCCCATCTCGCTCCTCCCTTTTCCTGCCAAAGTCATCGAGAAGACCGTCAACAGACAGCTTGCCGCCTTCCTCGAGACGAACGGATCCCTTGACCCCTCGCAGTCTGGTTTCCGAGCCAACCACAGCACCGAGACCGCCCTCATCGCAGCCACCGACTACATCAGAACCCTGCTCGACAACGGGGAAACAGCAGCCCTCATCCTCCTGGACCTCTCCGCAGCATTCGACACTGTCTGCCACCGCACCCTAGTCCAACGCCTCAGCAACACAGGTGTCCAAGAGAAGGCACTGGAATGGATCATCTCGTTCCTCGCCGGAAGAACACAGAGAGTCCGCCTCTCCCCGTTTCGATACGAGGCCACCGAAGTCATCTGCGGCGTACCACAAGGATCATCACTCAGCCCCACCCTCTTCAACGTCTACATGAGACCCCTTGCAGCCATCGCACGCCAACACAACCTCAACATCATCTCCTACGCCGACGACACCCAACTGATCCTCTCCCTCACCAGAGACCCCGCCACCGCCAGAACTAGCCTACACGAAGGGATGAAAGACATCGCCGAGTGGATGAAGAACAGCTGCCTGAAACTGAACTCAGACAAGACGGAAGTCCTCATCCTCGGACCATCGCCCTCCGCCTGGGACGACTCCTGGTGGCCCCCGGCCCTAGGCAGCGCACCCAAGCCAACAGACCACGCACGCAACCTGGGCTTCATCCTGGACTCCTCCCTCTCGATGACCAGACAAGTCAACGCTGTCTCCTCATCATGCTTTAACACCCTACGCACGCTCCGCAAGATCTTCCGATGGATCCCGACCGAAACCAGGAAGACGGTCACCCAGGCACTCGTCACAAGCCGACAGGACTACGGAAACACCCTCTACGCCGGAACCACAGCCAAGCTACAGAAAAGACTCCAACGCATCCAGAACGCCTCCGCCAGACTCATCCTGGACATCCCCCGACGCAGCCACATCTCCGGCCACCTGAGGGACCTGCACTGGCTCCCCGTCAGCAAGAGAATCACGTTCAGACTCCTCACCCAGACACACAAGTCCCTTGCCCTCGCCGCAGTACCACGCATCCGAAGAGCCACCGCCGGAGGAAGATCCTTCTCCTACCTGGAGGCCAAAACATGGAACTCCCTCCCCACCCACCTCCGGCTGACCCAGGACCATCTCGCCTTCAGGAGACAACTCAAGACCTGGCTGTTCGAGCAATAGCAGTCCCCCCTTCCCCCAAGCGCCTTGAGACCCTCAAGGTGAGTAGTGCGCTATACAAATGCTATGATTGATTGATTGTGGTATTGGTGGTTGTGGTGGGGGTATTAGTAGTGGTGGTGGTGGTATTGGTGGTGGTGGTGGTATTGGTGGTGGTGAGGTATTGGCGGTGGTTGTGATATTGGCAGTGGTATTGGTGGCGGTGGTGGTGGTATTGGTGATGGTGGTGGTATTGGTAGTGGTGGTGGTATTGGCGGTGGCATTGGCAGTGGTGGTGGTATTGGTGGAGGTGGTGGTGCTGTTAAAAAAACAATCTTTTGAAAACAACTTATCAGGTGGCTTTAGTACAGATGACATGTAACACTGTTGTACTGTTATCAGCCTCAGCCCATTAGCACAGGATTATGTGCTACCTGGATTTCACAAGACTTAATTCGCTAATGATTTCTATAAAAATCATTTTACTTGAGGGGATAGGGGGGGGGAGGGTTGAAACAGACACGAGTTAATGCCAGGTTAAAATGATTGAAAGCAGGCGCCGGTGTTATGGGGGAGGCCATGCTGCTTAAAAAAACCACAAGCAGTTTCAGCTGAAGCTGTGCATGTCTGGCTCGCAGTAAGAGAAACTCAATAAAGTAAATAGTGCTTACAGACTAAATAACAGGTCCAGTGAAACAACAGAAGTTAAGGGGCCAGTCACCGAGGGGGGGTACAAATGAAGACAAGGCCGTACGAAGGAGGGACTAACAAGCCTATTAACAAATCCGAAGACCGCATTTACAAAAGACAATGACATAAGCCAATGAAAAATATGGGAGGAGAGTGGGCACTCATTCTCTTCTACAGCAGGCGTGCAGGGCGAGCAGCGCATGCGCGCTGCTGCTAGGCTCGAGCTAAATACCCTAAAAAGCATAGTTGCTTTTTGAAGAGCTGTGAGAGCCTGCAATGTATTTACTTTAAAACCAGCAGCCTTAAAGTAAATTAACTACCCTTCCTAGCATGGAAGTCTGCCTGTCAGTTCTGCCTGCAGGGCCTCCTAGCAGGCAGGCGGGACACTCAAACTCCCTTGATGGAAAATGATTCTTTGAAGTGTCAGAGCACTAGCAGGGGCCAGCCACTGTAACAAATAATTTAATTATAATGGCTATTCCCTGACCGAACCAGGCAGCACAGAATTTCTTGTTCCTGGCATTACTTACTGCCCAAAACAATTCTTGTTTTGCAGGGCATTTTGCTTGCATTCCTCCCTTTTTCCACTCCGAGATGCAGAAAAGACAAAAATAGCCCAGAGTTTCCCATCCGTTTACCTCAGATGGAAAAATGTTACTTTTTGACCACCCCTAGTAACAAATACAATACATTTTAAATGTCATCTTTTAACCACATGTAACTATATTTGTAATATACCTAGCATTGCTTTACCCACACTTCACATGAAAAGCACCAGAACAGTAGTGAAAGTTGATACTTCCAGAAAGGAGACTGACGTGGATAGAGCACATATATAAACATGCACGGCAAAGCCAAAACGTCTCGCCAATGCAAGAGCTATTTTCTTTGCCAATATGTTTTAGCAACATTGTATACAGAAGTGGTTGCTGTTCAGCCTGGTTAAAGGTTAGTGAAGTAAAGGATAGTGGCATGACATAGCGTGTCATAAAGTGGAGTGGAGTGTTGTGGTGTACCACACAGTTGAGTGGTGTGGAGAGGAGTGAAGTGGAGTATCATGGAGTGACAAACAGTCATGGAGGAAGCAGAGTGTCATTAAGTGGAAGGGCATAGAATTGAGTGGAGTACATTGTGAGAGTTGAGTCGAGTGTCGTGGAGTGGTACAGCCCTGCCAAGTACCACACATCATGCATTAGACTACCGCATTTCAGTGCTGTGATCTGCATCCCCGCACTGAAACGCTAAGTCATGCCTCCTTAGCAGTCAAGTCGGGAGCGCTGCTATTATTAGCACTGAGCAAAACGTGGTCCCATTGTTCAAGGCCTGGGGTCTAGCTCGGACGCACCTTCTTGGCTCCATTCACCCACACCATAGAATGATTAAGTTCACCATGTGTCACATAGAGTCTGCTATTTCTGCCCAATGGCATGGCACGAGACAGACTAATAGGGGGTCTGCGGGACGTATCCCGGACGAAGGGCTGGCCCGTCTGTGCCCGTCCGGGGCCGTCAGAGGCCGGGCTGGGCCCACCCCTCTAACATCTATTATCATCATCCGTGCTGGGCAGTGGTGAGTGGTGAATTATATTAGTTCCATGTTTGGGGCAGCAATCGTTATGGGCAAATGCAATATCACCCCAGTATCGCGAAGTACTACGTCCATAGATAGTATGCTGGAGAGAGAAGTTAATATTGTGTGCACCGAAATTGAGCTGACTGAGCAGCGCCTGTCCTTGGGCTTAACAAAATCGCATCTTCCTCTACATATTGAGAATACTGATAGTAGCGACTCCCAGCCAATGTTGACTACTCAAACTGATCATAGCTTACGTCTCCCAGCCCGAGAAAGCGAACTGGACATTGAGGGAAATGTGAACATCGGACACACCAGGGGAATGGAGGATTCCGTATCCATGGTCCACTCTAAGGACACCCTTGCATCGGCAACCGCAAATGTTTCCCCAAACCCTGAAGTTAACGGGGCAAAAAGGAAAAGGAAAACAGCTAAGCCGGTTAGCTCTAAATGGAAACACCCACGTTCGAACTCCCAACGCACCACATTAACTACATGGATCCAAGGTCTGCAGTTTCAGCCGACTCTGTACCTGTTTGCGCTTCTGTTGATTTAACATCTTCAGACACATTAAATTACTCTGTATATACTCAAACGGAATCTACACCAACAACTTTTGCTAATCTTAGACTCGGGGACACTGCTATTGATCTTATTATAGATACTATGTATGAGCGAGTCAAAGAGCTTGTAGACAGGAATTTTGCTTCATTATGGAAGCCCTTAGACCATTTAGAATCTCTAACCAATAGGCTAAATTCGCCCAGTAAGGCATCTAGACAGTCATTTTTACAGGGTAATATTCACAAACCACAGACTCTGAGCAATGGAATTCCTAAGGAACGACGGGGGATTGCAACCCCCACGCAGCCCTCTGATTCCTGTGATACCTGTCGTAAAGCCAAAGATCGCATCCCTCCAAAACTCAGCCCTGATTTTGCTCAAACTCAAAATTTAGCCATCCCCACTGTAGTATGTCCATCTAGTCAAATTGTTGATCATGTTCCCCTTACAGTTTCCGCAAACACTATTTGTAATAATGTTTACGGGTCCGCTGAGGCAAGTAAAGATGTCTTAAGTTTACCACCAGCAGCGTGCCCGTATGTCCTGATTCTCGCAGGGGTTCCCCCATTAGAGAAGAATAAATCGGAGTTTTGGGACCAACTACGGAATAAAAGTATTGATTGGCTGGCTAAACACAAATGGTTCAGGAGGTTTAATATAAACAACATTATAATGGTACATAGGGTTGGTTGGGTTGGACTGTCAGATAAGACCATTGAGGGAGATTGCATTGGTATTAATTTTCGTCGACCAACACTTGTCAGATCAATATTGATAGCAAAGGAGATTAATAGCTCCTTATCTACAAATATTTGGGCATTGCCTCTTGGTTTCTTTTATAAACCAAACATTGAATAGTATTCTTCAATTTCCCCTCTATACTCGTTAGTAAATAGGTTCTCTGCCCTTTCTGGTCTTGATAGTTTGGATTGACCATCATATATACCAAAATCTACTGAAATTGCCCCTTCGACATCCAAGTTGGCTAGCCCGGAAAACAATGGCTCTGAGCCATATGACCCAATGTTAACTGTGCTAAGCTGGAGCGTTACCGTCTTGGCTTCAAACTAAGCAGTGATGATTGGGTGAAGACAGTAAACAATTATGATATCCTAATGTTTCAAGAGACCTGGGCAACAATAGAGCTATATCTTGAAGGGTATGCATCCCTCCCCAAACAAGGCAAACCCTCTGGTGGCTTATCGACCTGGGTGAACATTTCTTCGGGTGACAGTGTAAAAACTATCCCCACTAAAAGTGCTAACATCCAAGCCTTGATATACACACAGGGGGTTTCGATTTGTTTTATTAATTTTTATAATAATGATTTCTTAACTACACCTAATATGAACTTTATCAACCTTTTTAACTTTATTTCGGATATACCTAATCTCATAGGGAAGCAAACACTTGTTGGAATTAGTTTGGGTGGTGATTTTAATGCAAAGATTGCAGGGGGGGGGGGGGGACAGTTCAACTCCCCTTTGTAACCCTTAGGCCAATCCATGTAAAAGGGGGTTTGAGTTATTGGATCATTTATCAAATAGTAGCCTATCAAATGTAATGGATATTGCTGCTACAAAGAAATGGGATAGACCAATACCCACCTATAGAGGCCATGGCTGCGCAGCAACAATAGATTACAATTTTATAACAACCACATTAGAAGACTATTTGGTTAAAGAAGAGGTTAAACCATCCACGTTTGGGTATCATAACCCAATCTCAGTTTCATTTATGGTCGTCCCTAGATGCTATTTTAGAATAGAGCCAGGGGCCTGTAATTTAGCACCCTCAACAGACAACTTAAGGGTCATGTGGAAAGGTATTGATATTAGCAGTGTGTTCCAAAAAATGCTAAAAACTTATCGATCACTTTGCAATACTTGTCTTTCACCTTTTGATCCTTACCCGGAGGTAGTTTGTGCTTTTGTTCAATTATGTACAGGCGTTACAAAAATTGATTTCACGACCTGCACTTGCTCCCAACCCTAACTAAGTGGTTCAACAGCATTTGCTCTCTGGCAAACAGAGAGCTTAGAGCTACTCTCTCAGCTGCCCCTAGAGATTCTAACCTCATTAGATCACTGAGGCGTGAATGCAAAAGAGTGGCTAAGCAGAGGAACGACGAGATCCTAAAAGAACAATGGAATAATTTAGCATGTGCTGCAAGATTCAACAACTCAAATGGTTTTTGGTCAGCAGCCAAGTCCCTGAGATCATTGGGCAATACACTCACTCCGTTAAGTTGCAATATAACGAGCGAAGTCTGGGTAGCCCATTTTTCCAAAATATATGCTGCTATGCCCCAGTGCGAAGATTTTGTTGATCATTTTGCTGCCACCAGAATACAGATATCATTACCGGAGGTTGAGGATGCTTTTGACCAAAGTCTGGGTAATAAGGCCCCTGGCCCAGACGGGCTTCCCATTGATCTCATAAAATTTAGGACTGAGTTTTGAGCCCCCCTTTTACTTAATGTTTTTAATAATCTGACAATAACCAAAATCCCCAATACTTGGTCCACATCTGTTATTGTTCCAATTTTGAAAAAGGGCGACAGATCCAACCCGAGTTGTTACAGACCTATTTCTTTATTTGACAACACACTTAAGATATTGGGGAGGGTGTTATTTAACAAAATCAGAACCTGGGCCGAGTAGGAAAATATTTTAAATAGATGCCAGCTAGGTTTCAGAAGCAATCTGGGAACGGTGGAACAGTGTCTTAACCTTAATTTGATCATAGGTAAATATACCATAGCCCGACACTGTCCCATCTACCTAGCATTCATGGACCTTACCTCGGCCTTTGATTTCGTTAATTGATCACGGCTCTGGACATGCCTCTTAAACTATGGGTTGGATGAGACCATAGTGCACTTTTTTTAATGTGTTGTGGTCCTGAAAAATTTCTTATTAATGCTATTACTTCTGGTATTTTGTTACGCACACACACTTTTTCCATATTTGGGCCTACAATTCTCAGACAATGGATCTTGGGCACCCCATTTGGCATATGGTCGGAGTAAATTTCGATTTTAAATTTTCCCCAACTGAAAAGATTTGAGGTAGTGATGTCCCTACTCAAAATCTATAGAACACAGTGTGTACCCACTATAACATACGGGGCTGAAATCTGGGGCTGTGTAAATTCTAAAAGTATCCAGGTCGAAGAAAATAGATTTTGTGGGAGAATGCTGGGGATACCTATCTCCTCTTCATACTTTGTCTGTCATAATGAGCTAAAATTATTTTAATTAGAAGATTATATCAGGTCCCGTCCGGCCCTGTTCTGGTTGAAGGTCTGGCAAAACCCGGCAGCCTCACTAACCAGGGAAATTATAATCAACTGTCTAAAATGCGACAAGGGCGGAGATATACTATGGCTTGCAGAAGTAAGGGCAAGTTTAACTAGAGTAAATCTTGGCCACGTTTTTCAGAACCCTGACCAGTTAGAGGGCATTAGCAAAAAGACTAATCAAGAAGCAATTTATAAATACTAGGGGGACATAAGATAAGCACAAGAGCTCTCTAAAGTATCCGTCGCACGTTATATCTCTATGGGAGACGACAGTGGTCCCCCCCTCTTACTTACCAGTTACCTATCTTTTAAGAGATATTAACCGTTGGGATCGAAGTTTGCTCTTTCGTATTAGAGCTGGCACATTACAATATTTGTTGTGCTTCCCCTTAGGCTTCCAATCTAACATTGAGCAACTACCTTGCCCTTGCAGTAACTTAGGTAAGCAATCGATGTTACATTTCATGTTCTTTTGTCATTTCTATCAAAGGTATAGCAAGCAACTTTAGATTACGATCTTAAGGGCTAGTGGAATCACGGATTTCAAGGTTGCTTACAGGATTATTCTTCAGCTTAACGGGGAAAACCTAACACTCCATGCCTGTACCTTTTTGAAGATGGCTTTTCGTTCATGTGCCTCTATGAAACCTTGACAAGTTGACCTGATTGCATTATACACACTTATTGGTTTTATGCTAATAATTATTCATGGATTTAATAGCTTACTTCCCCCTGCTTACTTCTCTTAAATCCACTTGCACTTTGCACCTTATCATATGATGCTGCTACATAATTTGATATATTCTTGGTTTCTGTGACGATCTTATGATGATTCACTGAATTGTTTTTACATAGCTAAAGCGCTGTTGCACGTTTTAAATCTAGATTATATTTTTATGTAATGTTTTAAGTGATTAACTTTGTGAGATAATGTTTATACTTTTATGGACATTTCATATCCGAATAAAGATTATTGATTGATTGATTACGGGAAGATGCCATTAACAATGCAAAGTCCAAACCGCATTTTCAGGTTTTTGTTCAAAGGCCTACTGTAAATCTGAGACAACATTCTCACAATCTGCAGGTGGAGTGTTGGCTACCAGATCTAGGATTGCGTTTGCCTAACAACAAAATGTGTGAATTTTGTAATCAGTTTCTGGCTTGGACACAGCATAGATTAACATGTGAAATGAGGTCTTGCATTTACTAAAATAGACAGAAACTGTACTAAGTACGCTGGGGCCTGTAGTTTTCCTTGCTACGAGTGTGGATCCATACTGCCTCGCATACGTGGTGCCCAGTGGCTGAAAATCACTCTTGTGATTGGGACCAGATCACACCTGTGCTACCTGGCAATTGTTTTTTTAAAGATGGTCATTACAACCTCCACAATTCGAGTTCTAGATAAAAAGCAAACCTAGAATTGGGAACAACAACCACCCTCACAATCTGAAATGTTGAACCAGTTGTGCTTTTCAGTTAATGCCACTTTGCATTGCATTCTGGGACTTGTAGTTTGACTCTCCGCCAAAAGCTATGTTTATTTACCCTGGCGGCCCGCATATATTGTATGGGTGACCTGAGCTTTCAAGTCCCGGAGGGTTGTTAGGTAAAGACCAGTACTGGCCGGGGGTGTCACGTAACATGACATAACTTGGCAGGTCTGGTTAATGGCCGCCTGTCTGCACACACGTGCTCGTCTGCTCATTTACTCGAATGCATTACGTGGTAGTTAGCCTTAACCTTCCTTTTCAGCCCTAATTTAACAAGTTAGACTCTTGATGCACCCAGCCTTCAAATATGATGTAATGCTTTTTGTCCCAACTACTTGTACGTGAGGGGAAGTTTCCAGGATTATTTCGCAAAATATAAAAGAATATTTTTAAACACAGTTTTCTGCATTCAATATCTATCTATTTTTGAGGGAAGTGGGGGGTCATCTTCAGTGCCCTATGAATATTCCTTTGTGCAGACCTCGGGGAAAAGCCTAGAGTACTGTCTCTTGACCCAGCCCTCCATTGCCATGAACCGGTCTTAAGTGCCCATAAGGTGGTCTGTGGAGCCAGACTGTGCCCCAGTTATCACATGCCACATGCATGTCTTCAATGCCCAGAGGACAGTGTCTGGAGCCAGCACCAGCCTGCCCATCTCATCTCAACGCCCCTGCCGTTGTCTCAGAAGTACAAGGTGAGCGGCCACCTACTGAGGTACAAAATGTTGAAGTGCTGAGGGGTAACTGGGGAAAGCAAATGGTCTCAGGATGGTTATTATTTTGATATAAAGGCTGTTCCCTGGCTCCACTTAGATGTTTGACCCAGAATAATATTTTGCTTGTCGAACGTGCGTGATACTGTCATTTTATTTGTATAAAGTGCACAGGCTGAGGTATATCTAGCACGATAAATAACAGGGAGGGTTATTAACAAGTGATATTCCAATTACAGACCCTTGGCAGAAGAAATGTAGAGCTGATTGAACATTAAATTCTGCTATAGGTGTATTAACTGATTACCGATAAGCTATACCTATCCACTTACCTCTTGGTCTCCCTAAAGTAACGATATTTATATATAGTGCTACTACCCCAACGAGGCATTGTAACAATATCAATGTTTTATTGTTTAGCTGTAAGAGGGTAGGACCTCTCCCTCATACTCTATGTCCATTAGTTGATGAGCTGCACCCCCCATGGGCTTCAGACCCACGCAAAGCATACATTGACTATTAGACTCTTATTAGCTCCATAGAACCCTGCTATAATAAAACAGCCTAGAACCCCACTGTTATTACAGCTGTAGGCCCCACAAAAGAGCAGTAGATGACTTGTTCACTAGCATTACACTTACAGGCCCCACATTGACAACAGCCTGTCCCACAGTCACAATAAAACAAGAGCACCACACTAACAGATTAGATTTAAACTGTTCTTAAGACACATGAACAAGGCTAGACGCTCCCCCAATTAGCGTTGCAGCTCAGACTCACATTGAAATTAAAGATGGCATAAAGTAGAGTAGCCCTGCATTGATTGCAGTGGCGCAGAATGGCGTAGAGTGCAGTGGCATAGAGTAGATTGTTTTGGAGTAGAGTGAAGTGGTGTAGAGTGGGTAACATGGAGTATGCTTGGTATGGTAGCATACTGCCATAACAGACAAATCATCTTCAGTTGAAAAGGCCATTACATTTGCACTCACATTCAGCTTTGCTGATAAACGTATACAGCGCACAACGGAAAATGTGTGGAAACGTCTTCACCAAATGTACTGATTTGATCGCCACCATGGTTCATTTACAGACATTCAAATGTTGTGTGCTAGAAACATCTGCCCGTACCTTCTGACTGAAGGGTATGGTTGCTAAAGGACATTCAGAAGAAAACAGCAGAGGTGGTTTTCCCAGTTTGCAGACTGTGTACAGGAGTAGATAAGTGCTTTGAACAAACTTAACACATCTGAAATGAGACAACTTTACCAATACATTTCAACTTGTATAGTTTTCAAAAGGGTTTTGAACAACGGTGGCAAGTACCAGCAAAATGTTTTTAGTCGCCCTTGACAATTGATGTTGGGGTGGAGAACAGACAAGAGGGACAGTGTGTGCCAAAAGCCTTTTGGTAGGAAAGTAATGAGTGCGGATAGATAATACACTTTAAGGATGGCTATTAATTAGGACTAGCTTAAGCACAAACTAAGGAGGACCAAGTAGAAAAGGGCAGAGATGGAAAGCAAGAGATGGATAAGTAGAGGAGGTGCAGAATGAGAAACAGTGAAGTTTAGTTTGACAGAGACATTACAAGGAGGCCACAAGACTGGGAAAGAGAAAGAATAAATAGGACTCAACGTATCATTGTTGAGCTTTCAAAGTCTAAACATAGGAAGGATGGTAAACCTCTCTGCCAGCTTTGTCTGGTTGTTCAATGATGCACCCGGTCACCATTGGGATGTCAGGTGCATTAACACAGTGCAAGCTCTTCTGAGAAGTCTTAGGGCTAAAGTGCATTCTCTCGCCTCTGTGGATCCTTTGGTGCCGCACCAGGTTATGCTTCTTGAAAAAACGTCCCCCACACACGATGCAGGAGAATGGTCCTTTAGCTGTGTGGATGCCCTTGTGCCTCTCCAGATTGGGCTTCTGACTAAAGCTGTCCCCACATGCATCACAGCGAAAGGGCCTCTCTCCAGTGTGGATTCTTTCATGCCGCAGGAGATATTGCTTGCTATTGAACCCTTTCCCACAAACACCGCAGGCATAGGGTCTCTCGCCTGTGTGCTTTCTCTGGTGAATGATGAGGTGTGGCTTCCCAGAGAAGCTCTTATCACATTTGTTGCAGGCAAATGGCTTTTCTCCAGTATGTGTTCTCTGATGTGTCAGAAAATGTGGTCTGTAAATAAACGATTTTCCACAAGTGTCACAACTGAAGGGTTTATTGCCCAAGTGGACCTTCTGGTGTCTCAGAAGGGCTTTCTTTTGGGAGAAACTCTTCCCACATTCAGAACATGGGTAGGGGATCTCCCCTTTGTGATGTTTAATGTGCAAAATTAGGTGCTGTTTCCGACTGTAACTCTTCCCACATTCCGTACAGGCAAAGGGCTTCTCGCCAGTATGAATACGCTCGTGGATGATTAGGTCCGCTTTCCGGTTGAAACTCTTTTCACATTCTACACAGACAAATGGCCTTTCACCAGTATGCAGTCTTCGATGCGTCTCAAAGTTTCCCTTGTGATTGAACCTTAGGGGACAATCGCTACATGAATACATCTTTTCCCCTGTATGGATACGCTGGTGCCCCACCAAGTGGTGCTTGTAATGGAATCTCTTCCCGCACTGGGTGCATGAATAAGGTCTTTCACCCCCATGTATGCGTTGATGGCTAGTTAGATGGGACTTTCGTTTGAAGCTGCGTGCGCAGCCGTCGCACGGGAAAGGCTGTTTTCCTGAGTGTACATTCTGGTGTCTTATCAGATGAATTCTGTTGTTGAACACTGTTCCACATTCACAACAAGAGAATTGTGGTTTGTCTGAAACAGGGACAGGAGTATCATGGAATATTGTGATGTTCCTGGTATTGTCAAGATGTTCCTCTGACTCTGCGGGTTTGTCAGGAACAATTTTTGCATGACTTTTCTTCACTTTGATGCCGGATTTTACATTATAGTTTTCTTTGGACCGCTGAAAGATGTGCAAGTCTACTTTTTCTGAAATCACCTTTTCAGAATTCAGGGCTTCAGGCCAGACTTCGGAGATCTTCTCCTCTTTCATTTCAATCATGGGTCTTCTCCCTGCAAAAATATTTAAATTTTGTTTATTTAATAAGTGCTCAGATTGCTGTTTGAATCCCCAAAAACAGGAGCTTAAGGACTTTTTTAAATAATAAAAAGGTTTTTACAGGAAATTAAAGGACTACATCACTTGAAACAAATTGTTGGTGGGGAAACCCTGAAAGAAGCTGATTGAATACAGATAAAAATGGTAGACATACGCTGATTGAATACAGATAAAAATGGTAGACATAGAAGAAAAGGGGATAGGGAGTTCGGTAGGGCTTAATATGGGGCCGGTAGAATAAACTACATGAAGAGGAAATAGGTAGGACTTAATCTGGGGCAGGTAGAATTGAAGAAATGAAGAGGAAATACAATATGGTATAAAATAGGATAGCTTTAAACATATTACATACTGTGTAGCTACAGGGAACAGACTAAGTTCTGACGTGTATGTGTACAGAGAGAAGTGCCTGGTCTAAATATTTGGACAATAGAGCAATCATAGGAGGAACTTCTTGAGAGCGAATGATCTTTTAAGAAGATCGAAAATAAAGTGCTGATGTAGTGAGGTTGGCTCAGGATGAACACAGATGTGAAGTACAGATTCAAAAAAATGAAGCCTGGCACACAGACAGTCCTCTGGCTGAAGAGGCCGATTATGGAAAAGCTCTGAGAAGAGGTGGTGATAGAAATGGGTCTGCCCGAATATGGAAGGATTAAACAATTGCCCACAAAGTAACAAATCCACTGGGCAGGTTATCCACACTGGTGGTGTCCCCATTGATTAACCACCATCAGAAGCTATAACGGCATCGAAACGCACCCAGTAAAGTTATCTGAGCCATAATACAGCTCAAAAAGTCTTGATCTGCTGTGCATATTTTTGTGCTTTGCGCAGCGCACAAGTGATACAAGAAACCTCAGGAAAGGTGATGTTTTACTGATGGGGCTCACACTGAACCAGGCATTACAGATGCAATTCCTAGTGAAAGATATAAGTAATAGGGAAAAGAATATCACCTTGTCAGCTCTGTGACTATGTGACCTGTCCCACATGGTCTGCTGTATTTCCCCCTGCGCCCTAAATCTATTACCCTAAGTCCTTCTTCGCATAGCATGTTATCTGCAACCCCAGCGGCCCTGAAAGTTTACCAGTTGGTTTGTCCCCGTGATGTAAATCTCTTAGAAGAACCAGCATAGTTTGGGCTGCCAACACTCCAAATACAGCCACCTCAGAAGGGTGATTAGCTAAGATCCACCAATGCATGCTACTTGCCGAGTTAGTCATCTACTGCTGTATCACCACACGTTGTCTCAATAACTGCTCCTCTGACAAAACCAAATCGTAAAGTGCACCCTCAGAGCCTTGACCAACGCTTTTGCCCACATCCAGTCCAGCTATCTAATACACACTTCAACAATATTTCCACCCTCGGGTTCTGCTTCAGCAATGCAAAATTGGCAAACAATATAGAACATCTATGATCTCTTCAACAATGATTCCCCTAATCTATTTCCATAACAAAAACTAATTGTCCGACTCAGATGCAGTGCCACACCAGGAACTTCTTTTCAAGGGAGGGCTTCAACATCTACTACAAAAAGAGAAATTCAACCAACACCTTCACTGAGAATTGTCAACCTCAGGATCACCTTTAAAGAAGAGTGGTTATACGTACTAAAGATCAAAAATCTCACAAAAAAAGTATCCTAAGGTCACCAGCTCAGTGACATCTTGCACTAACGAATGGCCCTCATACTAGCAATTGTCGCTTCAATGCCAAACTAGCTAATGGATTAATAGCCTCCTTAATAACCCTATGTGCAAGATCCCAACACAGTCCAAATACAAGGAGAGTAAGCACAACTGCCAAAAATAGAAGGGTAGTTTCCAACCAAACAAAAATTAATTCTCCCTTTCATGCATTGCTTTCATCTTTTCACCGCCATTAGACACCACCCCATCATACTTTAAAGAGCACACATCTAGGGTAATATTCAAAAGAATTCAAGCCCTGATCTTTGGACTGGGTAAGAGTGGTCTGTTTAACTCAGACACTCTGTTCATCACCACCCCCTTTTTGTAAATCGTTTTTGGCCACTATAGGTGTGGCAGGGTATACTCAGACATGAGTCCCTTTCTCACTGCTCCATCAGGATTCAAGCAAGCCGGGCCGAAGAAGGCTGAAATGCCAGAAACCGGTCCCCGGTAGCTTGTCTCCTTTCTGGTGAAGAATTGGCTTGGTAGTTTAGTCTGCCCTGTTCCCATGATGCACTGGGCCAGGGACAGACTGATTTGCATATAGCCAGGTTCTGAGCTGGGATGGGGCAGTGAGATAAATAACGGTGATGGATCAAGCCCTGATCTTTGGACTGGGTAAGAGTGGTCTGTTTAACTCAGACACTCTGTTCATCACCACCCCCTTTTTGTAAATCGTTTTTGGCCACTATAGGTGTGGCAGGGTATACTCAGACATGAGTCCCTTTCTCACTGCTCCATCAGGATTCAAGCAAGCCGGGCCGAAGAAGGCTGAAATGCCAGAAACCGGTCCCCGGTAGCTTGTCTCCTTTCTGGTGAAGAATTGGCTTGGTAGTTTAGTCTGCCCTGTTCCCATGATGCACTGGGCCAGGGACAGACTGATTTGCATATAGCCAGGTTCTGAGCTGGGATGGGGCAGTGAGATAAATAACGGTGATGGATCAAGCCCTGATCTTTGGACTGGGTAAGAGTGGTCTGTTTAACTCAGACACTCTGTTCATCACCACCCCCTTTTTGTAAATCGTTTTTGGCCACTATAGGTGTGGCAGGGTATACTCAGACATGAGTCCCTTTCTCACTGCTCCATCAGGATTCAAGCAAGCCGGGCCGAAGAAGGCTGAAATGCCAGAAACCGGTCCCCGGTAGCTTGTCTCCTTTCTGGTGAAGAATTGGCTTGGTAGTTTAGTCTGCCCTGTTCCCATGATGCACTGGGCCAGGGACAGACTGATTTGCATATAGCCAGGTTCTGAGCTGGGATGGGGCAGTGAGATAAATAACGGTGATGGATCAAGCCCTGATCTTTGGACTGGGTAAGAGTGGTCTGTTTAACTCAGACACTCTGTTCATCACCACCACCCCCTTTTTGTAAATCATTAGACACCACCCCATCATACTTTAAAGAGCACACATCTAGGGTAATATTCAAAAGAATTCAAAAATAATATTAAAAACAAAAATACTATTAAATACAAAAAAAACCTGCCTCACTCTCCTTTCAAGGATTAGCATGTATTAGAATATATAGATCACAGTTAAAAAAACACAGACATTAACGCATGGCATCTGAAAGACCCAGACACAAAGAAAGAGATTGTCAAGTTAACCGAGAGCTATTTCCAAGAAAATAGGGGCTCCGTAGACTCGTCACGGACCCTGTGGGAAGCATATAAGACCGTCCTTCGGGGGGAGGTACTGTCATTGGTACCCGGGAAGAAAAAGAAGCGTCTGGCGGAAATGGAAAGGGCAGAGGCGGAAGTGATAAAGTTGGAAGAGGAGGTAGCTAGGGCAACAACTCAGGAGAGCGTGCACCTTCTGAAAGTGAATGTAGGAGCATGGGTACAAGGCCAGTAAATTCATAGCGTGGTCAGAGAAGGGAGAGTGGGCATCGAGGCTGGTGCCAGAACTACAGGGACTGGATTCCACGATAGTCACCGACCCACAAGCAGCTGCGGATGAGTTCTCTTGATACTATTGCGGGGTGTATACCTCGGTCGAAGGGTACACAGAGGAAGACAATAGTGCAATGATTAGGGATATCCAGAGGCCTGTGCTTTCGGATGAAAACCGGGAATAATTAGATTCCTCCCTTACGGATGACGAGGTGGTGCAGGCCATCAGAGGGGTGCGTTTCGGGAAGGCCACTGGCCTGAACGGAATTCCTATTGAGCTATATAAACGAAGTGCTAACTAGATGGCCCCGTTTATCCGGTTCATGTTCCTGGAGAGTAGAGAGAAGAGTCAGCTCCCGTATGACCAGCGGTTGGCCAACATTGTGGCCATCCACAAGGCGGGTAAACCCAAGATGCTCTGTTCCTCAAACAGACCAATCTCGCTGCTAAATACTGAGCCTAAAATTTTTGCAAAGTTGCTAGCGACGCGACTGGTCAAGGTAATCACCACCTTGATACACCCGGATCAATCCGGCTTTATGCCCCGCCGTAACACGGCCCTCAATCTGCGCAGGCTACACAGGATACTGGGCAGGACCCAAACGATCCAGGAGCCGGCAGTGTTGGTGTCCTTAGACACCACCATGGCGTTCGATATAGTGGAGTGGCCCTGCTTATTTGCAGTACTGGAGAAGATGGGCCTCGGCCCGGAATTTGTCAGCTGGATAGGTCTACTATACGCAAACCCCCCTAGCCAGAGTAGTTATAAATAATCGCAAGTCTGCCGACTTTCTCCTTGGTAGAGGCACGAGGCAGGGAAGTCCCTTGTCCCCGCTTCTGTTTGCTCTCGCCCCAGAGCCCTTGGCGGCATGAGTTCGATGGGACCGTTCGATACGAGGCCTGCGGTAGATGTTTGACTGGGAGGACAAAATTTTGTTATATGCGGACGATATCCTACTTTACCTCACCAATCCTATGGGATCCCTGAGTTGTTCTCTGGACATGCTAGCTATATTTGGGAGGTATTCCGGTTTCGCAATAAACTGGCCAAAATCAGTGCTCTTCGTCCTTAGGGGCGATCCGCCGGTAATACCACAGACCTGCCCAATACAAATTGAGCCATTGGGGTTTCGGTATCTATGTCACGCTCGACGCGAAGCTGCGGTACCCTAATAATTTGGGCCCCCCTTTGACTCGTTTTCAGAGAGATGTGGAGCCCTGGAAGGCTCTTCCGCTCTCCCTCCTGGGCAGAGGGGTGCTTTTCAAGATGATGGCCCTTCCCCGATTCTTATACGCACTCCAGAACACAATGAACCTGGTACCGGCATCCTATTTTAGGGACATAGAGGCCCTCCAGAGAAGGCTTCTCTGGGACGGTAGACCCCAAATAGCATTCACTCAACTCACTCTCCCCTGGTATGACGGGGGGATAGGATTGCCAGACCTACGGAAATACTATTGGGCCTCCCAACTGGCGGCAGTGAATCATGTTATGTACAGGCCCACCGGGGATCCAGGGTATGCTATGGATCGCTGGCAGGTGCTGGGAGTGATTTTATCAGGGCACTGTATGCCAGACCTCACCGGTTTCCCCTAGCAGGACCAACGGTGCACGCCGTGCACGAGTGTCATGCGGCCAACAGACATCTCGGGTGGGAGGGGAAGCTCACACTTGCCACCCCCTTATGGAGTTCAGAGAAGCTGGGAAATTTGTGGGAGTCCAAGGGGTTTCACAAATGGGACCTTATAGGGATCACGCAGATCAAAGACGTATGGGGGAAGGACACAGTGCACACATTTAATTATCTTAAGCAGCAATATAGCCTTCATGACAAGGACATATCCCTAGGGACACAACACTTCCCGACACTTCCCCTCTTGAAGATCGGGTGTTGGACGAGCACCTCTCATAGAAGACCATCCCTTTAATATATAAAAAGCTTATAAATCATATGGAAGACCCACTTGTAGCTATTAGGGCACACTGGAGTGAAGACGGGTTGGAGCTGGACAACGAGGATTGGAGAGAGGCGGTCTCCTCTCAGAGGGTGGTAGCGATACAGATGAGGCTCAGATTAGTGCAATTGAAGATTTTACATAGGTCAAATGATACCGGGCCAAGGCTGGTTCGCATGGGCCAAATGGAAACTGGGGAGTGTCGGAGGGGCTGCGGGGAGCTTGGCACCTTTATGCATATCTTGTGGCACTGTACTGTGGTGCAGGACTACTGGGTGAAGATCCATGAGGCTCTGCGGGATGTCCTTGGGATGGAGATACTACCAGAGGCCTGTAGGTGCATATTAAACGTTTGAGAACCCACAGATCTGAATGTGTACTGGAAACAATGGGTAACATTGGCATGTATGATAGCCAAACGGAACATAGCTCAACTGTGGGGAGCAAGTCAGCCATCCCGGGTTGCGAAGTGGGTGGAAGACTTAGATTGGTGCATGTCCAGGGAGAGGTCAGTCTATGTAGCCAGGGATTGCCCTGAGAAGTGGGGGAAGGTATGGGAGGCCTGGAACCGACACTGTGGAAATATCTGTACGCTCCCGATACGTCTTAATGAAGTGGAGGCGCAAGAGTCCCTGTGATCCATTATCCCTATCTTTGTATTTAATATTCTGTAAGTATGGGAATGTAACATTGACAAGTGTGATAACTGCTGAAGTCACCTGATGTTTTTCTTTGTTATTGTGTTAATAAAAAGATTTTTTTTTAAAACAGGCATATATTACAAAGGATCTCCTCGAAATACACCATATTCAAATGATTGAGTCATTTCACTTTCGTTACACTGCTAAAAAAATTATATCTTATTTTAAAAATCTGTCGACATGGAGCTTCGGTGGATGTCAAAATGGTTCACACAACCTTCATCAGGGCATATATTTTAAAATCAAGAGACTTGTAACTAGTTTCCTCAGAATCCGTGATTATCGCTATGATTTGGGAAGTGATAGTAGTAAACTGCATTTAAAAGTTGGTTAGCTACTGTCAATCAGTTCCTTTGTATGATAACCGGAAACATTGTCTCCACTTTTTGGAATTATCTAATCCAATTGTTTACCATTGCTCGTTGTTCTGTATTCCACACAAGGGGTAGATTTCCTAATCTGTTTTCTAAAAATGTAAAAGCGTCCAGAGCAGGTTTAGTTATTTACTTCCAAGACCAATATGCTCTTAGGTCATATGTCAAAATCGCATGATCCTAGTACAGACCTATGTGACCTTCCTCATACTGGACCTAAAATGGTCTGACAAATTTACCCTTGAACCAAAGTTAGTTCACTGATTTCGGTCAGAATTACCTTATGCATAAAGCTATTAACTTTGGGCCCCTATTAAGTTAAAACTGTTGCTCTAATGTCGCCATTCTAAGGTCAGCCTCCCAAGGCTCCAACAGTGCAATAGCTACGTGTATTTTGTGTGTGTGTGTTGGTGGAGGGGATGGGGTGTAGGGTGGGGCGGGTGAGACACACTTCTTCATGATAAAATTTCTTTTCTATGTAGCACCTAAACGACTTTCTGCCTGGAGACAGACTTTCAAAGGGACCCGTTAGCCTAGGAAATTGTTTTCTTATTTCTCCAATTGCCAGGAGCCACTTCAGCTGACATCCATTTAGAGATCCGAAAACTGCCTCAAATGGTTTTTCCTTGGATCCTTGTAACCCCCTTCTTCAACTCCAGGTAATGGATATACTTCCAATAGGCTGTGAAGTTGGGGGAGTGCTATTTTAAAACAATACATGGAAAGATTATGCAAATGTATGGCATCCACCCAACTTCAAATCAGCCACTTTGGTGACCCTATGAGGATAGGGCAAGACCCACTCTTGCTGCTTAACAGCGAGGTAAGAAGCAGAGACTGGAGCAGCAAAAGACAGAGTGTCAGATATCCTAAGACAAAAGAGCAAGCAGATGGATTGATGAGTTTTTGATATGAAAAGACTTTGCTCCCTTTTATGGACAACAGGTGAAAGAGTCAGTATGCCTCTGTGAAAATCTCAGTTTAGGGCTGGCAGGAGTCAGAAAGTAACAAATCTTATGAAGGGTGGCTATTTCAAATTCTATGCTTGTTTAGCCCTGTTGATTGTGGAGGCACTGGGAAGTACGCTATTTAACACTTGCATGAAACACCAGCAGAAATAGGGAAGGTAGGAAAGCCTCATGGAGAGCACGGGACCCACGTCTGGGCATACCCGTCCCCCACGGGGTGACAAATTCAAAAACAGAAATTGATGGACGGAATGCAGAACAATGTCATACATTCATCCCAGTATATAGATCTAGGCCTAAATCCATTGTTTTTTTGCTCACCATGCCGTTCCAGTTTGGACCCAGCCATATGCAAATCAATCTTGACCCTGCGCCCAATGGGAACAGTCCAGCCTGAACTGCCAGGCCAGGTCCTCCCTGGACTGGAAACAAGCATCCAAGGACCGGTTTCGGGGTTTCACTCCTCATCCGCCAGTATAACTTGGCTCCAGTGGCATGGAGAAGACGGGACCCACATCTGAGCATACCGTTCCCACTCGGGGTGACAAAGGCAAAAAGAACAATTGATGGACAGAATGCATAACAATGTCATACATTCACCCCAGTACAGAGATCTAGGCCTAAATCTATAATTTTTTTTGCTCACCATGCCATTTCAGTTTGAACCCAGCCATATGCAAATCAGTCTTGACCCTGTGCCTCATGGGAACAGTCCAGCCTGTACTGCCAGGCCAGGTCCTCCCTGGGGTGGAAACAAGCAACCTAGGACGAGTTTCAGTGTTTCACCCCTCATCAGCCAGGATAGCTTGACTCCAGTGGCTTGGAGAGCACATGACCCACGTCTGGGCATACCCGTCCCACTGGGGAGACAAATACAAAAACAATTGATGGACAGGATGCAGAACAATGACATACATTCACCCCGGTCCTAGGATGCTTGTTTCCGGTCCTGGGAGGACCTGGCTTGGCAGTTCGGGCTGGGCTGTTGCCATGAGGCACAAGGTCAAGACTGTTTTGCATATGGCCAGGTCTAAATTGGGGTGGCATGGTGAGCAAAATAATGATGAATTTAGGCCTAGATCTCTGTACTGGGGTGTACGTATGACTTTGTTCTGCATTCTGTCCTTCAATTGTTTTTGCATTTGTCACCCTGAGTGGGACGGGTATGCCTAGACGTGGGTCGCGTGCTCTCCATGCCACTGGAGTCCAGCTATCCTGGCTGATGAGGGGTGAAAACATGAAACCGATCCTACGATGCTTGTTTAAAGTCCAGGGAGGACCTGGCCTGACTGTTCGGGCTGGATGTTCCCTTTAGGCACAGGGTCAAGACTGATTTGCATGTGGCTGGGTTCAAACTGGAATGGCATGGTGAGAAAAAAACGAATGATTTAGACCTATATTTCTGAACTGAATGTATGGCATTGTTCTGCATTCTGCCCATCAATTGTTGTTTTTACATTTGCCACCCCAAGTGGGACGGATATGCCCAGACGTGGGTCCCTTGCTCTCCATGTCACTGGACTCAAGCTATCCTGGCTGGTGAGGGCTGAAAGCCCGAAACCAGTCCTAGGATGCTTGTTTCCCGTCTAGGGAGGACCTGGCCTGGAAGTTTGGGCTAGACTGTGCCCATTGGGGAAAATGTCTCGGGAAAAAGACACATGGACGAAGCATCCAAGAACAGAGAGGGGCCCGAGCGTCTCGCAAAGAACAGGTGCCCGAAGCTGCACGCAGGGAGGTCTGTTTAACACAGAGTTGTGAAAGGTTTCAGGGATGAGTTGGAAATGCCATAGGACAGGGCAAGTGAAGATCTAGATGAGTAAGGTCTAGATTTAGCATATAAAGACGGACTGGATGCTGAAAGCGAGGTGGCAGTAAGCCTAGGAATAAAGATACTTTGGCAGTGATGGATCAATTTGGAGGAAAATGTTAGACCCATGGCAAATAAGACATCCCAGGGGCAAAGATTGGTGGCTCTTGTACCATGTCGCAGAGTATAGAAGGGCAAGATTGCATAGATCATTAGAGAAGGAGGAACACAACATGATGAGGGCTCCTGCTCTAGCCCTGTCATAGAAGAGGTGACCCAGACACCAAACATGGATTCTGATTTGATAACATATATATTCAAGATGGGGAAAGATCCCAGAAAGGAGTTAGATGAATCACTTAAAATCGGTCAGGACAAAGTGTTGGATGTCCTAGGGCCCCTGGCGAAGACTTTTGATTCTGTAGAAGAGGTCTTCTTTAGGGGCACTGATGTTGATTTAACACTATTAAGAGGATGGTGTCAGGAGGCGATCTGTTTTCTAGGCAATGAAAATGGGAGCCTGTTGGAATTAAGTGAGTTGGCAAAAAGAGAATCATCATAAAATGCAAAAGGTTTACTATTCGGAGACTGTCTGGTGAGGTCTTTGACAAAATATGTCATGTTCCCCAACTTCAACCCTGTCCTACCACTCCTCTCGCCTTCTTTGATCGCTCATACGCAGTGAGTATTCATCGAGGGTTGGAAAACTACTATTCCAATGAGCCTCAGCCGTGGCACATTTCCGTCAGTGGGAGTGCGGAAACAAACAAAAGCACATCCGCTTCCTGCTGCACCACCGATAATTCTAAGTTGCAGTGTGGGAGACAAATCATTTGGCTGATTCTTGGGGTCCGTTATGGGTGCGGTTGCACCACTATTTCCGAGACGGATCCGTTGCTACTGCTGATGCACCCGGAGAGTCAAGACGACGCCTTCGGGGTAGCGAAAGCTCTTGCTGGTAGCCATCTCCTACCCAGATACATCCTAGCGCGTGGTGTCCCTTCCTGTTGGTGAGAGACATGTTTGTGGTTTCATGCAGGTGGTAGGCATAACGGCGCATGCTTATATAATATTGAATGTTTACTTAAACACTTGTCATGTCGTACTCATAACTCCCTCCGTTGGCGAATTTCTCTTACACGAATTCATGCAGCATGGATTGACACACTGCATGAATTACTTAAGTAGAGTGAACCCAAAGTGACAAAAGTTTGATACAAGGCTAAGATGTGCGTTTCACGTCAACATTCTGGGTGTACGACCTGTGGAGAAGTGTGGCTCACTGGTTAGAGCAGGCAGACCCTGAAGCAGAGGGGCCAGGGTTCAATTGCCGACGCGGCAGGGTCTGAGCTCAAATGTCCATGGACTCGATAATTCTAGCTTCGGTGCCTGACCTAATCACGGGTTCACACTCTGCAACTCTGGGCATTAAGCTTGCTTAATCTCCACAATGGCCCCCCGCAGCGGGATGCCTGGCTTTCACCTTGGGGATGCCCTGTAGGGGCTATCTCACAGGGAAAAGCCAGGATGGGTTCCCAAGGCAAGCGCGGAGATACCCCTTCGGGGGTCGATTCAGGCGCTATATAAGAAACATAATAATAATAATTTGTGTTCATCCATGTCATATTTTGGCTGAACTTACAGAAGACAACTATGTTTCTATGGGGGAGAAAAATGTTTCCAAAGCATGGTGAAGATAATGCTGGTGGATAAACAGAAAGTCTTTGTTACATATGCCTCCCTGAGATGAAAGAGGGGGTTTAGCTCATATGTGTTATCATTTGGAACCATTAGGACTTTATTTATTGAAACTATTTCAATTATTTTGCCCTAATACTAACGGGATTGCGGAAGTCGATTTTCCTCAGCTTCTTGCAACCTCTGTGAAGAGTGGTGCAATTCCATCTGGGTAGGTTACGAAACCATAGACATATCTAACTGGAGTGATTCTTACTTTACCAATAGATTCATACACGTTTAAAGTCTCTGGTTTATGTTTGTTTTCTCGTTTCCTATAGTAGTATTATATTTATGCTCTATCAAGAGTGTCCAAGGATTCCATACTGACTTGATCTACAAGGGACAAAATACTTGGTTAGATCCCATCAAGGGTCTATCATTTTGTATTAGATTTTCGGCATCTTCTTCCTGCTTGGGTCTGCTACTCTATAGACCCCCCAACTTGTGCCTTAATCAAATTCCCATCATGGCTGATTACATCGCCCAGGCTAGCATACGCTATTCCAACTATACTGTGCTAGTTGATTTGAATCTGCATGTGGATAATCCCACCAGTCCACACAGCAACCAACTTTATTTCCACACTGACGGGTTGTAACTTGTTACAATGTGTATCCCACCCTACACACAAGGCAGGCCATATTTATGACTTGATCTAATTTACCCGAGATCATTGTTCATTTGCCCCGGCCGGTAGCCTGGTCAGATCATTTTTTTATCCCCTTTTATTTTTAGCTGACCAGCACCGGCAGAGTCACTTCTATTCCTAAAGAGTACAGCAGGAATTGGAGGAGAGTCGTTCCAGTGCACCTAACACAACATCTTGGGGACTCCAAGCCGCCATCTCTAATGACCAGGAGGATAGTATTTCAAATCTGAATAAGTGGGTAGTGGATGCATTAGACTCCCTGGCCCCTTTGAAAGCTATAAAGTCCTACAGATCTCTTCCTTCTCCTCCCTGGTATTCAAAGGAGCTTAGAATAAAGTGAGCAGAATGTAAAAAACTAGAGTGCAGCTGGAGACTCACTTACTCTGCAATTAGTAAAGCAGATTATCGGGCTGCGCTTCTTGCTGATCGAGTCAACAATGCTAAAAACTCCTCTAGGGGAATGTTTAAAATTGTAAAATCATTCACCGACCCTTCGGCTCTTACCCAGAGGCATCACCCCTCACAGAGTTTATGAAACAAACTTTCTGAATTCTTTGAGGAAAAAATCGAGTTGATCTATGCTTCCTTCGCTGAGTCACGGAATGAATCCCTGACCAGCACGGATGTTCATCTAATGCCGATTACCAGTACTGTGTTCTCAGATTTTGCTGAGGTTTCTGCTGAAGCCTCTCTCCTTGAGTTACAGAAATGTAAATCAGGATCTCCAGACGACCCTTGGCCAGCCAATTCAGCGCTCTTGCAGAACTCCTCAACCCCTACCTGAATTTTATTTGGAACGCTTCACTTACACAGGGTATCTATCCTGCAACTTGGAAACATGCTTTACTTTTGCCTATCCTAAAAAAGGTGAACGCTGATGCTGTAATTACTAGCAACTACAGACCTATTTCACTCTTACCTGCTCCTGCAAAGGTCTTAGAAAAACTAGTAGATCAGCAACTGGCCAGTTTTATAGAGACCAATGATCTTCTTCATGACTCTCAATCTGGCTTCCGCTCCTGTTACAGCACGGAAACAGCATTGATTGAAATGTCTGATTCTATTCGCTGGGTGGTAGACGGAGGATCTAAGGCGGTGCTGGTGCTGCTAGATTTATCTGCAGCATTCGACACCGTCTCTCATGCTATCCTCCTGAATCGACCCAGGGAAATTGGTATCCAGGGAACAATGTTTAACTGGTTATCATCTTTTTTATCTGATCGCAAGCAACAGGTCCGGACCCACCCTTTCACTTCACCTATCAAACCCTTAAAGTGGGGTGTGCCGCAGGGCTCAGCCCTGAGCCCGCTCCTTTTCTAAAAGCGGGATCAAAATAATATTTATTTTATTTATTTATAATTACATTTGTTAAGCGTGCAGCTACCCGGAGGTTTCCCGGCGCTAAGGCAAACTGAACGGTATAGAGGATGGGGAGGGACAACAGAACAGAAGTCTAGGTGTTGAAGAGCCAAGTTTTAATTCCTTTACGGAATGTCAAAAAGCATAACTCAGAACACAAAGATTGGGGTAGGGAGTTCCATAAGGAGGGTGCCAGCAGGGAGAACGAACGTCCTCCCATTTTGGCTCTGTTGACGCGAGGAGTCCTGCACTTGTTCTGAGTGGACGCCCTAAGTGTGCGAGGGGGAATGTATTGCTGCACAAGAGCAGAAAGATAGTGAGGGGCTTTTCCAGTCATGATCTTGTGCATGTAGCAAAGAGCTTTGAATTTAATTCTGGTCTCGATTCGCAACCAATGCAATTTACGCATATGCTGTGTGACCGAGGATCTAGCAGGTAGGTGACAGATAAGGCGGACTGCCATGTTCTGAACCACCTGGTACTTCCTGGTTACTTCCTTGCTGGCCCCCAGGAGTAGGATGTTCCCATAGTCCAGGCGAGAGGTGACAAGTGCCTGGACTACGGTCCTCAGGGTATCAGCCGGCAGCATCCACGTGATTTTCCTCAGCCACCTGATGATGGTGGTACAGGTGGCAGAGACTTTCACCACGTGTTGTTTGAAGGATAGTTGGTTATCGAGGATGACCCCAAGATTGCGAGCTGACCCAGTTGGAATAGGTAGGGGGCCCATCTCCGGTGGCCAATGTTGCGGGCCCCAGAGCGAGGTGTCTGAGCCAAACAAGAGCAGTTCTGTTTTGTCCCCGTTTAATTTTAATTTGTGTTTCAGCATCCAATCAGATATTTGTTTCAGCCCGGATTGAAGAGAAGAGGAGGGAAGGTTTTTATTGGTAGAAAGTGAGTAGATGACTTGAGTGTCATCAGCATAGGAATAAATTGTGAGACCGGCCTGTTCTGCCAGAAAAGCAAGTGGTCTCACATACAGGTTAAAGAAAAGGGGGCTAAGGATAGACCCTTGGGGAACACCGTGAGTGGAGGGGAGAGTGGACGAGACAGAAGAGGAAGAAAAGACTTGGAACGTACGGTCCGAAAGAAAGTTAGCAATCCAGGCCAGGGCGGAGCCACCGACACCAACAGCCTTGAGGGAGGACAACACGATGTAATCGGAGACGGTGTCAAATGCGGCACTCAAATCAAGTAAGATGAGTGCCACAGTCTCCCCATTGTCCACCTGACGTCTGATGGTCTCCGACACGCCAAGGAGCGTGGTTTCCGTGGAGAAGCCAGCCCTGAAACCGGATTGAGAACCATGAAGAAGATTAAAAGATTCAACATAGGAATTGAGTAGGGAATTAACGTGTTTCTCCAAGATTTTGGAGAAACATGAAAGCAAAGAAATAGGGCGGAAATTAGAAAGGTTGTTGGGATCTGCATTAGCCTTTTTTAGTAATGGGACCACCATTGAGTGTTTCCATTCGTTTGGAACAATCGCTTCAGTTAGTGAAGCATTTAAGATATCCAAGATAATGTGAAGTGGGGCTGGGTCCAGAGATTTCAGAATTTGAGGGGGCATTGGGTCTAGGGGTGAACCAGAGGTGATGTCTTGGAGATACTTTTTTAGGAGCGGGGGGGAAATAGGATCCCAAGCGTGGAGTGGGGGAGTAGTTGGGGTGGAGCAGGGGCTGGTAGCAGGGGAGGAGTGGCATACAACTTGATCCAAGGAAGTGGAAGCAGCGGAAGTTGAATTAAAGATATCATAAATCTTCTCAATTTTCTCGTGAAAGAAGTTGGCTAAAGCATTACACTGAGCAGTGTCCAGACAGGGGTCCTTGGGTACAGAGGACGCACCTGACAGCTCTTTGACTATTTTAAACAGGGCTTTGGGTCTATTTTGAGCCGTAAGTATAGTGCTGTTAGCAAAATTGGCTCTGGCGATGTCACAAGCCGAGTGGTAGGCTTTGAGGGCAGACTTATATTTAGCTTTGTGCTCTGAGTTGTAATTGGAACGCCATATGCGCTCCAGTTTTTTACAGTTGGATTTTTCTTGGCGGAGGGAGTCATTAAACCAAGGTGCCGGTGGATGTTGAATTTGTGATTTATTTTTTTGAGTAGGGAGACAGGAGTCCAAAGCAGTTGTCAGCCACGATCTAACCGTAGGTAGCTCTTTAATAGTCATGCTAGAAAACGTGGGTGTTGAATTGGCGAGAAGGGAGTTTAGTTTATCTACTTCTAGACGTTTCCAGTTCCTACTGGCTTTGTGTGGGAGGGCAGGATTAGCGGAGTTGGCCACAGTCAGTTTGATTGAAAAATTAACAATATAATGGTCCGACCAGGTGACCGGGGTTGAGGAATGATAGGAGATGCCAGTAAGGTTAGAAATGATGGGGTCTAGAAGATTGCCGGCCTTGTGGGTAGGGTCGGAATTGTAAAGGTGTAGATCTAGCGCTTCAAGATCCTGTAGGAGTCGTTTAGAAATGGCACACGACGCAGAGTTGAAGTGAATGTTTAAATCACCAACGATAGTGAAATTAGTAGATTGCGCTAAATATGGGGCAATAAGTTCAGGAAGTGAAGCAGCCCAACTGCTAGCAGAGCCCGGTGGGCGATAGATCAGGGTACCGGTTAGAGTAAATTGGGGGGAGAGAGTAAGTTTAAAGAAACCAGCTTCACAGTTTGGGAAGTCAAGGTCTTCCCATTTGCAGGAGAATTCTCTCCTGAAAATAATGGCAATTCCCCCGCCATCTTTGAGAACTCGGTTTCGCCCCATAAAGGTATAATCATTGGGGAGAGCCATGGCGATATCAGGGCCAGAGCTATCATTTAACCAAGTTTCAGTGACAAACATGGCAGCTGGACTAGCTGTTTCCAGAAGGTCCAAAATATCTCTCTTGTGTTTCGAGAGTATCTTATGCGGATGACACCCAGCTGTTGTTCACCTTACGGAATGTGTCCGCCTCTTCCTTTGAGCCTCTTAAAGAGTGCCTTAGAAATATCGCAACGTGGATGGACTGTAATTTTTTAAAACTTAACGTGGATAAGACTGAGATCTTATGTTTTTACCAACCAACACCCCTCTCTTCAATTTTGTGGTGGCCGGCGGAATTGAGCACTGCACTTCTACCTAATTAAGAATTTAGGCGTCAGATGGGACAAACATTTGTCCCTGTCTACGCAGGTCCAAACGGTTTCAGCCACCTGTTTCGGTAAAATTAAAACCATAAGAAAATTCATTAACTATCTGCCCAATGCATCCCGTAAAACTGTAGTACAGGCGCTGATAACCTCCCATCTGAATTATACCAATGGATTTTATTTGGGCATTTCAGTGGGCTCGCTTCGTAGACTTCAGACTGTTCAGAATGCTGCGGCACGCCTGATCTGCGGAGTCCCGCTGCGTCATCACATCTCTCCCTTCTTAAAACAGCTCCACTGGTTGCCCATTGCCAAGAGAATAGAATTTAAGGTTTTGACCTTAGCCTTCCGGGATTATCATGGAAAAGGACCTCTTTATCTAAGGAGGAGACTATGTCCCTATCATCAAGCTAGACTCTTACGGTCCAATAACAAACACCTCCTTTTCACCCCCCGGTTCTTAAAATCTAGAATGGAAGGAAAATCTTTTGAGCTCCACTCAATGTTGGAACAAGCTTCCCCTTCACCTGATTCAGTCGGATATTGAGTTCCGCAAGTCCCTGAAAATGTGGCTATTTTGCCACTCAGACTAATCATGCACTCTCTTGGCCCTGATCCGTGTGCTTCAGCTTCGGGACACCCCGTTGGGGGTAGCTGTGCCCTTAATAAAATTCTGTTATTATTATTATTATACTCCTTTTGGGCTCAACTGAACAGTACTTATTTTTTCTTTACAGGTAGGTATCCTAGGTATAGCAATGGTGAATACAGTCTAGAGAGGTTATACCTAAGGTACTCATAGACGCTGTTTCTTTTTCTTTTTGTCGTTTTAGGTCTCCTTCCCCGCTGTCCCCACCCTTTCCTTCCCTCGCTTCATCGCTTCACTGATCTGTGCTTTAATAGCAAGCAGACATGGAGCTATCGAGAGGTGGACCATTTTTGAGCATCGTTCCGATCCCAAGTAGTTGGTGATTCGACAAAATACATAAAGACCTTCATAAGCATAAAGTGTCATACTGCATGAGCAGATTTTTCTTGACCTTCAGTTTTTATGGCCGGGCTGGTAGGAGAGAGCACCCTACTGGCCGGGCAGGTTTCAGAGCCCACTATGAAAATATGATGTACCAAGGTTTGGATCATACAGGGAAACCCCTGGAGGTGGACAGCTCTCCCCGCAGAAGGGCAGAAACCACGAAAGAAGAGACTATTAAGGAAGGGGACATCCGTTCAATAAGAGTCAAAGACAGGGTGAGTACGAGGACATGTTCTGGGTTTACCCCTTAAAGTGTGGGTTAAAGGTTGAGGTTTTTCAAGTCTCTGTGGGAGTCAATAACAAAAGGTAGCGTTGGTGTTGCACGCTATACAGGGTTATCTAATAGTTCGATTTGGAACCATGCCAACAGTCAGATCCAAACGAGTTGGTGTTTCAGAGACATTTGTAAAATGTGGTTCAGGAAGAGGTGAGACAAACATTAGGGAAGAAGGCTATCCAGGAGGTATCAGTGGAAATAAGCAGTTTGTAAGTACCTTGCTCCTAGTTGAAAAGAAAGACAAGGGCTGGAGGCCTACAATAAACGTAAGAAATTTGAATCGGTTCATAATGTATCAGCATTTCAAAATGGAAGGAATTCATTTATTGAGGGACTAACTACAGAATTTAGATTGGATAGTGAAAATAGACCTAAAAGACACTTATTTCATCATACCAATAGCAAAAGAAAGTCAGGGTTACTTTCACTTCTGATAGAAGGGACAGTTATATCAGTACCTAAGTCACCCATTCAGATTGTCGAACAGCTTCTTGGTACTTCATGAAACTGATGCGTCCAGTGGTAGGATTCTTGATAGAAAGGGGGGGTAAGAATGATAATCCTTTTAGTATTAAATGTTTTTATTCAGAGCAACAGAACACTCCGACTCATGCATGTGAAGGCATCGGTCACACATTTACAGTGGTTAAGGAAACTCTAGGCGGGCCTAAGCATCATTCTGTATATTTAAAAACAGCAAGCCGCCTACAACCCAGCCGGGCCGGCCACGTCAAGTATGTCTGGCATGAGTCGGAAGCAGTAGTAATCTATGCAATACAATTAACCCCCAACAAGCCCAAACTACCCCCCCAATCCCGCCCCCCCCCATCTTGTCCGCTAAGTAATGCTGGCCTGGCCCCCTTCGTTACAACTGGTCTAGAGAGCTGGTACCCGAACCCTCCCGCCCTGAAGTGTGCGCTGCTGAGTCTTGACCTTAGGTTCCGGGATAGGAGTATCGGCTAGGTGCAGTAGTCGCAGGTAGCGGGGGCAGCTCAATTCCCTAAATTCTCCTGTGAGCAGCGTTAGAAATGGCCTCCAAAGGTCAGCAAACTCCTCACCCCTCCCCGCCGCAGTCAGGGATAGCTTCTCCATCCCCAGTACCATCCAGAGTCTATGGAGCCAGCCAAGGTGTATGGGGGGCTGTGGGTCCCTCCAGCGCGCCACAATATTTTGTACCGCAGCACCCAGCGCTATGGCAATCAACCTCCCTCTCATGGACTTCAGGAGGTACATCAGTGTATTCGGCAGGCCCAGGATCACATACACAGGAAATCGAGGCAGCTGAGTATCTAGGTGTGCGTCTATGAGATCCAGGGTGGTGGACCAATATTGTCGCAGCTTCTCGCAGCTCCAGAGCAGGTGTTAAAGTGTGCCCCGTGCCCCGCACCCTCTCCAGCAGCGATCGCTGGCCTTGGGATCCCATCGATGTATGCGCGCCGGGGTGTGGTACCAATACATGGCTACTTTAGTCAGGGTCTTCGTGAGGACAGTATGGTAGGCCGAGTGTCTGGCTCTATGATAGATTCCTTCCCATTCCTTCCGAGTGAGTTGCCTCCCGAGGTCCTCCTCCCATCTGGCCCTCCCCGGGTGGTAGGTGTGTATGTGTGTAAGGAGTAGGTGTTGGTATAGATCCGAAAGCAGTTTCTTCTCCGACGTGCGTGTGAGGAGCCATTTCTCATAGGGCGTGAGAAACCGTTGCGCGCCCGGTCGAACAGATGAGTGCAGGAACCAGTGCCGGATCTGCAGGTAAGCGAGTCGATCCGCCTCTTGTATCCCGTAATCTTCTCTCACTTTCTGGAAGGAGAGGACTCCCTCCAGGTTGAACACATGCCCTACCTCCCGGCAGGGAGTGGTTCGCCAGGTTTTGAATGCCTGTGGATCTAGGCCCGGCGTGAAATCGGGGTTCCCAAATATGGGTGTCAGCGGGGAACGGAATGAGGTGAGTTCATTCCGCACAGCCACCCGTTCCCAAACCTTCATCACTGTACTCGTTATATATGACGCGTACAGATTAGGGGGTCTGTGACACCTCGGTATGAAGGGCATACCTTGGAGCGGGCGGCCAACCACCGCCTGGTCTTGAAAGAGCCAGTGTTTGCTGGATTCAAGTTGGTACCATTCTACTAGTGTGCGCAGCTGCGCTGCTTGGAAGTACAAGGTGAGGTCCGGCAGACCAACGCCCCCATGTGCCGGTGGGAGAGACGCTATCCGCTGTTTAAAGCGGGGACGGCGCCCGCTCCAGACGTAGCGGGACAAGTCCGCTTGGGTCTTCTGAAGCCAACCTGTCGGCGGGCGTAGCGGAAGGGTTTGAAAGATGTAGAGAATCTGAGGCAGAAGCGTCATCTTAATCGCCGCCACGCGTCCGAGCCAGGATAGAGTGAGGCGGTTCCACTATCTCAGCGTCTCATTGATTTGCGTGCTCAGTTTGGCATAATTAGCGTCGGTCGTTCCCGCAACTGTAGGCGCCAAAAGGACTCCCAGGTACGAAACTGTGGAGGCTGACCACTGCAGGTCAAATTCGGATTTGGCGTCCGCCAGAACGTCGGCGGGTAGGGACACATTCAGAGCCACCGACTTGTCAACGTTAATTTTAAAGCCCGAGGCTTGCGCGAAGGAGTGTAGTTCCACCAACAGGGCCCGCAAGGATTGCATAGGGTCCATCAGGGAAAACAAGACGTCGTCAGCGTACAGGCTGATCTTGTGTGTGTCCCCCCCAAAGGGGATGCCCCGGATGCGAGGATGGTGCCTGACTCTTTGCGCCATTGGCTCCATGTATAGCGCAAACAGGAGGGGGAGAGTGGGCAACCTTGCCTGGTCCCCCTGCCAATCGGAAAACGCAGTGAGGTATGCCCGTTGACCCGCACTGTCGCCATGGGCTGGCGATAGCAATTAAAGATCCGGGTGCAGGTTGTCTCCCCAAGGCTGAATCTCTGAAGAGTCTGCTCGAGCTAGGGCCAGTGCACCCTATCAAATGCCTTCTCGGCGTCGATGGTAAGCAGCATGCACCCCGGTCTCATGAGTGAACCAGTCTCTATAAGGTGGAGAACGCGTCTGGTGTTATCGCTCGTTTGCCGCTGAGGGATGAAACCGGCCTGGTCGGGATCGATCAGCTGCTGCATATAGGGTGCCAGCCGGCACGCAATGATACCTGTATATAACTTCAGGTCCACATTCAATAGAGAAATGGGCCTGTAGGAGCTACAGCGGGAGGGATCCCTCCCGGCCTTAGGTATCACTGATATTGCTGCCTCCAGCATTTCGGGGGGGGGATAGTCCCGGTTTTGTCGAAGGTATTGAACAGGTCCCGTAGCAGGGGGGCCACCTGCTGGCAGAACGTTTTGTAAAAAGCCACCAAGTAGCCATCGGGGCCCGGGGACTTCCCCAGTTTAAGGCGGGAAATCGCGGAGATGACTTCTTCCAGACCGATGGGCCTGTCAAGGAACTGAGATTGAGCCTCAGTCAAAGACGGGAGAGTTGCCCCATCAAGGTAATCACTGCCGTGCTTCCAGTCTAGCTCGTCTGCCTCGTACAGATCAGTATAAAAGGCCCCAAATGCTGCAGCGATGGCAGTGCTGTCTGTAAGCAGATCTCCCTGATTGGGCTGAATGGCCTGGACATGCCGGTGTTGCCTTTGTTCCCGCAACTTACATGCCAACAATTCCCCACAACGGTCCCCCCCAGTGTAGTAGGCATGCTTCAGACGAATCGCTGCAAATTTGGCGACATCCTGGTCTAGCGCAGCTAGCATCTTCCGCTCGGTGCAAAGTTGGTGCCATGCCCTGGCCGCCCCGGTGCGCTGATGCAACTGCTCCAATTCCCGAACTCGTTGCGAGAGGTCAGCCCTTTTCTGCGCGCGCTCTCTATTGTTGGCTGCCGCCAGAGAGATAAATTCGCCCCGGAGGACCGCTTTGAGCGCGACCCATTGAGTAGCTTTGGAAGTGTCCCCGTTAGCATTGTGTTGGAGAAAGTGGACGATGGCCGTCTTAATCTTTTCCACGAGGGAGGGCTCCGCAGCAGGCCGTCGCGTAGGCGCCAGTGCCGTTGCGGGCTCGGTGTATCAAGCACCAGGAAGGTTGCCGAAACCGGGGAGTGGTCTGAGAGCGAGGCTGAGTGTATCTCTACTCCCTGAGCGCGCGCCCCGAGGAGAGTCGAGCAAAGCAGGTAGTCCAGCCGCGCGTAAGTCTTATGGGCTGCGGAATAGTGGGTGTAGTCTGTGTCGTGAGGGTGCAGGTGTCTCCACAAATCGATCAGTCCCAGGTCTGTGAGATGAGCGTGCCCCTCCGTTGACAAGGCTCCCACCTGGCCCACCCTCTGGCTGGAGCGATCAGTGACATTATGAAACACTAGATTAAGGTCCCCCCCAGAAGCAGGTGTTGGTGTGTGTTGGCTGTGGCCGCCTCTAGTGCCGTGCGCAGGAACCTCTCTTGACCCTCATTGGGCGCGTACACAGAGCCAATTAGAAGCGTCTGCCCCGCCACCTGGAAGCGGTGGAGCAGTAGCCTGCCCTTGATCTCCGCTTTCTTTTGCAGCACCCTCCCACTAAAGGACCTTGCCACCAATATGGCCACTCCCGCTACCTTCTTAGAGGCGGACGAGAACAGCTGCTCAGGAAAGGCCCGGGACCGAAGCCTATGAAGATCTTTGGACAGCAAATGCGTCTCCTGCAGGAGACAGATGTCAGCTCGCGAGCGCTCTAGGAAGGAAAGGATCGCCTTGCGCTTGTTTGGGCTGTTGAGTCCCCTAACATTCAGGGAAAGTATGGTTAAGCGATACATCAACCTGGGTTCGGGGCGCGGGCTCGCTCCTGGTGAGTGCGGGTCAGTGGCCTAAAGGATAAACAGTCAGTGCCATCTTGTGGCGCCAGCGGACAAGAGGGTCCCCCCTCCCCCTCCCCCCCAAACAACTGCCCCCCTACTCCAAAACCAACATCCCCGGGTCCTCCACCCACCCTCACCCAACTGCCCTCCCCATCTTCCCCCCTCTGTGAAACCCCAACTTGGAGCCCATTGGAACGGTCCATAGTCCCGGGCCTGTTAAACTTCACAGATCCGTAGAAGAGTGTCCGTGGGTAACGTGGCAGTGGTGGCCTTCTCTCGGCCCCCCAACCCCCCCAAATCAATGCGAGTTGTGAGCAGTGGCCCTCTCGTGCTGCTCACGGGGCAACCGTGGTGTCTCGCTCCACTTCCTGCAATGCCGCAGCCTGTTCCTGTGCAATCGTCTCAGGGTCCGGTTTCAGCCGAGCCCCGCGTCTGCATCGACGTCTGGCCCTCTGCCAGTCGCCCTGGCCCCGCTGCGCCGACCCCTCCACAGAACCACGCGACAGTCCATCCTCCGAGTCTGAGGGATCCGGCAAGTCAATGTTTAAAAGGGAGCAGGTGTCTCTGAGGGAGCGAAGTTGGTGGAGCTTCCCTTGCCATTTAAAAATGATTCGGAATGGGTGGCCCCAAGAATACGGTACTTCTTTCTCACGCAGAAAGGTGGTCACAACTTTAAATTTGCGTCTCTTCTGCAACGTGATGGCTGACAGGTCTTGATACAATGCCACGCTCACTCCTCGAAACTGCAAAGGTTTCTGTCGCCGGGCCTACTGGAGAATCCGCTCTTTTAACGGGAAATCAGGGAGGTAGGCCAGAATGTCGGGTGGTGGTGCTGGTGCCCGCCTCGGCAGGCCCACCCTGTGGGCACGGTCTATGCGGACGGGGAAGTCCTCCGCTTCCCCCAGCATCGCACAAAAGAGGGCCTGCAGATATCCAGTGACACTGTTCCCCTCGGCGCCCTGTGGCACATTCCGGACCCGTATATTGTTCCTTCGAGAGCGGTTCTCCAGGTCCTCCGCGTGGGCCTGGAGGCCTACCTGCTGCTCCTGGAGGGGGAGGACCTCCTGTTGTAGGTGCGTTAGCTCGTCGCTGAGGGCATGGCTGGACTCCTCCACCGCCGCAACTCTCTCCCCTAAGCCATCCAAGTCTCGGCGTAGCTCCCGCTGTTCCCCAGCGATGTCTTGCTTGAGAGTCTGAAAGTCATCTCTAAGAGTATTGAACAGCGCCTCCAAGAAGGTGCGTGTGATGGGAGCCTCCTGCTCCTCCTGTTGCTGTGCGCCTGTGGTGGCCAGAGTAGAGGGGGGCGTCTGTGTCTTACCTCCCTTGGAGGTAGGTTTCGCTAGCATGTCGGTAATGGTGCGGTTAGTTCTGCGACTTGCGTTAGCCATGTCTCCACTTGTCGCAGATCTGTATCCCGGTCCACCCCGGTGAGGAAGCTCACTCGTATCTACTTGCGTCCAGTGTGGGCCTACCGGTAGAGTCCCTGTGGCCGTCAGGCCTCCCCCACTGATGCCTTCGAGTCAGTCATCTTTGCTGGGCTCGTCGTTTCCTGCCCTTGCGTGCTCCGTCTCTTCTGCACTCTCTCCTCCGGGGGCTCGATCCCTTCGCACCCAGAGGACCGCGGCTCGGTCCGCCTTTGACAGGGCCGCCCGGTGCTCCGAGGGCTCTTCCACCAGACCCGGCGTGCAGGGGCGCTTATGCGCCCCTGCAGAAGAATATAAAATAGAAGAATATAAGAAGAATATAAAATAGAGATAAAGAAATACCACAAGCTATTAAGGTCAGAAAAGGGCATCTACTTTAAAAATAGAATCGAATCAGCAGACAACCCCACCACAGAACTTTTTGGTATTTACAGAGAACTCACGACCCCATCCAGGCTTGAGGCTCAAGACGTCTACTCTAATGAATTATGCGATCTTGTAGCCGATTATTTTGTGGACAAGGTGGACAAAATTCATGACACCTTCACAGCTAGTAACAATCTGCCAACCAGTTTTGGGACTAATGTAGCTGTTTCCACACAAAAATCGCGGCTATCATGCTTTACAACGCCAGAAAGAAACGAACTTCTAGGTATTGTTAAAAGCATACAATCCGGATCTCCATCTGACTCATGCCCAGTGGCACGGTGTAAAGGTGTTATGGAAAGCATGCTAATCGATCATATTAGCCACATGATCACTCTGTCTTTTCAAGAGTGTCATGTACTGGAAGCATGGAAGACTGCCCAGGTCATCCCCCTAAAGAAAAAGCCTAACATCCCCATTTCACAACTGCAAAACCTTCGCCCCATCTCCCTTCTTCCCTTCTGTGCAAAGATTGTGGAGAAAATTGCTAATAGACAGCTCATGAAACATCTAGAAGAAGAAACCCATCTCCACTCATCCCAATCTGGTTTTAGAACCGGCTACTCGACGGAGTCAGCCGTTCTATACTCCACTGAGCGCATAAGGCAGATAGCGGATGAAGGCGAGACAGCAGCATTAGTTCTATTAGATCTGAGTGCAGCGTTTGATACCGCGCTGCACTCCACGCTGCTGTCTCGCCTGATGGAGATGGGGGTGACGGGGTCAGCGCTAGCATGGCTGAAGTCCTATCTAGCTGATAGAAGCTTTCAGCTACATTGTCCTCCCTTCAGATCATCCCCACGCAAGGTAAGCCATGGGGTTCCTCAGGGCTCAAGTTTGAGCCCCACCTTGTTTAACATCTACATGGAACCCCTGGCTCGCGTGGTGGAGGCGTTTGGGGTGGACATTGTTAGCTACGCCGATGACACCCAGTTGGTGTTTAAACTCACACCCGACTGTAGTCAAGATGCCATCAACTTCTCGAACTGTATGTCAGCAGTGGCAGTATGGATGAACGACAACTGCCTACGCCTTAATGGCGAAAAGACAGAGTTGTTGGTGGTCGGGAGAGCAACATCCTCATGGTCAAGGCTTTGGTGGCCCAGTGAACTTGGGGACCCCCCCATTCCGAGGGAGTCGGTACGTAACCTTGGTGTTATGTTAGACACCGACCTCTCGTATAAGACCCATGTTAATAAAGTCACAGGGAGATGTTTTGGTCTACTCAAGGTTCTGCGTAAGGTCTTAGACCTCCTACCTGCAGTAGCCAGAAAAACCATTGTTCACGCCTTAGTGACTCCTCACCTTGATTACGGCAACGCCATGCTGTTAGGGCTAAGCCAAAAAGCACTTCATCAACTTCAATGCGTGCAAAATGCTGCTGCACGTTTAGTGCTTGGCCTCCCGCGCAGAGCATCAGGAAAGTCTGCATTGGCTAAACTCCACTGGCTCCCCGTCAGGGAGCGTATTAAATTTAAAGCCCTTTGCTATGCACATCGCATAGCCCAGAACAAAGGTCCGGACTATCTCAATAACCTCCTGACCATACATCGCCCTACTCGCAATTTAAGATCTTCTGGTGCGATGTTGTTTAAAACTCCTCGTATTCGTAGGGCCAGAATGGGCGGACGCTCATTCAGGAGCTTAGCCCCCAAATACTGGAATGCTCTACCACTGAATTTGAGGATGGAGCCATCTGAAACAGGATTCCGGAGGAAATTAAAAACATTCCTCTTCCCCATTTCATAATCCCGTTCTCTCAGGTCCTCTGTTGAATTTTATCAGTGATTAGCGCGGGGACATACTGTTCTATGTGTAGCCAGGCGCTCTATAAATGTTTTATTATTATTATTATTATTATGCAGCTGCAACAGGGCCCTCTCCACCTTCCACGCTCCTGCCGGGGGGAATGATAATCCTTTTAGACGATATACTGATAATGAATCAGGACCTGAATGAGTTGCAGAAGGAATTGGATGCTGTGGTAGGTTTACTATAGAGTTTGGGGTTTAAAATAAATATCGACAAGTAAATTATGGTACCCTCTCAGGTGATGGAGTTTCTAGGTTTTGTGGACACTGTGACAAGCCAGTTACGGTTATCGAAGGAAAAGGCAAGGAAGATGAGGCAAGTGTTGAACTCAATCGCAAAGAGAGATTCAGTGAAGTTGAGAGAGTTGGCACGAGTAATAGGTCTCTTGTCATCGTCAATACAAGAAGTATTTCCGGGTCGTTTGCACTACAGTGCCCTTCAACTGCTAAAGTCTGTTGAACTAGCGAAGGGTTATGGTACGGAGACACAGTTTCTATAAACAGAGACGCGAGAGAAGAATTAGTGTCGTGGAAGAAGAATTTTGAAGCCTGGAATGGACGGGAACTATTTGGAACAAAGCCAGAATTTTTACTGGGGACAGATGCAAGCAGTTACGAATGGCGGACAGGTGGTACAAAACAGGGGACAGGTGGAGTATGGTCAATGAAGGAGAAGGAAGAACATAACTTGTATGGAAAGGCAAGCAGGTTTGTTAGCCATTCAAAGTTTCAGGAAAAATGTGAAGGACAGTTCAGTGTTTTTTTTAAACTGGACAATGTGACAGCGGTAACATACATAAACAGGTTGGGAGGAGGGCGGTCAAAGAAAATGTCGGAGTTGGCAAAAGAGATGTGAAGTTTTGTTTGGAAATCATAATAGATCTGAAAGCTAAGTATTTACCTGGGAGCAGAATGTGGTAGCAGTTTGGAATTCCAGGAATATGATGTATTACAGTGACTGGAAATCAAGAGAGGAAGTTTTTCTAAATATTTAGAGGTTAATGAGCGAATTTATCATTTTCCAAATGATATGAGAGATGGAGACCAGATCCAGGAGCAGTGGCGATAGATGCTTTTTTGCAGACTTGGAGGGGAGTGAAGGGTTATGCCTTTCCCCCTTTTTTAATAATTCAGAGAGTGTTGTTTCAAGTAAGGAGGCAGATGCGCAGTGCTGGGGTTAGCGTTGAAACAGTCATGTTTGATAAGATCTTAAAGGGACTGTTGTTGGGCGTAGAGCAAAAAGAACATCCTTTGGGGGAGTCAGGTTTTCTCAACCTACAAGTCTAGAGGATATCTGGTGTTCCAGAAGATGCATTGTGCTTTTGGAGCCAGCTTCAAGTTTACTCATGAGTCATGGGATCCACGAAGCAATATAGAGGAGCAGGAACGGTACAGTTATGTTGGTGTGTGGAAAGGGATTTGGATCCCGTGGAGGCAGATGTAGTACAGGTAGCATGTTTCAGCAGATCTGTTAGAGAATGGAATGTCTTACAGACCGGTAAATTATTATAGGTCAGCTTTTGCCGCAGGAAACTCTTTGGAACAAGGTGTTTCTAAAGGGAAAAGCATGTTGGTCTGCAGAGTGTTGAAGGGAATTAGTTTGAAGAGACCATCTAATGCAAAACTCTGGGATACAGATTTAGGGTTGCAGTTAATTGAGGATTGGCCAAGCAACAGGTTTTTTGGAAGTAAGGGAGTTGAACCAGAAATTGCCCACATTATTTTGTCTGGTTTCTTTCCAAAGGGCGTCGGACGTTAGAGCTTTGAGGGTGTCACATAGGTTTTTTCAGAAAGATGGTGTGGTTGTTTGGGTTTTGTAGGGGAAGAAAGACGATATCTGGTTCTATTTTGTATCCAAGATTTGATGATTCATCTAGCTTGTGTGTAATAGGTGTTTGAAAGAGTATGAAGCGAGGATGTTGAATAAGAGGCATAGGGATTAATCAGCTGTTGATTTCTTATAAGAAACAATATAAGGCAGTGACACATGCTACGATTGCAAGGTGAGTAAAGGCGACTATGAAGGAAGCAGGGGTGGACATATCCAAGTTTTTAGCTCACTCAGTCAGAGGAGCTATAACTAGTAGGGTTTGTATGATGGGTGCTCGATTGGAGGATATTTTGAAAGCAACTGATTGGTCATCTGCAGAAACATTTAGGATGTTTTACTTTAGGGCATTGGATTATGTTTAAAAATGTGTTTTTAAAGACTTTGAACATGCATAAAGCTATCCTCCTGTCTTGACATAAGATGCCAGTTCTTATAGCTGAATTCAATAAATAATTGAGATTTTATTAAACACAAAGAGGTCAGCTTTATCCCACCCATCCCTTCAGGGGGGTGAGACTAGGGGTGTATGATAATTATATTTAAGTATTATGTTACGAGTTGGTTTAATGGCTTATTTACATTCTTGAAAATATGTGGAGTGGTTTTCTTAATGTGTTTTTGACTACAGATGATTAAAAAGAGGCTAGAGTCGATGTGAATGTCATTTTCAAGAGACTTTCAAAGGAACATCAAACAAGAGGAGACGTTGGAGGACAGACAGCATGTAATGGGATTGAACATTCTTTTTCATATTGTGATATTTCAAGGTTCCATTTGGAAGCTTTTAATGGTTTCGCTGTTCAGAAGGAGTGAATAAAAGTTAATGCATAATGCTAGCCTTCTTGTCTTTAATAAAATCGTGATTCTTTATTCAGTTAACCTGTAAGAATCGTCATTGTCAACACCAAACATACCACCGTTCTCCTAAAAAATTAGTAAAGGGCATCATGACCACAACTAAAACTCCACCTTCTTGAAAAGAAGCTATTAACTTGATTTTTTTTTAATGGAAAAGAACCCAAGGCCTTTTGATCCTATCGGCCCATCTCTTTATTGAATGCAGTTTTAAGGATTTTTACCAAATTACTTACCAACAGCTTGCCTACAGCAATGGCCGCACTGGCGTCATGATTTAAGCATGGCATCATCCCTTGGCACAATACACATTTGGCAATATGCCTAACCGAAAGTACCGAAGAACTGGAAAGACCAACAGAAATAGTTTTAGAAGACTCAGACTAGGCGTTTAAAATGATATATTGGTAGTGTGTCTGAGGTGATGCACAGAATAAATATTGGCTGTTTCACCAGTAGCAAGAGGTCCAAGGATTACAGGCCTATATCTTATTACGCAATTTTTATAGAGGCGAGGGAACAATGCTCGAGGCTCTGGAGAGTATATGTTCCTCTTTGAGTATATCGGTTCAAGGCAGAACCCTTTTCTCTTGGTTGCAGAAACCATTCGATTGTAAGGAATTAATTCCAGTTTCAGTAAAGTTTTTCAAAAGGTTCCTTTATTGATTCAACATCAGATACAGACAGCCGACACGTGTTTCGCCCTTTTTGGCAAATAACGCCAGGGCTTTTTCAAGGCTGTAAACAAAAGTAAAATATATTTTATCAAAATTACTCTGCATTAAAAGAACAATTGACCCCAAGGGGATAGAAATTAAAGGACCCAGAGAGTGCAAGATGATCAGTGAATCAAAGAAATAGTGAAGTGCTAAGTATCAAGTTTGAGTAAAGTATTTCTCCATTTTTTGCTATTAAATTAAGAAGTCCAAAGGAGAGCTTCCAAATGGCGTGCAGACTTTCCTTTGAAAAGAGTGAGACTGAGAAGCATATATACTTTTACATCAGAGTAGTGGGAAGAAAAGGGAAAGAGTGACGGTGCCACTATAAAGGGTAGTATATATATATATATATATATATATATTCAATGAAAAAACCATTGGTTATAGAACATATATAGTTAGGAATTTGCATTTACAAAACCTTATTTTACTCGCATAAAACCATTGAAATTCCATATATAGTTAGATGCGCTAACTATATATCGCGCACCCGCAATCCACTGCTGATGATGTCACATATTACATCATTCATGACATGGTCAGTGACATCACTGATGACATCACTGATAACATCTCAAATTACATCACTGATGACATCACTGATGACAACATCCAGTGACTGTATGTTTCTGTAAAGTTAAAATATGTCTTACATATTGAAGAATGAGTGGATGTATAAGTGTCTGGATGAAGGATTTAGTAGGTGCATGACTGACTGTATGAGTGAGTGATTAAATGAGTCTCACTGAGTGCATGGGTTAGTGACTAAACTGTTTTAATTTGTGCATCATTATATCTGTTGTTCTACAAACTGCTGCATATGTTGATCAGTAGCTATATGAGTAACTGTATGGGTTATTCATTGGTTGTCCAAGTATTTGTATGGGAAACTGAGTGTGTGTGTATGGGTGGCTGGGAGGTGTGTGACTCTGTACATAGATGTGTGAGTAGTTGATTCACTATATGTATGGGTTCAAAAGTGCATGTGGAAACAGCTGTATGGGCGGTTGACTGTGCATGAGAGTATTAGTGAGAATGGATATCTCAGTGCTACATGTCAAAGTAAGTACATATGTAAAACACAGTACATGTGAGAGTTGACATATATAAATAACTGTACATAAGAGCCAGTGAATGTGTGAGTGGCTGTATGGATCATTGTGAATATGTATCAGGGATTGTATAAGAGACTAAATATGTGTTATTATATGTTTGAATAAGTAAGGTGTGTATAACTGTATAGTTGAGAAAATGGAGGTGTGATTGATTTTTTGCATAACTGACTAGGTGTGTGAGTAACTCCATGGATGAGTGACAGTCTGTGACTGTCTGTTTACACTGATTGTATCTAAGGTTATATTAGAGTCTGAAGAGGTTCATGGTATTATCACATGAATGATATCATCAGTGATATGATCAGTCATGTCAAACAAGATGAGTGATGTCATCAGTGATGTCACTGACCATGTCATGAATGATGTAATATGTGACATCATCAGCAGTGGATTGCGGGTGCGCGATATATAGTTAGCGCATCTAACTATATATGGAATTTCAATGGTTTTATGCGAGTAAAATAAGGTTTTGTAAATGCAAATTCCTAACTATATATGTTCTATAACCAATGGTTTTTTCATTGAATTTTCAAGGTTTTGTAAATGCAAATTCCTAACTATATATGGACTATAACCTATGGTTTTTTCTGTGAATTTCATTGGTTTTTTAAAAGCTAACATCTGTAGCTGTAAAATGTATTCTTCTTTAAAACCCAAAATATATTTTAGATGTTTATTGATAATTTTTATTGAAATATTTTTTTTCTTCGCTTCCGGTAAGCGAACCGGGAAGCTTTCCGTTAGCTCATCTTGATGCCGCGATCTAGTACGCGAACCGATAAACGTTACGTTAGCGGAACTGTGACGCGTCGCGGAAGCGCGACGTATCATTGTCGCGTAATGCGTCTTATGACGCGCCGCTTTAGCGCTCCCGAAAGTGCTCGGGACCGCGAACCGGAAATGATGCGGGACGCGGCGCGCACCGCGTAACGTAAGCGGAACAAGTCATGTGACTTGTTTATCAAAGTTTTCATTGGTTCATTTCACTTTTGGTTTCCAAATGATGTATGACTAGGTCATGTGACCTAAAAATAACACTTTTGATTGGTTAAGAACTTTTGCTTTTCCCAAATCATGTAAATCCCTTCTTCTTTCCTCACTCTGACTTTCATCTTGGTGAGAGAAAGACCATTTTCCATTTTGATTGCAATGGCTTCTATCTTTGCTTCAGCTGGTGGACCCCCACCACCACCTCAACCTCCTCATGACAAGAGAGGACCACCATCACAATTCATCTCCAACAGAGAGGAGGAAGAGGACGACTTAGAAGAAGAGGACACTGATGAACCTGAATTTATTCAGGAGTTGCCCCGTGTTTCCCGAAGGAAAACAAGTTTTATTTGGCAGTTTTTCTCAATTCCTCGAGGGGAGAAGAAGGTTAATGCCAAATATGCCACCTGCCTAATTTGCAAAAAAAGATTATCTCGAGGCACAGAGAAAAAGTATAGTATGGGCAACTATACTATGCATCGCCATATGGTCAGGTGGCATCCATTAAATTACAGCCGGGCAGAGTTAAGGGACCTGCAAGATAATCCCCCGACAACTCCTGTGGCAACATGATCGTAAACTTAATCAACTTGGTGTTTGATAACCATAACTGCCCTAACCCACCCAAGCAGTAATTTTTTCTTTGCTCCTGTTGAGCCCTTTTCAATGCCTGTTTTTTTGTTGTTTCCCCTCCATGAAAAATACAAAAAAAACATAAAACTGTTCTAAAAATACAAAAAAACAAAAAATGTTCAGAAAAAAAAAAAAAATACAAAAACATTAAAAAAAAGTTCTTTTCAGAACTACCTCCCCTTTCAAATAAAATTGCTAGAATGTTTAGCACTCTGGCAAGCTCTATTTCTTTTGGTTCGCTTCAAGTTCGCTGCCCGGTTCGCGAACTTGAAGCGAACCAAAAAAATATTTTTTTAAAAAAAAGAAGAGTTAGTATAAGGGAAGTAAACAGAGAGTAATGTAAAAAGAAAGACAGCTATAGGGAGTAAATCAGAGATAGTGTTTAATAGATCTATTTATTAATTCAGGATGACGATAAGGTGTGATGTCTCCTGAGGTTTGTTTAAGGTGAGACCTACTCAGGGTTACAGATCAATTTTACACTTGTTGAAGAATACAGAGCAGATAAAGCATGTGAAGGCCTACCAATGAAGTAAATCATGTCCTCTTATTACATCATTCATGACATGGTCAGTGACATCATCAGCAGTGCATTGCGGGTAAAAAGAGTAGAAAACATTTACCTTATAATTCTTGTTACCTTTTTAAAATATTTTTTCATACTTTCAATCTGTAAAAGAGAGAACAAACATTTCCAAAAATATTACAACATGTATTTAAAAATTAGAAAAGAAAAGGGAAAAGGTTCAAGAAGAAACATTTTTTCAACAACTTTGACATTTACAGAAGCCTCTGCTTCTCTACGTCCCCTACACAATCCTAAAGATATATATTTTAAACAAACAGTATCTTCATGCTGATGAACTGAGACCTATTTTGGAACATGGTACTTCTTTTGCACTGCTGATGTCTCACAATAGTGATGCAATAGCAGCGCAAAAAAGATGTAAAGCCATCATAAAATTGTGTCTAATATTTTAAATGATAGTTTCAGGATGCAAATAAGATGTGTGCTTTGAAGAGCTTTCTTTGAGGTGAGGCCTATTCCTTTTTTTTAAAAAAAACAGTACCCAGAAGTACGGCACTGTAAGCATTAAAATTGACACTTACAGAAGACTCAGTTTCTCCATATCTACCTCACATTTCTAAATGTATATCATAAGTACAAACAGAAGAACATTAATTATACATGTTATATGGTTTATTTTTGCTGTTCTCAGAATGTATCAAATTTCACTTAAATCAGTGACTTGAAGGTATTCATCATGTAACAGCGGGGAAAAAAAACACAATCAAAATGACTGTGTTTAAAAAACCCATACAACCTAAGAAATCTGATTTCAAAACTCCTTAAAATTAACTTACTTTCAATGACGTCGAAGGATCTCCTATGAACAGCATCCACTCTGTTGTGCTATAAATATTTTCAGCCTGCCACTTTCTGAAAGAAAACCTCCATCGATACGAAAAATATGTTACATAGAAGAAAAGACTTCTCTCATTCTATCACATGTTTCCACTAGGCCAAATCATGTTGCCGCGATTCGCAACTCTTGTAATTCTTCCAATCAAATCCCGACATTTTCTATTTTCGCAACTTTCAAAAAGAATACATTTAAGATTATTTTCACAATCCTGGACTACTAATATCTTACCCTTCTTTGTCACTCATGTTCTCCTTTTCCTATGACACTGATACTGCTTACTATGAAGCAGACTTACTTGCATCAGGTTTATATAGTTGGATTTTTAAATTGACATTATAATTAAAAGTTTTGGACCAATAATCTAGACAGCATTGCAGACTTACATTCCCTCTACTTCATGAACCTTTTGCAATTCTTCACAGGAAATCCCGAGATTCTTTCATTAAAATTTTGGTTTTAAAAACACCAGGTAAGAATTTTTAAGGTCAAACGGCAATTTTTTTTTTAAAGTTACAACGGAATCATTGCAGAATGACCAGCCGTTTCGAGACTTTAAATAAGCTGTATAATGTCCTGATGTTGTTGAAGGACCATCGTGATAGATAATTGCTACAGTTACAAAAGTCCTTCCTGATATTGAAAGCTGAGAAGCCACAAATTTTTTTATTAAAGTTGACAATTTTGATCCATCAGGCCTACATCGTTGAATCATTAAAATGACATACTGTCCATATCTACGTATAAATAATGTTGACATCATTTCAGATTTACATTGGCTACACTCCATGTTGTGATCCGCTGCATTTACTAGCTTATTAAAGGAGACTGATTTACTGTCTGGCAAAGTTAAATATATAAATCTTTGAGTCTACACTAGTAGTACTTGATACCCTACAATTCTCGCAGTCATGCTGCCATTGATAAGAAAGCCCAAACAGGTGATCTACATCTACACCCTCATCTTGCAATACATCAAGCATATACATTAAAAACTCCTGACAATCTTGCTGATTATTTTCAGAGAAGTCTGTTTGACCTGAACATTCATCTAACAGATAACGAACTTCAGACACACTTTCTACTTTTGTTCGATCAGTGCTACATTTCTCGAAAACAGAATTCAACAAACAGCATAAAATTTGTTCTGAATTCAACAGAATCTGTTCTTTTAAACTCTCTAGTGAAAAGAGAACATTAACCACTACATTTGCATAGCAGTTGACACCAGAACTGTTTTCAAATTGAAAACCGACAACATCTTCAACAGAATCCACTTTCTTTCTGCTAACAATTTTCGGTTCATTGACTTTTAGTCTTTTTGCAACAACCTCCCTACTATTACTGATATTTCTACGTTTCCGGCCTACCACACGTTTCTCAAACAAAGGATATTGAGGCAAATGTGGCGCATACTCTCTTCTTAACCTATTGTATTCCTTAACACAATCTAGATCCGCACAAATGTTTGTGACATCACAGTCAATCAAGTACAATCCTGATAAAGTTCTAACTCGTGACAATGCCACATATGCCATACCCTCCTTGAACACAGAACTGCCAATATTCACCAATGCACGGTCTACACTTAAACCTTGCGATTTATGAATTGTTACCGCATATGCCAAGCAAACAGGAAACTGTTTACGGCGAACATATAAGTCTTTAACAAGCAAAAACCTAGCAGATCAACGACCAATTAGCTGTACTTCCTCAATGCCATCAAATTTAATTTTTAAAAATTCTATTCCATCTCTATTTCTGTACTTCTCAAAATCAACAACATTACCCATTGATCCATTTACCAGACCTCTTTCAACATGTAAATTTCTTCTCAAAATGATTCGGCAATTTAAACACACATTCAAAGTCTTTTCAAAACCCGCTGTTTTAGATATAGTCTTCTCTAATGAATCCAATTTTGATTTCAAATTTTCTGACAAAATAATTGTTGATCCCATGTGCTCTATTTTGTCAATAGCTTCAAGTTTCACAATCTCTTGCTTTTCTAAATTCAACATTTTGTTGTTGAAGATGGCACATTCTGCAAGAGTTGGCATCAAACATATTCCGGATTTCTTCTCAGTAATTTTCTGAAAAATATTCTCAGCCACAATCTCTTGTTCGGGATATAAATTTGAAAGTAATCGTGCATTTAAAGCTTCTTTTCCATGCTCGGTCACTTTTCCAATTCTAATATCTTGTAGAATATTCTTGTAATCTTCATCGTTTGCCTGACGCATATTTTCATGCAGTTCAGCATAATTGAAGTTTAACCATATATTGACGTTGCCAATGCTCCCTAGGCACTTCCTGGTATCTTCATGCGTGAGTATTTTGAACACAGGTTCTCCTTTTACTGGTGTCAGCTGCAGAAGATCTCCGAAAACAATGATGTGTTTGCCACCAAATAACACATCATATTCAGTTTTAAGTACTTCTTGCATTCTCAAATGCACAAAGGCAAGCATGACATTGGAAACCATGCTTACTTCGTCAATGATAAGTAGTTTCATTTTCCTCAAGACTCTTGAAACTTCACAGCAAGCATCCCCAGATAACTTGTGATATTGTAATTTGTTGTCATGCTCCACCGGCAGCATCAGTAGACGATGCAAAGTAATACCTTTAATGTTATGTGCTGCAAGTCCAGTAGGAGCGGTGACAACACAAGACAGCGATGACTGAGTCCTTTCCTGCAGATAGCATGAAATTGCTTTAATGAGGAAACTTTTTCCAGTTCCCGCTTCTCCACTCACATACAGTAGGACAGGCTTCAACGATGTACATGAGCACTCTTTCTTCTCATGACTTAATCCATGCTCAATTTGCTTGGTAACTTCATCATATATTTTCCTCTGCTCAACGTTGAGTTGTTTTTCCAAGTCTTCTAAGTTAACTGAATCCTCCTGAGCATGTGCCATGGCTCTTTCCACTTCATTCATAGCAGTGGCAGCTTCATTTTCGATAATAGGTCCTCCAAGTGGATCTTGACTCAATGAAACAGAACTCTGACTGTCCTGAGAACTGTCTCTGGCAATCTCGGCTGCAATCGTTGCTTCCTGCTCAATTTCCAAAGTTAGCATTTCTTGATATTTGGGAAAAGCAGGACATTCTATGCTATCCTTAGCTGCAGTGAAAGAGTCTTCGTAACAGAGGAAATCTCCAAGCAGTTCCTCTTCTGCACGCCAAGGCTTGAAAAGTTGCAAAAGTGCTAAATAGAAAAACTCCTTTTTTTCTGAAGATTCGCCACTCAATTTTCGATGGTTTACTAATTGGCATTTTCTTTGCTTGACCAGGCATCCCTCACTTCCAATTACAGCATACACTCCTTTCTCAATATCTTCTTTGATGTTCCTCTTGAATATATAATTTTGTAGAACCTCATATAGACAAACATTCTCAAGGTGACTGCTTCGATTTGGATAATATGTATCCAACATGTTGGTCTTCAAAATGTCGGTACTGTTTGGTTCCTTTTCTGCCAAATATTCAATTTCCCGGACAGGTTTTAGAACCCGATTTCGCGTTGCAGCAAGACCAAGACTCGCCCAAATTATACTCCTAGATTTGGCATAGAGACTTGCTGAAGACAATCGATCTGAACATTCGTAAGCTCCGATTTCTCGATGGGACAACATCTTCAGACTGAAACTGTACAACTTCTTGCTGAGGCTCTTTAGATGGGAAATGTCCTCCCACATATCCTTCAGTTCTGTCTTTTCTTTTTTGGTGATGTAAGATGTCACATACCGAGCCACAGCCATACAGTTGTCACCCACAAACTGTATATCCATGTTAGCATTCCACATGGACAAAATCACTGGGTTGTAGTCGTTGATGTACTTGGACTCTTCGTTCCTTTTCAAATTGTATGTATTTTTGGGTGATTTCCTCGTCACATTATGTCGCAGTGAAGACATCAAACTGTTCACTTTTCCTTTAGAAATCACCGGTCGTGGAAAGTTGAAACAACATTTGGTGTAGAACTTGTCCTTGTTTCTGAATTTACGACGACAGTACTTTCCACAACGATGGCTTTGGAAACGTAGAACTTGTTCTCTTAGGCTTTTCTTCTCCGTTGCGTTTGGAACAGCACACGTAGAATACTGTTCTATGAAATTCATCACTAAGTCATCCGGATCTGTTCCAAATTTAGGTGTATCCTTGATCCACAACAACATATGTATATGAGGAGCACCTCTTGCTTGGTACTCCTTTCTCCAGAAGAAATCCAACACCTCTCCAAGAGGTGGATTCTTCTTATTTGTGATGAAAGACATCATAGCTTCAAATCTATGATTGAAGTACCTGCATACATTCACAGGATCCAAAGAACACAGTTCTCCAGGTGTCTTGAATTCAATGTTTTCAATATTTCCATTTGCCTCTCGTAGAAATTCAAGTAAGTCTTCCCAGCCATACTCGGCACAGCTGAGAGTGAGGAACCATGTCGGAGTTCCTAAGTTCCTCAGCATACATTTTAAATCACCATGACGACGGTACCAGTACTCATTAGTACCACGCTGACACGCCATGAGATTAATTAAGTGAGAATCCAAAATACTGTCTTGGACATTGACTTTATGCATAAAGTCCCTTGCCGAGATATTTCGCATCTGTATACCACTTTTTAAGATGTGGTTCACTGCATATGACAGTCCAGACAGATCGCTTTCAAACAGGAGATGAAACAAATAGGGAATGCATTGACGAAACCTAGGATCTTCTGCATACAATCGTAAAGTCCGGTATTCAGACGCAGGAATTTGATGAGGTCGCTCATCATATCTTCCTCCTCGACCTGTGGGAAATAGCTGTGGGAAACACCGAGCTTCCAAACTTTCCTCCCAAACACTAATGGGACTCCCTTTGGCTTGTTTCATTTGAAACAACTCAATAGCATTCCCCATGACTTCCTTGGAATGCAAAGGATGAACACTATAATGTTCATATATTTCTTCACTTTTAGAGGCCTCTACTTTCTCAATTTGGCCAGCACACAAATCGCTATCCTCTTCATCACTTACTTCCTCTTCTGCAACATATACATTCTCATAGTACTTATTATTTTTCTTCAAATACACTGTTGCCTTTTTGACTTTCCTAACATCCACTAAATCTTGCCATATTTTCTTATTCTTTGTCGGAACCCCATTAACCAAGATAACCAGAGGTTCCTCTTCCACTTTTTCTATTCCAATTGTGTTAATGTTTTTGTTCAAATCTAGAGGCAAATAAACAACTCTTCCCTTTAATCCTCTCTGTAAATCTGCTGGAGGCAACTTCCCTGTCTTTGGCTCCATTCTTACAATAGCCTGAAAGGGATGGATACTTTGAATCAAAATAGATTCATAAGTATTTAAATCCTTCAATTCAGAAGGAATCTCAACCAATTCCAGATTATTATGAACTGCCCTAGCAGGCATCTGGTTTTGGTTTAATTTATTACAACAATAAGTACACACACGTTGATCCGATCCTAAATCAAAATAATTTTCTACCATCAAGTATGTGGCAAAATCCTTCCATTCACTATTATTTTCCCTTTCACTTTTTGCATATAAATCCACTACCTTAGTCTGATTCTTATAATAAGTGCGTCGACAACATACACAAGTGAAATTAGGCCTCTCACTTGATTTCATCTGAAACGTGGCAATTTCCTTCTGAAAATTATCTGTACTGGAAACCTGTACATTATCTTCAACATTACCCTCTACTTCAGGGTCAATTTGAACATTCTCATCTTTACTACTAAAGTAACAAAACTCAATTTCTTCACAAATATTCTTCACATCTATTTCAGAACCATGCAAAAGAGCAGCACATAATTGTTTAAGCATAATTGCTGGACTCTTAGCATAATACAACATTCTCACTAATTTTCTCACTTTATTATGATGCACTGCTACCATCCTGAAATGATGAAAAACACTCTGGCATACTCTCCTGGAAAGACAAGCCAGTGAATGACCACGCAAACCTGTCATTTGTCTCACTCTGCAAGGATCTAAATCTTGCAACAACTTCATTTTCTGCTTCAAACTTTTCTTATTAAATGTCCGTATAAAATCACAAAGCAAATTGATGGAAACCTGTCGCACACTGCAAATAGAACTACACTTCCAAATGTACACAGGACCCTTAGGACGTCTTCCTAAAACCTCATCACTTAGCACCTCTTCTGTCTCTGTTGTCACAAGTTTTTCTTTTTCAACTGGACAACCATCCTTCACTTCATAAGCTCGACCACTGGTGTCAACTGCAAACATCAAATCATTATCCTGAAAATAACTCTCCTCATTAAAAAATGCCTCAGAACTTGAACTATGCATCCATTCTCCGGAAAAAACTTCACAAAAGTTACTACGATTTACTACTCTCTTCCATCTACTGTTTGTTTTGAAATCAGAAATTACCTTGCTTAGTTTCCTAATTCTATTGATTACCAAAATAAACAACTTTCGCTTAATTTCAAAAGCATGATCAATAATTTTCTCTACATTTTTCTTCTTCTTATAAAATGCCGCTTTCTGTTGGCCTTTTTTAATATTTCTTAATAAATTAACTATTATCCTGTTACGGAACATTCATTTTCGAATGTCCCTAAACTGTTGTTTCCTTCTACTATCATGCACAGAGTTATCTCTTCCTCTACCAGTAACATTTTTGATGGGTCTTTCCTTTCCATTTAAATTACTCTTCTTTTTCTGAACTGAAACATTTTTGCGAAAAATAGTTTTTTTACTAAAAATATTTTTTAAGAATGATTTTGTGCTCTTACCCAGAGCTTTCTTGGTGTTTTGATAAGTATTTGGGGAAGAGGACTGCTGCAATAAAACATCATCCTGCTGTCTTTGACGTTTTCTAGCCTAATACGATTTTTCGTTGGCATTTTTCAAATTTAAAAAAGATCTGCAGTTGAATCTGTGGAAAAATATAATAAAAAATGTTATTAACCACTATTACCAAACAGTAAATGAATAACAGTCATCAAAAACTTAACGCCCTACTTATTATTTAACATAGAAAATCTTTTGCACCAGCACTGCATCACAAGGACATTTTCAGTCATTTCCTCTTGAATGCAGGTATACAATTGATTTATATGCTGTGTTTAAAAACGATTTTTTGAAATCAATTACATTTCTGGATATGTACTGCTAGAGCTTCATAGGTTGCTTTGGGTCATATTTATAAGGCATATGAGTGTCTATAATGTTATTTTTCCTTTTTAAATGGAAAGCGTTCTTCATGGTGCAAGTTTCTTGTAAATACGCTCCCACCTGCGAAACGGAACTTTGCGATGCGAAGCTGATTGCCTCCCCGGTGTCTGTCAACATTCTAAACAGACCGGAGCGGCCGCCATCTTATCTCTCGGTAGGATCGAGAGAGAAGAAGAGGTGAAAAACGAAGGGGGAATTTAATGAAAGGGGGCAAGGTATACCCCTCTTGACCCCCTAGGAATGTTGTTGGGGTTTTTAAAGGGTCCCGTGGGGAAAATAAAAAAAATATATTTTTCACGGTAGAAGCGCTTTCCGAACACCGAACTGGGCCGCAAACTGCTGGCGAAACGGGAATTCGCCATTTTGTGCTTCGTTTTAATTAAATTACTAGGTATAAGGGGGTGCGGGAGACCATTTTGTGCTTCGTTTTAATTAAATTACTAAGTATAAGGGGGTGCGGGAGACGTATCCTAATCCCTTATATTTTCTGAGGGTGGCTGAGAAGGCTCATATATGTTGATACATGTGTTCCAGCGGCTGTGCGTGAGCTTTTTTTTTTTTTTTGCTGCGTGACGTCTGTTAACGTTCGATTCGATGGAAATCAGGAAGTGTTGACCACCAATTTGTCAGTGCGATAAAATATTTCGTTATAAATGAATCCTTATTGATAAACATTGTCTGCGCCATCTTGTCTTTTTTACAATGCCACAATTTTGTCGTGCACGGCAGCCATTTTAGATGCCAGGCCGGTCCCAGGCTATCACCTAGCCCCAGCTGTAGAGAATCCAGACATGCCAACCCTCCCGATTCAGGCGTCAGACTACTGATTTCAGTGCTACTCTCCCGCCTCCCGATTCCTGCAAACAAAAACCCGGGGGCATATTACCAACAACTAGCGATAACTTGTTTAGAGACAAAAATTTTCGCCGCTCATCGGCGATTTTTATCGCAGATAAACCTTGCTATTAGCAAGGTTTATCGCAAAAGCGATAAAAAAACGGCCGCAATGCATGAATATCGCTGAAAAGTCAGCAATATTCATGCATTATCCAGCAAATGCTCTTAGCCATGTTATCCACCTCTCATTGGATAACATGGCTAAGAACTGCTCGCAAATGCGATAAGAAGCGGCCGCAATGCATCAATATCGCTGAAAAGTCAGCGATATTCATGCATTATCCAGCATATGCTCTTAGCCATGTTATCCACCTCCCATTGGATAACATGGCTAAGAACTGCTCATGGCCCCATGAGGAACGCTTTCCATTTAAAAAGGAAAAAATAACATTATAGAAAAGAATCGTTTTTAAACAAAACATATAAATCAATTGTATACCTGCATTCAAGAGGAAATGACTGAAAATGTCCTTGAGACACATGAAAGCGTTTTCTGGAATGCCTTAGCACCATTTTTTGGACATTATTAACATGGCTATGTAACTCCCATAATCAAAATCTAAATTTGCCAAGCGCAGGTGGGAGCGTATTTACAAGACACTTGCCCCATGAGGAATGCTTTCCATTTAAAAAGGAAAAAATAACATCAAATACACTCAAATGCCTTATAAATATGACCCAAAACAACCTATGAAGCTCTAGCAGTACATATCCAGAAATGTAATTGATTTCAAAAATGGTTTTTAAAAACAACATATCTGTTTCAGCTTACATAAGAGACCATGGAATGGGCTTCATATACAACAATAACTTGTGTTACTGCATGCCAGAATGCTACAACGAATATGCAATTACAATTTCTCAAAGTAACAAAATCTATTTCTATATCACTACAGACAAAGCCACAGTTTAAAAACACAGCTTTCTTCATCATTTTCTCCTTAGCAAGGTTTATCGCAAATGCGATAAAAAACGGCCGCAATGCATGAATATCGCTGAAAAGTCAGCGATATTCATGCATTATCCAGCAAATGCTCTTAGCCATGTTATCCACCTCCCATTGGATAACATGGCTAAGAACTGCTCGCAAATGCGAAAAAAACGGCCGCAATGCATGAATATCGCTGAAAAGTCAGCGATATTCATGCATTTTCCAGCAAATGCTCTTAGCCATGTTATCCACTTCCCATTAAATAACATGGCTAAGAACTGCTCAGGGCCCCATGAGGAACGCTTTCCATTTAAAAAGGAAAAAATAACATCATAGAAAAGAATCGTTTTTAAACACAGCATATAAATCAATTGTATACCTGCATTCAAGAGGAAATGACTGAAAATGTCCTTGAGACACATGAAAGCGTTTTCTGGAATGCCCTAGCACCATTTTTTCGACATTATTAACATGGCTATGTAACTCCCATAATCAAAATCTAAATTTGCCAAGCGCAGGTGGGAGCGTATTTACAAGACACTTGCCCCATGAGGAATGCTTTCCATTTAAAAAGGAAAAATAACATCAAAGACACTCAAATGCCTTATAAATATGACCCAAAACAACCTATGAAGCTCTAGCAGTACATATGCAGAAATGTAATTGATTTCAAAAATTATTTTTATAAACAACATATCTGTTTCAGCTTACATAAGAGACCATGGAATGGGCTTCATATACCACAATAACTTGTATAACTGCATTCCAGAATGCTACACCGAATATGCAATTACAATTTCTCAAAGAAACAAAATCTATTTCTATATCACTACAGACAAAGCCACAGTTTAAAAACACAGCTTTCTTCATCATTTTCTCCTTAATTCATACTATTCTCTATCTAAAATAAATAAATCTTTTCTCACCTTAGCAAATACTTTTTGAGTTTTGAAAACAGTCTCAGAAATACACCAAATTGTCTTCAGCAGAAGAAAAAGGATGCACTCCAGAGTCTGCAGCTATTGAAAGCACAGAAATACAGATATTCATTTCACATATCTCTCATATTAGCCAATCATAACTCTTCCCTCACTTTTTTCAAATCAAAACCCTTCCCCCCTCTGCCCTCTCTGCCTTTTTTCCATAGCAACGACCTCCTGGAAGACCTCTCATGTTTGCAAATTCACACAACAATGTTTCAATTGAACTCTGAACTCTCAGTGCACCTGCGTATCCAGTGCAATCTTTCATTAAAAGTTTCTTCCTTGACCATTCAAATTACATCTTTCAAAGAACACATCCATGCACCCTAACTTTCTGTTTTCAGAAATGGAAATACACCAATCACTGCTAATGAATCATTAGCACTAGAAATCCACAGTTTTTTTTCTTTACAAACTCCTACTGTTTCAACTGCCCTTTCATTACCACACTTCATCTGACTGCAGCACAACCTTCTCCCACCATGTTTAACGTCTGGATTGTTGGACATAGTTACATCCACTGGGCTCAAAGGTATGCTGAGAGCAGAAATTTACACAACCTCAATTTAAAAGATGTGGAAATTAAGTGGTTGGGCCAAAGAGGATTAAAATGTCACCAATTGATACCATTGGTGAAAACCTTTATGCATTTGCCAAAACCTGACCTGTTAATAGTGCACTCTGGAGGTAATGATTTGGGCACTTTGACAGGGGTAGGTCTGGAAATGCTTTTAAAGGACACCTTTGAACAATTAATGGCACTTTTTCCTCAAACTGCCTTGGTATATTCCAATATATGCCAAAGACAGAAATGGAGGTGGTCCAACCAATTTTGTCCACAAATTGAGAAAGCGAGGAAGCATGTAAACAAATCTGTTTCAGCTTTCATGAGAGACCATGGAATGGGCTCCCTGTACAACAATAACTTGCGTTACTACATGCAAGATATCTACAGAGGAGATGGAGTTCACTTCTCAGATGAGGGCAACAGAATTTTCATTCTGAATTTAAGAATGTGCATTGGTACCTACTTATAAGTACCTAAATGTACCATAAACCCAAAAGCTCTTCTCAGAGCTACCCTTCATCTAATCACTCACAATTATTATTTTTTTCTAACTTTTTTCACTAATTTTCCACAAAATACGCTCCCCGAGGCGCTACCCGGTTCGCTAACCAAAAGCTAACCTCGCGGAATTTTTTTAAAAAATGTTTTTTTTCCGCACATATAAGCCTCCTCAGCCACCCTCAGAAAACCTAGGGGGTCAAGATAAGTCTACCGTGCCCCCTTCTACCCATTCTGAACATTATTTGCCCTCCATCTTGTATCTTAAAGCGACCGAAACACAAAATGGTGGACTCCCGTGACGCTTAAGGTTCGCTAACCGGGCCGCTTTCCAGAAAGCGGTCCTAAAAAAAGGTGGGAAAGTAATTTACCGAAAAACGACTAGAGACACTCTCACCAAATATAGATTAGCTCATACTACATAACAATCCCTTTCATTCTCACAAATTTGATTGAAATTTCATTTAGCCATTTAGCCTGTAGACCTATCTAAATACCCTGAGGTAAATTACTTCACAAAACACATCTAAAATATTGGAATTGACAACCAATGAAAACTTTACTTTCATTTACAATTTTTATTACCTGACATTTGATTGGTTATATACCTGAATATATATAAAGGAAGAGAAGGAAACACAGCCATTTTCACTGCTACTTCCTGAACTACATTTCAAGAGCCTTTTCACCTAACTGTAAAGTAAATTGATAATTTGTAAGTGGCACTTTAAATTAATTTGTAAAAACGTTTATTGATAATTATTTACTGTCCCCCTGCTATAGTTATAGATACAGATAAGCTCCTCTGTTACATTTATTGATTGACTTACACTTCTCTGCTATAATTATGAATTTACTTACTTTAACTTCACTGTTAAAAAAACAGAACTACATGTCTGAACTTAAACCCAACAGTGCCCTAACTCTTCTAATATAATTATTTTTTTATGCAATTTACAGCAAAAAAATGGAAGGGGAGCACAAAAAAACCAATGTTTCCTTCGACCTTACAACAGAAGACATTTTAACTGAAGAAAATGTGGATGAAGATTTTATGGATGAATCTTTTGATGAACAATTTATTGAAAGCTTACAAGACACAGAAACATTCATGTTTGACGAGATACCAGATGATATAATGCTGGAAGTTTTAATGAACTATGAAAATAATAAATAATTTTTTTAAAAATCAAAATAAATAAATAAATAAAAAAAACGAACAAAAACAACAAATAATTAACATACAGTATTAGAAAAGTCTATCATTCTTTTATCCTTATAGTACGCTGCCCAGAACACTTTCCGGTTCGCGAACTTGGCGCTTACCACGCAAAAAAAAAATTTTTTTGGACCCTCCTAGGCCCTTTTAAAACCTCCACCTAAAACCTAGGGGGTCAACGAGGATCTACTATGCCCCCTTATGATAATTTCCCCCTTTGTTTTGGCCTCCTCTTGTCTCTCGATCCTACCGAGAGACAAGATGGCGGCCGCTCCGGACTGTTTAGAATGTTGACAGACACCGGAGGGCCAATCAGCTTCGCATCGCAAAGTTCCGATACACGAAAAGTTTGCTAACCGGATCGCTGCCCGGAGCGCTGTTACAGATATATATCTTGATTTAAACGTTAATTTCTCAAAATCCACTGAAGCACATATATTGAGACCTAGCAAAGGCACATCGGGCTAACAGTCCCTACAATTTTGCCAAGTTTCGTGAAAATCCATTCAGCCGTTCGGGCTAAAAGTGAGTCCAACCGCCCTATGGAAATTAACATGGGAAAAACGCGTTTTGGGACCCCCCTTTTTTCTCGGCCCCCCCTTGACGAACCCCCCCCAAATTTTTAGGGGCTGCTCAGAAACAAAATGTGCCATTTTCCTGAAATTTTCAGCCAATTCCGTCCACAAACGCCAAAGTTATTAGGCATAGAATTTTCAGAAATCCCATAGGGAAAAAATCCTAACTATATATACCTACTGGCGACCGCCAGTAGGTAATATATATATATATTACCTACTGGCGTCTCGCCAGTAGGTATATATAGTTAGGATTTTTTGTCTATGGGACTTTTGAAAATTCTATGTCTAATAACTTTGGCGTTTGTGGACGGAATCTGCAAAAATTTTCAGGAAAATGGCACATTTTGTTTCTGAGCAGCCCCTAAAAATTTGGGGGGGTTTCGTCAAGGGGGGGGCCGAGAAAAAAGGGGGGTCCCAAAACGCATTTTTCCCATGTTAATTTCCATAGGGCCTTTGGCCTCACTTTTAGCTCGAACGGCTGAATGGATTTGCACGAAACTTGGCAAAATTGTAGGGACTGTTAGCCCGATGTGCCTTTGCGAGGTCTCAATATATGTGCTCCAGTGGATTTTGAGAAATTAACGTTCAAAACAAGATATATATCTGTAACAGCGCTCCGGGCTGCGCTCCGGTCCGCTTACTTTTCGCGAAACGGAACTTTGCGATGCGAAGCGGATTGGCTCCCCGGTGTCTGTCAACATTCTAAACAGTCCGGAGCGGCCGCCATCTTATCTCACGGTAGGATCGAGAGAGAAGAAGAGGTGAAAAACGAAGGGAGAATTTAATGAAAGTGGGCAAGGTATACCCCTCTTGACCCCCTAGGAATGTTGTTAGGGTTATTAAAGGGTCCCGTGGGGAAAATAAAAAAAAAAATTATTTTTCACGGTAGAAGCGCTTCACGGGCCGCGAACTGGGCCGCAAACTGGTAGCGAAACGGGAATTCGCCATTTTGTGCTTCGTTTTAATTAAATTACTAGGTATAAGGGGGTGCGGGAGACGTATCCTAATCCCTTATGTTTTCTGAGGGTGGCTGAGGAGGCTCATATATGTTGATACATGTCTTCCAGCGGCTGTGCATGAGCTTTTTTTTTTTTTGCTGCGTGACGTCTGTTAACGTTCGATTCGATGGAAATCAGGAAGTGTTGACCGCCAATTTGTCGGTGCGATAAAATATTTTGTTATAAATGAATCCTTATTGATAAACATTGTCTGCGCCATCTTGCCTTTTTTCCAATGCCACAATTTTGTCGTGCACGGCAGCCATTTTAGATGCCAGGCCGGTCCCAGGCTATCACCTAGCCCTGCGGATGTAGTTTATGGCCCCAGCTGTAGAGAATCCAGACATGCCAACCCTCCCGATTCAGGCGTGAGACTACTGATTTCAGTGCTAGTCTCCCGCCTCCTGATTTCTGCAAGCAAAAACCCGGGGGCATATTACCAACAACTAGCGATAATTTTTGTCTCTAACTTGTTTAGAGACAAAAATTATCGCCGCACATCGGCGATTTTTATCGCAGATAAACCTTGCTATTAGCAAGGTTTATCGCAAATGCAATAAAAAACGGCCGCAATGCATGAATATCGCTGAAAAGTCAGCGATATTCATGCATTATCGAGCAAATGCTCTTAGCCATGTTATCCGCCTCCCATTGGATAACATGGCTAAGAACTGCTCAGGGCAGGTGTTAGCTTTTTGAGATATTCGCGCTTAGCGCGAATATCTCCAAAAGTTGGTAATAGGAGATAGCGATGTTAGGGACTGTTTCCAGTCGCTAACATCTTGGCACGCCCACTTTGCATGTCATTAGTGATAAATATCACTGACATGCAAAGCGGGGCCCAAGATGGTCGCTATCTCCTTTTAGCTGTCACTAACTGGTGTTAGCGACAGCTTGGTAATAGGGAGATAATTTTATCTCCGCTTTCTTGGCTTTTAAAGCCAAAAAAGCGGAGATAAACCCCCTTGATAATATGCCCCACGATTCCTCGGGGGTTTCAGCTGACAAGGCTTGGTATTGTGTTACGTGGTAATTCTTCCAGGAAACGTCAGAGGGTCGATGCAGGGGTTCTATAAGGGGTGATAAACCATTTAAGCCTCATGAACAAGCGCATGGTCTTTTAAAGATCTGTGAAGTACTCGGGGCGGCGGTGTGTGTGTGTCCTCTTTCAGGAGCGGGCGGGGGGGGGGGGGGCACTGCCAGCAACTTGCCAGGCCAGGCAGTGTTCAACACTTGCATCACCCTTTCTCTGCCTGCTATTGCGCTCCATGCTTCGGAAAGGTAAGAAAAAGAACGTGCATTTGAGTTTGAAATGTCCGATCCTGTAGCAGTACACTTGCAAAGCCCACACATGACAATAACCCGATTCAAGGCCCCATTCACCCAATTTTTTTAAAATATATAGCACTCCAACAAAGTAGGATTATAAAACTTTATTAACTTTTAAATATAACGAACGGAACGAAAACTGTAACAAACATTTAAACATTTTTGACAAAAAAAAGCAACAATGGTCAGAAGCTGTCTTTTGTGCGAATAGTCCCAAGGCAGCACAACGTGCTGAGTTCTGGACGGCACCCAGGTGATGTCACCTGGGTGCCGCACTGGTTTTTGGGATCCTACAATGCAGCTCAGAAAAACAGCGTGGGGCGTCCCGGGTGGTGCGGGGGGAGGCCTCGTCAGTAGCGGTCTGTTGTGCGAATAGTCCCAAGGCAGCAGAACGCGCTGAGATGTGGATGGCACCCAGGTGATGTCCAGTAAACTGCCGCACTGGTTTTGGTATCCTACAATGCTGCTCCGAAAATTGGCGTGGGGCGGCCCGGGGGGGGCGTGGGGGAGGCGGCGTGAACGGGCCTCCCCAGGTGGCGGCCATCCAGCTGAGTTGCGCCCGCTCTTGCGGCTACAGCGTCTCGCTCACCATGTAGTTGAGTTGCTCCCACTCTTGCAGTGCAGCGATAGGCGGCTGCCACAGGACTCTTAAAATGGCGGCCGGCTCTTCGGTTTTGGGCCTGGTCCACTAAAATGGCCCTGGGACACCTTGGAACTCGGACGCTTGCCTGCTAGGGCTTGGGCTCCATTCTCGAAAGCGTCCCCTCAGCCGTGAAGATTCTACAAAAGTCTTGGGGGCCCTCGACTCCTGCAGGCTTCCGGTGGGGAGCGGCTGCCATGATTGCTCGCGGAATGACCACGACGGAGCCACGAGATGGTGGTGCTCTCATGCTGACGCCAGCTTCAGTCTGAATCATCCAGAAACAAGGTGGGGCTTTCATCGTTTGGGAAAAAAAAATGTTCTAAACCAATGAAAAGTGTTATTTTTAGGTCATATGACCAAGCCTTCCATCTTTAGGAAACCAAAAGTAAAATGAACCAATGAAAAGTTTTATAAACAAATCACATGACCTGTTATGCGGCATAGGGCTACAAAAAGCGTAGAAAATCCGTTGGCACGTGAGGCGGCGTCAGTAGCGGACCGATGTGCGAATAGGCCGAAGGCAGTACAACGCGCCGAGATCCGGATGGCACCGAGGTGGTGTCCAGCAAATTGCCGTACTGGTGTGGCCATCCTACAATGCTGCGCCGAAAGACGGCGTGTCCAGCTGAGTTTCGGTCACTCTTGCGGTACAGTGACTCGAACGCGCCGAGATCCGGATGGCACCGAGGTTGTGTCCAGCAAGTTGCCGCACTGGTGTGGCCATCCTACAATGCTGCGCCGAAAGTCGGCGTGGGGTGCCCCGTTGGCTTATGAGGTGATGTCAGTAGTGGACCGATGTGTGAATAGGTCGGAACCAGCACAAGGCGCCAAGATCCGGATGGCAAGTCCTGGATGTTGAGTGCCATCGTTGAGAGTTCTGAGCAGTGCTTGTAAGACTGTCTGAAGCTTATTTGCACCTGCTGCAGCTTCACTATTGCCCTGGTGTGGCCAAAGATCGCCCATGACATAGGCGGCCGGCTCCCGAGGTCCGGCGGAACTTTTTTCCTTTTCCTTTCTGCTTCTTGTCCCACAATCCGTTTCACCTGAAGACACGACCAGGTCCCTGAATGTGTGCAGGGGGACGCTATTGATTGAATGAAAATGGCGGCTTGACACAAAGCTGACTCAAGCGTTGCTGTTGATGCTATACAGACAAAAATTGGTTTTCAGTTTGTACATTCTTCAGGATTTTTTTTTCCATCCAAGGCTGATTGAGAGTTTGTAGAAAAATGGCTTCAGATTTTCCACATATTACTCTTCAACATTCTTCCTAAATGTAACAATGTGAGACTCACTAGGAGAACGGCTGTTTATCTTTCCTTTCAAAATGCTGCCAACAATATTTTCTGAATGGAAGACACCATCTTGTAGCATAAAGGGCCGAATGGGGTTCTGGTCTGGCCGATGGTTGGTGGAGACATTTTGACTATATCTTGGACCTGCCCGGCCTCGCCCAAAATGGCGCCGGTATAAATGGGACTCGTAACTCCTTGTTGTGTACTGGTTGAACAACCTTGATATCACGAGATATGAATGCAGTTTTGATGCTCATGGCGGGCGGGGACGAGAATTGATTGAATATTTCGACATCCCTATTGATATTAAGTTCTGATGTGTTATTGATTACTGTACTATTGAAAGTTCGAATTAACGTCACCCATGGTACTTGCACGCAAATGTATATCTAGATAACTTTTTTGTAAGTGGCCCTGTCGTATTTTAATTACAAAATGTACGTCCACCGATTCCGCAACTGTTCGACACCTTAGTTCTTGCAACCTAATGGCTCGTTCGTTACGTTCCTCTATAATGTAAATGTCTCCTCATCATATACGATTTCAGTTTGCTCCGTGGCCGGCCCACGTGGTTATAGGCCCGTATTTGTATACTGACATTTTCACAATAAAGGTTTTTAAAACAAAACATGGTAGTAGTATTTACATTGGTAAAGTTTTTACTTTTAGTCACTGTTTTCGAATCAGTAAAAGGCAAGTGAAATAAAGCAGTCCAATTACATGACGGATAAAAGGTATAATATGTAGGAAAGCAGTAAAGATAAATGGTCAAGGGCAGTTGTGTTTTCCACTCCTGCAACATAAAGTGATCGATAAGAATCTGATAATCAGGCGTATCGGCGACTAAGACAGCAGGCCGAGTCTCTTTTACTCAACGGCTCCGTCATGGAACGAAGAAACGCCCTTTTTCTCGAAAAAGGAATATATTTTACTTGCAGGACAGTTGAAATTTTTCCGGGAAAGTACATTAGCCTGGAATATTATAACATATATGTTATAAAAAAAAAAGTTCGAAATCAATAACAAGCGTATTTTTTAGGTCATATGACCAAGCTTTTCATTATTAAAATAACAAAAGTAAAATGAACCAATAAAAAGTTTTATTAACAAGTCACATGACCTGTTATGCTTACGTTACGCGCTGCGCGCCGCGCCCCGGATCACTTCCGGGTGCGCTAACGCGGCGTGTCATATAACGCATTACGCGACAACGTAGGTCAAGAATATAGTCAAAATGTCTCCACCAACCAGCGTTCGGAACACAAATCCTTTCAGCAGTCCAAAAAGTTCTGTAAAATGACAACAGAGGGGACAGGCAATAAGAACCATCAGTCAAAGAGGGGAGGGCAAGTTCTTCTCTACCGGGTCATGTTGGGGCGCTACCGGACCTGATCGAATTGGTAGTCTACAGTGTTTCTGGATGTTTCAGACTAAAGCTGGCGTCAGCATGAGAGCACTACCATCTCGTAGCTCCGTCGTGGCCATTCCACGAGCAGACATGGCAGCCGCTCCCCACCAGAAGCCTGCGGGAGTCGGGGGCCCCCAAGACTTTTGTAGAATCTTCACGGCTGAGGGGACGCTTTCGAGAATGGGACCCAAGCCCTATCAGGGAAGCGTCCGAGTTCCAAGGTGTCCCAGGGCCATTTTAGTGGACCACGCCCAAATCTGAAGAGCCGGCCGCCATTTTGAGAGTCCTGTGGCAGTCGCCTATTGTTGCATCGCAAGAGCGGGAGCAACTCAACTACATGGTGAGCGAGACGCTGTAGTCGCAAGAGCGGGCGGTAAACAGCTGAATGGCGGAAGAGGCACAGTGTAGCAAAAGCGGGCGGAATGGCAACTAAAACGGTAAAGGGGCGCCCCACTACAGCGTGTCTTCAGGTCAAACAGATTGTGGGACAAGGTCCAGAATAGAAGAGTCATCAAAAGGCAAAAAGTTCCGCCGGACCCCGGGAGCCGGCCGCCTATGTCGGGGGCGATCTCAGGCTAAACCGGTGCTATAAGACTTGGGGAGGGGGTCGGAGCCAAGCGTCTTCTCCGAGTCCGTGCCATCACACCGCCCCTCGGGGGCCTCCGTCAAGCGGTTTAGGGAGGTACCATATCACATTGTTTTCAAATGCAGTCAGGTCCACAAACGACACTCACTTACTTTGAGAATAGTGAAGCTGCAGTAGGTGGAAATAAGCTTCAGACAGTGTTACAAGCGCTGCTCAGAACTCTTAACTATGGCACCCAACATCCAGAACTTATGCCATTTGAGAATGGCAGTGACATTGAAGCAACTCAGGGACCAAAACCATTAATGTACTTTCACGTATGAAAATCTTACTTGGGGAGGGGGCAGGAGCGAAGCGCCCCCTCCCAGTCCGCGCCACCACACCGTATGTTGAAAATCTGAAGCCATCGTTCTACAAACTCAACCAACCTTGGATGGAAAAATCTAGGAAAATGTACAAACTGAAAACCAGTTTTGGTCTGCATAGCATCAGTAGCAACGCTTGCTATCAGAGTGCATGAGTTTCATGCTCGATCGATTGAGCTAGCCGGATCGGGCAATAAAAAGTATAAAATAGTTATGTAAATAGTTATTTAATAAAATGTTTTACCCTGTTTCTTTGCTGGTGTGTTGTCTATATTTTTAATATTTGCATAGGGTTTGTCGTTATTTTGGGCGGGGTGGGTGACGGAGCCGAGCTGTCTTGCAGCCCTCATGGTGTGGAGTTCAGTTCATCTCACTATTTTCGTATTTCTCATGAAGGGTTGTTCCTAATATTTCTATTTTAGCGAGGTCAAAAAGAGATCCAATTAGTGGCCTACTGATTTTGCTCGATTAATTTTATTTTTTTACACGATTTTTCACTATCTGCAAAGACTAAACAGAGTATTGCGACTTTGTGCTTGTTTGTAAATAGAGAATGAACCAAAGAGAATCAATTGTAAAACAGTAAATGCTTGGATAACAATCAATCAAATGAAGAGACAAGCAGGCACGACGGATTACAACGGGGGTAAAGGCCTGCGTTAACTACTCTTCACTATCTGCAAAGAGAGAGTACTACTAAGAGAAAAGAGGGGAGGGGGGCAGCGTTCAAAGCACATCAGCGTGCATAAACACGAAAAAGTTTTTACCTATCACGTACTTGACATTTTACAGCTTTTGATATTTGCTATTAAAAAACCAATGAAATTCACTGAAAAAACCATAGGTTATAGGCCATATATAGTTAGGAATTTGCATTTACAAAACCTTGAAAATTCACTGAAAAAACCATTGGTTATAGACCATATATAGTTAGGGATTAGCCTTTTCAAAACCTTATTTTACTCACACAAAACCATTGAAATTTCATATATAGTTAGTTCCACTAACTATATATCGCGCACCCGCAATCCACTGCTGATGATGTCACATATTACATCATTCATGACATGGTTAGTGACATCACTGATGACATCACTGATGACATCTCAAATGACATCACTGATGACATCTCAAATGACATCACTGATGACATCTCAAATGACATCACTGATAAAATCACTGATAACATCTCATTTGACATGACTGATCACATCACTATTGATATCATTCATGTGATAATACCATGAACCTCTTCAGACTCTAATATAACCTTAGATACAATCAGTGTAAACAGACAGTCACAGACTGTCACTCATCCATGGAGTTACTCACACACCTAGTCAGTTATGCAAAAAATCAATCACACCTCCATTTTCTCAACTATACAGTTATACACACCTTACTTATTCAAACATATACTAACACATATTTACTTTACTCTCTTATACAATCCCTGATACATGTTCACAATGATCCATACAGCCACTCACACATTCACTGGTTCTTATGCACAGTTATTTATATATGTCAACTCTCACATGTACTGTGTTTTACATATGTACTTACTTTGACATGTAGCACTGAGATATCCATTCACTCACTAATACACTCATGCACAGTCAACCGCCCATACAGCTGTTTCCACATGCACTTTTGAACCCATACATATAGTGAATCAACTACTCACACATCTATGTACAGAGTCACACACCTCCCAGCCACCCACACACACACTCAGTTTCCCATACAAATACTTGGACAACCAATGAATAACCCATACAGTTACTCATATAGCTACTGATCAACATATGCAGCAGTTTGTAGAACAACAGATATAATGATGCACAAATTAAGACAGTTTAGTCACTAACCCATGCACTCAGTGAGACACATTTAATCACTCACTCATACAGTCAGTCATGCACCTACTAAATCCTTCATCCAGACACTTATACATCCACTCATTCTTCAATATGTAAGACATATTTTAACTTTACAGAAACATACAGTCACTGGATGTTGTCATCAGTGATGTCATCAGTGATGTCATTTGAGATGTCATCAGTGATGTCATCAGTGATGTCACTAACCATGTCATGAATGATGTAATATGTGACATCATCAGCAGTGGATTGCGGGTGCGCGATATATAGTTAGTGGAACTAACTATATATGAAATTTCAATGGTTTTGTGTGAGTAAAATAAGGTTTTGAAAAGGCTAATCCCTAACTATATATGGTCTATAACCAATGGTTTTTTCAGTGAATTTTCAAGGTTTTGTAAATGCAAATTCCTAACTATATATGGCCTATAACCTATGGTTTTTTCAGTGAATATATATATATATATATATATATATATTACCTACTGGCGGTCGCCAGTAGGTATATATAGTTAGGATTTTTTCCCTATGGGATTTCTGAAAATTCTATGCCTAATAACTTTTGCGTTTGTGGACGGAATTGGCTGAAATTTTCAGGAAAATGGCACATTTTGTTTCTGAGCAGCCCCTGAAAATTTGGTGGGGTTTCGTCAAGGGGGGGCTGAGAAAAAAGGGGGGTCCCAAAACGCGTTTTTTGCATTGAGTTTTCCATAGGGCGGTTGGACTCACTTTTAGCCCGAACGGCTGAATGGATTTTCACGAAACTTGGCAAAATTGTAGGGACTGTTAGCCCGATGTGCCTTTGCTAGGTCTCAATATATGTGCTTCAGTGGATTTTGAGAAATTAACGTTTAAATCAAGATATATATCTGTAACAGCGCTCCGGGCAGCGATCCGGTTAGCGAACCTTTCGCGTATCGGAACTTTGCGATGCGAAGCTGATTGGCCCTCCGGTGTCTGTCAACATTCTAAACAGTCCGGAGCGGCCGCCATCTTGTCTCTCGGTAGGATCGAGAGACAAGAGGAGGCCAAAACAAAGGGGGAAATTACCATAAGGGGGCATAGTAGATCCTCGTTGACCCCCTAGGTTTTATGTGGAGGTTTTAAAAGGGCCTAGGAGGGTCCAAAAAAAAAAAAAAAAAAATTTTTTTTTTGCGTGGTAAGCGCCAAGTTCGCGAACCGGAAAGCGTTCTGGGCAGCGAACTTTATGGATAAAAGAATGAAAGACTTTTCTAATACTGTATGTTAATTATTTGTTGGTTTTGTTGATTATTTTTTAATTTTTTTATTTTTTAAGCAATTTTTTATTGTTGTGATTGTGTTTCAAAATTTAATAACATTTCTAACATTTAACTAGTTTATGAATTACATATAAAAATGATTAAAGACTCAAACAATTTTTTAATATTACATACAATTTTATTTTTCGGATTGTTTTTCGAAATTTAATACAACGTCTAGCATTTCACTGTCTGATATGTGTTCTTGTTCAGTGAACATAAGTTCAAACATTTGACCGTCATCATAATGAAGTAAATGATCCACTGATTCTACACATTGAACTAATTCATGGTCCCGTGATTCATCCATGAAATCTGAGTCATCATTGTCCGCAATAACTTTTTCTGTGTTGGTTTCTCTATAGCTGTCTTTCTTTTTACATTATTCTCTGTTTACTTCCCTTATACTAACTCTTCTTTTTTTTAAAAAAATATTTTTTTAGTTCGCTTAAAGTTCGCGAACCGGTCAGCGAACTTGAAGCGAACCAAAAGAAATAGAGCTTGCCAGAGTGATAAACATTCTAGCAATTTTGTTTGAAAGGGGAGGTAGTTCTGAAAAGAACTGTTTTTTTTTTTTTTTTTTTTTTTTGAACATTTTTTGATTTTTTTGTATTTTTAGAACTGTTTTATGTTTTTTTTGTGTTTTTTATGGAGGGGAGACAACAAAAAACAGGCATTGAAAACGGCTCAACTGGAGCAAAAAAAAAAATTACTTCTTGGGTGCATTAGGGCATTTATGATTTTCGAACGCCATGTTCATCAGGTTGACGCTCATGTTGCCATACGACAGCATACCACCACAGTATATACAAGTTAACTTCATATGCTGGAAGTTGGGTTGAATGTTTGGCACAGTTTCTTGTGCCTCTCTTCCCGTCAAAGACATTGTGGAGGTAGATCTGGCCACAGGAGTTGTCGTGGGATTGTCTTGAAGATCCCTTAACTCAGCCCGGCTGTAGTTTAAGGGATGCCACCTGCTCATGTGTCGATGCATCGTATAGTTGCCCATACTGTATTTCTTATCTGTGCCTCTCGACAATCTGTAATCACAGATGAGGCAGGTGGCATATTTAGCATTCACCTTCTTTGATCCAGGAGGGATGGAGAAAAACTGCCAGATGAAACTTGTTTTTCGCTTTGAAACCCGGGGCAACTCTTGGACAAATTGTTGTTCCTCTCTGTCCTCTTCTTCTTCCTCCTCTTCCTCCTCTCTGTTAGTGATAAATTGACTAGGTGGTCCTCTCTTCTTATGAGGAGGTGGAGGTGGTGGTGGGGTTCCACCAGCTGCAGCAAGTACAGAAGCCATTGTTCAATTCTAGCTAAATGGTCTTTCTCTCACCAAGATGAAAGTCAGAGTGAGGAAATAAGGAGGGGTTTACATGATTTGGGGAAAGCAAAAGTTCTGAACCAATGAAAAGTGTTATTTTTAGGTCACATGACCTAGTCATACATCATTTGGAAACCAAAAGTGAAATGAACCAATGAAAAGTTTGATAAACAAGTCACATGACCTGTTCCGCTTACGTTACGCGGCGCGCGCCGCGTCCCAGATCGCTTCCGGTTCGCGGTCCGGAGCACTTCCGGGAGCGCTAACGCGGCGCGTCATTAGACGCATTACGCGATAACGTGATACGTCGCGCTTCCGCGACGCGTCACAGTTCCGCTAACGTAACGTTGACCGGTTCGCGGACTAGATCGCGGCATCAAGATGAGCTAACGGAAAGCTTCCCGGTTCGCGAACTAGAAGCGAAGAAAAAAAATATTAAAAAAAAAATTATCAATAAACATCTAAATATATTTTGGGATTTAAAGAAGAATACATTTTACAGCTACAGATGTTAGCTTTTAAAAAACCAATGAAATTCACAGAAAAAACCATAGGTTATAGACCATATATAGTTAGAAATTTGCATTTAAAAAACCATTGAAATTCAATGAAAAAACCATAGGTTATAGACCATATATAGTTAGGGATTTGCATTTACAAAACCTTATTTTACTCGCATAAAACCATTGAAATTCCATATATAGTTAGTTGCGCTAACTATATATCGCGCACCCGCAATCCACTGCTGATGATGTCACATATTACATCATTCATGACATGGTCAGTGACATCACTGATGACATCACTGATGACAACATCCAGTGACTGTATGTTTCTGTGAAGTTAAAATATGTCTTACATATTGAAGAATGAGTGGATGTATAAGTGTCTGGATGAAGGATTTAGTAGGTGCATGACTGACTGTATGAGTGAGTGATTAAATGTGTCTCACTGAGTGCATGGGTTAGTGACTAAACTGTCTTAATTTGTGCATCATTATGTCTGTTGTTCTGTAAACTGCTGCATGTGTTGATCAGTAGCTATATGAGTAACTATATGGATTATTGATTGGTTGCCCAAGTATTTGTATGGGAGACTGAGTGTGTGTGTGGGTGGCTGGGAGGTGTATGACTCTGTGCATAGATGTGTGAGCAGTTGATACACTAGATGTATGGGTTCAAAAGTGCATGTGGAAACAGCTGTATGGGCGGTTGACTGTGTGCATGAGTGTATTGGTGAGTGAATGGATATCTCAGTGCTACATGTCAAAGTAAGTACATATTTAAAACACAGTACATGTGAGAGTTGACATATATAAATAACTGTGCATAAGAGCCAGTGAATGTGTGAGTGGCTGTATTGATCATTGTGAACTTGTATCAGGGATTGTATAAGAGAGTAAATATGTGTTAGTATATGTTTGAATAAGTAAGGTGTGTATAACTGTATAGTTGAGGAATTGGAGGTGTGATTGATTCTTTGCATGACTGTCTAGGTGTATGAGTAACTCCATGGATGAGTGACAATCTGTGAGTGTCTGTTTTCACTGAGTGTATCTAAGGTTATATCAGAGTCTGTAGAGGTTCATCGTATTAACACATGAATGATGTCATCTGTGATGTTGTCAGGGATGTCATTTGAGTTGTCATCAGTGATGTCATCAGTGATGTCACTGACCATGTCATGAATGATGTAATATGTGACATCATCAGCAGTGGATTGCGGGTGCGCGATATATAGTTAGCGCAACTAACTATATATGGAATTTCAATGGTTTTATGCGAGTAAAATAAGGTTTTGTAAATGCAAATCCCTAACTATATATGGTCTATAACCTATGGTTTTTTCATTGATATATATATATATATATATATATATATATTACCTACTGGCGGTCGCCAGTAGGTATATATAGTTAGGATTTTTTCTCTATGGAACTTTTGAAAATTCTATGTCTAATAACTTTGGCGTTTGTGGACGGAATCGGCTGACATTTTCAGGAAAATGGCACATTTTGTTTCTGATCAGCCCCTGAAACTTTGGGGGGGGTTTCGTCAAGGGGGGGCCGAGAAAAAAGGGGGGTCCCAAAACGCGTTTTTCCCATTCATTTTTCCATAGGGCGTTTGGCCTCACTTTTAGCTCGAACGGCTTTAACTTATTGTATGTTTATTGATTGTTCGTTTTGCTGTTTTTTTTTGTTTATTTTTATTTACGTAGCTACATGTAGGTATCAATGTAGAGTCTATAATTTAATAAACGCCGTCTCCTTTGTAGATATCTTGCTTGTTGTTAAAGAAGTTATTGTGGTATATGGAATTCATACCATAGTCTGTCTGGAAAGCCGAAACATGGTGGCAGGAGATGATAAAGAGATGTTAAATACACATTGGGGATTATATAGTGGGAGAAAGGAAGTAACTATGAACAAAGTTAGTATGTAACACAAAAAAGTTGCACAGTATATTTTAAGTCTCACTTTATATTATATCTATTTTGGTACTATTTCATAATTTACATATAAAAAAGAACAATGTCTCAAACTATTTTTAATTTTTAAATAAAAATTTATTGTTGTGATTTTTCAAAATCTAAAATAATTTCCAACATTAATTCATCAGGTATGTCCTCCTTTTCATTCCATGATTCAATTTCTTCTACACAATTAATTAAGTCTTGGTCCAGAGAGTGATCCAAAAAGTCTATTTCATCTTTGTCTTCCTTAGGATTGTTTTCCATATTAATTTCAAATGAAATATTAATTTCATTTTGTTGTCCTTCCATTTTCTTGCTGTAAATTGCATAAAAAATAAATATATCAGTACAGATAGGGCACTGTTGGGTTTCAGTACAGACAGGCAGTTTGGTTATTTAAACAGTGTTTTTTTCTTTGGGCAGTGTATGGTATCAAATTGGAAGTAGAAATATGAAGAAAATTATCAAATAAACTCTTAGTCAATTCTGAATTATACTAGAGAAGTCTAACTCTATCCTTAACTCAGGGCCGGCGCTAGGCATGGGCAGCGTGGGCTGCCGTTCAGGACCTCGCACTCAGCCCACCGGCATGGTGCCACGCACTGGTGATGTGTCCTTTTGTTTTCCTGGAGATCTATCACAAAGAAAGGTGTCGCCTGCAATTAAGGTCTATTGCAGTGGCCCCCTCCTTGGGCCTCTCATGGATGGTGTCAGGGGGTGTAGGGGAGGAAGAAGGAGACGCTCCCTCAATTGCAAGGAGACCATTCACAGACACTGTGGGGGGCCCATTGTCCAGCATTTTGGCGCACCCTCAGTTTTAACTTTTAGACCACAATCAATTCTCACACCTATGAAGGTGTGAGAAATGCGTGTGGATTAAAAGTTAAAACTGTGGGGGCGTCAAAATGCTGGACAATGGGGCCCCCACAGTCAATTCAATTTTTATTATGTTTTGGCTCTCGACGAGGGCCACATAAAATTCACAATAGAAGTTACATACAAAAGAAAAATTCCATAAGCAAACACAAAACAGATTGCATCCATTGGCACATAGACAAGAAAGGCAACGTTAGACATCTCCAAATCACAATTAATAAATATCAAAAAAACCTTTAAAAAAGTTAAAGATGTGGCAGCAAAACATTTCATTTGGGGGACCGTAAAGGAATTGTAGGAAAATATTTACATTAGAAATACCTAGTAGGAGACATATTGGTTTTAACCATTTAAACCGCAATGGGCGGAGTGCAGGGCAAATCAACAGGACATGCGATCGATCCTGAATACTCAGATTACAAAAATTACACATGGGAGAGGATCCATACCATTTCGATAAGAGTAGATTTAGGGGCAGTAAATCGTATCTTAAAAGAAACCATAATCTACGGACACCATGTGGCATATTCCATGTGGCATAGGGTTAGGCCAACTTCATAGAATAAGAATTAAGGAGGAGGTCACAACCCCCTTTTTCTCGTATTGCATTCTTATCTGTTTGAAAGCAGAGTTCCCACGATGCCTGTTTTAGCAGGATTTTTAACTGGGATGGTGAGTGAAGGAACAAAACACTTTCGTCTAACTTTAAAAGTGCCACAGCTCTTCTAAAGTTCCTTACTATTCGAGAGAACTCTTTGAAGTTGCCCAACAGTTCTCCTTTCAGGAGAGCTCTCATCGAACCCGGTTCAGCTCTGGCCAAGCAAGCCACCCATCTTACCAGAGCACATAATCCCTGAACCCAGCTGCTCCTCAGACCGAAATCGAGCCTACATGCGGCCAAGGAGCACGCGGTGTTAAGGGTAGCTAGGGATCTGAGAAGTTTCCCTTCAATTTTATGACAGAAACCCCAGTGCTTCAGCTCTATGAGTTCTATGCCATATAATAACGTAGCAGGAATCTTTGCCCTATACACCTCAAGTAAACAGGCGAAGTGTCTTTTACCGGTGGCGAGATAGAGGGAATTCAGACCTTTGCCATGAGCGAGGGCTTTACGAGAGCTATGCTCAATATGGAGCTTCTCACTCAAATTGGACGAAATTATTTTACCCAAAAAGGTATAGGATTTGACAACCTCTAATTTCTTGCCACCTATAGACCATCCAAAATTTTCAGAACGGCACTTCTTCCTCCCTGCAATACACATAACTTTACTTTTAGATGTGTTAATCTTCATAAAATGAGAATCAGCAAACGCATGCAGGGCCTGCAGTCGATTAGCCAAACCTTTGGGAGTTAAATCTAAAACAAGAATATCATCGGCATACTTCAAACAAGAGATAGGGACCCCCCCCACCACCGGAGCTATACCCTCACAGGCAGTCAGGGAAGCAGGCAGATCTACAGTGTACAAGGAGAACAATAATGGAGCCAGAAGGCAGCCTTGTTTGAGGCCATTCAAAGATGGAATTCGGTACGAAAGTCCCCTTTCTCCACCTTGAAGGACACGACACCAAGTATCCGTATGGAGAGCACGTACACGATCCAATAGATAAGATGGTAAACCAAGAGCAGCTAATTTTCTCCACAGCGTTCCACGATCTACTTTATCGAACGCTGTGGAGAAATAAATGAACGCAGCGAACACTACGCCCCCTCTCACACGTGTGTATTTATCAGAGATCACATGTAGGGCGGTGAGGTTATCTAATGTACCGTGCCCCCTACGGAAACCAGTTTGTTCTAATGGCAAGATGTTGTTCTCCTCGATCCAATCGTTGAGTAGGATTAAGATACATTTTGCAAAAACCTTTCCGATTGAGTCGAGGAGTGCTATCAAACGGTAGTTCATGGGGTTGTCCCTAGCTCCCTTCTTAAAAATAGGGATCAATATACTTCCCCTCCACGAAGCAGGGACCATTTTAGTAACAAAGCAGGATTTAAACAATGGGTAGAGGATCTTACTCCATAGCAAGGGTTCCTGCTTTAGAACCGTCATAGGTAGTTCATCAGGACCCATTGCGCCGGAGGAGCGCATGTTCTTTATGGCCATTTCTATTATTTTCTCTGTTGGAGAGTTGATAGGAACCTCAGGTATTAACTCCGGGTCACTATCTATAACCAATGTATTATTCCCTGCATACAGCTTCTGAATGTGAGAGGACCATAGCTCTTCAGATATGGGGATGGGGAGAGGGCTCGTTCTGGTACCGCATCCCTTACCAACTATGGACCAAAATTCTCTAGCCTTGCTGTGCGCAACTGCTTCCCGCAAATTTATCCATACCGCATCTTCCTTCTCCTTTTTTAATTTCGCTTTTAGTCTGATTCTCTTTCTTTTTAATCTCGATATTTCTTTTGCTAGTTCACCGGATCTACCTAGGTATTGCTCTCGCACTAATTTATTTATTTCCTTATTCAGGCTACGCAATACACTAGGATAAACTACCTTTTTCCTAGAACAACTAGGCTTTTTCACATCCAGGATGATCTTCCTCATAAGTTCTTCAAAGTTAACAATTTCGGAACCATGCCAATCATTTAATTCTAATATAGTTTTACATAGAGTATCCTGCACCCCTATAATGGCAATTGGATTCCAGAAACATCTACCCGAAGAACCATGAAAATTAACATCCTTATTATTACGGGACCAAGCCTCGGTGGGGGGAGGTTTTAACGAAATAGTTATAATGATTATGCTATGATCACTCAAGGATGTAGGGGATACCATAAGATCCTGAATGCATGGGAAAATGTCATAGTCTGAGATCACATAGTCAAGTATTGAGGCACTAAAGGGAGACCTGTGAGTAAATTTCGCAGGCACATCAGAGGGAAATCTCCCATTTAGAATAAGCCCCTCAACTGCCGATAATTCTTCTAAAAGAATCTTCCCTCTTTTATTAGGTATTATTTTATCTGGAAAGAGGGATTGAGGAATAAAATAGGCCTCTTCTTTGGATTTATTTCTAAATAGATTTAAACTGGCATTAGAAATGTTACAGTTCAAATCTCCTACTAGGATAACTTCAGGTGGGGAATACACATTTTTAATCTGTCCAATATACTGAAACACATGCTTCAATAAAATGTTAAAACACTCTTCGGGAGGAATGTACACATTAATAATTACAACAGCAGGCTTATTTGGCGAGCTAGGAAGATTAGCTATTATTATAGCTTGGAAAAGATTACTTGGGTCAATATAGTGCGAGAACCTCCAGTGCAATTTATTAGACAGTAACCAAGCTATTCCCCCCTTGGCGTGACCTTTCTTGGAAGGGGCCGCCGGCGCTTCCAACACATAATAATCCTTCCCTACATCAATGTTATTAGTACACCATGTTTCTTGGATGCAAATTACATTTGCTCCCAGCGAGAAAAGAAGCTCTAGTTTCTCTGGATTACTATGTATTCCCGCTGCATTCCAAGAAATAATTTTCAAATTTTTGTTAAAGATGATGGAATAATTTGGGGTTATCTGTGCTCTTATTTGATAGGGCACTAGGCAGCCAATTCCACCGATAATTATCCTCTGATGGAAGAGAGTTCTGAATTAGAGGAGGAGGCAATACCTGGGAAACCGAACGTTTCCCCTTAGAAACCCAAATCTTTAGATCTTTAAATGGAGAAGGAGCCCCATCTTGCTTATCACCCTTTTGGGTCATCATGAGGGGTTGGATGGTATTATCAAAACTGAAAATAGGCAGAACATCAATACCTCTGCATTGGAAGTTCTCCGCTTGCTGTAATATAAGATTTACAATAATTTTCGAGTGAAATTTGACCCTTATGCGTGACACACTATCTCCACCTAGCAAGGAAACTAACTCAATGTCACTTGATTGGATAAGGTGAAGACTTTCCAAGTCACTGAAACATTTAAGCAACCATGTTCTATTTAAGGGCAAATCAGCATCAAATAAAGGCAGAAAGTCCAAAACCAAAGTGTCCACATACGACATAGATATTTTTGCCTGGGAAGAAAGATGTGGATGAACACCAACCCCATCTGTAGGAGGGAAAGAAGAAGCCAAAGGGTTGAGAGCCCCAAGTTCGGCCGGGATAGAGCTCCTTATCTCTACCATTGGAGGGGCAATCAACCCATGTCCACCATTCTGAGGTAGGTCCTCCACAGTCCTAGGAAGAGTATTACAAATGATCTCTGGATCACAATATGGACGGCAGGATTCACTCGCCACCTTTGTGGCCACCGGGTTAGAGACAGTGACATTATCTTCATTATCAGTTAAAACAATTGGATCTTGGAAGATTATCCGCCTTTGTCGTTTCTTCCTATATTTGCGCAAAGGTTTCCTTTTTTTTCCCTTATTGTTTCTATGTTTGCCGATTTTTTCCTTTATCTCTTTCTCCTCATCATGTTGCCCTTTTTTCTCAGGGATGAATATTGGAAATAATTCTTGTGTCACTTTTAAAACTGAAACAGACTGGTTTACTTCCTCTATTTCCAGATCTGAGTTCTTTACACAGTTAGTGGCCGCAGTGACTGGCAGGACCGTAGCATTGTTTTCTAGAACTACTACTGTAGGCTTTATACCAGAATTCTCTGCAGGGGCGTTTACATACCCCGTTGCCACACTAATATCGGCCTCGAGGGGGGGAACACTCCTCATTTCAGGAGCCTTTTGTAGCAACGTGTTCAATATTTGAGTGACAGAATCCAAAATACAGTGAGAGCTGCCTACAAATTTGCCCAAAAGAAGTAATATGGAGGCTAGCAAATGTTCCAGGGCAATCAGAGATTCTGATATAGGTTTTTCACCTGCAGCAACAGAAGGACAAATTCCAGATAGATTGAGCTCAGGGCTCTTGGAAACATTTAGCAACGCGGACATATCCTGTACATTTATTGAGGGAGTACTGCTATATAACAATAACCCAGATGGGGTGGCACCCACTGATGGCTTGATGGCTTCTGGAGATTTCAAACTACCTGCATCCAGGTAGCGGCCACAGAGTTCTAGGTCAATAGATGACAACGAGGAATCTCCTCCTGACCGAACGTGAAGAGTGGAGGCTTGTGGAGCTGGTGAATTGTTAGCTTGTTTTCCCTCCATAGTTTGAACCTGTAGCTTAGTGACACCATCAGCTTCGGAATGTACAAGGCAGGTCCTCGCATTAGTTTCTATTTGGAATGGGTCTGCCAACAGAGAGAGGGGGACCAAATTATCAACCACTTGTGTCGGCCCCACATGTGCAACTGAGAGCGGGCCATCTTCTCCATCAACTGGTACATTCTTATGCACCGGTTTTTCCCATAATCCAAAAAGCTGACATTGTCCCTTTAGTAAAGGATTATTAACTGATTTATTTCTTAGGGGGTTGGATTTTGTTTTAGCACAGTTCCTTCCCCCTACTAATCTCCCAGAGCGAAGCTTCTTTGTCATCCTCTCCAGTACTTTTCAAAGGATGTCGTTTAAAGAAAAATTAATCTCCACAAAGAGTGCAAATAGAAATGTACATAAACCAAAATAATGAATGTGATAATGGAGGTAAGTCGGGGGTTGTCCTCCAGTCAATGTCAATGGAGCGAAGGAATAAATGTTGATTAAGTACACTAGGCGGCGCTTCGTTTTAAGCACCACGTGTATATTTATAAGCAAATATAAATATAAATAACCTTGCCCAGCCCAGCCTACCTCAGTCACCGAGGGCCACAGAGGGCCCGCCTTTTGTCCGGGCTTCGTCCGGCTATCGTCCCGCACGCGTTCCACTACGCGTAAATATCTCCCGTTATGTTAATAGTTGAGGGAGTGGTGGGAAGAGGACCAACTGCGGCCGATGATCGCCGCACAGCAGGCTGGTCCTCGCAGTCCCGCTGAAGGCTGTGGGAGGGCTTTCCAATTTCAGTTCAGAGCCCACAGCAAACCTGCGTCTTAGACCACTTCAGAGACGAGCGGCACCCGCGAAGCGGGTGTCGCGAGATGTGGCGTAGTGGCTTGCAAAGCAGAGTAACGTCGCCGTTAGCACAGGCTCCCACAAAGTGCAGCAAGAGAAAAAATCACCAAGCGGCTTCCAGTAACACAGAGCCACAGAGGATTTACTCCGCCCGTTTTTTTATGCAGGGAGCGGCGGGAAGAGGACCAGCTGCGGCCGATGATCGCCGCACAGCAGGCTGGTCCCGCTGAAGGCTGTGGGAGGGCTTCCCAATTTCAGTTCAGAGCCCACAGCAAACCGGCGTCTTAGACCACTTCAGAGACGAGCGGCACCCGCGAAGCGGGTGTCGCGAGAGGTGGCGTAGTGGCTTGCAAAGCAGAGTAACGTCGCCGTTAGCACAGGATCCCACAAAGTGCAGCAAGAGAAAAAATCACCAAGCAGCTGTCTGTGAATGTGTCTGTGAATGTTCTCCTTCTAAGTGGTCACTTATGTAATTTGGAGGGGGCCTTGCGCACGTTCCCTTTTAGCCCAGGGCCTCGCAAATCCTTGGACTGGCCCTGCCATAACTAAAACAGAGAAGTCTATTTTATTCTATAAGTATTACAGAGTGAAAGAATAAAACTGTCTGAAAATGTTTTTCTAATTAGCTTTCAGTACAGAACATACTTCAGTTTTAAAAATAATATCTTACCTTTTAAATATAACTTGAAGTTATCAGTTGATTTTTTGTTGTTCTGCACTTCACGAAGTAGTAGTCAAAATGGCTGTGTTTCTCTCTCTTTGTTTATATATATTCAGGTACATAACCAATCAAATGTCATGATATAATAGTAGAAATTGAAAGTAATATTTTAATTGGTTGTCATTTCCAACACTTCCGATATGTTTTGTGAAGTAATTTACCTCAGGGATTTTAGAGAGTTCTACATGCTAAATGGCTAAATGGTATTCCAACTAAATTTGTGAAAATGGTAGGGATTGGTATGTAGTATGAGCTACTGTTTAATTGGTGAAAGTGTCTCCAGTGGTTTTTCTGTAAATTACTTTCCCACCTTTTTTGAGCGAGTGCTTGTCAGTGTGTTTCCCGGTACGCGAACTTGCAGTGTTACGGGAGTCCTCCATTTTGTGTTTCGGTAGAATTGAGATATAAGATGGAGGGTAAATAATGTTCAGAATGGGTAGATTGTGGTACTTTAGACGTATGCTGTTTCCCTAAGTTTTCTGAGGGTGGCTAAGGAGGCTCATATATGTCGATAAAAAAAATTGTTTTTTTTTCGCGTGGTTAGCTGCCGGTACGCGAACTGGGTAGCGTACCGGGAAGCGAATATAGGTGAAAATAAGTGAAAAAAGGTACATTCGAAATTTCAAAAGAGTACACTAAGTTAAGGTAGCTCTGAAAAGAGCTTTTGGGTTCTGTGTATGTTCTAGAAACTTATAAGTAGGAACCAATACACATTCTTAAATTTAGTATGAAAACTCTGTTTCCCTCATCTGAGAAATGCACGCCATCTCCTCTGTAGATATCTTGCATGTAGTAACGCAAGTTATTGTTGTAGATGCAGCCCATTCCATGGTCCCTCATGTAAGCTGAAACAGACTTATTTACATGCTTCCTCGATTTCTCAATTTGTGGACAAAATTGAATGGACCATCTCCATTTTTGTCTTTGGCATATATTGGAATATACCAAGGCAGTTTGAGGAAAAAGTGTCATCAATTGCTCAAAGGTGTCCTTTAAAAGCATTTCCAGACCTACCCCAGTCAAAGTGCCCAAATCGTTTCCTCCACAGTGCACTATTATGAGGTCAGGGGTTGGCAAATGTAAAAAGGTTTTCACCAATGGTATCAATTGGTGACATTTCAATCCTCTTCGACCAATCCATTTGATTTCCACATTTTGTAAATCGAGGTTGTGTAAATTTCTGTTATCAGCATACCTGTGAGCCCAGTGGATGTAGCTATGTCCAAGAATCCAGACTGAAAACATAGCTAGAGGAGTTTTTGCTGCAGTCAGATGAAGTGTGGGAATGAAATGGCAGTTGAAATAGTGATGTTTGTAATGTAAAAAACTGTGGAGTTTAAGTGCAAATGATTCATTAGCAGTGATTGGTGTATTTCCATTGCTGAAAACAGAAAGTTAGGGTGCATGGATGTGTTCTTTGAAAGATGTATTTTGAATGGTTATTTAAAAATGTTGTTATGAAAGATTGCAGTGGATTAGCAGGTGTACTGAGAGTTCAGAGTTCATTTGAAACATTGTTGTGTGAACTTGTGACCATGACAGGTCAGGCAGGCGGTAGTTGCTATGGAAAAGAGGTAGAAAGGGCAGAGGGGGGGAAGGGTGTTGATTTGAAAAAAGTGAGGGAAGAGTTTTTATTGGCTGACATGAGAGATATTTGTGTTGAATATCAGCGTTTCGGTGCCTTTGTTGGTTCCAGCCTCTGGAGTGCCTACCTTTATTTCTGGTACAGAATAATTGGTGTGTTTCTGAGACTGTTTTCAATTTCAAAAAGAATTTGTAAAGGTGAGTTATAGTTTATATATTTTAGTAAAAGAGTAGTATGCTTTTTTGCGTAAATAAGAAAGTCAGCTGTGTATTTAAAATGATGTTTTGCGTCAAGTGTTTGCATTCTGCTTTCAAAGGCGATTTTGTATTCTTCAATTACAGAATCGGAAAAATTATTGGTTCGGTAAAATACCGAATCGGTAATTTTACCTATTCTGTAAATTTGCTATGTAGGGGGGACTCTTCTGAGTCTCAAATGACTTAACGAATCGGTATTTTAGCATGAAATCAAACTTCATGGTAAAATACCGATTCCGGTGTGCATGCACATGTGTGCATGCACACGTATGTCATGTGAAAGGCAGACCTGCCCTTACATGAATGTAGGTGTATTATTGTTTTACATAAAAGGTTTTAAAACTTTGTTTGAAATCAAATGCATGCACACTTAGGGCCCGATGTAGGTGGTCGTTTAGGCCATTTACCAACCGGTTACGGCCGATTTCGGTCGTTTTCGACCTGTAAATGGCGAAAAGGTATGTAGGCGCCTAAATCCAGGGCCACATGTAGGTAAATCTACATTTACAGAATCGGTGAAATTGTTTTTGATGGTAAAATGATGTGACTCCTGCAATGCGTCGCTTTTGCGGAACAGATATATGATGCAATTGTGTTGTTAATGTTACGGTGTACATGTTAAAAATGATGCATAAGTGTTGCACGGGCATTGTAGATACTCTCCTATGTGTGCTTAGCAATTTCAAGTCACTTTCCCCGGGTTCAAGGGCCTTGTAAATACGTCCCCATGTGTGTCTGGTCATTTGAAGTCACTTTCCTCGTAGTGCAAGGCCCTTGTAAATACGCCCCCATGTGTGCCTGGCAAATTTTCATTTTGATTGTTTGAGTTACATAGCCATGTTAAAAGTTATTGAAAAAAAGGTGCAAGTTCCTTAAAAAAACATTTTCATGTGTATTAGGGCATTTTAAGTCTGTTCCCCATGAATGTAGGTGTATTATTGTTTTACATAAAAGGTTTAAAAACTTTTTTTGAAATCAAATGCATGCACACTTAGGGCCCGATGTAGGTGGTCGTTCCATGTCATTTACCGACTGGTTACGGCCGATTTCGGCCGTTTCCGACCGGTAAATGGCCAATCGGTATGTAGGGGCCTAAATCCAAGGCCACATGTAGGTAAATCTACATTTACAGAATCGGAAAAATTATTGGTTCGGTAAAATACCGAATCGGTAATTTTACCGATTCTGTAAATTTGCTATGTATGGGGGACTCTTCTGAGTCCCAAAGGCCTTAACGAATCGGTATTTTAGCATGAAATCAAACTTCATGGTAAAATATTGATACCGGTGTGCATGCACTTGTGTGCTTGCACACTTATGTCACGTGAAAGGCAGACCTGCCCTTAGGGCTGGTTTGTCTGCCACATGGCACCTGTGCCTGTTTTGAGGGTGCCAGAGGGTGTCAAAGTGATACCCCCTGCACCCTTGTGAATTCTTTTATTTTATTCATTTTTATAGCATTGTTGAATCTAATTCTTACTGTTATTGATTTACTGTTTGGTAATAGTGGTTAATAACATTTTTTATTATATTTCACCACAGATTCAACTGCAGATTATTTGGAAATTAGAGAATGCCCTCTAAGGGTAGAATTCGAAAGGCTATGAAACGTCAATGACAGCAATTGACTAACATTTTGCAGCAGTCCTCTACATTAGAATTACCTCAACGGACGAAGAGAACACCGGGTAAGAGAACGAAACCATTCCTTAGAAACATTTGTAGAAACAAAAGTATAACTACAGAACAAGTTTTAGTCCAGAAAAAGAGAGCCAATTTAAATGGAAAGGAAAGGCCCGTCAAAAAAGTTTGTGCTAGAGCAGCAGATAACTCTGTTGATGGCAGTAGAAGGGCAAATATATTCAGGGACATTCGTAAGCGAATGTTCCGCAACAGGGTAATTGTCAATTTGCTAAAACAATTTTAAAAAGGTCAACAGAAAGTGTCATTTTATAAGAAAAAGAAAAATGTAGAGAAAATTATTGATCAGGCTTTCGAAATTAAGCGAAAGTTATTTATTTTGGTAATTAATAGAATTAGGAAACTAAACAAGGTAATCTATGTTTTCAAATCTAATAGTAGATGGAAGAGAGAAGTTAATCGAAGTAATTTTTGTGAAGTTTTCTTAGGAGAATGGATGCATAGTTCAAATAGTGAGGCATTTTTTAATGAGGAGAGTTATTTTCAGGACAATGTTTTGGTGCATGCAGTTGACAGCAGTGGTCGAGCATATGAGGTAAAAGATGGTCATCCGGTTGAAAAAGAAATACTTGTGTCTGCAGATGCAGAAGAGGCGCTAAGTGATGAGGTTTTAGGGAGACGTACACCTGGAAGTGTAGTTCTATTTGCAGTGTGCGACAGGATTCCATCAATTTGCTTTGTGATTTTATACGGACATTTCATAAGAAAAGTGTAAAGCAAAAAATAAAGTTGTTGCAAGAATTAGATCCTTGCAGAGTGAGACAAGTGACGGGTTTGCGTGGTCATTCACTGGCTTGTCTTTCTAGGAGAGTATGCCAGAGTGTATTTCATCATTTCAGGATGCTAGCAGTGCATCATAATAAAGTCAGGAAATTAGTTAGAATGTTGTATTATGCTAAGAGTCCAGCAATTATGCTTAAAAAATCAAGCAGAGCTCTTTCGCATGGTTCTAAAGTAGATGTGAAGAATATTTGTCAAGAAATTGAGTTCTGTTACTTTGCTGGTAAAGAGAACAATGTTGATATTGAACCACTAGAAGAAGGTAATGTGGAAGACAGTGAACAGATTTTCAGTACAGATAAGTTTCACAAGGAAATTTCCTCGTTTATGGTGAAATCAAGTGAGAGGCCTAATTTCACTTGTGTGTGTTGTCGACGGACTTATTATAAGAATCAGACTAAGTTAGTGGATATATATGCAAAGAGTGATATGGAAAACAATAGTGAATGGAAGGATTTTGCCACATACTTGATGGTAGAAAATTGTTTTGATTTGGGAGCGGACCAACGTATGTGTACTTATTGCTATAACAAATTAAACCAAAACCAGATGCCTGCTAGAGCTGTTTATAATAATCTGGAATTAGATGACATTCCTTATGAATCGAAGGATTTAAATACTTATGAATCTATTTTGTTTCAAAGTGTCCATCCCTTCCAGGCTATTGTACGAATGGAGCCAAAGACAGGGAAGTTACCTCCATCAGATTTACAGAGACGATTAAAGGGAAGGGTTGTTTATTTGCCTTTGGATTTGAAGAAAAACATTAATACAATTGGAGTAGAGAAAGTGGAAGAGGAACCTCTGGTTATCATAGTTAATGGTGTACCGACAAAGAGTAAGAAAATCTGGCAAGATTTAGTGGATGTTAGGAAATTCAAAAAGGCAACATTGTATTTGATAAAAAATAATAAGTACTACAAGAATGTATGTGTTGCAGAAGAGGAAGTAAGTGAAGAAGAGGACAGCGATTTGTGTCCTGGTCAAATTGAGAAAGTAGAAGCCTCTAAAAAGGAAGAAATATATGAACATTATAGTGTTCATCCTTTGCATTCCAAGGAAGTCATGGGGAATGCTATTGAGTTGTTTCAAATGAAACAAGCCAAAGGGAGTCCCATTAGTGTTTGGGAGGAAAGTTTGGAAGCTCGGTGTTTCCCACAGCTATTTCCCACAGGTCGAGGAGGACGATATGATGAGCGACCTGTTCAAATTCCTGCTTCAGAATACCGGACTATACGATTGTATACAGAAGATCCTAGGTTTCGACAATGCATTCCCTATTTATTTCATCTATTGTTTGAAAGTGATCTCTCTGGATTGTCTTATGCAGTAAATCACATCTTGAAAAGTGGTGTACACGCGGAGCGGGTGGAGGAGCTCGAGGCTCGGCACAGCGAGGCACCCGATGATGTGGCACTGCGCCTACTCCTGCAGGCGCAACAATCTTATTCCTCGGTCCTGCTGGATGAGGCTCGTCAGGCGTGGCTGGCCACTCGTAGTCGGGTCTACCAGTGGGGCGATAAGTCCTGCGCCATGCTCCATAGGCTGTGTCAACAGAACCTACAGCCTCTTACTCTGCCGGGCCTTGTTGATGGTGCCGGAGTGGCGATTACAGACCCGGCAACTCTCGCAACGAGTTTTGCGCGCTATTATGAGCGCCAGTATGCCTCACGGGAGACTCTCTCCCCTGCCACTATCACAGATTATATTGCATCGGTTCCCCCATCGGCTGTGTCCGATGAGGTGCGCGAGGCCCTGGACCTCCCCATGTCGGTTGAGGAGTTAGGGGATGCACTGGGTCAGTTGAATGTAGGCAAGGCGCCGGGGCCAAGTGGTTTCCCCAACGAATTTTATAAGAAGTACTTTCTACAGCTCGGACCGCATTACTTGCGGGCTCTGGAACAGGCACGAGAGTGTGGTCACCTTCCACCGGACTGGCGTCATGCCGAAATAGTAGTGTTTTCGAAGCCGGGTAGGCCCCCCGATCGCCATGACTCTTATCGCCCCATATCCCTCATCAACTTCGAGGCCAAGCTCCTGGCAAAGGCGCTGGCGAACCGCTTACTTCCGCACATTTCGGCCCTTGTCCACCCGGATCAGGCCGGTTTTATGCCGCGCAGGGCAACGAGACACAATATACGACGGGCGCAGGCTGCGATACAAGCGATCGAGTCTTCGGAGGACCCGGCGGCGCTCCTGCTGGCTGATATTGATAGTGCCTTCGATTCGGTCAGCTGGACCTTTCTTTTTGCTCTGTTGCCGCTGCTGAATCTTGGCCCGGTATTCCTATCCTATGTCAGGCTGCTCTACACTGAGATCACGGCCTCGGTACGTATTTCGGGAACGGCATCTGCTCGCTTTCCGGTGTCCAGGGGCACGCGTCAGGGGTGTCCACTTTCCCCCTACCTTTTTGCGCTGGCCATGGAGCCGCTGGCCGCCAGGGTGCGCCGCGATGAGCTCTACCGTGGCTTCGTCTGGGGTGTGGATCACTCCGACCGCATAGCATTATACGCGGATGATGTGCTGTTTTTCATGACTGACCTGCAGCGTACGGGTCCTCGTGTCCTGGAGTTGATGCACGAGTTTGGCCGGGCGTCGGGACTCTTCCTCAACCCGCGCAAATCGACCCTGTGGGTGCTGGGGAGTGCCACGGTGGACTGCCCTTGGGCTGCATCCCTTCGGATGGCTGTAGAGGGTGTGAGGTACCTGGGTGTCTACCTCTCCACCTCGTCTGTAGTGGCTTGGGACCGGAACATCCTGCCGGTGTGGGACCGGGTCCAGCTGGACGTTAAGACTTGGACACGCATGCCACTTAATATCTACGGCCGATCGGCCATCTTCAAGATGGTGGCTTTGCCCCGTCTGCTATATCAACTGCAGAACCATCCCTTCCAGGTTGATCCGCAGTGGTTCCGTACGGTTAATTCTGTGCTGGGCCGGTTTCTGTGGGCTGGCGGTGCCGCCAGGGTAGCGCTGAGCACGTGCTTCCTCTCAACCTACTGCGGCGGTTTGGCGGCCGCGGATATTTTATCCTACTATCAGGCCTCTCATCTCCTTGTGCTGAACGAGTGGTGGTATGGAGACCGTAGTGATCCGGCTTATGCTCTTGAGCATTCACTGATGGGTGGCGCCTCCCTTCACACCCTGCTGTATTCGGCTAGGCGGAGACGACTGCTTCCGCAGGTCACCCAGGTGGTTTTCGCTGTCTGGCGGCGGGCTCTGCATCGGGTGGGCTGGTGGGGTCGGCTTACAGCTGAGACCCCGCTGTGGCGCAATGGCTTGTTACCGGCGCTGGCATCTCTATCCGGATTTGACGGTTGGGATGCGATTGGGATCTCGTCCCTAGGCCATGTCCTCTCTGGTGTTACCCTAAAGTCCTTTCAGGAACTTAGCTCCGAATTTAGCATGCCCAAGACACAATTTTTCCGCTATCTTCAGCTTCGCCACGCCCTTACCCCTAGTCTGGTGGGCCTGGAACAGCTCCCTGAATTTAGTCCTATCGAGGCTAAACTGTTTCTGGGAGACCTGGGTGACAAGAAGGTCTCGCAGATATATCGCACTCTGGTCACACACTGTTCCCCTTCACTCGCAGCGCTGAGGGCCTCCTGGGAGGGTGATATTGGTCCATTGGATGATGATGACTGGCGTGAGGCGTTGGAATCTCCCCGAGGTGCTGCTATCGCTGTCCGCCTTCGCTTCATCCAGTTCAAATACCTCCACCGGGCGTATTATACTAGACGCCGCCTATGGCGGGCAGGCCTTATTGCGTCCCCGGAATGCCTGAGGTGTGGTTCTGAAGAGGGTACCCTGTTTCACACGATATGGTCCTGTGAGAGACTGACTCGTTTCTGGGCTGGGGTTTGGGACTGCCTGTCAGAAGTGTTGGGCTGGGACCTGCCCCGCACCCCCAAGCTGGGCCTTCTCCATGTTCTCGAGAACGTTGGGGGCAATATTTACAAACGCCATTTGCTGTTGTTGGGGCTAGTGGTGGCGAAGAGGGACCTGGCACAGGCCTGGAAGAGCGAGCGCGCCCCCCCACTCGGGGCTTGGAGGGCGGGCCTGGATTTCCTCATGGGTCTAGAGCAACCTGTTTTTGAAGCCCGGGGATGTCCCCGCAAACACTACAAAATCTGGAAACGGTGGGCGGATTACCGGGGCCTGCTCCTTGACCCCCCTATAGACATTGATGATGCATTACGGCTGGATGGGGATCCCGCACCCTAGGCCAATGGCTGGCTCCACCTTGGTAGGCTTTTTCATGTTGCTAGACTGTGATCACGTGCACTGGGTTAGGGTGGGATAAGGGGTGGGTAGTTGTGGGGTTGGGGGGGGGGGGGTAGTTTGATGTCAGTTTCTATATAACGCTGAGTTCGATGCGATATTGATGATGTATCTCTTTCTATCCGTTGTTGGCAGTCTCCTCCTGACTGTGGAGGGCTGTGCTGAACTTTGCCTGAACTCATAATAAAATTGGTTATGAAAAAAAAAAAGTGGTGTACAACTGCGAAATATCTCGGCAAGGGACTTTATGGATAAAGTCAATGTGCAAGACAGTATTTTGGATTCTCACCTGATTAATCTCATGGCTTGTCAGCGTGGTACTAATGAGTATTGGTACCGCCGTCATGGTGACTTAAAATGTATGCTGAGGAACTTAGGAACTCCCACATGGTTCCTCACTCTCAGCTGTGCTGAGTATGGCTGGGAAGACTTACTTGAATTTCTACGAGAGGTAAATGGAAACATTGAAAATATTGAATTTAAGACACCCGGAGAACTGTGCTCTTTGGATCCTGTGAATGTATGCAGGTATTTCAATCATAGATTTGAAGCTATGATGTCTTTCATCACGAACAAGAAAAATCCACCTCTTGGAGAGGTATTGGATTTCTTCTGGAGAAAGGAGTATCAAGCAAGAGGTGCTCCTCATATCAATATGCTGCTATGGATCAAAGATGCACCCAAATTTGGAACAGATCCGGATGACTTAGTGATGAGTTTCATAGAACAGTATGCTACATGTGCTGTTCCAAAGACAAACGAAGACAAAAGTCTAAAAGAACAAGTTTTACGGTTTCAAAGCCATCGTTTTGGAAAGTACTGCCGTCGTAAATTCAGAAACAAGGACAAATACTACACCAAATGTCGTTTTGCATTTCCACGGTCGGTGTTTTCAAAAGGAAGAGTTAACAATTTGATGTCTTCGCTGCGACATAATGTGACGAGGAAATCACCCAAAAACACATACAATTTGAAAAGAAACGAAGAGTCCAAGTAAAGAAAAGATAGAACTAAAGGATATGTGGGAGGATATTTCCCATGAAAAGAGCCTCAGTAAGAAGTTGTACAGTTTCAGTCTGAAGATGTTGTTGCATCGAGAAATCGGAGCTTACGAATGTTCTGACCGGTTATCTTCAGCAAGTCTCTATGCCAAATCTAGGAGTATCATTTGGGCGAGTCTTGGTCTTGCTGCAATGCGTAATCGAGTTCTGAAACCTGTACGGGAAATTGAGTATTTGGCGGAGAAGGAGCCAAACAGTACAGATATTTTGAAGAGCAACATGTTGGATACATATTATCCAAATAGAAGCAGTCACCTGGAGAATGCTTCTCTGTATGATGTTCTTCAAAATTACGTTTTCAAGAGGAAAATCAAAGAAGATATTGATAAAGGAGTGTATGCTGTAATTGGAAGTGAGGGATGTCTGGTCAAGCAAAAAAAATGTCAATTGATAAATCATCGAAAATTGGATTGCGAATCTCCCGAAAGAAAAGAGTTTTTCTATTTAGCTCTTTTGCAACTTTTCAAGCCTTGGCGTGCAGAAGAGGAACTGCTTGGGGATTTCCTCTGTTACGAAGACTCTTTCAATGCAGCCAAGGAGTTCATAGAATGTCCTGTTTTTCCAAAATATCTAGAAATGTTGAATGCAGAAATCGAGCAGGAAGCAACAATTGCAGCCGAGATTGCTAGAGACAGTTCTCAGGACAGTCAGAGTTCTGTTTCATTGAGTCAGGATCCACTAGGACAACCAGTTATCGAAAATGAAGCTGCCACTGCCATGATTGAAGTGGAAAGAGCCATGGCACATGCTCAGGAGGATGCGGTTAACTTAGAAGATTTGGAAAGACTCAACGTTGAGCAGAGGAAAATATATGACGAAGTTGCCAACCAAATTGAGCATGGATTAAGTCATGAGAAGAAAGAGTGCTCATGTACGTCGTTGAAGCCTGTCCGACTATACGTGAGTGGAGAAGCAGGAACTGGAAAAAGTTTCCTCATTAAAGCAATTTCATGTTACCTGCAGAAAAGGACTGAGTCATCGCTGTCTTGTGTTGTGACCGCTCCAACTGGACTGGCAGCTCATAACATTAAAGGGATTACTTTACATCGGTTACTGATGCTGCCAGTGGAGCATGATAACAAATTACAATACCAAGAGTTATCTGGAGATGCTTGTTGTGAAGTATCTAGAGTTTTGAAGAAGATGAAACTTCTTATCATTGACGAAGTAAGCATGGTTTCCAATGTCATGCTTGCTTTTGTGCATTTAAGAATGCAGGAAGTTCTTAAAACAGAGTATGATGGGTTATTCGGTGGCAAACACATCATTGTTTTTGGTGATCTTCTGCAGCTGAGTTCAGTGAAAGGACAACCAGTGTTTAAACTGCTTACACATGAAGATACCAAGAAGTGCCTAGGGAGCATTGGCAACGTTAACATATGGTTAAACTTCCGTTATGCTGAGCTGCGTGAAAATATGCGTCAGGCGAAGGACGAAGATTACAAGAATATTCTACAAGATATTAGAATCGGGAAAGTGACTGAGCGTGGTAAAGAAGCTTTACATGCACGCTTACTGTCAAATTTATATCCAGAAGAAGACGTTTTGCCAGAGGATATTTTTCAGAAAATTACTGTGAAGAAATCTGGAATATGTTTGATGCCAACTCTTGCAGAATGTTCCATCTTCAACAACAACATGTTGAATTCAGAAAAACAAGAGATTGTGAAACTGGAAGCTATTGACAAAATAGAGCATATGGGAGCAACAATTATTTTGTCAGAGAATTTGAAATCTAAATTGGATTCATTAGAGAAGACTATATCTAAAACTGCGGGTTTTGAAAAGACTTTGAATGTGTGCTTAAATTGCCGAATCATTTTGAGAAGGTATTTACATGTTGAAAGAGGTCTGGTAAATGGATCAATGGGTAATGTTGTTGATTTTGAGAAATACAGAAATAGAGATGGAATTGAATTTTTAAAAATTAAATTTGATGGCATTGAGGAAGTACAGCTAATTGGTCGTTGCTCTGCTAGGTTTTTGCTTGTAAAAGACTTATATGTTCGCTATAAGCAGTTTCCTGTTTGCTTGGCATATGCGGTGATATTTCATAAATCGCAAGGTTTAAGTGTAGACACTGCTTTAGTGAATATTGGCAGTTCTGTATTCAAAGAGGGTATGGCTGATGTAGCATTGTCACGAGTCAGAACTTTATCGGGTTTGTACTTGATTGACTGTGATGTCACAAACATTTGTGCGGATCTAGATTGTGTTAAGGAATACAATAGGTTAAGAAGAGAGTATGCAGCACATTTGCCTCAATTTCCTTTGATTGAGAAACGTGTGGTAGGCCCGAAACGAAGAAATATCAGTAATAGTAGGGATGTTGTAGCAAAAAGACCAAAAGTCGATGAACCTAAAATTGTAAGCAGGAATAAAATGAATTCTGTTGAAAATGTTGTTGGTTTTAAATTTGAAAATAGTTCTGGTGTCAACTGCTATGCTAATGTAGTTGTTAATGTTCTCTTTTCACTAGAGACTTTCAAAGAACAGATTGTGATCAATTCGGAACAAAGTTTATGCTGTTTATTGAATTCTGTGTTAGAGAAATGTAGTGCTGATAGAACGAGAGTAGAAAGTGTGTCTGAAATTCGTTTTCTGTTAGACGAATGTTCAGGTCAAACAGAATTCTCTGAGAATATTCAGCAGGATTGTCAGGAGTTTTTAATGTATATGCTTGATGTATTGCAAGATGAGGGTGTAGATGTAGATTATCTATTTGGCCTTTCTTATCAATGGCAGCATGACTGCGAGAACTGTAGGCTATCAAGTACTACTAGTGTAGACTCAGAAAGATTTATATATTTAACTTTGCCTGACAGTCAATCAGTATCCTTCAATAAGCTAGTAAAGGCAGCCGATCAAAATATGGAGTGCAGCCAATGTAAGTCTGGAATGCTGTCCACGTTAATTTTACGAAGTTATGGCCAGTATGTCATTTTAATGTTCCAACGATGCAGGCCTGATGGAACTAAATTGACAACTTTAATTAATAATTTTGTGGCTTTGCAGTTGTCAATATCAGGAAGGACTTTTATAACTACTGCAATTATATATCATAACGGTCCTTCAACTAATTCAGGACATTATACAGCATATTTGAAATCTGGAAACGGTTGGTCATTCTGCAATGATTCTGTTTTAACTTTCAAAAAAAGATTGCCTTTCCACCTTCAAAATTCTTACCTGGTGTTCTTACAACCAAAATTTTAGGAAAGGAAGCTTGGGATTTGTTTAGAGGAATTTACAGAGGTTCTAATGGCTCCTACTATATATGGCCTTGTGGATAATTGTAGTACAGAGCGAAAACTGTTAGTTTTTATAAGCAAAGTCAAGCAGCAGATCAAAATAAGGAGTAGAGGAAATGTAAGTCTGCAATGCTGTCCACATTATTTTTGAAATTTTATGGATGAAATGTCATTTTACAATTTCAACTACATAAACTGGAAGAAAATAAGTTGTCCAGTCTAATTAAAAATGTTTTGGCTACACAGTCATCGATTTCAGGAAGAACATTTGCAACTGCAGCTATTATATAATATGCTGGTCCTTTGACAACATCTGGATATTACACAGCTTATTTGAAATTTAAAAAATGGCTAGTCTTTCAGCAAACATTACTAATTGAGTATGAAGCAATGTTGCCTTTTGACTTGATTTTTGAAGTCTGAATTTAGGGTAGGTAATTGGACTATAATGATTCTAGGTGCTGCTGTAACTTAGTGTGCTGTTTCAAATTGCTTTGTATGTCTCAGTTTTCTTAAAACAATTGAGTTTATCTTTCAGAAAGTGGCGGGCAGAAAATAGTAACAGCACAACAGAGTATAAGCTGTTCATAGGATATCCTTTGACGTCATAGAAAGTAAGTTACTTTGGAGAAGTTCCTATTTCTGCTTATTTATATTATTTGGTTTTTTTAAACACAATCATTTTGTTTGTGGGTTTTTTCCCCGCTGTTATATGATGAATACCTTCAACTCACTGTTTTCAGTGAAATTTGATATTTTCTGATAACAGCAAAAATAAACCATTAAATATGTTTAATTAATTTTCTACTTTGAATTGTGATTTCTAATATGTATATGGATTGGTGTGGCTCACTGGTTAGAGGCGGCAGACCCAGAAGCAGAGGTCGGCCCGGGACCAGGGTTCGATTCCTGACGCGGCAGGATCTTGGGCCTTGGTCAGCGGACTCGATAATTCTCGCCTCGGTGCCTACTCCAACCATGGGTGCCACTCAGCAACTTTGGGCAATAGCTTGCTTAATCTCTAGCAACGGCCCCATCAGCGCCGGGGATGCCTGGCTTCACCTTGGGGATGCCGAGGAGGAACCATCTCACAGGGAAAGCCAGGATGGGTTCCCCAGCGGTATACAGCGCCGGGACGCCTCTTTGCTGGGGCAGCTGTGCACTTTACTAGTATACCACATTTAACATTTAACATTCATTTTGTCTCATGCTCACTCTTTTTTTACCATCTTGTATTAATTTAAATTTTTTTGTTCTTTCTTACACAGATTAAAAGTATGAAAATGATAATACAGTACGGTAATGACAATTATAAGGTAAGCGTTTAGTACTCTTTACGTTACATGTCTATCAGATTTAACTTTTATTAGTTCCTCTGCTTCTTTTTTTTAACCTTTAGTTTCCTGTCTTTGCTACTTCCTTCATTTCTTTTTCTATTACTTATTTATACTACTCTTTTCACTTCTTTTATCCGTCCCTCTTTCAACAGTAACTGTGTGTTACTCCCTCTATTTGTCTTTCTTTTCACATTACTCTCTGTTTATTAACTCGTCTTTTTTAAAAAAAATATTTTTTTTAGTTCGCTCCCAGTTCGCGTACCCGAACGCTAACCGGGAAGCGTATCAAAAGAAATAGAGGATGCTAGAGTGCTAAACATTCTAGCAATTTTTTTAAAAAGGGAAGGTAGTTCTAAAAATAACTTTTTTTTATTATTTCTGATGTTTTATATTTTTTTTGTGTTTTTTTTGAGGAAGGGGAAACAAAAATGATTTACTTCAAAGGGCTCAACAGGAGCAACAAAAAAAAATTTACTTTCTAGGACGTTTTGGACATTGATGATTTTCATATGATCTATTTATTAAAGTAATACTCATCTCTCCGTGTGAAATTAATTTTCCACATGCTACACAAGTCAATCTCCTCTGTCCAAAGTTCTTTTGCAGATTTGGGACCGTTTCCCTTGCCTCTGACTCACTTATTGCTAAGTCATTGGTGGATGTTTTTGCCGGTCGGGGGTTATCCACCAAATCTCGAAGTTGTGCTTTGGAATAATTAAGAGGGTGCCAACTCTCCATGTGCCGATGCATGGTATGATTACCAAAGCTATATTTTTTTTCGGTCCCTCTCGAGAGTGTTTTTTTGCAGATGAGGCAGGTAACGAACCTGGCATTAACTTTCTTTTCATGAGAAGGAAAAGAAAAAAATTGCCAGATAAAATTCACTTTCACATGGGACGTTCTTGGCATTTCTTTCAGAAAGCCACTTGTCCCTTGCTCCTGTTCCTCGTCTTCCTCTTCTTCTTCTTCCTGGTCGAAGATGACCTGGCTAGTCGGTCCTCTCTTCTATGGTGGTGGAGGTGGTGGAGATCCACCAGCTGCAGCTAATACAAATGCCATGTCTTAGCAAACAAAAACAGGTCTTTCTCTCATAAAAATGAAAGTCGGAGTGAGGAAAAAAGGTGGGACTTTCATCATTTGAGAAAAGAAAATGTTCTAAACCAATGAAAAGTGTTTGTTTTACGTCATATGATCAAGCGTTCCATCATTAGGAAACTAAAAGTAAAATCAACCAATGAAAAGTTTTAAGAACTAGTCACATGACCTGTTATGCTTACGTTCCGCGTTCCACGCCGCGCCTCGGATCGTTTCCGGGGCTTTACGTTTCGCGCCTTGGTTCGCGTTCCAGACCGCTTCCGGGTGCACTAACGCAGCACGTCATAAGGGGCATTACGTAGTAACGCGATATGTTGCGTTTACGGGACGCGTCACGATGTGCCTTTCTAACGCGGTATTTGCACTAACGAAACGTTTACCGGTTCGCGGATCGGCAGCGAAACAAGAAAAAATAATTTAAACTATAATATAAATTGAATTAAAAAATATAATACAAATATATATAAAATATATTTGTGAATTAGAATAAAAATATATGTTACAGCTATAGATATTAGCTTTTAAAAAACCAATGAAATTCACTGAAAAAACCATAGGTTATAGACCATATATAGTTAGGGATTAGCATTTACAAAACCAAGAAAATTCACTGAAAAAACCATTGGTTATAGACCATATATAGTTAGGGATTAGCATTTACAAAACCATAATTTACTCGCACAAAACCATAGAAATTCGCATATATAGTTAGTTGCAATAACTATATATCGCGCACCCGCAATCCACTGCTGATGATGTCACATATTACATCATTCATGACATGGTCAGTGACATCACTGATGACTTCACTGATGACATCTCAAATGACATCACTGATGACATCACTGATGACATCACTGTTGACATCACTGATGACATCACTGATGACATCTCAAATGACATCACTGATGACAACTCAAATGACATCACTAATAACATCACTGATGACATCTCAAATGACATCATTGATGACATCACTGATAACATCTCATTTGACATTAGTGATCACATCATTGATGATATCATTCATGTGATAAAACGATGAATCTCTTCAGACTCTAATATAACCTTAGATACAATCAGTGTAAACAGACACTCACAGACTGTCACTCATCCATGGAGTTACTCACACACCTAGTCAGTCATGCAAAGAATCAATCACACCTCCTTTCCCTCAACTATACAGTTAAACATACCTTACTTATTAAAACATATACCAACACATATTTACTCTCTTATACAATCCCTGATACAAGTTCACAATGATCCATACAGCCACTCACACATTCACTGGCTCTTATGCACAGTTATTTATATATGTCAACTCTCACATGGACTGTGTTTTACATATGTACTTACTTTGACATGTAGCACTGAGATATCCATTCATTCACCAATACACTCATGCACACAGTCAACCGCCCATACAGCTGTTTCCACATGCACTTTTGAACCCATACATATAGTGAATCAACTACTCACACATCTATGTACAGAGTCATACACCTCCCAGCCACCCACACACATACTCAGTCTCCCATAGTCTCCTGCTAGTCTCACATAGCAGCAGTTTACATAACAACAGACATAATGATGCACTAATTAAGACAGTTTAGTCACTAACCCATGCACTCAGTGAGACACATTTAATCATTCTCTCATACAGTCAGTCATGCACCTACTAAATCCTTCATCCAGACTCTTATACATCCACTCATTCTTCAATATGTAAGACATACATTTTCTTTACAGAAACATACAGTCACTGGATGATGTCATCAGTGATGTCATCAGTGATGTCATCAGTGATGTCATTTGAGATGTCATCAGTGAAGCCATCTGTTTACTCTGAGTGTATCTAAGATTATATTAGAGTCTGAAGAGGTTGATCATATCACATGATTGATGTCATCAGTGATGTTGTCAGTGATGTCATTTGAGTTGTCATCAGTGATGTCATTTGAGTTGGATGTCATTTGAGTGGTCATCAGTGATGTCATTTGAGTTGTCATCAGTGATGTCATCAGTGATGTCACTGACCATGTCATGAATGATGTAATATGTGAAATCATCAGCAGTGGATTGCGGGTGCGCGATATATAGTTATTGCAACTAACTATATATGCGAATTTCTATGGTTTTGTGCAAGTAAATTATGGTTTTGTAAATGCTAATCCCTAACTATATATGGTCTATAACCAATGTTTTTTTCAGTGAATTTATATATATATATATATATATATATCTATTACCTACTGGCGGTCGCCAGTAGGTAGTTATAGTTAGGACCTAGTTTCCATAGGAAATCCTCAACATTCTATTTGGAATAACTTTGGCCCTGGTGGATGAGTCTTTGCGAATTTCTCAAAGAAGATGGCTCGGTCCGCTGCGCTCCTTCCCTGAAAGTTTGGGGGGGATTGGTCAAGTGGGGGCTGAGATATAAGGGGGGTCCCAAAACGTGTTTTCTCCATGTTATTTTCCATAGGACCTTTAGACTCGGCTGCAGGTCGAACGGCTGAATGGATTTATAAGAAATTTGGCAAAACTGTAGAGTCCTGTTCGCAGATTACGCTTTTTTTGGAATGGTGTAAATCCGTTCAGTAGTTGTTGAGAAAATTAAAGTTAAATCAATTATATATCTATAGGCGCGCACACGTGCGCGCACCCAAGCGGCTGCGCGTGAGCGGAATTTTTTTTTGCTGCGTGACGTCTGTTAACGTTCTATTCGTAGGAAATCAGGAAGTTTTGTCCTCCATTTTGTCACTGCGAGTAAATATATTGTTCATTTCAAAGCGTTGAAACATGGAAAGGGGAGAAGGTAGAGATTGTCTTGCTGCGTAGGTTTTCTCGGGGTGTGCAGTAAGGCCCTTAAACGCGAAAAGATATATTTTTTTTCGGGAAAAAAATAACGGGGTGCGCACACCCGGTCGCGCACACCTATTCACAAGAGTGTGAAAATGGAGATAATTCAGAAGTTTGAGTGCTTAGATATAAGGTGGCTCTGAAAAGAGCCCTTGTGTTAATTGAGTGTTTTCTGCATTTATAAGTAAGTACCGATGCAGAGCCTGATGTTGCAGAGGAAGATTCTGTTTCCCTCATTCGTGAAATGAACACCGTCTCTCCTATAGACGTCTTGCATGTGGTATCGCAAGTTGTTGTGGTAAATAGAACCCATGCTATAATCTCTGAGGAACGCAGAAACAGATTTATTTACATGTCTCCTTGCCTTCTCAAATTGTGCACAATGTTGATTGGACCAATTCCATTTCTGTCTTTGGCATATATTGGAATATACCAAGGCAGATCGAGGAAAAAGTGTCATCAATTGTCGAAAGGTGTCTTTTAGAAGCATTTCCAGACCTACCCCAGTGATTGTGCCTAGATCGTTCCCACCACAGTGCACAATTATAAGGTCTGGTTCTAGGAGATGCATAAAAGTTTTCACCAATGGAATCAATTGGTGACATTTCAATCCTCTTTTGGAAATCCATGTTATGTGTACATTTGGTAAGCTGAGGTTGCAAATTCGTCTGCTTACTGCATATTTTTCACTCCAGTGAATATAACTGTGTCCTATTAGACAGACCTTCATTTTCAAGGGATTTGTAGTCGTCCTCCGATCGGTTCTGGAAGTGGAATGGTAGTTAGAAGTTGAAATTCTAAATAAAGAAAAAGGAAGAGGCTGGGTGTGGTTTAAAAAATAAAAATGATTGGTTGATTGTAACAAGTGGAGATTGAACATGTTAATGTTTATGTTAAACGAAAAGTACTATTGGGTGTGAAAAAACAAGATATGTAACAGAGCTGTGTATTGGCAGGTGTTTCTGGAGGGAAAATAGTGTTCTTAGTTTGTTGTAGAACGTTAAGACATGAACTTTTGACCTGTGCCTTCAGCAAGGTGCAGAATGAGGTGTAACCATGGAAACAGCCGCGGAGATGGCAGTTGGTGATGGGTTCACTCTTTGGTGCCTCTGCATCTGAGTCTGTTCTCTGGTGGCAGGCGGAGAACTGTTTGTTATTGTGGAGATGAAAGGGTGATAAGGAGAGAAATACGACATAGCGTCTGGCCTGTAGAAGCGTGGGAGCAGTGATTAACTCTGAGTAAAGCGGAACTGTGTCTGTGCTTAGTAACAGTAAAAAAAAAATGTTAACAGTGGTATAACTGTCTTTACGGTGCGCGACCTACTAAGAAAGAGTTCACCGGCCGTAATTGGCTTGCAGGTTCTAGTATCAGTAAGTGAGGTCGAGAAAAGAAAACATTCAGGACTTTATTTATGAAGGCCTTGCGCCGCCGGTGCGTTACTTTTTCCCATTTTAAAAAATGAGGCACTGGCGGCGGAAGGTCTTTATAAATAAGGTCTTCAGTGTCTACAGTTAAGGTTATGTGGAACCCATGAATAGTTTTTCAATATGAAATCATTTCAGTTGAGATTATGGATTAAAAGAAAAACCGTGAATATTTGAAATGTTTATTTAGAAATGTACTGTTTTAAAGGCAAATCATTATGTAATATGAGTACAGAAATTGCAAAAAACAGTAATTGGTATTGTCAGTAGTACATGGAATACAAACGCTATAGTTGAAGAAAAATGAATATAGTTGGAAAAAAACATTGTACACTCTTATAAGGAAGTATATTATATTTTAATAAATAGAAGAAGGTTTCTGGCCTTTCAGTTTAGGAACGATATATGAAAATGCAAGTGGTTATACATCATTACTTTATGAATCAGCTGTCAAATAACACGAAATCATAATGTCCACTGTCAGTAAAGCCAATAGGTCTGTTCTTCAAAAGAAAATATGGAAAAGAACGTGAAGAATATAGAAAACCAAAAGGAAATGAAGACGTCAATGGCTTGTATGAGAGTTATTGAAGCATTGTTTAGGCAAAATAGGTAGCTTCTGCTTGTAACAGGAAATCAGTTTTATCATTTGAAAGTATGTCAGCTATCCAATGGAAAAGAGTAAAGCAGTACTGATGATCTGTTATTATCGGAGCCTCTTTTACCATCAGAGTGCAGGTCTGTGGGTTTTCGATGTAGCTCGCTGTTAGGAAAGAGTTAACCGTCCATTGTGTAGGCAAAGTATGCAGCAAGTGCCTCTAACATGAAATCATTGTTATCATCTGAAAACATGTCAGCCATCCAATTGAGAAGATGAAAGGAGCATTCATGATCTGTCATTATTGGAGCGTCTTTTACCATCATTGGGCAGCTTGGTGGGTTTTCGATGTAGCTCTCTGTTAGGAAATCTTGCGCCGCTGCGAATATATTCCAATGACCCAGAACTCCTTGTATCGCTGCAAAGGCCATAAACCCTCCGTTGTAACAAAGCTGTTCATGATCAAGTAACGGATTCATGAGGTGATTGTAATTCGGTTCAGGAGGTACCAAATTGCAGAGACATAAATCCAGGGCCCACGTGAAATCACAGCTCAGGCAATGAAATACAGGCTGCACACAGGTGAAATACGAATATCGAAATGATAATCGATATGAAGTATTCAAAGTCGAGAGTGGTAAGATGCCGTAGTAGTCAAGCATCCTCTGTCGAAATAGTTCTAAGTGGCCCGGCTCGTTTGCGAAGGCAGGAGGGACATCCATTTTGAATTTCCCAAGATGGTAAAGGAAACGGCGCACCGCTGGTTGTATAGCAACTCCACAGAATTAGGTCGCCGGCTATGCAGTGGAGAGGAGCAGAATGACTTGATACATTTTCTAGGAGTCTAGTCACTTATATATTCCTTAGTGGTTATCAAAAAAGTAGCTTTTTTTGAACTGGAGGATTCGTTATAAAATAAGGGAGTGATTTGAGGGAGTTGTAAAGCAAGGTCAATTTTTTTTACATCAATGCTGTTTTCTGTGAATGTTAGCTTAGTGAAAGATATGTGCGTGAGCAGATGCAACGTTCAGTTTTAAATGTGACAATGGCGGTCTTGTTCATGTCTTCCGATTCAAGGTCGGTATTCGCTGCCAAATACAAAGATCAAGAAACGCATGCGTGGGGTACATAGTCTGCATTCTTAAAGGAAAGCAAATGAAGGGTTATTTTTACCGCGTTAGCATTGTCGTTTAAAAAGTTATAGTGATTTCTATTATATGTTAAGAAAGTGTCACTGATGAAGACTGAAAATAAATCCTTATAAATGATAGGGACTGGTGTATTTTAGAAAAGGTGTGTAACATTACATGAATTGTGGAAAAAAAAATAATGTAATTGAAAGTGTATGGTTTGAAAATGAAAAGTAGAGGTTTATAGTTCACGTTTTGAAAGCAGTTCTAGAGGGTCAGAAGAAAGTGTATGGTTTGAAAATGAAAAGTAGAGGTTTATAGTTCACGTTTTGAAAGCAGTTCTAGAGGGTCAGATGCATGATAGATTTATTAAAAATAGAACATGTTTTTAAATAGTATTTTGGAAAAAATATGTGTCGTTATGTACTATTTACATTATGTGCCTGTTGCGTATTCTTTGAGTTTTAGTAATCCTGTGTCTTATAAGTTTTCTAGGGGCGGTTTGAGGTTCATGGTGGGTTTGGGCAGGGAGGGTAGGTTGGGGGTTTGTAATAGGGGGTTTGGCTGGGGTGGAGTGCGGAGTTTAGTGAAAAGTGAGGGGGGCGGGGAGTTACGGTGTTTGGTAATGGAGCAGAGTCAGAGGACGCCACATTTGTGTTATGGGCTGCCACGGAAATATGTATTTATTCTCAGAGGTTTATTATATTAAGGATATATATTAGCATGGTGGCTCTTGTCGTTTTGTTGTTTTGTGTATGTTTATAATGCTGGTTCTGTAGTTTTTGTTTATGGACCTTATTGCGACACACAGGGGATTTACGTTGCACAGTTGGCGATCAGAGACTTCGGAAATAAAACTTTATAATTGTAAGGGCTGTAAGCGATAGAAATCGCCCGTTCTCGGTGTAAAAAATATCACCGCTATTGGTGGTATTTTCTACGGTGTTAGTACTCGAAGGAGACTAGTAACATATATGTGTAACAAAATTATGTAATAGGCTCAGCATTTTACATTATCTTGGAGAGCAAAAGTTGATTTTACATAGCAATAAGTCTCTTATAATTAAGGGACGGAGTGTATATAGTGCTATTTAGTACTCTGCTATGTGATTGATGTCGAATATTTCATAAGAGGAGGCTTTAAAAGATTTACGATAAACTGGTTTTCTAGGGAAGTGGGTGGAGTGTTCCGTGTAAATTGCAGAATAGAAACTAGTAAGAACCAATTGGAAGTGTTGTTTTAAAGTCACATGACTGCACATGCGTGTCTCGACGCCTGTACGCGATAGGTGGGTGCGCGCACCCGGTTGCGCACTATAAGAAAGCGGCGAGAAAATATCAGCTAATATGCTCTTCAAGCTTGTTTTGGTACAAAGAGTTAGTTCTGAAAAGAACTTTTTTTTTTTTTTTGGAAACAAGTGTTATGATGCTTTTTATTTCTTAAAGTTGCGACGACATTTTTCAGTATGTCATACTATCCAAATAAAGTGAAGAAATTTAACTTTTCTTGGAGCATTTATGACTCTCAATTATTTGTTTAATTAGAGTAAAGCTTTGCTCTCCGTACACAATAAGTTCTCCACAGTTCGTGCATTTCATGTGCACGTTCGCCAGATATGGTCTCAAGTCCATCTCAGCACTCGATGGAGATACAGGTCGTCCACCGGAAGATGTGTTGATTACTTCTGATGGTAATAGCGTGGCCTCCGTTTTTCTTGTGAAAAGTGGTCGCTCATTTTCATCAGATTCGGAAGATGAATGCGGAACGGTAGCCATTGTATCGAAGTCTTCGGGAAGATGTTCGACGTTGTTGTCTCTTGAGAGTAGAAAAGAAAGTGATGGTAGTGGGTGGAGTGCTGCGTGTAAATTGCAGAATAGAAACTACCAAGAACCAATTAGAAGTGTTGTTTAGAAGTCACATGACTTCACATGGGAGTGTCAGGTCCTGTACGCGATAGAAGGGTGCGCGCACCCGGTCTCGCACTAAAATAAAGCGGCGAAAAAACATCTTATAATATGCTCTTCGAGCATGTTTTGGTGGAAAGAGTTAGTTCTGAAAAGAACTTTTTTTTTTTTTTTTTTGGGGAAAGAAGTGTTATAATGCTTTTGATTTCTTAAAGTTGCTACTACATTTTTCAGTATGTAATAGTTTGAAAATGAAGTGAAGAAATGTATCTTTTCTTGGGGCATTTATGACTTTCAATTTTCAGTTTAATAAGAACGAGGCTCTGCTCTCCATACAAAAGAATTTCTCCACACTCGTTGCATTTCATATGCACCTTCGCAAGATATGGTCTCAAGTCCATCTCAGCACTCGATGGAGATACAGGTCGTCCACCAGAAGATGTGCTGGCCACCTCTGATGGTAATAGCGTGGCCAGGGCTCTTGTCGATGCTTTTGCATAATGCTCAGGATGCCTTTGTTTAACATGCCGCTGCATGGTGTGTGCAGAAAAGGAATATTTTTTATTTGGATTTCCCCTTGAGAGCTCCGAATTGCATATCGTGCAGGTTACTTTTGGCGCATTCACTTTCTTTTGATCTTCAGGATAAGTGAAAAATTGCCAAATGAAAGATTCCTTTTTTCTTCTTAACGGTGGTCGCTCATTTCCTTCAGATTCGGAAGATGAATCTGGTAGGGAAGCCATTTCAGCAAAGACTTCCGGAAGATGCTCGACGTTGTTGTCTCTTGAGAGTAGAAAAGATTGTGAGGAAAGTGGGTGGAGTGCTTCGTGTATATTCCAGAACAGAAACTACTAATAACCAATTGGAAGTTTTGTTTTCAAGTCACGTGACTTTACATGCGCTTCTCAGGACGTGTAGGCGGTGACACTATGTAGTTACGAACGTGATTACATACTTAGGAACTAGCATTCAAAAAAACTATGAAATTCACTGAAAAAACCATAGGTTTTACACACGTTATAGTTAGGAAGTAGCATTTGAAAAACCTATGAAATTCACTGAAAAAACCATAGGTTTGACACCAGTTATAGTTAGCTGGAAATTTTACTGACATAAAACCAATGAAATTCCACGTTATAGTTAGTTGGACTCACTATAACTTGCACGTGTAATGCACTGCTGATGACATTACATATTACATCACTCATGACATGGTCAGTGACATCACTTATGACACCATCCAGTGAACAACAACAACAATAATATAACTTTTATGCCTAAATTACGCAAACATTTAGCTAATCTGCTAAAGGGGGGAGTCGCCATTTCTTTACAATAATCAATAATGAAAAATCAACATCAATAGGGTTGTCCGTTTTCTCGATGCAGCACTATAGTGCAACATACACAGCACCTGGGGTGTCAAGAGTGAACAGGTCCTAGCTGCTTAACCAATGACTGACAAATGCTATATTAAACACTTACTATGTATAATACTTGCGTTCACAATAGTTTTACTTTACAAAATAGAACAAAAGATGTCCCCTGTAAGTAAACCCATATTAGCTGTTTCAGTTATTGAACATCCTAAGGTTTTATGACATGGGGAACAGTGGTGATATCCTGGGCGGGTGATGGAAAAACATCTACAAAGAAAACTATTACTATAACGATAACAACAACAATAATATAACTTTATTAACTTTTAAATATAACGAACGCAACAAAAACTGTAAATATATTTAAACATTTTTTTAAATTAACCAGAACTATAACGATAACAACAACAACAATAATATAACTTTTATGCCTAAATTACGCAAACATTTAGCTAATCTGCTAAAGGGGGGAGTAGCCATTTCTTTTGATATTTTTGATAATTCATCCGTAGCCTCTCTAATCTCCATTACAATATGTTTCTTGCTGTCGCTAGCTGATGAAAAAACTAAAGTGATAACTTCCTCATCCTTATTTTGTCTTTCTTTGTTCCTTAAGATGTTATCTGGGTCAACCTCTTCCGAGAATGCTGATGCGTTAGGGATTTCCTTGTGTTTCTTAATAGCATTGGTGTCTGCACACTTCTTTGTCAATTCTGTGAACATGATAACTGCTTCATAAACAGACGATATCTTTGTTTAGTCATTAGTGTTAAGTGTGTCTGAAACTACAGTGCCCTTCTGTTTTTCTTTCTTCAGGCTCTACAGAGTTTTGTGTGTTGTTCTTTTGAGCGACAATTATTCCAGAGGTTTCAGGTTTACTTGTTTTGTCCTGCAGTGAGTTAACAGCTTTAGAGACTTCATGTTTATTTGCTATGTCCTGCTGTTCGTCAACTGCTTCAGAGACGTCAGCCTCATTTGTTATGTTTGACTAGATCCTGGACCTGCCCGGCCGCGCCCAAAATGGCGCCGGTGTAAATGGGACTCGTAACTGCTTGTTGTGTACTGGTTGCCCAACCTTGATATCACGAGATACATATGCAGTTTTGAAGCACATGGCGGAGGCTCGTCTGCTGTAGTGGGGCGCCCCTTTATCGTTTCAGTCGCCATTCCGCCCGCTTTTGCTACACTGTGCATTTTCCGCCATTCAGCTGTTTACCGCCCGCTCTTACGGCTACAGCGTCTCGCTCACCATGTAGTTGAGTTGCTCCCACTCTTGCGGTGCAGCGATAGGCGGCTGCCACAGGACTCTTAAAATGGCGGCCGGCTCTTCGGATTTGGGCCTGGTCCAGTAAAATGGCCCTGGGACACCTTGGAACTCGGACGCTTGTCTGCCAGGGCTTGGGTTCCATTCTCGAAAGCGTCCCCTCAGCCTTGAAGATTGTACAAAAGTCTTGGGGGCCGTCGACTCCCGCAGGCTTCCGGTGGGGAGCGGCTGCCATGATTGCTTGCGGAATGGCCACGACGGAGCTACGAGATGGTGGTGCTCTCATGGTGACGCCAGCTTCAGTCTGAAACATCCAGAAACAAGGTGGGGCTTTCATCGTTTGGGAAAAAAAAATGTTTTAATCCAATGAAAAGTGTTATTTTTAGGTCACATGACCTAGTCTTACATCATTAGGAAAACAAAAGTAAAATAAACCAATGAAAAGTTTTATTAACAAGTCACATGACCTGTTATGCTTACGTTACGCGCTGCGCGGCGCACTCTGGATCGTTTCCGGGAAGCTGCGCCTTGCGCACCCGAGCACTTCCGGGTGCGCTAACACGTCGCGTCATATGACGCATTACGCGACAATGCAGGTCCAGAATATAGTCAAAATGTCTCCACCAACCAGCGGTCGGAATACAACCGCTTTCAGCAGTCCAAAAAGTTCGGTTAAATCTTAAGAGCGGGAGCAACTCAACTACATGGTGAGCGAGACGCTGTAGTCGCAAGAGCGGGCGGTAAACAGTTGAATGGCGGAAGAGGCACAGAGTACCAAAAGCGGGCGGAATGGCAACTAAAACGGTAAAGGGGCGCCCCACGACAGCGTGTCTTCAGGTCAAACGGATTGTGGGACAAGGTCCAGAATGGAAGAGTCATCAAAAGGGAAAAAAATCCGCCGGACCCCGGGAGCCGGCCGCCTATGCCGGGGGCGATCTCAGGCCACACCAGGGCAACACGACTTGGGGAGGGGGCAGGAGCCAAGCGCCCCCTCTCAGTCCGCGCCATCTCACCGCCCCTCGGGGGCCTCCGTCAAGCGGTTTAGGGAGGCACCGTATCACATTGTTTTCCAATGCAGTCAGGTCCACAAACGAACCCCACTTACTTTGAATAGTGAAGCTGCAGCAGGTGCAAATAAGGTTTAAACATTGTTACAAGCGCTGCTTAGAACTCTGAAGTATGGCACTCAACATCCAGGACTTATGCCATTTGTGTAAGGCAGTGACATCGAAGCAACTCAGGGACAGAAAGCATGAACGAACATTCACGTATGAAAATCTTATTTGGGGAAGGGGTAGAATCCAAACGCCCCCTCCCAGTTTGTGCCACTACACCGTATGTGGAAAATCTGAAGCCATCGTTCTACAAACTCTCAACGCTTGCTATCAGTGCATGAGTTTCATGCTCGATCGATTGAGCTAGCCGGATCGGGCAATAAAAAGTATAAAATAGTTATGTAAATAGTTATTTAATAAAATGTTTTACCCTGTTTCTTTGCTGGTGTGTTGTCTATATTTATAATATTTGCATAGGGTTTGTCGTTATTTTGGGCGGGGTGGGTGGCGGAGTCGAGCTGTCTTGCAGCCCTCATGGTGTGGAGCTCAGTTCATTTCACTATTTTCGTATTTCTCATGAAGGGTTGTTCCTAATGTTTGTATTTTACCGAGGTCAAAAAGAGATCGAATTAGTGGTCTACTGATTTTGCTCGATTACTTTTATTTTTTTACACGATTTTTCACTATCTGCAAAGACTAAACAGAGTATTGCGACTTTGTGCTTGTTTGTAAATAGAGAATGATCCAAAGAGAACCAATTCTAAAACAGTAAATGCTTGGATAACAATCAATCAAATGGAGAGACAAGCAGGTACGACGGATTACAACGGGGGTAAAGGTCTGCGTTAACTACCCTTCACTATCTGCAAAGAGAGAGTACTACTAACAGAAAAGAGGGGAGTGGGGGGGGGGGGGGGCAGCGTTCAAAGCACATCAGCGTGCATAAACACGAAAACGTTTTTACCTATCACGTACTTGACATTTGACAGCTTTTGATATTTGCTATTAAAAAACCATTGAAATTCACAGAAAAAACCATAGGTTATAGTCGATATATAGTTAGGAATTTGCATTTACAAAACCTTGAAAATTCAATGAAAAAACCATTGGTTTTAGGCCATATATAGTTAGGGATTTGCATTTACAAAACCTTATTTTACTCGCATAAAACCATTGAAATTCCATATATAGTTAGATGCGCTAACTATATATCGCGCACCCGCAATCCACTGCTGATGATGTCACATATTACATCATTCATGACATGGTTAGTGACATCACTGATGACATCACTGATGACATCTCAAATGACATCACTGATAAAATCACTGATAACATCTCATTTGACATGACTGATCACATCACTGATGATATCATTCATGTGATAATACCATGAACCTCTTCAGACTCTAATATAACCTTAGATACAATCAGTGTAAACAGACAGTCACAGACTGTCACTCATCCATGGAGTTACTCACACACCTAGTCAGTTATGCCAAAAATCAATCACACCTCCATTTTCTCAACTATACAGTTATGCACACCTTACTTATTCAAACATATACTAACACATATTTACTTTACTCTCTTATACAATCTCTGATACATGTTCACAATGATCCATACAGCCACTCACACATTCACTGGCTCTTATGCACAGTTATTTATAGATGTCAACTCTCACATGTACTGTGTTTTACATATGTACTTACTTTGACATGTAGCACTGAGATATCCATTCACTCACTAATACACTCATGCACAGTCAACCGCCCATACAGCTGTTTCCACATGCACTTTTGAATCCATACATATAGTGAATCAACTACTCACACATCTATGTACAGAGTCACACACCTCCCAGCCACCCATACACACACACTCAGTTTCCCATACAAATACTTGGACAACCAATCAATAACCAATACAGTTACTCATATAGCTACTGATCAACATATGCAGCAGTTTGTAGAACAACAGATATAATGATGCACAAATTAAAACAGTTTAGTCACTAACCCATGCAGTCAGTGAGACACATTTAATCACTCACTCATACAGTCAGTCATGCACCTAGTAAATCCTTCATCCAGACACTTATATATCCACTCATTCTTCAATATGTAAAACATATTTTAACTTTACAGAAGCATACAGTCACTGGATGTTGTCATCAGTGATGTCATCAGTGATGTCACTAACCATGTCATGAATGATGTAATATGTGACATCATCAGCAGTGGATTGCGGGTGCGCGATATATAGTTAGCGCATCTAACTATATATGGAATTTCAATGGTTTTATGCGAGTAAAATAAGGTTTTGTAAATGCAAATCCCTAACTATATATGGCATAAAACCAATGGTTTTTTCATTGAATATATATATATATATATATATATATATATATATATATATATATTCACTGAAAAAACCATAGGTTTCACACCAGTTATAGTTAGGAATTAGCATTTAAAAAACCTATTAAATTCACTGAAAAAACCATAGGTTTCACACCAGTTATAGTTAGCTGGAAATTTTACTGATATAAAACCATTGAAATTCCCACGTTATAGTTAGATGGACTCACTATAACTTGCGCGTGCAATGCACTGCTGATGACATCACATATTACATCACTCATGACATGGTCAGTGACATCACTCATGACATCACTGATGACACCATCCAGTGAATGTGTGTCTTTCTGAAAAATAAATATATTTTATATATGTATATGTAAAAGTTGATGGAAGAATAAATGTTTAAATAAGTGTCTAAATGGATGGTTTTTAAAAATTGATTGGTTAACTGGCTTAATAAGACATCATCAGCAGTGCATTGCACGCGCAAGTTATAGTGAGTCCATCTAACTATAACGTGGGAATTTCAATGGTTTTATATCAGTAAAATTTCCAGCTAACTATAACTGGTGTGAAACCTATGGTTTTTTCAGTGAATTTAATAGGTTTTTTAAATGCTAATTCCCAACTATAACTGGTGTGAAACCTATGGTTTTTTCAGTGAATTTCATAGGTTTTTTAAATGCTAATTCCTTTGTATATCGAGTTTCTAACCTTTTTTTTTTTTACAATTTGCTGTTTTTTTTTAAGTATTCATTTTTTTTATATAATTTTTTTCTTTTGCGCTCTGGGTGCGCGCTCCGGGAAGCTTTCAGCTAAGCTCTCCGGTAAGCTTTTCCGAGAGCTCATCTGAAAGCGCACCCAGAGCGCAACTGTCGTTCGTGAAAAAAAATATGAATGAAAAGTTAATAATAATGCAAAACATTTCGTACCATACAAATAAAATTAGTTTTTTTTAATAAGGAAAATGATTATGCATTTCTATAAAAGATTGATGACGTCACTTCGGCGCGCAACGTAAGTGCCCTCGGAAGCGCCTACGTTCGCGGCGCATAAACGCACGCAAAAGCGCCTACGATCGCGCCACGTTTGCGCCCCGGAAGCGCCTACGATCGCGCTGCGTAAACGCACCGGAAGTGCTCCGGAGCGCGCAGCGTAAACGCGTCGGGTAATGTGACCCTAAAATAACACTTTTCATTGGTTGCTAACAGTTTTTTTTTACAATGAATGAAATCCCCACCCATTTCCTTCACTTCTTCTTTCACTTTTGTGACTGAAAGACCTGCCTTTTTTGCTGTTCCATATTCCTTGATTAATCATGGCTGCCAGACCATCCAGCAGTGAAGATGACTCCAATGATTTCATTGATGAAGAGCCTCCTCAGCCGAAGGTCAAAGAACATTTCATCTGGAAATTTTTTAAGTTTCCAGCAGACCAGAAGAAGGTGAATGCACCAAAAGTAGAGTGCAGGATCTGCAAACAGGTCCTGTCACGGGGTAACCCCCAAAAAAAATACTCTTTTGGCAACTTCACCATGATTCGCCATGTGGAGAGGAGGCACCCCCAGAATTTTGCCCGGGAAAGTGTCAGGGCTCTGGCACAAGAGGTTCCCAGAGATGGGGCCTCTACATCAACAGGAGGAGCAACTTCTTCTGGAAGAGAACAATCACAGGAGCAGGTAGCAAACATACAACCTGCATTTAACCATGGGGTCGTCAGATGCAGATACTGCAATCAACTCCTCACCTATGGGGAGCAAAGTGTCCTGCTCATGGTTCGAGCATTGGAGAACCATCGCTGCCCTTCCCACCCCTAATTTTTTTCTTTTCTTTTTGCTCCTGTTGAGCAGTTTCCATTCCCTGTTTTTGTTCCTGTTCAGTTAAAAGAAGAAAACCAAAAGTTCTTTTCAGAACTACCTCCAATTCTCATCAAAGAGCTATATTCTTAAAAAATGAAGAGTAAGTGAAATATAGTGCATTGATAATTGAAAGGAGAATGAGTAAGAAAGAACAGAAAGGTATGAGAGGTGAAAGGAAGTGAAGTAGGAGGAATGAAAGAAGGTGAGTGTTAGAAAAGAAAGTTATGACACAGTGAATAAACTGGAGGCCTCATTTCTGAAAAGTGACGCATCGCTACGTGAAAACAGCGATGCGTCACTTTTCTGGACGCACTCCTTATGACATTCCAGATATGTCATATTTAATATATGACTAATCAATTCGCAAGGAGTTACAGATATGTCAGTATTTCTGACATATCTGTAAACACAAAAGTAACGCATTGCAGGAGTGCGTCACAAAAGTGACGCAACTCCAGTAATGTGTCCTTTCACATGGAAAAAGCACCATGTGAAAGGTTTGCTGTGAAGCAGGCGCAAGATTTTGGCGCAACTGCATCCTGAAAGTGACGCACTGCGTCATTATTACCAAGCTTTTTGCAAGGAACACCCCCTCTGCATGCATTATACCTGACACTATTTTTTAAAAAGTGACGCATCTAGGTACATGGGTCACTTTTTAAAACTCTGCGCCACATTGTATCTGCATCAGGTATAATGTATGCAGAGGGGGCAATCCCTCGCAAAAAGCTTGGTAATAACGACGTACTGAAATCTATGAGATTTCTCTGCGTCACTTTTAGGATGCTGTTGCGTCAAAATCTTGCGCCTGCCTCGCGTCACTTTCATGTTTACAGATATGTGAGAAATACTGACGTATCTGTAACTCCTTGCAACATGATTCGTCATACATTAAATATGACACATCTGGAATGTCATAAGGACTGTGGACAGAAAAGTGACGCATCACACCAGCAGTGTAATAAAATGTGCCTCGTTGCACTATATTTAAAGGATGCAACAGCATCCTAAAAGTGACGCAGTGAAATCTCAAACATTTCACTGCGTCGCTATTACAAAGCTTTTTGTGGGGGAACACCCCCTCTGCATGCATTATACCTCACGCAGATATAATGTGGCGCTTGATTTTAAAAAGTGACCCATCTACCTAGATACGTCACTTTTTAAATATAACGCAACGAGGCACATTTTTTTACACCACTGGTGCGATGCGTCACTTTTCTGTGCGCACTCCTTATGACATTCCAAGTAACGCATTGCTGGAGTGCGTCACAAAAGTGACGCAACTCCAGTAATGTGTCCTTTCAAATGGGGAAAGCAGCATGTGAAAGGTCTTGCCTCAGTCTAACACCTGCTGTAAAGCAGGCACAAGATTTTGACGCAACAGCATCCTAAAACTGACGCAGTGAAATCTCAAAGATTTCACTGCGTCGCTATTACAAAGCTTTTTGCGGGAGAACACCCCCTCTGCATGCATTATACCTGACGCTATTTTTAAAAAGTGACGCATCTAGGTACATGGGTCACTTTTTAAAACTCTGCGCCACATTATATCTGCGTCAGGTATAATGTATGCAAAGGGGGCATTCCCCCGCAAAAAGCTTGGTAATAACGACGTACTGAAATCTATAAGATTTCTCTGCGTCACTTTTAGGATGCTGTTGCGTCAAAATCTTGCACCTGCCTCGCATCACTTTTATGTTTACAGATATGTGAGAAATACTGACGTATCTGTAACTCCTTGCAACATGATTCGTCATACATTAAATATGACACATCTGGAATGTCATAAGGAGTGCGCACAGAAAAGTGACGCATAACACCAGCAGTGTAATAAAATGTGCCTCGTTGCACTATATTTAAAAAGTGACGCATCTAGATAGATGCGTCACTTTTTAAATATTGCATAACAATGCGCATTTTTTTACACCGCTGGTGCGTCACAAAAATTGACGCACAGGAGGCGCAAAACTAACAGCGCAAGGCCTTCATAAATATGGTCCTGGATTTTCCCCGTGCTTCGCCGGTGCGCGTACCATGCGCTTCCCCCGCGCAAAACGAAAAAATTTTTTTAATGCCCTGCAGGACCCTATTTTAGTCCCTACATCAAACCTAGGGGGTCAGAGGGGGTCTACTCTTCCCCCTTATGGTCATTTGCCCCTTTTTTTTTCAAACCCCTTGTGTCTCGATTTTACCGAGACACAAGATGGCGGCCGCTCCAGACTGTTTAGAATGTTTACAGACACCCAAGAGCCAATCAGCTTTCTGCGCGCAAGTCGCGTGTCGCGCCTGGAGCGCACTCCGATGCGCGCACCGGAGAGCGCCTATAGATATATATATTTTTTTGAACCTAAATTACTCAAAATCCACTGCAGCACATATCTTGAGACATAGCAAAGGCACATCGGGCTACCAGTCCCTACAATTTTGCCAAGTTTGGTGTAAATCCATTCAGCCGTTCGGGCTAAAAGTGAAATTGACCGCCCTATGGAAATTAACATGGGGAAAATGCGTTTTGGGACCCCCCTTTTATCTCAGCCCCCGCTTGACGTATCCCCCCCAAACTTTCAGGGAAGGACCGGAGCTCGACGAGGCCATTTTCAGGAAATTTTCAGGCAGATTCGTCAACCGGTGCCAAAGTTATTCCAAATAGAATTTTGAGATTTAACATTGAAAAAAATCCTAACTATAACTACCTACTGGCGACCGCCAGTAGGTAATATATATATATATATATATATATACACTAATATAATAAAGAGAGAGCCCAAACCTTTGAGGCGGGTAATCTCAGGAACCACAGCACCATCACAACACCCAATGCAGCGTTGGAAAGGGCAGTTGCAGCAGAAGGACATAGGCTGTGCAGACGCCCACCATATACATTTAAAAGGTAAAAGAACGGTGCCAGCAAAGTAGTCCCTTGTCTGCGTTGTGCTGGGGGCGTGTGCTGGGGGCGTGACAAACGCTGGGGGCGTGTGGTACGTTCCGCCCTTCATGCCATGTCCTATATCGTGTGCTGGGGGCATGGGCCTCTGCGGGCGTGGGATTACGGAAAAAAAAGCAAGCATTGTGCCCAATATTTCATCGTTTTTTTCTTCCCAGGTTCTGTACATTCCAGCTCCGGGTGTCCACCCTGCTCCCTTTAAATACCCCTGCACTCCATAATCATAACCCACCCTTACTCCTTAAAATAACCCAACACCCTTAAACACTAACCCATCTTAACCCTATAAATATACCCTGTACCCCAAAACCCAAACCTATCCCTAAACATACCCCTGTACCCCAAAACTAGCCCTGAACCCTATAAATACCCCTGTACCTCAAAACCCAAACCTACCCCTGAACCCTAAAAATACCCCTGTACCCCAAAACCTAAACCTACCCCTGAACCCCAAAACCCAAACCTACCCCTGAACCCTAAAAATACCCCTATACACCAAAACCCAAACCTAGCCCTGAACCCTAAAAATACCCCTGTACCCCAAAACCCATACCTATCCCTAAAATCTAAAACTACCCCTGTACCCCATAACTATATCTGAACCCTTAAAATACCCAAACACCCCAAAACATATACCTCAGTACCCCAAAACATATACCCCTATACCCATATTACCTTATCCAAACATTAAACATGCTTTTACCATTCATGCATTTACAACGAGCTTCGTTGTAAATGTATGCATGGTAAAAGCATATAAAATGTAATGCCATGCGTTATAATGGCATTGCGGAGTCATGGTACTTTCGTAATGAAAGTATGCGGAGTGATGGTATGCGGAAAGAAAGTTGCAGAATAATGGGTGTTTACCCTCCCCCGGTAAGTACATTGGTGGCACGGCGGCCCACATCTCCAGCAACATACTCATATTTTTTCACCACTGATTTGAAAAATGCACAGGTCTCTCTCATTGATGGCCAGCACCGACATACACTTTTAGACAGTTCTAGAATTGCGAACTTTAGAGCTGGGGAGCTACGTTCGAATCTCTGCATCAGCTCAACATCCTGTGATTCCAGGCAAATTGCTTTGTCTCCCCGTGCCTACCACAAATGAATGTGTTGTTCTGTAATGTAAATTGTGCTCATGCCATGTTGTCGAGTTCGCGTTATATAATATTGCAAGGAAAAATAAAGTAGGGAAACTCGAGTTCACACACTACTGAACGCGCACTCTTAAGTGCATCAGCAGTGCACTGTGAATCTGAGCGTTTCACAGGCCTGTCACAGATAAGAAATGCTATCAAAACGGAATCCTACAAAACAATATACTACTGGCCGGCAGCAATTCATACCTGGACAACGTGGGGACGGGCTGCTAGTATATATATATTTATATTACCTACTGGCGGTCGCCAGTAGGCAGTTATAGTTAGGACCTAGTTTCCATAGGAAATCCGCAACATTCTATTTGGAAGAACTTTGGCGCCGGTTGACGAATCTTCACGAATTTCTCCAAGTAAATGGCCTGCTCCGCTCCTTCCCTGAAAGATTAGGGGTGATTTGTGAAGCGGGGCTAAGAAAAAAATGGAGTCCCAAAACGTGTTTTCCCCATGCATTTTTCCATAGGACCTTTAGCCAGGGCTACAACCTGAACCGCTGAACGGAATTACACCAAATTTGGCAGAGAGGTAGAGTTCGTTTCGCAGATCACCATTTTTGTTAAATGGTGTAAATCCGTTCAGTAGTTCCTGAGAAAATCAAAAGTAAAATCATAGATATATCTATAGACGCTTACTGTAAGCGTACTGTCCGCGTACCGTACGCGTACGAACGCGTACCTTTCCGAGCACGAGCTGCATGCTGATTGGCTGTCAACTGTCTGTCAACACTCCAAACCAGGAAGTGTTGGCAGCCATCTTGTGCTCGGTAGACCGAGGCACAAGAAAGCAGAAAATCTAATGTGTAGAACGCAAAAAGGGGGCAGGGTAGAAACACCCTGACCCCCTAGGCCTGCTCAGGGGGTCCCACAAGGACCCCCAAGCGCAAATTTGTGGGGTATGCGTACGTACGCACGAGTACGTACGCGTACCCCGCGGGAAAAAACAGTCTGCTTTTTTTCAAATTACCCCCTGGGGGGTACCAAATCCCAGGGGCATAGTGAAAAAGAAGTGTGGGGGCCCCAATCCCCCCCACACTGTCCCGGGGACTGCCACACCAGGGGCAAAGTAATTATTTTACACCTCCCTGCAACGCAGCCCCCTGGCGCATACTGGAGGCTGTTGGTGGGCTAGTTGGCCCCCAGGGACCCCCAGTATGCAAGGAGAATTAGTTCCCCCTCTGAAAAAGAGCCAGCGGGCTGCATTGCAGAGAGGTGTAAAAAGGGGCGTGGCCTCATTACACCTCTCTGCAACACAGCCCCCTGGCACATACTGGAGGCTCCTGGTGGGCTACATGGCCCCCAGGGACCCCCGATATGCAAGGGGAATTAGTTCCCCCTCTAAAAAAGCGCCAGCGGGCTGCATTGCAGAGAGGTGTAAAAAGGGGCATGGCTTCATTACACCTCTCTGCAACGCAGCCCCCTGGCGCATTCTGGAGGTTTCAAGTGGGCTAATTGGCCCCATGGACCCCCAGTATGCAAGGGGAATCAGTTCCCCCCTCTGCAAACGCGCCCTGGGTCTGCGTTGCAAAGAGGTATAAAAAGGGGCATGGCCTCATTACACCTCTCTGCAATGCAGCCCCCTGGTGCATACTGGAGGTTCCTAGTGGGCTAGTTGGCCCCAGGGACCCCCAGTATGCATGGGGACTTAATCCCCCAACTTAGAACACTCTACATGGTGCGTTTGCACAGTGGTGAAGGTAGGGGGCGGGCCTTGAGGTGATGTGAGTGCAAACATGCCCTAAGGCGCATTTTAGGTTGGGGAATTAATTCCTGTTCAATCCAGAGGTCCCCTAGGGGGCAACTAGTCCAACAGGTATCTACAGTAAGCGCCACGGAGCTGTGTTACAGAGTGTTGTAAAAAGGGGACATGCCCTTTGAACACCTCTCTGCAACACTGCTGCCTGGCGCATAACGGAGGTACCTAGTGGGCTAGTTGATACACAGGGGACCTCAGGTTTGAAGAGGAATTAATTCCCCAATCTAAAACGAGCCACAGGGCGTGTTTGCACACGTTACCTCAGGCCCGCCCCCTTCCTTCACTATTGAGCAAAATATACCTGTAAATTCTGCCGTACTATGAATTCCAATTTACTCACCTGTTATCACAAGAAACGTCAGGGGTGCATCTTTGAGCACTTCAACTGATCCTGAAAAGTAATTCTAACCATACTTACAGTAACTTGAATTTCCTTCCATAGGCTAACATTGACTGGTTTCACTTGGAAATTTTTCTAAGTGTGGAGTTTTGGAACTAATTCCTCTAAAATCAGCCGAACTACGAATTCAGATTTACTCACCTGTTATCAGGAGAGACCTCAGTGCTGCATCTTTCAGCTCACTACTATTCCTGAAAAGTCAATTTAACTGTACTTACCAGTAACTTGAACTTTCTTCCATAGGATATCATTGCCTGATATATACAATATATATAAATAAAAAAAATATTAAATAAAAAAATATAAAAATTTCAATATTTAAAAAAACCATTTTTCAAATTATATAAAAAATATATAATGTAATTTAAAAAAGAAAATATCAAAAAATAAATTTAAAATAATGTAGTAAATCAGTATAAAAAAATATAACAATTAATACATTTAAAAATTATCATTTACAAAACCTATGAAATTCACTGAAAAAAAACATAGGTTTCAGCCACGTTATTGTTAGGAAATAGCATTTAAAAAACCTTAGAAATTCACAGAAAAAAACAGGTTTCAGCCACGTTATACTTCGGAATTAGCATTTAAAAAACTGTAGAAATTCACTGAAAAAAAAACATAGGTTTCACACACGATATAGTTAGGAATTAGCATTTAAAAAACATTAGAAATTCACAAAAAAACCATAGGTTTCACACATGTTATAGTTGGCTGGACATTTCACTCATACAAAACCATTGAAATTCCCCCGTTATAGTTAGTTCAGCTAACTATAACTCACGCGCCCGCAATGCACTGCTGATGATGTCACATATTACATCACTCATGACATGGTCAGTGACATCACTGATGACATCTCAAATGACATCACTGATGACATCACTGATGTCATCAGAAGAAGACCTATCTAGGAAACTAGCTCTGAAAAAGTGAAATAAGGTAAACATTGAAGCCTTACGGGTATATGCTCACCTAATGAAACAATAGGGGCATGGACTTAGTATAATAAGCTTACCCCGATGACATCTATCGCACGTAACTCCGAGGTGGAGTGTCATAATTATGAGTAACGTGTTAGGGGCAAACTCTCACAGTACACTGAGCAAGGTGGAAAGGTAACGCCAGCAAAAATATAATTTAGAAAAAATGATTTGATCCTTGCAGGCGAGTTGGGGAAGAGAAGGTCTTCGAGAGAGGGGGGGTAACATGGCCAAAGGGAATCCCTGAAAACATCACAAGAGTTTGAGTAAGTGAGATAACGATTTAATAAGCGTATTACATGATCCATGCCTATGCATCTGATCTTATTTATATAAATATGGTACACTCCATGTACGAAGGAGCTTGGCTGTGAGGAGTAGGCACAGTTAAGCATAAATAAGTCCAGCTAGCCCTTAAGGAGGTAAAATACTCTCGAGTTAATATTAGGAAAACAGGCCAGAACCTAGCTGAGGGGCACATGGGGAAGGAATTGTATAATACTCCCTGTACTATGGAATGTGTCATAATAAAGTCAACAAGGAACTTGGGAATGTTTAGTAAGATTTTAATCAGGATGGGAAATCAATTGTTAATTGTATATATTATAAAAATTCATATAATTAAAATGTATGTGAATCTTAGCACTGATTTGACAATTTGCTCTGTCTAGGGGCTAAGAACCGCAGAAAGAGCTTGTTATTTAAAGACAACAATATATAAAGTCTTGAAAAAGATGGAATTAATCATATGAACCCATCGAAACGCGTTGACGCTAATTGCAAGCACAATTGAACGACAAACACCTAGATGATCAAATACTGATGAAGACAATGTATTGATGGTCTATAGCCAATTTCAATGTGCAATAGGATACGACAAAGAAAGTGTCTTCCAGTTTGTGTTGTCTTATTATGCGGGTCATAATAATTTATTGTGTGATTTTGTGGGGATTGTGAGTTAGACGTATCATTGGTACCTTCACAGGAAGGATTTTTATGAAAGTGTCATAACAATTTATATGTTTTTATGTGCAATGTGTTTGCAGTATTAAATAATTTGTACAAATAAAATCAGTTTTTTATGGACACCATGTTGATGTATGTAGGTGTTGTGTAAGAAAGGACATAAACGAGCGAGAAGTTGGTCAGGGGAATCGTATTCTTTTTTCTTTTTTTGATAACCTGAGGACAGACATAGTTTCACTTTAGGCTGTGTGTAATTCCAGTAGAATTGCATTTAAAGGCATGATCTGTAAGATTTTATATTAAAAATGGCAAAGTCCAGTAAACTGGATAGTGAACTAAAGTATCGTAAGCAAATGAAATTCTATTACTTTAGAAGTAATTTTTTCTACTGCCACTGCTTTTTCAGTTGCTGTAGATGCCAATGCCAACTGAGTTAGCAACTTTACTTGCTTGTTTAAATAAATACATGTAAAATATGTGCCATTTTAGTGGGAACTCCAATAATGTTCATCTTTCTCGCTCTTATTTGTCTCTGGTCCAACCATCCCACATGACCAGTGCATGCATTAGGTGAAATGATCACTCACCCACATGACATAGACTTAGAGATAACTCCGGCTCTGCCCCGTCTTGCGGCCCACAGTCGACTGCTTCATCCATTGGACTTATTTCAGTAATGATATCTGGCTGAATTGAATTAGAATCCGGCGCTGAGAAACACACAGACAATGCATTCATAATTAACTCAAAAGGAAAACATTCTTTTTTATCCTTACACAAAATAATCTGAATCATAAATCCCAATCCTGTGGCCAGATCGAGGATATAAACTACCTCCACCTTTGAAGCAATTAACATTGCAACTTTACAAATTGATAGCGAAGCCGGAGGAGAGAGTCTGTCAGTGGGATGTTCACTAAATGTGGAGCTCTAAATTTGGTGGGTAAACCCACAAAGGAATAGTCAGAGGATCTGTTGCTAGCCCTCCTCTAGGTTTGCTGAGAGGTGACTAATCTTTCCTGCTGGCTGGCCCAAACATAATACAATCAGAACCCACGTTTTAGAACAAAAAACTTTAATGACACATCTAGCTTTAATGGACCTAAGGGGGTGGGCATTTTGTTTAATGTGATAACAGCGATTTTATGAAAACGTCATGACCTTGACCACGCCCTTTCACATCGGACTGTGGCCAAGATGCTGATATGCCCATTAAAAGTGGGGGAGGGACAACTGGACTTCAGTGCTTGTCTGTGGCATCCGTCCCCTAAAATCAAAAGGCATCGCAAAAACTTGGGGTATATAATCTATCTATATATCACCTATCTGTATCGATATATATATATATATAACAAAATCGCTATCCCAAAGTCTTTCCTCACCAGAAAAGAACAACGCTGCGTAAGCCCAGATTTGGTGAAAATCTTCAGTGATTTATTGTGCAAATCATTCGCCAGCCATCCGCCATGACGCGTTTCGCCTCCAAGTCGAGGCTTGATCACATGATATATATTTACTAGCGATGTCCAAGTGAGAGTGAGCATAGACGGGACCACGGACACAAATTATGCTGTTGCCAATCAAGGGTGCTTTATTAAATCAAAGAAGGTGCAGTCTCCAGACGCATTTCGGACACGGACTGTGTCCTTGTTCACTTGGAGACACATTACAAAATCAGGAGATTTAAACGACAAAGCACTTCCGGTTCACGTGATCGGCATATGGATAGACATGAAAGAGTTACTACATTTGAAACGTCTCCATGTAGAAAAAATCCCTGTATATACAAACTCGACTGGAGTTGAATATTACAAACCTGAATGCGCATTGTAAATAATAAACGTTCAAATACATTGCAGTACAGCACATCCAAAATTATGCAATCTAAAACGCCTAGACATGTCAATACTATAAGAAACCACATAGGCATTGCTGTTAAAACCTGGGATTGAACATGCATGTAATGAATGGTGTACCATCAGTCAGAAATTTGCAAATATGCTATCAAACATTTGCCTGATTATGAGAACCAATTGAGTACTCCAAAATGAACTGAGCCCATGCTATACTTAATATGCAAATACGCCAATGTAAACATTCACACAGGATAAAGGAACATATCCGGTCCTGCTGCTAATAAATGTGCAAATACGCAAATTTCAAATAGCGATATTAAACAATTGTCTTAATGTATCCGACTAAAAAAGCTGAGATAATAAAATGTTAATGTGCAAATACGCTAAGGGATGATAGAACATGTCAGGTCATAATCGTAATGAATGTGCAAATACGCAAAGTTCAATAGAGATAGGCTCATGGAGAACTACCTTGTCCTGCCGTCACATTTGTCAAGACAAGTGCTTTAAGTGCTCAGGGTGTAAAATATAATATATGTGCAAAATAGTGCTAAGAGTGGAAAAAACCCAAGGCAAAAAGGGGGTTGGACAGCAGATGTCTTCATCACATGGATTCGGTCTGTCATCCGGCATGCAATCTCACATATTGTCATACAAATACTAAACCATGATATGCATAGACAGTACAGCTCCTGTAAAAACCAATGCCATATAAAGTCCAAAAGAAAAATTTGTTAATAAGTTAAAAGATGTTACAACATTCCAAAAGAATACACAGTTAGCAAGCAAACAAAAGCAAATGGATACTATAGTCGCCGTTTGCCGAAGGGCGCTAAAGTCTGAGAGAACACTGACCCAGAGGGGAGATACCATGAAAAAGTTGCAGCCCCTCTTACAAAAAATTGTGTAGATCCTCCCCTGTGTTTAATCCAGTCGGGAACCTGGTGTCCAGCTCTACAATATACGTGGATTCTAATTGACGCAGTAACCTCTCTCGGTTCCCATGGACACCCTTAAAGTGTCTTGCGACTGGATATGCTGGATCCGAATTAACGATAGCACGGAGGTGCTGCAATATGTGAATGTGCACAGATAACTTGGTGCTTCCCACATAGCACAAATTGCAACTGCACCTAAGTATGTACACCGTGTGGTCGGTTCTACACGTGTAGTGCTCTCTAAGTGGAAACTCTGAATCAGAGAAAGGTGTCTTGTATGAGGAGGTGTTAATACCGAATTTGCAAGCTCTGCATGAGCTGCACCTCATAAACCACTTTAGGAGTAAGCCAATTAGTGGACTTGGGGGTAGATATATCAAGATTCCATTTTGCGATTTCTAAATAGCGATTTTTAAGGAATCGCTATTTAGAAATCGCAAAATGGAATGTATGTAGAAAATCGCTATTTTTTAGCGATTTCTTAGTTTTCCTTATTTGTGAATTCGCAATTTGCGAATTCGCAATTAAGGAATAATTTCCCATGCATTCCTATGGGCCCATAGGAATGATTGATTGTGAAATATTTCTTAATTTGCGAATCTCAATTTGCGAATTCGCAAATTGAGAATAATTTCAATGGTGCAGGGGTGTCTCAAAGGCACACTTGCTGCACCCCTGAAATTTACATGTGTGTGCATATGGTGCAGATACATGCCCTATGGGCATGTATGTGCGTCACATGCCACCTTCACAAATGCCAAATAGGGCATTCTTAAATGAAATCGCAAATTACCACCAACTACAAGTTGGTGGTAATTTGTGATGTCTTAAAACAAATTCGCAATTTCTAAAACCCACATACATCGCATTTAAGGAATCACAAAATTTGTGATTCCTGAACACCTTGGCTGCTAAGGAGATTTTCCTCCTGTGCTGCAGATCCTTCTTTCCCATTGGTCATGACGAGCTCAGCTCGTCATAAGCACACGACGAGTATACTGCATGACGAGCTGAGCTCGTCATGAGCAGGGAAGGGGTTAAATGCTTATGCAAAATAAGGAATCGCAAATTTTTGCGGTTCCTTATTTTGCAATTTTGTGATACATTTCAAAAAATGCAAAAAATGTGAATTTCGGCCTTTGCGAATCGCAAAAGGCTTGATACATCTACCCCTTAGTATTTTCAGCACTGTTTTTCACTAGATCGTTGCGCATAGAATACGCTTTGGGGAAAGTGACAGTGGGATTGAGAGGGAGTACTTTTTTAAGGGTCACGTCAGTCATGACTATTGGCCATTCTTTTTTAATTATTGCAGTGATGACTTTACCTTGTTTACTAAATGTAGTTATTAGCCTAAGATCATTCCCTTCAACACTAGTCTTTTCTTTCACATTAATGGAACTGCTGGTATCTCTTTTGTGATCTAGTAAGGCTGTCCAGTCCTTCATATTGGCTTTCCTCATCGCTATGATCAGCTTCTTAGGGGCATGACCTCTTGCTTCTAATCTTTTTTTAACCAATTCCTGATGATAATCACGGGTTTCTATAATGCAGCATGCTCTATGTGTCCGCAAAAAATACCCATATGGAATACTGGCTATTGTATGGAGGGGGTGGAAACTATTGGTGTGTAGCACCGAATTACCTGATGTAGGTTTTCTGAAGAGGCTAGTTTCGATTCGACCTTGTATAGCTTGGACAGTGATGTCTAAAAAATCAGCACTGTTTTTATAAATATAGGCAGTAAATCATAGATTCAGATCGAATTGACAAAATTCTGGGCCTGATCTTTGGTTCCCCTCCAAATGACAGAAATATCGTCAATTTCATCACATGCTCAGACCAATCACTGGCGTGTCTGACCAGGAGGACATGTTCCTCCCACCAGCCAACAAGCAAACCTGCATAGCTAGAGGAGAAACATGCCCCATGGCCACACCTCCCAATTGTTGAAATACTGTGTTATTAAACATGAATATGTTGTTGAACAAACACCACTTGGTCATGCATAATAGCATTTCATTGTGTAGATACATTTGGATCGGTCTTTTGCCCAAATAATAACTCACTGCCTTCAGTCCATCTTCATGGGCGATACTTGTATACAAAGCAGTGCTGTCCTTAGTCATAAACAGGTATTCATCGGACCACTCTGTTTTACTGAGTTGGAATAAAAAATCGGTGGTATCTTTTATAAAAGATAGCAATTGAGACACAAAGTCCTGATGGTAAAAGTCAATATACTTGGATGTATTTTCAAAAGTGCTCTTAATGAATGAAACAATTGGTCTGCCCGGAACGGGCAGTTTCCCTTTATGCACTTTGGGTATAAAGTATATGTTGGGCATCACAGGAAAGTCGTTATTTAGGAAAGAATATTCGTCTTTTGAAATCAATTTTTCCTTTCTCCATTTATTCAAATCATCTTTGTAATCCATTTGGATTTTTCTGGCATTCACCAGACTGCTTTTGCGATACCTGGCAACATCATTGAGGTGGATGTAAGCTTCCTCTATATATTCCTTTTTCCCCATAAAACGGCATTGCCTCCTTTGTCAGATTGATTAAGGACTATGGCATCATTATTTTTCAACTTCTTCATGAGCTCAAAATATTTCTTGGTGCTGTGTTTGGGGACAGATCGTTGCCTTTGTGTGATTTCTTGCAATTTCTTAAGTTCTTCTGTCACTCTCTCATGATAAATGTCGATAGCGTCCCGTGGCATGTTGGGAACAAAAGTAGAGGTTGGCTTGAATGGACTTTTGCCAGGTCTAGCGATGTCCACCCCTTCCTGATCAGCCATTTCTTGTGTGTTTGTCTCAATAGATGGCTGATCCCGAATTGATGTGGTGTTTACAAAAAGGATATATCTTTAGCCTGTAAAGTAGCTGTTTACGTTACGTCAGAACTGTCCTTTGTTGTATTGGACCTTTCTAAGTTGTTCTTGATCGTGAAGTATTTCCTCAATTAAATTTTTCTAATGAATTTGTAAATATCAACACGTGTGTAACAATAGTCGAAATTGCTCTCAGGGCAGAACGAGAGTCCAAGTGCTAGGAGTAGTTTTTCCTCTGGATCTAAAACCACATTGGTGAGATTGAGGCTAGTGTTATCGTCCATTACTGGGCTTTCTTCCAGCGTTGGTTCAACTGCCTCCATCCTCTTGTGCCTGAGGCACTTTCTTCTTTGACGCCTTCGGACATTTCTCCTCTGCTTGTTGAGGCGCTTGGATTGCGTGCCCTCAGTGATTGCTTTCTTTCCATTCTTATATACTCCAATTCCTCCGCATAGGTCAGCTGGCCCAAATCACCTTGCTCTGAACCCGGGTTGCTTGTTTCTGATTCAGTTTCATGATGTGCCAGACTGGCATCTGATGCTGACAGGTTGGAATAACTTCCAGCACGATCGAGGATCCTGTAGCTGCCGGTGTTTTATTCACTATCATGCCTTTTTGTCTGCCTAGGTTGTCAAATTTCCATGCGAATGTAAAAACTTCCCTTGCTCATAATCATTCTCATCTCTTGCAAACTTGAAGGCTTGCCTGGTTTTTATCACACTTCCTCTTGTTTTTTCAAGCGATCATTCATCTCCTTGATGCTTTTTTCTATAAACTCCTTTTGGTTTTGATGTCGTGGTTTACTTAATTCATTATGTACTTTTGAAATCTCTTCCATATTTTTGTCACGATCGATTTTGGCATACTTGACCAGCAAACAGACTAAACGCATGGATGCGTCGCAATTGCTCTCTGCCCATTGTTTTAAAAGCATAGGATTGGGACTGTCAAAACTTGGGGTCAACAGAATTCTAAGGCCTCTTGGGATTCTTCCGACTTTGTGGTACTTCTCATATAATGACTAAATCTCCCACCATTTTGTGAGCTCACTCCTGCTGTTCTTCTTCAGTACCTTAATGAGGCTTTTGGTATCGTCGTTCGAACTGACATCTTTTGTTTTCTAGCTGCTTGCATCGTGTGGGACTTTTGGCAAATTAAGGAACAGTTCATCTGCTGCCAACTCCCGTTCGCGCAATATATCGTTAGACATTGCACCTTCAAGATATAAGCAATTGTATGCACCTACAGTATATATATATCTTATGATAAGTATGACAGATTAAGTGATTTGCCCAGAAAAGATGTTGAGACTAGGCCAGGACTCAAACCTGGTTCCCAATATCTAAAGTTGTGAGCTTTGGTCATTATGCCACATCCATATTTCTTAATTTATGTGTGAAAGTCGTACACAAGTAGTATGGCAGTGTATGATTATGTACAGTGAGCATATTCCCTGTAGAAATGATTTTGTGAAGTAAAAAGACAGCAGAAAGAAAAACTGGAAGGTTCACCCAAAGCCTTGTTTAGAAAAACTTATGAAGGTTTGTTTTAAAACTAGACTTAGGAACATTGTTCGGCACCTATGTGCTAGTGCACAAAAAGAGCGAATCATTTTGAATATTACTACATATTGATCAGGACCTTCGTGACACAACAAAAATCAGCTTGCAACCCCACCAGTGGGTCCTGCCCCATGTTTTGGGAAGGGATGACTTACAAGTATAGTAGCTGTATCATTAAAATGTACATCACGTTATCTTCTTGCTGAAAAGCCCTTTCCAGTGAGCATCTTGGTAATACTGAATAACTTTAGTCTTACACAGTGAAGGAGTGAGTATCTTTGATGTATCAAAGATAATTCAGTTTCACATATGAGAGAGCAACTGTTGAATTTTTCATTGAGATTGTACTCCTCCCACACCTTCATCCAATAGAAGGAATCTACTTTAGCATTCTTTTTTGTAACATAATGTTATTGATTTTCATAGCTGCACCAATCACATAAACAGTATTTGTCATCTGTTACCTTACATTATCAACAATAATAAATCAAACAAAGAATTCTCCCTCCCTCCCTCCCCGGACTCTAGTATATATGCTCCTCAGTCAACACCACAGTACAATACAATTAAGCATAGTGACCCATTTATACTTCCTGTCATGATCAGGACATTCAACATTTCCATCTTCTAATATTGGCTTCTTCCCGCTGTTGCAACCATCTCTGTGCACTTATGTGTGTGTCTCACTTCTGAGTCTGCAGATCTAGGGCCGCAAATTCTTCCAACATAGTGTTCGATTCCAATGAAAAGGATATCTTTCGCATCCTCCTGTGTTCCTCCCGTTTAAGTTCCGCTCCCTCTGCTTTACCTCATCTAGTCACCTCATTGTACCAGTCCATTACTGAGGGTGATCTAGTGGCCTTCCACTTCATGGTAATATTGCTCTTTACTAAGATCAGGGCCAAGTTAGCAAATTTGCAGGCAGGACTACCTTTTTTCCCCTTAGGCCCTAGCCCTAATAGACAATATTCCAACGTTCTAATATTCTGTATTGGGGCAACCGTATTAGCCATGTCTTGCACCGAGACCCAGTAGTGGCTCAACCTCGGGCAGACCCATATCATAAGCAGCAAATCTAGCATCGGGGGCAGCTATCTGGTGCATCTGGAAACATTAAACTCAGTTTGTGTGGAGTTAAATATGCCCGGTGAACTATCATTAACTGTATAAACGTAAACTTTGGGTTCCTTGATATCTTCAGGAGGAACTCCAGCATTAAGGCCCATTCCCTATCCGTGAGCGCACAACCAATAGCCGCGTCCCATTTTGCACGGGTCGTCTGAAGAGACACTAATCTATGTGTACGGATCCCTTGGTAGATCCCTTTTGTCAAGTGGCGACCATGGCCCATCAGATATTGCATGTGTGTCAGTGCATGCGTTGGTGGTTCCTCGCCCCCTGGGGCCCATACTGTACTGATATATCATTATGTGTGCATAGAGTAGAAATAACCCGGGTGGTGCTCCCGTTTCCCTCACAAATGCATCATGTTAAGATCCCGTTGGTAAAGAAAGAGCCAAGTGTGGTCACCCCCGATTCAGCCCACACCACTATATGTCTAAGGGACACCGACCCCGATGGCAGAGGGAGTCCCAGCAGGGGAATGTTGGGAGCGTACGGCGCAGGTATTTTTGTGTATCACGTTGCCTTCTTCCAGTATAACAAGGCCATTCGCAGGAGTGGCGGTGCCGACAAAGGGATTTTGCTGTTTGGCAACAAAAAAGCGCGTGTAAATCTCCTCGTTTCCACGCCTGAGAATTCATAGCAATTTCTTGTAGGCTGCTGCCTGCTACCCAATATGCTAACCATTGCAGCTGGCCTACATAACAATAATGTGTAAACAATGTGGACTGGCCCACTATGTGTGTGTAATTACTTTAGTCACAGTTTTGTGGCCTGAATTAGGACCCATTAGGTGCTATTAAAAGACCCCTCACACACCAACCTGGTTGGTGTCATGCTTCATCATCGGGGTCCCAACCAGGCGGCCGAGTGCTACCTGGTTGTGCTACAACGCCTGATTACAGCGGAGCGGGTGTGGGTGTGACAATGTGATGTGATGTGAATATAATACAGTTAAAAATACCTCTGGGAATCCTTGCCTTTGTATTTTACTGTTGGCAGCCCAGGGTATTGTTTAAAATATGTGTGGTGCAACTGCTAAAGGAGTAATTTTCCTATGAGTTGACTTATGTGTGGCGGTCTACATGTTTCAGCCCCCTCTGTGTAATAATTGGGGCTTTCTTCAGGACCAGGATGGTGAAAAGTGAGTGGCGAAAGGTGAAAGTTGCCACGTGAAAAAAACTGTTATCCCTGCACACTCGCTAAGGTGTGTGGAAAAGAAAAATGTCGGCATACTCACAGACACTTTGGAGTAGCAAAAAATTCCTGTTGGGAAGAAAAGACTATACAAAACACATATGGTTTTGCAACATAAAATGCAATCTTGAACATTGCTAACAGCGTCATGCATTTGTTACCTTGGAAGGCTATTATGGTGACTTAAATTAGGCTCATGCAGAATGGCATGCATGGATACTGTGTTGGATGCCTGTACCAATTGGAATATAGAGCGATGGCTGCGCTTTCCTTCTTTACTGGAAGCCGTAGTAGTGCCAGTGGAGCGCTGTGTGTGAATCTGTGCACTGGCAGCTGCGCTGTCTATACAGCCAGGAAGAGTGGCTGTGCCAGTGGTGCACAGCATGCGTGTGAGAGACTGTGGCACAGGTGCGTGCTAAAGGGCTACTGGGGAGAGAACCCTGCGGTCCGTGGCGCGCTACGTGCGGTTATTGATGGCATGAATTTGAGTGAAGGAATAATACACCCAAACACTGCCCCGAAAAGTGTCGTAAGGACACCCCAATTGGTGCGGTGTAAGTTACAGTGCTACCGGAAGAGTAAAATGAAAAGTTAAAGCATGCACTAATATTTACAATGCTAAAAGGATTGGCGCAGAAATCGGGGTTCGGGGAAGAGGCACATCAAAAGGTCCAATCTAGAAGTAAAAGTAAGAGCGCTGCTGTGAGCTATATCCGGACAGTAAGCTCACTTGCGGTGCAGCGTTGAATATTACACAAGGCCTTACTTAGGAGAAATGTGTCCTCTGCTGCAAACCTATCTGTGGTCCCCCGTGGTCCCAGCTGGTGCCTGGGTGCCGGCGTCTATTGTTTAAATAGCAAACACTGTGGATCAGGTACGTGCCCCGGGGCACTTCCGGGAATGACCGTGACTCGGGAATCCTGGTAGAATGTGCATGCGCGGACATGCGCAGATGGCTTGGGATCTGAAGTGTGATGAGGCGGCGATCTTGGGGAGGGGTAGAGTGCGGGATCCCGCTAGAACTAAATTCGAGACGTCAATAATGTGCGTGCTAAGTACTGACAAAGGTTAAGAGTCAGGGGACTCTTCGGGGAGCATGCAACTCCCACAGGCTGTAATGTCTAAATTCTGACAGCAGGCAAAAACCATTGCGGTGGACGTGCAAGGCAAATGTCATGTGTTGCGGTGCAGCAGAAGTGTAAATCAGCAATAAGCTCAGAGTAATGGTAGTCCAGTAGCACTGCAGATTAGTGCAGGTGACCAAATGGTCTCCTGGGTACAGAGGCACTTCAGAAGTGCTGAATTTGACATGTGTGTTGCGTTGCTACAGTGATGAGGCAAATGGCGTGGAGAACCAATACGTCATGATAGTGTGGTGGCGCCTGAGAGGGTGCGGGTGCCAGAAATGCAGAGCGGTATGGGACAGGCGTTTTTAGTTTTATTGTCTGCTGAGGCTGTGCCACGGGATAATGTCATTAAGGCAAGTTTTGTGGCTGGAGAGACGGTAAATCCATCTCTGTTCCTTACGCAGTAACTGTTGCTGGATATTAGGCATGTTGGGGTCCATGGCTTCAATGATGACCCAACTCATGTCGTTGGTCGTGTGTCCTACTTCTAGGAAATAGTTGGTCATTTTGGTTGAGTTCTTTTCACACCTTTTGGTTCTTCGGTGTTCGCATATGCGTGTTTTGACTTTCCTGTTGGTCATCCCGATGTAGGTATGGTTGCAGGGGGATACTATGCGGTATATCACGTGTGCTGTGTTGCAGTTGGTGTGGGAGCGTAATTCCCATGACTTGCCTGGCTCCAAGTCTAATTTCTTGGTAGTGCTTGTGAGGTTAGCACGCACCTGTGCCACAGTCTCTCGCACGCACGCTGTGCACCACTGGCACAGCCACTCTTCCTGGCTGTACAGACAGCGCAGCTGCCAGTGCACAGATTCACACACAGCGCTCCACTGGGACTACTAAGGCTTCCAGTAAAGAAGGAAAGCACAGCCATCGCTTTATATTCCAACTGGTACAGGCATGCAACACAGTATCCTTACATGCCATTCCGCATGAGCCTAATTTTGGTCACAATAATGGCCTTCCAAGGTAACAAATGCATGACGCCGTTAGCAATGTTCAAGGTTGCATTTTATGTTGCGAAACCATATATGTTTTGTATAGTCTTCTCTTCCCAACAGGAACTTTTTGCTACTCCAAAGTGTCTGAGTACGCCGACATTTTTCTTTTCCACACACCTTAGCGAGTTTGTAGCGATAACACAGTTTTTTTCATGAGGCAACTTTCACCTTTCGCCACTCACTTTTCACAGTACTGGTCCTGAAGAAAGCCCCATTAATTACACAGAGGGGGCTGAAACATGTAGACCGCCACACATAAGTCAACTCATAGGAAAATTACTCCTTTAGCAGTTGCACCACACATATTTTAAACGACACCCTAGGGCGCCAACATTAAAATACAAGGGCAAGGATTCCCAGAGGTATTTTTAACTGTATTATATTCACATCACATCACATTGTCGCACCCACACCCGCTCCGCTGTAATCAGGCGTCGTAGCACAATCAGTTTAGTTTAAGTTTATTAGTTTATAAAGCGCTCACCTCACCCTGGTGCATCGCGGCGCTATCCAGTCAAAAAAACCTCCCTAAAGCTGAAAACGAGAATAGGTTAAAATAAGTGAGCTTTCAGCTGTTTTCTAAAACCGTTGTAGCTAGTCATAGTACGCAGACCCAACGGGAGTTGATTCCAGTACTTGGGTGCTAGGTACGAGAAGGCTTTTCCTCCCATCCTGACCAGTCGGATGTGCGGGGCTGTAGCAAATATTCAGTTGTTGATCTCAGATGCCTACTAGGGATATATTTCCGTATCTTATTACGTAGGTACATCGGGCCCGTCTCATTGACTGCTTTAAAGGTCAGGCAACAGATCTTAAAGAATTACCTCTTTTTTACTGATAGCCAATTGAGTTTTCCTAGCAGTGGCGCTGAGGGGGAACCCGCCGGTTGATTGAGAATCATTCTGGCGGCAGTGTTCTGCACCACCTGTAGCTTGGCCATAAGTGTCTCCCCGACTTCCGCCAGTAGAGCATTCCCGTAGTCCAATCGTGAGGTGACCATTGCTTGGACTAGGGTTCTCCGATGGTGGAGCGGAATGTAAGGTAATATTTTCCTTACTAGTCGGAGGGCATAATAACAAGAGCTTGTGATTGCCGAGACTTGAGATTTCATATTTAAAGCTTGATCAAGGTTTAGTCCCAGACTTTTCACTATCTCTTTGGGTGATGGAGCGGTCCCTAACTCTTGTGGCCACCAATCATCTGACCAGACTCCAGTAGCTTTACCTAGTAACATCAGTTCGGTTTTATACAGATTCAACTGGAGATAGTTAGCAGTCATCCAGTTTGCAATGGTAAGCATTCCTTTGGCAAAGCGTAATTTGTCCAAAGCCGGATTTGATCCGGTATTAAAGATCAACTGTGTATCGTCTGCATAGGAGACAATACCAAAACCCAATTGCTCCACAATCCTAGCCAGTGGGGCCATGTATAAATTAAAAAGTGCCGGGCTCAAGCAGGAGCCCTGGGGCACTCCTGTTTAGGTGATATTTTTTTGATGAGTAGGAGCCCAGTACCACAGTTTGGAATCTCTCTGAGAGAAAGTTGTTAAGCCACTTGAGTGGCATTCCATTTATCCCAATCAGGTGGCACTCAGCCACCTGATGGGACCCCGATGATGAAGCATGACACCAACCAGGTTGTTGTGTGAGGGGTCTTTTAATAACACCGAATGGGTCCTAATTCAGGCCACAAAACTGTGACTAAACAATGACACACACATAGTGGGCCAGTCAACATTGTTTACACATATTACCCAACTGGGGAACAGGACGCGCCCCTCATACCCTCGCTCTCCCATTGATTCTACTACTACATAACAATAAGCCCGCAGATCTGGAATTCCCAATCCCCCTTGCCTTGTAGGCAGCTGCATTTTAGAAAGTCCTATGCGTCTGCGGCCCGAGCCTCAAATCAGCTCAATCGAAAGGGTGTCTAGTAGCTTAAATGTCGGGAGTGGAATCATAATAGGTATGTTGACAAAATAATATAACAGCCTCGGCAGTACCACCATCTTAGTAATGGCCGCACACCCGGAATTGATATAGGCAGTGAGGTCCAAAACCGTATTTGTTGTCTGAGCGTTGTTATAGTGCAAGTTAGATTGCCATCAAGTATATCAGCCACAACCCGGTATATCTGTACACCTAGATATTTAAAGGTAACAGGTGCCGTTTGGAACGTCCAGCGTCCAAAGCTAATTGGTTCTGCCCTAGCTGTATCTTTAAAAAAGTATACATATGATTTGTTGTCTTTATTAGAGAGCCCTGAGAGCTGTTGTAATGTGCTAAAGAGAGTGGGGATAGGGTTGAGAGTCTCATCCAGGTTATTAATATTGAGGATGAGATCATCAGCATACGCAGAGACGACATGTACCTCTACCTGCATTCGTATACCTCTATGAGCTGCAGAGCTACGGAGTTTAAGTAGTATAGGCTTTAGCGCTAATATAAATAATTATGGTGAGAGCTGGCATCCTGGTCTAGTTCCCTGTGCTATTTGGTATTGTTGTGAGATATGGGCACCCGTTCATGCACGCGCTGTCTGGTTCGTATATAGTAGTCGTACCCATTGTATATACTCTGCTGGTATTCCAAACTTGGGTAGTGTAGTCAGCATATACCGCAATGTCAGGGAGTCAAACGCTTGTCGTAGGTCCTGGGAAATACAGCCCCGCAAATGGGCATCGGTGGGTGTATTAGACATCACCTGATGTAGCCTCCTAATATGGAGGACTGTACATCTACTCGGTACAAATCCACACTGATCTGTATGTATCAGTCAAGGGATGTGTTGTAGGAGTCCATTCGCTAGCAATTTACTCAATATCTTGTAATCTGTATTGAGAAGCGCTAGGGGCGGTAGCCTGCCATATCTTTACTGTCCCTTCACGGTTTTGGGAGTGAGATCACGGTCGCCTGTAATGTGGTGAATGGGAGGAAGCCCTCATCAAATGCCGCCTGATATAAGCTCTTTAGGCGGGGAAGCAACAATTCCGAAAAAGTGGCATAGAATTCTATAGGCAAACCATTGTAGCCTGGTGCCTTATTACGTGGGAGATCTTTGATTGCTGCTTTTATTTCCATACCCGTGACAGGGCCTTTCAGATCTGTCTCGCAATCACCAAGTATTTGTGGAAGGCGCAGGTCATCAAAGAATAATTCGTATTCGTCATCTCCTGGCTCTGCCGGGGGTGCATACAGCCATTCATAATATTCCCGAAAGGCGGTATTATTTTCAGCTGGGTGTTCACAGATACGCCTTCCAGGGTATTTATTTCAAGAATAGGCGTTACTGATAGCGCATCTTTAAGAATTTTAGCAAGCAACGAGCCTGCCCTGTCTGAATACACAGATTATTTCTGTGTGTATAAGCGGTAATCTAGGCTGGGAAGCTCTTCTAGAAGTTCAGGACGTGTTATGTATAACTCTTGCAGTGCTACCCTGTGTATATCAGTTGAAAGTGCCTCCCGTTCTAGTGTACCCATCTGATCTTCCACTACAGTTTGTCAAGTAAAACTATGCGTGCCCCCACTTTCGTGCTGATCGCTACCCCCATAGCACAGTTTTAAATACATCCCATTCAATTTGACGTGTACTAGCTGTTTTTGCTTTTTCAGTAAAGTAGTTAACTATGGCCATGAAGATGGCATTATGGAATAGCGGATCCTTCAATAGTGAGGGGCACAATCTCCAAGTTGGTATGGGTGTCGAAATCCTCCCCCAGAGTAATATAGCCTCCAGTGGATTATGATCCGAGTAGGTTTTACCCAAGTATGTGGTATCGGCCGCATGTGTTAATATAGCAGAGGAGCAAAAGATTCGATCTATTCGTGTATGTAGCCTGTGCAACGCCGAGAAAAAAGAATATTCTTTAGCACTAGGGTGCAACTTGCGCCATATGTCTCCCCCACCCCAGCCCTCCGCCCATGTCCGTAGTGCCTCAGCCTGTTTCCTGCTGCCCGTGACCTGGAAGGGGGGGGGGGGAGGTGTGATCTATCCAGGTCGATATCCAGCACCGCATTGAAGTTCCCACCTAGGACCCATGGATACTCCTCCCAACCCACCAGCGCATTACTAAGGGTCTCGAGAAATCTATCCTGTTCAGTATTCGGGGAGTAGATGCTCCCTAATACTATGTGTTCTCCATCTAGTAGACCATGCGCTAGCACATATCTCCCATTAGAATCAATCCGTTGTTCTAGGAGTAAAAAAAGGGTGCCATTTCTGAGCCAAATTGCTGCCCCACGTGTAAATGCAGAGTAGGATGTGTGGAGTGACTGGCCTCTCCATTTCTTTTGGAGTTTATCGGCTTCTGCTTTGAGTAAATGAGTTTCCTGGAGAAATACTATATGCACCTTCCTGCGGTTCAGTTGTGCCAGGATTATATGCCTTTGTGAATGGAGCCCATATTTCGCACATTCCAGGTTGCGTATTTATGTTTATTGGGTTGTGTCATTAGAACCCCAATAGTGTCCCCCCTTCAGCGCATTGGTCCCTGCGTGTTGACCTGCAAGTGGTCATATGTAGCTGAGTCCGCGTACCCCATGAAACACCCCAAAACTAGGTTCCCCTTTAACCCTTTCGATGCGGGTGACCACACCCAGTTAAGGAATGTTCAGCACAGTGCTGAAATTCCTGCCGGATGGATGTGGTTAAAACAGTAGAGGACCAAACCATAAGAAAGTAGTTTTTAAATAATTAAAGAAAAAAAGATTTATGTATATCTAGGGATACGGAGGGTCAGCAGATCTGATGGATCTCCTGCAGAGAAACAGATATGACCATTGCTTCCACCCGCATAAAGCAGCATTTTTAGCTGCTCCTGTGGGTGGGAGCAATGCCAGCTGCCGCTGGATGCGGGGAACAAGATGGGGCTAAGGGCGCCTTGGTGCTTCCCTTGCGGCCCCAACCAGGATAGGTTAGTGCCCTGGATGGGGACCAGGGCACCCACCCTTTGTTGGTTTGGCCTTGTCCTTTCGCTGCTGTCTCTTTATATCTTCCTCCGAGGACCTCCTCTCCCTCTCTCAGAATCCCTTTTCTTGTCCCCATCTTCCTTGTCACCCTCTCCTCTGATCCTAACCTGCCGTCTTGTTCCGTCCTTTGTCAGTTCCTTTCTCCCTGCTCCCACTCATTCCCACGTTTCCCTTCTCCCTCTTTTCCCTTACCCCTATTTTCCCTCGCTCCCATTGCTCCTTAATATCTTCTGTTTTTGTAATGATCTAATCATTAGATGTATTTGTATAACCTTGTTTTCCCTCTTCCTCGCAACGATCTTTCATGTAAATTCTGTAACGTTTGTAATATGCTAAATGCTAAATTCCTCATGTAAAGCACTCTGATACCTCCGGGTCTAGCAGCGCTATATAAAACTCTTAAATAAATCCCTGGGACTAAAATCAGCCAGAGGAGGGGGGCTGCGTAGCCCTCCTACCCTGTTAGTGATTGGCCAAGCCCTGGGTGCTGGGTTCCCCTGGGGACCATATAGGCCCATGGAGGGGAGCAGCTTGCCCCCTCCCAATTTAAAACTGTGCTGGGTCCTGAGGTCCCTAGGACTGAAATCAGCCAAGGGAGGGGGGGCTGCGACCCCCTCCCTTAAATATGGTAGAGGGCCCCGGAGGACGCAGTCCCCGTGGCCAAAAACAGTCTGGGGGCCACATACCCCCTCCACCGAAGGGGTCCTTGGGCCAAAAAACAGGGAGGGGGCTGCATGCCCCCCAACAACATAAACTGTGGTGAACCACAGGGGATGGGGTTCCCAGTGCCAAATACGGTCTGAGGAGGGGGACCACATACCCCTTCCCCTAAAGAAAAATGCCTAGCACTGGGAAATGAGGTCCTCAGGGCATAAATCAGCTTAAGGAGGCGAAAATGTGCCCCTCTTTTCACAAAATGTGACTGGACCCCAGGGGGTGGGATCCCCAGAACCAAAGTGGCATGTGGAGGTGGCCTACGGGTTGGCTCCCTTTGGGCTGTTGGCTGCATGGCCTGGCCAACCAGCCGCTGAAGACTGTACGGCAGCGGTTGGGTTACTGGAACGTTTAGTAAATTGCTAAGGTTATTTTTAAATGCATTTCTTATCTATAATGTCCTTGTAACCTTTGTTTTTTTCAGTGAATTTCTAAGGTTTTCTTATTGTTAAGTAATATTTAATTAATGTGTGTTAATCCAACCCCCTTCCTGTGACCAGGCCATGATTCCAACGACCTGCAGGCACCCAACCCCTCAGGGACACCGATCAAAAATCCCATTGATGTCAGGAGGCTCACCATTGTATGGAGGTGGTCTCTGACTGTCTGTGACAAATCTGCCTTCAACAGTCAGACATCGAAGTAGGGAAAAATGATATCTCTGTCCCCAGAAGATGAGCAGAGACAATTACCATCACTTACTGTAGGACTGAAGAATAGGTAGGTGAAAATGTATATCCTGTTTGTCCAAGGCTACCATGAAGTCATCCAAACTCATAGAAACAGAACCTGGGCAAGTGAGATCATTTAGAATGTGTCCTCCTGCAGGAAGGCATTCAAGGGGTAAAGGTCTGAATTAGGCTGAAGGCCTCGATCTTTATTCAACACAAGGAAACAGGGAGTGTAACAACCGATCCCTATTTCCGAGTCTGAAACCCGCTTGATGACTCCTTTGGAAGTAGAGCTTGCGCTGTTGCAATAAGATGGATAGGTGCTCCTTTGGGAGCTGCTTTGATGTGAGAGAAAGCTGCAGCGGGTCAGAAAGACACAGAAGCGCATAGCTATGCTGAAAGATCTGGAGGACCCATCTGTCGGATGTGATGGATTTCCACCCTATGAGAAAGTGTTGGATCCTGCCTTCCAAAGGGAGATTGTACTACACTGTGGCGAAACTAAAGTGGCTTTGGGCTGATGCTGCAGAAAGGGACTGAAAAGATCGATGCCCCTGGCGACCTGTGTGTTGTCTGCCAGATCCACACCCCACCTAAAAAAGGACTGGGGAGAATGCTGGGCCTGGTGTTGCCTGCATGCCATCCCGCTGGAGTAGCCTCAGAAAGGCAAAAACTGATGAACACACGGTCTTGCACGAGTCAGGAGGCCCAAAGAATGCACCGTGGCCAGACTTTCCTTAAAACTTTTCAAGGTGGTATCAGCTCTTTTGCCACATAGGCAGGATCCATTGACAAGCACATCACCAAGGGATGTCTGCACATCTCCTAAAAAACGCGTGGATCACATCAACACATGGTGATGGAGCACCTCACTAGTACCAATTTCTCACTCCAAACAATCGGTCATATCCAAACTGGCACAAATCTCATATCTGGCAGTATTCTGACCAACTTAATTGGTGCAAGTCAAGGAGGCCCCAAACTCTTCCCAGACCATGAGGAAGATTTCGCTGGCAATGTACCAGAGTATGTGCATATATTGACCTACTAGGCAAGGCACTTTGACGGACAACAAGGCTAGACTGGCCAAATGGAACATTATTTTTCTGAATGTCTCAATCTTTCTTACTCCCTGGCTAGGAGTGGTCACCAGGAATGAATTTGGATTCACCTGCTCGTGGAAGCTTAGACTACTAAACCCTCAGGAGTAGGATTCTGCGTAAGAAAATTGGGGTCACTGGGTGCCAGTCTGAATTATCTTGCCACATTCCTGTTCAATGGTGGGCAAGAGCAATACTTAGACCAAATGCCCATCAGAATGTCAGGAGGGCTTTGATGAATAGGAGTACAGCTCAAAAGAAGCAGGCCCAGATTGCAGGACTTCTGTAAGTGTCTTGTAGCTTCCACTTTCCATTAGTAACTGCATATTTGTTGGGCATCATAAACTTTGGGATGGTGCCAGACTGATTCTGCTAAGACAATAAATAGCCCGAAGCATTTGAGAGTAATTAGCAATATAAGGACAGTGAACAGAATGAACAGTTCCACCATCTTGCTTAACAATGAATATATGCTAGCCTATCAAACAATATATGGATAGGGTACTCCTACTATGAGTTCCCTACACTAAGTGTCTTGTGTGTGTGGGTGTTCTGCCAAGAATCCCCCATCAGGTAATCCAACCTCTTACCTGAAGGGAAAGTACGTAGTTCTCTGTCTTGGTCACAAGTAGGACATCCCTCCTCGAAGAGGGATCAGCAAACAGCTGGGTTGATTTGTAAGTGGCCTCACAAGGACAGCAAGTGCTCCTTTGTCTAAAACTCTGAAATGCTTGTTTATTTATAACAAATGGAATCTGTGCTCCGAGACGAGATTTTAGTCAGGCCGCCATTGTTTATGTTCTATAGATAGCCGTCTCGCCACATTGATGAACAACCACCAACCACATTTGCACAATTCAAGTTCAGCCCTTGTACAGAATGTTCAAGGTGTTGTGGTAGTGTTCTTGCGAAGTGGAATTTGCAAACGTGTAATTTCATGGAAACTAATCCGCACTGTCATACACGCAAATGTGTGTCAAGAGTCATTGTGTAAAAGAGGGGCGTGGCTTTGCGCTGATGGAGTGAGCAGCACAGCTCATTTGCTCCAGTCGGCTAGCTGCCAGCGAGAGCCATCCTGATGCCCTGAATGGGACAGAAGCCCCTGCAGCCCACCCCTGCATAGGTGGGGAGGAGAGCGTGGAAGCTGGAGAAACCCCGTCCTGACTTTTAAAAATGCTGGTATAACAAATCAGACTATGGCAAGGGGTGAGCCACGATGGTGGTGCTCATGAAGCAATGGCGGCGCTGAGAAGATAACGCAGTTGGCAGCGTGGTAGTGGACTAGGATCCATGGTAACACCCCTCCCATCCTTTCACAGACCCTGGAACAGAAGCCGGAGACTCCCTGCGGCTTAACCAAAGGTGCGGTGAGGAGACGGGCTCAGTTCTACTGAGGGCCCCACGTGGCTGGCCTGAGGGAGAAGCCCAACCTCCACAGGGATATGTGAGAGGAGAGAACAGCCTGGCAATCCCTAGAGGGCGCTGCGCTGGTCCGCATAGGATAAGAGGCTGCAGCGGCATCGAGGCGAACGCCAGAAATAGCAGCAGGCGAATGAGATAAAGGCAGAGAAGCCCTCCTCTCCCTCAGTGCGACAAAGTGAGTGCGGCCCTAGTGGTACGGGAGGGCACATGAGAAAGAGGAAGGCCTAGAAGAGCTAGGGGAGAACGGGAGAATGGGAAAACCGCTGAACTGGGACCCCCGGGGGTTTTCTGGGAGCATGCCCCGGCGGGGATATTAGAAGCGCACCAAGGGCCAGAGCGGAGGATGCTGACAACCTGAGGCCAGTGAGGTGGTAAGCTTTCCTCAGGATAGCGGCAAGCAGCAAGCATATATGGAGGCCTGAGGGGTAGCGATCAGCAGCGCCAACGAGAAGGCATAAAAAAGTAGAGTGCGCTTGGTGATGCTGATGGAGTGGGCAAGCAGGCCTAGAGCGCACTGCAACCAGTGACCACTATACAAAAATGAGGAGAGACCGCCCTGGAGTACACGATCCCCAGGGACCACATCAGTAAAACAGAGCCCTGAATTGTGCATGAACCGGTGGAGAAGAAGGGTGAAGTAAGTGAAATGGGCAAGCTTACCAGACAAAGGCCTGAGACCCTGAGGCTGAGCAAGCTGGGCAGCGTGCAGAGGTGCACAAGACCAGAACACGGCGTAATCCAGGGGCCCCTGGGAAATACGGAGGAAAGCAGATCCGGGCCCACACTGCAAATGTAAGATGCAACAGAAAGAGCTGGCGAAAAGTGGCAGGACAAGGAAGGAGAGACAGACGCGACTAACCTACATGCAAATCGGAGCACAAAACAGACTAAAAAGTGCAAGCCAAGAAAGGAAAACTTGAGCGCAACGAGAACTACCAGGAGCGTCCTACGAGCGCACGCGACACCAGAAGCACCACATATCAAGAGGACAAGATGGAGAAGATCCCCCAAAAAAGAACAGAGAAGAAGCCCCAACAAAAAAATTGACTTAGGAGAGGGGTAGGACTCAGCCATAGGCGGAGCACTCTGGAGATCCTAAGTTGCAGGACATTTTGCAGGCCATCACCTCTTCCAGTGAGCGACTAGAAACCAAAATTGACTCACTAGGCCTAAATCTGGGCCTGCTCAGGGAAGACCACAAAAAGTTGGCGGACCGCATTCAAACAACTGAGGACCAATTATCTGGGACACGGCCGGACATATTAATAATGCAGCAACGATTAACAGTGCTTGAGACAAAGGTGCGAACAATTCCAGGCCGAAGACGCCGTAAATATATCACGCAGAAGTAACCTTAGAATCACAGGCTTGCCGGAAAAAATAGAAGGCCACAGTATGAGCGCCACCGCGAGTAGTGATAGCGAAGCTCCTCCAATATAGGGACAGGGTCCACAATCTTGCACAGGCACGCCTCGACAAAGACATAGCAGTAGATAAATCAATGGAGCGAATCTTGCCGGATTTTTCTAGGGCAGTGCAAAGGCAGAAAGGATCCTACTGGGACGTGAAACAGAGATTACGGCAACCAAACTATAAATATGCAATGCAATAACCGACCACATTGCGAGTAATCACAGATATCAGCATAGAATTTTTCAAGACCTCGCAAGAGGTGTCAGGCTGCCTGGAGAAACACTGGGGGATGGCGCCACTACAAGTCCGGGAGAGGAGAAGAAGAAGAAGGAACCACCCCCGAAATCAGCAAACCTTGAGAGAGACTCTAGCCCCCACCCAAGAAGAAGCACAGCTCGAGCGTCGAATTGCGATGCAGGTGTTGCCGCTGGTCAGCGGTGAAGAGAGAAGCCCCACACCTCCTGGGAGCAGCGAGACGGCAGTAGACTCTGGCTCGGAGCAGGGGTCCAGTAACTCGGAGGCAAAGAGTGTGGTACTCCCAGACGTAACTCTGCAGATGGCGGACAATATCTCCTAGAGGAAGAGTGCTGAGATTCACCACGAGCAGGTTGGCAGCAACACAAGGCGAACCTGACCCAACAATGAGGTACTGGGGTTGATGGAGGGGGGGCTGCGGGGGGTTATCTGGGACCATGGAACTGAAGGGCGGCTGCAGAGACTGGGAGAGCGATGGACAAGCAGCCTTCTCCCCTTGCACTTGACTGATAGAACTGCAAGCAGTCACTTGCAGACTTTAAGCCTTAGTTTGGATAGGGGGTGTTTTCCTGCTTATTCTGGGGAGTGGGAGTTGGGGACATGTTTAAAGTTAATATGGGGGACACCTTAAGTTTCAGCACACAAAGCACTATATGGATTTGAGTGGGAAGAGGATGCTCATTAAAGCGCGTAGGGAGAGTGACGGGCTGACAATTGATAAATCACCCAATGGCTGATACGTAGAAGTACAAATGCATGACATGGAATATTAGAGGGAGGTACACAATGACGAAATGCCATAAAGTCCTCTCAGCAATGAGAAGGCGGGGAGCTCAGATCGCCCTATTGCAAGAGACGCACCTAACACAGAAAGAGGGACAAGCATTAAAAAAGGCATTGGAGGGGCCAGCTCTTTTACACTACCTACTCGGCATATGTACGGGGACGTTAATTTGGATCCAAGAAGGTGTCCCACTATAACTGACGAATTCTGGTAGCTACAGAGGGTAATTTTGTAGCCATAAAAGGACGACTAAAGGGCTGAGAAATAAGTATAATTTGCATATACGCCCCTAATGCAGAACAACCAACCTTCTTCGCGAGACCGAGTCACTGTCTGACGAATTATCTGAGGGGAAACATCCTAGTGGGGGGCCACTTTAATAGTGTGGACAACACACACCTAGATAGATCCCACAACCCCTGCGAAATTTTCTGGCGGCACCTGCCTTGCATGCGTTCACCACCTTGAGACAGAGCTGGGGATTAATAGATACCTGGAGGATCCTGCACCTTGACGATCGGGGTTACTCCTATTTCTCTGCTGTACATGAAGTGCATGCGTAACTCAACGCTTTTTTATGTTCAGTAGAAATCCAACACTCTGCTGTCGCCATGGAATATCTAGCGCAAACGATATCAGATGACAATTCAATGGACCCTCCCTGAAATGGAGGTAGCTGGCATCAGCGATCCCCACGTGGAGGCTCCGCCCGGACACCCCGGAAGACCAGGTCTTCTGAGAAGAGATTGGGGGGGGGGGGGGGAGATAGCGCACTACTTTGAGACTAACGCGGGGACGGCCTCCTCGCTGAACACAGAGTGGGACGCCTTTAAGGTGATCCTGAGGGGCTAATGCATAACACGCACCACAGGGGATAGGAATGTCATCCTGGGAGAATTAGAGGGAGCCGAGACAACCCACAGGGGACTGGAACATAGAAGGCCTGAACAACCAGAGCTCCAGCAGGCAGTTTATAGGCCAAACAGGAGGTGGCAAGACAGACAGAGAGGCTAAGGTGCTTTGACTATTAGAAACATCTAGAGCACACACACGCAGGGCAAGACAAATCAGTATCGTTCCTGGCATAGTTGGCAAACCCGGCGAGCAGGAGCACGCCGCTGGTGGAAATAGAGGATGAGGAAGGGGTTAGGCACTTTATGCAGGTGAAGATTAATGAGGTCTTTGCCCGCTATTATGCAAAGCTATACAGACGGTCGCAAGAAGGTGAGCAGGCGGATGAAAGGGAATACCTCGCAGATCTGCAGATGGTGAGGCTGATCCTCGAGGAGGTGTAAGAGCTAGGAACAGACATTACACAGCAGGAGGTATGAGACGCCATCAAGGGTATGGCAAAGAATAAGACCCCGGGTACGGACGGGCCTGCCGGCAGAATTCTACACAACTTATGTGGAAGAGCTGGCCCCCTGACCTGTCACAATGTACCTAGAGGCGTGGGAAGTGAGCATACTGCCGGAGAACACTAGGGAGGCCCTCGTTGTCCCGGTGCCTAAGCCAGGAAAAGAGCCACACGAGTACACAGCCTACAGATCCTTATCCATACTAAACATGGATGAAAAAATCCTAAGCAAGGTTCTGGTGTTGCGCCTTCTCTCCCACATGCCAGAATTGGTTCACGCAGACCAAGCGGGGCTAATTCCGGGGCGGAACATGGCCATAAATATTAGATGACTCCTGGCTGTCATGGGGTCTAGCGGATACGACAGACACGAAGCAGCGTTGGACATAGAGTAGGCCTTCAATAGCCTTGAGTGGCACTATCTCTATGAAGTCCTGGCCAAGATGGAACTAGGAGGCAGCTTTCTGGCATGGGTGCCTCTACTGTACACGTACCCCACAGCTCCGGTGAGCAACGGGAGGACAATCTTGCCCAGACAGGGAGTGGTGAGGGGTACAAGGCAAGGGATGCCCCCTATCCTCACTCCTGTCCGCATTAGCTATGGAGCTGCTGGCTTGCAGGGCAAGGAGTGGGCAGGCCTATACTGGCTTGGGGACAGGAGCAGTATGACATTTTTTAGCCCTATACGCGGACGACCTCTTACTATTTCTCAGTGACATAGCAGTTGAATTGAGAGGGGCGCGGGACATGTTAGCTAGGTTTGGTACCATGTCTGGCCTCAAAGTTAACTGGCGGAAATCCAGCCTATATCCTATGGCGCCCAATGTCTTCCCACCACCTGATCTAGAGAATCTAAAGTGGGAGTCTAGCTGCCTGCCGTATCTCAGAGTCAAAACATACCATGGAGTGGGGGCGTGGTGTCACTACTGATAGAGTGAGACGCACGTCGTGGGAGCTCCAGGCCGCCGTCGGTGATATCAGTATTTTAAGTGGCACTGCAGCCTCAGGGGTGCCTCGGCTGGGGGTGCCTGACCTGCGGAAGAGCCTGGGCGACTGTCTAGAGAACAGGCGTCCCTCCGAAAGAGCCGGCTGTGATGAGACCAGGGCCGGTGAGGGGGTGCTCAGCCTTCGGGAGTGCGGACGCCATTTTGGAGACCTCAACCCCGTACACCCCAGGGTAGACGGATCTCTGCGCCTTCTGACCGGCGATCCTCAATGGAGGGGGACAGGACTCACAGCGGAGGTACGGGGCTTGGGGGCCCTGGCACGGATTCACAAGGGGGGCCCTCTCTGCCAGCGGCCTGCCTGGCCGCCATCTTGGGCCTTCGCTATGTTGGACTTACACGGAGGCCTGACTTGCACTGCCTGCGCTCTGGCCGTGTTGCCGCAGACCCCTTCCCGCTGACACTGCTATAGGGCTAGACCGCACACTGTGAGGACTACACAGAGGGCACTCTCTGCCAGGGACCCTTCCGGCTGCTATCTTTGACCCCTGCCACCCTGGATCCTCGCGGGGCATCAGTTACATTTTCAACACCTCAGCGGGGCCTCCCTGATCACAACTGGGCTCCGGGATCCCCTGCTGATATTGCCAGAGGCACCCAGCTTTGGGAGCCACCAGATTGTGCCTCGGCCGGGGGCAAGGAGCCGACCATCCTAGGCCTCCCTGGACTTTGGGGGCGCCTGGTTGGTTTGGGCCCTCTTCGATACTTTAATGACGCACTGGGGTGCCTGCTTCTGCGTCAGAGACCTGGGGCGACGACCTCCAAGCAGCCTCTCTGGGGACATACGGCCACGCTGCCCTCACAGCTGTCTCAGGCCCCTTTTGATGGATTGTGGGGCCTGGTGCCCTGGCCCACTTCCCCGCTGTGACGCAGTGACTTTGCTGGAGCACCCCAGTGAGTGCATGCTGAGTGCTGCTGTCCGGCTGTTAGAAGTAGACACCTCATCTAACATCATGAGTGGCCCTGCAGACCCTGGCGGACCTCCTGGGGAGGCTTAGAGGGGAGTGCTACCACTGAGTGCCATCTTAGTTCCTGATCCTGCTACCAGGTCTGTGCGATAGGCTCTAACTGCGTGCCCTGGTAGAGGAGTGCAAAAAACACAGTTGATGGACAGAATGCAGAACAATGTCTTACATTCACCCCAGTACAAAGATCTGGGCCTAAATCCATCGTTTTTTTGCACTCCACACCACCCTAGGTCAGACACTGGCTATATGCAAATCAGCCTTGACCCTGTGCCTCATGGGAACAGTCCAGTCCGAACTACCAAGCCATGTCTTTCCTAGACCGGAATCAAGCATCCATGGACCGGTTTCTGGCTATCAGCCTTCTTCAGCCTGGATAGCTTGACTCCAGTGATGTGGAGAGCCTGGGACTCACGTCTGAGCATACCCAGCCCACTCGGGGTGAAAATTGCAAAAAACACAGTTGATGGACAGAATGCAGAACAATGTCTTACATTCACTCCAGTACAAAGATCTGGGCTTAAATCCATCGTTTTTTTGCACTCCACACCACCCTAGGTCAGACACTGGCTATAAGCAAATCAGCCTTTAGCCTGTGCCTCATGGGAACAGTCCAGCCCGAACTACCAAGCCATGTCTTTCCTAGACCGGAATCAAGCATCCAAGGACCGGTTTCTGGCTATCAGCCTTCTTCAGCCTGGATAGCTTGACTCCAGTGATGTGGAGAGCCTGGGACTCACGTCTGAGTATACCCAGCCCACTCGGGGTGAAAATTGCAAAAAACACAGTTGATGGACAGAATGCAGAACAATGGCTGAAGACGGCTTGAATGCCAGAAACCGGTCCTCGGAAGCTTGTTTCCGGTCCAGGGAAGACATGGCTTGGCAGTTCGGGCTGGACTGTTCCCATGAGGCAGAGGGTCAGACTGATTTGGATATAGCCATGTCTGAACTGGGGTGGCAGAGTGGGCTAAAGAACGGTGATGGATTAAACCCAGGTCTTTTGACTGGGTGTGAGTGTTTGATTGATTCAGATGCTCCGTCCATCACTACCCCCTTTTGTACCGCTTTTGGCCGCCATAAGTGTGGCAGGGTATGCTCAGACGTGAGTCCCTTACTCACTTTGCCACTGGATTCAAGCAAGCCGGGCTGAAGACGGCGGAATGCCAGAAACCGGTCCTCGGAAGCTTGTTTCCGGTCCAGGGAAGACATGGCTTGGCAGTTCGGGCTGGACTGTTCCCATGAGGCACAGGGTCAGACTGATTTGCATATAGCCATGTCTGAACTGGGGTAGCAGAGTGGGCTAAAGAACGGTGATGGATTAAACCCAGATCTTTTGACTGGGTGTGAGTGTTTGATTGATTCAGATGCTCCGTCCATCACCACCCCCTTTTGTACCGCTTTTGGCCGCCATAAGTGTGGCAGGGTATGCTCAGACGAGAGTCCCTTGCTCACTTTGCCACTGGATTCAAGCAAGCCGGGCTGAAGACGGCTGGAATGCCAGAAACCAGTCCTCCGAAGCTTGTTTCCGGTCCAGGGAAGACATGGCTTGGCAGTTCGGGCTGGACTATTCCCATGAGGCACAGGGTCAAACTGATTTGCATATAGCCATGTCTGAACTGGGGTGGAAGAGTGGGCTAAAGAACAGTGATGGATTAAACCCAGATCTTTTGACTGGGTGCAAGTGTATGATTGATTCAGATGCTCCGTCCATCACCACCCCCTTTTGTACCGCTTTTGGCCGCCATAAGTGTGGCAGGGTATGCTCAGACGAGAGTTCCTTGCTCACTTTGCCACTGGATTCAAGCAAGCCGGGCTGAAGACGGCTGGAATGCCAGAAACCGGTCCTCGGAAGCTTGTTTCCGGTCCAGGGAAGACATGGCTTGGCAGTTCGGGCTGGACTGTTCCCATGAGGCACAGGGTCAGACTGATTTGCATATAGCCATGTCTGAACTGAGGTGGCAGAGTGGGCTAAAGAACGGTGATGGATTAAACCCAGATCTTTTGACTGTGTGTGAGTTTTTGATTGATTCAGATGCTCCGTCCATCACCACCCCCTTTTGTACCGCTTTTGGCCGCCATAAGGGTGGCAGGGTATGCTCAGACGAGAGTCCCTTGCTCAATTTGCCACTGGATTCAAGCAAGCCGGGCTGAAGACGGCTGGAATGCCAGAAACCGATCCTCGGAAGCTTGTTTCCGGTCCAGGGAAGACATGGCTTGGCAGTTCGGGCTGGACTGTTCCCATGAGGCAGAGGGTCAGACTGATTTGGATATAGCCATGTCTGAACTGGGGTGGCAGAGTGGGCTAAAGAACGGTGATGGATTAAACCCAGGTCTTTTGACTGGGTGTGAGTGTTTGATTGATTCAGATGCTCCGTCCATCACTACCCCCTTTTGTACCGCTTTTGGCCGCCATAAGTGTGGCAGGGTATGCTCAGACGTGAGTCCCTTACTCACTTTGCCACTGGATTCAAGCAAGCCGGGCTGAAGACGGCGGAATGCCAGAAACCGGTCCTCGGAAGCTTGTTTCCGGTCCAGGGAAGACATGGCTTGGCAGTTCGGGCTGGACTGTTCCCATGAGGCACAGGGTCAGACTGATTTGCATATAGCCATGTCTGAACTGGGGTAGCAGAGTGGGCTAAAGAACGGTGATGGATTAAACCCAGATCTTTTGACTGGGTGTGAGTGTTTGATTGATTCAGATGCTCCGTCCATCACCACCCCCTTTTGTACCGCTTTTGGCCGCCATAAGTGTGGCAGGGTATGCTCAGACGAGAGTCCCTTGCTCACTTTGCCACTGGATTCAAGCAAGCCGGGCTGAAGACGGCTGGAATGCCAGAAACCAGTCCTCCGAAGCTTGTTTCCGGTCCAGGGAAGACATGGCTTGGCAGTTCGGGCTGGACTGTTCCCATGAGGCACAGGGTCAGACTCATTTGCATATAGCCATGTCTGAACTGGGTTGGCAGAGTGGGCTAAAGAACGGTGATGGATTAAACCCAGATCTTTTGACTAGGTGTGAGTGTTTGATTGATTCAGATGCTCCGTCCATCACCACCCCCTTTTGTACCGCTTTTGGCCGCCATAAGTGTGGCAGGGTATGCTCAGACGTGAGTCCCTTGCTCACTTTGCCACTGGATTCAAGCAATCCGGGCTGAAGACGGCTGGAATGCCAGAAACCGGTCCTCAGAAGCTTGTTTCCGGTCCAGGGAAGACATGGCTTGGCAGTTCGGGCTGGACTGTTCCCATGAGGCACAGGGTCAGACTGATTTGCATATAGCCATGTCTGAACTGGGGTGGCAGAGTGGGCTAAAGAACGGTGATGGATTAAACCCAGATCTTTTGACTGGGTGTGAGTGTTTGATTGATTCAGATGCTCCGTCCATCACCACCCCCTTTTGTACCGCTTTTGGCCGCCATAAGGGTGGCAGGGTATGCTCAGACGTTAGTCCCTTGCTCACTTTGCCACTGGATTCAAGCAAGCCGGGCTGAAGACGGCTGGAATGCCAGAAACCAGTCCTCGGAAGCTTGTTTCCGGTCCAGGGAAGACATGGCTTGGCAGTTCGGGCTGGACTATTCCCATGAGGCACAGGGTCAAACTGATTTGCATATAGCCATGTCTGAACTGGGGTGGAAGAGTGGGCTAAAGAACAGTGATGGATTAAACCCAGATCTTTTGACTGGGTGCAAGTGTATGATTGATTCAGATGCTCCGTCCATCACCACCCCCTTTTGTACCGCTTTTGGCCGCCATAAGTGTGGCAGGGTATGCTCAGACGAGAGTTCCTTGCTCACTTTGCCACTGGATTCAAGCAAGCCGGGCTGAAGACGGCTGGAATGCCAGAAACCGGTCCTCGGAAGCTTGTTTCCGGTCCAGGGAAGACATGGCTTGGCAGTTCGGGCTGGACTGTTCCCATGAGGCACAGGGTCAGACTGATTTGCATATAGCCATGTCTGAACTGAGGTGGCAGAGTGGGCTAAAGAACGGTGATGGATTAAACCCAGATCTTTTGACTGTGTGTGAGTTTTTGATTGATTCAGATGCTCCGTCCATCACCACCCCCTTTTGTACCGCTTTTGGCCGCCATAAGGGTGGCAGGGTATGCTCAGACGAGAGTCCCTTGCTCACTTTGCCACTGGATTCAAGCAAGCCGGGCTGAAGACGGCTGGAATGCCAGAAACCGATCCTCGGAAGCTTGTTTCCGGTCCAGGGAAGACATGGCTTGGCAGTTCGGGCTGGACTGTTCCCATGAGGCACAGGGTCAGACTGATTTGCATATAGCCATGTCTGAACTGAGGTGGCAGAGTGGGCTAAAGAACGGTGATGGATTAAACCCAGATCTTTTGACTGGGTGTGAGTGTTTGATTGATTCAGATGCTCCGTCCATCACCACCCCCTTTTGTACCGCTTTTGGTCGCCATAAGTGTGGCAGGGTATGCTCAGACCAGAGTCCCTTGCTCACTTTGCCACTGGATTCAAGCAAGCCAGGCTGAAGACGGCTGGAATGCTACTATTTCAATGGACCAGCACTGCCCGTGCCCTGAACTCTCCCAAGCGGCCAGTGGTTCACTTGGGGGCTTCGTGGAATCGCCCTTTAGCTGCCCACACGTCACTTCACCAGCCTCTTGACTCTGTAGGCTGGACTACCATTCTCAACGGGACTGGGCTGCAGTCTGACCTTGTGCTGCGCTTCTTCGTTCTGGCCCCCTGCACGTTGCATGAAACTCTGTGGCGACATGACTCGCTCGCGGACCGGGAAGGAACTCTCTGCACCCCCTAAAGACAACCCAGTCACGGCCCTGTGGATCTAATCGGGATCAGCACCAGCGGCAGATATGGCATCAACGGCTGGGGGGTCTTCTGACCCTGTTACACAGTCCTTCATGGCCAACTTCATGCACAACCTCAAATCTGAAATTGTCTCTCTTAAAACAGAGGTTCAAGCCTGAGTCAAGGAGCTCCAACAGGATTTTGTGGAGCTCGGAGGGAGAGTGGACAATTTCGAAAAGGATAGTAAACACCCGCTCGGAGGATCAAGAACACTTATGGAAGCATCTAGCCACCCGGGAGGAACAACACATTGAGTTGCAGATCAACGAGGAGGACTTGGAAAACCGGGGACGCCGCAATAACCTGCGCCTAAGGGGGGGCGGTCCCAGTTGGGGCAGAGGGCTCAGACATTATGACTTTTGTAGCGGACCTGCTTCAAGACATCAGTGGAGACGACGATGCATCCCCGCCAGTCCTGGATCGTGCCCACCGGGCGTTTGGTCCATCTGGATGCCCTGGCCTCATCCTTGACATCTTGGCCCGGGTCCACTTTTTCACAGAGAAAGAGGCCATCCTCAAGGCAGCACGAGTCAAAGCAGTGCTCACCTTCAAGGGTGCCCCCATTAAACTGTTCCAGAACCTTGCCCCCACAAAGCTCCGCCGCCGCAGGGATTTTTGACCCAAAACTGATAAGCTGAGGGAGTTGGGTGTCAGCTACCAGTGGGGGCACCCTTTTGCACTTATCTTCCAGTGGGAGTTAAAACGTCGGGTGCTGCGGTCCTTCCGAGAGGCTGCCCAACTGCTCCAGATTCCAGGCACGCCGCTCTCTAGCCCCTCGCGCCTGCCTTCCCGGACCCACGAGCCTGCAAAACCCCAATGGACTAAGGTACACCGTTCCAGACGCCCTCCCTCTTGGGGAGTCTGCACTTAATCTCAGGAGAAACAGGACATTATACAGCACATACGTTCCAAGGAGGGTGGACATTCGCCCTCCGGCTCCCAGCCCTCTGAAAAGTAGTCATTAAGCGCCCCTACCAGCTGCCTGCTTTTTTCGCCCCCTGTGCCGACCTCTTGCGGAAGTGGGACTGGCTCCCCACTCCCTTATCGACATGATTCCCCTTCGCCAGGACTGCACACTGGCGGTGGAACCGGATTGCGCCTCTAGACGGCGTTGATGACTCGCTACCCCTACTATTCTTCAGAGAGTGACATCTCTGGGATGGCTTGTGCGACTGAGCTTGGCTTGCTCCCGGACTGGAATAGGCCTTGTTGGCCCTGTTGGTCATTGTTACAGTTGGATACCATGACTCTTTCATTTTGTTTCTTTCTTCTTCTTTCCCCGGCAGGAGGGTGGTCCTGATCATTAAGGACATTCCCCTTTCAATGCAGTCTGACCCCTCTTCTCTCAGCACTACAACTGACCCTACAATGAATCCCCATCTTTTTTACCTGCTCCCGGGATGCGCTGGGGGGGAATAGAGCTGCACTGCGTCCCACACCAACTCCTTTGCCCGAGATGGCGCTAGTGGGCGACACACCTGTAACGTGACCTCCATTCCCTGTCTGAAAGTACTCTCCTTTAATGGGAAAGGTCTCAACTCTCCCAATAAGCGCCACCAGATATGGTGATACCTCCTCCTGCACAACCCAGAAATTATATTCCTGAAGGAAACTCACCTGCTGAGAGAGGATATCTCTCGCATGGCTGACCCAAGATATCCCCTCCAACACTGGGCGTCTGCGCCCACTAAAACAGCGGGGTGGCAATCCTTTGTCGGGCAGGCATCAAACAGGAGGACCCTCGGGTGACCCGCAGCAAAGATGGCAGACTCCTCAAAGTGGTGGTCAGGGCCGGGCAACGGATCCTTACCCTATGCAACATCTACGCATCGAACCAGGCTCAGGATTTATTTCTTAGGGGTGTTTTGCGGGAACAGATATCATGCGATGACTCTAACCTCATCCTGGGAGGTGACTTAAATCTAGTATGGGAGGCAGGACTTGACTGTAGCAACGGCACATTTCATGGGACGAGGGGGCAGGCTATGTCCTCCGCTTTAAAGAGACAGCTTACTGACCTCAACCTTATAGATATTTGGTGCTACAACTTCTCAGATTCCAGCGACTATTCTTTTTATTCTCACATCCATCGTTTCTACTCACGCACTGACTATCTTTTCATTTCACACTCTCTTTTCAAAGACACCCTCTCGGCGACCATATCGGACATCTCTGTCTCTGATCACGCTCATGATGAACTTCTCATGCAGGATCGCTCCTCCCGCTCCTACGGTTCCCTCAGGTGGCGCTTCCCCCCTCATGTCCTCAGGGACCCTTTGGACAATGCGGAACTATGAGATGCTATCACGTCCTATTTCGCAACCAACGATCTCCCGGAGACCCCACTCCCCGTGGACTGGGATGCGATTAAGGCAACGATTCGCAGCAGCATCACGTCCAATGCCATTGCTCGGGGCTCAGGAGGCCCGTTTGTTTGAAGACAAACTCTCTCAGAACGTCTAGGTGCTTGAAGGATTGGATCAGGAAAAACCCCTGGCGCTGCATAAGAGATGCCCCGCTATGCTCCGGGGCCAGCTACGGGCGCATAGAACCAACAAAGCAGAACTCGCTCTTCTAGCCTTGAAACAGGTACTATGGGGGGCTGGATAAGCTAGGCAAGGTCCTGGCGCGTCGCCTTCGGACGCGGGCTGCTAAGGCACACATCACTAAACTTAAACTAGGAGACGGTACTTGGGCCACTACTGAAGCAGCTAAACTGCAAGCTTTCCAGGAATATTACTCGTCCCTCTACGCTAGGGAGTTGTCTGACCAGGATCAGGTGCAGGCATCTCTGGAGGCCTGAGAGTGGCCCACAATCGGCCGGTACCATGCCCAGCTACTGGAGGATCCTATTTCCCCAGAGGAACTCGTCGGCGCTCTAAAGGACCTCCCCCTTGGTAAATCCCTGCCGGTCTTGTTCTACCAAGCCTTTCACCCGCAACTCAAGTCATACTTAATCAGCCTTTTTAGTTCCTTTTCGGACACGGCGGGCCCTCCACATCTATGGCCATGGTCGAAATCACCTTAATCCCCAAACCGGAAAAAGATCACACGCTTTCCTCCTCCTTTCGCCCTATTACGCTTCTAAATACAGATCTTTAGCTCTACACTAAAATACTAGCTAAGCCCCTCGACACACCTTCCTGGGATCATCGAGCTAGATCAGGTGGGTTTTATTCGTCAACGGCAAGGTGCAGATAACATGCGACGTGATCGGGCACCTAGTCAGGAAGGCGCAGCATCGGAGGATACCCTCTTGCTTGCTATCACTCGGCTCTGAGAAAGCATTTTATTGAGTAGATTGGGTGTTCCTCCGAGCTGTCCTGCACACAATAAGGCTGGGCCCCCAGATGATTGCTAGAATTATAGCTCCCTATCTCTCCCCACTGGCAAAAGAGCAGGTTAACTGCCAGCTTACGAGACCCATCCCTATCCACAGGGGCACCAGACAGGGGTGTCCTTTGTCCCCCCTATTATTTGCAGTCATGGTGGAACCTCTTGCTACCATTATATGCCAATCACCTGACATTCAGAGCATAACACTTGGGGGGGGGGGGGATCATAAAATCGCTCTGTTCTCGGACGAACTCCTTCTTACATTATCCCTACCACAGACCTCTTTACCTGCCTTACATAGATTGCTCCAATCATTTGAACTGGTCTCGGGACTTAAAATTAACCATGCAAAATCGTGGGCTCTAAATTTCACGACACCTGCAGAGGAGAGCCCAACTCTCCAGTCTCTGGTCCCTTATCAATGGGTGCCCCATTCTATCAGGTACCTAGGGCTAAACTTGACTCCTGACATTGTCACCTGGACGCAAGCAAACTGGCAAGAGTGTAAAAAGATTGTATTAGCCGAACTGAGAGGGTGGAAATTCCTTTCACTCTCCTGGTTAGGGCACCTGAACACGGTCAAAATGTTGATCCTACCAAAGATACTCTACCTATTTCAGACCCTACCTACACCCATCCAGGACCCTCAGATTCAGAGCCTCCAGCGTGAACTCACCATGTGTATCTGGGGAGGGAGTAAACTGCATTTCTCTAATAAGATACTCATGCTTCCGTGCGATAGGGGGGGACTGGCTTGCCTTAACCTATTAGAATATTACTAGACATCGCATCTTTGCTTTATCTCAGAAAGGGTGGCATGAGAGAGCAAGAAGGTCTGGTTCCATATGGACAGGGCGGAGACCTGTTGACCCATTTGGGACCTCACTTGGCTCTCAAGGGAGGCCCGTTCTTGTAGCGCCTATATAGTGGTTCCTACCAAGACAGTACTCGACATTTGGGATAGGCTAGCACTGCGTAGGGGACTCAATTCCTTTCTGTCCCCCCATGCCCCCATTGCTCGCAACCTATACTTTCTGCCTGCATACCATCCGCCCTCTTTCTCAAATTGGACTGAAAGGGGTTGTCGGACGATTCGGGATCTGTTTATGGGAGACTACTTTAAAACTTTTGATCAATGCAAGCAGGACTTCCAACTATCGGAGCGGGATGGATTTCAATACATCCAAGTTAGGCATTGGGTCCAGACGGGTCTTTGACACAGGCAGCCACTCGACCTTTTACTTTATTTACTTAATTTGAGCGCCTGGTGCGCTCCTTCGACAACTCCAGGGGTTTAGTCTCTCGTACATACCAAGTACTCCCAACATTCTCAACTGCTCGCACCGCACGCTTATCAGTCTTGGTGGCGGGTGGCATCAGACACCAACATTACCCCCACTCAATGGGAACACCTGTGGCGCAATATCCCGAAGGTCTTTCATAGCATACCCCAGCGGGAAACAGCGTATAAGGTCATGACACAATGGTACTACACTCCTCACAGGTTGCATAAAATGTTTCCCACCTCGCCACCTCAATGTTGGCACTGCGTAGGGGGCCCAGGGGATTTTTTTTACATATTTGGTGGACATGCCCGCTCTTGACCATCTACTGGAAGGAGGTTTAGAGCCATATCAGATGGGTAATTGGTTACCCGCTACCTGACAACCAGATCACTGCTGTCCTGTGTCTCCAGCCGGTGAACCTACGTGGTATGACTTGCCGACTTCGCATCTAAGCCTCTACATGCTTGGCGCAGCCAAGCAGATCATTGCTCGCTACTGGAAAAAAACTGAAACCCCTCCGATTAACGTTTGGTTGACCCGCCTGTGGCACACAATGGAGATGGAGCTACTTACAGCGCGACTGCAGCTTCGCAATACTAACTTCACCAAAATATGGCAACCGCTTGTGGACTACATCTGCAGGCTGGAACAGCCCGCCTCCAGCCTCCGAAGCTACGGGCTCTATGCGTCTTTGAAGACGCTGTGTACCCCCAGGAGGCGGATAGCCTCTGGAGGCCCACTGATGATGTTGCCCGAGCTCCCCCCATGGTGGAGCCTTCCCTGCAGGCCCTGGGCACCTCACACCCCACACCCCTCTCTATCATAGGCAGCCTCGACCCTCACTTGTACACCACCTGCAACCATTAGTGACCTTGGCCATCATAACGTCCCCACCCTGCTACCCCCAACACCCAGCGCTAAGAGACTGCTGATCGCCCTCCGTCCTACCTTTCCTATTCTTATCTACCCATCTCCCCTCCTTTTAGTTTTTTTCACTTTTTTTCTCTCTTTTTCTCCGTGCCTTATGTTGGTTGTATTGTTCTTCGTTGGAACCGCGATCCCTATGAGCAATTTTGAAATGTACATCACTCAGGCAAACATCAGCTCTGACAGAGCTCCGATCTTTTATTTATTTATAAAGTTTTATATAGCGCAAACTTGATCCTGAAGGATATCAGAGCGCTTTACAGTTTGAGGGAAATGAAGGTGACAGATATGTAGTACAATAACTAAGGGGCAACCACTCGATAATCAAAGCATCAAGACTGAACATTGTAATAGGCCTAATTATGATACTGTGTCTTCATCTAACAATCCTTATAGTATATGAAGCCTTTGATACTACCTCAGTTAACTAAGGCCGATAACAATACTGAACACTGTATACTGGGCCCTACCGCATAGTTGACGCGATGTATTGTAAGGCTATAGGAGAACAGCAGATAATACTGCCTGTGTCTGCTCTTGTGTGAATGCTTTAAATGCCAAACAAAACAGGTTTAAAAAAAAATATACCATGGCCCAGCTAAACTGCCATAGGGTAATGGGGCAGAGCCATATGATCAGTGAGGACTGCAATGGAATCCTGGGGAACACTGCCACTATCAGTAGCTGGACGAATAGCAGTCTTAAAGGTGGTAGCACTCCCACGGCAGCTGCATTTTTTCGGGGCCCTCCCGGAGGGGATCCAGAGAGCAACATTCAAAGACCTTGATTCAATGATCACGTTATTTATCCTGGGAGCGGGACGCAGAAGAGTAGCGTTGACCTCCTTACAGCGCCCCACGGCAGAGGGTTGACTAGCAGTTCCTGACTTTGATGGGGTATTATATAGCTGCCCAGCTAGGCTGGCAGGACCTATGGCTGGCGGAGGAGCGCAACCTGGAAAGGGAACGATACTCAGCCTTGCCGGATGCTACAGACCTGGCGAAGATCCTCCTGTGGGTGGGTCAAAACGTAATAGAAGACACAATGGAAACCATGGTGGCGGTGCACTGCTGGGCTAGATACCCGAGACCGGTAGGCGTCAAAATTCCCTACTCTCCGGACATGCCCATCACAGTGCCAAGTTGTCTTCCACAGGGAGAGCACTGGACGGGGTTAGAGGACTGGGAGGGGGTAGGGCTGAAAGTGGTGGGAGACTTCTACCAAGACTCTACATTACTCCCATTTGAGGTATTACAAGGAGCATACGACCTACCGGGAGGCCACTTCCTGAAACATTGGGCCCTTACCAGAAGGATTAGAAAATATTGGGAAGTGGGAGGCACAGAGCCGCGAGTGCTAGCCGGATGTCGGTATGTTGCGCTATCAGCGGGGAGGATCAAGACAGTTTCCTGCCTCTACAAGATAATGAGGCAAGACATGCAAAAGCCTCTGGTGTGCCTGCGATTACAGTGGGAAGAAGATCTTGGGAAACAAATCCCAGAAGCGGAAGTGGGATAAGATCCTAGAGCAAACCCCAAAAATTATCTAGAAATGCACGATTTAAATGAATCAATTTCTACAGACTGCATAGAGCGTACGCTGCGTACCTTACCCCATCCTGCATTCGTAGATGCTTTGGGATGGTGACAGCTGCATGCCTGCGATGTGAGGAGAGGGAGTCACACACAATTCACATGTTTTAGAGCTGACCTACACTGCAATTTTATTGGGAGGAGATATGACAAGTGTTGGATGATTTAATTGATAAGGAGCGCCCACATATCCCGGAGCACTTCCTGTTAGGATGGTTCCCACACACAGCACAGAGTGACTGGGAGGTTTCAGGACCTGGCTGATGTCCTGCCCAAAAGAATGATAGCCAGAGATTGGAATGCACCGGGTGGGCCGCAGATTGTCTCCTGGAAAAAAGAACTTGAAAAGTGGTCAGGAGCCGAGAGTAGACTGCTGCTCAGGAAACCTTGATGAGGGATGGGTGAAATAGATAGGGCCAGGATATGGCAAACTCTAGTGTGCGAACTTACAGTAGGTAAAAGGGATGATAGCAGGATGAGCTCCCCGCAGCCGGGGATGAAGGAACAGGAAGGAGAGAGAAATGAGCATCTGGAACAGAGAAAATAGACAACGCCATACTGGAACTAAAAGACCCAACTCACGAGAACCCAACACCACCTAGAGATTAGACTAGGCCTACTTGAGCACAACTCAAGGGGGGATGGGGGATTGTTTTGTTTAAAGGGGTGTTAAACCAAGTACACTAGAGAATAACATTACTGTATAACAAGTATTGGTTATGACATGAACAATGTAAGTGTCAATGCTATCTTGAAAACCTAATAAAATTTGGTTGTGTGAAAGAGAGAGCAACTTAGTGTGCATGTAAAATGGCGGTGTTTCCCACTGGGCCAAACTGTGACACATGACACCCACACCGCAAACATAAATAGACTAATAAGCTATCTTAATAGGAAGAAAGCTATGGCTAATAATGCATTAGCATATTATATATATATATCCGAAAACTCCTACTGCTGCTGCTTTTCCCTCGCAGGATGCAAACAGAGAGCATGGACCACCAAGCTATTTCAAATGCCTTTTAGATTATTTGCATGGTCAGTAGGCAGATATATATATATATATATATATTCACTGAAAAAAACATAGGTTATAGACCATATACAATTAGGAATTAGCATTTACAAAACCTTGAAAATTCACTGAAAAAACCATGGGTTATAGACCATATATAGTTAGGAATTAGCATTTACAAAACCTTATTTTACTCACACAAAACCATTGAAATTCGCATATATAGTTAGTTGCACTAACTATATATCGCGCACCCGCAATCCACTGCTGATGATGTCACATATTACATCATTCATGACATGGTCAGTGACATCACTGATGACATCACTGATGACAACTCAAATGACATCACTGATGACATTATCCAATGACTGTATGTTTCTGTAAAGTTAAAATATGTCTTACATATTGAAGAATGAGTGGATGTATAAGTGTCTGGATGAGGAATTTAGTAGGTGCATGACTGACTGTATGAGAGAGTGATTAAATGTGTCTCACTGAGTGCATGGGTTAGTGACTAAACTGTCTTAATTTTTGCATCATTAGGTCTGTTGTTCTGTAAACTGCTGAATGTGTTAATCAGTAGCTATATGAGTAACTATATGGGATATTCATTGGTTGCCCAAGTATTTGTATGGGAGACTGAGTATGTGTGTGAGTGGCTGGGAGGTGTATGACTCTGTGCATAGATGTGTGAGCAGTTGATTCACTAGATGTATGGGTTCAAAAGTGCATGAGGAAACAGCTGCATGGGCGGTTGACTGTGTGCATGAGTGTATTGGTGAGTGAATGGATATCTCAGTGCAACATGTCAAAGTAAGTACAAATGTAAAACACAGTACATGTGAGAGTTTATTTATTTATTTATTTATTTATTGACATTTGTAGAGCGCGGCGAATACCCGTGGGCGTCTCGGCGCTAATTAAGGGATGGATCAGCAACTGGGGTAAAGAAGATATACAAGGCTATTGGTCAAATAACCACGTCTTTAGCTGTTTGCGGAATGTGAACAGGGAGGGACTTGCTTGGATATGTGCAGGAAGGGTGTTCCAGAGTCTAGGGGCGGCAACCAGGAAACGCCTGTCGCCCCAGGTGACTGTTCTAGTGCGAGGCACAGCCAAGAGGTTCTGAATAGAGGAACGAAGAGATCGGGTTGGGACATGATGGAGAAGATTCTGTTTGAGAAAGTGGGGACCTTGATTATTGAGTGACTTGTAAACAATACACAGTGATTTGAATTTGATACGGCTGCGTATCGGGAGCCAATGGAGATCCCTAATGATGTTTGTAACTGGTGCGAACTTGGGGATCCCAGCCAGCATTCGTGCGGCTGCATTTTGGATTGACTGCATCTTATTTGTCACTCGGACTTGGGCATTTAAGAATAGAGCGTTACAATAGTCCAAGGAGGACATATATAACCGTGCATAAGAGCCAATGAATGTGTGAGTGGCTGTATGGATCATTGTGAACTTGTATCAGGGATCGTATAGGAGAGTAAATATGTGTTAGAATATGTTTGAATTAGTAAGGTGTGTATAACTGTATAGTTGAGGAAATGGAGGTGTGATTGATTCTTTGCATGACTGACTAGATGTATGAGTAACTCCATGGATGAGTGACAATCTGTGAGTGTCTGTTTACACTGATTGTATCTAAGGGTATATTAGAGTCTGAAGAGGTTCATCGTATTATCACATGAATGATATTATCAGTGATGTTGTCAGTGATGTCATTTGAGTTGTCATCAGTGATGTCACTGACCATGACATGAATGATGTAATATGTGACATCAGCAGTGGATTGCCGGTGCGCGATATATAGTTAGTGCAACTAACTATATATGCGAATTTCAATGGTTTTGTGTGAGTAAAATAAGGTTTTGCAAATGCTAATTCCTAACTATATATGGTCTATAACCTATGGTTTTTTCAGTGAATTTCAATGGTTTTTTAATAGCAAATATCAAAAGCTTTAAAATGTCAAGTACGTGTTAGGTAAAAACATTTTCGTGTCTATGCACGCTGATGTGCTTTGAACGCTGCCCCCTCCCCCCTCTTTTCTTTTAGGAGTATTCTCTCTTTGCAGATAGAGAAGGGTAGGTAACGCAGGCCTTTGCCCCCGTTGTAATCCGTCGTGCCTGCTTCCCTCTCCATTTGATTGATTGTTATCCAAGCATTTACTGTTTTAGAATTGGTTCTCTTTGGTTCATTCTCTATTTACAAACAAGCACAGAGTCGCAATACTATGTTTAGTCCTTGCAGATAGTGAAAAATCGTTAGAAACAACAAAAGGAATCAAGCAAAATCAGTAGGCCACTAATGGGATCTCTTTTTGACCTCGCTAAAATAGAAACATTAGGAACAACCCCTCATGAGAAATATGAAACTAGTGAGAGGAACTGAGCTCGACGCCGTGATGGCTGCAAGACAGCTCGGCTCCGCCGTCCACCCCGCCCAAAACAACGACAAACCCTATGCAAATATTATAAATATATACAACACACCAGCAAAGTAACAGGGTAAAACGTTTTATTAAATAACTATTTACATGGCAGCCTGCTGCAACATCGATCCAAACAAGCCTTTGTATTTGGGGCTCAAAATCAACAAGTAACAGCAGCCTGCTGCAACATCGATCCAAACAAGCCTTTGTATTTGGGGCTCAAAATCAACCATCAATAGTAAGATTTTCATAGGTGAGTGTAGGTTCATGGTTTTCCATCCACAGACTAAAAGCCTGGAGTGGGAGTGAAAGAACAATAACTAGGTAAGAAGGAAGGCAGAGGCTGTGGGAAGGACTCTGGATATGGTATGTTGCTTGGTCCCTGAGATGCTTCGATGTCACTGCCTTGCACAAATGGCATAAGTCCTGGATGTTGGGTGCCATAGTTGAGGGTTCCGAGCAGCGCTTGTAACACTGTCTGAAGCTTATTTTCACCTGCTGCAGCTTCACTATTCTCAAAGTAAGTGGGGGCTGTTTGTGGACCTGACTGCATTGGAAAACAATGTGATGCGGTGCCTCCCTGAACCGCTTGACGGAGGCCCCCGAGGGGCGGTGTGATGACGCAGACTCGGAGAGAACGCTTGCCTCCTGCCCCCTCCCCAAGTCTTGTTGCCCTGGTGTGGCCTAAGATCGCCCCCGACATAGGCGGCCGGCTCCCGGGGTCAGGCGGAACTTTTTGCCTTCTAGTGACTCTTCCATTCTGGACCTTGTCCCACAATCCGTTTGACCTGAAGACACGTCCTGCGGTGCCCTGGTCCGACCATCACATATACCTGCGCCAGGAGACGGCGTGGGGTGCACTAGAAGGGAGAGGCGGCGCGAACGAGCCTCCCCCACCTCCCCAGGTGGAGGTTTCTCAGCTACACCCCAGCGCTTCACTCGACCAGCTGACTTGCGCCCGCTCTTGCGACACAGTGCCTCGCTCGGCCAGCTGAATTGCGCCTGCTCTTGCTATTACAACGTCTCACCCGCCATCCAACGGAATTGCATCCAATCTTGCAGTACAGCGACAGACGGCTGCTACGGAGCTCACGAAATGGCGGTCGGCTCCACAGACTTGGGCCTGGCCTGCAAGGATGGCTCTGGGCAACCGTGGAACTCGGACGCTTCACTGCTAGGGCATGGGCCCCATTCCCAAAAGAGTCCCCTCAGCCTTGAAGATTCTACAACAGTCACCGGGACCCCCGACTCCCGCAGACTTCCGGTGGGGAGCGACTGCCATGATTGCTCGCAGAATGGCCATGACGTAGCCACGGGGTGCTCTCATGCTGACGCCAGCTTCAGTCTGAAACATCCAGAAACAGTGTAGACTACCAATTCGATCAGTTCCGGTGGAGTCCCAACGTGACCCGGTAGAGAAGAACTTGCCCTCCCCTCTTTGACTGATGGTTCTTGTTGCCTGTCCCTTCTGTTGTCATTTAACAGAACTTTTTGGACTGCTGAAAGGGGTTGTGTTCCGACCGCTGGTTGGTGGAGACATTTTGACTATATTCTGGACCTGCGTTGTCGCGTAATGCGTCATATGACGCGCCGCGTTAGCGCACCCGGAAGTGCTCCGGTACGCGAGGCGCAGCTTCCCGGAAGCGATCCAGGGCGCGGCGCGCAGCGCGTAACGTAAGCATAACAGGTCATGTGACTTGTTAATAAAAGTTTTCATTGGTTCATTTTACTTTTGGTTTCCTAATGATGGAAGGCTTGGTCATATGACCTAAAAATAACAGTTTTCATTGGTTTAGAACATTTTTTTTTCCCAAATGATGAAAGCCCCACCTTTTTTTTTCTCACTCTGACTTGTAAAGAAAAGGACCCAAATGCATTTACAGTTTATCACTAACAATGTTCCAGGCTAATGTATTTTACCGGGAAATTTACAACTGTCCTGCAAGTAAAATATTTCTATTTCGAGAAAAAGGGCGTTTCTTCGTCCCATGAGGGAGCCGTTGAACAAAAGAGGCTCGACCTGCTGTCTTAGTCGCTGATAGGCATGAATATCGGATTCTTATCGATCACTTTATGTTGCAGGAGTGGAAAACACAACATCCCTTGACCATTTATCTTTACTGCTTTCCTGCGTATTATACCTTTTAACCGTCATGTAATCGGGCTGCTTTATTTCACTTGCCTTTTACTGATTCGAAAACAGTGGCTATTATTCAAAACTTTACCAATCTAGGTACTACTACCATGTTTTGTTTTAAAAACCTTTATTGTGAAAATGTCAGTATACAAATACGGGCCTATAACCACGTGGGCCGGCCACGGAGCAAACTGTAATCGTATATGATGAGGGGACATTTACACTGTAGAAGAACGTAACGGGCGGGCCATTAGGTTGCAAGAACTAAGGTGTCTAACAGTTGCGGAATCGGTGGACATACATTTTATAATTAAAATACGACAGGGCCAGTTACAATAAAATTATCTAGATATACATTTGCGGGCAAGTACCATGGGTGACGTTAATTCGAACTTTCAATAGTACAGTAATCAATAACACATCAGAACTTAATCTCAATAGGGATGTCCAAATGTTCAATCAGTACTCGTCCCCGCCCGCCATGTGCTTCAAAACTGCATACGTATCTCGTGATATCAAGGCTGGGCAACCAGTACACAACAAGGAGTTACGAGTCCCATTTATACCGGCGCCATTTTGGGCGAGGCCGGGCAGGTCCAGGATATAGTCAAAATGTCTCCACCAACCAGCGGTCGGACCAGAACCCCTTTCGGCAGTCCAAAAATGTTCAGTTAAATGACAACAGAAGAGATAGGCAACAAGAACAATCAGTAAAAATAGGGGACGCTTTCGGGAATGGGGCCCATGCCCTAGCAGGCAAGCGTCCGAGTTCCAAGGTGTCCCAGGGCCATTTTAGTGGACCAGGCCCAAATCCAAAGAGCCGGCCGCCATTTTGAGAGTCCTGTTGCAGCCGCCTATCGCTGCACCGCAAGAGTGGGCGCAATTCAGCTGGATGGTGGGCGAGACGCTGTAGCCGCAAGAGCGGGCGCAACTCAGCTGGATGGCGGGTGAGGCACTGTGCCGCAAGAGCGGGCGCAATGCAGCTGGATGGCGGGTGAGGCACTGTGCCGCAAGAGCGGGCGGAACTCAGCTGGATGGAGGGAGGGTGAGGCACTGTGCCGCAAGACCGGGCGGAACTCAGCTGGATGGAGGGTGAGGCACTGTGCCGCAAGAGCGGGCGCAATTCAGTTGGATGGTGGGTGAGGCACTGTGCCGCAAGAGCGGGCGGAACTCAGCTGGATGGAGGGTGAGGCACTGTGCCACAAGAGCGGGCGGAACTCAGCTGGATGGCGGGTGAGGCACTGTGCCGCAAGAGCGGGCGAAACTCAGCTGGATGGCGGGTGAGGCACTGTAGCCGCAAGTGCGGGCGCAACTCAGCTGGATAGCGAGTGAAACGCCAAGGGGCGCCCCACTGCAGCTGAGGAGCCTCCACCTGGGGAGGCGGGAGAGGCCCGTTCGCGCCACCTCCCCCCCCCCCTCGGGGCACCCAACGCCGTCTTTCGGCGCAGCATTGTAGGATGGCCACACCAGTGCAACTTGCTGGACACCACCTCGGTGCCATCCGGATCTCGGCACGGTGTGCTGCCTTCAGCCTATTAGCACATCGGTCCGCTACTGACGCCGCCTCACAGGCCAACGGATTTTGTAGGTTTTTTATAGCCCAAAGCCGCATAACAGGTCATGTGACTTGTTTATAAAACTTTTCATTGGTTCATTTTACTTTTGGTTTCCTAATGATGAAATGCTTGATCATATGACCTAAAAATAACACTCTTCATTGGATTGGAACATTTTTTTTTCCCAAATGATGAAAGCCCCACCTTTTTTTTTCTCACTCGGCAGTCCAAAAAGGTTCCGTTAGATGACAACAGAGGGGACAGGCAACAAGAACCATCAGTCAAAAGAGGGGAGGGCAAGTTCTTCCCTACCGGGTCACGTTGGGGCTCCACCGGAAGTCATCGAATTGGTAGTCTACAGTGTTTCTGGATGTTTCAGACTGAAGCTGGCGTCAGCATGAGAGCACCACCATCTCGTGGCTTCGTCGTGGCCATTCCGCAAGCAATCATGACAGCCGCTCCCCACCGGAAGCCTGCGGGAGTCGGGGGCCCCGATGACTTTTGTAGAATCTTCAAGGCTGAGGGGACGCTTTCGGGAATGGGGCCCATGCCCTAGCAGGCAAATGTCCGAGTTCAAATGTGTCCCAGGGCCATTTTAGTGGACCAGGCCCAAATCCGAAGAGCCGGCCGCCATTTTGAGAGTCCTGTGGCAGCCGTCTATCGCTGCACCGCAAGAGTGGGCGCAACTAAGCTGGATGGCGGGTGAGGAGCTGTATTAGCAAGAGCAGACGCAATTCAGCTGGCCGAGCGAGGCACTGTGTTGCAAGAGCGGGCGCAACTCAGTTGGATGCCAAGGGGCGCCCCACTGCAGCTAAGGAGCCTCCACCTGGGGAGGCGGGGGAGGCCCGTTCGCACCGCCTCCCCCCCCCCCCGGGGCGCCCCACGCCGTTTTTCGGCACAGCATTGTAGGATGGCCAGACCAGTGCGGCAACTTGCTGGACACCACATCGGTGCCGTCCTGATCTCGGCGCGTTGTGCTTTCTTCGGCCTATTCGCACAACGGTCCACTACTGATGCCACCTCACAGGCCGAGGGATTTTGCCGACTAAAAGACAGACCAAAGCAGCCCATTGTTGCTTTGAGATGGATGTTGCAGCAGGCTGCCATGTAAATAGTTGTTTAAAATGTTTTTTTGTAACGTGTTTACTATGTTGGAGCGTTGTATATATTTATAAGTTATTAAAGTGTTATAATCCTACTACTTTGTTGGAGTGCTATATATTTTTAATGTGACACATAATTGTGAAGACTTTGATGTACAAAAAGGCATCCCTGGAATCTTCCGCTTCAGGCTCAGTCCCACACACCCTTACAGTGAGAATCCCCTCCCCAATCACAATACAGGATCGTTATCAGATAGTAGGAACGCGTGTGGTGTGACGGATCTCATGGGGTGGGGGCCTTGATCTACTGTAACTCCTTTGAAGAGGGGTGATTCTTTACAGTTTGGGCCATAAACTACATCCGCAGGGCTAGGTGATAGCCTGGGACCGGCCTGGACAATCGGACACAGAGGAAGAGGAGTGTCAGAGGGTGCGGTAGTGAATAGGGTGAAAGGGAGGTGTTGGGCGGGCACAGGGTGTGATTCTCAGGGGAGAGCAGCGCAGATGGGGGGAGGTTTATGGCCCATGCATGAGAGAGAGAGCGTGGGTGACCAGTGTGTGGGGGAGATGCTTGCGAGGGTGGGGAGCCATGCTGAGGATCGGCGGCGTGCAGAGAGTGGGTCTGGTCAAGGCATCTAAAATGGCTGCCGTGCACGACAAAAGTGTGGCATTGGAAAAAAGGCAAGATGGCGCAGACAATGTTTATCAATACGGATTAATTTACAACAATTATTTTTAACAATATATTTACTCGCAGTGACAAAATGGCGGTCAACACTTCCTGATTTCCTTCGAATCGAACGTTAACAGACGTCACGCAGCAAAAAAAATAAATCCGCTCCCGCGCAGCCGCTGGAAGACAAGTATCAACATATATGAGCATCCTCAGCCACCCTCAGAAAACATAGGGGGTCAGGATACGTCTCCCGTACCCCCTTATACCCATTTCCCACATTGTTTTTCCTCCATCTTGTAATTTAGTTGAAACGAAACACAAAATGGCGAATTCCCGTTTCGCTACCGGGAAGCGCTTCTACCGCGAAAAATCAAATTTTTTTAATTTGCCCCACGGGACCCTTTAATAACCCCAACATCATTCCTAGGGGGTCAAGAGGGGACTACCTTGCCCCCTTTCATTAAATTCCCCCTTCGTTTTTCTCCTCCTCTTGTCTCTCGATCCTACCGAGAGACAAGATGCCGGCCGGTCCGGACTGTTTAGAATGTTGACAAACACCGGAGAGCCAATCAGCTTCGCTTCGCAAAGTTCCATTACGCGAATAGTACGCGAACCGGAGCGCTAACCGGGACGCTGTCACAGATATATCTGTTTTTTAAAACGTTAATTTCTCAAAATCCACTGGAGCACATATACTGAGACCTAGCAAAGGCACATCGGGCTAACAGTCCCTACAATTTTGCCAAGTTACGTGCAAATCCATTCAGCCGTTCGAGCTAAAAGTGAGGCCAACCGCCCTATGGAAAAATGAATGGGAAAAAAGCGTTTTGGGACCCCCCCTTTTTTCTCGGCCCCCCCTTGACGAAACAGCCCCAAATTTTCAGGGGCTGCTCAGAAACAAAATGTGCAATTTTCCTGAAAATGTCAGCCGATTCCGTCCACAAACGCCAAAGTTATTAGACATAGAATTTTCAAAAGTCCCATAGAGAAAAAATCATAACTATATATACCTCCTGGCGACCGCCAGTAGGTAATATATATATATATGTTCCCAAAAATGCCCCTGCATATAGAGACGCACTCCTCCAGCTATTGAATTACCAATTCCTTTATTCAAAAGAGAGCAGGGTTGCTTTCCTGAATATTCCTGTTCCGCCTGCCTGACGCGTTTCAGAGCCTTTGCGCTCCTCTTCAGAGGCAGTTTGATTGCACACAAGTTCAGGACATCCCACAAGGCTCTGCGGCATCATTTCACATATTCGAAAGGTCTCCGGTGTACCTAATTAGCATTGTTTTCCATTAAAGTGCATGCTGGGCCCTGTGGTCTTTTTTCGTCCAAATTTTATACCTCCAGTGGTGTGTGTCCAATTCAAAACATTAAAAGAATCAGTGACAGCCCTCCAGTGGGCTACAGGAAAGAAAGCCTGTTCCATCGGTTTGAAGAAACAGCTGCGCCGTCATTTATCCACGAACAGGTTCAGGTAAGACGATCCCTCATTTTGGGTGAGAGGGCGGTGCGACCTCCGACGGCTGGACCTGCCGTGTATTCATGTTCCCAAAAATGCCCCTGCATATAGAGACGCACTCCTCCAGCTATTGAATTACCAATTCCTTTATTCAAAAGGGAGCAGGGTTGCTTTCCTGAATATTTCTGTTCCGCCTGCCTGACGCGTTTCAGAGCCTTTGCGCTCCTCTTCAGAGGCAGTTTGATTGCACACAAGTTCAAGACATCCCACAAGGCTCTGCGGCATCATTTCACATATTCGAAAGGTCTCCGGTGTACCTAATTAGCATTGTTTTCCATTAAAGTGCATGCTGGGCCCTGTGTTCTTTATTCGCCCAAATTTTATACCTCCAGTGGTGTGTGTCCAATTCAAAACATTAAAAGAATCAGTGACAGCCCTCCAGTGGGCTACAGGAAAGAAAGCCTGTTCCGTCGGTTTGAAGAAACAGCTGCGCCGTCATTTATCCCCGAACAGGTTCAGGTAAGAAGATCCCTCATTTTGGGTGAGAGGGCGGTGCGACCTCCGACGGCTGGACCTGCCGTGTATTCATGTTCCCAAAAATGCCCCTGCATATAGAGACGCACTCCTCCAGCTATTGAATTACCAATTCCTTTATTCAAAAGGGAGCAGGGTTGCTTTCCTGAATATTTCTGTTCCGCCTGCCTGACGCGTTTCAGAGCCTTTGCGCTCCTCTTCAGAGGCAGTTTGATTGCACACAAGTTCAAGACATCCCACAAGGCTCTGCGGCATCATTTCACATATTCAAAAGGTCTCCGGTGTACCTAATTAGCATTGTTTTCCATTAAAGTGCATGCTGGGCCCTGTGTTCTTTTTTCGTCCAAATTTTATACCTCCAGTGGTGTGTGTCCAATTCAAAACTTTAAAAGAATCAGTGACAGCCCTCCAGTGGGCTACAGGAAAGAAAGCCTGTTCCGTCGGTTTGAAGAAACAGCTGCGCCGTCATTTATCCCCGAACAGGTTCAGGTAAGACGATCCCTCATTTTGGGTGAGAGGGCGGTGCGACCTCCGACGGCTGGACCTGCCGTGTATTCATGTTCCCAAAAATGCCCCTGCATATAGAGATGCACTCCTCCAGCTATTGAATTACCAATTCCTTTATTCAAAAGGGAGCAGGGTTGCTTTCCTGAATATTTCTGTTCCGCCTGCCTGACGCGTTTCAGAGCCTTTGCGCTCCTCTTCAGAGGCAGTTTGATTGCACACAAGTTCAGGACATCCCACAAGGCTCTGCGGCATCATTTCACATATTCGAAAGGTCTCCGGTGTACCTAATTAGCATTGTTTTCCATTAAAGTGCATGCTGGGCCCTGTGGTCTTTTTTCATCCAAATTTTATACCTCCAGTGGTGTGTGTCCAATTCAAAACATTAAAAGAATCAATGACAGCCCTCCAGTGGGCTACAGGAAAGAAAGCCTGTTCCATCGGTTTGAAAAAACAGCTGCGCCGTCATTTATCCCCGAACAGGTTCAGGTAAGACGATCCCTCATTTTGGGTGAGAGGGCGGTGCGACCTCCGACGGCTGGACCTGCCGTGTATTCATGTTCCCAAAAATTCCCCTGCATATAGAGATGCACTCCTCCAGCTATTGAATTACCAATTCCTTTATTCAAAAGGGAGCAGGGTTGCTTTCCTGAATATTTCTGTTCCGCCTGCCTGACGCGTTTCAGAGCCTTTGCGCTCCTCTTCAGAGGCAGTTTGATTGCACACAAGTTCAGGACATCCCACAAGGCTCTGCAGCATCATTTCACATATTCGAAAGGTCTCTGGTGTACCTAATTAGCATTGTTTTCCATTAAAGTGCATGCTGGGCCCTGTGGTCTTTTTTCAACCAAATTTTATACCTCCAGTGGTGTGTGTCCAATTCAAAACATTAAAAGAATCAATGACAGCCCTCCAGTGGGCTACAGGAAAGAAAGCCTGTTCCATCGGTTTGAAAAAACAGCTGCGCCGTCATTTATCCCCGAACAGGTTCAGGTAAGACGATCCCTCATTTTGGGTGAGAGGGCGGTGCGACCTCCGACGGCTGGACCTGCCGTGTATTTATGTTCCCAAAAATGCCCCTGCATATAGAGACGCACTCCTCCAGCTATTGAATTACCAATTCCTTTATTCAAAAGGGAGAAGGGTTGCTTTCCTGAATATTTCTGTTCCGCCTGCCTGACGCGTTTCAGAGCCTTTGCGCTCCTCTTCAGAGGCAGTTTGATTGCACACAAGTTCAGGACATCCCACAAGGCTCTGCGGCATCATTTCACATATTCGAAAGGTCTCCGGTGTACCTAATTAGCATTGTTTTCCATTAAAGTGAATGCTGGGCCCTGTGGTCTTTTTTCGTCCAAATTTTATACCTCCAGTGGTGTGTGTCCAATTCAAAACATTAAAAGAATCAGTGACAGCCCTCCAGTGGGCTACAGGAAAGAAAGCCTGTTCCGTCGGTTTGAAGAAACAGCTGCGCCGTCATTTATCCCCGAACAGGTTCAGGTAAGACGATCCCTCATTTTGTGTGAGAGGGCGGTGCGACCTCCGACGGCTGGACCTGCCGTGTATTCATGTTCCCAAAAATGCCCCTGCATATAGAGACGCACTCCTCCAGCTATTGCATTACCAATTACTTTATTCAAAAGGGAGCAGGGTTGCTTTCCTGAATATTTCTGTTCCGCCTGCCTGACGCGTTTCAGAGCCTTTGCTTTCCTCTTCAGAGGCAGTTTGATTGCACACAAAATTTGGACGAAAAAAGACCACAGGGCCCAGCATGCACTTTAATGGAAAACAATGCTAATTAGGTACACCGGAGACCTTTCGAATATGTGAAATGATGCCGCGGCTGCTAAGGAACCTTTCAAGTAGCACACTGAGTTTGTCATGGAAGCATTATAGGCCCCAGGTAGCGAAACGTCCTTGCACAGTAAGGATCCACTTAAAGGATTCTCTCAGCCTGAACAACTGACCAAAACTTCAGTTTCCCTATTTCGACACTGTAATTCCCAATACTCGTGTACAAACCTGTTCCCAAATGCTTCGTATCGGTCTACTTGGGGTGTTGTAGATGGTACTGAAAATGAAAAGTTAAAATTAGCAGAGTAATATACCCATGGATTATCCGGTGGTGCTTCAGCAACAGTGAAAGGTAACTTCTCTAGTTTTTCAATGTGTAACAGTGTATGTTGCATCTTTGCATGCCATGAGCATCCACTGTTTTGCATGATGGTAAGGTTCAAACAGACTAGCGACATCAATATGTCCCCATGGCACGTGGCCAGAACACAGTGTTTGTAGTGTCAAGCTCAACAGCAAAATGGACCTAAGATTTGACTGCCAATGTAGTAATGCGGACACGTCTTGTTGAATAATGTCTATTGCCAATGGCACTATTTCTCCCAAAGAGTAAATCCTGGAGAACAAGGTGATCATACAATTGTCAACCACTGCTAGGGCTTTCTCAAAATTGGCCCTGTCAATTTCATGCAGGCTTTCAGCAGCTTCCTGCTGAGAAATTTGCCATAGTACATTGTATATCGTATAAGCAACGCAATTTTGACATGGCTTTCGAGCACTTAATAAAACGTCCCAGAGATCCAGATCATCCGATAAAGGGGACAAGTGTTGTTTCACCTGAGACAGCGTTGAGGTTTTTAGCCAGTCAAGGCACAACTTCCCAACACTGTTGGTTGTCACCACCCCAGAGTGTTCAGACTGCACGTACCACATGTCAGGCCTGCTTGTTTTGATTCTTTCGAGATCATCTAGGAATAGTGCCTGACATCCAATCATGTCTAGTGGCCAAACTAATCATCCTTTTCAATTGGGGTCTGATGAAGTGTATGTGGCGTTACATAGCATGGTATACCATGTATCCTCACTGTATTTTGTAAACTGCTGCCAATTCTCAAAATGTGAGAATGTGGGAATATGTGGTATGTTCAAATCTTTCACCTTGGCTAATCCAAGACATTTCGCTTGTTGTACAGTTTTGTTCAGGAAAATCATTTGTTGCATTAGGCATGTTCTAAATAAAGCCTCAGTTCCCTGAACCGGCCAGTCTTTTGTCACCCAAATTTATTTTACATCAATAGTGTCCCTTCAAAAGTCGAAGCCCTGAACAGACATCTGGGAAAGAAAAGCAGCAGAGTATATCAGCTTGGTATCAGTTAGCATATTTTTCTATGTAGGTGAAGGCCCAAGTATTTAGTAATTAAGAGGCAGGGTCAGAGGTATAATTCCCAGAAAAATTAGCAAATATTTGTGCAAAGGTTTGTGAATTATCCCACTGTGTATAATTGAAAAGACCATGTGGAATACTTGAAAATTTGATATAGCTTGTTACTGTTCATTAGATGAAAACACAATAGAATTTCTAGATCTTCTAGCATTTCATGCACTGTATCAATGTCCCAATCATTAGAAATTGTACTAGGGGTATTGACATCATTCAATGAAATTTTAAACCAATATGGAATTTGTAAAAGTTCAGTGGGGCAATTCACGTCATATGAAACCCTATTTCAAAAAATTCCATCAGGAACTGAAACAGCCAAAACGTTCACCAGAGAAAGGTCTCTGTTCTCAGCATGATGACGAATGAGGTTTAAGAAGCAAGTTAACCAGTTGTACGACAGAGTGTTCTGGTAGATAGTGTCCATTCAGAAGCAGGAAGAAGACTGTCCAAAAACCAATCCAAAAGACCATGAAAAGTAACGAAATTGTAATCCAAAATTGTAGCAATTGAAAAACGAAATATGTCCTTTTCAGCCAAAGATAGATGACACACACTGTCAGCCTAAAAGGTAGAGGTGGCAGTGTTGGTGGAGGATCAAACGAATCCAAAGGGGAATCATCAAAGTCGATGAAGAAGCCAAAGTAAGTCCAATCAATTTTTGGCAACGTTGCAATTTCGTAGAACTGGGAGAGACTCGATTGGTGGTACATTAAAGTAGACTGTATTCTTTTCAGGTTTCCTAATTGAAATCTGTGTTTCTGTGCTAGAGAACTGTACAGTTGTTGTAGTTGTAGCAACTAGTAGATGGCATACTTCAGTGTTGTTAATTGCTGTTTCTCTTTGGAAAGAAGATGCTTCATTAGTTATCAAAGCATCCATCTGAACCTCCTGGATGCTAGCGAGAGGACAATAGCTGGTCAGCAACAATTTGTAGTAGCTTTATCACTCTGGCTGAAAACAGCCCAGGACTATTCTTATTCCCCTGGGGCAAACAAAAGAAATGCCTCAGAGCCTAGCTCTGAAAATGTGGTCAGATATCTGCTGCCAGGCGCTATATTTTAGCAGAAATATCCATTTGAGATATCAAGTGTTGTTTTGTATTTCTTCTGCACTATGTTATTCATTAATGCGGTACTGAGTAGATTTTGTACTGCAAATGAGCGAGTAGCTGTGTTTAAGTGTCTGTAGTCTGATACTAGACAATATGAATGATCAGGTTTCATCACAGGATACAGGGGATGTTCATTTGCTATGTGCAACTTTCTATTACACCTTAGAATTAAAGTTATTGGAGTATTTCTCCAACTTAGCTTCATGCTTAATTGGATATTGTCTGAGGTTGTGGGGTTGTCCTCAGTGTTATTTCATGGTAAAGGGAACCGTCATCCCACACAACATGTCTGATTTATAATGTAGGAGCTAGCGCCCACTCCTTGGCATAGGAATGTTGAAATGATTCTGGGACGAGGTCCGAAAAAGCAAGTAAAATCACAGTTTCGGCCATCTATTTTGAAATCGGGAGGCCAATCCATTTCTGTCAAAAGAATATCATAACCTTTTGTTAAGCCCTCTCAAAAGAAAGGAAAATGCTACTTACCAGTATGCATCTGTTCTTGGCATGTAGGGCTGCAGAACCACACACTATTGCATAGCTCACCATCTGGTGGTGGGCCCGGATTTTTACACTTTGTTGCTGTCTTGGAAGAGTCTTTGTCTGGATGTCTCCTCATGTAGATCGTAGTGCGCATGGGCATCAACTCCATCTTCAGATTGTTTTCGCCATTGGGCAAATGATGATGAGTACAGATAAGGATGTTCATGTGTTGGGTATCTAATTAAGATATTACTGGAACAGATATAGGTAGCCGGGGAGGCGGGTGGGCTTGTGTGGTTCTGAAGACCTACATGCCAAAAACAGATGCATACTGGTATGTAGCATTTTCCGTTCGAGGCATATGGGCTGTAGACCTCACACTATTACATCGATTGCACAGCAGTTTTCTCCCTTAGCGGCGACCACCCATATCCGTTGCAGTAGTTTGACATAATATTTTGAGTACAGCCTGGCCCACACTAGCTTGTTTTTTTGCCTGCACATCTACACAATGGTGTTTTGTAAATGTGTGTGGTGCAGACCATGTAGCTGCTTTACAGATATCATCTAATGGTCTATTTCCTAAGAATGCCATAGATGCCCCTAATTTACAGGTAGAATGAGCCCTAGGGGGAATGGATAGAGTGCGTTTTGCTTTTTGGTAACCCATTTGAAAGCTCTTACCAATCCACCTTGCAATTCCTGATTTTGAAATAGGATTGCCTTTGTGTGGAGGAGAAAAAGACACAAACAGTTGTTTTGTTTTACGAAACGGTTTTGTCCTATCAATGTAATAGAGGGGCGCTTTTTTAACATCTAATGTGTGTAGTGCTCTTTCTGCAACTGTTTGTGGTTGGGAAAAGAATACTGGCAACTCAATGGATTGGTTGAGGTTGAACGGTGAAATTACTTATGGCAGGAATTTTGGATTTGTTTTAAGAACCACTTTGTTGGAGTTGTATAAATGGTTCTTGAATTGTTAATGCTTGGATCTCACTTACTCTTCTGAGTGAGGTAATAGCAACTTTCCATGTAAGGAACTGTAACTCACAATTATGTAATGGTTCAAATGGAGGACCCATAAGTCTAGTGAGAACAATATTTAAATTCCATACCGGAGAGGGTGGTATTTTGGGAGGAATTATTCTTTTGAGTCCTTCCATAAACGCTTTGATGGCAGGTACTCTAAACAATGACAAATGTTGTTTGTTTTGAAGATAGGCTGCTTTAGCAGGAAGACGTAACCGGATTGAGGAGTACGCTAAACTACATCTTTGTAAATGGAGCAGGTAGCATATGATGTTTTGTATGGAAACATCTAATGGGTTAATGTTGTTATTTGTGCAATATATAACAAACCTTTTCCACTTTGCTGCATAGCATGCTCTAGTGGTGGGGTGTCTCGCTTCTTTTATGACATTCATGCAATCAGGCCGAAGATTGATGTATCCAAATTCTAAGACCTCAGGAGCCAAATCGCAAAATTGAGCTGCATTGGGTCTGGATGCATGATCTCTCCATGGTTCTGTGTCAGTAGTTGTGGAGAGAGTTTTATTTTTTTATGTGGGACTACTGAGAGCTCTAGTAGTCTGGTGTACCACGGTTGTCTTGCCCACGTTGGTGCTATGAGAATCAATGTGAGGGAATGTTGCTGCAGCTTGCGTACCACTAACGGAATTAGTGGGAGAGGTGGAAAAGTGCACGCAAATTTGTGTGACCAACTCATCAACGTATTGACTTTGGACAATGGGTGTGGGTATCTGGCGGCGAAGCTTGGGCATTTGGAGTTGCGGTCTGTGGCGAACAGATCTATCTCTGGATGGCCCCACTTGTGAAAAAATGTTTGAAGAACTTGAGGATGAAGTTCCCACTCGTGTATCTATTGTCTTTGATGACTTAACAGATGTGCAACTTGATTGTGAACTCCTGGTAGATGTTCTGTTAACATAAATTTCTTTTGAGGAATGGGCCACCTCCATATGCTCTGCGCCAGCCAGGAGAGCTGTAAAGAGTGTGTTCCTCCATGCTTTTGGATGTAATACATGGCTGTCATATTGTCTGTGCGAACTAGTACAGCCTTGCATGATAGGTAATGTTGAAACTATTTTAGAGCTAGAAAAATCGCTAATAACTCCAGATGATTTATGTGGAGTAACTTTTGGTGCGGTGTCCATGTATCCTATACTGTGTGTTCTTCTAAATGCGCTCCCCAGCCTGTGAGAGATGCGTCTGTGGTTAGCACCACTTGTGGAACAGGCTCTATGAACGGCCGGCCTTTGGAAAGGTTTTTGGTGTTCCACCACTGCAGAGTGCGATATGTCCGGTCATCTACCACCACCAGATCTGTTATTTGTTGCTGAGCCTTATTCTACTGACTTGCCAAACACTCTTGTATGGGGTGCATTTGTAGTCTTGCGTATGGTACTATGAAAATGTAAGATGCCATCATTCCTATTAATTGCACGAACACTTGAGCTGGTAGTGAGTGTTGTGGCTGGAATTTTTGGATAAGAGCTTGTATACTTTGTATCCTTGTTGGGTTGGGGTATGTAATTGCTTTGGAGGTATCTACTGTGGCACCTAGATGTATGTATGTATGTGTGTTCTTATATAGCGCTCGACTTACAATAGGGCATCTCGGCGCTTGCATTGGGAACCCGTCCTGGCTTTTCCCTGTGAGATAACCCGTACTGGGTATCCCCAAGGTGAAAGCCAGGCATCCCGCTGCGGGGGGCCGTTGTGGAGATTAAGCACGCTTATTGCCTAGAGCTGCATAGTGTGAACTCGTGCTTAGAGTGGGCACCGAAGTGAGAATTATCGAGTCCGTGGACAATTGGGCTCAAGACCCTGCCGCGTCTGGAATCGAACCCTGGTCCCGGGTCTGACCTCTGCTTCAGGGTATGCCTCCTCTAACCAGTGAGCCACACTTCTCCAGATACTGTTGAGACGGATGGTTGGAGGTGCAACTTCTTTTGATTTACTGTGAATCCTAGCTTGTGCAACAGGTAGATGGTCTGATGCGCGTGCTGTACAGATTGGTGGTATGACTTGGATTTTATTAACCAGTCGTCTAGGTATGGGAAGACATGAATGTTGTCCCTTCTTGAGTCTGCTGCTACTACTGCTAGACACTTTGTGAACACTCGAGAAGCTGCAGTTACTACGAAAGGGAGGACTTTGAATTGGTAGTGTTGACTTTCTAGTGCAAATCGTAGGTACTTTCTATGAGATTGATGAATAGGAATGTGGTAGTAGGCGTCCTTGAGATCTAATGTGGCAAGGAAATCGCCTTGTTTTAGCAACAGCAGAACCTGTTGTAGTGTAACTATATGGAAGTGGTCAGTACATGTTTAGGGGCCTTAGATCTAGTATAGGTCTGAGGGACCCATCCTTTTTGGGTATGAGAAAGTATAGGGAGTAAACTCCTGTGTTTTGATGGTTTTTTGGGACTGGTTCTATTGCATTCTTTTGTAGTAGAGATGCAACCTCTTGTCTTAGGAGTATGAGATGTTCCTGTGGCATGGGACGTTGTCTGGGTGGTATTGTTGGAGGAGTGGAAGTGAGCTCCAGGTCATAACCTGACTGAATTATGTGTCTTACCCACCTCTGTCTGTGGTGATGGAGTTCCAGACAGGTAGGAACTGTTCCGACAGAAGTGGAACGGTCTGGGGGATGGAAGGGAAGTCACTGTTTGGGAGTAGAGGCATTTCGGTTGTTGTTGCCTTTGCCTCTGCCCTTATTGTTGTTACCTCTATATCTTCCTCTGTAATACTCTCTACTGGGTGAGGTTTGGGTGGGCGCTATATAAGAAGAGGAGGCGTTGTCACTTTGAAAACGCTTAGAGGCGCCTCTATATGAGGAGCGACGAAAGGACGCTCTATGGGTCTGAGTTTGTAAAGCTCCCATGGATTTTGCCGGATCAGTATCTTTTTTCATTTTCTCTAGTGCACTATCAACTGTTGGACCAAAGATGTTGCTGGTCAAAGGGTTGATTTAAGATACTGACTTGTACTTCTGGCCTGAACTCAGAGATGCATAGCCATGCAGGTCTACGCAACAGTACTCCTGTATTTATTGCTCTAGAAGCTGTGTCTGCAGTGTCTAATGAAAAGCGGATTGAGGTATTAGTAATAGCCTTTCCTTCTTGTATTAAGTCAGTAGCCCTGGTCTTCTATTGCTCTGTCAAATGTTGCATGAGTGATTCTAACTCATCATAATGAGCTCGATCATATCTTGCTAACAATGCTTGAGTGTTAGCAATCCTCCTGGCATTGGCTGCTTGTGAGATGGTACGTTTCCCTGAAGCATCTAAAAGCTTGGACTCTTTATCAGGGGGGTGGAGCATCCCCGGTTGTCTGCGAGTTAGCTCTTTTCCTCGCATTTGATACCACTAATGAGTCCAATGGCAGCTGACCTTTGATGTATGCTGGGTCAGTTGGAGCTGCTTTATACTTTATTCCAGTCTGGGGTTAATTACCCTAGCTCTGATGGGGTCTTTGAATACCTCTGGTGCATGTCTTACTACTCCACTAAGTATTGGCAGTGTGGTCGTAGTTTTATGTGACAACAGTAGTGTATCCATGAGAAAGTCCTCTTCTACTGGATCTGTGTATAAGTCTTCTCCATGAAAAGTGGCTGCTCTATGAATGAGCTGTGTAAACCCAATAGTGTCATCTGGGGGAGATGGTCTAGAAGGGTATGCGTCATCTTGTGGCAGATCTGGTGCATCTGGTGCATTATAATCCTCCCAGGGATCATCTGATGGCCCAGGAATATTGTCTGGGTAATTTGTGTCGTCTGTGTGATGCTCACTTTCTATCCCCTGTGAATAATTGTCTAAATCATCATCCAGTGGTGTAAGGCTCTGTGTGCTAGATGGTAAGTATACAGGAGAAATATCCATTGGTATCTCTATCAATGGTGAAGGAATTCTTATGGGGGAAGTTTGAGCATGCTTTTTAAGAGGGACTGGAGGTGGTTTGGGATAGTCCATTTTCCACTTTTCAAGCACTATAATAACATGTCTAATCTTTGGATTAATACGAAGTATTTTGCTTTGGGTCTGGGTGGAAAAGCTCTTCTGTTGAAAAATCATTTTTCGGTGCTGATTTATCCTGTTTGGGGCCGAAAAGCTTAGGTTTTACAGTGTCTATTGTCTTTGCAGCGGATTTTGGCTTCGGTTCCGAAGACTTGGTATCTTGTTTCTTTCTCGGATCTGCGCTTTTTGGATCCGGAATTTTTGTTCCTGAAGTGCGTTTGGAATCATCGACCTTCGGAACCGAAGTGTGTTTCGGTGCCGAAGCAGGCTTTGGGTCGACTTTTTTCAGAACCGGAGTGGTCTTCGGTTCGGTAGACTTGGTAACGTCTTTTGGTGCTGAGCTTGTTTTCGGCTCTACCGGTTTCGGTACCGATGGCTGCTTCAGTGCCGGGGTTAATTTTATTTTAAGGACCCTTTGCTTGTCGGGACTGACAGCATGACTCGAACCCAAGTCGACTGGAGGCTTCTTTGTATTCTTCGTTGCTGTGCCAGAATGCGTGGCGTCGGAAGGTTTTGGACGGTGTGCACCTGGACGCGGAGGTGGAGGTGGAACCGAAGCCTGTCCCGGTATGGGGGGTGAACAGGGTCAACGCTTGTACTCACGACCTGTTGACCAGCTGGAAGAAGATAGTCGTCTTCCGATTGATCCTCGGCTCCAGAAGCTGAATCCTCTGCTTCGGAAACTATGTCATCCTGCTGCTGTTCTTTGGACTCTACCTCGATCGGAGCCTCGCCTATGATGGGGTCTGGTGTCGATGAAGATGACTGCGCCATGACTCTTCAGGCTTGACAGTATCTGATGGTCTTCTTAGATCGGAACGAAGCACAGGCCTCACAGTCTCGACTCTCGTGCTCTGGAGACAAGCACAGATTGGAAACCTCATGAAGATCAGTGTATGGGAATTTGTGTCCACACTGAGGGCACTTCTTGAAGGGTGTTCTTTCCATGAGCCAAAGGCCCAATGGCGCAGTTGGGCCCGACGGCCCCGACGAACACTGGAATCGATAAGCTCAATCCTTTCTTCGACGCGGGTAACCGGAATTACTATTGAAGTCGATACCGATGGTATGAAGAAGGACTGGAAGTCGAAAAGAGATCAGTAACGGGACCAGACGATAAACACATCCGAGCCCGATGGTGGAAAAAAACAATCTGAAGATGTAGTCGATGCCCATGTGCACTACGATCTACAGGAGGAGTCATCCAGACAAACACTCTTCCAAGACAAAAACAAAGTGTAATCATCTGGGCCCACCACCAGATGGTGATCTATGCAATAGTGTGCGGTCTGCAGCCCATATGCCGCGAACACAATGTTTCTAGGTACGTCCCCCTCCAATTAAGAGTTGTATTTCGTATAGACGATGTGGGATACTTATGCTAGTATCAGGTGTTTCCAGCACAATATACTCACTCAGGACTACTCCCACAAGACAATACATCAGGTTCTGGTGAACTATTGTAACTTTTGCTGCGCTGTCCAGTATTGTCACTGTCCATTCCCTGCTCAGAAGCAGTGTACTCAATATCCAGGGCATGCCTGACCTTAAGTCCAGCTACCTTCTTTTTGAATTGTAGCTTGTAATGTTTAGGTTTGTCTTCCTGTTTAATGATGTAGTCAGAAGAGCGTTGACTACTTCTTGTGTTTCACATGCTCATTCGATCTGCGCTCTGACCGGCCATCGTTCTACGAACGTTTATCGGAAGACTCCCGAAAGGAACAAGATGAACATGCATCAATATGTTGGGAGGAGGAGTTGGCCTAATGGCTAAGGCGGTCAACCTCGAATCTGGGGAACTGGGTACGAGTCTCGGCAATGACACTGACCATCCTGTGATTCTGGGCAAATCACTTTATCTCCCCGTGCCTAACAAAAATGAATGTGTCCTAATGTAATGCAACTGGTGCTATGTAAAGCGCTCTGATACCTGATTCGGGTCTAGTTCGCGCAATATAAAACTCTGAAGAAACAAAATGTATTGTGATACCCGTCTTGCGATATAATGTAGTCACGGTTACTCAAATGATAGCGCTTCTTAGTGGTTTCCTGTGTAGGAGACCCACCTGTGATTTTCTTTGTCTTTTTCTTACTGTCCCACTTCCTCTTTGTAAAAGAGTTGGGTGCTTGCTTAGAGTTATCCTTTTCAGACTTACTCTATAATTGAGGTTTTCCAGGTCTGGCTCCCAAATTATCTTTTAATAACAAAAGACATCTTTGCTCCGAGCTAAGATTTTAGTCAGGCCACCATTTGTTTATGATCTATAGATAGCTGCATTGCCACATGTACGAACAAACAACCAAATTTGCACAATATATGTTCGGACCTTGTACAGGATGTTCAAGGCGTCATGACAGTATTCTTGTGAAGTGGAATTTGTTAATAAGTGCAGTTTCATGGAAACTAATCTGCAGTGTCACGCACGAAAATGTGTTTTACAGAGTCATTGTGTGAAAGAGAAGGCAACTTAGGAAAAACATGTGAGTGTAAAATGGGAGTTTCCCACTGGGCCTAACTGAGACACACGACTTAAAACTGTTGGCCTTAACCTCAGCAGAAGGCAATTGTAGATATTGACCCTCAACCACACATTGAATTACTACAGCAAAGGAAGCATTCTCTTCCATAGGTGCCCAAGGGGAAAATCAACCCTGTATCAGAGGAAGTATTATGCTTCCTGTACACCCTTGTATAAACGGTCATCATCATAATATAATGGGGTACATCATCCCCATTGTCATCCATGGGTGGTAGTAAACTCTGGTCCGAGTTGTAACCAAAAAGATGATGGAGCCTGTGAGGACGACTCCGCTGTAATGGAGGTATATTGTCAAAATCAGGCTGTGTTGGAACCGGCTGCAGTAGTGGAGTCGGAACGTGACCACGGTTGGGACTGAGATGGATTTGCCTGAGGTTCAGACATTGGAGTTTGTTCCGGATCTTCTTCGGGCAACATTGGTATCTGCATCAATGAAAGCAGTACAAGGGCCGGTCTTTGACCCAAAGTTGAAGTTGGCACCTGAGTAGGTGCAGGTTCTAGGGTTTGAGACGGCCCCATGGATGCATGAAATCTGCACTGTCACGTGCTCACAGTAAACCACAGCATTAGTTGGAATTGTTGCAACTTCAGACATGTCAGCACTAGATTCCTCCATGGAATCTCTTGCTTGGTGCAGAGCTGGAGAAACCATCAATTGGGGGAAAATAAGTGAACCCAAATGACCTTCAATCCCAAAGGAAGAAACTGTTCCTGCTTTTCTGAATGGAAAAGGAAAGTATTTTAAGATAGTTTTGTATCTGTTTTTACATTTTGTACCCAGCGGAATTAATTAGAAACCAAAAGATAACAGCTGGGTTGCTCTTTTATCGAAACATATTCTAATGTGATTTTATCATACTTCATATGTTATGTTAACTTTATTTCTAGAGCGCATGTATACCCCGAGGTGTCTTGGCACTAGCTCAACCGAACAAGACATCTCATGTTCATAGGGACCTATAAATTAGTGTTTTAAGGGCTTTCCTGAATGGTAGCAGATTGTTCAAAGATTTAATGTGGAGAAGTAAGGCGTTCCAAGTTTTGGCTGCACAGATTACAAAGCTTCTTCCACCTCAAGAAGCAAGTTTGAATTTCGAGACAGTTGCATTTTTGCCTAAGGAAGAGCGCAGCATTGTGGAAAGTCGGTACCATTGAATTCCTTTTTCCCGGTCTTATTCTGTGTAGGGCTTTAAAAGTGATACCAAGAGCCTTGAAAGCTATTCTCTGTCTGATCAGTAACCAGTGCAGCTGTTTTAGTGCCAAGGAGGCAAATTTCAACTTAGGAATTCCTAGCAACACAGAAGCTGCTGCATTTTACAGTATTTGCTGTTTATTCAGGTGTCGCTGATCCAGGTTTGTGTAGAGACCATTACAGTAGTCAATTTTCGAAAGAACCATCAAATGGACTACTGTTTTCTAGAGCTCACAGGGGATAGATACAGAACATTAAACAAATTGTAGTACAAAGTGGGGCTTGCGTAGTCCAGAAATGGGGAAATATACACTGTTAGACCTGTCTGGCTTTTTGGCGAAGTCCCTCCCAATTTTTATTTATTTTGTCCCCTTTTTGCCCCTCATACCATTGTTAATTTTTGTGTCTACTGACTTTTTGTAGGTGTTGGTCAGGGGGATAGGTGTTTTCTTTCCCCCTCATAATATTTTACCTCAGGCCCAGAGGCCTGTTCTGACAGGAAAGTTGGCACCACCTAAAATGGTGGCCACCAACTGCCCCAACTGTCACCAACAGAACTTGGCCATAGCCTAACATAGGGCATTCCAGAACCTTCTGGTCCATTCTGGACCACTGAAGGGCAGCCTATATAAGGCGGAATGCGGGGCAGCCATTTTGTCTACCTGTGGAAGTCAGCTGGAGGACAGGTGGTAGCTAAGGGTGGGAAAAGGTTAGACTTAGGGTTGACCTCCTGAACTGGGAAGCTGCCTATTTGGTCCAACCCCCAACTCCCCTTTTAGTTATTTGTCTTGGCCCCGCTGTGGGAAGTTACTGGAGACCCTGGGCGCCTGTGTGACCCCTAATCTAGAACAGAGGGGTGAGAACAGGAGAAGGAGACTGCGAAGTAGTGAGCGCAGTCCTCTGCCCAGTATTGGGATCTGAACTGAAGAAGACTCCTGACCCTGTCATCTGCCCAGTAAGGTGGGCTGGGGTTCCAGTGCCTTAAAAGTGCACAGTGACTGTCTGCTGAGAGGGCCCCCTTGATTCCCTCCTCCCTTCTGAGGATAGGAAGAAAACTGGTGGCTGGGGTAGCGCTGTACACCCCTTACCTGTGGCAGAACTGTTGGTGAGCCGATCTCCCCTTTGAACGCTAAGGAGTAGAAGTGTGCAGGAAAGTCCCATCTCATCTGAGGAGTCCCGAGCGCTGCTGCCGAGATTGGGACCCCGGGGGCACCTTCCGCGCTGTAATCACGTGTGGAGAAGTGACCCGGCTGTCAGGGAAGAGCCAGAGCGAGACGCGGTAAAACGGCGCCTTCGCGCATGCCCAAAAGCCGATTCACTGTCTTGTCAGGAAGGACCTAGGGTCGGGCAGGTCCGGGAGTAGCGTCTTCCTTTTGAGGGCGGGCGCGAGCGCTTCCGCGCATGTGGAGGAGATCAGAGCCCCGCCGGTCGTTGTGAGGAGGAGCCCCGGGCAAGCGCTACTGCGCATGCCCACGGAAGCAGCGACCCGCCAAGCAACGCGAGGAGCCGGCTGCGGCCGGAGTGAGTGTCTCCCTACTCCCCTGCTCGCGCGCCACGCAGAGGAGCTGGCCGAGTAGGGAGAGGGAGCTGAGAGTCTCGGCTGTTGTTGGGGGTGATAAGTCATCGGCCCTGTTCTCCGCTCGAGCGCCCAGCAGAGGAGCTGGCTCGAGTGAGGAGAGCACAAGGAAGCTACAAGGGAGCCTTCGCCCCCATTAAGGGATTGCCCGCCTCTGTGGTGTGCTCCGCCCCCCCCCCCCCCCCCTCTGTGCCCTTCATTTTGCCATCTTGCTGCTGAACACAGAGAAGACCACAACCACGCTGTGGAAACAAGTAAGGAGTGGAGATTCAGGGGGAGTGGCGCTAGTGCCTACAGGGCAGTAAAGTAGATCCTGGTCAGTCAATCCCTGCTAACCTCAGGTTGGGGAGTAACATAAGGAAAGCAGATCTAGCCAAGGTGGTGAACTGCTTAACTGAACTGTGATTCAAGTAAATGAGAGTGAGGTTCTGGCCTAATTTAAGTAAGCGGAGTACAGTCATTATCTAATCACACCTTCTTAGTTCAACTGTAAAGAAACTGCATTGTGATTCTCTTTGTAACTGGTTTAATGACAAGTGAACTGTAAAGTGGAACCTGGCTAACTAAATTGCTTAATAGTTTAAATGTTAATACTGTAATGATATTTGCTCGTGCTTATAAGTGAAGTGTAGTTTTCTCCCAAGATTCTAGCGGAGTATACCTAGCCTAATTGATTCTAGGGTACAGTTATCTTAATGCAGAAGTGTGATAAGAATTTGGAAATACAGTAACTGCTAGTAATTCAAAGAGTGATAATCTGCTAGTAGTTTAAAGAAAGTGTAATTGTTGACCCTGAAAGTAATCTAAACTGCTTGAACTATTTATATGTGAGTTACTGATTTGACAACCCAGAGCATATTATTTTTATATAAAGCAGTATGTATTTTCATATAATTTTGGAGTAGTGTTTTCTTTTTGAGTGTTATTGCGTGGAATTACTTTTGGGTGGTCTGCAACCTTTACACCGTGCCTCTGAGATACTAGTCTTGCCCTAGGCCAGGCTACCTAATTCCAACATATTGGTGCCTAGCGGTGGGATTGCGGACTTGGTTGCAGCTACTTACTAGTAATTTGGCGTAATACACCCAACCTACACCAGGAGTTTTCTCCTTGCGGCCCTCCCAATTAGTCTTTTTGTTTTTTCTAAATTTATTCCTGGTGGTGGGTGGAGTTGGTTTTAGGTTACCCTCACCCCACTGAAATTTCTGGTGTGTATCCAGGTTTGCCAGACTCACAATGGAGTTTGCGGTGGAAAACCTGGAAGTCTATTCCGTGCCCCAATTGAGAATGTTCTGCCAGCAGATGGGGTCTTCTTCAAACATGGTGCAAGGAAGGGGGAACTCCAGACTAGCCTTAGGGCCTGGGTGGAGGCACACCAAGAGACCAAGGAGGAGGATGAGGAGGTTGACCAGGGCACAGAAGGGGGGGTGGAGGAGTTATTCCGCCATGAGGGGGAAAACTTGCTCACCGGACCAGTGTCCTATTCCAGAAAGGGCAGTAGCATTTCTGGGAAAAGCCTAACAGAAGCTGAGCTCACCGATAGGAGGGAGAAAAGACAACTAAAGTGGGAGTTGGCTAAGATGGAATTGGAGAGAGAGGAGAGGAGGATGGTCCACGAGTTTAGGCTGAAGGAACTGGAGCTCCAAAGTCTACAGCGGGGGTCCTCTCCTGTTAGGAATGGTGGCAGCGAACTGAAAGAGTCAGCCAGGGAGACCAAACCCTATATTCCAAAGGACCTGATAGCGAGCTTCAGTCAGGGGGATGATGTTGCTAAGTGGCTGGCCGCTTATGAGGTTTCTTTGAAGGTTCATGGAGTGCAGGAGAAGCACTGGGGGGGTAGTTTGTACAAGTACATGCCTCCTGCTGGTCGGGACACTTTGTTGGCCCTGGAGCCAGAGGAACAGACAAACTACCCCACCATGAAGCTGGCGTTATTGAGGAAGTTCGGGCTCACCCCAGAAAGGTACCGACAGAAGTTTAGGGGGAGCCACAAGATGGGAACTCAGAACTGGGTGGACTTCCTTGATTACGCCAGAAAGGCTTTAGAGGGTTGGGTAAAGGGCAGTGAGGTAAAAGATTATGAGGGGCTGTACGATCTGTTTTTGAGAGAACACCTCCTCGAGAAATGCTTTCCCGAGCTGCGCCAACACCTGGTAGACAGCAAGCTGACCAATCCCCGGAAGCTTGCAGAGGAGGCGGACATCTGGACAAGTACCCGGGTGTCCACCAAGGGGACTGGAGGGGAATCTCAAAAAGCCGGACAGGGCGCCCCCCAGAAGAAGGAGGGGGGGGAGAAAAAGAAAGAGTTCTCTAAAGGTCCCCAAAATAACTTCCAAGGGAAGGGAGCAGGTTTCACCCCTAGGGCAAACCCGCCCCGGAACCCTCATCCTGGCCAGAGCCAGCAGCCCAGGGTTCTCCACTGTTTTGAATGCGGTGGCGTTGGACATTATAAGGGAGATGTCAGATGCCCAAAGAGACCACCCCCTCCCACCGGAGGAAAGTCACCGGGAGTAGCTAGTGTAGCGCTCGGGGAGGAGTTGCCCTTAGATAAGGGGGGTGAGTGGGCGGGTGTCACCTTAGTGTCCCTGGGAGAGCGGGAGATGGTGCCAAAGATCCAGGTGCCCCCAAATACTACAAAGTATGGGCAATGGGTTACCATCAATGGCCAGAGAGGGGAGGCTCTGAGGGATACAGGAGCCAGCATGACTATGGTGAGAAGTCAGCTGGTGTCCCCAGAGCAGGTTGTTCCAAATGTACTCCACCCCGCCGCGATGGCTGACGGCAGAATGGGCCACTATCCAGTGGCTGAGGTTCCCTTTGAGTGGGAGGGGGTTGCAGGTTCACTTCGAGTTGCCGTAAGCCCTGCCGTGCCAGTCGATTGCCTGTTGGGGAATGACATGGAACACAATACTTGGAGAGAGGTGGAATACCGGACGCATTCTGCGATGCTGGGTACACCTGACTGGGCCTGTGTCAGCACACGGTCTGCGACTGCCCGGAGAGGGAGTTCGCCTGGGTTGGAGCCTGGAACAATGGCCCAACCCGCTGCTAAGAAGGGACAGACCCGGAGACAGAGAAAGCCTGCTCCGGCTTCCACACCCCATGAGACAGATCGGCCACCTGCGGTGGTGGACCAGGAGTCCCTGGAGGGGGAAGTAGACTCTCTGGAGGATTGGCCCATCCCTGCGGAGTGGCATGTGGAGGGAGGTCCTACCAGAGAGGAATTCTGTAAGGGGCAGAGGGAGTGCCCCACCCTTGAGGGACTGAGGCGACAGGCTGAAGCCCAAGCAGCAGGTGATGTTACGGGACATTACCATATTTACTGGGAGGATGGACTCCTCTACAGTGAACCCAAGGTACCCTCGCCTGGTTCATCGAGGGCCTTGGTAGTCCCGCAACAGTACAGAGCCTTTCTTTTGGAACTGGCTCATGCCATACCCCTGGCAGGACACTTAGGCCAGGACAAGACCTTTGCACGGCTTGTTCTCCACTTTTACTGGCCTCAGATGAAAGTGGCGTCCAACACATACTGTAGGACATGTGTAACCTGCCAGGCCAGTGGGAAAACAGGGGTGAAGCTAAAGGCTCCCCTGGAACCACTTCCAGTCGTTAGCACACCCTTTGAGAGGGTGGGCGTCGACATTGTAGGGCCATTGGATCCACCAACAGCAGCTGGTCACAGGTTTATCCTGGTACTGGTGGATCATGCCACACGGTACCCAGAGGCCATACCTCTGAGGACAGTCACTGCACCTGTAGTGGCAAGAGCCCTAATGGGAATCTTTACCCGAGTGGGATTTCCCAAGGAAGTTGTGTCCGACAGGGGGACCAACTTCCTGTCAGCTTACATGCGGGCAATGTGGAAGGAGTGTGGAGTGACCTACCGGTTCACCACTCCTTATCACCCCCAGTCGAATGGACTGGTTGAGAGGTTCAATAAGACCTTGAAGGGCATGATCAGAAGTCTGCCCGAGAGCCTGCGGAGGAAATGGGATGTCCTCCTACCCTGTTTACTCTTTTCCTACAGGGAAGTGCCCCAGAAGGGAGTGGGCTTCAGCCCCTTTGAGCTTCTGTATGGGCACCCTGTACGCGGACCTCTCAGCCTGGTGAAGGATGGTTGGGAGAAATCTCCCAGGAAACCCCCCCAGGATGTGGTGAGCTACATGCTGGCCTTCAGGAGCCAAATGGCGAAGTTGTGGAAGCAAGCTTCTGACAACTTGGAGGCCAGCCAGGCAGTCATGAAGGAGTGGTACGACCACAACGCTCACCCGGTGGAACTGGAGCCTGGACAGAAAGTGTGGGTGATGGAGCCTGGAGAGCTTAGCGCCCTCCAGGATCGCTGGACAGGCCCCTTTGAGGTGTTGGAAAAGAAGGGTAAGGCCACATACCTGGTGGACCTTAAGACCCCTCGACAGCCCCTACGGGTGCTACATGCCAACCGACTCAAGCCCCACCATGAGAGGCCCGAAGTCATGCTGATGATGGTGACTGACGGGGGAGAAGAAGCGGAAAGCGAACCTCTCCCAGATCTCTTTTCGTCCCAAGAGAAGGATGGGTCAGTGGAGGGAGTGAATCTCTCTCCTACCCTCACTCCTGAGCAACGGGAGGACTGTCGCCAGATACTGGAGCAGTACTCTTCTTTGTTCTCCCTTGTCCCGGGAAGGACCCACCTGTGTACCCATGATGTGGACACAGGAGACAGCCCACCAGTGAAGTCCAAGACCTACCGGCTGTCTGACAAGGTGAAGGCTAGCATACATGGAGAAGTTGCCAAGATGCTAGAGCTGGGAGTAATTGAACCTTCCAACAGCCCTTGGTCCAGTCCGGTGGTGCTCGTGCCAAAAGCCGCACCACCAGGCACCACACCTGAACTGAGGTTCTGTGTGGATTACCGAGGACTGAATTCAGTGACAAGGACTGATGCTCATCCGATCCCTAGGGCGGATGAATTGATTGACCGGCTAGGAGCTGCCCAATATCTGAGTACCTTTGACCTCACTTCAGGGTACTGGCAGATCTCCTTGACAGATGGAGCAAGGGAAAGGTCAGCCTTCTCCACGCCTGAGGGACACTACCAGTTCTGTGTGATGCCCTTTGGGCTCAAGAACGCCCCTGCCACCTTTCAGCGGCTGGTGAACCAGGTCCTCTCTGGATTGGAGAGTTTCTCTGCTGCCTACTTGGATGACATTGCTGTCTTCAGTAGCAACTGGGAGGACCATCTGCAGCATTTGCAGGCCGTTCTCCAGGCCCTGAGACAAGCTGGGTTGACCATCAAAGCCAGCAAGTGCCAGATTGGGCAGGGGTCGGTTGTGTACCTTGGACACTTGGTGGGTAGGGGGACTGTGCAGCCCCTGCAGGCGAAGATTGAGGCAATCATGGCCTGGGAACCCCCCAAGACCCAGACTGAGGTCCGAGCTTTCCTGGGCCTCACAGGATACTACCGTCGCTTTGTGAAGGGGTATGGCACTATTGTAGCGCCCCTCACAGAGCTCACCTCTAAGAAACAACCTCGACGGGTAGTTTGGACAAGGGCTTGTCAGCAAGCCTTTGAAAAGTTGAAACAGGCAATGTGTGCGGCACCGGTCCTGAGGGCCCCAGACTTCTCCAAGGAGTTCATTGTCCAAACGGATGCATCGGAACATGGCATTGGGGCAGTGTTATCGCAACTCAATGAAGAGGGCCTGGATCAACCTGTAGTCTTCTTATCCAGGAGGCTGCTTCCCCGGGAACAGAAGTGGAGTGCCATTGAAAGGGAAGCTTTTGCGGTGGTGTGGGCTCTGAAGAAGCTGCGGCCATACCTCTTTGGCTCGCACTTCCTGGTTCAGACCGACCACCGACCCCTTCGTTGGCTGATGCAAATGAAGGGGGAAAATCCCAAGTTGTTGAGGTGGTCCATCTCCCTCCAGGGAATGGACTTCCGGGTGGAACATCGGCCTGGAGTGGACCACGCCAATGCAGACGGTCTCTCCAGGTATTTCCGCCTTAGTGATGAGGACTCCCAAGGGGTTGGGTAGTTCTCCCCACTTTCAGCTGGGGGGGACGTGTGTTAGACCTGTCTGGCTTTTTGGCGAAGTCCCTCCCAATTTTTATTTATTTTGTCCCCTTTTTGCCCCTCATACCATTGTTAATTTTTGTGTCTACTGACTTTTTGTAGGTGTTGGTCAGGGGGATAGGTGTTTTCTTTCCCCCTCATAATATTTTACCTCAGGCCCAGAGGCCTGTTCTGACAGGAAAGTTGGCACCACCTAAAATGGTGGCCACCAACTGCCCCAACTGTCACCAACAGAACTTGGCCATAGCCTAACATAGGGCATTCCAGAACCTTCTGGTCCATTCTGGACCACTGAAGGGCAGCCTATATAAGGCGGAATGCGGGGCAGCCATTTTGTCTACCTGTGGAAGTCAGCTGGAGGACAGGTGGTAGCTAAGGGTGGGAAAAGGTTAGACTTAGGGTTGACCTCCTGAACTGGGAAGCTGCCTATTTGGTCCAACCCCCAACTCCCCTTTTAGTTATTTGTCTTGGCCCCGCTGTGGGAAGTTACTGGAGACCCTGGGCGCCTGTGTGACCCCTAATCTAGAACAGAGGGGTGAGAACAGGAGAAGGAGACTGCGAAGTAGTGAGCGCAGTCCTCTGCCCAGTATTGGGATCTGAACTGAAGAAGACTCCTGACCCTGTCATCTGCCCAGTAAGGTGGGCTGGGGTTCCAGTGCCTTAAAAGTGCACAGTGACTGTCTGCTGAGAGGGCCCCCTTGATTCCCTCCTCCCTTCTGAGGATAGGAAGAAAACTGGTGGCTGGGGTAGCGCTGTACACCCCTTACCTGTGGCAGAACTGTTGGTGAGCCGATCTCCCCTTTGAACGCTAAGGAGTAGAAGTGTGCAGGAAAGTCCCATCTCATCTGAGGAGTCCCGAGCGCTGCTGCCGAGATTGGGACCCCGGGGGCACCTTCCGCGCTGTAATCACGTGTGGAGAAGTGACCCGGCTGTCAGGGAAGAGCCAGAGCGAGACGCGGTAAAACGGCGCCTTCGCGCATGCCCAAAAGCCGATTCACTGTCTTGTCAGGAAGGACCTAGGGTCGGGCAGGTCCGGGAGTAGCGTCTTCCTTTTGAGGGCGGGCGCGAGCGCTTCCGCGCATGTGGAGGAGATCAGAGCCCCGCCGGTCGTTGTGAGGAGGAGCCCCGGGCAAGCGCTACTGCGCATGCCCACGGAAGCAGCGACCCGCCAAGCAACGCGAGGAGCCGGCTGCGGCCGGAGTGAGTGTCTCCCTACTCCCCTGCTCGCGCGCCACGCAGAGGAGCTGGCCGAGTAGGGAGAGGGAGCTGAGAGTCTCGGCTGTTGTTGGGGGTGATAAGTCATCGGCCCTGTTCTCCGCTCGAGCGCCCAGCAGAGGAGCTGGCTCGAGTGAGGAGAGCACAAGGAAGCTACAAGGGAGCCTTCGCCCCCATTAAGGGATTGCCCGCCTCTGTGGTGTGCTCCGCCCCCCCCCCCCCCCTCTGTGCCCTTCATTTTGCCATCTTGCTGCTGAACACAGAGAAGACCACAACCACGCTGTGGAAACAAGTAAGGAGTGGAGATTCAGGGGGAGTGGCGCTAGTGCCTACAGGGCAGTAAAGTAGATCCTGGTCAGTCAATCCCTGCTAACCTCAGGTTGGGGAGTAACATAAGGAAAGCAGATCTAGCCAAGGTGGTGAACTGCTTAACTGAACTGTGATTCAAGTAAATGAGAGTGAGGTTCTGGCCTAATTTAAGTAAGCGGAGTACAGTCATTATCTAATCACACCTTCTTAGTTCAACTGTAAAGAAACTGCATTGTGATTCTCTTTGTAACTGGTTTAATGACAAGTGAACTGTAAAGTGGAACCTGGCTAACTAAATTGCTTAATAGTTTAAATGTTAATACTGTAATGATATTTGCTCGTGCTTATAAGTGAAGTGTAGTTTTCTCCCAAGATTCTAGCGGAGTATACCTAGCCTAATTGATTCTAGGGTACAGTTATCTTAATGCAGAAGTGTGATAAGAATTTGGAAATACAGTAACTGCTAGTAATTCAAAGAGTGATAATCTGCTAGTAGTTTAAAGAAAGTGTAATTGTTGACCCTGAAAGTAATCTAAACTGCTTGAACTATTTATATGTGAGTTACTGATTTGACAACCCAGAGCATATTATTTTTATATAAAGCAGTATGTATTTTCATATAATTTTGGAGTAGTGTTTTCTTTTTGAGTGTTATTGCGTGGAATTACTTTTGGGTGGTCTGCAACCTTTACACCGTGCCTCTGAGATACTAGTCTTGCCCTAGGCCAGGCTACCTAATTCCAACATACACCATTAGTGATTGGGGTGTTCAAATATCCCTCATGTATCCCCCGGAGGCAGCACCCTTAAAATTTAAACAGGAGTGGACTCGTTCTGGCAGGGCAAGCACACAGGGGAAGACCCTTCAAGAGATACGACACTAGCGGGCTCCACACAAATTCAAAGTTTTTGTAGGAATCTGACAAAATGTCAGCCAGCTGTCCATCGTCAATGCTTTCCACAAATGAGTGCCAGTGAGTCACTGAGGGCCTCTGTCTTCTTCCATTCCGCAGCTAAAGCCATCTTGTCTGCTCCAAGACATAACCATATAATGGGTTTATCCCCGTGTGTCTGGTATTGTAGGTACTCACTGCGTAGACCCAACAGCACGAATCCCGGGTCCTCTGGCAGGGGATAGCCCAAGATTCCTTTAAGTAGGGCCAATATTTCAGCCCAAAATGGCCTAATCTTAGGACAATCCCACTAAATATGTTGGAAATCACCCAATAGTCCACACCCCCTCCAATATCGGTCCGACGTTTAGGGGAATATCGGTTTAAGTTTGGCTGGGTGCTGGTACCAGTCGAATAGTACTTTAGTGCGCCTCCCGCAACCACATTGAATGATTGAATCTTGTAATGTCTCCAGCCACTCCTGACCACTGAGCCTCTGTGATGTCACTATTCAGTACGCCCTCCCAGTGTTCTTTATGTCAGGTTGGGGTGTGTGTAAAGTGTCTAGCAGTAGGTTGTACAGGAAGGTAATGTTGCCCTTTGTCCCACTACTACACTTCGCAAATTTCTCAATGGGAGTGAGTTCTCTCGTGGCTGCTTCCCTCATGCTGAAGTGAGAACTGATTGCAGTGGTAGCATTCTGTGGGCGGGAGCTGATAATCCGAGGATCAGTTCTCAAAGGTTCGCACATCCCAGTTATGGAATAAGTCCAAACTCGTCAAACAACGCCCCTTCCTCCAGGCCTCAAAGGGGCCGATATGTAGGGCCGGAGAAAATGCAGAGTGTGAGAAGTTGGCCTGATATGTGATGTCCACTATTCTAGTGGGCACCCTGTATCAGTCCAAACAACTCTTATGGTGATGGTTGTAAAGTCAACCTTATAGACCAGCTATCCTAGAGGTAGCATGGACAAAGCAGTCTTAGTCTAAAACTTCAGAGGGCATGTAAAGCCAGCTGTTTTACCATATGTAACCCCTTGAATACCAAATGAAAGGACACCACACAGGATATATATAAAATATTTATATGTATTTATTTCTAAACAACCCCTCTGAGCTCTTTATGAGATCAGAGGCACAAGCACATAACAAGATACTCAATTATCATACAATAAGTTGCATAAAATACAGTAGAGCCCTAGGGGCACTTCAAACCATATATTAAAATAATGGTATAAGAACCACTTCACAAACAAAGGATAGGCCTAGGGCCTGGGGAATCGCTGGGGCTACACTGTACTACCAAAGGATAGGAAGTAGGAGGCCCACGGGAGGCGTGTGCAGTGTCTTTACACACACGCAAGTTACCATGGAGTTAGAATGGGAACAAAAGAATTGGAAACTAGTTCTTTTAGGTCACTTCCGGATGGACTAGGAGAAAGCTACTTGAAAGTTAGACACTAGGATAATCAATACCCACAGGAGCACCGAAGTACTCGTGTTACCTCACCCACAGGAAGCGGGGGCATAGGTGTCAAAGTGTGTCGGGTTTCATCGCGGAATCCTATGGAGCCTTGGAGAAAGATGCTGCAGGCGACCAGGAGGGAAGTGTCCGGTTGGATCCAGGGCGGATCGAGGATGAAGAGTACCTGAAAGCAGAGGAGACAGAGTCTGGGTCACTAGCTAGTGACCAGGAAGGAACCAGGCGATGTCGCGAAGCAATCAGGTGATGTTGTGAAGCTGGTCTCTGCAGCTACGTGGACCAGGAGGCGTCGACGGCGACCAGGAGTCAGGCACGGACTGTCCCACGAAGGCTCTCGCTGTCAGCGGTGTCGGCTTCTGGATTGGAGTCAACAAGCCTTGGCTAAGGCAACCCACGCAAGAATCTAAGATGGCTTCTTAAGCAGACCAGCGAGGTCTGATGGGCTGCTCCTTTTCAGGGGAGCAAGGGCCAGCCTGGAGCAACCAAACCAGCGGTGTAGATTCAAGATTTCGTCGTCACAGAGGCCACTAGCCAACGGGCAAGTGACCGGACAGATGCGTCGAGCAGGAAAATGCAAAAAGGGCCCCACGCAGCACTCGTGGAGTGTGGAGGGATGATCTTTGGTGCAGATGATGCTCGGGGCTGGGGCTTCTCAATCCCCAATGCACAACTTCGAGGGTGCCTCAGAAGTTGCACGGAAAGCAATTCGCTGGCTTTCCAAGATGGCCAGTCCCACGTCTCACGTCGCCTCCACGGGTCTCAGCTTTGCAGTGGCTGTGGATCGGGCTGAAGGAAGTCTGGAAGTCCGGTTCTTGTCAGGCTCTGTGTTCGGGCTCCGGCGGGAGCGACGACAAAGCAAACCGTTGATCGCTTGATGGTGCCTGCTTGTGCAGGGTGGTCACCCCTTGACCACAAGGGAGACTCTTCAGTCTTCTATCTTCAATTAGAACGTCGAAGGTCTAGAGTTTCGTTTCAAGTTTCAGTCAGGATAAATCTAAAGTCTTGGGACTCAGCTCCTACCTATATACCAAATCTAGGGGCTGGATTACCTGCTAGGTCCCTCCTATGGGTGGGACCAGGGATGGGGGTGGTTACACCCCTTTCCCTTTGTCCAGTTTCGCGCCAGAGCTGGGGCTGGAGTGCCCTAGCACCGGTTTGAACTGGACTATGCATGGGACACCTTGTGTGCCCCAGGCAGTGTCTCATTTCTTTCAGCCCTCACTGCCCTAATACACAAGAGACTGTCTGGGGTGGTGCTAGCACCTCCCAAGACAGGAAACCTATTGTCCAAGCCTCCCTCGCTGGAAGGACCCCCAGAAGCAGGAGGTCAGACTTGTGTCTGTGGCAGCAGCATCCATTTTGTGATGCTGAGGCTCTGGTTAACTTAAACCGGGATTAGTAGGAACAACATGTCTTCTCCCTCTAGAAGGGTGGAATGCTAGCCCCGTCGCCAGAACTGGCGAGGGGGTAGTATTCCAAAGCATATGACACCTTACACGACATGTTTTGATAAAGCCAAACCAGAGTTAGCATTTAACCGCAAGGTTCATAATGCACTTAAGAGTATATGGTATGGCTATATCCTAGAACAGCTATAAGGACATGGTTCTGAAAGCTGCAGACAGGCTCAGCTCATGCTAGAGCCTCATGTCACATAAAACCAAGCACTCTGCCTCCAGGATTGTTAAGGCCTGCCATAGGAGTGACTTATAGGTGTATATGTGTCTAGATATAAGGTTAGATATAGGAATACTATATCTAAGCAAGGGGTGATAACACGACCTTGCCCCAGCTGAGTGATCAGCTAGTTGTGTCAGTTTGGATGGCCAGCCAGGGGTGGCAAAAGATATGCTGCAGCCCCTGGTAGGCCTTGGATGCACCTATGCCCTGGGTACCTATAGTACACTGTACAGGGGCTCATAAGGTGACCCAATATCCAATTGGAGATGTACCTAAAGTACATGGCGTCCATTTGACAGAGAGAGCAGATAGCCTGGGGCCCTGATTAGCAGGATCCCAGGCCAACTAAGTCGAAAACCAGCTAAACACTAGGCAAAAAATCTTGGTTAACCATAGTCAGGTATCCACCTTCCTACACCGAGTTGAAGTGTATCGGTGTAAAAGGTGATGGGAAGGATGTCAGACCCTCATTCCCAGTGACCGTGTCCCAAACCCTGAGGGTGGTGCAAGTGTTGTAAAGCAGCTGTTCTGCTGTAAAGAAGACTCTTGAGGCGGAAGTAAGAAGTAGTAGTCTTTATTCTGTCACCCACTCTCCAGACTGCCTGAAGGGTCTGAACATTCCAAAGCAGACTCCAGTGGAACACACCACCAGGTAAGGGTACAGGGGGGTGTGCAGAATGTACCACTATTTTTACAAGAAGGTGTAAGAGATTCCAACGCATCTCCCTACGCTAATGAAGGGAAACCACAATAGGAAAAAAGGGGGGGGGGGGGGAACAGCACGGAACCGGGGGAAAGGGGAGAAGCAGGAATGACCCAGGGGCAAGGCATCTCAGGTAAAAGTGCTGAGACCCAGGACGAACAAGAACAGGGAGGGCGGGGGAAAGGACGGAAAAGTCTGAGGGTCCTGTGGAAGAACAACAGGAGGGGATGCAAGGTAGAGGCTGTAATAAGGTTTTGCAAAAGTGCACTAGTAGACCGCACAACTCAATGGCTCACTGCAAGAACCTGAAAGGGAAAACAATAGATACTGCTCGTCATACAACCTTACACTTGTCATACCTGTGGAAAAGAAAGGCTAGCGGAATTTACTTGCATATACCAGAATCACTTGTGTTGATGCGTCAGACCCACACTTCGCCACTACGCACGCACCGTCCTGCAAGGGAAGGGGTCAAGGTATGAGGAGAACAGCGAAACATCTCCCTTCGCTAATGAAGGGAAACCACGATAGGAGAAAGGGGGGGGGGGGGGGCACCACGGAACCGGGGGAAAGGGGGGAAGCAGGAATGATCCAGGGGCAAGGCATCCCAGGTAAAAGTGCGGAGACCCAGGACGAACAGGAACAGGGAGGGCGGGGGAAAGGACGGGAAAGTCAGAGGGACCTGTGGAAGAACAACAGGAGGGGATGCAATTAAGGTATAGCCTGTAACAGGGTTTTGCAAAAGTGCACTAGTAGACTGCACAACTCAATGGCTCACTGCAAGAACCTGAAAGGGAAAGCAATAGATACAGCTCGTCATACAACCTTACACTTGTCATACCTGTGGAAAAGAAAGGCTAGCGGAATTTACTTGCATATACCAGAATCACTTGTGTTGATGCGTCCGACCCACACTTCCCCCCCCCTACGCACGCACCGTCCTGCAAGGGAAGGGGTCAAGGTATGAGGAGAACAGCGAAACCCGGCTACCGGGCAAAGCTGGGATAAAGGATCGCCAGCCCACCCTAGAACACAAACTTGGAATTACATTCATCTTCATTGTGCACCACCCTCACCTGATTCATCTCTCCTTCTTTGCACACTCTAGCAAAGTGGCCTTTCTTATTGCATTTAAAGCAAGTGGAATTGTGTGCGGTGCAATGAATGCTGTTGGCCCGGGGATTGTTGCTCCCACACCTGAAACACTTCAACCCCTCCATAACACTGATAGGCTTCTCATTTTTTACTTCCTTGGACCTAATCTTAAGAACTTCTCCATCCCTGCACTCTTCCTGGTCACTACTTTTAATTTTGTTCACCCCACTGACAGGTTCTTTAGGTATACTCATTTCTAGGATGCATTTCGCCGTGTGTTCGATAGATTGGGCCATGGCGATAGCTTCCCTCAATAGTGGATTCTTGGCCAACAACTTTTCTTTTATGCGAGGGTGGTGAGTACACCTCACACCAGCTGGTCCCTGATGAGGGAGTCATTCAAGTCTCCAAATTCACATAACTGCGTAAGAACCCGGAGAGCGGCTACATAGTTGGTAACAGATTCATGCTTACCCTGTACTCGTGAAAAGAACTTGTGCCGCTCAAGTACCACATTAACTTTGTCCCCAAAGTGGGATTCTAGTTTCAACATGGTGACCTTAAACACATCTAAGTCCAACTCATCATCCTCCAATTCTGGGTTGGGGAGGGTATCAGATTTTTCTTCCCTGAACTCCCAAGTTATGGAGTAACACATGATGTTTCCGTAGAGCTGAAATTTTTTCACCCCCTATCGCTAGGAGATAAGAATCAAATAAGTTGATCCAGTCTTTCCAGTGGATATCTGGATCCCCAATCTCATTCAAAAAGGAGGGGGGTGGGTTCATCGATGATGCCGCCATGGGACAGGAATACCAAGGCTTAAAAGAGGTAACAAAAGTGGAAGGGGACAGGGAAAAGGGGACCCTGGTAAGGTACTAGCAAAGGTAACCCTGTAGGATAATACTGAGGCACAGTAAGAAAGCAGGTCCAAGGAGGTTCCCACTGACTCCGACAGGTACAGCGGCACAGAAAAGCTAACCAGGTACCAATGCTGCTATCAAGAAAATAGAACTACCCACGTGCTGAAGCAAGGACCTGGAATACCTAGGTGTCACCACTCCTCGCTGTGCAATATATTGCCGCAAATGCAGGAAATGCACCATACAATGGAACAGAGAGTACAATTTTGTGCAACACAACACCTACGACCTGGTGCATACACATAAATATAGGTAACCCTTAGACATGGCAGATCCCAAAAAACGCCGACATCACAAAGCTTTCCCCCAATGTATGAATCAGTGAATCACTGGTGACTATGAATCTAAGCACCCTCTACTGCATATACCCCCACCAAAGTTAAGAGATAGAGCACTAATTAGAACACATAGCAATATACTCCCACCAAGGTTACGAAAATGAGCACAAATTAGTACATGTAACTACTGGTACTTCTGACACTATCAAGCTTCAGGTCGGAATACCACTTGTTCATAGAGGATGTGAGGAAAAACACCCACTAAGTTCCTGCATTAACTGTTTGCCAGTGCGATACTGCGGAGAAGGTGTGCGTGTCACTGTGTAGATGCACACACTCTAAGCAAGCATGAGGAGAAATTGTCAGGAGGAATAAAGTTCACCAACACCCTACTTAATGTTGAACGTCACCAACAGCACTCACTGTTTCACATATCTGGGCCTGTGGGCGAGAGCTGCATTCCTGAAGAACATGGGGATGGCCGAGATGAGGGCAGGGGGTCTGGCGTCAATGGGGGCTCTGGGGCATAATAACACACTTGGAACACCCTGCAGCCGATGAACCGCTCCTTCAAGTGTCCAAACACCTGAGCTGACACCTGAGGAGACCGAAAGGAAGGTCCGGTCCTACTGCAGCTGGGGCGCGGGACCTGGCTGGAAGTACTCGGACGAGGAAAGATGCTGGGAAGAGGAACTGACGACTGTACCGGTCCTCAGAGGTTGGGACGCCGGGTCTGACGAAGAGCGCTCTGAGGGGAAATTGACGCGCTCTGTGAAGCTGACGAGCGGCGCTCAGCGTGACAGGTTGCAAAGAACTGACACGCTGCGCCCTTCAAGGAACCCAGGTCGAATCTGAAGGCAATGGAGGTACGGCAGGATCAAAGAGGCCGCCGAGGGACTGTAGAACACACCCGGCTCTCCAACAACTTAAGGCGCAAGTAGCGCACCGGGTATGAGGCGGCTCTCCAGAGCAAGAACACACCCGGGCTCACAAACAACTTGAGGGGCAAGTAGCGTACCGGGATGAGACGGCTCACCAGGGACGCTCAAAGACCTCGCAGGAACCGGCGAGGATCACTGCTAACTCCCCCAGTCTCCGCGATGAATGGCTGAAGAGAATACCACTGGCACTTAAAACGGAGATGTCAAGCATGGTCTCTCCCCCAACGGCGATGCCACCACCACAGGAACAGTGGAGCCTTCCGATAACACGGACCCCAGTCGTACTCACACTTCCTGCGTGTCCTGGTTAGCGCTTCTCCGTCTCTTCACCCCCTGAGTTGTCAGCACAAAAGTAACAAGGCACCAGGCACCGAAGATTCCTCAACATGCACCCCTCTACACAGGGGCTAATGTCTTGTGAATAACACACCGTCACTTGAAAAAGTTTGAGAGAGGACACAAAGGGGGGGGGGGTGACAGGAGGGCCCCCTACGCAGTTTTCCTCGTCGCCAGTGTTGTAAAGTAGCTGTTGTGCTGTAAAGAAGACTCTTGAGGCGGAAGTAAGTAGTAGTAGTCTTTATTCTGTCACCCACTCTCCAGACTGCCTGAAGGGTCTGAATATTCCAAAGCAGACTCCAGTGGAACACACCACCCGGTAAGGGTACAGGGGTGTGTGCAGAATGTACCACTATTTTTACAAGAAGGTGTAAGATTCCAACAGCAAGTAAGTGTGCTCAGATAGGCATTTGGCAGTCGGTCCCTTCTAGGTTTCCATAACACGTCCCATATATATGTCACCATGATAACTCTTTCCATGTGGAGCCAATGCTTGTGTGATTCACGGGTGGACCAGTCCGGGATAACTTGCTGTTGGACTGCCTTGTAATATAAAGTGAAATCTGGTAGTGCCAGGCCTCTTTTGGCTTTAGGCAACCAGAATACCCTGTATGAAAGTCTGGCTCTTCCCCCCCTGCCTTATGAATTGTGTCAATAAAGAGTGTATGTTAGAGAAAACACGGTGGTCTACCCCAATCGGGAACACTTGAAATAAGTAGAGAAGATGAGGGAGAACTTACATTTTAACCCCTTCGCTGCGGCGGCAATTCCGCCGCAGCGCTAGGGGGGGAGGGGGTGCCGCGCGGCGCTCCCATGCTCGTGACGGAACCGCTCCTTCACGAGCCTCGGGCGCGCTGTGCTTGTGACGGAGCGGTTCAGTCACGGCCGTGACGGAACCGCTATGTCACCAGCACAGCGCGACCGAGGCTGGTGACGGAGCGATTCCGTCACCAGCATGGGAGGGGTTAATGGCGTGGATTCTCCCCAGCCAGGACAAATACAGTGGGGCCCTTCTCTTTAAATCCGCCTCTAATATCAATTTGTATATTAACATTATAAATACTATCTGGAGGACTTAAATATTAATCTGAAGTTCAACTTGTATATATGCTTGTCTATTTTATATCCAGAAAGCCTTGGAGAGTGTGGTGCACTAATATCACTTCTGCTGTAGAAGTGCTATCACTAAAGTTCTCTTCAGCAGAAATATCCATTGTTTGTACAGCATGATTGTTTTGCTAGGCCAGCTACTTTCTTCTTTTTGAAGTTAACTTAGGACATTTCTCTCTCTTTTTTTCACTAACCTCAGCTTCACAACCTGTTTCACCTTTTGTTTTCCTAGATTTGTTTTTTCAGCTATACTCTGTCAGTCCAAGTTTCTATATTCTTTTAAAGTCAAAGTCCTGAGAAAAATGGGACGCACGGATATCAGAATACTGATAACAATCTGGCTTTTTAATTTGATCATGATATCTAATATTGTAAATAACCCATCTGGACTACTGAGTTGATGAAGATTCAATCCGTTTTTTCTCCCTTCAAAACCCTCCGCTTTGCGTTGGGCTTAGTGATGCGGTTTAACAGCCCATAACTCTAGCGTATGGAATCAACGATGGAAGCACACTGCTAGCCTCTCCGCCGGATCGCCCCTCTGCATTCTGGTATATGCAGTGCGTATGACTTGAAGAATTGGGAAAAAGTTTGTGAGTGTTTCACCAAGGTTGGTGCAAGTATGTACTTGGTATTTCCAGTATCTCTAGACATGAGACATGGCTCGTGTTTTGGGATAGTATCCCTCATCAGTAGAGAAAAGTTCTGGGGTGGCAGAGAAGGCCACCAAACAACCGTCACAGGCTTTGTTGCCTCTCAGGCGCGCTGGTGCGTCTACAAAAGCTCGTCAGCTTGGGGGCTCACATGAGCCCTATAACAGGAATCAACGATGGGAGCACATTGCTAGCCTCTCCGCCGGATCGCCACTCTGTATTCTGGTATATGCAGTACGTATGACTTGAAGAATTGAGAAAAAGTTTGTGAGTGTTTCACCAAGGTTGGTGCAAGTAAGTACTTGGTATTTCTAGTATCTCTAGACACGAGACATGGCTCGTGTTTCGGGATAGTATCCCTAATCAGTAGAGAAAAGTTCTGGGGTGGCAGAGAAGGCCGCCAAACAACCGTCCCAGGCTTCGTTGCCTCTCAGGCGCGCAGGTGCGTCTCCAAAAGCTCGTCAGTTTGGGGGCTCACGGGAGCCCTATAACAGGAATCAACGATGGGAGCACACTGCTAGCCTCTCCGCCGGATCGCCCCTGGCGTGACGTGAGGAGATCCGGGAAGTATCACATCTTGGTTCGAACTTGTTTCGTGTGGTTCACGATTTTATGGTTCCTCGCTCCGGGTGAAAAAGGGGAACAAAACGTTGCTTCAGGTGAAGTTAATACCGTCCTCCAATGGTGGGGTCTGGCTCTCCGGCGTCTCGACTGCAGTCGGAAGCTGAGTAGAGTCGGTAATTGCGGAGGAACGGAATCCACTAAGATGAGGGACAATAGCAGCCATAACCATCAGCCCACGGAGCAATAAGTGGAGAAAGGTGCCGCCAGCAACGTAACTGATCCATCCCGGAGGGCACGAGAGATGGAAAGTGAGCGGCTGACATCCAGACAGCCACGTGCATTCGATTGAGCACAGAGGAGTGCAGAGACATGGCAAGGAGAAGGAGACGGCGACGCTGATGTTGCCGGGACTTCCAACAGACTTGCGATTCTGAAGAAGAATTAACACGCGAGTAAGAAAGCCCATTAGATACTACGTTTTTTTAATATCGGTTTTTGGTGAGCGTATACAAAGAGCCAGACAAAGTGAATGTGACTACAGGAATCGGCCTGCCTGATTCTAAAATGGCGGCCGCATAGGACGTATGTGGATCAAAGACGATTTAAAAGCGGGAGGCTGCTGCTAGAGTGATCTGATTAAGGTGTAGGATCAACCAAGGCAAGGATCGGATGAACATTCCTTCTCATATAAGCACAACCTTATTCTCACATAAATAACAAAAACAAAGATTAGCAAGTGAGAGAGGACAAGCAGGACAAGTCGAAATAGAGAAAGGCACTATACGAAGTGGCAGTAAACAAGCAAAGGAAAGTGAAAATGGACACACAGGACAGTTGAAAGAGAGATGGGCAGAAAACAAGGATAGGAAAGAGAAAGAGGACAATCAAACATCTGAAAGAGAGAAGGCACTTCAACTCTCGGATAACCAGATTTACTGACGGCCATCTTAGAAGAACTTCTAAATTTAGATTAATATTAAGAATACTAACACATTAACACCAATATAGGGAGAATACTTTAGCCCACATCAAAGAATTATCCAGGAAGAGGGCACGTCAAATCATACTCATCACCATAAAACAAACATGGAGGAGAACTATCTAGAACCTGTAAGTAGAAACACTCATATCATAAAATACCCAACCAAACTATCCAAGAATGCAGCCAAAAAATTCAAACATAACCTAATGAGAAAAAACCCTGACACGCTGATCTCGGACACTGCTTTTTGCACAGATAAAGGCCTTATAGTGAATGACATGATTTTCTTCACCAGAAAAACTGTGAAATGGCGCAATGCCATAACAAATATACTGAGCATACAATACATCACTAATATCCCATATGGCACAAAATTTATGACCGCGGCGTCTCCAAGATACAATGCCGACCTCTGCATAACTATCTACAAGAATGGAGTAGTGATGATACAAGCCTCTAACCACGAACTGGAAAAATTTGACATGTTTTCAACCCTAAAAAGATGTGTAGAGAACTCAAGTTCGCAACGACAACAGAGGCCACTAGGAAAAACGCCCAACTCATCTGACAATACGGTCACTATCAGTATACTATCTAGAAGCACTCAGGAATCTGAACAATCAAGGCAACAGAGAGACACAACCGGTACAGGAGACACAACATCTGGATGTGATAGAGAGATAACATCACCATCACAACAGGCAAATAACAACACAGAGCTTTTTCAGAGTGAAACATTGGACTCAGACAACATAACCAGAGAACCTCAGGAACCACTGCATTTAAAGCATCTAGGAGACACAATCGATTTGGGAGGCCATATGTCTGAGAATGACCAAGAGAAAACAGAAATGACTACAAATCATGGGAATATCATCACAGAACCTTACCAGAGGGAAGAATCAACGCCCCCCCCCCCCCATCGAAGCTACAACGCTAACGAACAGAACAAGCAACGAAAAACTAGGAAGATCTGATATAGAAAAGATTACCCCATCCACACTTCAAAGTACCTCAACACAAAGATCACTACAACCCACTTGAGCATCACAGACTACAGACTTGAAACAAGGAACACAAATCATAGATATCACATCCAACAAAGCATTGAATGGTGGAATAAACAACCAATCTAATGACAGAGAGAAGAAGACCATGACGAAAAGTTTAGGACGGAAACGTGAATTCCGAATTAAAAAGACGAGCAACCCCAATAGGACTCTCCAGACCCTAGGGAAAATGATAGAGCTCCAAACACAAATAGGATACGTGTCGCTTGACTTATTAAACACCCTTCAGGCGGTAGACAAACTTCGGGATATCACAGAGAACACTCATACCAAAGACGAACAAATATGTGAACTACTATATAAATCTCAAAGAATGAACAAATACATGGCTATGCCATTAGCATATAGACAAAATCGACCCGATAGGAATCAGAAATACTTAACGGAATAAGAACTCCTATCCTTACTACGGGAATATGAGCCTTCTGTCAGCACTAGAGAAGAAAAAATTAAAACAGAACCGATAGATGCCAACAGAATATCTAGACTGAATAAGAGGAAACCTAACCTTAACTATCACCAACGAGTCCAACTGATTACCGACTCGCAAAATCAGAACACAAACATAACAGGGAAAACACTAAAATGCCTACTGCTCAACTGTCGGTCAGCAGTTAAACATGCCCCTGACATAGCCGATCTCCTCATTAACCAGGAAATAGACATAACAATCCTTACAGAAACATGGCTATCAGAATCATCGTCCCCGGTTATGGATCTTCTGGTGCCCCTCACTACAATATTGTGAGGCTTGATAGGCTTAGAAAGACAGGAGGTGGTATAGCCTGCATTCACCGATCAAACCTTGAAGTCAGCCAAATACAATCTGACCCCCTAGATACATCTGAATACCTAGGTCTCAGTATAAGATCGAACAACAATCAAAGATGCAACCTGCATACCGGATGATTGCACATTGTTGTCCTGGAAGAGTCTTCGAAGTATCACGAGATAGGTGGCTCCTCCCCTGGACTACAGTGCGCATGGGCATCGCCTCCATCCCCAGATTGTTTTTAGCCATTGGCAGAGATGGAGTGAAGTATGTGAGTGATGACCATGCTATGAGCATATATATATATATATGAATACTGCAGCTGCTACAGGCGCCGGGGAGGAGGGTGGGCGATATGAATGTCAGCAGCCCTACATGCCAAGAACAGGTGCATACTGGTAAGTAGCATTTGCAGTTCGAGGCATCTGGGCTGCTGAATTCATATCTGTGCATAGAATACATAGCAGTCCTCCCATTATTGGCGGCCGCCCGTGCCAGCTGCAGCAGTCTGAAAAAGTGTTTTGAGAACAGCCTGACCAACAGCTGCCTGCTGTTTGGAGTGCACGTCTACACAGTAGTGTTTAGTAAAAGTATGTGTGGTAGACCATGTGGCTGCTCTACAAATATCTTCTAAGGGAATGTTACCTAGGAAAGCCATAGAGGCCCCCAACTTTCTGGTGGAGTGGGCTCTTGGTGGAATTGTGAGAGTGCGTTTAGCCTTAGCGTAACAGATCTGAATGCATTTCACGATCCACCTAGCGATACCAGCTTTGGAGATAGCGTTTCCCTTGTGGTGTGAGGCAAATGCAACGAAAAGTTGCTTGGTCTTACGAAAATCCTTTGTCCTGTCAATGTAGTACATCAAGGCTCTTTTAACGTCAAGGGTGTGGAGCATCCGCTCCGCCAGCGACTCTGGGTTTTGAAAAAACACTGGCAACTCAATTGTCTGGTTCATGTGGAATTGAGATACAACCTTGGGTAAGAATTTAGGGTTAGTGCGGAGCACCACCCTGTTAGCGTGTACTTGGAAGAAAGGTTCTTGGATGGTGAGCGCCTGCAACTCACTAACCCTCCGTAGCGATGTAATTGCTACTAAGAAAGCCACTTTCCAAGTCAGAAACTGAAGCTCACAAGAGTGCAGTGGCTCAAAGGGAGGACCCATCAGCCTTGTAAGAACCACATTGAGGTTCCATTCCGGAGCTGGTGGTGTCCGTGGTGGAATGACCCTTTTGAGTCCTTCCAGAAAAGCCTTGATAGCAGGGACCTTAAAAAGTGATAGATGTTGCCTATTCTGGAGGTATGCTGCCATTGCAGACAAGTGAATGCGGATGGAAGAATACGGCAAATTGCATTGGTACAGGTGGAGCAGGTAACAAATGATGTTCTGAATGGAAGCATCTAGCGGGTCAATATCGTGGTTTACACAGTAAATGACAAACCGCTTTCATTTAGCCGCATAACAAGCTCTAGTAGTGGGCTTCCTTGCCTCCCGAATGATGTCCATGCAATTGGGGGGAAGATTGAGGTAGCCAAACTCTAGGACTTCAGGAGCCAGATCGCCAGGTTGAGCTGTTGCGGATCTGGGTGCTGAATGTCGCCATGGCTCTGCGTCAGAAGGCTGGGTGTGAGATGAAGCCTTTGATGCGGTACCACGGAGAGTTCCAGAAACGTGGTGTACCATGGTTGGCGAGCCCACGTTGCAACCAGGATGAGAGTCATCGAGTGCTGCCTGAGTTTGCGTGCCACCAGCGGTATCAGAGGTGCTGGGGGAAAAGCGTACGCAAATCTGCCTGACCAGTTCATCCACATCGCATTGCCCTGCGATTGCGGGTGTGGGAACCTGGCGGCGAAGCTTTGGCATTTTGCGTTCTCCTTTGTGGCGAACAGGTCTATCTCTGGATGACCCCACCTTTGGAAGTACGGTTGGAGTACTGATGGATGTATCTCCCACTCGTGCATTTGGTGGCTGTGCCTGCTGAGCAGGTCCGCCATCTGGTTGTCCTTGCCCGGGAGATGCTCCGCCATGAGGAAGATGTTCCTCTGAATGGCCCACTTCCACATGCTCTGAGCCAGATGAGACAGCTGCGGAGAGTGTGTGCCCCCCTGCTTCTGAATGTAGTACATGGCTGTCATGTTGTCCGTCCGGATCAACACGACCTTGTTGCACAGATGTACTTTGAATGCCTTCAAGGCCATGAAGATTGCCATCAGTTCCAAAACGTTGATGTGCATCTTCCTTTGCTGTAGTGTCCATAGTCCCTGCACTGTGTAGTGGAGTACATGCGCTCCCCATCCCTGGAGAGAAGCGTCCGTTGTCAGGATAATCTGTGGCACAGGCTCCTGGAACGGTCGGCCCTTGCAAAGGTTTTGTGGATTCCACCAATGCAGAGAGTTGTATGCCCGACCGCTCACCAACACTAGGTCTGTCAGTTGCCCATGAGCCTGAGTCCACTGACGTGCTAGGCACTCCTGAAGCGGACGCATATGTAGTCTCGCGTGCGGGACGATGGAGATGCAGGAGGCCATCATGCCTATCAACTGCATGAACACCTTCGCTGGAAGCGAGTGCTGAGGTCTGAATCGTTGGATCAGCGTTTGGATACTGGCGATTCTCACTGAATTTGGCTGCGCAGTGGCTGCCAGAGTGTCTATTGTCGCGCCCAGATACTGCCGTATATGGGCGGGTTGGAGATGGGATTTTGGATAGTTCAGCGAGAATCCCAGATCGTGCAGGAGATGAATGGTGCGGGACACGTGGTCGGCGCACTGCTGTTCTGACTTTGCCTGAATGAGCCAGTCGTCCAGATAGGGATAGACGTGGACGCTCTGGCGTCGTAGATGCGCCGCCACAGTCGCCAGGCACTTTGTAAAGACTCTTGGCGCTGTGGTGACCCCGAACGGCAGAACCCTGAACTGGTAGTGTTGGTCTTGAATCGTGAATCTGAGGTACTTCCTGTGGGAAGGATGCAGGGGGATATGAAAGTATGCATCCTTGAGATCCAACGTAGCCAGGAAGTCCCCCTGTTGAAGCAGAGGGAGGACCTGCTGCAACGTGAGCATATGGAAGTGCTCTGATAGAATGTACCAGTTGAGGGGCCTGAGGTCCAGGATGGGCCTGAGGGATCCGTCCTTTTTGGGGATTAGAAAGTACAGAGAGTAAACTCCTGTTCCCCTTTCTTGCAGTGGAACGAGCTCTATTGCCCCTTTTTGCAGCATGACTTGAACTTCCTGCTGCAACAAGTGCAAGTGCTCGCCGGACATAGGACGGTTTCTTGGAGGTATGTTTGGTGGAGTGGAAGTAAGTTCCAGACAGTAACCGTACTGGATAAGAGATTTGACCCACCTGTCCGTGGTGATGGATTTCCACGCGGGCAGGAACTGCTGGAGTCTCCCCCCGACCGGTGTTGTGTGGTCGGGGGGCAGTGACAAGGAGTCACTGTTTGTTGGTGGAGGAGGACCTGGAGCTGTTTCCACGTCCCCTGCCTTTGACGTTGTTGCCCCTGTAACCACCTCTACCTTTGTTGGTGTATGAGGTTTGGGTGTTGCTCTTATAGTACTGCGTGGATTGTGATGCCTGACCCCTTGAGGTGCCTCTGTTATTGGAGCGGCGAAAGGAACCACCCTGAAACTGCTGAGACTGGAGGGCCCCCATAGACTTAGCAGTGTCCGTGTCTTTCTTCATTTTTTCAAGGGTCGCATCCACCTCGGGGCCAAACAGGTGGTCTGGATTAACTGTTTGGTTCAAGATGGTTGTCTGTATATCTGGTTTGAAGCCTGATATCCTAAGCCATGCATGTCTCCGCAGCAACACGCTAGTGTTTATCGCCCTGGAGGCGGTATCAGCCACGTCCAGCGCACATTTGATGGAAGCGTTGGTGATCAGCTTCCCTTCCTGAATCAACATTTCACCTGCCTCCTTGTACTGATCAGGTAAGTGCTGCAGAAGTGTTTCAAGGGTGTCGTAGTGCGCCCTATCGTAGCGTGCAAGTAGGGCCTGCATGTTTGAAATGCGCCAAATATTAGCTGCCTGCGCAGCAATTCGTTTCCCTGAGGCTTCAAATATTTTTGACTCTTTGTCTGGGGGAGGAGCGTCACCCGTGGTCTGCGAATTCGCCCGCTTACGTGCGTTGGATACAACCAAAGAATCCAGTGGTAAGTGTCCCTTGATGTACGTAGGATCCGAGGGCGCTGCCTTGTATTTTTTGTCAATCCGAGGATTGATGACTTGCGCCCGAGTGGGCTCCCTGAAAACCTCTGGCGCGTGCTTCAGCACTCCCTTGAGCATAGGCAATGTCTTGACTGACTTTTCAGCCACTGAGAAAGTGTCAAACAGAAAATCGACATCCACAGGATCTGTATGTAGGTCGACATCATGATTAGCTGCAGCCCTCTCAATCAGAGCGTTGAAGGCTGCAGAGTCCTCTGTTGGAGAAGTCTTTGCTGCAAAAAGCTGCGGTTCATGACCCGACTGAGGGTCCTCAGGGTCGCCTCCGGCAGACCAAGGTTCATGTACCTCCTCTGGATCCGAGTACGCTGGATAATTGTACTCGTCCTCCTCATCTCCGTCACCTTCCCCAGCGTTAGAATGCGTCGGTGAAAGTTCCAAATTATGTGGAGATGCAGGCTCTATTGGGGCAGAAGTACCCGCAGAGTCCTTTTTGTTCTTGAGGGAATACGAAAATGTTCCAACACCGGCTCCGTGGTGATCTTCCTTTTAAGGAGAGAGAGCTTCCCGGTGTTGGCGTCGATGAGAACCTCTCGACGCTCCTCATCTGCGAGAGGCTGGAGCCGAGGCTTCGGCGCTACCAATGACGCCTTGGGCGTTGACACCACCTTCAAGGGCACCCCGGCCCCATGCCTCGGAGCGAAAGCCTTCGGCGTCGTCTTCGGCGGCAGCGTGAAGTGGATAGGCGTCTGCGCCTTTGCCGGCTTCGGTGTAGACTTCGGCACCACATTCTTCGGTTCGGGAGCCACAGCGTCCTTCCGAATCCGCTGCAGGGACTCCACGACCTTCTTTGTTAAGGCCGGGGAGGGCTGGACCGGCTCGAGCGATTTCCCCGAGTCCGGAGCCGGGTCGGCGATAGGCACGGTCTTCGGAGCCGACACATCACCATCCTTGGCGTTGACGGCCGGAGTCGGCGCAGCCAGAGCTTTGGAGTCGTCCTGACGCTTCTTCGGAGCCTTCTTCGGGTCATCGACCTCGACCACCTTCGGCGCCGACGCGGCCGCGTCGGTCGTCTTCGCCTTCGGCTTCGACACCGGGGTCTTCGGGTCGGCCATCTTGGCGTGGCTCTTGGTGTCGGCCATTTTGAATTTTTTAGACGTTGAGGCCTCTGGAGCCTTCTGTCCCACCTGTGCGACTTTTACTTTCGGTTTCGAAACCGTTGGTGTGGACCCCGATGGCTTCACTTTCGTTTTCTTCAACGGGAGTGGCGCATCAGAAATGTCCGTGGCCGGGCCCGGAGGCGAGGCCGTGGGACGATTGAGGTCTTGGGTAAGGCCCGAAGGCGATCCCTCGACCTGGGCCGTATAGTGGGGGTTGACCCCTGAGTCAGTTTGAGGATGCTCCTCCTCTGAGCTATCCTCCACGTTAGGTTGGCTGCACGCCTCCTGCACTGTTAACCAAATATGCAATACGACGAGATCTCCAAGTCCACTGAAGCTCACGCTGAAACTCTTGCGTTTGATCACGATGCAATGGAAAGGATCTATGCACTAATCAACGAAGAAACCACATCCACAACATCCAGCAAAACAAAAGAACAATGTGTCAAACAATTACTTTACCTTCTTAAACGCCGTGTCAATCAGAAACTTCACGCAAGCACGCTCATTAAATACCATAAGGCGCTTCGCATTCCCAGAGGCCTCCGGATTGCCCTTAAGCCCTCGTTATGTAAAAATTCCAAAGCATTTCTGGAACGATGGTACGCCATTTTAAATAAATGCAGCCTTGACCTGATACTGTTAATTATTGAAGAATTGTCTGGCATCCTACAGGAACTCACTCTTGAAATAAACACCACTGAAAGTGAACTTAAAGCTCTCAACCACTGAAGAACTAAACTCAACCTTGGAAGAGATTAACAAACAAATAGACCGTCACACGAGTGAGATCAACGAACGTAAGTTACGTAAATTTCGGCGTGACACTTTAGATTATAAACTAGGGGAAGTGTACACATGGGCGGAGGTTTACGCCCAACGCCGTAGGAATAAGCCATATACCCAAAACACCGACACCTCATCTTCAGACAGCGATACCACCAACCGTCGCCCCAAAGGTCCATCAACTACACGGACGACCTCAACAGACCGGGCTGAACAACCTTCAATCCCTTCTACATCTCACACCGACACCACCATCAGTGTGCCTTTTTTAGACCCACGCCCAGACGGAATCGACGACCCAGACGGGGCAAAAGGACAAACAAAAGATCACGAAAAACCGCAGCAACCACCTCAGACCAAGCCAAAACCCAAGAGGAATCGTTAGTCATCAACATTTCCGACACCACCCTTACCACACATGAAATCAAAACACTTCAGAAAGGCATGTCGTTCATACCCACCAATCACACCAACTTACTCGAACTTGAAGTCAGCACCTTTAAATTTACCAGGAAGTTACGTTTGAAATACTTCTTTGAAAAGGTTCTAGAACCTCCAGTGGAACCCAAACCTGACTTGTTGCGCGGACTACGCCCACCTAGCAGCTACTTACCTCCAAGTAGCCACAAAAGCATTGACACTTTTGAAACCCTAGTACGTCAAGATACTGCTAAGATCAATTTCAAAAAGAAATCCCGGAAAAACCTCACTAATAAAGATCAGGACACATTGAAAAACCTCGCTAACAACCAAGCAATCAAATGCCTCAAAGCCGATAAAGGAGGCGCTCTCGTCATCCTCAATACTGATCTCTACAACCTGAGAGCCAGGGAACACGTTTTTGACACCAACACTTACATGCCACTTGAAGGCAACCCCACCAACGAATACAGAATGATCTTAAGCAACATTCTCAACAAAGCCATGGATAATGACACCATCGATGAGCGTACCAAACGGTACCTCACCACTGAACATCCCAGGAGCCCCTCCATCACAATGCTCCCAAAAATTCACAAAGACCTTACGAATCCGCCCTTCCGCCCTATAGTCTCCACCAGAGGATCCATCCACGAACCGATTGGTAAATTTATTGATCGTTACCTTCAACCCTCAGTCATCAACCTTGAGAGCTACATTAAAGACACTACTGACTTCATTAACAAGCTGAACACCGTCCAAATCAGTAGGGACGAACAAATCTTCTTGTGTACAGCCGACGTGAAGAGCTTGTACACTTCGATCCCACATGCCGGTGGTATTGAGGCTATCGAATCAGCATTATTGAAAACAGACTTGACTGAACCTATGAAACGCTTCATTTTGGAGCTCATGATTTTCACGCTATACCATAGCTATTTCTCTTTTGAAGAACGGTGGTATTTGCAACTGTCCGGGATGGCAATGGGCAATTGCGCCGCGCCGACGTATGCCAACATTTACATGGGCAACTTCGAGTTTAACCACATCCTAACCGACAGAAACTGGACAGACAACCTCAAACTCTACACACGATACATTGATGACTTATTTTTCATTTGGAAAGACTCACGTGAACACCTGGAAACCGCATTAACCACCTTGAACTCTAAAGACGATCGCATCGAACTCACATGGAACATCTCTGACAAAGCCATAACATTTTTGGACGTACTCGTGAATATCACCCCTGATGGCATTGAAACCGATCTATACCGAAAACCTACCGATCGCAACAACACGTTACTGTATAGTAGCTTTCATCAAGATTCACTTAAAAGGCATCTTCCCTTCAGCCAAATGCTGAGAGTCACACGAATAGTTTCTAAAGACGACACAAGAAACTCCCAATTGCAATGTATGGAAAAACGATTCTCCAACAGAGGGTACCCTCAAACCATCATCAAGGAGGCAGTAGAAAGAGTTAACACCATCCCTCGTACTGAAGCTTTAAAAAGCAAACAAAAAGACCCCAACCAAAGAATGGCACTGGTTTCCAGATACTCCACCTCCAGCAAAATCTATAAGAAAATTGTTCTTAAACACTGGCGCATCTTGTCATCAGAACCTGACTTTGAAGATTTGTTCAGAGAACCCCCCATCTTTGCTTACAACAGACCGATGAACATAAGGGAAATATTGTCTAACCCCACCCCTACATCGAGAATACACACAGGAACCCGCCCATGTCATCATTGCGGCAATTGTAACAATGTTATCAGTGGCAACACGATCAATCACCCCATGAGAGGATTTACCATCAACCTCCAAGTGGACGCAACTTGTGACTCAACCAATTTGATTTATCTATTGAAATGTCCATGCGGGAAGATATACGTGGGAAAAACCAGTCGAAAAATAAAAACCCGCTTGAATGAGCACAAATCCAATATTCGAACTAAGAACCCCAAATCGAATGTGGCAACACACTTCAATGAAGAACATCATAGTGTGGCTCAACTCAAATACCTTGTGCTTGAAGTTGTAAATCGCAAAGAAGGAATAGACAATAACAAAATGCTCCTGCAAAGGGAGACGTCATGGATCTATAGACTTCAATCTTTGAAGCCCTTCGGGCTTAATGATCGTACTGAATTAAGCTGTTTTTTGTAAATAATCTGTTATGACACCATGTTCCGTTGTTCTGCTGCTCTAACCCTCCTGTCATTTCATTTGTTCGAGTAGTAAAAACCCATTACAATATGGCCGCCCTTACTCCAGTCACACACCTTGGGTCCTTCACCTATTTTCACCATCCCCTCACTCTCCTCGGATATTCCGCAGTCCATCACCTATTTTTACCATCACTTCACTCCTCTGGAACTCCGCAGTAACTCCGCGGAGTTCGTGATACCGGGTTCCACCTCAACATCACTCCCAGTAAGTACACTGACTGCATGCCCTTTTTACCCTCACGGACGCCTTTTCGTTTGTAGACAACCTACAGCCTTCTTTCTCATTACATTGCAGCACCGATGCGAGCACCTCGTTAAGTTTTCGAAGCGTAAGAATGCTTTTGATTGTTTAGCATGCAGCGCCCCTTTTGACACTCCCACGTTACCTTAGATTAATCTGTTAGCACGCTCGTTCACCCCGGTTGTGACACATAAACATCACCCGTTTGTCCCGCATGTTTTGCTCACTTTAACCCCCGGTGCAACCTACCATTCATCTGTCAGCATGTACATTCACCCCTGTTTTCTCACTACCACTCACATTTACTCCCAGCACGATCTTATAATGCACGTTTTATTTGTATTTTTCATCACTAGCATGACACTAACACAATACTTTTCGTTATCGTTGATCTGACTGCATTGTTTGTATCCTTTCACAGCGCTCCTTGACAAAGGACTATGTCAGTCCGAAATGCATCGGAGCTAACGTTAAACCATTGTTAACTTCATGATGAACACAGCGTGATGTAACGCTTGATCACAGAACTTTATGAAAATTTCTAAATACAAACCACGATGAAATCTTGAACCAATTTGTGGGGAACTTTTTTCGTTTGAACTTATACCTGAGTCAGGTTACCCTGAACGTCAACAAGTGTGCCTATAACACAGGGATGCGCCCACGTACCCACGTAGCGCACTCAATTCGACTATCCTCCACGGTGGCAATGGCCCCATCGTCGTCCCCTACCTCACCGACGACTTCATCAAACTCCTCGTCTCCCGCGTCGTAGTTTTCTTCCTCCGACGCCGGGCTAGAGTCCGAAACTTGAAAGACATTGTCGTCTCCAACGTCTTCTTCGAAGATGTTGTCTGACGGGGGCGCCGGTAACTGGGCCTGGAGTCTAGCGGCCCGACGAAGCTTGAGCGTCTTCTTACACCGGAACTTTGAGCAGGCCATACACCTGGCCTCATCATGGTCCGGCGACAAACATTTGTTGCACACTGGGTGCACGTCGAGGTGTGAATACTTTGAGGTGCACACTGGGCACCTCTTAAACGGAGTTCGTTCCATGTCTGGAGCGTCGTGTAGGCCCGTCCGCGCCGACAGCACGCGGAAGGGCAGCAAGAGTTCGGAGCTGAAGAACAGACAAACCCGAACGAAAACAATACCGACGCCAAGCCTAAAGACCTTTTGGTCTCAAGTTAGGAAAGTTAAACAACTATCGATTCCGACAGAGGGAACCGAAACACATCCGAACCCAATGGCGGAAAAAAACAATCTGGGGATGGAGGCGATGCCCATGCGCACTGTAGTCCAGGGGAGGAGCCACCTATCTCGTGATACTTCGAAGACTCTTCCAGGACAACAATGTGCAATCATCCGGACCCAACACTAGGCGGCGATCTATGCACAGATATGAATTCAGCAGCCCACATGCCTCGAACCTATATCTAGGAGACTTCAATCTTCATTGGAATGACAACAACGACAAACAGGTCAACGCTGTTAAAGACTTTTTATCGGAACTAAATCTCTCACAAGCATGCATACAACCAACTCACTCGAAAGGAGCTATTTTGGACTGCGTAATTTCAAAAATAGATATTACGTCAGTCCTCTCGATAGAGCTGTGTGACTGGTCAGATCATCGTGCCATAACCTTCCTGATACCCACATGGAGGAAGATAAAACCAACACAACCTATGAGCAGCACTAGATGAATGCGAGATTCCAGAGATGCAAACAAGGACCTACTAATTGAAAGATGTGATAAAGAACTAAACCTACCTCACAGCCTGCAGAATGTGAATGATCTAACCAATCACTACACTACTACAGTAACAAAAATAGTCGACGACATCATGCCACTAAAACAGAAAAGAGTTACAGAGAAGGTGAAACACCCTTGGTTCAATGCGACATTGAATGAAGACAGGCGAATATTGAGACTGGCAGAAAGGAAATGGAGACAACACCCATCATCCCCGGAACTGAAATCCCTCAGAAAAATCTGAAATGAATACAACAAAAAGATTCTTAACTCCAAGAAGGAATTCATTAGATCCGAACTAGACAACGCCATAAACAGACCACGGAAATTATTTGAGATCTTAAAACAGCAACCAAATAAGCTGGCCAAAACTGCCCAAGAAATCACAAATACGCAACTAAGCTGTGAAGAATTCTCAAACTTTTTCACCGACAAAGCTAACACTCTGGAAAGAGAACTCAAGAATGCAGCAGACAACCTGGAACTCTATACACCATCATTGGACACTAACACAGCGATGGTGTAATGGTGGATAATGTGATTAAAAACAAGGCTCAATGGGACACTTTCAAAATATTGGATCAGAATAGCATTGCCAAAACGCTATCAGACATCAAACCCAATAATCACTACAATGACCCACTACCTTCAAAATATCTGAGGGAAATCCGCCATACAGTGATTCCAATATGGACAGAAATTGTAAATGCCTCCCTATCCCAAGGGAGCCTCCCAGAGTGTCTAAAAACAGGACAAGTAGTGTCAATCCTTAAAAAACCTACGGCGAACCCAGCAGATCCAAATAATTACCGCCCAGTAACTAACATTCCTCTTCTTGCCAAGCTAATACAGTAATGTGTACAAAATCAACTGAGCCAACACATCGACAATTTCTCACTATAGGATGAATGCCAATCGGGATTTAGAACTGGACACAGCACGGAAACGGCGATTCTATACATAGTCAATGATGCACTTCAAGCATTAGAACACAATCGATTTTGTCTGCTTATCCTACTTGACTTGTCTTCTTCGTTTGACACGGTTAACCATGAAAAACTATTGAACAGACTCCGTGAAAGAATGGGAATATCTGGTAAGGTGCTGAGTTGGTTTCAATCCTTCCTACAGAATAGAACCCAAAGATTTCTGATCAACCAAACTCAGTCACCTTCAAGCCCTAACGCAATCGGAGTTCCACAAGGATCTACATTATCTCCCTCATTGTTTAACCTGTATATCGAACCCTTAACAGAGATTCTCCAAAAGTCCAAAATATCCTACCACATGTACGTGGATGACACACAGATATACATTAAGATCACATCCCTGGATGACATCAATGTAATGAATGAGGCCCTAAAAATGACGCTAGAATGGCTAACTATTAATCATCTGAATCTAAACACACATAAAACAGAATTCTTACTCATCTTGCCACAAAAGAAACAATCTGAAGTGAAGGAATGGTCCAAATTGATCACGGCACTAGCACCCCTACCCTAGTTGACTCGGCGAAATCACTAGGAATCATATTGGATGAAAACCTCAACATGAAAGCCCACATCAAAGCAATGGCAAAAAGCGCCCGTTTTCATCTGAACTACTTAAGAAAAATGAAACCATATTTAACTGACGCGGATTTCAAACAAGCTGTGCAATCACTGATCATTTCAAGGATTGAATATGGAAGCACAACATTGGCAGGGCTACCAATAATATCCACGGCACCATTAAAAGCATGCCTCAATGCAGCAGCTAGACTTATCACAGGATCGAGGAAATTCGACCATATCACCCCTCACCTGAAAGCTTTAAACTGGCTACCTTACGAAGACAGGATGTGAGAAGTTGGCCTGATATACGATGTTTCCAATTCTGGAACCACCTTGTATCAGTCCAAACAATCCCTTATGATGTCTGGTTGTAAGTCAACCTTATAGACAAGCTATCTTATTGGTAGCTTAGACTAAGCAGCCTTAAAGGCTAAACTCAAGAGGTCGTGTTAAGCGAGCTGTTTTACCAATCACAATCCTGTAATATCAAATGAAAGGACACCACACAAGTATATATTATAAAAATATATGTGTTTATTTCTAAAATAATCCCAAGTACTCTTTATGAGCAAAGGGGCACAAGCGTTAAATAAAAAGCACAGTATAACATATGAAAGTTGCACAATTATGGATGAGGGCGGGTGGCCACTCAAACCATATATTAAGAAAGTGGTATAAGAGATACCAATCGAACAGTGGTTAGGCCTAGGGCCTAGGGAATCGCTGAGAGCAGTCGGGACAAGCAATGCTGAAGTCGGGAAAAGCCCGCGGGATTCGGGTGCAGCGCTTAAAGCACACGCATGCACCAGTGTTAAGTCAATAGTGCGTAAAAGTTACACAAATAGAGTTTAAGGATACGTGCGCTGAACCTAGAAGGACAAAACTTTAGACACAGGCCCTAGAGGTGTGTACCAGTGTGGGAACACCGGCGTTGCTGTTTTACCTCACCCACAGGAAGCAGGTGCATAGAGTCGAAGTGGCGTCGGGTTTCGTCACGCAGGTTCTTGGTGCTTGAAGCTGAAGATGCTGCAGGCGATGTGAAGGAGAAGTGTCCGGTGTGATCCAAGGGTGGATCAGAGTAGAAAAGTACCTGAAAGCAGAGGGGACAGAGTCTGGGTCACTCAGCAGTGACCAGGGTGGAACCAAGACGGAACCAGGCAATGTCGGGCGCAATCGGGTGGTTGTCGAGGAGCTTCTCTCCGCTGCCACATGGGCTCTGGGGCATCTGAGACGTCCAGGAGCGGGTCACGAGCTGTCGCACGCAGGCTCTCACCGTCTGCGCTGTCGGCTTCAAGATCGGAGCAAACAACACTTGGCAAGAGCAATCCACGCAGGACTGGAAGATTGCTTCTCACTCGGACCAGGAGGGTCAGAGCGGGTTCTCCTTTTCAGAGGAGCTGGTGCAAGTCTGGAGCAACCAGAATCGCAAGTCGTATTTAGGTTTTCGCCAGCACAAGGGCCACAAGCCAGCTGGCAAGTGACCGGGCCAACGCGTCGAGCCAAAGAAAGCAGAAGGGCCCCACGCAGCACTCCTCAAGTGTAGAGGGGTGAGCTTCGGTGCAAGAGTGGCTCAGGGTTGGGGCTTCTCAAACCCCGGTGTACAGCTTCGAGGGTCACTCGTGGGCTGCACGGTCAGCGTCTCGTGGTCTTTTCAAGATGGCGTGCCCCACGCTTTCGGTCACCTCCACGGGTCTCAGCTCTGCAGGGACTGTGGATCGGGCTGTAAGAAGGCAGGCAAGCTTGATCTCGTCGATCTGTCGCTCGAGTTCCGGCGGGAACTGCAACAAAGCAGACGTCGAGGTGCTGGATGGTGCCTGTTTGCACAAGGTGGTCACTCCTTGACCACAAGGGAGATTCTTCAGTCTTCTACGTCGAGTAGGATGTCGAAGGGTCCAGAGTTTCGTTTCAAATGTTTCATCAGGATAATCTGAGTGCGTTGGCACTGCTCCCACTGTTATACCAATCTTGGGGGCTGGATATCCTGCTAGGTCCCCTCCTATGGGTGGGGCCCAGGAAGGGGGTGGTTACACCCCTTTCCCTTTGTCCAGGTCGCACTGGAGCTGGGGCTGGTGTGCCCCAGAACCGGTTTGACCGGATTATGCAAGGGGAAGCCTTGTGCTCCCCAGGCACTGTCTGGTTTCTTTCAAACCTCCCTGCTACAATCCACTATCTCCTGTCTGGGGTGGTGTGACACCTCCCTGTGACAGGAAACCCTTTGTCCAGGCCTCCTTGGCTGAGTTTCGGTCAGCTGCAGGAGGTCAGACTCGTGTCTATGGCAGAAGCATCCATTTTGTGGTGCTGAGGCTTCTTTTAAAATCAACTGCGTTTTAGCAAAGTAACATGTCGTCTCCCTCTAGAGGGGTGGAATGCTACCCCCGTCGCCAGGACTGGCGAGGGGGTAGTATTCCAATGGGTATTATGCATTACACGACATGTTTTGATAAAGCCAAACCAAAGTTAACATATAACCGCGAGGATTATAATGCACTTAATAGTATATGGTATGGCATTATCCCGGAACAGCTTAGGGAATTGGTCCCGACAGCTGCAGACAGGCTCAGCTCATGCTAGAGCACCATCTCACATAAAACCAAGCACTCTGCCTCCAGGATTGTTAAGGCCTGCCATAGGAGTGACTGATAGGTATATATGTGTCCAGTTAGGTTTAGATATAGGCATACTATATCTAAGCAGGGGGTGATTACACCACCTTGCCCCAGCTGAGTGATCAGCCAGTTGTGTCAATTTTAGATAGCCAGCCAGGGGTGGCAAAAGATATGCTGCAGCCCCTGGTAGGCCTTGGATGCACCTATGCCCTGGGCACCTATAGTGCTCTGTACAGGGGCTGATAAGGTGACCCAAGCCAATCTAGTTATGCACCTAGGGTACATGGAATCCATTTTACAGAGAGAGCAGATAGCCTGGGGCCCTGATTAGCAAGGAACCAGGCTAACTAAGTCGAAAACCAGCTAAACACAAGGCAAACAAATCTGGGGTAACTATAGTCAGGTAGCCACCTTCCTACACAGGATACAGCTAAAGATGGCGTGTATCACCTACAAAGCACTTCATCGCAATACTCCCAGATACCTTGCCCAAAAAATTGAATTATCTGGAGGAAGCAGACAAGCCAGGAGTGCCAAGGAACTGGTACTGAGACCACCCATTTTAAGGAAGAAAAAAACCTATGATGGAGCAGCCCCTAGAATCTGGAACTCACTTCCCCCGAACATCAGAAAAATCCCAAACTTAGCAATGTTTAAGAGAGAAACCAAGTTATTTCTAATGAGTAAGTTCCTTCCATAATCATTTTCTCTAGGCGCTAATTCTTCAACTCAGAGACGTTTAAGATGTTCCATTGAATGGAGAACATAGAAGACAAAGGAAAGATACTTGAAACAAGCATATAGAGGAAGTTTGAATATTCCAAGTATAACTATTATCTCACCTACCTCAGAACACTGCTTTATTCTTTATGACCTTGTAATCCCTGTAAATCATTATGATAGTATTACTAACAGTCTAATGTAATCTCGTGCTTGTAACTGTGAAGCGCTCTGATACCCAAGGGTCTTGTTCGCGCTATAGAAAACTGTATAATAAATAAATAAATAAACGTCTCTGTGTATTTGTAATATTATTTTTTTTTATTGTGTTTATCCATAAACTACTCAAAAATCTGAAAACATCCAAAAGCTGTCGTTGAGTGACAAATGATACAAATTCTGAGTTATCCCGGATCTGCAGGAGTCAGTGTTCTCACCAACAAGTGCAAGAACTTAGTTCAGTGCACTAAGATGAGGAAGAAATAACATTTGAACCACAGCCCTGTCACTAACCCATAAAGCGATTCTGCAAGAGCAGTGATGTCAGGTTACTTATCTAGTTCAAGTTACAGTGCTAATCCAAACAATCGTTCCCTCTTGGCAACACAATCAAGAATATTAAATAGTACTAGGAGCAACAGGGATTGATTTTAAACCTTTGTTTTAAAATTCTTAAATTGGTACGTAACATGTGCACAGTAACCACACAGCATGAAAATATGAAAGCAATTATGTCATAAGGAGCAAAAATAAAATAATCATTTCTAACGCATTTAGAAAATTCATAGTGTCCTAACAGACTCTAGCTATTGTATGTGCTACACTATACTTTAGTCGTAGCAAATAATGGCAAGTTTGTCTCTTGAGTTTCCTATGGATGACTGCACACTATACCCGTTGACAGTCAATGCAGTGGTCTTTTAGCAGAGTTTTGCGGGAGAGAACTTGTGTTGTGGGTGAAAGAATACTCTCTGCTAAGCTTCAAGCTCAAACTCTCGAACTGAGAGTGGATGACCGACAGTCTGGCGTCACCTCAGGCGATAATCTTAGATCAAAGGCCTCACTCTTGAACTTTATGTAAGGTTTGACTACTGATTTAATCTCATATCTACAAAGCAAAACAGGGTTCGGAGACATGAGATCCAGAACAGAGTGAGCAACCAGGACACAAAATGCATCATCTCTGTCTCTATGTTGATTTTAAGCGGCCATGGCTAAAACATTGAATCTTGTGCTGGAATTGGTCATATTAGAACTATGACGCCCGTCAGTGAAAATAATAAACAAGAAGTAAGCAGCCATGAACATGATGTTCACACATTCAGCTACGCAGACGGAAATATGGCAGAACCATGTTTGAATGGCCCAACAAACAAGCATTTACAATGCAATGGTTTTGCCTTTGTTAAAGTTAGAGCGATTGGCATTGCTCTTGACATTATTTTTATTTATGTTTTTTTTTTAACATAAATAAATGGCATTGTCATTTACAATGCCACTAGCTTTATCTCTTGCAAATGACACACACCAACACCCACAGAGAGCCCCCCAACACACACAAACCCCCCCCCACACACACACCCACACAGAGCCCCCCCACACACAGCCACACAAAGCCCCCCACACAAACCCACACAGAGCCCCCCCACACACACACCCACACAGAGCCCCCCACACACTGCGAGCCCCACCCCACACACTGTGGGCTCGCTGCGAGCCCCCCCGCAGGCAACAGAGGCACGAAAACAGGGTCACAAGCAAGCAACAGGGTCACAAGCAAGCAACAGGGTCCCAAGCAAGCAACAGGGTCACAAGCAGGCAACAGGGGCAGACGGAGGCACAAGCAGGCAACAGGGGCACACAGAGGCACAAGCAGGCAACAAGGGCACACAGAGGCACAAGCAGGCAACAGGGGCACACAGAGGCACAAGCAGGCAACAGGGGCACACAGAGGCACAAGCAGGCAACAGGGGCACACAGAGGCACAAGCAGGCAACAGGGGCACACAGAGGCACAAGCAGGCAACAGGGGCACACAGAGGCAGAAGCAGGCAACAGGGGCACACAGAGGCAGAAGCAGGCAACAGGGGCACACAGAGGCAGAAGCAGGCAACAGGGGCACACAGAGGCAGAAGCAGGCAACAGGGGCACACAGAGGCACAAGCAGGGGCACACAGAGGCACAAGCAGGCAACAGGGGCACACAGAGGCACAAGCAGGCAACAGGGGCACACAGAGGCACAAGCAGACAACAGGGGCACACAGAGGCACAAGCAGACAACAGGGGCACACAGAGGCACAAGCAGGGGCACACAGAGGCACAAGCAGGCAACAGGGGCACACAGAGGCACAAGCAGGCAACAGGGGTACACAGAGGCACAAGCAGACAACAGGGGCACACAGAGGCACAAGCAGACAACAGGGGCACACAGAGGCACAAGCAGACAACAGGGGCACACAGAGGCACAAGCAGACAACAGGGGCACACAGAGGCACAAGCAGACAACAGGGGCACACAGAGGCACAAGCAGGGGCACACAGATTCATTCGTTGAACATAACCAAACATATGTACTTTTAACAACGCACGTTCACCTTGGTGCTGAACAACACCTCTTTTTTGTTACCCAACTCGTACTCGTGTATCGACCCCAGATGAATGATAGGCTGGGTGGACCCGCCGGGACTTAAACCTGTGACCATGATGTCGGACACAGGCCCCGGCAATGGAAGCAGTAGTCCACTGAGCCACCAGGCGCTGCCTCACAATGGGACGCCTGGAAACAGGTGGCAAGGAACGTATTCCGGTAATGCACCCACTGCGTAGTGTCCAGCTGTTTTCACACCCGCTGGACTCAAAGGCTTTTTGAAATGCTATAAATACGAGTTTTAAAACATCTTAACAGTGAAAAACATTTTTTAACCTAGTGACTAAAAATCCCACGCTATTTCGAGCAATCAGAATCGTTCAAGAGAGTACTTCAACTGCTTATGTTCATTCGTTCAGTAGCACAATAAATCACTTCTCTAGCTTTGATAATTCCGCAGTAAGGCATTCAAATGACCCAACTAACTACACAGGTGTGATAACCCCTTGCTCCACCTTGAACCTGCGGTGCCGTGACTAAGCCTATTTGCGTGGCCTGTGGAAGTGGTCCTCTATGCCGGGACTTTTAATTTCGGATGATTCCTGACCTTTCATCACACCATGACCAAGGGACATTTTCGAACTCTATATTCTTGAGTTAGAGCACCATTGCTACTAAGGTAGCCCGAGGGGCGGGATAGCCTCTCTGCTCGCTTTAGAAAGAATCTTAACATACATTTTGTACTCTCTTACCGGACCTTGCTCGGTACGCCATGTTCCTTTTGTGCCCTTTCCTTAGGATGCGTTGAGCTGGGTTTCTGTAAACACTACCTCGAAATGTGCTTGCAGGTTCCATTCCCCTATATATGCCGCCACCTCGGTATCTCGGTCCCATCTGTGGGTGCCGGGGATAAGAATGCGGTCCGCGGTATCCGCAGAAAAAACTTGTGGGCAGAGGGGAAGGCCCGTCTAGAGCCCTCCTGCGCCTGCTAGCTGCTCGTGTTCCTCCTATGTAATTTGATTTCTTATTCTTTATTTATACCAATAAGCTCCGCACGCGCTGCATGCAACACTAAGTTATTTATTATGCACGCGAAAAAGTGGCCAGGTCCACGGGTGCAGTTGGTAATAAAAAGGGGGAAGACCCGGTGTGGATCTCGGGTGATTGAAGCCACTCGGCAACACTACTAGCTACGCTCCCTTCCTGCCAAACGGAAATGCAGGCATCTGCTACTTTTTTTAAAAAATTTTTTTTATATAACTTGAGCGCTCTTACGCACAAAAAAAGGTTTGCTAGCACACGTACCTTGAACTTTTTTGGGAGATGCTGACGACGGCCGACGACGGCCTTGGAGCAGGAAGGCGGCCATGAGGAAACAAGCGGGAGGGGGCGGGAAAGGAGAGGCCGGGAGCTGACGAAAGGCGGCCATGAGGAAACAAGCGGGAGGGGGCGGGAAAGGAGAGGCCGGAGCAGGAAGGCGGGCATTAGAGAGAAGCGGGAGGGGGCGGGAAAGGGGGAGGAGAGAGCTGACGAAAGGCGGCCAGGGAGGAGAGAGCTGACGAAAGGCGGCCATGAGGAAACAAGCGGGAGGGGGCGGGAAAGGAAAGGCCGGAGCAGGAAGGCGGGCATTAGAGAGAAGCGGGAGGGGGCGGGAAAGGGGGAGGAGAGAGCTGACGAAAGGCGGCCAGGGAGGAGAGAGCTGACGAAAGGCGGCCATGAGGAAACAAGCGGGAGGGGCGGGAAAGGAAAGGCCGGAGCAGGAAGGCGGGCATTAGAGAGAAGCGGGAGGGGGCGGGAAAGGGGGAGGAGAGAGCTGACGAAAGGCGGCCATGAGGAAAAACAAGGGAGGTGCCGGCAATGCCGGACCAGACACGGGGGCGTTCCCGGCGTCGCGTGACGTCGGCAAAAGCCAAAGAATCTCGGGAACGCCCCCGTGTCTGGTCCGGCATTGACGGGCAGGCCCCTCGTCCAATGGCAAGGCTCCGTTTACGGAGCCAGCCAATCAATGACGAGGGCCGACCCAAAGCACACTACACTTCTCATCAGGTTTTCGCCTGCGCGAAAAAGCTGCGCAGAAAGCGCAGCTTTCGCCAGGCAAAACCTAAAAATGAGTCTGTCATATTCACGCCAGGAGTAGTGCCCTGAGCCAAAACACCAAAGGCACACCTCATGTGGGTCCGTAACCAACATATTTTTCCTTCAGCTACCCTATGTTTTGAACCCTGTACTTTCAGGAGGGGACATTGTTCTCTTGCATACTGAATTGAGAAATTGAAAGGTTGTCGAACACTAGCAAAAGAGGAAGCGAGCACCAGATTCCTGATCGAAGACACAGAAAGAAAGGAACTGATCAAGGCACATAGAGGAGGTGCTTAAATGCGGCGCCACTCTGTCACTTTCGGGTCAGAATAAAGCCAATGCAGAGCTGCATAGCACCACCTAGCAGCGTGAGGGAGCTCAGCTTTAAAAGTTTCTGGATACAGTCTGTCATCTGGGGAAATGTTCTTAAGGTGGGGAATCTGTAGTTAGAATTATACATAAGAAATAGCAGTTTATATTTTTAGTAGGCTAGTGTTGATGATGTTGTTATAATGTGTGATACATTTGGATTTAATTTTTTTCTGGGCTGGCCTCCTATTAAAAATACACTTTTGCTTAATTAATAGCACTGGCTTTAATGTGCAAACACAGGCATGACTAAATGCCGACAGACTATGTGCCGTGTCTCTCTGCCACCTCCTTCTGGGCACTGTTTTTTTATTCCCAGCGGGCTGCAGGCTGCACAGCCATCGAACAAATAGTATACATGTATTTGCATATTGAAACACAATTCACTAACTTTGCTAATGGCTGGCTACTTTTACAATAAGATGGCATACACCATTTGTACACCCAGAAGCATGAAGGGTGGTACTCTAGCAACATCCAAAAATATAGCAGTGCCATAAACCAGCTTGGTATTGACCAATGTACAAACCATTATTGTACCAATATGGTAAAATGGCTGGAACCAAGGAACCAATATGCACATTAAAGTGCCTAGCTTGGCCTGGCAATTCAGCTGGACTGTTCCTGTGAGGAGCATGGTAGAGCCTGATTTGCCTACGGCTGTGTCCAGACTGAGGTGGCATGGTGAGGAAAAAACGATATATTGGGATGCGACCCGAGCGATTGCCAGTGGCTGAGATTAATTCAAGCATTCCATCCATCACCTTGTTGGTTTTGAATTAAAGTTAAGTTCATCAATCAAGGACGCTTGATGGTCATTAACATTGGCGTATGCAGTTAGGAGGCAGTTAGGAAGCCTGGGATCACAGTAAACTGACAAAGGTGAGGAGGGCATAACACTTTGTAGTTTTTTTACATAATATTCTTCCACTAAAAGGGATCTAAAAATCATTCCAGAGCCAGTGGAAATGTCAATGTCAGTGTCTTTTGATTCATTTTGTTTGATTAACAATAGGTCTAAATCTTCAGTGTCAAAAGTAACAGAGAAGATGGCTATGCTGCTATTACACAGTCCTTCTGCTGAATATGCAGAAGTGATATTCTGGGGCCTACTAAATCGATATAGGCAGGTTATGCAGTTTCTGCATAGTGTGGTATAAACTGTACACATAGTCTAATAGCACTGCCAGTGTCTTTGCAGAGTCTCCCTGTAAATAGATCTTCAGTGGGGGAGCGTGTCTTTAAACCTTCTACAAAGCCACATATTCTAGGTCTTGCTTTCCGGATTATTACAATAGTGTTGATGTGCACCTAGGAATTGGTTTGCATTCATGAGGAGGGGATGTGTCACTGTGTTCACTGGGCAATGCCCAGTGAGTGCCAGCTCTTGTGTTTTCCAAGTGGATGTGTCAAAGGAGACCTTGGGTTTTTCCAAATCTTTTGCCACCGCCGCCCCCCCCCCCCACCAGCCCCCCACCCAACCAACCCACCCCACCCCGCCCTATAGAACTCCTTTCAGACACAGGGCAAGCAGGAAATACCAGACCAAACTGTGGTGGTTTAATAATCCCTGATTTCAAACTGCCTGCCATTCTATGGGTCTTGAGCAACTGGGTCAAGTACCCTTTCAGCACTGTACACTCCGTGTTAACGTGGGTCAAGCAGTCCAGTGCTTCTTAGGGGGAAAGACATGGATGGGGGGCCCAGAGGTAGGTACAATGTGAACACAGGCTCAAAACTCAAAATACATCCTGCACCCACAATAATTGTTCAGCCAAGTACTGGCTTTTAGGAAATAGTAGTATTGGGGAGATGCGCGAGCGCGTCAATCAAGATGGCCGCCACAACCGGAGCTCCGTAATCCCCTCAGCCCGACCTCTTTAAAAACGCCGAATTTTGTGTCAGGAAGTCGGCGGAAATGCTGGCGCTTACCTGCCAAAGTGGTTTCCGACCTGTGGAGTGATTTTGGGGCAAATTCTTACGGCGGAAGCGCGATTTGTGGCTCTATGGTTCTGGACCCCGGTCTATCCTTCAGGTATCACTGAGTCTGGGTGCTTGGGGGCGGAGCAATTTTTATGACAGAGCCTGGCTTGGGCCTAGCCACGCCTACAGTCTAATTTAGCTGCTGCACCTGCTGCTTTTGAGAGTTTGTTGGTGTTTTTGTCGACATTTACCTCATTTTTATCACATTTTGAGGCTGTTTTCTTGTTTTTATCAGTCTGCACATATTGTTAAGGCTTTATTTCACCTCAAAATGGATTCTAAGAATTCCAATACTAATAAACGAAAGCAGCAGGTTTCTCCTCCTCCAGCAAAGTCTAAGATGGTAGAGTCTTCAGACCCTTCTCTTGCTCTAATTTTGGAGGAAATTAAAGCACTGCCCTTAAATACTGATACAATTGCTTCAGAAGTCAAAAATATCCGCAAAGATATGGCCTCTATGTCAATGAAAATTTCTGACAATGCCATTAAAATTCAGGATAACAAAAATAAAATTGACACTTTCACGCCTTTATTGGCCAAAATAGTTCCAATGCATACTCAACTGTTGGACATTGAAAATCTGAGTAGGCAATACAACCTGCGTATTTTTAATTTGCCTGAAGAAGTTGAGGGGACAAACTGTCGTTTACACCTTGAATCTCTTCTAACGGGCCTTTTGAATATAAAATTCACTGAAAAATTTGAGATTGATAAAGCCAACAGAGTCCCTTCCCATCGGAATCCTAGACATACTAAACCCAGGCAAATGATTTTCAAGGTTCTGCGTCATCATCATTTGGTTCTCATTCGAAACGCTGCAAGAGAAATTCCTTCATTATTAGTGAATGGGACCAAAATCTTTATTCACCAGGACTTTGCCAAAGAAACTGTTGCTATTCGCAAAGAGTTTTCTGCCTTTCGTCCACAGCTGCGACACCTTGGATTTAAATATGGTCTTTTTGATCCTTCAACGATGCGTGTATGGAAAGACAATGTCTCCAAATCTTTTCAACGTCGTGAAGATCTTCATTTGTTTCTTGATCAGCAAGCTCCTTCATCTATGGATACTCAGGATCCTAATACCTGACTTCAAGTAGCCTGGCTTTACCTGTCACATCTTTGCATATTCTTATACTCACGGGCTCCAACGGTTTCTGGCCATACTTGTGGAACGGGTGTGCGTTTCCTTGTCCTTATTTATGTTCCTTGTTTGTCTCCTTTCCTTTTGTTTTTTCTTCCTATTGTGTATTTCCCTTTCTTACTCTCTGCATAGAGTCGCTCTTTTTCCATGGCTGTTTCTCCGTTCCTCTTCTTCTGTGTCATTCTTTTGTCCTTTCCTCTTAATGCATAATGGCTAATATTCTTAATGTTAAAATTGTTTCTCTTAATGTTAAGGGTTTGAGGCATCCGGTAAAACGCACTAAGATCTTGGATTACCTGGGTGCGTGTAAAGCTGACATTTATTTTATTCAAGAAATGCATGTTGATGATAAAATTCTGCAATATATGAGGAAAAAGTGGGTTGATAATATTGTTTCCTCTCCTGCACAGGGAAAGAAAAATGGGGTTGCAATTCTCTTTGCAAAAAGGTTACATTGTCAGATTCTTAGTAAGTTTACAGACTCAGAAGGTAGATTTATAGTGGTTAAGGTTAAAATTCACGACTCAATCTTCTCTTTGCTTAATGTTTATGGTCCTACGGCTGACGACCCTTCTTTTTGGTGAGCTTTAACTTCTGAGGTACTGAAGTTGGGGCAGGTTCCTTTGATTGTTGGGGGGGGACTTTAATGTAATTATTGATCCGTTACTAGATAGGCTTTCCACTACAAAATTCCGTCCTCCTAAAGTGTTTCATGCCTTTAAATCTTTCCTTCACACAACCAAATTGGCTGATATTTGGAGATTACACTTTCCTACGGAGAAATGGTTTTCCTTTTTCTCCAATCTCCATAATTCTTATTCAAGGATTGATTATTTTTTGCTTTCACCTTCTTTACTTCAATCAGCCACCAACCCTGTTATAGGTAATATTGAGGTTTCGGACCATGCATTGATTTCCTTTGTGTTAAATATTTCCTCTACTTTTACTAAGCAAAATCGGTGGCGTATGAACACAAATATAGTTCTTAATGATAAACATAAGTCTAAACTTTTACAAGTTATTCAAGACTATTTTTTATTCAACCCAGAAGGTTCAACTTCTATTGTGAATAGGTGGGATGCCTTTAAGGCCTACATTAGAGGTGCCACTATTTCTATTATGGCACATGAAAATAAACAATTTAACTCTAATGTTAAACATTTGGAAAAACAAATTGCTAAATATGAACGTTTATTTATTTCCTCTAATGACCTTCAGTACAAATCTAAACTGCAGAAGCTTCGTTATGAATTTAATGCTATACTTAGTACTAGAGCAGGAATCCAACTCACTAAATCTAATGCTAAATTCTGCTTTAATACCAATAGATCTGGAAAACTTCTTGCAAACTATTTACGAATTAAGAGGGACAAAACTCAAATAACATCAATACGTGGTCCTAATGGTCGAGTTGCTATTTCCCATAATGATATTGTACAAGAATTTTTAATTTTTTTTTCTCACCTATATAGTAAAACAGTACCCTGTGATGATTCTTTAATTGATTCCTTTTTAAATCAGTACAATTTGCCTCAAGTCTCTCCTTCAGACAGATTATGTTTAGATTCTCCGATTACTTGTGATGAAATTTTACTTGCTATTAAATCACTTCCCAAGAACAAATCCCCAGGCCCAGATGGTATCCCTGCTGAATTTTATAAAGAATTCCAGTCTTACCTTTTACTTTATTGAAGTACACTTTTTTCCCATTTTGGTTCCTCTGGCACTATTTCAGGTTCCTCTACTGACGCTCTAATCATTGTTCTGCCCAAGCCTGATAAGGACCCTACCTATACTGATTATGTTGTATTGTTTATTAGTAATCCACTTTCTTCTGTTCCCTCCCTATTAGACATTATTGACAAATATTCAGTGGTTTCTGGTTATAGGTTAAATGCAACTAAAACTGAATTTTTTCCCTTGAATGCTTTATGTATCCCGGATATGCTACCAAACACAGATATTCTTTGGCAGAACAGTAAGCTGAAATACTTAGGTATCCTATTTGCCTCCTCGTTGCCTGCTACATTAAAACTAAATGGTGATTTTATACTTGACTATCTTAAGAACAAAACGTCCAAATGGTCTCCCCTTTTTCTAACCTGGTGGGGTAGAATGGAGGCTATAAAAATTAATGTTGCACCAAATATTTTCTACTCATTGGCCATGATTCCCACTCAATTTCCTCTCATATTTTATAAAGATATTGACAAACTGTTATCTAAATTCCTTTGGTCTAATAAGGTTCCTTGTATTGCTTATAGGAAATTAAAAGTCCCTAAATCACAGGCTAGCTTTGCCATTCCGGACTTTTACCTCTACCATAAAGCTTTTATTTTAAAGCAAAGCTCCTTATGGTTCACAACCTCTCATGCGGTCAAACCTCCAATTTGGCTTGATATAGAATCTTCAATTCTTCGTCCCTTTTCATTGCCCTCTTTGCTGTCTTCTACATCCAAGGTTATTCATAAGTCCTCTATCAAATCCTCTAAATTAATAATTAATGATTTGGATTCTAATTTTGAATTACCCTTACTCTCTACAGTCCACTTGTCTTTATGGCACAGTGCTTTACTTAAACTAAATAGAAACATTAATTTCTGGTCCTCATGGATTTCAAAAGGAATTTTTTATCTCAAAGATGTCTTTTGTGGAACTGCTTTTATTCCTTTTGAGCAACTATGGTTAAAATTTGATATCCCAGCTTCTGATTTTTGAAATACCAGTCATTATGTAATTCAATTTTGGACTCTTTTCCCAATGGTATTCCTTATTCCACCACTAATGACCTAATAATTTACCTTACAGCTGTTACATCATGCCCCAAAGCTGTCTCGGCATTTTATAAAAAATGTACTTCCTCCCAGGGCTCCAATGTTGGTACAATATCATCTTTTTGGAATACTGAATTGTCCATTTCCCTATCTGATGACACATAGTCATCAATATGGCTCAACAGTATTTCTGGTTGGCTTCCAGTGTCTCTGTATCAAACTAATGCTTTTATTTTATTTAATGCCCTATGGACCCCACTTCGATTATGCCATTCGAAATTGTTACCATCTGATGTTTACTGGCATTGCACTTCTAGTTCTGGATCACTTCGTCATATGTTATATGAATGCCCAGTTGTTTTGAAATTTTGGTCAGATGTTTGGATTGTAATTTCAAAAATTTTACCTGTACACGATGATATTTCTTATGCTATGTTAATATGTAAATCAGTTGCCCTTTCCCATCCTCTTAGTGAGTCAGAAGCAAAGTTATTTAATTTTTTAATTACAGCTGCTTTAAAATCCATTACTTTTTGTTGGAAAGATGCTTCTTCTCTTTCAGTTCATGCCTGGTGGTCGTGGATTATCTTTACTAGAAAAGGAGCTCAGCTGTCTCTTAAAGGCGTTGTTCACAATTCGCAGTCATTTCAATCTTTTTGGTCTCCTATTGATTCGTATGTTATGCAATGATTCATAGGTTATGTAATGCTATGACCTCAAGTTCTATTCTGTATTTTGATACTTAATTTCCCCTCTTTTACCGGCCTTTATAATCCAATTTAATTGTGACTCTATATTGTTGTATTTTACGATTCTGATATGTCCCCTACCCCGTACCTTCCCTCCCCTATTCTCCCCCTTTCTTAGTCTTTGGATTATTGCATTTTATATTCGCAATTTCATCATTTACGCATATAAGAATTATTCTTTTGTATTGTATTTGTCTAATTCTTCTGTTTGCAAAATGTTTCAATAAAATCATTTTGAACTTAAAAAAAGGAAATAGTAGTATTTATATATAAAGACAATTTGAAATACTATCTGCACAAACAATACACACAGCCCTACTCAGGCCGGCATGCTAGCTATCTGGGTACACCCTTGAGTCCCACTTCTCTGTGGTTATTCCCCATTTACTATGGGCAAAATTCAGGCTAGGCCGTACTGCAAAGGTCCCACTATGCCTTAGCACTGTGTAAATGTAAATGTAAATGTACATGTATTTATATAGCGCAAATCGCCCACATCGCAGGCATCTATGCGCTTGCTTAGGGAACCCGTCCTGGTATTCCCCTGTGAGATACCCCGGCAGGGTATCCACAAGGTGAAAGCCAGGCATCCCGCCGCGAGGGGCCGTTGTGGAGATTAAGCAAGCTATTGCCCAGAGTCGCAGAGTGTGAACCCGTGAGTCGAGTAGGCAACGGAGTGAGAATTATCGAGTCCGTGGAATTATTGAGCCCAACCCCCGTCGGGGCGGGGAATTGAACCCTGGTCCAGGGCCGATCTCAGCTTCCGGGTCTGCCGCCTCTAACCCCTGAGCCACACTTCTCCACTGTGAGGAAGAGTAACTTCCCACTGGGCTATCGGGTCCAGCAATCAGTCTCACCTGCTGCCGCTGGTCGTGTGATACAGAAGACGACGGCAAGCGATCAGCGTTCGGCGTTGAGGTAGACTGGAGCAGCTGCCGGTGTTGAGTGGTATTCCTGTTGCTGCAGGCTAGGAGGTTGGTTGCCTGAGGCGCTCCACTGAATGACGCAGTAAGTTCCTCTGATCCCACTGGTATGCCAGGTGCAGTCACTCAGCTTCTGATGCTTCGGTATGGGTTTCAGGAGCACGGGTCAGAATCCAATGCTTCTTTGTGGTCACATGAAGCACCAGGCACTGGCCCTCCTTCTTGCATATGGTGCACCAGAGCAACGGACGGCTTTTGCTATTCACAGCGGCCTTCTCTGGCATAGGGAGTTGCTGACTTTAGGTGACACACAGGCATCCCCCTGATCGGTGCAACAACAGCTTTCTCAATGGCAGCCACCTAGCACATTGGGTAGCTGACTTTAATCTGCACTTGGGCAACAGTCTAATCTGTGCTACAGCAGCTTTCTTCGTGACAGCTCACTCTAGAAAATAGGGTCGGAGACTTTGGTCTACACAAGGCCAACAGGCCAGTTGACGCAACAGCAGCTTTCTTCACGGAGGCCGCCTCTGGCATTGGGATCACTGACTGGCCTGCATACGAGCAGCAGGCCAATCAGTGCAACAGATCCAATTGCCAGGATCCCCCAGTGGACCTTGCTCCCTCCAGGTGATCTCCTCCTCCTCTTCCTCAGAGGGTCCTCTGTCTCTACAGGCAGGCGCTGGTGCTTCAAGCTCCCAGACAGGAGGTCTTGCTTACCCTGGGAGATGTCCCCTCACCCAGCTAGGAGACTGCACACCTAAACCCCCAGTCCAGGTCACACAGAGCAGAGCTCTAGATGAGCTTCTCCACGTCGAAGTGCAACTCACTCAGGCCGCTTGAAAGTTGACAACTTGGGAACTTCCAGATCCCGTTTTTATCATCCATTTGCAAACACAAATGTGATGTAGTATCTCATGCTTTGAAGTTTTTGTTTGAGGGGTGCCTTCTTTGGAGTGCCCACTCTTCTGTCCTGTCATTTGCCCAGGAAGCAGTCTGTCACAGAAGGAGCGACTTCAACCATGATAGCCCTACAACACAGATTATGAGTTACTCATGAACAACACCGGAATGACAGCCTCACTGATAAATGCCCAACAAAAAGGTTACAAAGGCCCCCATCCCTACTTTTTATGATTCCCTCATCAGCCCCATCTCTTCCTGACATGTGCCCAGGCCCCCACTAGCTAATGACCTTTTCACAATCAATAAGCTCTTTTGAAGTGTACAGGAGAGTCTGGCTATCCCTTCCTCTACTGTGTCACACTCAGATTTTTGGACAGATACATTCCTGAGAACTGCCTAGGGGGATTCTCCACCGCCAGGGTCCTTCCTTCAAGACCTTGCACTCCAACTATTGAACCCACAGCCCTCCATGTATTTTATCCCTCACAGGCACTCAAACATGACAGCACACACATGCACGCTGCACAGCACTACATGCTAACTCAATGTAGGCCAAGGGTGAGTTAAGCACACTGCAGCAAAACGTTTCTTGAGTGGGTCAGTCAGACCCACTCCAGTGACACAAGTACAAAGGCCTGTTCACACTACTGATTATCAGTATAAAACAAAGTATGCTTCCACAACCACACTCTTACTACTTAGCTCTTTGGTAAGGGCAGCTGCCGACTACCACTCATGAGGTTAGTGATTTGGGCATCCCTTCTGGTGTGAGCAAGATCGCAAGCCATGAGACAGGCCTATGATCAGTGTTCGCTCATGACCAAAATTCAGTACCAGGGATCCAGATATCACTACAGCTGGGGCAATAAGGTCTAGGAGTTTATGTTTGTCACCGCACGTTTGTCTCAACACCCCCCTACGTGAAGATATTAACACGCAACAGTTTATCACTTACGTACTCAAGACAAATCTAAAGTGACAAAATTGTAAAAAAAAAAGGAAAACAATTGATGGCTTGCTATTCATACCTTTAAAGAGCAAAGGTAAAAAGACCTACACTTTGGTTGAAGCTAGGGAAACAGAATATTTACTTGGTGAGGAAATTCTATTTCATTGTTCAACTGCGATGTAGAGGCTTAACTTAGTGCCAGTGGCAGAAGAGTGTGTCTTGTGCAGGTGAAACAGATATGTACAGTTGTGTAGGTGTGGCTGCCTTAATGGGGAAAGATAGACTGTTCATATTTTTACATAAACTTACCGATTTGTGCGCCCTTCCTGGGCATGTTTTGCAGTTTGAGAAACTAGAACACTGTCAGACACTAGTATCAGATTTTTATACCTGTGTGAATAATTTTGGTGATAAAACAAGCAACTTTGCACAGAACCCTGCAAGTGGTGAAGAATGCATGTATTTTTACTCTATGTGCTGTTCATAATCACGGAGCCAGACACACAGGCCCTCACATCTTCCCTTTCGAATGCCTTCATCAGCCCCATCTCCTTCATGAAAGTGCTTCCATTGGCTAATAAACCTTTTCACAATCAAATAGCTCTTTTGAAGTGCACAGGAGAGTCTGGCTTGGAGAAGTGTGGCTCACTGGTTAGAGGAGGCACACCCTGAAGCAGAGGTCAGACCCAGGACCAGGGTTCAATTCCCGACACGGCAGGGTCTGAGCCCAAGTGTCCACGGACTCGATAATTCTCGCTTCGGTGCCTACTCGAATCACGGGTTCACACTCTGCAACTCTGGACAGTAGCTTGCTTAATCTCCACTACGGCCCCCCCGCGGCGGGATGCCTGGCTTTCACCTTGGGGATGCCCAGTAGGGGTTATCTCACAATGAAAAACAGGACGGGTTCCCAAAGCAAGCGCCTTGAGACCTTTCGGTGAAAAGGCGCTATATAAGAACCTTTGACATGACATGTCTCTTCCTCCACTGTGTGTCACACTAAGATTAGTGGACTGATACATTCGTGAGAACTGTCTAAAAGGCTCCTCCACCTCCGGGTGCCTTCCTTCAAGACCCTGGGCTCCAAATATGGAACCCACAGCCCTCCATTTTTCATCTGTCTTTCTGTCCTAAGCCCAGTTGCATTTCAAACCCATCTGTGTCAGCGCCATTATCTTTTGATTCACCTGTCCCATGCTCCTACTCTCTGGTATAAGGCAAAACCATTACTCACCCACAGCCCATGAGTCAATAGATATCATCGTAAGGTCTGCCATATCTTGGTGCTCAGAATCGTCTGGTTCCTCCTTTGGAGTTATCTCGGTTATGATAATTGACTGAAACATGTTAGAATCTGCTTAACGGGAAACATACAAACACAAAAATTAAGACAAATCACAATAGTAAAACTTGCTTTATCCCTACAAAACAAATCCATGCCTACTGCCACTATTCTCCCCAAAGGAGCATTAAGCCCCTGAGCTGGCAGTAAAACATAGAAACGACAACATAAGCAATGCTTTACAGTTTGTTACATCTTTAACAGTGTCCCAAGGAAACTAGAACAAGCCTAGAATCTAGGTGGCCTCCACCAGTTGAGTAGCACCATCCCAGCAGATGGGTGTTTCCACATTAGAATAAGAGAAGGTATGAAACCTGAGCCTTTTATATAGCCAGCCAGAGATACTTTCAGGAAGTAAGTACTGCTTGGATGTTTGGATACGTCATCCACTTCCATGCTAATGTGACCTTGACATTCAACCACAGAAGAGACTTACGGCCTGATTTAGAAGTAGGAGAAGGGAATACTCTGTCACAAACTAGACGGATATCCTGTCTGCCATATTACGATTCCCATAGGATAGAATGTGATCTTAATACGGCGGATGGGGTATCCATCACATTTATGAGCGAGTGTTCCCTCCGCCGACTTCTAAATCAGGTCCCTAGTCCTCGCCCACAGCATCCAAATCGCATAAAGAGAAAAATACCCTAGGGTGGTCGAAATCGAATCTGGGGAACTGGGTTCGAGTCTCGGCAATGACGCTGAACATCCTGTGATTCTGGGCAAATCACTTAATCTCCCTGTGCCTAACAAAAAAATGAATGTGTGTCCTCATGAAACGTAACTGGTGCTATGTAAAGCGCTCTGATACCCAATTTGGGTCAAGTTTGCGCTATATAATACTCTGCAAAAAAAAAACACTGGAGGGATTAAAGAAGCTTGCCCAAAGGAGGACAGGAGGTCACCCGCAGTGGGCGATGGAGAAGCTCAACCCCCGGATAAAATAAAAGAAACACACTCACAGAAAGAGATGGTGGAACTAGACAAAAGTAAGAGATAAAGAGGCTCACACACAAGAGGAGCTAAAGAAGCACTACCACAAGCGTATAGAATGGAGGTCATCCTCAAGAAGATATACAAGAGGTCGCACCAAGGAGCGGATAAAGCAGCTCATCGACAGGACAAAATAAAATTAGCTAATCAAATGATAAAATAAAGCTGCCCGCCTACAAAAAGGTATTTAGAAACACAACCTTGGGAAGGTATTAAAACATGTAACCACAGGAGAGGAGGATGAAGGAGCTTACCCACAGAAGGAGATACAAATGTTTGACCACATGGGGATATTAAAGTGCTCACTCACAGCAAAAGATAAATTACCTCACCACAGAAGAACATAATAGGCCAGACTAAGAAAAGGAGCAAGATTTTCATTTGAAGTAGCGTTAACAAATGCTCACCAGAAGGAGAGAGACTTCCCACCATTTGACTGCATGGCACCGGCATCTTGCCTTGGTGTGTGCGTTGGTGGCTTAGGAGATTGGATTTGCGGTTGAAGGATCGCCCACAAGTCTCACATGTAAAGGGCTTTACTCCTGAGTGCACGTTTAGATGCCTTTTGAGATTAGCCTTGCTGTTGAAGTTGACACCACACTCAAAGCAATCAAAGGACTCCTCTTCTGGGTGAGAAGATGTGGTGATCCTCTGCACCTTGCCAGGAGGGCGCCCAGGAAGTCTTGGTCGTCCAGGGCCTCGTCTGATTTTGTTTGATGCTTCTTCTGTTGAATTCTCCACATTTAGGGCTTTTTCAACCATTCCCATCTTTTCCGGATCGTCCTCTGCAGAAGGCAACTTGGATAATTTTTCTTGCATCTTCTTCCATGATCTGATTCCTGAAAAAATAAGTTAGTGATGAACAATTATGTTTCTAAACCCTATGTATAGTGCAAGCTCTGAAGAGACTTCATGGCAAGAAGAGCAGGCATAAAAGGGACAGTACCTCTATGCAGTCTCTGAGCCCAAGTGTAGTAAGGTCTTTAAATATAGGGTCTCCTGCCACAGAGGTCTAAAACATCTGAGCACCACCAAAGCAGAAATAATACATCAAAATGTAATCAAACTACACATATCTCACCTTATCACAGTAGTGAAGGTGGATTTGTTCAGAGAGAACTACCTTTTGCCACTCTCCCCTTCTTAAATATCAAGGCACCAAAGATTATTTGATATATCGCCTGCAAACAGATATATGCTGCTGATGGAAGGCAGTCATCAATTCCTCTCTTTTATATGAGGTTCTATGATATCCTCTTGCTCATGAAAGAGGTTATCAAATTTAGAATATTTCTGCGTAGAATTCCATACTGGCAGGACATCTGTTTTAATAATTATAGAGGAGCTTCCCACTGCTCTATTAGGTATGTGCTAGCCAGTTTTTCTATTCATTTTAGCCATCACAACTCCTCCACCAATGTTTTGCACTTTTTGATAGATTGTTGGTGCTTTTCATGTTTACTTTCCTTTATTACACACATCAATGTGCCTTTTGTCCAACAACCAACCTTTCTTTTTTTTTAAATACACAGTTATTCAGTTTACATTAGCCTCCTTTACACAACAAGATATTTTTCACTCGCCCATGTCACTGTATATTGCATCAATGATAACAAATAAGAACACGCAAAAACTGTTAAAAAAAAGAAAACTAATATTTACCAATGTCCCCTCCCCTTTCCTCCTGACCTGTTATATGGAAAAGGGTCTAAGATTCCCATTATTCCTTCTCTCTATATCCTTCGTCCTCTGTGTTTTCTTTTATTTCCCAAGTATGTGTCGTATATGGGCGAACAATGGCCCCAGCTATAGTTTGTTTTGCTACCCCATCTATCAGTCTGAAGCATTTCTAATCTCACTGTCACCACTTTGCAGCCTCTCTCGCCCGAGTCTTCCAATTGTCCGGACGCAGAATCCTGGAACCCAGCTGGGTCCAACATTTTTCTCATCATTGTCCCCCATGCAAGCAGCACCTCTGGTCATCTTTTCTGGTCTTTCGTATATGTTCCTCTTCTGCCCTGGCTCCGTCCTGCAGGTCTTTCTCCCACTTCTCCCTAGTCGAGGGCCTATTGCTCATCCAATGGATCGCTATGCAGCGTTTTGCCACTGTGAGACCGAGCACTGCGAAACGTCTCATTAGTTTGCACTTCATGACGTCTGGTAATAGGCCCAGCAAGCATGGATTAATCTTCAATAGTACGTCCTGACCCATCGCCCGCTTAATCTGTGTTAGTATTTCTCCCCAAAAGGTAGCTACTAGCAGGCAACACCAGAAATCAGCCTCATTAACCTTGCATCTCGGGCATCGGGAGTCTCTCATCGGATAGATGGCATGCACACGCTTGGGGAACAGGTAGGTTATATGGATTATGTTAAATTGAATTTGCTTAAACCTGACACTCATGATACCCTTCAGACCCAAGCGTGCATCCTGGACCAATCCCCGGGCAATAGATGTTAGACCCCGAGAGATTGCCATCTCTCTTCCACTAGTAATGGCTTAAGCCGATTATCCTTATGCAATGCTAGGTACAGATGTGTGACCAGCTATTTATTTATTTATTTGCATACTTATAACGCGCTGGGAATCGACTCCCTGAGGAGTATCTCCGCGCCTTTAGCAGCATCTGAGACCAAAGCAGGCTCTATCTTAAGGTTAAGTAATGCCTAAACGGAACTAGTAGTTGAACAGAAAAGTTTTTAATTTTTTCCTAAAAGGAAAATGTTCCTTACAGACTCTAATGTCGTAAGGAAGATCGTTCCAGAGCTTTGGTCCTGCTACGGACAGAGCCCTTCCTCCTTGTCTGGTCTTCCAGAACCTGGGGACACAACTCTTGATCACCAGATCTCAGAGTTCTCGAGGGGATGTAAGGAACACATTTTTTAGTTAGATAGTCAGGACCTTTATCAGTGAGGCATTTATGGATGATGCAGCACGTTTTAAACAACACCCTCTGTTTCACAGTAAGCCAATGCAGTTGATTCAGCAATGGTTTTGAGGGTGTACGTGCTGGGGCATTCAGAACCAAGCGTGCTGCCGTGTTCTGCACGACTTGGAGTTTGTTAATGATGCCCTCATTGGCGGCTAACAGCAAACCATTACAATAGTCCAGTCTGCTCAACACAAGCGACTGAACTAGAGTTTTCCTGGTGGTATCAGGTAACAGGGGGAAAACCCTTCGGAGAAGACCAATAACATGGAAGCAGGAGCCTACCACTTGATTAGTATGATGTTTAAGGGCGAGCTCCTGATCCAGTTTGACTCCTAGATCTTTCACTACCCCTTTGGGCACAGGGACTGGGCCTAGGTCTTGAGGCCACCAGTCAGGAGTCCATAATCGTTTGGCTTCTCCAAAAAGCATCACCTCAGTCTTTGAGACGTTACACTGAAGGAAGTTTGCTGCCATCCAATGAGCCACCTCTTTCATCCCCTGGGCAAAGGAGTTACGCACCTCAGGAGTCATGATTTTGAAGGGGAAGAGGAGTTGAGTATCGTCTGCATACGATACAGGGATAAACCCATGGGATCTCATGATGTTAGCTAGGGGTGCCACATAGATGTTAAAAAGCGTTGGGCTCAAGCAGTAGCCCTGCGGCACCCCCTTAGAGATCTCTACCTCCTCTGATTGGTATGGGCCCAGTATGACTCTCTGAGTGCGCTTGGTGAAGAAGCTCCTTAGCCAGGCCAGCGCCTTGCCTGGTCCAGGGAATGGAATTATTCTTACGTAGAGGTCTGACCAAAGCCTGCTTCCAGCCTTGGGGAACTTCCCCTGTGCTCAGAGAAAGATTGAGTACTTGCTGAATTCCTGCACCCAGCTCATCGCTAAGAAGAGCCATAACCCGTGCTGGAATAATATCTGAAGGACACCCACTCTTTGTTTGGGTGATAAGGGTGGTTATCTCCTCCAAAGATATTGGCGGGAAGACTTCAAGCTTACTGGTCGTATTTTCTACTGAGCTAAAATGAGGCTGGACCATGCTATCAACGGTACTCATATTGTTCGAGGTGGATTTAGTGGCTAAGATCTTCGTATAAATGCCATCTATTTTTCTGACAAAGAACTGAGAGATGGTATTACAAAGTTCCTGAGACTCAATCCCATCCGTTTCGCAGACCGAGGGTTTTATAAAGGTTTGCAGAATCTGGTAGAGTACTTTGGGATTTTTACCGGCTGCTGACAATTGGGCTGCAATATGATGTTTCCGCGCAGCCCGAATAGCTTTATGGTAAACTTTTAATGAGGTCCTATGAGTTTCTTTGTCCTCTGCCTTGCGAGTAGCCCTCCAGCGTTTTTCTGACTTCCTAGCAGTTAGCTTTAACTGTCTAAGATCGTCTGTAAACCAGACTTCTTGTTTAGGGGCAGGCCGTGGTTTATATTTCCTCAAGGGAACAACATGGTTAATGGTCAATGCTAAAGCTTCATTGAATTTAACTAATGCAGAGGAAGCGTTGTCCCCGCATTCGTCCCAATTGGGCTCTGTATATTTCCTCCTGAAACCCTCTGCAGTTAGTTTATTCCAGGGTCTTCTGACTTCTGCCATAGTCCTCTGGGTGCCCTTGACCTTATAAATAGAGCGGGTGTAAAATTCAATGATTGCGTGGTCAGTCCAGTCCACTGGAGTGGGAGGCAGACATTTTATAAAGGTGTAGTTACATAGCACAAGATCCAGGGTATGTCCAGCTATGTGTGTGGGTCCCTGATTCATTTGGTTAAGACCAAGCGTGGCCAGATCAGCCAAGAGTGTCTGTGCTTCCACACATGTCGCTATTTCACTATGAACATTAAAGTCCCCTACCACAATAAAATCTGAATTGAACTGCATGTGGGGGGCCAACGCTTCCACAAGTTGAGTGGAGAAATTCCCAAGAGGGCCTGGAGGTCGGTAAACCAGTGCACCTTTCCTGGTTTCCTTTGAATTCGGGTTGATAGTGAAAATCAGGAGCTCCATTTGCGGGTTACACACCGTTTCGGTGACCACCACCTCCATATCTTGTTTGAAAATAATGGCCAGCCCACCACCAGTTTTGATGGGGCGGTCCATTCTCACTATTTTGTACCCTAACGGCACCCCCATTGTAATGGCCGGAACAGTATGGGGCTTAAGCCACGTTTCAGTTAAGAAACAGAGATGTGGGCTCTCAGAAGTAATGAGATCCCAGATCTGAGTTGCGTGGGACACTAGTGAGCGAACATTGCAAAGAAGGTTCTTACAATTCAAAGAAGAATCGTTAGAAGGGCTGGGAGGTGATTTAGTCAAGTATTTTGTGGGGATAGAAGTAGTTTGCCGAGAAGAAATGACAGCGTTGCAGGTGAATTGTGTAAAACACTCCCTGCAAGTAAATGGTCCCTCCAAACAAATCTCCACCCTATGGGAACACAAAGTGGAAACATACCTGCCCACATCCCGCAAAGTCTGACTCGAATACATATAAACGGGATGATGGAAAGGCTCCGAGAGGCTGATAGAGCCCGCCATAGCCCCCAGCCCCTAGCCACGTCCTGTCGCGGACGGGCGCAGACGGGCTGGTCTTTGGCTCGTCTTAGGCGCAGGAGTAGGCGCCACACTGCGCGTCAACACTGCGCGTTGAGCCGCCGAGGTGCTTAATAGCCCTCGAGTTAGGGGAGAGCTAGAGCGCTAACCGCTCGCTTCCCTGGATGTTCCTGCCTCTGCCCCGCCTTCCGCACCCGTGATTGGCTAAGGGTCGGACTGGGCGTGCAGGCACAGGACAAACTACAAACAGCAGGTCCCTCAGTGCGTGTGGGTATGCGGTACAATTTTAAACTAATTTCACAAGTGCAACACTTCAACAGAGTGAAACACAAGCAACAAGCTATTTTGCCCCTTTTAAAACAAATTATTTCAGGTACACAGATAAAATTTCTGCACGAGCTCACGGAGCCGGTTTAGAGCAATTTTAAAACATAAGAAGAGCAGAATGCTCGCAGATGGCGCCAAACGGAGTCGGGGAGAAGCTGCCACCGTCCCCCTTACCGCAAAGTCGGCTGCCGCCTCGCTGACTTTATAGCCCTCGAGTTAGGGGAGAGCTAGAGCGCTAACTGCTCGCTTCCCTGGATGTTCCTGCCTCTGCCCCGCCTTCCGCACCCGTGATTGGCTAAGGGTCGGACTGGGCGTGCAGGCACAGGACAAACTACAAACAGCAGGTCCCTCAGTGCGTGTGGGTATGCGGTACAATTTTAAACTAATTTCACAAGTGCAACACTTCAACAGAGTGAAACACAAGCAACAAGCTATTTTGCCCCTTTTAAAACAAATTATTTCAGGTACACAGATAAAATTTCTGCACGAGCTCACGGAGCCGGTTTAGAGCAATTTTAAAACATAAGAAGAGCAGAATGCTTGCAGATGGCGCCAAACGGAGTCGGGGAGAAGCTGCCACCGTCCCCCTTACCGCAAAGTCGGCTGCCGCCTCGCTGACTTTATAGCCCTCGAGTTAGGGGAGAGCTAGAGCGCTAACCGCTCGCTTCCCTGGATGTTCCTGCCTCTGCCCCGCCTTCCGCACCCGTGATTGGCTAAGGGTCGGACTGGGCGTGCAGGCACAGGACAAACTACAAACAGCAGGTCCCTCAGTGCGTGTGGGTATGCGGTACAATTTTAAACTAATTTCACAAGTGCAACACTTCAACAGAGTGAAACACAAGCAACAAGCTATTTTGCCCCTTTTAAAACAAATTATTTCAGGTACACAGATAAAATTTCTGCACGAGCTCACGGAGCCGGTTTAGAGCAATTTTAAAACATAAGAAGAGCAGAATGCTCGCAGATGGCGCCTAACGGAGTCGGGGGGAAGCTGCCACCGTCCCCCTTACCGCAAAGTCGGCTGCCGCCTCGCTGACTTTATAGCCCTTGAGTTAGGGGAGAGCTAGAGCGCTAACCGCTCGCTTCCCTGGATGCCCCCAGCCTTGGACCACGTAGTTACCAATGGGTGGGTGAGCTCTGGGGCCTCCGAGAAGTTCAGCTACAGTTGGCGAGCGATATATCACCTATTTGTAGAAATTGTCCCGGACCTAGAGCAAATGTAGTCATAGCATCTTGCATGGTTATTAACCTCCCGCCTAGGTACGGGGTGCGGGGTCAGGCACCCTCCCTCTTTCCATAGACTTCAAATGAGCCATTCTATCAAAGGGTCATATGATCCAGGAACCAGGTACGGGGCAGAAGGGGTTTTCTTCAGTATCCTCTGGGCCGTCCTCTCCCAGAGCCTCGCCATCAGTCTGATCAGGTGGGGAAAAGTCCAAGGTATTTGTCTGCCCCATATCAGTAGCTATCCCCGCTGATGGACATCACACTCGCCATCCAGCAGGGACTTCTCCCAGGTTGGTTCAGCATCCAACAAATGGATCGCATGTTGTATCTGAGTGGCTAAATAGTACAGTTCTAGATCTGGGACCTCCAGACCCCCTTTTCTCCCATTCCTGTTACAGCGTGTCAAGACCTTTCCTGCACCCCCTACCGCTCCAGAGAAATTCATCACGAGCGCGTCCAGCTCTTTGAATACACTTCCCGGGAGTTCATAAAAAGTTTCCTGCACAACATAGACAGCTTGGCACCACCACCATTTTCATATGGACCATTTTGCCATCAAAAGAAGTTGTAATGTATTCCAGCACCGTAGATACTGACACAGACCATCTATCACTCGCCCCATATTATTAACATAAAACTGCTTCTCATCGTGGTTGATATATATTCCCAAATATCAGACTTTGTCCACCGTCCAGTATAGCTTCACTTGTGGAAGCTGGTATTTTGGTATGTCTCGTAGCCGTCCAAGCGGAAACAGCAGTGACTTGGCTCTGTTAATACATAGACCAGATATCTTACTCAACTCTTCCAAGATTCCCAGCATGAGTGGGACCGACAAGGGGGCGTGACTAAGCATGCAATGGCGACGCAAGTGACCGGGTAGAGCTCCGTGTTAAGCTCCCCGTCCACAGGCCGTTTCTCCGCCACTTTTATCCGCCGTTGACCCAAAACTGCAGCGGAGCTCCTGCAGACTATCCCTGGCCCCCGTCCTGAATCTGGAGCGGATCGTGGTCCTGCAAGTGCCCCGGAGCCGACAAAGATCCGGCACCCTCCATGGCGGGCTCCCCCGGCCAGCGCGCCTGCTAACGCGAGACCGGGGTTGAGCCGCGCCCACAAGGCCCGACCGCTGGAGGCGAAGCCGTGGAACACTGAGGCCTCGAGCTCTGTGGCGTCGCCCCTATCACACCTGTGGCCGCAGTGGGGTGTGTGCTGGGCCCCTACAGCCCAGAGACGTACTGGAAGTCGCGGTCCGGGCGCGACGGTGTCCCAACAACGATTGCAGCCGAGATTGCCAGAGACAGTTCTCAGGACAGTCAGAGTTCTGTTTCATTGAGTCAAGATCCACTTGGAGGACCTATTATCGAAAATGAAGCTGCCACTGCTATGAATGAAGTGGAAAGAGCCATGGCACATGCTCAGGAGGATTCAGTTAACTTAGAAGACTTGGAAAAACAACTCAACGTTGAGCAGAGGAAAATATATGATGAAGTTACCAAGCAAATTGAGCATGGATTAAGACATGAGAAGAAAGAGTGCTCATGTACATCGTTGAAGCCTGTCCGACTGTACGTGAGTGGAGAAGCGGGAACTGGAAAAAGTTTCCTCATTAAAGCAATTTCTTGTTATTTGCAGGAAAGGACTGAGTCATCGCTGTCTTGTGTTGTCACCGCTCCTACTGGACTTGCAGCACATAACATTAAAGGTATTACTTTGCATCGTCTACTGATGCTGCCGGTGGAGCATGACAACAAATTACAATACCACAAGTTATCTGGGGATGCTTGCTGTGAAGTTTCAAGAGTCTTGAGGAAAATGAAACTACTTATCATTGACGAAGTAAGCATGGTTTCCAATGTCATACTTGCCTTTGTGCATTTGAGAATGCAAGAAGTACTTAAAACTGAATATGATGTGTTATTTGGTGGCAAACACATCATTGTTTTCGGAGATCTTCTGCAGCTGACACCAGTAAAAGGACAACCTGTGTTCAAAATACTCACGCATGAAGATACCAGGAAGTGCCTAGGGAGCATTGGCAACGTCAATATAGGGTTAAACTTCAATTATGCTGAACTGCATGAAAATATGCGTCAGGCAAAAGATGAAGATTACAAGAATATTCTACAAGATATTAGAATTGGAAAAGTGACCGAGCATGGAAAAGAAGCTTTAAATGCACGATTACTTTCAAATTTATATCCCGAACAAGAGATTGTGGCTGAGAATATTTTTCAGAAAATTACTGAGAAGAAATCCGGAATATGTTTGATGCCAACTCTTGCAGAATGTGCCATCTTCAACAACAAAATGTTGAATTTAGAAAAGCAAGAGATTGTGAAACTTGAAGCTATTGACAAAATAGAGCATATGGGATCAACAATTATTTTGTCAGAGAATTTGAAATCAAAATTGGATCCATTAGAGAAGACTATATCTAAAACAGCGGGTTTTGAAAAGACTTTGAATGTGTGTTTAAATTGCCGAATTATTTTGAGAAGGAATTTACATGTTGAAAGAGGTCTGGTAAATGGATCAATGGGTAATGTTGTTGATTTTGAGAAATACAGAAATAGAGATGGAATAGAATTTTTAAAAATTAAATTTGATGGCATTGAGGAAGTACAGCTAATTGGTCGTTGTTCTGCTAGGTTTTTGCTTGTTAAAGACTTATATGTTCGCCGTAAACAGTTTCCTGTTTGCTTGGCATATGCGGTGACAATCCATAAATCGCAAGGTTTAAGTGTAGATAGTGCATTGGTGAATATTGGCAGTTCTGTGTTCAAGGAGGGTATGGCATATGTGGCATTGTCACGAGTTAGAACTTTATCGGGATTGTACTTGATTGACTGTGATGTCACAAATATTTGTGCGGATCTAGATTGTGTTAAGGAATACAATAGGTTAAGAAGAGAGTATGCGCCACATTTGCCTCAATATCCTTTGTTTGAGAAACGTGTGGTAGGCCGGAAACGTAGAAATATCAGTAATAGTAGGGAGATTGTAGCAAAAAGACCAAAAGTCAATGAACAGAAAATTGTTAGCAGAAAGAAAGTGGATTCTGTTGAAGATGTTGTTGGTTTTCAATTTGAAAACAGTTCTGGTGTCAACTGCTATGCAAATGTAGTGGTTAATGTTCTCTTTTCACTAGAGAGTTTAAAAGAACAGATTCTGTTGAATTCAGAACAAATTTTATGCTGTTTGTTGAATTCTGTTTTTGAGAAATGTAGCACTGATCGAACAAAAGTAGAAAGTGTGTCTGAAGTTCGTTATCTGTTAGATGAATGTTCAGGTCAAACAGACTTCTCTGAAAATAATCAGCAAGATTGTCAGGAGTTTTTAATGTATATGCTTGATGTATTGCAAGATGAGGGTGTAGATGTAGATCACCTGTTTGGGCTTTCTTATCAATGGCAGCATGACTGCGAGAACTGTATGGTATCAAGTACTACTAGTGTAGACTCAGAAAGATTTATATATTTAACTTTGCCAGACAGTAAATCAGTCTCCTTTAATAAGCTAGTAAATGCAGCGGATCACAACATGGAGTGTAGCCAATGTAAATCTGAAATGATGTCAACATTATTTATACGAAGATATGGCCAGTATGTCATTTTAATGATACAACAATGTAGGCCTGATGGATCAAAATTGTCAACTTTAATAAAAAATTTTGTGGCTTCTCAGCTGTCAATATCAGGAAGGACTTTTGTAACTGTAGCAATTATCTATCACGATGGTCCTTCAACAACATCAGGACATTATACAGCTTATTTAAAGTCTCGAAACGGCTGGTCATTCTGCAATGATTCCGTTGTAACTTTAAAAAAAAAATTGCCGTTTGACCTTAAAAATTCTTATCTGGTGTTTTTAAAACCAAAATTTTAAAGAAAGAATCTCGGGATTTCCTGTGAGGAATTGCAAAAGGTTCATCAAGTAGAGGGAATGTAAGTCTGCAATGCTGTCTAGATTATTGGTCCAAAACTTTTAATTATAATGTCAATTTAAATATCCAACTATATAAACCTGATGCAAAGAAGTCTGCTTCATAGTAAGCAGAATCAGTGTCATAGGAAAAGGAGAACATGAGTGACAAAGAAGGGTAAGATATTAGTAGTCCAGGATTGTGAAAATAATCTTAAATGTTTTCTTTTTGAAAGTTGCGAAAATAGAAAATGACGGGATTTGATTGGAAGAATTACAAGAGTTGCGAATCGCTGCAACATGATTTGGCCTAGTGGAAACATGTGGTAGAATGTGAGAAGTCTTTTCTTGTATGTAACATATTTTTCAAAACGATGGAGGTTTTCTTTCAGAAAGTGGCGGGCTGAAAATATTTATAGCACAACAGAGTGGACGCTGTTCATAGGAGATCCTTCGACGTCATTGAAAGTAAGTTAATTTTAAGGAGTTTTGAATTCAGATTTCTTAGGTTGTATGGGTTTTTTAAACACAATCATTTTGATTGTGGTTTTTTTTCCCCGCTGTTACATGATGAATACCTTCAAGTCACTGATTTAAGTGAAATTTGATACATTCTGAGAACAGCAAAAATAAACTATTTAACTTGTATAATTAATGTTCTGCTTTTTGTACTTATGATATACATTTAGAAATGTGAGGTAGATATGGAGAAACTGAGGCTTCTGTAAGTGTCAAAGTTAATGCTTACAGTGCTGCATTTCTGGGTACTGTTTTTTTTTTGAAAACTGAATAGACCTCACCTTAAAGAAACCTCTTGTAAAGACATATCTGTTTCTACTTGAACCTTTTCCCTTGTCTTTTCAAATTTTTAAATACATGTTTTAATATTTTTGAAATGTTTCTTCTCTCTTTTACAGATTGAAAGTATGACAGTTAACAAGAATTATAAGGTAAATGTTTTCTACTCTTTTAACCCGCAATCCACTGCTGATGATGTCACTGACTATGTCATGAATGATGTAATAAGTGGACATGACTTACTTCATTGGTAGGCCTTCACATGTATTAATGCATACACTGCTGCACTTCTGCGTACTGTTTCATATGCTGAACTACATCTGCACTATGAGATACCTAAGCTAAGGCAACACAGGTGATGTGATTGTGAAATGAGGAAAAGAAACTCCACGTTTTTCAATTACATTACTTGTGTTTTCTAAGTTTACGAATGACATTGTGCAGATGAATTTTAGGTCTGTCTATGGACACAGAAGAGGTCTGGCCGTTGTTCAAGAGTGAAGTGGATATGTTTTACTTCAATGATAGGCCTTCACTTATATTATCTCCTCTATATTCTTCAACAAGTATAAATTTGATATGCAACCCTGAGTAGGCCTCACCTTAAACAAACTTTTGGAGAGAACACACCTTATCGTCATCCTGAATCAATCATTTAATCTATCACATTTAACATCTATTAGTTCTACTGCTTCATTTCTTTAGTCCTTACTTTCCTGCGTTTGCTACTTCTCTCATTCCTTTCTCTATTACTTAATTATTCTACTCCTTCCAGTATTTTTCTCAGTCCCTCTCTTTTCATACTTCTTCATTATTATTCACTCATTCTGTCTCTAATAATGTTACTGTTTCTGAATGATCTCAAAAAATTTTTAAAACAAGAACAGTAAGTATAAGGGTAGGAAACAGACAGTTATGTTACAAGAAAGACAGCTATAGGAAGTAAACAAAAGATACTGTTACTCGCAATCCACTGCTGATGATGTCACTGACCATGTCAAGAATGATGTAATATGTGACATGATCAGAAGTGGATTGCGGGTAACAGTATCTTTTGTTTACTTCCTATAGCTGTCTTTCTTGTAACATAACTGTCTGTTTCCTACATAACAATTATATCCTTTTACTTCTCTTCTTAGGTAAATAAATCTATTAAACACCATTTCTGGTTTAAACCCTATAGCGGTCTTTCTTTTTACATCACTCTCTGTTTTCTTCTCTTGTAATTACTCCTTTATTTTATTTATTTTTTTTAAATTGGGGTTAGCTCCCGGTTCGCGTACCGGAGAGCTAACCGGAAAGCGAACTAAAAAAAAACAGCTTGCCAGAGTGTTACACTTTCTAGCAATTTTTGTAAAAAGGGGAGGTAGTTCTGAAAAGAACTTTTTTTTTTTTTTTATTTTTTTTTTTTTTACTTTTTTGAACATTTCATTTTTTTGTATTTTTTGAACACTTTTTTGTATTTGTTGTTGTTTTTTTAAAGGGAAAGAACAGAAAGAGGCATTGAAAATGGCTCAACAGGAGCAAAAAAAAAATTTAAAACTTCTTGCGTTTGGAACATTGATTAATCTGGCTTTCGAGAAACACCAATTTCACACTCATGTTAGCGCATGAAATTAGTGTTCCACAATACAAGCATGTTCGCTTCAGATGCACAAAGTTTTTTTGTATGCTGGGCACTGTTTCGTTCGCCTCTGCCACTGACAGAGACAGATCAGAAGATGTTGAAGGCACCGAAGTTGGGGGGTTTTGTTGCAGTTCACGCATCTCTCCACGACTGTAGTTCATTGAATGCCACCTCTGCATATGTCGGTGCATTGTGTGATTTCCAAAGCTGTATTTTTTATTTGTTCCTCGGGATAATTTTTTTTTGCAGATAAGGCACGTAGCAAATCGTGCATTGACTTTTTTTTCTCCAGAAGGAATGCTAAAAAATTGCCATATAAAGCTTTCTTTCCGATGAAATACCCGGGGTAACTCTTGGACAAATTGTGGTCCCTCTTCTTCCTCTCCGTCTTCTTCTTCCTCTTCCTCCTCTATGTTTCCAATAAATTGTGGAGGGGGTCCTCTCTTCCCATTAGGAGATGGGGGTGGTGGTGGTGGGGGTGCAGAAGCTGAAGCTACTATTGAAGCCATCACAGAAAATTTTCAGGTCTTCCTTTCTCAAAGTTGAAAGTCAGAGTGAGAAAAAAGGTGGGGGCTTTCATCATTTGGGAAAAGAAATAGTTCTAAACCAATGAAAAGTGTTATTTTTAGGTCATATGACCTAGTCTTACATCATTAGGAAACCAAAAGCGAAATGAACCAATGAAAAGTTTTATAAACAAGTCACATGACCTGTTCCGCTCACGTTACGCGGAGCGCGCCGCGCATCGCTTCCGGTTCGCGGTCCGGAGCACTTCCGGGAGCGCTAACGCGGCGCGTCATAAGACGCATTACGCGACAACGTGATACGTCGCGCTTCCGCGACGCGTCACGATGTTGATTTCTAACGCGGCAGTTGCGCTAAAGGAACGTTTACCGGTTAGCGGACCGGGTCGCGGCATCAAATTGAGCTAACGGAAAGCTGACCGGTTCGCGGACTGGGAGCGAAACATAAAATTTTTTTTTTAAAAATGGATAAAAAACATGTAAAATATATTTTTGGATTTAAAGAATACATTTTACAGCTACAGATATTAGCTTTTAAAAAACCAATGAAATTCACTGAAAAAACCATAGGTTATAGACCATATATAGTTAGGGATTAGCATTTACAAAACCTTATTTTACTCGCACAAAACCATTGAAATTCCATATATAGTTAGTTTCACTAACTATATATCGCGCACCCGCAATCCACTGCTGATGATGTCATATATTACATCATTCATGACATGCTCAGTGACATCACTGATGACATCACTGATGACATCTCAAATGACATCACTGATGACATCACTGATGACATCTCATTTAACATTACTGATCACATCACTGATGACATCATTCATGTGATAATACGATGAACCTCTCCAGACTCTAATATAACCTTAGAAACACTCAGTGTAAACAGACACTCACAGACTGTCACTCAACCATGGAGTTACTCACACACCTAGTCAATCATGCAAAGAATCAATCACACCTCCATTTCCTCAACTATACAGTTATACACACCTTACTTATTCAAACATATACTAACACATATTTACTCTCTTATACAATCCCTGATACAAGTTCACAATGATCCATACAGCCACTGACACATTCACTGGCTCTTATGCACAGTTATTTATATATGTCAACTCTCACATGTACTGTGTTTTACATATGTACTTACTTTGACATGTAGCACTGAGATATCCATTCACTCACCAATACACTCATGCACACAGTCAACCGCCCATACAGCTGTTTCCACATGCACTTTTGAACCCATACATCTAGTGAATCAACTGCTCACTCATTTATGCACAGAGTCATACACCTCCCAGCCACCCACACACACACTCAGTCTCCCATACAAATACTTGGGCAACCAATCAATAACCCATATAGTTACTGATATAGCTACTTATCAACACATGCAACAGTTTACAGAACAACAGACATAATGATGCACAAATTAAGACAGTTTAGTCACTAACCCATGCACTCAGTGAGACACATTTAATCACTCACTCATACAGTCAGTCATGCACCTACTAAATCCTTCATCCAGACACTTATACATCCACTCATTCTTCAATATGTAAGACATATTTTAACTTTACAGAAACATACAGTCACTGGATGTTGTCATCAGTGATGTCATCAGTGATGTCATTTGAGATGTCATCAGTGATGTCATCAGTGATGTCACTGAGCATGTCATGAATGATATAATATATGACATCATCAGCAGTGGATTGCGGGTGCGCGATATATAGTTAGTGCAACTAACTATATATGGAACTTCAATGGTTTTGTGCGAGTAAAATAAAGTTTTGTAAATGCTAATCCCTAACTATATATGGTCTATAACCTATGGTTTTTTCAGTGAATATATATATATATATATATATATTACCTACTGGCTATCGCCAGTAGGTATATATAGTTAGGATTTTTTCTCTATGGGACTTTTGAAAATTCTATGTCTAATAACTTTGGCGTTTGTGGACGGAATCGGCTGAAATTTTCAGGAAAATGGCACATTTTGTTTCTGAGCAGCCCCTGAAAATTTGGTGGGGTTCCGTCAAGGGGGGGCTGAGAAAAAAGGGGGGTCCCAAAACGCGTTTTTTGCATTGAGTTTTCCATAGGGCGGTTGGACTCACTTTTAGCTCGAACGGCTGAATGGATTTGCACGAAACTTGGCAAAATTGTAGGGACTGTTAGCCCGATGTGCCTTTGCTAGGTCTCAATATATGTGCTCCAGTAGTTTTTGAGAAATTAACGTTCAAACCAAGATATATATCTGTAACAGCGCTCTGGGCAGCGATCCGGTCCGCTTACTTTTCGCTTATCGGAACTTTGCGCGCAGAAAGCTGATTGGCTCTCCGGTGTCTGTCAACATTCTAAACAGTCCGGAGCGGCCGCCATCTTGTCTCTCGGTAGGATCGAGAGAGAAGAAGAGGTGGAAAACGAAAGGGGAATTTAATGAAAGGGGGCAAGGTATCCCCCTCTTGACCCCCTAGGAATGTTGTTGGGGTTATTAAAGGGTCCCGTGGGGAAAATAAAAAAAAAATGATTTTTCACGGTAGAAGCGCGGCCGCGAACTGGTAGCGAAACGGGAATTCGCCATTTTGTGCTTCGTTAATTAAATTACTAGTTATAAGTGGGTGCGGGAGACGTATCCTAATCCCCTATGTTTCCTGAGGGTGGCTGAGGAGGCTGATATATGTTGATACATCTCTTCCAGCGGCTGTGCGTGAGCTTTTTTTTTTTTTTTGCTGCGTGACAGTCCGGAGCGGCCGCCATCTTGTCTCTCGGTAGGATCGAGAGAGAAGAAAAGGTGAAAAACTAAGGGGGAATTTAATGAAAGGGGGCAAGGTATCCCCCTCTTGACCCCCTAGGAATGTTGTTGGGGTTATTAAAGGGTCCCGTGGGGAAAATAAAAAAAAAATGATTTTTCACGGTAGAAGCGCTTCACGGGCCGCGAACTGGGCCGCAAACTGGTAGCGAAACGGGAATTCGCCATTTTGTGCTTCGTTAATTAAAGTACTAGGTATAAGGGGGTGCGGGAGACGTATCCTAATCCCCTATGTTTCCTGAGGGTGGCTGAGGAGGCTGATATATGTTGATACATCTCTTCCAGCGGCTGCGCCATCTTGCCTTTTTTCGAATGCCACAATTTTGTCGTGCACGGCAGCCATTTTAGATGCCAGGCTGGTCCCAGGCTATCACCTAACCCTGCGGATGTAGTTTATGGCCCCAGCTGTAGAGAATTCAGACATGCCAATCCTCCTGATTCAGGCGTGTGAGTACTGATTTCAGTGCTAGTCTCCCGCCTCCCGATTTCTGCAAGCAAAAACCCGGGGGCATATTACGAACAACTAGCGATAATTTTTGTCTCTAACTTGTTTAGAGACAAAAATTATCGCCGCACATCGGCGATTTTTATCGCAGATAAACCTTGCTATTATCGCTGAAAAGTCAGCGATATTCATGTATTATCGACCTAATGCTCTTAGCCATGTTATCCACCTCCCATTGGATAACATGGCTAAGAACTGCTCAGGGCAGGTGTTAGATTTTGGAGATATTCGCGCTTAGCGCGAATATCTCCAAAAGTTGGTAATAGAAGGTAGCGATGTTAGGGACTGTTTCCAGTCGCTAACATCTTGGCACGCCACTTTGCATGTCATTAGTGATAAGTATCACTGACATGCAAAGCGGGGCCCAAGATGGTCGCTATCTCCTTTTAGCTGTCACTAACTAATTTTATCTCCGCTTTCATGGCTTTTAAAGCCAAAAAAGCGGAGATAAACCCCCTTGATAATATGCCCCACGATTCCTTGGGGTTTCAGCTGACAGGGCTTGGTATTGTGTTACATGGTAATTTTTCCATGAAACGTCAGAGGGTCGATGCAGGGGTTCTAGAAGAGGTGATAAACCATTTAAGCCTCATGAACAAGCGCATGGTCTTTTAAAGATTTGTGAAGTACTCGGGGCGGCGGTGTGTGTGTGCCCTCTTTCAGGAGCGGGCGGGGGGGCACTGCCAGCAACTTGCCAGGTCAGGTAGTGTTCAACACGTGCATCACCCTTTCTCTGCCTGCTATTGCGCTCCATGCTTCGGAAAGGTAAGAAAAAGAACGTGCATTTGAGTTTGAAATGTCCGATCCTGCAGCAGCACACTTCCAAAGCCCACACATGACAATAACCCGATTCAAGGCCCCATTCACCCGTTTTAAAAAAAATAGATAACACTCCAACAAAGTAAGGTTATAAAACTTTATTAACTACTAACTTTAACGAACGCAACAAAAACTAAAAACATTTAAACATTTCTCAACACAAAAAGCAACAATGGTTAGAAGCTGTCTTTTGTGCGAATAGTCCCAAGGCAGCACAACGTGCAGAGTTCTGGACGGCACCCAGGTGATGTCGCCTGGGTGCCGCACTGGTTTAGGGATCCTACAATGCTGCTCCGAAAATTGGCGTGGGGCGTCCCGGGTGGGGCGGGGGGAGGCCTCGTCAGTAGCGGTCTGTTGTGCGAATAGTCCCAAGGCAGCACAACGTGCAGAGTTCTGGACGGCACCCAGGTGATGTCGCCTGGGTGCCGCACTGGTTTAGGGATCCTACAATGCAGCACAGAAAAACAGCGTTGGGCGTCCCGGGTGGTGCGGGGGGAGGCCTCGTCAGTAGCGGTCTGTGTCCAGTGTCACATGGCTGACACAACATGTACGACAGGCACCCAGGTGATGTCCAGTAAGCTGCCGCACTGGTTTTGGTATCCTACAATGCTGCTCCGAAAATTGGCGTGCGGCGGCCCGGGGGGGGGCGTGGGGGAGCCGGCGTGAACGGGCCTCCCCAGGTGGCGGCCATCTAGCTGAGTTGCGCTCGCTCTTGCGGCCACAGCGTCTCGCTCACCATGTTGTTGAGTTGCTCCCACTCTTGCAGTGCAGCGATAGGCGGCTGCCACATGGCTCTTAAAATGGCGGACAGCTCCTCGGTTTTAGGCCTGGTCCACTGAAATGGCCCTGGGACACTTTGGAACTCGGACGCTTGCCTGCTAGGGCTTGGGCTCCATTCTCGAAAAGCGTCCCCTCAGCCGTGAAGATTGTATAAAAGTCTTGGGGGCCCCCGACTCCCGCAGGCTTCCGGTGGGGAGCGGCTGCCATGATTGCTCGCGGAATGACCACGACGGAGCCACGAGATGGTGGTGCTCTCATGCTGACGCCAGCTTCAGTCTGAATGATCCAGAAACAAGGTGGGGCTTTCATCGTTTGGGAAAAAAAAATGTTCTAAACCAATGAAAAGTGTTATTTTTAGGTCATATGACCAAGCCTTCCATCTTTAGGAAACCAAAAGTAAAATGAACCAATGAAAAGTTTTATAAACAAGTCACATGACCTGTTATGCGGCATAGGGCTACAAAAAGCGTAGAAAATCCGTTGGCACGTGAGGCGGCGTCAGTAGCGGACCGATGTGCGAATAGGCCGAAGGCAGCACAACGGGCCGAGATCCGGATGGTACCGAGGTGGTGTCCAGCAAATTGCCGCACTGGTGTGGCCATCCTACAATGCTGCGCCGAAAGACGGCGTGTCCAGCTGAATTGCGGTCACTGTTGCGGTACAGTGACTCGAACGCGCCGAGATCCGGATGGCACCGAGGTGGTGTCCAGCAAATTGCCGCACTGGTGTGGCCATCCTACAATGCTGCGCCAAAAGACGGCGTGTCCAGCTGAATTGCGGTCACTGTTGCGGTACAGTGACTCGAACGCGCCGAGATCCGGATGGCGCCGAGGTGGTGTCCAGCAAATTGCCGTACTGGTGTGGCCATCCTACAATGCTGCGCCGAAAGACGGCGTGTTCAGCTGAGTTCCGGTCACTCTTCCGGCACAGTGACTCGAACGCGCCGAGATCCGGATGGCACCGAGGTGGTGTCCAGCAAGTGGCTGCACTGGTGTGGCCATCCTACAATGCTGCGCCGAAAGTCGGCGTGGGGTGCCCCGTTGGCTTATGAGGTGATGTCAGTAGTGGACTGATGTGTGAATAGGTCGGAACCAGCACAAGGCGCCAAGATCCGAATGGCAAGTCCTGGATGTTGAGTGCCTCAGTTGAGATTTCTGAGCAGTGCTTGTAGGACTGTCTGAAGCTTATTTGCACCTGCTGCAGCTTCACTATTGCCCTGGTGTGGCCAAAGGTGGCACATGACATAGGCGGCCGGCTCCCGAGGTCCGGCGGAACTTTTTTCCTTTTCCTTTCTGCTTCTTTTCCTACAATGCGTTTCATCTGAAGACACGACCAGGTCCCTGAATGTGTGCAGGGGGACGCTATTGATTGAATGAAAATGGCGGCTTGACACAAAGCTGACTCAAGCGTTACTGTTGGTGCTATATAGACAAAAATTGGTTTTCAGTTTGTACATTCTTTAGGTTTTTTTTTTCCATCCAAGTCTGATTGAGAGTTTGTAGAAAAATGGCTTCAGATTTTCCACATACTACTCTTCAACATTCTTCCTAAATGTAACAATGTGAAACTCACTAGGAGAATGGCTGTTTCTGTTTCTTTTCAAAATGCTGCCACCAATATTTTCTGAATGGAAGACACCATCTTGTAGCATAAAGGGCCGAAAGGGGTTCTGGTCTGGCCGATGGTTGGTGGAGACATTTTGACTATATCTTGGACCTGCCCGGCCTCGCCCAAAATGGCGCCGGTATAAATGGGACTCGTAACTCCTTGCCCGCAAATGTATATCTAGAAAATGTTATTGTAAGTGGCCCTGTCGTATTTTAATTACAAAATGTACGTCCACCGATTCCGCAACTGTTAGACACCTTTGTTCTTGCAACCTAATGGCCCGCTCGTTACGTTCTTCTACAGTGTAAATGTCTCCTCATCATATACGATTTCAGTTTGCTCCGTGGCCGGCCCACGTGGTTATAGGCCCGTATTTGTATACTGACATTTTCACAATAAAGGTTTTTAAAACAAAACACGGTAGTAGTATTTACATTTGTAAAGTTTGTACTTTTAGTGACTGTTTTCGAATCAGTAAAAGGCAAGTGAAATAAAGCAGTCCAATTACATGACGGATAAAAGGTATAATATGTAGGAACGCAGTAAAGATAAATGGTCAAGGGCAGTTGTGTTTTTCATGTCTGCAACATAAAGTGATCGATAAGAATCTGATAATCAGGCGTATCGGCGACTAAGACAGCAGGCCGAATCTCTTTTACTCAACGGCTCCGTCATGGAAGGAAGAAACGCCCTTTTTCTCGAAAAAGGAATATATTTTACTTGCAAGACAGTTGTAAATTTTCCGGGAAAGTACATTAGCCTGGAATATTAAAACAAATGTATGAAAAAAAAATATTGTTCGAAAATAATAAAAAGCGTAATTTTTAGGTCATATGACCAAGCTTTTCATCATTAAATTAAGAAAAGTAAAATGAACCAATGAAAAGTTTTATTAACAAGTCACATGACCTGTTATGCTTACGTTACACGCTGCGCGCCGCGCCTCGGATCACTTCCGGGTGCGCTAACGCGGCGTGTCATAAAACGCATTACGCGACAACGTAGGTCAAGAATATAGTCTAAATGTCTCCACCAACCAGCGTTCAGAACACAACCCCTTTCAGCAGTCCAAAAAGTTCTGTTAAATGACAACAGAGGGGACAGGCAACAAGAACCATCAGTCAAAGAGGGGAGGGCAAGTTCTTCTCTTCCGGTTCATGTTGGGGCGCTACCGGAACTGATCGAATTGGTAGTCTATAGTGTTTCTGGATGTTTCAGACTAAAGCTGGCGTCAGCATGAGACCACTACCATCTCGTAGCTCCGTCGTGGCCATTCCACGAGCAATCATGGCAGCCGCTCCCCACCAGAAGCCTGCGGGAGTCGGAGGCCCCCAAGACTTTTGTAGAATCTTCACGGCTGAGGGGACGCTTTTCGAGAATGGGACCCAAGCCCTAGCAGACAAGCGTCCGAGTTCCAAGGTGTCCCAGGGCCATTTTAGTGGACCAGGCCCAAAACCGAAGAGCCGGCCGCCATTTTGAGAGTCCTGTGGCAGCCGCCTATCGCTGCACCGCAAGAGCGGGCGCATCTCAACTACATGGTGAGCGAGACGCTGTAGTCGCAAGAGCGGGCGGTAAACAGCTGAATGGCGGAAGAGGCACAGTGTAGCAAAAGCGGGCGGAATGGCAACTAAAACGATAAAGGGGCGCCCCACTACAGCTTGTCTTCAGGTCAAACGGATTGTGGGACAAGGTCCAGAATTGAAGAGTCATCAAAAGGCAAAAAGTTCCGCCGGACCCCGGGAGCCGGCCGCCTATGTCGGGGGCGATCTCAGGCTACACCAGTGCTATAAGACTTGGGGAGGGTGTCGGAGCCAAGCGTCTTCTCCGAGTCCATGGCCATCACACCGCCCCTCAGGGGCCTCCGTCAAGCTGTTTAGGAAGGTAACATATCACATTGTTTTCTAATGCAGTCAGGTCCACAAACGACACTCACTTACTTTGAGAATAGTGAAGCTGCAGTAGGTGGAAATAAGCTTCAGACAGTGTTACAAGCACTGCTCAGAACTCTTAACTATGGCACCCAACATCCAGAACTTATGCTATTTGAGAATGGTAGTGACATCGAAGCATCTCAGGGACCAAAACCATTAACGTACTTTCACGTATGAAAATCTTACTTGGGGAGGGGGCAGGAGCGAAGCGCCCCCTCCCAGTCAGCGCCACCACACCGTATGTTGAAAATCTGAAGCCATCGTTCTACAAAGTCAACCAAACTTGGATTGAAAAATCTAGAAAAATGTACAAACTGAAAACCAGTTTTGGTCTGCATAGCATCAGTAGCAACGCTTGAGTCAGCTTTGTGTCAAGCCGCCATTTTGATTCAACAAAGCACAGGCATTGAAAAAGGCTGAAATTCAGAACTCTAAACTATGGCACCCAACATCCAGGAGCTTGCCATCCGGATCTTGGAGCCTTGTGCTGTTTTCGTTCTATTCACACATCGGTCCACTACTGACATCATCTTATAAACCAACGTTATGTAAATAGTTTTTTAATAAAATGTTTTACCCTGTTTCTTTGCTGGTGTGTTGTCTACATTTTTAATATTTGCATAGGGTTTGTTGTTATTTTGGGCGGGGAGGGTGATGGAGCCGAGCTGTCTTGCAGCCCTCATGGTGTGGAGCTCAGTTCATCTCACTATTTTCGTATTTCTCATGAAGGGTTGTTCCTAATATTTCTATTTTAGCGAGGTCAAAAAGAGATCCAATTAGTGGCCTACTGATTTTGCTCGATTACTTTTATTTTTTTACACGATTTTTCACTATCTGCAAAGACTAAACAGAGTATTGCGCCTTTGTGCTTGTTTGTAAATAGAGAATGATCCAAAGAGAACCAATTCTAAAACAGTAAATGCTTGGACAACAATCAATCAAATGGAGAGACAAGGAGGCACGACGGATTACAACGGGGGTAAAGGCCTGCGTTAACTACCCTTCAGTATCTGCAAAGAGAGAGTACTACTAAGGCAAAAGAGGGGAGGGGGGGGGGGGTGCAGCGTTCAAAGCACATCAGCGTGCATAAATACGAAAATGTTTTTATCTATCACGTACTTGACATTTTAAAGCTTTTCATATTTGCTATTAAAAAACCAATGAAATTCACAGAAAAAACCATAGGTTATAGTGGATATATAGTTAGGAATTTGCATTTACAAAACCTTGAAAATTCAATGAAAAAACCATAGGTTATAGGCCATATATAGTTAGGAATTCGCATTTACAAAACCTTATTTTACTCGCATAAAACCATTGAAATTCCATATATAGTTAGAAGCGCTAACTATATATCGCGCACCCGCAATCCACTGCTGATGATGTCACATATTACATCATTCATGACATGGTCAGTGACATCACTGATGACATCACTGATGACATCTCAAATGACATCACTGATGACAACTCAAATGACATCACTGATGACATCTCAAATGACATCACTGATGACATCACTGATGACAACTCAAATGACATCACTGATGACATCTCATTTGTCATTACTGATCACATCACTCATGTGATAATACAATGAACCTCTTCAGACTCTAATATAACCTTACATACACTCAGTATAAACAGACACTCACAGACTGTCACTCATCCATGGAGTTACTCACACACCTAGTCAGTCATGCAAAGAATCAATCACACCTCCATTTCCTCAACTATAAAGTTATACACATCTTACTTATTCAAACATATAATAACACATATTTATTCTCTTATATAATCCCTGATACAAGCTCACAGTGATCGATACAGCCACTCACACATTCACTGGCTCTTATGTTCAGTTATTTATATATCTCAACTCTCACATGTATTGTGTTTTACATACGTACTTACTTGCACATGTAGCAATGAGAAATCCATTCACTCACCAACACACCCATGCACAGTCAACCGCCCATATAGCTGTTTCCACATGCACTCTTGAACTCATACTCCTAGTGAATCAACTGCTTACACATCTATGCAAAGAGTCACGCACCTCCCAGCCACCCACACACACACTCAGCCTCCCATTCAAATACTTGGGCAACCAATCAATAACCCATATGGCCACTCTTATAGCTACTGATCAACACATGCAGCAGCTTACACAACAACAAACATACTGATGCACAAATTAAGACAGTTTAGTCACTAACCCATGCACTCAGTGAGACACATTTAATCACTCACTCATACAGTCAGTCATGCACCTACTAAATTCTTCATCCAGACACTTATACAGCCACTCATTCTTCAATATGTGAAACATATTTAAACTTTACAGACACATACAATCACTGGATGTTGTGATCAGTGATGTCATCAGTGATGTCATTTGAGATGTCATCAGTGATGTCATCAGTGATGTCACTGACCATGTCATGAATGATGTAATATGTGACATCATCAGCAGTGGATTGCGGGTGCGCGATATATAGTTAGCGCTTCTAACTATATATGGAATTTCAATGGTTTTATGCGAGTAAAATAAGGTTTTGTAAATGCGAATTCCTAACTATATATGGCCTATAACCTATGGTTTTTTCATTGAATTTTCAAGGTTTTGTAAATGCAAATTCCTAACTATATATCCACTATAACCTATGGTTTTTTCTGTGAATATATATATATATATTACCTACTGGCGGTCGCCAGTAGGTATATATAGTTAGGATTTTTTCCCTATGGGATTTCTGAAAATTCTATGCCTAATAACTTTTGCGTTTGTGGACGGAATTGGCTGAAATTTTCAGGAAAATGGCACATTTTGTTTCTGAGCAGCCCTTGAAAATTTGGGGGGGTTTTGTGGAGGGGGGGCCGAGAAAAAAGGGGGGTCCCAAAACGCCTTTTTCCCATGTTAATTTCCATAGGGCGGTTGGACTCACTTTTAGCCCGAACGGCTGAATGGATTTTCACGAAACTTGGCAAAATTGTAGGGACTGTTAGCCCGATGTGCCTTTGCTAGGTCTCAATATATGTGCTTCAGTGGATTTTGAGAAATTAACGTTTAAATCAAGATATATATCTGTAACAGCGCTCCGGGCAGCGATCCGGTTAGCGAACCTTTCGCGTATCGGAACTTTGCGATGCGAAGCTGATTGGCCCTCCGGTGTCTGTCAACATTCTAAACAGTCCGGAGCGGCCGCCATCTTGTCTCTCGGTAGGATCGAGAGACAAGAGGAGGCCAAAACAAAGGGGGAAATTACCATAAGGGGGCATAGTAGATCCTCGTTGACCCCCTAGGTTTTATGTGGAGGTTTTAAAAGGGCCTAGGAGGGTCCAAAAAAAAAAAAAAAAAAAATTTTTTTTGCGTGGTAAGCGCCAAGTTCGCGAACCGGAAAGCGTTCTGGGCAGCGAACTTTATGGATAAAAGAATGAAAGACTTTTCTAATACTGTATGTTAATTGTTTGTTGTTTTTCTTGTTTTTTTTTGTTTTCTTTTTTTTAAAGTGTTTTTTTTATTTTGATTCTTTTTCATAATTTATTAAACTTTCTAACATTTCAGTGTCTGAAATGTCATTATTTTCTTGAAATATTGTTTGCAATCTGTGAGGTTGCAAAATGTCCTCATTTGCAAGGAGGACATCTACTGCTTGGACACATTGCAGCAGTTCATTATCCAAGCTTTCATCCATAAATTCCATGTCAATTTGTTCAATTAATTCCTGGCTGCTCTCTTGCAGGTCCATCTCAAAAGAAACTTGCTGCTCGCCTTCCATTTTGCCTGAAATTTGGATTAAAAAAATATATATTAGTAGAGATAGGGCACTGTTGGGATTAATTTTAGATAGGCAGTTTTTATCAGTGAATTTATCTTTTGGCAGTGTATAGTATGAGAGTGGAAATAGGACTATAAAAAAGTGTATGTGATTTAACCAAGACAAGCCTTACTCCATTCATAACTATAACAGAGAAGTCTATCTAAATACATTACTACTACAGAGGGATAGTGTATATCTAGCAGAAAAAGTCTACTATATTAAGTTATAGTGCACAATATATTAAATTATAACTTACCTTCACAAAGAAGTTGAAGTTTTTTGAAGCTATTGAAATAGGAGGTACAACAAGAAGTAGTAGTCAAAATGGCTGTGTTTCCTTCTCTCCCTTTATATATATACAGGTATATAACCAATCAAATGTCAGGTAATAAAAGTAGAAAATGAAAGTAACATTTTCATTGGTTGTCAATTCCAACAATTCAGATGTGTTTTGTGAAGTAATTTACCTCACGGTACTTGGAGAGGTCTACAGGCTAAATGGCTAAATGAAATTTCAATGAAATTTGTGAGAATGGAAGGGATTGTTATGTAGTATGAGCTAATCTATATTTGGTGAGAGTGTCTCTAGTCGTTTTTCTGTAAATTACTTTCCCACCTTTTTTTAGGACCGCTTTCCGGAAAGCGGCCCGGTTAGCGAACCTTAAGCGTCACGGGAGTCCACCATTTTGTGTTTCGGTCGCATTAAGATACAAGATGGAGGGCAAATAATGTTTAGAATGGGTAGAAGGGGTCATGGTAGACTTATCTTGACCCCCTAGGTTTTCTGAGCGTGGCTGAGGAGGCTTATATGTGCGGAAAAAAAACATTTTTTTAAAAAATCCGCGAGGTTAGCTTTCGGTTAGCGAACCGGGTAGCGCTCCGGGGAGCGAATTTTGTGGAAAATTAGTGAAAAGAGTTAGAGAAAAATAATAATTGTGAGTGATCAGATGTAGGGTAGCTCTGAGAAGAGCTTTTGGGTTTATGGTACATTTAGGTACTTATAAGTAGGTACCAATGCACAGTCTTAAATTCAGAATGAAAATTCTGTTGCCCTCATCTGAGAAGTGAACTCCATCTCCTCTGTAGATATCTTGCATGTAGTAACGCAAGTTATTGTTGTACAGAGAGCCCATTCCATGGTCTCTCATGTAAGCTGAAACAGATTTGTTTACATGCTTCCTCGCTTTCTCAATTTGTGGACAAAATTGGTTGGACCACCTCCATTTCTGTCTTTGGCATATATTGGAATATACCAAGGCAGTTTGAGGAAAAAGTGCCATTAATTGCTCAAAGGTGTCCTTTAAAAGCATTTCCAGACCTACCCCTGTCAAAGTGCCCAAATCATTACCTCCACAGTGCACTATTAACAGGTCAGGTTTTGGCAAATGCATAAAGGTTTTCACCAATGGTATCAATTGGTGACATTTTAATCCTCTTTGGCCCAACCACTTAATTTCCACATCTTGTAAATTGAGGTTAGGTAAATTTCTGCTCTCAGCATACCTTTGAGCCCAGTGGATGTAACTACGTCCAACAATCCAGACCTTAAACATGGTGGGAGAAGGTTGTTCTGCAGTCAGATGAAGTGTGGTAATGAAAGGGCAGTTGAAACAGTAGGAGTTTCTAAAGAAAAAAAACTGTGGATTTACAATGCTAATGATTCATTAGCAGTGATTGGTGCATTTCCATTTCTGAAAACAGAAAGTTAGGGTGCATGGATGTGTTCTTTGAAACATGTAATTTGAATGGTCAAGGAAGAAACATTTAATGAAAGATTGCTCTGGATACGCAGGTGCACTGAGAGTTCAGAGTTCAATTGAAACATTGTTGTGTGAATTTGCAAACATGAGAGGTCTTCCAGGAGGTGGTTGCTATGGAAACAAGGCAGAGAGGGCAGAGGGGGGAAGGGTTTTGATTTGAAAAAAGTGAGGGAAGAGGTATGATTGGCTAATATGAGAGATATGTGAAATGAATATCTGTATTTCTGTGCTTTCAATAGCTGCAGCCTTTGGAGTGCATCCTTTTTCTTCTGCTGAAGACAATTTGGTGTATTTCTGAGACTGTTTTCAAAACTCAAAAAATATTTGCTAAGGTGAGAAAAGATTTATTTAATTTAGATAGAGAATAGTATGATTTAAGGAGAAAATGATGAAGAAAGCTGTGTTTTTAAAATGTGGTTTTGTCTCTAGTGATATACTAATAGAATTAGTTTCATAGAGAAATTGTAATTGCATATTTGGTGTAACATTCTGGCATGCAGTAACACAAGTTATTGTGGTACATGGAGCCCATTCCATGGTCTGTTATGTAAGCTGAAACAGATATGTTGTTTTTAAAAACGATTTAAGAAATCAATTACATTTCTGGATATGTACTGCTAGAGCTTCATAGGTTGTTTTGAGCCATATTTATAAGGTATTTGAGTGTCTAAGATGTTATGTTTTCCTTTTAAAATGTAAAGTGTTCCTCATGGGGCAAGTGTCTTGTAAATACGCTCCCACTTGTGCTTGGCAAATTTAGATTTTGATTATGGGAGTTACCTAGCCATGTTAATAGTGTCCCAAAAATGGTGCTAGGGCATTCCAGAAAACACTTTCATGTGTCTCAAGGACATTTTTAGTCATTTCTTCATGAATGCAGGTATACAATTGATTTATATGCTGTGTTTAAAAACGATTTTTGAAATCAATTAAATTTCAGGATATGTACTGTTAGAGCTTCATAGGTTGTTTGGGGTCATATTTAGAAGGCATTTTAGTGTCTTTGATGTTATTTTTCCCTTTTTAAATGGAAAGCGTTCCTCATGGGGCCCTGAGCAGTTCTTAGCCATGTTATTTAATAGGAAGTGGATAACATGGCTAAGAGCATTTGCTGGAAAATGCATGAATATCGCTGACTTTTCTGCGATATTCATGCATTGCGGCCTTTTTTTTTCGCATTTGCGAGCAGTTCTTAGCCATGTTATCCAATGGGAGGTGGATAACATGGCTAAGAGCATTTGCTGGATAATGCATGAATATCGTTGACTTTTCAGCGATATTCATGCATTGCGGCTGTTTTTAATCGCATTTGTGATAAACAATTACATTTCTTGATATGTACTTTTAGAGCTTCATAGGTTGTTTGGGGTCATATTTAGAAGGCATTTTAGTGTCTTTGATGTTATGTTTACCTTTTTAAATGGAAAGCATTCCTCTTGGGGCAAGTGTCTTGTAAATACGCTCCCACTTGCGCTTGGCAAATTTAGATTTTGATTATGGGAGTTACCTAGCCATGTTAATAGTGTCCCAAAAATTGGGTTAGGGCATTCCAGAAAACACTTTCATGTGTCTCAAGGACATTTTTAGTCATTTCTTCATGAATGCAGGTATACAATTGATTTATATGCTGTGTTTAAAAACGAATTTTGAAATCAATTAAATTTCAGGATATGTACTGTTAGAGCTTCATAGGTTGTTTGGGGTCATATTTAGAAGGCATTTTAGTGTCTTTGATGTTATTTTTCCCTTTTTAAATGGAAAGCGTTCCTCATGGGGCCCTGAGCAGTTCTTAGCCATGTTATTTAATAGGAAGTGGATAACATGGCTAAGAGCATTTGCTGGAAAATGCATGAATATCGCGGACTTTTCTGCGATATTCATGCATTGCGGCCGTTTTTTTTCGCATTTGCGAGCAGTTCTTAGCCATGTTATCCAATGGGAGGTGGATAACATGGCTAAGAGCATTTGCTGGATAATGCATGAATATCGTTGACTTTTCAGCGATATTCATGCATTGCGGCTGTTTTTAATCGCATTTGTGATAAACAATTACATTTCTTGATATGTACTTTTAGAGCTTCATAGGTTGTTTGGGGTCATATTTAGAAGGCATTTTAGTGTCTTTGATGTTATGTTTACCTTTTTAAATGGAAAGCGTTCCTCTTGGGGCAAGTGTCTTGTAAATACGCTCCCACTTGCGCTTGGCAAATTTAGATTTTGATTATGGGAGTTACCTAGCCATGTTAATAGTGTTTCAAAAATGGTGCTAGGGCATTCCAGAAAACACTTTCATGTGTCTCAAGGACATTTTTAGTCATTTCTTCATGAATGCAGGTATACAATTGATTTATATGCTGTGTTTAAAAACGAATTTTGAAATCAATTAAATTTCAGGATATGTACTGTTAGAGCTTCATAGGTTGTTTGGGGTCATATTTAGAAGGCATTTTAGTGTCTTTGATGTTATTTTTCCCTTTTTAAATGGAAAGCGTTCCTCATGGGGCCCTGAGCAGTTCTTAGCCATGTTATTTAATAGGAAGTGGATAACATGGCTAAGAGCATTTGCTGGAAAATGCATGAATATCGCTGATTTTTCAGCGATATTCATGCATTGCGGCCGTTTTTTTTCACATTTGCAAGCACTTCTTAGCCATGTTATCCAATGGGAGGTGGATAACATGGCTAAGAGCATTTGCTTCAAAGGTTGTTTGGGGTTATACACCATTTTTGGGAAATTATTAACATGCCTATCTAACTTCCATAATCAAAATCCAAATTTGCCAACCGCAGGTGGGAGCGTATTTACAATAAATTTGCACCATGAAGAACGTAAAATAGCATACTAGACACTCAAATGCCTTATAAATATGACCCAAAACATCTTATGAAGCACTAGTAGTGCATATTTCCAGAAATGTATTGGTTTTCATTTAATGATTTACTTCATTGGTAGGCCTTCACATGTTTTTTTACCTTGGTTTTTTTCAGTGAAAATGTTATCTGCAACCATGTGTTGGCCTCACCTCAAATAAACAAAACAGGTGATGGACTGAATGTGGATCAATGACACACATTCACCCCAGTCTAAAGATCTGGGCCTAAACAAATCTTTCGATAGGCTACATCTTATCGTCATCCTGAATTAATGATTTAAAATATTAGGGAGTGATTTATGAGTGTTGTATGCCTGTTTTGTACCATTGAGTGTCATTTTTGTGATGCAGTGCTGGTGGAAAACATTTGCTATGTTAAATAATTAGTAGGGCATTAAGTTTTAGATGACTGTTATTTATTTACTGTTTGGTAATAGTGGTTAATAACATTTTATATTATATTTTTCCACAGATTCAACTGCAGATTCTTTCATAGTTTGGAAAATGCCTACAAAAAACAGAATGAGAAAGGCGAGAAAACGTCAAAGACAGCAGGATGATGTTTTATTGCAGCAGTCCTCTTCCCCAAATACTTGTCAAAACAGCAAGAAAGGTCCGGGTAAGAGCACGAAATCATTCTTAAGAAATATTTGTAGTAAAAAAAGTTTTGCTCAAAAAAATGTTTCAGTTCACAAAAAGAAAAGTAATTTAAATGGAAAGGAGAGACCCATCACAAATGTTACTGGTAGAGGAAGAGATAACTCTGTGCATGATAGTAGAAGGAAACAACAGTTTAGGGACATTCGAAATCGAATGTTCCGTAATAGGATATTAGTTAATTTATTGAAAAATATTAAAAAGAAAGGCCAACAGAAAGCGGCATTTTATAAGAAGAAGAAAAATGTAGAGAAAATTATTGATCATGCTTTTGAAATTAAGCGAAAGTTGTTTATTTTGGTAATCAATAGAATTAGGAAACTAAGCAAGGTAATTTCTGATTTCAAAACAAAAAGTAGATGGAAGAGAGTAGTAAATCGTACTAACTTTTGTGAAGTTTTTTCCGGAGAATGGATGCATAGTTCAAGTTCTGAGGCATTTTTTAATGAGGAGACTTATTTTCAGGATAATGATTTGGTGCATGCAGTTGACATCAGTGGTCGAGCTTATGAAGTGAAGGATGGTTGTCCAGTTGAAAAAGAAAAACTTGTGACAACAGAGACAGAAGAGGTGCTAAGTGATGAGGTTTTAGGAAGACGTCCTAAGGGTCCTGTGTACATTTGGAAGTGTAGTTCTATTTGCAGTGTGCGACAGGTTTCCATCAATTTGCTTTGTGATTTTATACGGACATTTAATAAGAAAAGTTTGAAGCAGAAAATGAAGTTGTTGCAAGATTTAGATCCTTGCAGAGTGAGACAAATGACAGGTTTGCGTGGTCATTCACTGGCTTGTCTTTCCAGGAGAGTATGCCAGAGTGTTTTTCATCATTTCAGGATGCTAGCAGTGCATCATAATAAAGTGAGAAAATTAGTGAGAATGTTGTATTATGCTAAGAGTCCAGCAATTATGCTTAAACAATTATGTGCTGCTCTTTTGCATGGTTCTGAAATAGATGTGAAGAATATTTGTGAAGAAACTGAGTTTTGTTACTTTGGTAGTAAAGATGAGAATGTTCAAATTGACCCTGAAGTAGAGGGTAATGTGGAAGATAATGTACAGGTTTCCAGTACAGATAATTTTGAGAAGGAAATTGCCACGTTTCAGATGAAATCAAGTGAGAGGCCTAATTTCACTTGTGTATGTTGTCGACGCACTTATTATAAGAATCAGACTAAGGTAGTGGATTTATATGCAAAAAGTGAAAGGGAAAATAATAGTGAATGGAAGGATTTTGCCACATACTTGATGGTAGAAAATTATTTTGATTTGGGATCGGATCAACGTGTGTGTACTTATTGTTGTAATAAATTAAACCAAAACCAGATGCCTGCTAGGGCAGTTCATAATAATCTGGAATTGGTTGAGATTCCTTCTGAATTGAAGGATTTAAATACTTATGAATCTATTTTGATTCAAAGTATCCATCCCTTTCAGGCTATTGTAAGAATGGAGCCAAAGACAGGGAAGTTGCCTCCAGCAGATTTACAGAGAGGATTAAAGGGAAGAGTTGTTTATTTGCCTCTAGATTTGAACAAAAACATTAACACAATTGGAATAGAAAAAGTGGAAGAGGAACCTCTGGTTATCTTGGTTAATGGGGTTCCGACAAAGAATAAGAAAATATGGCAAGATTTAGTGGATGTTAGGAAAGTCAAAAAGGCAACAGTGTATTTGAAGAAAAATAATAAGTACTATAAGAATGTATATGTTGCAGAAGAGGAAGTAAGTGATGAAGAGGATAGCGATTTGTGTGCTGGCCAAATTGAGAAAGTAGAGGCCTCTAAAAGTGAAGAAATATATGAACATTATAGTGTTCATCCTTTGCATTCCAAGGAAGTCATGGGGAATGCTATTGAGTTGTTTCAAATGAAACAAGCCAAAGGGAGTCCCATTAGTGTTTGGGAGGAAAGTTTGGAAGCTCGGTGTTTCCCACAGCTATTTCCCACAGGTCAAGGAGGAAGATATGATGAGCGACCTCATCAAATTCCTGCGTCTGAATACCGGACTTTACGATTGTATGCAGAAGATCCTAGGTTTCGGCAATGCATTCCCTATTTGTTTCATCTCCTGTTTGAAAGCGATCTGTCTGGACTGTCATATGCAGTGAACCACATCTTAAAAAGTGGTATACAGATGCGAAACATCTCGGCAAGTGACTTTATGCATAAAGTCAATGTCCAAGACAGTATTTTGGATTCTCACTTAATTAATCTCATGGCGTGTCAGCGTGGTACTAATGAGTACTGGTACCGTCGTCATGGTGATTTAAAATATATGCTGAGGAACTTAGGAACTCCAACATGGTTCCTCACTCTGAGCTGTGCCGAGTATGGCTGGGAAGACTTACTTGAATTTCTACAAGAGGCAAATGGAAATATTGAAAACATTGAATTCAAGACACCTGGAGAACTGTGTTCTTTGGATCCAGTGAATGTATGCAGGTACTTCAATCATAGATTTGAAGCTATGATGTCTTTCATCACAAATAAAAAGAATCCACCTCTTGGAGAGGTGTTGGATTTCTTCTGGAGAAAGGAGTACCAAGCAAGAGGTGCCCCTCATATACATATGTTGTTGTGGATCAAGGATGCACCTAAATTTGGAACAGATCCGGATGACTTAGTGATGAATTTCATCGAACAGTATTCTACGTGTGCTGTTCCAAACGCAACGGAGAAGAAAAGTCTAAGAGAACAAGTTCTACGTTTCCAAAGCCATCGTTGTGGAAAGTACTGTTGTCGTAAATTCAGAAACAAGGACAAGTTCTACACCAAATGTCGTTTCAACTTTCCACGACAGGTGATTTCTAAAGGAAGAGTGAACAGTTTGATGTCTTCGCTGCGACATAATGTGACGAGGAAATCACCCAAGAATACATACAATTTGAAAAGGAACGAAGAGTCCAAGTACATCAATGACTACAACCCAGTGATTTTGTCCATGTGGAATGCTAACATGGATATACAGTTTGTGGCTGACAACTGTATGGCTGTGGCTCGGTATGTGACATCTTACATCACCAAAAAAGAAAAGACCGAACTGAAGGATATGTGGGAGGACATTTCCCATGAAAAGAGCCTCAGCAAGAAGTTGTACAGTTTCAGTCTGAAGATGTTGTCGCATCGAGAAATCGGAGCTTACGAATGTTCTGATCGATTGTCTTCAGCAAGTCTCTATGCCAAATCCAGGAGTCTCGTTTGGGCGAGTCTTGGTCTTGCTGCAACGCGAAATCGAGTTCTAAAACCTGTCCGGGAAATTGAGTATTTGGCAGAAAAGGAACCAAACAGTACCGACATTTTGAAGACCAACATGTTGGATACATATTATCCAAATCGAAGCAGTCACCTTGAGAATGTTTGTCTATATGAGGTTCTCCAAAATTATATATTCAAGAGGAACATCAAAGAAGATATTGAGAAAGGAGTGTTTGCTGTAATTGGAAGTGAGGGATGCCTGGTCAAGCAAAGAAAATGCCAATTAGTAAACCATCGAAAATTGAGTGGTGAATCTCCAGAAAAAAAGGAGTTTTTTTATTTAGCACTTTTGCAACTTTTCAAGCCTTGGCGTGCAGAAGAGGAACTGCTTGGAGATTTCCTCTGTTACGAAGACTCTTTCAATGCAGCCAAGGAGTCCATAGAATGTCCTGCTTTTTCTAAATATCAAGAAATGCTAACTTTGGAAATTGAGCAGGAAGCAACGATTGCAGCCGAGATTGCCAGAGACAGTTCTCAGGACAGTCAGAGTTCTGTTTCATTGAGTCAAGATCCACTTGGAGGACCTATTATCGAAAATGAAGCTGCCACTGCTATGAATGAAGTAGAAAGAGCCATGGCACATGCTCAGGAGGATTCAGTTAACTTAGAAGACTTGGAAAAACAACTCAACGTTGAGCAGAGGAAAATATATGATGAAGTTACCGCGGAAATTGAGCACGGATTAAGTCATGAGAAGAACAAGTGCTCATGTACATCGTTGAAGCCTGTCCGACTGTACGTGAGTGGAGAAGCGGGAACTGGAAAAAGTTTCCTCATTAAAGCAATCTCTTGTTATTTGCAGGAAAGGAGTGAGTCATCGCTGTCTTGTGTTGTCACCGCTCCTACTGGACTGGCAGCACATAACATTAAAGGTATTACTTTGCATCGTCTACTGATGCTGCCGGTGGAGCATGACAACAAATTACAATACAACAAGTTATCTGGAGATGCTTGCTGTGAAGTTTCAAGAGTCTTGAGGAAAATGAAACTACTTATCATTGACGAAGTAAGCATGGTTTCCAATGTCATGCTTGCCTTTGTGCATTTGAGAATGCAAGAAGTACTTAAAACTGAATATGATGTGTTATTTGGTGGGAAACACATCATTGTTTTCGGAGATCTTCTGCAGCTGACACCAGTAAAAGGTCAACCTGTGTTCAAAATACTCACGCATGAAGATACCAGGAAGTGCCTAGGGAGCATTGGCAACGTCAATATATGGTTAAACTTCAATTATGCAGAACTGCATCAAAATATGCGTCAGGCAAAGGATGAAGATTACAAGAATATTCTACAAGATATTAGAATTGGAAAAGTGACTGAGCATGGGAAAGAAGCTTTAAATGCACGATTACTGTCAAATTTATATCCCAAACAAGAGATTGTGCCTGAGAATATTTTTCAGAAAATTACTGAGAAGAAATCCGGGATATGTCTCATGCCAACTCTTGCAGAATGTGCCATCTTCAACAACAAAATGTTGAATTTAGAAAAGCAAGAGATTGTGAAACTTGAAGCTATCGACAAATTAGAGCATATGGGATCAACAATTATTTTGTCAGACAATTTGAAATCAAAATTGGATTCATTAGAGAAGACTATATCTAAAACAGCGGGTTTTGAAAAGACTTTGAATGTGTGTTTAAATTGCCGAATCATTTTGAGAAGGAATTTACATGTAGAAAGAGGTCTGGTAAATGGATCAATGGGTAATGTTGTTGATTTTGAGAAATACAGAAATAGAGATGGAATAGAATTTTTAAGAATTAAATTTGATGGCATTGAGGAAGTACAGCAAATTGGTCGTTGTTCTGCTAGGTTTTTGCTTGTTAAAGACTTATATGTTCGCCGTAAACAGTTTCCTGTTTGCTTGGCATATGCGGTGACAATCCATAAATCGCAAGGTTTAAGTGTAGACTGTGCATTGGTGAATATTGGCAGTTCTGTGTTCAAGGAGGGTATGGCATATGTGGCATTGTCACGAGTTAGAACTTTATCGGGATTGTACTTAATTGACTGTGATGTCACAAACATTTGTGCGGATCTAGATTGTGTTAAGGAATACAATAGGTTAAGAAGAGAGTATGCGCCACATTTGCCTCAATATCCTTTGTTTGAGAAACGTGTGGTAGGCCGCAAACGTAGAAATAGCAGTAATAGTAGGGAGGTTGTTGCAAAAAGACTAAAAGTCAATGAACCGAAAATTGTTAGCAGAAAGAAAGTGGATTCTGTTGAAGATGTTGTCGGTTTTCAATTTGAAAACAGTTCTGGTGTCAACTGCTATGCAAATGTAGTGGTTAATGTTCTCTTTTCACTAGAGAGTTTAAAAGAACAGATTCTGTTGAATTCAGAACAAATTTTATGCTGTTTGTTGAATTCTGTTTTCGAGAAATGTAGCACTGATCGAACAAAAGTAGAAAGTGTGTCTGAAGTTCGTTATCTGTTAGATGAATGTTCAGGTCAAACAGACTTCTCTGAAAATAATCAGCAAGATTGTCAGGAGTTGTTAATGTATATGCTTGATATATTGCAAGATGAGGGTGTAGATGTAGATCAACTGTTTGGGCTTTCTTATCAATGGCAGCATGACTGCGAGAATTGTAGGGTATCAAGTACTACTAGTGTAGACTCAGAAAGATTTATATATTTAACTTTGCCAGACAGTAAATCAGTCTCCTTTAATAAGCTAGTAAATGCAGCGGATCACAACATGGAGTGTAGCCAATGTAAATCTGAAATGATGTCAACATTACTTATACGTAGATATGGACAGTATGTCATTTTAATGATGCAACGATGTAGGCCTGATGGATCAAAATTGTCAACTTTAATAAAAAATGTTGTGGCTTCTCAGCTTTCAATATCAGGAAGGACTTTTGTAACTGTAGCAATTATCTATCACGATGGTCCTTCAACAACTTCAGGACATTATACAGCTTATTTAAAGTCTCGAAACGGCTGGTCATTCTGCAATGATTCCGTTGTAAGTTTCAAAAAAAAATTGCCGTTTGACCTTAAAAATTCTTACCTGGTGTTTTTAAAACCAAAATTTTAAAGAAAGAATCTCGAGATTTCCTGTGAAGAATTGGAAAAGGTTCATCAAGTTGAGGGAATGTAAGTCTGCAATGCTGTCTAGATTATTGGTCCAAAACTTTTAATTATAATGTTATTTTGTAAAATCCGACTATATAAACCTGATGCAAGTAAGTCTGCTTCATAGTAAGCAGTATCAGTGTCATAGGAAAAGGAGAACATGAGTGACAAAGAAGGGTAAGATATTAGTAGTCCAGGATTGTGAAAATTATCTTAAATGTTTTCTTTTTGAAAGTTGCGAATATAGAAAATGACGGGATTTGATTGGAAGAATTACAAGACTTGTGAATAGCTGCAACATGATTTGGCCAAGTGGAAACATGTGGTAGAATGTGAGAAGTCTTTTCTTGTATGTAGCATATTTTTCGAATCGTTGGAGGTTTTCTTTCAGAAAGTGGCGGGCTGACAATATTTATAGCACAACACAGTGGACGCTGTTCATAGGACATCCTTCGACGTCATTGAAAGTAAGTTAATTTTAAGGAGTTTTGAATTCAGATTTCTTATGTTGAATGGGTTTTTTAAACACAATCATTTTGATTGTGTTTTTTTTTCCCCGCTGTTACATGATGAATACCTTCAAGTCACTGATTTAAGTGAAATTTGATACATTCTGAGAACAGCAAAAATAAACCATTTAACATGTATAATTAATGTTTTGCTTTTTGTACTTATGATATACATTTAGAAATGTGAAGTAGATATGGAGAAACTGAGTCTTCTGTAAGTGTCAATTTTAATGCTTACAGTGCTGTACTTCTGGGTACTGTTTTTAAAAAAAAAAATGAATAGGCCTCACCTCAAAGAAAGCTCTTGAAAGCACACATCTTATTTGCATCCTGAAACAATCATTTAAAATGTTAGACACAATTTTATGATGGCTTTACATCTTTTTTGCGCTGCAATTGCATCACTATTGTGAGACATTAGCAGTGCAAAAAAAGCACCATGTTCCAAAATAGGCCTCAGTTCATCAACATCAAGATACAGTTTCTTTAAAATATATATCTTTAGGATTGTGTAGGGGACGTAGAGAAGCAGAGACTTCTGTAAATGTCCAAGTTGTTGAAAAACTGTTTGTTCTTGAACCTTTTCCCTTGTCTTTTCTAATTTTTAAATACATGTTTTAATATTTTTGGAAATGTTTGTTCTCTGTTTTACAGATTGAAAGTATGAAAAAATATTTTAAAAAGGTAACAAGAATTATAAGGTAAATGTTTTCTACTCTTTTTACCCGCAATGCACTGCTGATGATGTCACTGACACTATCTCTCATTTACTCTCTATAGCTGTCTTTCTTTTTACATTATTCTCTGTTTACTTCCCTTATACTAACTTCTTTTTTTAAAAAAAATATTTTTTTGGTTCGCTTCCAGTTCGCGAACCGGTCAGCGAACTTGAAGCGAACCAAAAGAAATAGAGCTTGCCAGAGTGATAAACATTCTAGCAATTTTATTTGAAAGGGGGGGTAGTTCTGAAAAGAACTTTTTTTTTTTGTTTTTGTTGTTTTATTTATTTATTTATTTTTTCTGAACATTTTTTGATTTTTTTGTATTTTTAGAACAGTTTTATGTTTTTTTTGTGTTTTTTATGGAGGGGAAACAACAAAAAAACAGGCATTGAAAAGGGCTCAACAGGAGCAAAAAAAAAATTACTTCTTGGGTGCATTAGGGCACTTATGGTTTTCGAACACCATATTAATCAAGTTGACGCTCATGTTCCCATACGACAGCATAGCACCACAATATATACACGTAAACCTCATATGTTTAAAATTTGGCTGAATGTTTGGCACAGTTTCCTGTGCCTCTCTTCCAGTCAAAGACATTGTTGAGGTAGATCTGGCCACAGGAGTTGTCGGGGGATTGTCTTGTAGGTCCCTTAACTCAGCCCGGCTGTAGTTTAAGGGATGCCACCTGGTCATATGTCGATGCATAGTATAGTTGCCCATACTATATTTTTTCTCTGTGCCTCTAGACAATCTGTAATCACAGATGAGGCAGGTGGCATATTTAGCATTCACCTTCTTCTCCCCTGGAGGGATGGAAAAAAACTGCCAGATGAAACTTGTTTTTCTCTTAGAAACACGGGGCAACTCCGGGATAAATTGTGATTGATCTCTTTCCTCTTCTTCTTCTTCCTCCTCTTCCTCCTCTCTGTTGGAGGTAAATTGACTTGGTGGTCCTCTCTTCTTATGAGGAGGTGGAGGTGGTGGTGGGGGTGCACCAGCTGCAGCAAGTATGGAAGCCATTGCTGAACTCTAGGAAAATGGTCTTTCTCTCACCAAGATGAAAGTCAGAGTGAGGAAAGAAGGAGGGGTTTACATGATTTGGGAAAAGCAAAAGTTCTGAACCAATGAAAAGTGTTATTTTTAGGTCACATGACCTAGTCATACATCATTTGGAAACCAAAAGTGAAATGAACCAATGAAAAGTTTGATAAACAAGTCACATGACCTGTTCCGCTTACGTTACGCGGTGCGCGCCGCGTCTCGGATCGCTTCCGGTTCGCGGTCCGGAGCACTTCCGGGAGCGCTAACGCAGCGCGTCATTAGACGCATTACGCGACAACGTGATACGTCGCGCTTCCGCGACGCGTCACAGTTCCGCTAACGTAACGTTGACCGGTTCGCGGACTAGGTCGCGGTATCAAGATGAGCTAACGGAAAGCTTCCCGGTTCGCGAACTAGAAGCGAAGAAAAAAAATATTAAAAAAAAAATTATTAATAAACATCTAAAATATATTTTAAGATTTAAAGAAGAATACATTTTACAGCTACAGATGTTAGCTTTTAAAAAACCAATGAAATTCACAGAAAAAACCATAGGTTATAGACCATATATAGTTAGGAATTTGCATTTACAAAACCTTGAAAATTCACTGAAAAAACCATAGGTTATAGACCATATATAGTTAGGGATTTGCATTTACAAAACCTTATTTTACTCGCATAAAACCATTGAAATTCCATATATAGTTAGTTGCGCTAACTATATATCGCGCACCCGCAATCCACTGCTGATGATGTCACATATTACATCATTCATGACATGGTCAGTGACATCACTGATGACATCACTGATGACATCTCAAATGACATCACTGATGACATCTCATTTGACATTACTGATCACATCACTGATGATATCATTCATGTGATAATACAATGAACCTCTTCAGACTCTAATATAACCTTAGATACAATCAGTGTAAACAGACACTCACAGACTGTCACTCATCCATGGAGTTACTCACACACCTAGTCAGTCATGCAAAGAATCAATCACACCTCCATTTCCTCAACTATACAGTTATACAAACTTTACTTATTCAAACATATACTAACACATATTTACTCTATTATACAATCCCTGATACAAGTTCACAATGATCCATACAGCCACTCACACATTCACTGGCTCTTATGCACAGTTATTTATATATGTCAACTCTCACATGTACTGTGTTTTACATATGTACTTACTTTGACATGTAGCACTGAGATATCCATTCACTCACCAATACACTCATGCACACAGTCAACCGCCCATACAGCTGTTTCCACATGCACTTTTGAAACCATACATCTAGTGAATCAACTGCTCACACATCTATGCACAGAGTCATACACCTCCCAGCCACCCACACACACACTCAGTCTCCCATACAAATACTTGGGCAACCAATCAATAACCCATATAGTTACTCATATAGCTACTTATCAACACATGCAACAGTTTACAGAACAACAGACATAATGATGCGCAAATTAAGACAGTTTAGTCACTAACCCATGCACTCAGTGAGACACATTTAATCACTCACTCATTTAGTCAGTCATGCACCTACTAAATTCTTCATCCAGACACTTATACATCCACTCATTCTTCAATATGTAAAACATATTTAAACTTTACAGACACATACAATCACTGGATGTTGTCATCAGTGATGTCATCAGTGATGTCACTGACCATGTCATGAATGATGTAATATGTGACATCATCAGCAGTGGATTGCGGGTGCGCGATATATAGTTAGCGCAACTAACTATATATGGAATTTCAATGGTTTTATGCGAGTAAAATAAGGTTTTGTAAATGCAAATCCCTAACTATATATGGTCTATAACCTATGGTTTTTTCAGTGAATTTTCAAGGTTTTGTAAATGCAAATTCCTAACTATATATGGTCTATAACCTATGGTTTTTTCTGTGAATATATATATATATATATATATATATCCTACTGGCGGTCGCCATTAGGTAGTTATAGTTAGGATTGGCTACCATAGGAAATTCCAAACATTCTATTGAGAATAACTTTGGCGCCGATTGAGGGATCTGCCTGCAATTTTCCTTAAAATGGCCACGCTTCGCTCCTTCCCTGAAAGTTTCGGGGGGATTCGTGAAGTGGGGGCTGAGAAAAAAGGGGGTTCCAAAACGTGTTTTCTCCATGTTAATTTCCATAGGACGGTCTGACAAGTCTACAGGCCGAACCGCTGAACGGAATTACGCCAAACTTGGCAAAATTGTAGGGACTGGTACGCAGATGTGCCTTTGCTAGGTTTGGTGAAAATTGCTCCAGTCGTTTTTATGAAAATTAACTATAGGCGCGCTGCAGGCGCTCTCCGGTGCGCGTACCGGGGAGCGCACCCGCTGCGCTACGGGAGTGCGCGAGCGGAAAGCTGATTGGCTGTCGGGTGTCTGTCAACATTCTAAACAGTCCGGAGAGTCCGCCATCTTGTGTCTCGGGAGAATCGAGACACAAGAGCTGAAAAAAGAAAGGGGATTTAATAAATAGGGGGCAGAGTAGACACCCCCTGACCCCCTAGGTTTTCTGAGGGGGGTCTAGAAGGACCTTGAAGGGCTAAAAAACGTATTCTTTTTTAAAATTTTCGCGGGGTAAGCGCTGGCGGCGCTCCCCGGTACGCTCTCTGGTACGCGCACCGTGAGTGCACCATTGGGAAAAACAGTGTAAAAAAAAAAGAGAAAAAAAATGTTGAGTGTTTAGAGGAAAGTGATGCTTTGCTGGAGTGTGTCATAAAAATGATGCAACTCCAGTAATGCATCCTTTCACATGGGGTCAGTCCCATGTGAAAGGGCCTGCGTCAGTCTTACAGCTGCTGTTAAGCAGGCGCAAGATTTGGACGCAACAGCGTTATAAAAGTGACGCAGTGATATCTCTTAGATTTCACTGTGTCACCTCTACGACCCTTTCTTATGTCAATACACCCCTTTTGTATACATTACACCTGACATAGGTATAATGTGGCGCAGAGGTTTACAAAGTGACGCATCTACCTAGATGCGTCACTTTGTAAATATGACTCAACAAGGTGCATTTTTTACATCACTGGTGCGTCACAAAAAGTGACGCACTGGTGGCGTAAAAGTGACGCATGGCCTCATAAATGAGGCCTTCAGTCTTCTACTCAGGGCCTGCATCAGTCTTACGCCTGCTGTGATACATGTGCAAGATTTGGACGCAACAGCGCCATAAAAGTGACGCAGTGATATCTCTTAGATTTCACTGCGTCACCTCTACGACCCTTTGTTGCGTCAATACACCCCTTTTGTATACATTACACCTGACGTAGGTATAATGTGGCGCAGGGGTTACAAAGTGACGCATCTATCTAGATGCATCACTTTGTAAATATGACTCAATAAGGTGCTTTTTTTACAGCCCTGGTGCGTCACAAAAAGTGGCGTACCGGTGGCGTAAAAGTAACACATGGCCTCATAAATGAGGTCTTCAGTCTTTTACTCTTATTTTTTCTTTCACTTTCTCTGTTTCGTCACTGCCTTACTTACCTGGTCTCACACTTACTTGTCTTTATCCAGTCTGTATCTCCGCTCTTTCCAAAACATCATTGCTATTTTCTTACCCTTCAACACCCCTGTTCCTTTACTACATTTTCTTCGTATATCCACATTCCCCATGTTCACTCTCCTTCTCCTCACTCTCCTTCCCCACACTCACCTTCTTTCACTCCCCCTACTTCACTTCCCTTCTCCTCTCGTCCCTTTCTGTGCTTTTTTACTCATTTTCCTCTCCTTTATCGATGCACTCCACTTCACTTACTCTTTTTCATTTTTTTAAGAACATAGCTCTTTGATGAGAATTGGAGTTAGTTCTGAAAATAACTTTTTTTTCTTCTTTTTTCTTTTTTCAGAACAGGAACAAAAACAGGGAATGGGAAACTGCTCAACAGGAGCAAAAACAAAAAAAACAAATTTAGGGCTGGGAACGGCAGCGATGGTTCTCCAATGCTCGAACCATGAGCAGAACAATTTGTTTTCCATAGCAAAGTAGCTGATTACAGTCTCTGCATTTAAGGATGCCTTTGTTAAAAGCAGGCTGAATATTCGGAACCAGCTCTTGCAATCTCTCCCTCACCGATGTTGGTCCTCCCGTTGATGTAGAGGCCCCATCACTGGAAACCTCTTGTGCCAGAGCCCTGACACTCTCCCGGGCAAAATTCTGGGGGTGCCTCCTCTCCACATGGCGAATCATCGTGGAGTTTCCAAAAGAATATTTCTTTGTGGGGTCACCCCGTGACAGGACTGTGTGACAGATCCTGCACTCCACTTTTGGAGCATTTACCTTCTTCTGGTCATCAGGAATTGAAAAAAACTTCCAAATAAAGTGTTCTTTTACTTTTGGTTGAGGAACCTCTTCATCAATAAATTCATTGGTGTCATCTTCACTGCTGGGTGGTCTGGCAGCCATGATAATCCAAGATATCCAACAAAGAACCGAGAGCAAAAAGGCAGGTCTTGCAATCACAAAAGTGAAAGAAGAAGTGAAGGAAATGGGTGGGGATTTCATTCTTTGTAAAAAAACACTGTTAGCAACCAATGAAAAGAGTTATTTTAAGGTCACATAACTTGACGCGCTTACGCTGCGCGCACCGGAGCGCTTCCGAGGGCGCTTACGCGGCGCGGACGTAGGCGCTTCCAGGGTCGCTTACGCGGCGCAAACGTAGGCGCTTCCGGGGGCGCTTACGCGGCACGCAAGAGTGAGGTTTCGATAGCTTTACGGAAATGAAAATTCATTTTAATTTCGTAAATTATAAATATTGCTTTTATAAGTATGGTACTAAATGTCTTGCGTTATTTACTTTTCATACATTTTTTTTTAATGAACGCAGAAATAGCGCTCTCGGAAGAGCTTACCGGTGCGCGCACCCTGAGCGCCCCAGGAAAAAATGATAAAAAAATAAATTAAAAAACATTGGAAAAATATTATTTAAAAAAATTATTAATACTTACACAAAACAGCAAATAAAAATAAAAAAATCCTAGGTTACAAACTTAATATAGAAAGGAATTAGCTTTTAAAAAACCTTTGAAATTCACTGAAAAAACCATAGGTTTCACAATCGTTATACTTAGGAATCAGCATTTAAAAAACCTTTGAAATTCACTAAAAAAAACATAGGTTTCACACCAGTTATAGTTAGCTGAACAGTTTACTCATACAAAACCATTGAAATTTCCACGTTATAGTTAGTTGGACTCACTATAACTCGCGCGCCCGCAATCCACTGCTGATGATGTCACATATTACATCATTCAAGACATGGTCAGTGACATCACTGATGACATCACTGATGACATCACTGATGACATCACTGATGACATCAACCAGTGAATGTGTGTTCCTGTAAAGTTAAAATGTGTCTAACATATTGAAGAATCAGTGATGTCACTGACCATGTCATGAATGATGTAATATGTGACATCATCAGCAGTGGATTGCGGGCGCGCAAGTTAAAGTGAGTCCAACTAACTATAACGTGGAAATTTCAATGGTTTTGTATGAGTAAACTGTTCAGCTAACTATAATTGGTGTGAAACCTATGGTTTTTTTTAGTGAATTTCAAAGGTTTTTTTAAATGCTGATTCCCAACTATAACGATTGTGAAACCTATGGTTTTTTAAGTGAAAAAAAAAAATATATATATATATTCACTGAAAAAACCATAGGTTTTACACACGTTATAGTTAGGAAGTAGCATTTGAAAAACCTATGAAATTCACTGAAAAAACCATAGGTTTGACACCAGTTATAGTTAGCTGGAAATTTTACTGACATAAAACCAATGAAATTCCACGTTATAGTTAGTTGGACTCACTATAACTTGCGCGTGTAATGCACTGCTGATGACATCACATATTACATCACTCATGAGATCACTGATAACACCATCTAGTGAATGTCTGTCTTTTTAAAAAATAAATATGTTTTATATATGTATATGTAGAGGTCGATGTAAAAATAAATGTTTAAATAAGTGTCTTAATGGATGTGGAGGACTGTATGGATGGCTGAGTGTGTATATGTGTGTGTTAGTGAGTGAATGCCTGCCTCACTAGTGTGTTTATCAGTAACGATATATGTTTTAATCTAGTTTATGTAAGTATTGATATATATAACTGAGTATATGTGACAGTGAGAGATTGAAAGAGTTCCTGTTTAAATAAGTATGTGTTTCTATAAGTGATTGTTTAAAAGAGTAAGTAAGTGTAAGTTTACTTAGAAGTAAGGTGCTACTGTGTGTATATCTGTCTATGTAAATAAATGGATGTTTATTAGTTTATTTGCAAGTGTGAATATGTGTGTGATTTACTTTTGGATGTCTGTCGGTATATAACAGGATGTATAGCTGTATCACTATATATAATCAGTGAGTATATATACGAGTGACTATATAGAACTGTTATTGAATTATTGGATGTGTATATAAATGTCGGAATTACTGAATTGGTTGTTGTAACTGGTATAGGTATGTCCACTTTTTTTATATGTTAGTTTTTTTTTTCAAAATGTGTTTTAAGGGTTACTTTAGAGTGCAAGAAGGTTAGTCTCTCTGTCACAAGGATGGTATCATCAGTGATCTCATTAGTGACGTCACTGACCATGTCATAAGTAATGTAATATGTGATGTCATCAGCAGTGCATTACACGCGCAAGTTATAGAGAGTCCAACTAACTATAACGTGGAATTTCATTGGTTTTATGTCAGTAAAATTTCCAGCTAACTATAACTGGTGTCAAACCTATGGTTTTTTCAGTGAATTTAATAGGTTTTTCAAATGCTACTTCCTAACTATAACGTGTGTAAAACCTATGGTTTTTTCAGTAAATTTCATAGTTTTTTTGAATGCTAGTTCCTAAGTATGTAATCACGTTCGTAACTAGATAGTGTCACCGCCTACACGTCCTGAGAAGCGCATGTAAAGTCATGTGACTTCAAAACAAGACTTCCAATTGGTTCTTAGTAGTTTCTGTTCTGGAATTTACACGAAGCACACCACCCACTTTCCTCACAATCTTTTCTACTCTCAAGAGACAACAACGTCGAGCATCTTCCGGAAAACTTTGCTGAAATGGCTGCCCTTCCGCATTCATCTTCCGAATCTGAAGGAAACGAGCGACCACCGTTAAGAAGAAAAAAGGAATCTTTCATTTGGCAATTTTTTACTTATCCTGAAGATCAAAAGAAAGTGAATGCGCCAAAAGTAACCTGCACGATATGCAATACGGAGCTCTCAAGGGGAAATCCAAATAAAAAATATTCCTTTTCTATACACACCATGCAGCGGCATGTTAAACAAAGGCATCCTGAGCATTATGCAAAAGCATCGACAAGAGCCCTGGCCACGCTATTACCATCAGAGGTGGCCAGCACATCTTCTGGTGGACGACCTGTATCTCCATCGAGTGCTGAGATGGACTTGAGACCATATCTTGCGAAGGTGCACATGAAATGCAACGAGTGTGGAGAAATTCTTTTGTACGGAGAGCAGAGCCTCGTTCTTATTCAACTCAAAATTGAAAGTCATAAATGCCCCAAGAAAAGATAAATTTCTTTACTTCATTTCATAGTATTACATACTGAAAAATGTAGTAGCAACTTTAAAAAATCGAAAGCATCATAACACTTGTTTCCCCCCCCCAAAAAAAAAAAGTTCTTTTCAGAACTACCTCTTTCTACCAAAACGTGCTCCAAGAGCATATTATGAGATGTTTTTTCGCCGCTTTCTTTTAGTGAGAGACCGGGTGCGCGCACCCTCCTATCGCGTACAGGACCTGACACTTCCATGTGAAGTCATGTGACTTCTAAACAACACTTCTAATTGGTTCTTGGTAGTTTCTATTCTGGAATTTACACGCAGCACTCCACCCACTTCCATCACTTTCTTTTCTACTCTCAAGAGAGAACAATGTCGAACATCTTCCCGAAGACTTCGCTACAATGGCTACCGTTCCGCATTCATCTTCCGAATCTGAAGGAAATGAGCGACCACCTTTGACAAGAAAAACGGAGGCCACGCTATTACCATCAGAAGTAATCAGCACATCTTCCGGTGGAGGACCTGTATCTCCATCGAGTGCTGAAATGGACTTCAGACCATATCTTGCGAACGTGCACATGAAATGCACGAACTGTGGAGAACTTCTTGTATACGGAGAGCAAAGCTTTACTCTAATCAAACACACAATTGAGAGTCATAAATGCTCCAAGAAAAGTTAAATTTCTTCACTTTATTTGGATAGTATAACATACTGAAAAATGTCGTAGCAACTTTAAAAAATCAAAAGCATCATAACACTTGTTTCCAAAAAAAAAAAAAAAAAAAAAAGTTCTTTTCAGAACTAACTCTTTCCACCAAAACATGCTCCAAGAGCATATTATAAGATTTTTTTTGCCGCTTTATTTTAGTGCGAGACCGGGTGCGCGCACCCTCCTATCGCGTACAGGACCTGACACTTGCATGTGAAGTCATGTGACTTCAAAACAACACTTCTAATTGGTTCTTGGTAGTTTCTATTCTGGAATTTACACGCAGCACTCCACCCACTTCCATCACTTTCTTTTCTACTCTCAAGAGAAAACAACGTCGAACATCTTCCCGAAGACTTCGCTGCAATGGCTACCGTTCCGCATTCATCTTCCGAATCTGAAGGAGATGAGCGACCACCTTTCACAAGAAAAACGGAGGCTACGCTATTACCATCAGAAGTAATCAGCACATCTTCCGGTGGACGACCTGTATCTCCATCGAGTGCTGAAATGGACTTGAAACCATGTCTGGCGAACGTGCACATAAAATGCAACAACTGTGGAGAACTTCTTGTATACGGAGAGCAAAGCTTTACTCTAATTAAACACAAAATTGAGAGTCATAAATGCTCCAAGAAAAGTTAAATTTCTTCACTTTATTTGGATAGTATAACATACTGAAAAATGTCGTAGCAACTTTAAGAAATCAAAAGCATCATAACACTTGTTTCCAAAAAAAATAAATAAATAAATAAATAAAAGTTCTTTTCAGAACTAACTCTTTCTACCAAAACGTGCTCCAAGAGCATATTATGAGATGTTTTTTCGCCGCTTTCTTATAGTGCGCGACCGGGTGCGCGCACCCACCTATCGCGTACAGGCGTCGACACACGCATGTGCAGTCATGTGACTTTAAAACAACACTTCCAATTGGTTCTTACTAGTTTCTATTCTGCAATTTACACGGAACACTCCACCCACTTCCCTAGAAAACCAGTTTATCGAAAAACTTTTAAAGCCTCCTCTTATGAAATATTCGACATCAATCACATAGCAGAGTACTAAATAGCACTATATACACTCCGTCCCTTAATTATAAGAGACTTATTGCTATGTAAAAGCAACTTTTGTTTTCACGCGATAATGTGAAATGCTGAGCCTATTACATAATTTTATTTCACATATATGTTACTATTCTCCTTCGAGCACTAACACCGTAGAAAATACCACCAATAGCGGTGATATTTTTTACACCGAGAACGGGCGATTTCTATCGCTTAGAGCCCTTACAATTATAAAGTTTTATTTCCTAAGTCTCTGATCTCCAACTGTGCAACGTAGCTCCCCTGTGTGTCGTAATAAGGTCCATAAACAAAAACTACAGGGCCAGCATTATAAACATGCACAGAACCACAAAACGACAAGAGCCACCATGTTGATATATATCCTTAATATAATAAACCTCTGAGAATAAATACATATTTCCGTGGCACCACATAACACAAATGTGGCGTCCTCTGACTCTGCTCCATTACCAAACACCGTAACTCCCCGCCCCCCTCACTTTTCACTAAACTCCGCACTCCACCACACCCGAACGCCCTATTACAAACCCCCAACCTACCCTCCCTGCCCAAACCCACCATGAACCTCAAACCGCCCCTAGAAAACTTATAAGACACAGGATTACTAAAACTCAAAGAATACGCAACAGGCAGATAATGTAAATAGTACATAAAGGCACATATTTTTTCCAAAACACTATTTAAAAACATGTTCTATTTTTTATAAATCTATCATGCATCTGACCCTCTAGAACTGCTTTCAAAACGTGAACTATAAACCTCTACTTTTCATTTTCAAACCATACACTTTCAATTACATTATTTTTTTTCCACAATTCATGTAATGTTACACACCTTTTCTAAAATACACCAGTCCCTATAATTTATAAGGATTTATTTTCAGTCTTCATCAGTGACACTTTCTTCACATATAATAGAAATCACTATAACTTTTTAAACGACAATGCTAACGCGGTAAAAATAACCCTTCATTTGCTTTCCTTTAAGAATGCACACTATGTACCCCACGCATGCGTTTCTTGATCTTTGTATTTGGCAGCGAATACCGACCTTGAATCGGAAGACATGAACAAGACCGCCATTGTCACATTTAAAACTGAACGTTGCATCTGCTCACACACATATCTTTCACTAAGCTAACATTCACAGAAAACAGCATTGATGTAAAAAAAAAATGACCTTGCTTTACAGCTCCCTCAAATCACTCCCTTATTTTTTAACGCATCCTCCAGTTCAAAAAAAGCTACTTTTTTGATAACCACTAAGCAATATATAAGTGACTAGACTCCTAGAAAATGTATCAAGTCATTCTGCTCCTCTCCACTGCATAGCCGGCGACCTAATTCTGTGGAGTTGCTATACAACCAGCGGTGCTGCGCCGTTTCCTTTACCATCTTGGTAAATTCAAAATGGATGTCCCTCCTGCCTTCGCAAACGAGCCGGGCCACTTAGAACTATTTCGACAGAGAATGCTTCTGTACTACGGCACCTTACCACTCTCAACTTTGAATACTTCATATCGATTATCATTTCGATATTCGTATTTGACCTGTGTGCAGCCTGTATTTCATTGCCTGAGCTGTGATTTCACGTGGGCTCTGGATTTATGTCTCTGCAATTTGGTACCTCCTGAACCGAATTACAATCACCTCATGAATCTGTTACTTGATCATGAACAGCTTTGTTACAACGGAGGGTTTATGGCCTTTGCAGCGATACAAGGAGTTCTGGGTCATTGGAATATATTCGCAGCGGCGCAAGATTTCCTAACAGAGAGCTACATCGAAAACCCACCGAGCTGCCCTATGATGGTAAAAGACGCTCCAATAATGACAGATCATGAATGCTCCTTTCATCTTCTCAATTGGATGGCTGACATGTTTTCAGATGATAACAATGATTTCATGTTAGAGGCACTTGCTGCATACTTTGCCTACACAATGGACGGTTAACTCATTCCTAACAGCGAGCTACATCGAAAACCCACCGACCTGCTCTCTGATGGTAAAAGAGGCTCCGATTATAACAGATCATGAGTACTGCTTTACTCTTTTCCATTGGATAGCTGACATAATTTCAAATGATAAAACTGATTTCCTGTTACAAGCAGAAGCTACCTATTTTGCCTAAACAATGCTTCAATAACTCTCAAACAAGCCATTGACGTCCTCATTTCCTTTTGGTTTTCTATATTCTTCACGTTCTTTTCCATATTTTCTTTTGAAGAACAGACCTATTTGCTTTACTAACAGTGGACATTATGATTTCGTGTTGTTTGACAGCTGATTCATAAAGTAATGATGTATAACCACTTGCATTTTTATATATCGTTCCTAAACTGAAAGGCCAGAGACCTTCTTCCATTTATTAAAATATAATATACTTCCTTATAAGAGTGTACAATGTTTTTTTCCAACTATATTCATTTTTCTACAACTATAGCGTTTGTATTCCATGTACTACTGACAATACCAATTACTGTGTTTTTTGCTATTTCTGTACTCATATTACATAATGATTTGCCTTTAAAACAGTACATTTCTAAAAAAACATTTCAAATATTCACGGTTTCTCTTTTAATCCATAATCTCAACTGAAATGATTTCATATTGAAAAAATATTCATGGGTTCCACATAACCTTAACTGTAGTCACTGAGGACCTTATTTATGAAGACCTTTCGCCGCCGGTGCCTCATTTTTTAAAATGGGAAAAAGTAACGCACCGGTGGCGCAAGGCCTTCATAAATAAAGTCCTGAATGTTTTCTTTTCTCGACCTCACTTACTGATACTAGAACCTGCAAGCCAATTACGGCCCGTGAACTCTTTCTTAGTAGGTCGCGCACCGTAAAGACAGTTATACCACTGTTAACATTTTTTTTTTACTGTTACTAAGCACCGACCCAGTTCCGCTTCACTCAGAGTTAATCACTGCTCCCACGCTTCTACAGGCCAGACGCTCTGTCGTATTTCTCTCCTTATCACCCTTTCATCTCCACAATAACAAACAGTTGTCCGCCTGCCACCAGAGAACAGACTCAGATGCAGAGGCACCAAAGAGTGAACCCATCACCAACTGCCATCTCCGGCTGTTTCCATGGTTACACCTCATTCTGCACCTTGCTGAAGGCACAGGTCAAAAGTTCATGTCTTAACGCACTACAACAAACTAAGAACACTATTTTCCCTTCAGAAACACCTGCCAATACACAGCTCTGTTACATATCTTGTTTTTTCACACCCAATAGTCCTTTTCGTTTAATATAAACATTAACCTGTTCAATCTCCACTTGTTACAATCAACCAATCATTTTTATTTTTTAAACCACACCCAGCCTCTTCCTTTTTCTTTATTTAGAATTTCAACTTCTAACTACCATTCCACTTCCAGAACCGATCGGAGGACGACTACAAATCCCTTGAAAATGAAGGTCTGACTAATAGGACACAGTTATATTCACTGGAGTGAAAAATATGCAGTAAGCAGACGAATTTGCAACCTCAGCTTACCAAATGTACACATAACATGGATTTCCAAAAGAGGATTGAAATGTCACCAATTGATTCCATTGGTGAAAACTTTTATGCATCTCCCAGAACCAGACCTTATAATTGTGCACTGTGGTGGGAACGATCTAGGCACAATCACTGGGGTAGGTCTGGAAATGCTTCTAAAAGACACCTTTCGACAATTGATGACACTTTTTCCCCGATCTGCCTTGGTATATTCCAATATATGCCAAAGACAGAAATGGAATTGGTCCAATCAACATTGTGCACAATTTGAGAAAGCAAGGAGACATGTAAATAAATCTGTTTCTGCGTTCCTCAGAGATTATAGCATGGGTTCTATTTACCACAACAACTTGCGATACCACATGCAAGACGTCTATAGGAGAGACGGTGTTCATTTCACGAATGAGGGAAACAGAATCTTCCTCTGCAACATCAGGCTCTGCATCGGTACTTACTTATAAATGCAGAAAACACTCAATTAACGCAAGGGCTCTTTTCAGAGCCACCTTATATCTAAGCACTCAAACTTCTGATTTATCTCCATTTTCACACTCTTGTAAATAGGTGTGCGCGACCGGGTGCGCGCACCCCGTATTTTTTTCCGGGGAAAAATGATATCTTTTCGCGTTTAAGGGCATTACTGCACACCCCGAGAAAAGCTACGCAGCAAAACAATCTCTAACTTCTCCCCTTTCCATGTTTCAACGCTTTGAAATGAACAATATATTTACTCGCAGTGACAAAATGGCGGACAAAACTTCCTGATTTCCTTCGAATCGAACGTTAACAGACGTCACGCAGCCAAAAAAAAATTCCGCTCACGGGCAGCCGCTTGGGTGCGCGCACGTGTGCGCGCCTATAGATATATAATTGACTTTAACTTTAATTTTCTCAACAACTACTGAACGGATTTACACCATTCCAAAAAAAGCGTAATCTGCGAACAAGACTCTACAGTTTTGGCAAATTTCTTATAAATCCATTCAGCCGTTCGACCTGTAGCCGAGTCTAAAGGTCCTATGGAAAATAACATGGAGAAAACACGTTTTGGGACCCCCCTTATATCTCAGCCCCCACTTGACCAATCCCCCCCAAACTTTCAGGGAAGGAGCGCAGCGGACCGAGCCATCTTCTTTGAGAAATTCGCAAAGACTCATCCACCAGGGCCAAAGTTATTCCAAATAGAATGTTGAGGATTTCTTATGGAAACTAGGTCCTAACTATAACTACCTACTGGCGACCGCCAGTAGGTAATATATTACCTACTGGCGGTCGCCAGTAGGTATATATAGTTAGGATTTTTTCTCTATGGGACTTTTGAAAATTCTATGTCTAATAACTTTGGCGTTTGTGGACGGAATCGGCTGAAATTTTCAGGAAAATGGCACATTTTGTTTCTGAGCAGCCCCAGAAAATTGGGGGGGTTTCGTCAAGGGGGGGCCGAGAAAAAAGGGGGGGTCCCAAAACGCGTTTTTCCCATGTTAATTTCCATAGGGCGTTTGGCCTCACTTTTAGCTCGAACGGCTGAATGGATTTCCACGAAACTTGGCAAAATTGTAGGGACTGTTAGCCCGATGTGCCTTTGCTGGGTCTCAATATATGTGCTCCAGTGGATTTTGAGAAATTAACGTTTTAAAAAACAGATATATCTGTGACAGCGTCCTGGATAGCGCTCCAGATCGCGTACTTTTCGCGTAACGGAGCTTTGCGAAGCGAAGCTGATTGGCTCTCCGGTGTCTGTCAACATTCTAAACAGTCCGGAGCGGCCGCCATCTTGTCTCTCGGTAGGATCGAGAGACAAGAGGAGAAAAACAAAGGGGGAATTTAATGAAAGGGGGCAAGGTAGACCCCTCTTGACCCCCTAGGAATGATGTTGGGGTTATTAAAGGGCGGAATATGCAAAAACAACAGGTGATGGACCGAATGTGGATCAATGTCACACACTCAACCCAGTCCAAGGATCTGGGCACAAATCCATCGTTTTTTTGCACTCCACACCACCCTGGGTTAGACAATGGCGATATGCAAATCAGCTCTGACCCTGTGCCCCATGGGAACAGTCCAGTCCGAACTACAAAAGCCATGTCCTTCCCAGAACGGAATCAAGCATCCGAGGACCGGACCGGTTTCGAGGTAACACCTCATCAGCCCGGCTAGCTTGACTCCAGTGGTGTGGAGTGCCTGGGACCCACGTCTGGGCATCCCCAGCGCACTTAGGGCGGAATATGCAAAAACAACAGGTGATGGACCGAATGTGGATCAATGTCACACACTCAACCCAGTCCAAGGATCTGGGCACAAATCCATCGTTTTTTTGCACTCCACACCACCCTGGGTTAGACAATGGCGATATGCAAATCAGCTCTGACCCTGTGCCCCATGGGAACAGTCCAGTCCGAACTACAAAAGCCATGTCCTTCCCAGAACGGAATCAAGCATCCGAGGACCGGACCGGTTTCGAGGTAACACCTCATCAGCCCGGCTAGCTTGACTCCAGTGGTGTGGAGTGCCTGGGACCCACGTCTGGGCATCCCCAGCGCACTTAGGGCGGAATATGCAAAAACAACAGGTGATGGACCGAATGTGGATCAATGTCACACACTCAACCCAGTCCAAGGATCTGGGCACGAATCCATCGTGTTTTTGCACTCCACACCACCCTGCGTTAGACCATGGCGATATGCAAATCAGCTCTGACCCTGTGCCCCATGGGAACAGTCCAGTCCGAACTACAAAAGCCACGTCCTTCCCAGAACGGAATCAAGCATCCGAGGACCGGACCGGTTTCGAGGTAACACCTCTCATCAGCCCGGCTAGCTTGACTCCAGTGGTGTGGAGTGCCTGGGACACACGTCTGGGCATCCCCAGCGCACTTAGGGCGGAATATGCAAAAACAACAGGTGATGGACCGAATGTGGATCAATGTCACACACTCAACCCAGTCCAAGGATCTGGGCACAAATCCATCGTTTTTTTGCACTCCACACCACCCTGGGTTAGACAATGGCGATAACCCATTGTCTAACCCAGGGTGGTGTGGAGTGCAAAAAAACGATGGATTTGGGCCCAGATCTTTTGACTGGGGGAGTGTGTGACATTGATTCACATTCGGTCCATCACTTGTTGTTTTTGCAATTTCTGCCCTAAGTGCGCTGGGGATGCCCAGACGTGGGTCCCAGGCACTCCACACCACTTTGAGTCAAGCTAGCCGGGCTGATGAGAGGTGTTACCTCGAAACCGGTCCGGTCCTCGGATGCTTGATTCCGTTCTGGGAAGGACATGGCTTTTGTAGTTCGGACTGGACTGTTCCCATGGGGCAACAGGGTCAGAGCTGATTTGCATATCGCCATTGTCTAACCCAGGGTGGTGTGGAGTGCAAAAAAACGATGGATTTGGGCCCAGATCTTTTGACTGGGGGAGTGTGTGACATTGATTCACATTCGGTCCATCACTTGTTGTTTTTGGGGTTATTAACCCCTTCCATGCTGGTGACGAACCCCAGCCGTCATGCACTACGGTGCTCGTGTGCTGATGACGGCTGGGGTTCGTCATGGCCCGCCCGTGTTCTGCCGGCGGCCGCACACGGGGAAAATCGCGGCCGCACGGAAGGGGTTAAAGGGTCCGGTGGGGAAAATAAAAAAAAATTGATTTTTCACGGTAGAAGCGCTTCCCGGTTCGCGAACCGGGCCGCAAACTGGTAGCAAAACGGGAATTCGCCATTTTGTGTTTCGGTTTAATTAAATTACAGGGTATAAGGGGGTACGGGAGACGTATCCTGACCCCTTATGTTTTCTGAGGGTGGCTGAGGAGGCTCATATATGTTGATACATGTCTTCCAGCGGCTGTGCGTGAGCGTTTTTTTTTTTTGCTGCGTGACGTCTGTTAACGTTCGATTCGATGGAAATCAGGCACTGTTGACCGCCATTTTGTCACTGCGAGTAAATATTTTGTTAAAAATAATTGTTATAAATGAATCCTTATTGATAAACATTGTCTGCGCCATCTTGCCTTTTTTGCAATGCTACACTTTTGTTGAGCACGGCAGCCATTTTAGATGCCTTGACCAGACCCACTCTCTGCACGCCGCCGATCCTCAGCATGGCTCTCCACCCTCGCAAGCATCTCCCCCACCCACTGGTCACCCCCGCTCTCTCTCTCATGCATGGGCCAGAAACCTCCTCCCATCTGCGCTGTTCTTCTCTGAGAATCACACCCTGTGCCCGCCCGACACCTCCCTTTCACCCTATTCACTACCGCACCCTCTGACACTCCTCTTCCTCTGTGTCCGATTGTCCAGGCCGGTCCCAGGCTATCACCTAGCCCTGCAGATGTAGTTTATGGCCCCAGCTGTAAAGAATCACCCCTCTTCAAAGGAGTTACAGTAGATCAAGGCCCCCACCCGATGAGATCCGTCACACCACACGCGTTCCTACTATCTGATAACCATCCTGTATTGTGCTTGGGGAGGGGATTCTCACTGTGAGGGTGTGTGGGTCCGAGCCTGAAGCGGAAGATTCCAGGGATGCCTCTTTGTACATCAAAGTTTTTACAATTATGTGTCACATTAAAAATATATAGCACTCCAACAAAGTAGTAGGATTATAAAACTTTAATAACTTATAAATATATACAACGCAACAAAAACAGTAAATACATTTAAACATTTTTTTGAAAAAAGAAGCAACAATGGTCAGTAGCTGTGTTTTGTGCGAATAGTCCCAAGGCAGCACAACGTGCTGAGTTCTGGACGGCACCCAGGTGATGTTACCTGGGTGCCGCACTGGTTTTTGGTATCCTACAATGCAGCTCCGAAAAACGGCGTGGGGCGTCCCGGGGGGTGCGGGGGGAGGCCTCGTCAGTAGCGGTCTGTTGTGCGAATAGTCCCAAGGCAGCAGAACGCGCTGAGATGTGGATGGCACCCAGGTGATATCCAGTAAGTTGTCGCACTGGTTGTGGTATCCTACAATGCTGCTCCGAAAAACGGCATGGGGCGCCCCGGGGGGGGGGGGGGGGGGGGGGGGGGAGGCGGCGTGAACGGGCCTCCCCAGGTGGAGGCTCGTCTGCTGTAGTGGGGCGCCCCTTTACCGTTTCAGTTGCCATTCCGCCCGCTTTTGGTACACTGTGCCAAAATCCGCCATTCAGCTGAGTTGCGCCCACTCTTGCGGTTCAGCGATAGGCGGCTGCTACAGGACTCTCAAAATGGCGGCAGGCTCTTTCCTTTTTGGGCCTGGTCCACTAAAATGGCCCTGGGACACCTTGGAACTCGGACGCTTGTCTGCTAGGTCTTGGACCCCATTCTCGAAAGCGTCCCCTGAGCCTTGAAGATTCTACAAAAGTCTTGGGGGCCCCCCCGACTCCTGCAGGCTTCCGGTGGGGAGCGGCTGCCATGATTGCTCGCGGAATGACCACGACGGAGCCACGAGATGGTGGTGCTCTCATGCTGACGCCAGCTTCAGTCTGAAACATCCAGAAACAAGGTGGGGCTTTCATCATTTGGGGAAAAAAAATGTTTTAATCCAATGAAAAGTGTTATTTTTAGGTCATATGATCAAGCCTTCCATCATTAGGAAACCAAAAGTAAAATGAACCAATGAAAAGTTTTATAAACAAGTCACATGACCTGTTATGCGGCATAGGGCTGTAAAAAGCGTAGAAAATCCGTTGGCACGTGAGGCGGCGTCAGTAGAGGACCGGTGTGCGAATAGGCTGAAGGCAGCACAACGCGCCAAGATCCGGATGGCACCGAGGTGGTGTCCAGCAAGTTGCCGCACTGGTGTGGCCATCCTACAATGCTGCGCCGAAAGTCGGCGTGGGGCACCCCGTTGGCCTGTGAGGTTGCGTCAGTCAGTGGGGGCTGTTTGAGGATGTGACTGCATTAGAAAGCAATGTGATGCTGTGCGTCGCCCCCAAGATGGACGCTCCTCAGCTGCAGTGGGGCGCCCCTTGGTGTTTCACTCGCTATCCAGCTGAGTTGCGTCCGCACTTGCGGCTACAGTAGGCCGAAGGCAGCACAATGCGCCGAGATCTGGATGGCACCGAGGTGGTGTGCGTCGCCCCCAAGATGGAGGCTCCTCAGCTGCAGTGGGGCGCCCCTTGGTGTTTCACTCGCTATCCAGCTGAGTTGCGTCCGCACTTGCGGCTACATTAGGCCGAAGGCAGCACAACGCGCCGAGATCTGGATGGCACCAAGGTGGTGTCCAGCAAGTTGCCGCACTGGTGTGGCCATCCTACAATGCTTCACCGAAAGTCAGCGTGGGGTGCCCCGTTGGCCTGTGAGGTGGTGTCAGTAGCGGACCGATGTGAGAATAGGCCGGAACCAGCACAAGGCGCCAAGATTCAGATGGCACTGAGGTGGTGTCATAGTTGAGAGTTCTGGGCAGCGCTTGTAACACTGTCTGAAGCTTATTTGCACCTGCTGCAGCTTCACTATTGCCCTGGTGTGGCCAAAGATCGCCCATGACATAGGCGGCCGGCTCCCGGGGTCCGGCGGAACTTTTTTCCTTTTCCTTTCTGCATCTTGTCCCACAATCCGTTTGACCTGAAGACACGACCAGGTCCCTGAATGTGTGCAGGGGGACGCTATTGATTGAATCAAAATGGCGGCTTCACACAAAGCTGACTCAAGCGTTGCTGCTGATGCTATACAGACAAAAACTGGTTTTCAGTTTGTACATTCTTCAGGATTTTTCCATCCAAGGCTGGTTGAGAGTTTGTAGAACAATGGCTTCAGATTTTCAACATACTACTCTTCAACATTCTTCCTAAATGTAACAATTTGAGACTCACTAGGAGAACGGCTGTTTATCTTTCCTTTCAAAATGCTGCCAACAATATTTTCTGAATGGAAGACACCACAAGGCGCTGAGATCCGGTTGGCACCGAGGTGGTGTCCAGCAAGTTGCCGCACTGGTGTGGCCATCCTACAATGCTGCGCCGAAAGTCGGCGTGGGGTGCCCGAAGGGGGGGGCAAACGAGCCGAAATATAGTTATGGTAATTATACCATGCATCGTCATATGGAGAGGTGGCACTGATTAATTATAGTGCTGCACAAATGAGAGATTTGGTGGACAACCCCCGACCTGCCAGTACATCCACCAATGAAGTGGCACTGACAGCATCAGAGGCAAGGGAAACGGTCCCAAATATTCAGAAGAACTTTGGAAAGATTAAAATGACATGTTTAGATTGTGGCAAATAAAATTTCATGTGGACAGATGAGTGTTACTCTAATAAATAGAGCTTATGAACATCATCATAGTCGATGGTTGGTGGAGACATTTTGACTATATCCTGGACCTGCCCGGCCTCGCCCAGAATGGCGCCGGTATAAATGGGACTCGTAACTCCTTGTTGTGTACTGGTTGCACAACCTTGATATCACGAGATACGTATGCAGTTTTGAAGCACATGGCGGGCGGGGACGAGAATTGATTGAATATTTCGACATCCCTATTGATATTAAGTTCTGTTGTGTTATTGATTAATGTACTATTGAAAGTTCGAATTAACGTCACCCATGGTACTTGCCCGCAAATGTATATCTAGATAATTTTATTGTAAGTGGCCCTGTCGTATTTTAATTACAAAATGTACGTCTACCAATTCCGCAACTGTTAGACACCTTAGTTCTTGCAACCTAATGGCCCGCTCGTTACGTTCCTCTACAGTGTAAATGTCTCCTCATCATATACGATTCCAGTTTGCTCCGTGGCCGGCCCACGTGGTTATAGGCCCGTATTTGTATACTGACATTTTCACAATAAAGGTTTTTAAAACAAAACATGGTAGTAGTATTTACATTGGTAAAGTTTTTAATTTTAGTCACTGTTTTCGAATCAGTAAAAGGCAAGTGAAATAAAGCAGTCCAATTACATGACCGATAAAAGGTATAATACGCAGGAACGCAGTAAAGATAAATGGTCAAGGGCTGTTGTGTTTTCTACTCCTGCAACATAAAGTGATCGATAAGAATCTGATATTCAGCCGTATCGGCGACTAAGACAGCAGGCCGAGCCTCTTTTGCTCAACGGCTCTGTCATGGGACGAAGAAACGCCCTTTTTCTCGAAAAAGGAATATATTTTACTTGCAGGACAGTTGTAAATTTTCCGGGAAAGTACATTAGCCTGGAACATTATAACATATATGTTTAAGAAAAAATAATGTTCAAAAGCAAAAAAAAGCGTAATTTTTAGGTTATATGACCAAGCCTTTCATCATTAGAATAACAAAAGTAAAATGAACCAATGAAAAGTTTTATTAACAAGTCACATGACCTGTTATGCTTACGTTACGCGCTGCGCGCCGCGCCCCGGATCGCTTCCGGGAAGCTGCGCTTCGCGCACCGGAGCACTTCCGGGTGCGCTAACGCGGCGTGTCATATAACGCATTACGCGACAACGTAGGTCCAGAATATAGTCAAAATGTCTCCACCAACCAGCGGTCGGAACACAACCCCTTTCAGCAGTCTAAAAAGTTCTGTTAAATGACAACAGAAGGGACAGGCAACAAGAACCATCAGTCAAAGAGGGGAGGGCAAGTTCTTCTCTACCGGGTCACGCTGGGGCGCTACCGGAACTGATCGAATTGGTAGTCTACAGTGTTTCTGGATGTTTCAGACTGAAGCTGGCGTCAGCATGAGAGCACCACCATCTCGTAGCTCAGTCGTGGCCATTCCACGAGCAATCATGGCAGCCGCTCCCCACCAGAAGCCTGCGGGAGTCGGGGGCCCCCAAGACTTTTGTAGAATCTTCAAGGCTGAGGGTACGCTTTCGAGAATGGGGCCCAAGCCCTAGCAGACAAGCGTCCGAGTTCCAAGGTGTCCCAGGGCCATTTTAGTGGACCACCCCCAAATCTGAAGAGCCGGCCGCCCTTTTGAGAGTCCTATGGCAGCCGCCTATCGCTGCATCGCAAGAGCGGGAACAACTCAACTACATGGTGAGCGAGACGCTGTAGTCGCAAGAGCGGGCGGTAAACAGCTGAAAGGCGGAAGAGGCACAGTGTAGCAAAAGCGGGCGGAATGGCAACTGAAACGGTAAAGGGGCGCCCCACTACAGCGTGTCTTCAGGTCAAACGGATTGTGGGACAAGGTCCAGAATGCAAGAGTCATCAAAAGGCAAAAAGTTCCGCCGGACCCCGGGAGCCGGCCGCCTATGTCGGGGGCGATCTTAGGCCACACCAGGGCAACACGACTTGGGGAGGGGGCAGGAGCCAAGCGCCCCCTCCCAGTCCGTGCCACCACACCGTATGTTGAAAATCTGAAGCCATCGTTCTACAAACTCTCAACCAGCCTTGGATGGAAAAATCTTGAAGAATGTACAAACTGAAAAACAGTTTTTGTCTGCATAGCATCAGCAGCAACGCTTGCTATCAGAGTTCATGAGTTTCATGCTCGATCGATTGAGCTAGCCGGATCAGGCAACAAAAAGTATAAAATAGTTATGTAAATAGTTATTTAATAAAATGTTTTAACCTGGTACTTTGCTGGTGTGTTGTATATATTTATAATATTTGCATAGAGTTTATCGTTATTTTGGGCGGGGTGGGTGGCGGAGCCGAGCTGTCTTGCAGCCATCATGATGTGGAGCTCAGTTCATCTCACTAGTTTCGTATTTCTCATGAAGGGTTGTTCCTAATTTTTCTATTTTAGCGAGGTCAAAAAGAGATCCCATTAGTGGCCTACTGATTTTGCTCGATTACTTTTGTTTTTTTTACACGATTTTTCACTATCTGCAAAGACTAAACAGAGTATTGCGACTCTGTGCTTGTTTGTAAATAGAGAATGAACCAAAGAGAATCAATTCTAAAACAGTAAATGCTTGGATAACAATCAATCAATCAAATGGAGAGACAAGCAGGCACGACGGATTACAACGGGGGCAAAGGCCTGCGTTAACTACCCTTCACTATCTGCAAAGAGAGAGTACTACTAAGAGAAAAGGGGGGGGGGCAGCGTTCAAAGCACATCAGCGTGCATAAACACGAAAATGTTTTTACCTATCACGTACTTGACATTTGACAGCTTTTGATATTTGCTATTAAAAAACCATTGAAATTCACTGAAAAAACCATAGGTTATAGACCATATATAGTTAGGAATTAGCATTTACAAAACCTTGAAAATTCAATAAAAAAACCATAGGTTATAGGCCATATATAGTTAGGAATTAGCATTTACAAAACCTTATTTTACTCGCACAAAACCATAGAAATTCGCATATATAGTTAGTTGCAATAACTATATATCGCGCACCCGCAATCCACTGCTGATGATGTCACATATTACATCATTCATGACATGGTCAGTGACATCACTGATGACATCTCAAATGACATCACTGATGACATCACTGATGACATCTCAAATGACATCACTGATGACATCACTGATGACATCACTGATGATATCTCAAATGACATTACTGATGACATCACTGATGACATCTCAAATGACATCACTGATGACATCTCATTTGACATCAAAAATCACGTCACTGATGATATAATTGATGTGATAATACAATGCACCTCCTCACACTCTAAAATAACCTCTGTTACACCCAGTGTTAAATACAGAGTTTCATTTTTTGAACCATTGACACACCAATACCAGTTACTACATACGCACTCACTGATTCCTACGTCTACACACACATTCACTCATTCACCCATACAATCACTCATACATACAGTCACTCATTATTACAACACTATCATATGCACTCATACACCTATGCAGACACTCAAACACTGCCACTCATCCATAGAGTTACTCACACACCTAGTCAGTCCTGTAAATAATCAATCACACTTCGATTTCCTCATCTATACAGTTAAACACAGAACACCTTATTTATTCAAATATATACTAACACATACTTACTCTCTTATACAATTACTGATACAAGTACACATTGATGTGCACAGAGTCACACACCTCCCAGCCAGTCACACACACACTCAGTCTTCCATACAAATACTTGGGCAACCAATCAATAACCCATATAGCCACTCATATAGCTACTGATCAAACCATGCAGCAGTTTGCACAACAACAGACATATTGATGCACACTTTCAGACAGTTTAGTCACTAATCCATGCATTCAGTAAGACACATTTATTCACTCACTCAGTCAGTCACGCACCTACTAAATCCTTCATACAGACACTTATACATCCACTCATTCTTCAATATGTAAGACATATTTTAATTTTACAGAAACATACAGTCACTGGATGTTGTCATCAGTGATGTCATCAGTGATGTCATTTGAGATGTCATCAGTAATGTCATCAGTGATGTCACTGACCATGTCATGAATGATGTAATATGTGACATCATCAGCAGTGGATTGCGGGTGCGCGATATATAGTTATTGCAACTAACTATATATGCGAATTTCTATGGTTTTGTGCGAGTAAAATAAGGTTTTGTAAATGCTAATTCCTAACTATATATGGTCTATAACCTATGGTTTTTTCATTGAATATATATATATATATATATATATATTTTGCCACAAAGTGATCCTGCAGACAGATGATGCGCTCAACAGCGTGTGCTCAGCTCAGGGGTCGGATCCTGACCCAAATAAAGTTTATGTCACAAAGGGAGCGGCACACCAAATTTCTGTTTGAAGCCTTTTAATCAGAGCTTCACCCCACCAACGCGTTTCAGCCTCACAGGGCTTTGTTCACAGTCAGTAAGTCCTTCTACTATTTTCTTTTTATACTAGCCCATACTAGCCTTAGGTGGCATTATGGGAGTTGTAGTTTGAAAACAGTATTAACACAAAATTTCATTTAAAAGAAAGAAAGATCATGTCATTAATTTCATACACAATTCTTAACATGTTAAATCACATGGGTCGAATTGAAGTATTTCGGGGTTCCCAAGGCCTACACGCTCCAGAGATTACCCACTTACACACAAGAACTGTTGGCACGGAAACTGTAAAATGCAAAGAACAAGTTTATTAAGACCCCATGGGGTGGTGGTACACTCAAACAGCACCCTTCGGTAATGCAAGAGGTATCACACCGAACACCGGTGTGACCCCGTTTATATACAATTTTGGGGCAATAAAAGATAGGCGGCATAAGTTAAGACACAGTTTTAGAGACATATATGGTCATGTTTTGGAACACTGCCAGCTCATTGGTGGGTTTCAAACCCGTTGGTCAGTTAGCGGCACATTCCTGAGGGTTTACGGGTCAGTAAGAACTGCGCATGTGTGGCTTGACCAGTACTAAAAATAGCCTGTTGCTGGGCAGATGAGAGTGGTCAGTGGAACGGACAAAGGACTAAAGGGCACGTCGGCCACGAGGCCGCTCATGGTCTAAGATGGCCGCTGCAACATTCAAAAATGGCGTTTATCGTATATAGCCAAGTTAAGGAGGACAACGTGTAGGTTCAGCTAGTCGCTAATCCAAGCGGGCCAATTACGACAGAGTCAATTTCATTTTTGTGATTGGAATAGTTCCAGTTTTTACAGTCCGTTTGTAATTGGGTATAGTACCCTGTCAAATTGAAAGTTGCTTAGCTGGTACTATCAAGATCACTCCAGATGTATATGGAGGTCTTCCCCAAAGTTCATATCTCTCGGTGTTTTCGTTCGTAATCGGATGATCAAGCGAGATTCCATTTGTCGCAATTTTCGAATGATGTCACCTCCTCTTTCCATTTTAGTGAGCATTTTCACCCCGTAAAATCTCATAGTTCTCCAGTCTCCTTCTTGGCAAGCATTGATGTGTTTGGCAGTTGCATAGAGCATGTTTTTGTTTTTAACCGCCCTGATGTGTTCTAACATCCTTTTTTTCAACATGCAGGTGGTACTACCCACATATTTTCTGCCGCATCTGCACTCGATGATATATACCACATTCTTAGACATGCATGTTATCTGTTGGTCGATGTGCATGATGTTGCCATTCGGTTCTTCATAGCTCTTTTTGCTGGTTCCTATTTTACATGCTTTGCATGTTGAGCATGGTTGAAAACCCTTTCGTTGGTTTTGTAGCCAGTTTTTTTGGGGGGGGTTTCAAAGTAGCTTTTCACCAGGAGGTCATGAAGTGAGATGTTTTTTTTGTAGGTGATTGCAGGTTGTTTACCCACTAGTTCTCCAATGTCCGGATCTCCAGATATGAGATGCCAATACTTTTTCATTTTATTGGCAATGATTCCACTTTCCTTACTGTATGTGGGCACAAATCTTGGTGGATCCTTTTCAATTGATTTTTTTGGTTTTTCAATCAAGATTTCTGTTTGTGTTTTTTGATCAACCTTAGGTTTGCAGTTCTTCAGAGTTCGTTCATCATATCCTCTTGATTTGAATCTTAATTTACTCTCTTGGATTTTCATTTCAGCATCTTCAGGTTCAGAACAATTTCTTTTTAACCTTATATATTCACCATATGGAATGCTTTTCAACAGGGATTTCGGATGAAAACTTGTCCCGTGTAGCACACTATTGGTGGCTGTTTTTTTGTGGAACAGTGTTGATTTAAGTTTTCCTTCAGATATATAGATTTTGGTATCGAGAAATTCGATTGTTTCCTACTTGTTGTGCAGGTGAATTGCAGTCCTACGTCATTTCTGTTCAGTTTTGAGAAATAATCCTGGAACTCCATGTCAGATTAAAAACAAATCGTCTATATATCGCACCCATAAAATAATGCGATCTACATCTCTCTGATTGGTGTTATTCCATGCAATGGTTTTTTCCCACCATCCCATGGTGGTATTTGCATAGTTCGGCGAAAATGAGATGCCCATGGCGGTGCCACATTCTTGTTTGTACAATTCCTTATTGAATAGGAATACATTGTTTGTTAAGCACATGTTAATCATTTGCAAAAGCATGTTGGTGTGTTCCAATGTGGTGATGCTGCGTTGTTTTAGAAAGTACTGGCATGCCTCTATCCCCACATTATGTCTGATCGATGTGTAGAGAGATACCACATCGATTGTGGCTAGGAGATATTCCTCATTCCAGACTACATTAAGGAGTGTTCTTAAAAATTCTCCTGTGTCCTTAATGTAGGAGGGCATGCTTTGAGCAATAGGTGCAAGAAACGTGTCCACATATTTAGAAATGTTCTCATACAGGGAGCTACATGAGGAAACAATAGGTCTCCCCGGTGGATTTATCAAAGTCTTGTGTATTTTTGGCAAGAAGTATATGCAGGGCATTGTCGGAAAGTCTGTGTCTAAGAATTTCTTTTCATCATCACTTAACAATTTTCTTTCATGCCATTCTTTTAGATGATGTTTTAGATCTTTTGTCATATTGGCAATTGGATTGTATGTGAGTTTGGTGTAGTTCTCTTGTACATTCAATTGTTTCATTGCTTCTGCAACATAATCCATTGTTTCCATTATCACAATATTTCCCCCTTTGTCCGCGGGTTTTATTGTAATATTTTCGTTTTCCATCAAAGATTTTATTGCCTTTCTCTCGTTCAATGTTAAATTTTCTCTGCTGCTCTTTCTTGCCTTTGTCAATTTGTCTAGCTCTTCATTGAGTGCGTCCGAGAAGAGATCAATTTTATTGCCTGGTGACAAAATGGGATAGAACCGGGATTTTCTTTTTAATCCTGTTTTTGGCTTTTCATTGGTTCTAATATCCATTTGTTCCAGCATTTGAATATCTGAGAGATTAGTCGCTCCTTGATCATATAACATCTCAAAGGTTCGCCTTAGATCAGGTAGTTGTTCAATTGTTGTTATTATTTCACTTTTTTCAATGTTGACAGTTTGATCATCATTAGAAATGGATTTGTTTGCATGTATCTTGGCAAGTTTCAATCTCCTGACAAACTTGTAAACGTCAATTTTAGTCTGGGTGTAATCGAAGTGGGATTCCGGACAGAACGACAACCCTTTGTTGAGTACCATTTTTTCTTTATCTGTCAATTGATATTTGGAAAGATTAACAATTAAGTTCACTATTTCCTGTTGCGGAGGGGATATTGTCTTCTTGTGCCGCTTGGATCTGCTGGTTTTTCGGGTGCTGGCGAGGGGGTTGGTTGTGTTTGCATTGATGTTCCTCGTCCGCCTCTCCGATAAGACCTCCCTCCCCTTCCTCCGCCATGTGATATGCTCTTTTCCAAGTTTATCAGTGTCACTTCGTCTAAAACCGACACGTTTTTTGTCTGGGGTGCTGTGCGTGTGGTTCCATCCTCACTGATATCAGACTCACTTGCACTCGATGCCATTTTATGTAAAGGGTAGTTCTTTTTTAAATTGTCATAGCATTTTGCAAATGTCAGGATTCTACCATGTAGGTAGTCTTGCTCGTCTCGTTTAAATTTTCGTTCTTTTCTCTCCTCGATTTCTTTTTCATATTGATCGAGTCGTGTTTCCATTTCTTTTCTTAGTTTGATAATTTCTTCCTGATTGGCTTCCTTTTGTAATGATTCTTCCGCTTCCTTGATTTTGATAGTTAGATCATCAATATCAATTTTGGCGTGTTTGATCAACAATCTCATCATATTCAATGAGCAATTAGTGTTGTTTTCCATCCATTCTGTTATCAGATCTATTTTTGTGTCCGGGTGTGTGGGCATAGTGAAAATGCGAAGGCCCCGTGGGATGCTTTGACCTCCACATAGTTCTCAAGTGCTATCACTTCCCAGCTTTTATTTATTTCTTTTTTGTATAAACGCTCCAAGGAGTTCATTTGTTGTTTGAGCGTTGCATTTGCTTTATCAGGTATTACATTATCCTGAGTTACATTTGGTATTGTTGCCCCGGATTTAAACATTGTAGTTGCTTTAGAGGCGCGTTTTGCCACTCGTGCTTCCATGTTTAGTTATTTCAGCTCCACACCATTTACATCAAGGGTGAATGTTATTCAGCTACTGTTTCTTTAAGGCTTGTAGACTTTGGTCCGGTTCGTAGAGGTTTGCCGCGTGTCTGATTAAACCAACGCGGTGTCTCTGAACTTCCTCTATAGGTACAGAGATCTGGGCTGCTCCATAGGCGTCTCCAGAATGCTAGGGGTTTGAGCCTCAGCTCCTCCGTTATGGGCCGGAGGCCCAAATCCAGCCTTAAAGGGAGTATTGGAGTACTCAGCGGTAATCTGCCTCAGGAACTTATTCTCTCAGTTATCAGTAGTTTAGGTGATGGAATGTGGCCTCACAGTTCGCCCCCATAAATGACGCCCCCCGGGCCTGTGCCTTATAAATTTGGATAACGGGGGTAAGTGGCCGATAGGGTGATTTGTTCGCTACTCTCATAATACCACCTGCATGGAGCCAGTTTGATATTTGCTTTTAACTGGTGGGCTGACCACGTTAGATTTTCATTGAGCGTGATCCCCAGGTATTCAATTGTGGATTTATCAAAGTCTTGTATATGTCGTTACTGATAAAGACACTAATGAGACAGTCATTCACTCACTAACACACACATATACACACTCATCCACCCATATAGTCCTGCACATATCCTGTCTTCAAAACACATACAAACAGTGAGTCAGTCATTGATGCATCTATGTGCAAAGTAATACCCCCACCAAACCATACAGACACTCATACTGATACTAAAAAAACATCTAATAACCCATATACACATACATGTAGCTACTCACCAACCCATGTAGCCAATTATACACAAAGTGCAACACTGATACATATATTTAAATATTTAAAAATTACTCGCTAGTATATGTATTCACTAAGATACACTTAATAAGCCAGTTAACCCCTTTACTGCTAAGGCAATATTTTTGGGCTCATTTAGTTTCCATTGAAATCAATGAAAAGTGCATGACGAGTTACCCTTGTCATTAGCATCCAAGAGGTTAACCAATCAATTTTAAAAAAAAAACATTCATTAAAACATTTATTTAAATATTTATTCTTCCATCGACCTTTACATATACATATACAAAAAATATTTATTTTTCAGAAAGATACACATTCACTGGATGGTGTCATCAGTGATGTCATGAGTGATGTCACTGACCATGTCATGAGTGATGTAGTATGTGACGTCATCAGCAGTGCATTACATGCGCAAGTTATAGTGAGTCCAACTAACTATAACGTGGAATTTCAATGGTTTTAAGTCAGTAAAATTTGCATCTAACTATAACTGGTGTGAAACCTATGGTTTTTTCAGTGAATTTAATAGGTTTTTTAAATGCTAATTCTATGGCAGGACCGGAGGCTTCAGATTATGCCTTACTTTCTTCACTTTATTTCTCACAGTAGCAAGAAAAACATGTAAAAAAACTACTTTTCCCATGAACACCAGGGAAAAAACAGGAAATTGAACAGTAAGTCCTTTGTCAGTCTCTATGCACCGGCAGCAACCATCATGCCTTGCATCCACTTCCTCTTCCTCTTTCTTCGCTGCTCAGCAGCAAGTTAAGTGGTTTTTTGTCTTCTCTCCTGGGTTTTGGGGGCTTTCTGTGGGCAGCGCGTAGTTTTGGTGATAGCGCTGGTGTTTTACGACCCCTACAGGTCCCCTTGCCATCGCGGGACGCTTCTGCGCTCCTTACGCGATTTGCAGCCCCAGCAGAGTGCGGTGCGCTCCAAACGCCGCTAGGGGGCAGTGCTTTCTCTGTGCTAGGCGCGCTATAATTTGCGTTTTAAACGCGTTTTTTTACCGCGTTTTCTACAGCTTCAGCACTGTCCCTGGCTACCCGGTGCTGACACCCTGCGGGGTCGAAATTAGGTTCTCCCTTACTTTGACGCCCCGAGTGTGTTGTATTTGGACCGTTGAACACCCTGACTGGGTCGTAATTGGCGCTGGTGCGCAGCGCTTGGGAACGCTTGACTGGGTAGCGCCCTGGTACACAGAGGGCTGTGCGTTCCCTGGGCTAGCCCCGTAATTTGTGCCCTGTGCCACCATATCCTCTGGGTTGCCCAGATCCATATTGTGCCCTCAGGGGTCTTGTTAATTGGCTGCGCTGTACCTCCCTCCTGTGGAGTCCAACTTACCTCATCATGCAGGGGGAGTCAGGCCAGTACCCAGAGGAAGACCCTCTGAATTATGCCTCCTGGGATGACGATTTTTACCAGGCGGTGGATGATTCCATCTATAAAGCAGTGGACCAAGCCATAATACCGCTAGAACAACGCCTGACGGCGCGTTTGGATGAGGCGTACGCGAAAATTGCGGCCCTCATTCCGGCGCCTACCCCGGTCTCGGATCCTTCCCTGTCAGCGGTTCCCCCCCGCCTAAGAAGGCTTGCAGTGAGGGGATTGATCCAGTAGCCTTCGACAAGGTCAGGCACGCCTTTAAGGCGCTTGAGGAACCCCTACCCGTTCCTGCCCAGCAAGTAGTTGTCTCACCTCCTACTCCCCGTACTATGTCCCCAGAGCCACGGCAGGATGACTATTCTCCGGACTCGGAGGAGGAAGCCTGCTCTTCTAGGTCGTGGCTCCCGTCCCAGCCATCCACGTCCTCGGCCCCTTCGGATATGTTGGATCCGGACGATATCGTCCACCCACGATCCTCCGAATGGGTGCCGAGAGACAAGGTGGCCTTGTATGTGGCGAACCGTCTCCGTAAACCGGTAGACAAAGACGCTCGCAGCCGCCTTAGGGCGGAGTGTCACAGACCTTCTCTGGAGAGGAAAGTGGCCATGACCCCAGATATTGATCCTAAGATGGCCACTTTTCACGCTAAATTTGTCAAGGATCCCCGGAAGGGCATTGATCGGTCCTGTCGCACGTGCCAGGACAAACTGCTTGACGCAGTGGGCCCCATGACCAAAATCCTCGACATGGCGGAGGAGGCTAAAGTGTCAGGGGACGCCATTTCTCCGGAAATCCTGTCTAATTGGGCACAACGTGCCATAGTTTTCCTAGGCAACGCCAACTGCGCCCTCTCTACTGAGAGAAGAAGGTCACTGCTCATCAGAATCGACCCCAAGCTGGGCGGGCGCGGTGGCGCAGGGCGGCCTATTTGGTGATCCTTTTATCAAGGAGCTGGGCAATTTCGTTGCTACGTTTACGTCACTGGACCGGGCCCAGTCAAATATAAAAAAGGTGTTTGCCCCTCTGGTTTTTTCAAGGGGCCGGACGAGGCAGGGGCCGCTCGTTCGGCCGGGGTGCTCCCTCCGATAGAGGGCAAGGCTCTGGACGCGGACATGGTCAGGAGCATAACTCCAGATACAATAACTTTTACCCCACCAGAGGTCAGAAATTCCGAGGACGTGGCGTCTATCGAGGCCAACAGCAAAGTGGAAGAGGTGAGTGTCTGCCCTCTGCGACTTTACGTGTAGGAGGTCGCCTGGCACAGTTCTTCCCAGCATGGCTTTCCCTTACCAAGGACGCCTGGGTACTACAGACGGTTCAGGGCTTCCAACTGGAGTACCATGGCCGTCCACAGCAGCCCCCGCGTCCGCGCCCCATTGCATTTTCACAGCGCGATGCGGCATTGGTGCGCGACGAGGTTTCCGCCTGGTCTGCCCTCGAGCAGTCTTTACACATCAACTGCTTGGAATAGCTGGCAGGATCCTTTGCGGTCCAGTGCTGGACCAAGGAGCGAGTGCAATCGTGTGTCCTTCTACGGATGGACAACGTGTCTGCGGTCCGCTATATCAACCATCTGGGTGGCACCAGATCCAAGATGCTAGCGGATCTCGCGCGGGATTTTTGGCACTTCTGCCTGGATCATCAGGTCTCGGTCACGGCGGAATATTTGCCGGGCCGTCAGAACGAGGTAGCCGATTGGCACTCCCGGCACCTCCTGGATGCCAGCGTGTGGAAGCTGGATCCGGGGGTGTTCTCCCAATTGATGGACCGGTGGGGTCCGTTTTCAGTGGATCTGTTCGCCTCGCGGCTGGACCATCAGTTGCCGAGATATTGCAGTTGGCGCCCGGACCCGTCGGCGGAGGCGACAGATGCGTTCCTCCAAGACTGGTCGAGCGAGCAGGGCTATGCGTTCCCTCCGTTCTCAATGATCACGAATGTGTCGGCGTTACTGCGCCGTCAGTCAGCACAGGTGGTGATGATCACGCCTTGTTGGAGGTCTCAAGTTTGGTTTCCAGTTCTTCTGGAACTTTCTTGGGATTTTCCAATCCTACTCCCCCACTCTCCTCACATTCTCCTGAACCCGGACCGGAATTCCCACAGGTTGGTTCAGGAAGGTTCACTGAGGCTGATGGCATGGCGGATCTCCGGCGTCGCTGGTCTCTCCCAGGCCTTTTGGGAAAGGCAGAGAATCTGCTCTCAAAGGCATGGGCGGACAGCACCACCAAGAGATACCGATCAGCATGGCACAGGTGGCGTCGCTGGTGTGTGCGACGGGGTATCGATCCCGTGGGGACGGATGTAGTCCATGTCCTTAACTTCCTTGCCGACTTGGCGGATGCGGGTTTGGCCTATAGGTCTATCAATACCTTCCGCTCGGCCATTTCGGCAGGTCATGACCTGGTTCAGGGTTCCCCGATTGGGGAGCACCCTTTGGTTTGCAGAGTGTTACGAGGGGTTCGCCTCTCGCTGCCCCCCGAACCGAGGTATTCAGTCCTCTGGGACGTCAACAGGATTCTGAACTTGTTTCTTTCATGGCAGCCGAATAGGTTTCTGTCTCGCAAAGAACTTACCGCTAAGCTAGCAATGCTATTGTGTCTGATTTCCTGCAGAAGAGTATCTGACGTGCGTGCGCTCGATATTACAGCACTGACCTTTTCCCCGGACGGGGTGTCCTTTACAGTGAGCAGGAGAACTAAGACCCTTACGAGGGTTATTTCATACCCGGCTTTCCCGGGTTCCCCAAAGCTGTGTGTAGTGCAGTGCCTCCATGCATATGAGGATATGACTGATGATACTCGCCCTCCGGGTGAGAGACAACTGCTGATTGCCCTACGAAAACCGTACAAGGCTGTTTCTTCCCCGACCATCGCCAGATGGGTGCGTTGGGTCATGCAGGAGGCGGGGATTGGTACGAAGAAGTTCGGTGCTCATTCGACTAGAGGAGCTATGGCATCGAAAGCCTTTGCGCTGGGGGCTCGGTTGGAGGACCTGATAAGGGCCGCGGATTGGTCCTCGGACTCCACCTTCAAGAGGTTCTATTTTAAGCCAGTAACAGAGGTGGCTCGGCTTGTGGTCGATAAGCTTTGAACTGGCATAATCTGAAGCCTCCGGTCCTGCCATAGAATGAGAATTTGCCTAGCCTTGGTGCTGGTAAGTTCCAATTCTATTAAGGACTCGGAGGCGAGGATTATCCCCCCCAGGGACTTCCTCGAAGTGGACCCTCCCCGTACAGACTGTAAGTAATCTATTTAAGGTTTTTTCATGAGGTTATTAATGGTACCGTTCTGTCTGCATTTATGCTACGTACCTGATGCTTCGGGAAGTCGGATTCTGACTCTGAGCTTTTCTTCCAGGAAATGATGGACCTAAGCAGAATGCGTGAAGTTACCGGACTGAGTGCTTTGCGCGAAGAAAGAGGAAGAGGAAGTGGATGCAAGGCATGATGGTTGCTGCTGGTGCATAGAGACTGACAAAGGACTTACTGTTCAATTTCCTGTTTTTTCCCTGGTGTTCATGGGAAAAGTAGTTTTTTTTACATGTTTTTCTTGCTGCTGTGAGAAATAAAGTGAAGAAAGTTTCGGGGGGATTCGTCAAGCGGGGGCCAAGATAAAAGGGGGGTCCCAAAACGTGTTTTCCCGATGTTAATTTCCATAGGGCGGTCGAACTCACTTTTAGACCGAACAGCTTAATGGTTTTCCACCAAACTTGGCAAAATTGTAGGGACTGGTAGCCCGATGTGCCTTTGCTATGTCTCAAGATATGTGCTGCAGTGGATTTTGAGTAATTTAGGTTAAAAAAGAATATATATATCTATAGGCGCGCACCGGGGAGCGCACCGGGCGTGCTAGGCGACTTGCGTGCGGGAAGCTGATTGGCTCACGGGTGTCTGTAAACATTCGAAACAGTCCGGAGCGGCCGCCTTCTTGTGTCTCGGTAGGATCGAGACACAAGAGGTGGCAAAAAAAAGGGGGAAATGACCATAAGGGGGCAGGGTAGACCCTCCATGACCCCCTAGGTTTGATGTGGGGGCTATAATAGGGTCCCGCAAGGCAAAAAAAAAAAAAAATCGATTGCGCGTGGGGAGCGCCCGGTACGCGCTCCGGGGAGCGGACCGGGGAGCGTAGCATGGGGGAAACCCAATTTGTTCACTGTGTCACCTCTACATCCCTTTTTTGCGTCAATACATCCCTTTTGCATACATTACACCTGACGTAGGTATAATGTGGCGCAGGGGCTTACAAAGTGACGCATCTACCTAGATGCGTCACTTTGTAAATATGACTCAACAAGGTGCATTTTTTACATCACTGGTGCGTCACAAAAAGTGACGCACTGGTGGCGTAAAAGTGACGCATGGCCTCATAAATGAGGCCTTCAGTCTTCTACTCAGGGCCTGCATCAGTCTTACGCCAGCTGTGATACAGGCGCAAGATTTGGACGCAACAGCGTCATAAAAGTGACGCAGTGATATCTCTTGGATTAAATGAGGCCTTCAGTCTTCTACTCATGCGTCATATTAAATTTATGACGTATTATGTCGGAAGTTCTTACAGATACGTCAGTATTTCAGACGTATCTGTAAGCGCAAAAGTGATGCATTGCTGGAGTGTGTCTCAAAAATGATGCAACTCCAGCAATGCATCCTTTCACATGGGGCCTGGCCCCATGTGAAAGGGCCTGCACGCCTGCTGTGAAACAGGTGTAAGATTTGGACGCAACAGCGTCATAAAAGTGACGCAGTGATATCTCATAGATTTCAAAAGGTTTCAAAAGGTATGCACTCCAGAGGCTGGAACCAACAAAGGCACTGAAATGCTGATATTCATCACACATATCTCATGTCAGCCAATCAAAACTCTTCCCTCACTATTTTCAAATCAACACCCTTCCCCCCTCTGCCCTTTCTGCCCTTTTTCCATAGCAACTACCGTCTGCCAGACCTCTCATGTTTACAAGTTCACACAACGTTTCAAATGAACTCTGAACTCTCAGTACACCTGCTAATCCACTGCAATGTTTCATAACATCATTTTTTATTAACCATTCAAATTACATCCTTCAAAGAACACATCCATGCACCCTAACTTTCTGTTTCAGCAATGGAAATCCACCAATCACTGCTAATGAATCATTAGCACTCAAACTCCACAGTTTTTTTTCTTTACAAACTCCACTGTTTCAACTGCCATTTCATTCCCATACTTCATCTGACTGCAACAGAACCTCCTCTCGCCATTTTTTCTGTCTGGATTCTAGGACATAGCTACATCCACTGGGCTCACAGGTATGCTGATAACAGAAATTTACACAACCTCAATTTACAAAATGTGGAAATCAAATGGATTGGCCAAAGAGGATTGAAATGTCACCAATTGATACCATTGGTGAAAACCTTTTTACATTTGCCAAACCCTGACCTCATAATAGTGCACTGCACTGTGGAGGAAATGATTTGGGCACTTTGACTGGGGTAGGTCTGGAAATGCTCTTAAAGGACACCTTTGAGCAATTGATGGCACTTTTTCCTCAAACTGCCTTGGTATATTCCAATATATGCCAAAGACAAAAATGGAGGTGGTCCAATCAATTTTGTCCACAAATTGAGAAATCGAGGAAGCATGTAAATAAGTCTGTTTCAGCTTACATGAGAGACCATGGAATGGGCTCCATCTACAACAATAACTTGCGTTATTACATGCAAGATATCTACAGAGGAGATGGTGTGCACTTCTCAGATGAAGGGAACAGAGTTTTCATGCAAAATTTAAGACTGTGTATTGGTACCTACTTATAAGTACCTAGAACTTACACAGAACCCAAAAGCTCTTTTCAGAGCTACCTTAACTTTAATTACTCTTTTGAAATTTCGAATGTACTTTTTTTCACTAATTTTCACTTATGTTCGCTTCCCGGTTCCATTTTCACAAATTTGGTTGGAATTCCATTTAGCCATTTAGCATGTAGACCTCTCTAAATTCCCTGAGGTAAATTACTTCACAAAACACATATGAAGTGTTGGAATTGACAACCAATTAAAATGTTACTTTCATTTTCTACTATTATATCATGACATTTCATTGGTTATGTACCTGAATATATATAAAGAAAGAGAGAGAAACACAGCCATTTTGACTACTACTTCCTGAAGTACATTTCAAGAGCATTTTCACTGACAAATTAAACTTATTTTTGAAAGGTAAGAAGTTATTTTAAAAATTTGAAATGAGAACTATGTTATGGTAATTTGTGAAAACGTTTTCAGATAGTTATATACTGTCCCTCTGTACGAGTTAGAGATTGAGATAGGCTTCTCTGTTATAATTATGGATTGAGTTAGGCTTCTATGGTATAATTATGAATTTACTTAGTCTTCATCACAGGCACTTTGTAATAGTTCTACTTCCTGCCTGAATCCATACAGTGCCCAAAGATAACTTCACTGTTAAAAACTCACAAGTACCTGCCTAAACTTTAACCCAACAGTAACCTATCTCTACTGATATATTTTTATTTTTTATGCAATTTACAGCAAGAAAATGGAAGCACAACAGAAAGAAAATAATATTTCCTTTCAAATAAATATTGAAAACAATCCAAATGAAGAAAAGGATGAAAATGACTTTTTGGATGACACATTAGACGAATAATTAATTGAATGTTTAGAAGAATATGAATCATGGAATGAAAAGGAGGACATACCTGATGAATTGATGTTACAAATTCTTTTAGATTTTGAAAAATCTGAACAATAAATTTAAATTTTTAAATTAAAAATTGTTTGAGACATTATTCTTTTTTATATGTAAATTATGAAATAGTACCAAAATAGATATAATATAAAGTGAGACTTAAAATATACTGTACAACTTTTTTGTGTTACATAGTAAGTTTGCTCATAGTTACTTCCTTTCTCCAACTATATTATCTCCAATGTGTATTTAACATCTCTTTATCATCTCCTGCCTCCATATTGTTTCGGCTTTCCAGACAGACTATGGTATGAATTCCATATACCACAATAACTTCTGAAACAACTTGCAAGATATCTACAAAGGAGACAGCGTTTATTTATTTTTAGACTGCATTGGTACCTACATGTTGCTACGTAAATAAAAACAAACAAAAAAAAACAACAAAATGAACAATCAATAAACATACAATATTTAAAAAGTCTATCATTCTTGTTTCCTTATAGTACGCTCCCTGGACCGCTTTCCGGTGCGCGTACCGGGCGCACCCCACGCAAAAAAAACGATTTTGGGTTTTTTTTTTTTGCCCCGCGGGGCCCTCGATCCTACCGAGAGACAAGATGGCGGCCGCTCCGGACTGTTTAGAATGTTGACAGACACCGGAGAGCCAATCAGCTTCGCTTCGCAAAGTTCCATTACGCGAAAAGTACGCGAACCGGAGCGCTACCCGGGACGCTGTCACAGATATATCTGTTTTTTAAAACGTTAATTTCTCAAAATCCACTGGAGCACATATATTGAGACCCAGCAAAGGCACATCGGGCTAACAGTCCCTACAATTTTGCCAAGTTTCGTGCAAATCCATTCAGCCGTTCGAGCTAAAAGTGAGGCCAAACGCCCTATGGAAAAATGAATGGGAAAAACGCGTTTTGGGACCCCCCTTTTTTCTCGGCCCCCCCTTGACGAAACCCCCCCCAAATTTTCAGGGGCTGCTCAGAAACAAAATGTGCCATTTTCCTGAAAATTTCAGCCGATTCCGTCCACAAACGCCAAAGTTATTAGACATAGAATTTTCAAAAGTCCCATAGAGAAAAAATCCTAACTATATATACCTACTGGCGACCGCCAGTAGGTAATATATATATATGTATATTTTCACTGAAAAAGCCCTAGGTTTCAGGCAGGTTATAGTTAGGAATTAGCCTCTAAAAAACCTTAGAAATTCACTGAAAGAAACATAGGTTTTAGGGGTGTTCTAGTTAGCTGGACATTTCACTCATACAAAACCATAGAAATTCCTCCGTTATAGTTAGTTGTACTAACTAACTCTCGTGCCCGCAATCCACTGGTGATGATGTCACATATTACATCATTCATGACATGGTCAGTGATATCACTGATGACATTACTGATGACATCTCAAATGACATCACTGATGACATCATCCAGTGAATGTGGTTTGGTTCCATATTTAAATATGTATTATATATATAGCAATCTGCATTGAAGAATGAGTGGATATATAAAAATCTGGATAGTGGATTTCGTAGCAGTGTGATTGATGATTGATTGTTCACTTGAGAAATTTATAGTGTCTCACTAAATATATTGGATAGTGGCTAAACTGTGTGAATATCTGCATTACTTGGTCAGTTGTTGTGTAAACTGTTGCACCAGTTGTTTACTAGCTACGTGAAACTCTATATTAGTTATTGATTAGTTAACTGATTATTTACAATGAAGAGTGAATGTGTGTGTGCTTCGGTGAGGGTGCGGGGGTCTGTGAATAGTTAATTCAGTACGTAAATAAGGTTAAAACTACCTATTATAATACTTGTTTGTGTGAGTGAATATCTTTATGGGTGTGGTGATGAACAAAAACATTTCTCAATGGTACATGTCCAACAAAGTAGAAAAAATAAAAGACAGTATGTGACAGTTCTTGTATATAAGTAAGTGTACATAAAACTCATTGATTCCTGGAGTGACTGTATAGATAATTCTATACTTGTAATAGCGATTTCATAACACACTAAGTATGAGTTACTATTTATATGAATAAATGAAGTGATATTTGTCTAAGTGTGTAGCTGAGTACATGTAAATAAGGTACATTGTTTGCAAACGTGAGTAGGGTGACTGCATAACTGAATAGGATGTGTGCTGGTGTGTAATGTTAATATAAGTGTGTAAATATATTCGATAGTGTTATATTGATCATTGACAACATTTATGAGTGAATCTATAGGTAAGTGATTAGATGTGTGTGTAGATCTAGGAATTACTGAGTGAGTTTTTAGATACTTGTATTGTTGTTTCAATTGATTCGAATATGGTACTCTGTATTTTTCAGTGAGTGATGAAAGGTTATAGTAGTGTATGATGAGGTGCATCGGATTGTCACGTGGATGATGTCAACAGTGATGTCATTTGAGATGTCAGTGATGTCACTGACCATGTCATGAATTATGTAATATGTGACATCATCACCAGTGAATTGCGGGCGCGAGAGTTACAGTTAGTACAACTAACTATAACAGAGGAATTTCAATGGTTTTGTATGAGTGAAATGTCCAGCTAACTATAACACCCCTAAAACCTATGTTTTTTTCAGTGAATTACTAAGGTTTTTTAAATGTTCATTTCTAACTATAACCTGCTTGAAGCCTATGGTTTTTTCAGTGAATTTCAAAGGTTTTTTAAATGATAATTCCCAACTTTAACTTACCTGAAACCTATGGTTTGTTCAGTGAATTTCAAAGGTTTTTTAAATGGCAATTCCTACTTATAATGTTGACCACTTCCCCATATTATCAACAAGAAACCAAATCTGCAATGTTACCTCAAAAAATCAGGCAGTAGTTCCACTTACCACTAACAAATTAACATCAACATTTAACTACTGTGAGAACATCGAATATGTACTGCGTGAATTACATCCAACTCACACCCATGTTTAAAGAGCAATACCCGATAGAGGTTCTAATTATACACTTCCGACACCCAACAAAATCCAAATACCTAGCGCCACCACCACCACAACCACCCCCACGAACCCCTCCCCCCCCTACTGCCTCAGAGGCAGCACAAAACAGGACAACGGACCTTTCCAAATAATATATCGCCTCAACAGTACACTAGCTCAATCTACAGAGATGTGGCAACCAAGTATGTATAAGGGAAAGAAATCGCACATTAACAATAATGTATACGACGCTAAGACTACCGGTGAACTATTATATACAATTCACTATACAAATCAAAAACTTTTCAGTGTGTAGATATACCATTGATACGTGTAGTGTACTGAATAGTGAACGCAACCATATTAGCTCAGACACTGGGGAATATTTCGGTCATGTAGCAGTGTTCACCCCCCCCCCTTTGAAACAGAAGCGGAGTGGGCTAGTCCAACCTAAACAACGTCAACGTACGACTATAAATAATTAGGCTACGCCTTGGGCGTGGTTCACTTCTGCAAAGAGAAGAGACTGCACCGCAGCGAAGGTCCGCACCCTGCCACGTGGCTGCCGCCATGACCGCGTGCCTCTTCCATACAGGCCCATTGCGAACTCAGCGCCACACCACCGCAGACTTATGTCTGGATCGACTAGTGCCTTCGATCTACACCATGGACAGCAGGGTTTACAACTTGAATTCAACTTTGGATCTGAATTGGTCATCAGTATCTGTGCTGAGTACTGCCTTCAATCTACTCTGCGGTCAGTAGAATTGACAACTTGATACCAGTTGCGCATCAGCACTACAGAAAACATTGAATTCAGTCTCGATTTATTTAAAGCAGAGACAATTGTACTATGTCCTCAGATTTTGTTAAAGTTTGAACAGTAGGAAATTCAACCTTCATTTATTTAATGCAGAGACAATTACGGACAGCATTGAAGTTAGCCTTGATTTATGTAAGGCAGAGTCAATTTTGTTAATGGATGCCACAAAAAAAATCATCAATGCCTGTACTAAGTTCTGCCTTCAAATATACACTGCGATCAACAGAGTTTACTACTTGATACCACAAGCGCATCAGCACTACAGACAAAATTGAATTCATTCTCGATTTATTTAAGGCAGAGACAATTCTACAGTGTCGTCAGATTTTGTTGACGTATGTGACAAAAAAGCATTTGTTGATGTTTCTGTGGACTACTGTCATAAATGTAGTCTGCGGACAGCAGGGTTCACAACTTGAATTCAGCTTTCCATCTACACTACGGACAGTAGGGAATTCAGCCTTGATTTATGTAATGCAGAGACAATTCTACTGTATGTGTTCAGATTTTTTTTTACATAAGTCAGAAAAATCATTCGTCGATATCTGTGCTGACAACTGCCTTCGATCTACATTGTGAGGGCTCACGATTCAGGTGGAATGGCGACTGCACATGACGCATTCCAATAGCCAAGAGACATTGTATCAGTGCGACCCGCCCGAACCACGAATCATCGCAGGGTGCGCACACGCTGAGTTCTTCAGGTACCACTAACTCACTGCACCACAAGTCAGCTCCACGTGGCCTTGTTAAAGCAGAATTCACTAGGCAAAAAACATTGCTCCCAGTGCGGCCTGCCTGGACTACGCGTCATTGCAGGTTACGTACACGCTCAGTGCCAAAGGCACTGCTGTTTTATGGCAACTTCCCGGCCAATTTTAAGGATCTTATTTGGCCGCCTGATTTTGCCTGTCCCAGCTCTCTCGGAGGCCTGGCCAAAAACTTGGGGGTCTGGTTTGGACAGGATCTTAGGTTTGAAGTGCATCTAAAAAAACTTACGGCGACCTGTTTCTTGACCCTTAAGTCACTAAAAAGGTTCCTCCCACTGCTTCATAGGGAAGCAAAAGAGACGGTTCTGCGTGCTCTGATCTTATCAAGGCTAGATTACGCCAACGCCCTCTTTAGGGGTCTCCCTAAATATCTTATCAATCGAATGCAGATCATTCAGAATGCTGCGGTTCGACTTTTATTTCACCTCCCGAGAAGAACTAGCGCATCTGCCCATCTTCGAAAGCTCCACTGGCTTCCAGTGGCCCATCGTATTGTGTTTAAATCACTGGTCCTGGCCTTTCGTGCCTTGCACCAACAAGGACCACAATATTTGCACAAGAGGTTCACTTTCTATATTCCTCGCCGTGCACTCCGATCAGCTAATCTCCTTCTGATGTCTACGCCTAAAGTCAGATATGCGAGATTGGGTGGTCAGTCTATTTCTGTCCAAGCAGCTCGGTCGTGGAATGCCCTGCCGCTCTCTTTGCGAGCTTCAGCCACACTGACAGAATTTAAGAAGGGGTTAAAAACCCACCTTTTTAATCTCAGTATCTAGTTGCTTTTTTTCTTTCTCCTTCTGGTTTGGCCCTGTTTAAGCTCACATATCGCGCCAGGATACTCTGTAGTAGCAGAGCGCGTAATAAAATATTTTATACATTATACATACAAAGGTACCAGTAACTCACTGCACCATAATTCGTCGCCACGTGGCCGTATTCAGGCAGAGTTCAATAGAGAAAAGACATTGGTCCGAATGCGGCCCCCCTTTTACCACTCATTATTGCAGGGTACGTACAAGCTCAGAGCCAAAAATACTACTAACTCAGTGCACCATAAATTATTGCAAAGAAGAGTGAACAGTTTTATGTCAGCAATAAGGCATACTCTCACTTTTAAATGGAATTCATGCAGAACTCAATCGACAAAAGACATTACTTTAATTACTGTGCCTCCTCCCCTCGAACACGCATCATCGCAGGGTAGGCACACGCTAAGCGCCCAAGGTACTCCTAACTCAGTGCAACCTAAATCATCGCCACGTGACCCTATTGATTCAGATGTCTTATTTGGAAGAAAATATATCATTGTTTTTGGGAGATCTACTGCAGCTTACCCCGGTGAAAGGACAACCAATATTTATTAGAAAACTTAATTTTAAAGACTTTGCTACCAGTGAATCCTGCTCGGAGCACGCATCATCGCAGGCTCCATTGAACTTTGTTGCTTCAGGTGCTACTAACTTTTGCACCACTTATCGCTGGCTGCACACACACTGAATTACCAATACTGTGCAGCTCTAATCAATGCCACGTTGTCGTGGGCTCTTGCTAACCGCTGCCTCCTGCCTACACTGCAGTCATCAGAGCTCACAATTAATTACACTGTCGATTTATTATTTGCAGAGTACTATACCAAACTAAGTATAACATTTATCAAACCCTATACAATATCCCTTTATTATGCTTCCTTTAACAACTTTTTTTATATCACTTATAGATTTACTTGAATAATACATGTCATGCTGCAAGTGCAAAGGTAAACTTAATGATAGTCTACACTGTGGATAGCATAGGTCACAATTTGAACCTCACTTTTTCTTCATTGGAAACCTGAATCTCTTATTTGGAGACAAAAATGGCTACACCACTGGAAGAATCACCGGATTCTGATCATTTTGTTGCTGAAGAATTCAAAACCAACGATGGTACTTTTTTTCCCCCTCAAAGTACATACAGTCCAGTATGCAACAGTCAATGCTTTTAGTGCAGCCCGTTCAGACCACGCATCATCGCAGGGTGAGCACACGCTAAACACCAGACGTACCACTAACTCAGTAAACCATAAATAATCACCACAAGGCTTTATTAAGGGAAAATTCAGTAGTCAAAAAACATTAACCCCAGTGCGGCCTACACGAACCACGCATCATCACAGGTTATGTACACACTCAGTCCCAAAGGTACTACTAATTCAGTGCACATTAATTCTTCGCCACATGGCCATATTCAGGCAGAATTCAACTGATTCTTCCTTCATTATGTATGAAGTGCAGTACCAAATAAAGTAACGTCCCTCAAACCTACACAAAATCGCCACTTGGCCTTACTAAGCCAGAATTCACAAGACAAAAAACATTATTATTAGTACGGCCTAACCAGATCACACATCATCGCAGGCTCCACAGAACTTTGTTGTTTCAGGTACCACTAACTCAGTGGAAACCAAAATAGGTATAACACCTATCACACCCTACACAATATCCCTTTAGTATGCTTCCTTCAAACATTTTTTTATATCACTTATAGATTTAGTTGAATAATAAAATGCATGCTGCATACATGTTCTATCTTCCACTTCCATCCTAAGATCTACACTGCGGACAGCAGGGGTTACAACTTGAATTCCCCTTTGCATCTACACTATAGACAGTAGTGAATTCAACCTTGATTTATTTAATGCAGACACAATTATACTGTATGTATTCAGATTTTGTTAAAAAAAGTGAAAGAAAGCATTGCTCTATAACTGTAGGGACTACTAGCTTTGATGTACACAGTGCACAGTAGGGTTCACAACTTGAATTTATCTTTTCATCTACACTACAGACAGTATTAAATTCAGCCTCGATTTATTTAAAGCTGAGAAAAAAATAGTGCTGTTGCACTGCTAGTGTGCGCAAGCACCTTCAATCGCTGCATCGTGTGAACTATGGTAACAAAGAATGTAGGAGATTGTGCCAAAAAGTACCTCTGGGGTATCACCTTCAACATCACCACCAGACATACGTCCCCAATTTGTGAAAGTTAAAATGCACTGCTTGAAGTGGAATCGTTTAATTTGTTATGGGGAGCAATCAGTACACCTAGTTTGCACATCAATTGATAACCTTCTATGCTAGTTTTCTTTTTCCCCCCTCAAAGTTCATTTGTCCAGTATGCAACAGTGAATGATTTCAGTACAGCACGCTCAGACCACGCATTATCGCAGGGTGAGCACACGTTAAACACCAGACGTACCACTAACTCAGTACACAGTAAATCACCACGTGCCCTTGTAAAAGCAAAATTCAATAGTCAAAAGACATTTTTACCAGTGCGGTCTGCCTGGATCACACATCATTGCAGGCTCCACACAAACCCCCCCTTCCTCAGTGCACCACAACTCATGAACTCTTTACGATAGAATCTTCTGTGTATTATTTCACATACAATGCTCCTACCTTTGTACAGCAGAAGTCATAAACCATTTATGATTAAATATCTGTATATGATATCATGATTACTATTCTACTTGTTACCAACAACAAAGTAATAAAATGGAGTCAAGCACACGTGCCCGTACCCACTTCAACTATCTATCTGTGTCTGTGTATTTATTGTGTTTACAAAATGCTGCTCCTCCGCCCTACCACACTATATTGTGCTATAAAGCATATGCAACCATCTTACCTCCGACAGTAAGTGTGGGCTATTCCTCTTTTTAAAAACATTTTTTTTAGTATATTTATATAGCGCAACATCAACCCAAAACTATATCAGCAATTTACTTGGGCACTGTATTCATAATACATTTTCAGGCACGTGTACATTATGTCATTACTCTACAATAACAGGATGTGGACGCAACTCCGAGCCTCGAACACCAATTTCCAGCACCAAGTTCTACAGTGTACCTGAATAACCACATACGTGTATATATTAGCTGCCCTTCATGTGCCAAAAAATGAAACTTAAACCTTTCACAGCCCTTTAATACTACAGCTACAACACTCCACTGAATGTACAACAAACATTCATAATCGCAGAAATGTGTCATGTCCACCATCTTTTATGTGTGCAACTATGGACGAATATAGAGTCAGTGATACCCCTTACCTTCCATGTTGGCCAAGTTGTGGAACTTTACAGATATGACACATTTGCTTTTAAGACCCGGGTGACGACAGCACTACAAAACGGACACCCGAATCACAGTATTTCTCATATAGCTCACGACGGGACCACGCCCATAGCTCCAGAATCATGGTTCAGAGCCTCGCGCAGCACTGGCATACGTCAGGCCAACCCACCCCACTTACGGTACCAGGAAAAAACGAAACGTTGCCCAGATTTCCATTGTAGTGATTTCTTAGTTCCAGGTCTAGTTGTCAGAATGGCACACACACACTCACTCACTCATTGCTGGTTTACACCCACACCACACCCATCCAGCGCATGCTTCACTACACATATGACACTACCAATAAAAAAGACGGGCGCACGTGCTGTATGCCATTTTAGAGTTGCTCCCATCGCAAGCGCTGTGATGGCCCATCCTAGTGGTTCGAACGCCTCATGTACGCCCGAACCGCCAAGTACAAGGGCCCACTACTACGTGCGTGGCCTCTTTGGTCACTGAGTTAGTGGTACCGGAAGGACTGAGCGTGTGTGGAACCTGCGATGATGATGGGAGCACGAGTATGTTGTTAGCCATACCGATATCAAGACAAGGTTCCATAAGTCTGACTTCTTGCTGGAAGAGCGGGACTGCATGATGTAGAAGGTGTCCTGTCCACGAAAAGGTGAGCAGTGAGGCCTGGGTGCGCCTCGGAGGGAGTCGATGGGCTGCAGCAGACTGGATACAAAAATCGACACAGCGATTTAGACGAACGCAGTCCTATATACCAAATCTGATTGCATTTATATATTATTTTTCCAATAGCAGGAACATTTTTATAATCCGTCAAACGTCCGGAATATAAACTATACAAATAGTTGTTTTTAAATGCGAGAGGTAAGGTATGTGAAAGGGCGATGTTATTCAACTCCACATTAAGATAGTAACAAATACCAATTATAACATCTTTCTTTTTTTTTTGTCAAAGGTGTTTTTATTAATATTTGTAGAACAGAAAGAAAAAGAAAAACATGCGACAGTCCCGCACAACTTCCCACGCAGGGGGCAAATGTAAATTCTGGCGGTAGAGATGGCATGGACCAAAGGAAGCACGTGCACGAGGCTTAGTAGGCCACTAGTCAAAGGAAAGTACATGAAGCATAGGCCATTTCACAGCAAGGGTAGTACAGAGTTAGGGCTATCGGCTGGAGAAGGTGCTACTGCATAGTCAAAACAACGAAAGAGGCCTGCACTCTCCTCCGCTTTGTCCATCTCACCGCATCAGCCATGTGTCGGGGCATTGCCAGATCATAAACGAAAAACCCCCACACCCACCCCCAATCCTTCCCCCCTCCCCAGTGGTGGTAGCCATATTCACACATACACAGTCAACTGGGTGGATAACACTCACACTTGAAATAAATGAAGGGCTCGCACCGTAGGCGGGCAAACCGCAGATGGCAAGCCTTTGGAGAGAAAACGAACTAGGGGGCCCCAGCGAAACGTGAAGTTTCGAAAGTCGCCTAGAAAGATATCAGCCATGCGTTCCATGCTCAACAACTTCCATAATCTCGCATGCCACAGTGAAAGCGCTGGGGCTTCCGTCTTCTTCCAGGCCTCTGCGAGGGTCAGTTTGGCCGCTTCAATACAAAGCCAAAGTATCTTTTTGTCTGCCCTAGTTCAGTGTTCATGATTCGGATCCCGAAGACCCAGCAAAATATGGGCCATAGAATCCGCAATCAGGTAGCCCAGAATCTCCTTAATATGGGATGGGATCTCCTCCCAATAGGGACGGATGACAGGGCAGTCCCACCAGATGTGCCTGAAGTCTCCCAGCAGGCCACAGCCCCTCCAACATCTATCCGAGTAGCCCGGAAAAATCCGGCTCAACTTAGCCGGATATAAGTACCAGTCCATCATCGTTTTAAGATGGGCCTCCCTAAGCTCCACCGAATGATTGTGTTTAGCTATATCATGCCACAGGTGGGACCACTCATCATCCGAGACATTACGTCCGAGGAGATCCTCCCAAAGGGACATGAATCGCGGTCTAGGGGAGATGGTCGTAGAAAGCAGGAGGCTATAGAGGAAGGAAATGACCCCCCCGCATGGTGGAAGTCTTAGAAAGGAAGGATTCGAAGGGGGTAAGCGGTCTGGTGGCTGCATCTCTGACCAAGGGGGACAGCGCCCAATGGAGCAATTGGGTATGGCGAAACCGCTCTGACCGTTGGATGGATGGATGGATGGGTTTTTATATAGCGCAATATCACCGCCAGGTCTCAAAGCGCTTTGCATTGGGAACCCGTCCTGGTTTTTCCCTGCGAGATAGCCCCTACTGGGTATCCCCAAGGTGAAAGCCAGGCATCCCGCCGCGGGGGGCCGTAGTGGAGATTAAGCAAGCTATTGCCCAGAGTTGCAGAGTGTGAACCTGTGATTCGAGTAGGCACCGAAGCGAGAATTACCGAGTCCGTGGACATTTTGGACTCAAGACCCTGCCACGTCAGGAATTGAACCCTGGTCCCGGGTCTGATCTCAGCGTCCGGGTCTGCCTCCTCTAACCAGTGAGCCACACTTCTCACAATCCCGCATTAAATTGTCAAAAGTGAGCGGGGCATAACCATGGAACAAATGCGTGAGAGCTAGGCAGCCCCCCTCCCTCCAGGCATCAAAGGGGCCTTCACGTGCAGCAGGCGGAAAGGCAGGATTAAAGTGTATAGGCGTAAAGGGAGACGGGAATGACGTCCAACGTTCATCACCAGAGACCGAGTCCCATACTTTCAAAGTAGTGCTGGTGGGAGTACTAATGTAAACGTTCAGGGGCTATCACCTTTGGGCTTCCATATCAAGTCCCATATCGTTCTCCCCGCTACACTCCTATCCATGTGTAACCAATGTTTTTCCGAGGTAGGCTGGGACCACTTCACCAAGACCCACAATTGTGCCGTCTTGTAGTATAATTGCATGTCGGGAAGGCCTACCCCTCAGGCCTCAGAGAATGTTAAACGCAAAACGAGCCGACCCCCCCCTGCCAGATAAAGCAGAGCATCAGTGTTTTGATACGGCGGAAGAAGTCCCTCTCAAGACCAAAGGGAAGCGCCTGGAAGAGGTATAAGAGCTTAGGGAGAAGGGTCATTTTGAGTGAATGGATCCGCCCCAGCCAAGATATGTACAGTGGCCGCCAACGGGCCAGGTCACCCTGCACACTCTCCAATAAGGGAGGGAAGTTGGCAGAGTACAGCTTACCAATCGTGGGAGTCAGGCGGATCTCCAGGTACAATATGGAGGAGAGGGTCCACGGCAGGGTCCATCTCTGCCGAAGAGAGCGTGAGGTTGAGAATATAGGATTTATCGTGGTTAATCTTAAAGCCCACCACTTCTTCAAAGCGCGATAGAGCGTCCTGAATGTGGGGAAGGGAGTGAGCGGGGTCCGAAAGGGACAGAAGGACGTCATCGGCGAACAGGGTGATCTTGTGGTATTCCCCAGTGAAGGGCAGTCCCCGAATATCTGGGTTCTCCCTCACAGCGAGTGCCAGGGGTTCGATGCTCAAAGCAAAAAGCAGGGGGGAAAAGGGGCAGCCCTGCCTAGTACCTCGCGAATGTGGAAAGAATGCCGACAGATGACCGTTAACCGTTACTCTAGACCGGGGGCTGCTGTAGTTCGCTTTGAGCATCTCTAGGAATTTGGCCGAGAAGCCAAACGCCGTCAAAGTGTGGAATAAGAAGCCCCAATCCACCCGGTCAAAGGCCTTCTCGGCGTCAAGGCCTACGAGGACCGCTGGAATCTTGAACCTGTTGGCCTTCTCTATCAGATGAATCACTCTCTTGGTGTTATCATGAGTTTGGCGCCCTTTAATGAACCCCAATTGGTCTGGGTGAATGAGTGCCGGCATCAAATCCTGGAGTCTGTTAGCGATGATGGAAGAATATAACTTGGCATCCACTTTAAGGAGGGCTATCGGTCTATACAAGGACCACTTAGACGGGTCCTTCCCTGGTTTGGGGATGATCTATATGATAGCCTCCGCCATGGACCCCGAGGTCATGCCTGTCTCCGCAATGGTATTAAAAAGTTGCACCAAAAAGTCAGCCAATTCAGAGGCAAAGGTTTGATAGAAGAGAGCTGTGAATCCATCCGCTCCCGGAGCTTTATGGGGCTTCAGAGCTTTAATGGTAGTCAATACCTCCTCCCTGGTGAAGGGAGCAGTGAGCAGCTCGTTCCACTCCGCAGACACCCGAGGGAGCGGGAGCGCGTCCAGGTAATCTCTTTGCCTCCTGGGGTCAAGAGCATCCCCCGAGTACAGTGCTGCGTAGAAATCACTGAAGAGGCCAGCCTTGGCCTCATCACTATGTATTAAGGTCCCTGCTGCATCTCGGACCCCCCCACGTAGTCCCTCTCCCTCTTATCTCGAAGTTGGCGGGCCAGGTGTTTCCCTACTTTGTTCCCCTCTGAATAAGAGAGGCGTCGCAATTTCAGCAAGGTAAATTCTGCTCTGTTATTATAATGAGCCCTCAGTTTGCCCCTGACAGCCGTCAGCGGTCTCCGCGTCTGTCTGGAGGGGTTTTGTTTATGCGCCAGCTCAAGAGCGGAGAGCTCCCTCTCCAGCTCCTCTCGTTCCGTCCGTCTCAGCTTAAGGGCGGCATTAAGTGCCAAACAGCTGCCCCGTATCGATGCCTTGAAGGCGTCCCACCTAACAAAAATAGAGGTGTCGTTCTCGTGATTTAAGTCAAAAAATTTGCGAATAGCCTTCCGTACTGCCTTACAGGATGGGTCATCCCGGACTAGGGAGGCCGGAAAGTACCACTTGTGTTGAACGTTGCTTCCCGCCCCCAGTGTAAGCAAATCATAAGCAAACTATGATCAGAGACAGACAGAGGGAATATCTTGGCGTCGCGCAGGTGCCCCCGAAGGGATTGACTCAAAAAAATGTGGTCTAAGCGAGAATAAGAATTATGAACATGGGAGAAGAAAGTAAAGTCCCTAGACTGGGGGTGAAGAAAGCGCCAACTGTCTATAAGACCCATGTCCCCCATCCTCCGCTGTGTCTCGGCGGAGAAAAGGCCGGCGTCTGATCTCTGGTGATGAGCTGTCCAATTCTTTATGCCATACCAGATTAAAATCCCCCATCACTATCTAGGCCCCCTCGACGAAGTCCTCAACAATCCGCAGCAGGCCCTGCACAAACCCATTTTGCCCCACATTGGGAGCATATAGGACCAGAAACGTGCTCAACTTGCCGAGGAGCATACCCTTAACCATGAGCCAGCGGCCCTCCTTGTCGCCACGCACTCCCATGGGTTGGAAGTGTAAGGCCGAGCGGAAAAGAAGGGCCACTCCCCTATGTTTCGTGGGGGCTGAGGACCTATAAATGATGGGAAATTGCTTATGCTTAAGGCAGGTTTCATCCTTCCGTGCCAGGTGGGTTTCCTGAAGGCCCACCACATCTAATTGATGATCAAGGATATACTTCCAAACCTTCTGGCGTTTCTGGGGAGAGTTCAAACCCTTCACATTCCAAGTACCTAATGTGAGAGGCATCACAGAATTAGAACCCCACCCGGCTCAACAATCAGTATCATTCTGGCAGACCTCCCCCCTCCCCAGCCAGGACCAGTGCCCCTCAACATTTCCCTCTACCGTAAGTGTAAGCAGTGCACAATAGCTTAGGCCCAAGACTGCACCACGTTATGCCATGACCAACCCCCATCCCCCATCCCCCTCCAGGCCACCCATCTCAGCCCATCTAACGACTTCCATACACCACGACTCCCGCACACAAGACCTTCCACCACCACCACTACCCTCCCACCCCTCCCCCCTCCCTTCTTCCCTCTCTCCCCCCAAACTTTTAGAAAAAACAGGACTGAAAAGGCCGTGTAAAATAAAACAACGAAAGGCACCGCAAGGGGGCCATCCAACAATGACCGTAAGGGTCGGGGGTGCCGAGACCAGGCAGTATCCACCCAAAACACAGGTCTGGGGTGACGCATCAGAGAGTCATAGGTCATTTGTGGTACCTGACAGAAATGTGTCCCTCCGGCTTCCCCAAAGCTCCGTCCTGGAGCATCATGCCGCCGATGAGCTGTCAGTTCGGGCCGCCTCTGTCACCAGCGCAACCGAAGCCACCGCCATTCCCCTCTCGTGCAGGCGAGCCGATAGGTCCGGCCCCCCCGTTGCTGCAGACCGTCCTACCCACTGCCAGGCCGGGGAGCGCGATCGACGCCTCGATGGGGAGCCCCCCTCCCTTAAGGTCGTGGTGGTGTTGTCTAGGCCAAGGATCTCCCTGGCTGCTGATAAATATCTGACCTGGACAAGTCTGTTCTGCCAACGAAAGATGAGGCGAAAAGGGTGGCCCCAGGAGTAGGCCACATTCTGATCTCGTAGGAATGTAGTCACAGGGCGGAAGTCTCTCCGTTTCTGCAGTGTTGAAGCAGCCAGGTCTTGAAAAAGCTGAGGACGGTGGTCACGAAACTGCAGGGGATTAATTCCGCGTGCCTTCCTAAGTATGCGCTCCTTCAGCTGGAAGTCATGGACACAGACCAATAGGTCAGGGGGTGGAGCTCTCTGGCCCTGCGGCAAGCCCACCCGGTAGACCCTGTCCATACGAATTTCCTTGAGGTCGTCTTCCGCCAAAATCTGTAGGAAGAGTGTTCCACATATCCTCGCAAGTCCCTCCTTCTCATTCCCAGGGCACCGCTCGGATCCTGATATTGTTTCGGCGCGACCTGTTTAAGTCCTCGGCATGGGCCTGGAGGTCCAGATTCTGCTCCGTTAGTCTAAGCACTTCCTGCTGGAGCTGGTGCACATCTCCCGCCAGCTCCAGGTCATGTTCCTCCAAGGTCGCCACCCGCTCTCCTATGCCGTCCACATCCCTCCTCATCTCACGCAGATGTCCTCCTTGATGGCTGTAAAGAGCTCAAACATAAAGGCCTTGGTGGCCTTGGTGGCGGGCGCGTCATCGTCTCCTCGCGGGGGCGATTTGCTGGGTCCAGGGGACGATGCAGGCGGCGGGCCCTTCGGCACTCCATCCTTGCCCGTTTGTCCTTACGGGGCCTGGTCGTCATACCTCCAATCCAGAGGCCCACCCGGGTACAGGAGAGCTAGCCAGAGCACCCCTACACAGTGCACGAACAGAGTGTTAAGCAGGTGTCCCCAATCAAGTCGCTGCAACACCGCCTGTACCCCTGGAGACCCGTAGCCTGGAACGCATGGTGGGCACTCAACGTTGGATCCTGGAATCTAAAGGTACTGTTGTCCGCCGCCACTGAAATGCCCCACACATCGCAGGTCCGTCGTGCTGCAGGACCGGGTCTCCACCGTCCACCACTCCTAGCCACACCTCCAGTTATGGGTGGCCACTCCGGGTAAGGGGCCCACAACGAGACCACAGGTCGTTCGGCCACAGTTGCCGCTCCTCCCCTCGGGCAGGCAGTGGAAGGTCCAGGCCCCCCAGAAACAGTCCAGGCCTCAGCGCCAGGGCAGCCACTATGCCAGGTGTCGGTCGCTCTACTCCCCCGTCAGCGGCTGATCCTCTACTGATCCTTCTTTCTCTGGCTAGGCTCGGCCTCGAGGGTCCCCTGCAAGCCCGCAGACCGCCGCTGCACCACCCCGGCCGGCCTCGGCACCACGCAGAGTAGTGGCCTCACCGGGGCCCAAGGGCCCCCGATCCAACTGGGGACCCCACGTAGCTCTCCACGCTCCTCTAGGAACAGGGCCCCTGCAACGCCGACTCCGCCGCCGGATCTGGAGGCGCGGGAGAGCCGTGAATCATGCAGGGCGCCCGGCTAGGATAGGCCCAAAAGCGCCGGCCTAAATTAGCGGGCACTGGCCACCGGGAGCGGCCTGATCACCGGGCGTGGCACCACACCAGGGGTCCGCGAGACCCGGCTCCGGTCAAAGTGCAAGGCCGCCTCACAGCAAGGGGCCCCAAGCTGTCCGCGTGCAGTCACCGGCAGTCCGCACCAAGCTGTCTCTGCCGGGTCGGGCGTGGGAGTCAGGAGCAGCCCGATCGAGCAGAAGCAATGGAGGCCGCAGAGCCAGGCCCTTCCGCGGATCGCCAATTATCTCGCTCCAGGATTTAGATTTTGAAAGAGAGAACAGATTTCCTTGCTATGGGATGGACACCCCGGGACACTGCAGAAGCCGGCCATCCCACAATACATAAAGCCCCAGGGAGTGGTGGTCCTCGGGGCTTTGGAGACTTTGCAGGCACCCCAAAACCATTTTTTCTCTAGCCCCGGGGGGTAACGGGGACCTAGAGTGCTCCAGGAGGGGGGCCACGCAGTCCCCCTCCCACAATACATAAAGCCCCGGGGTGGTGGTCCCTAACGTTTTGGGGACCTTGGACCCCTCCCCCCATGATTTTTTTTTTTAGCCCCGGGGAGTGACGATCCCCTGGGCTAGAGGGCCCCTCATAAAATTTCATATTTTGCCCCCGGTATTTAGCCCCCCCGGGCTAATTATAAAAAAAGCTCTGTTTTATTTTATTTATTTTACAGCAGAGTCCGCACACCCTACACACACCTGCCAGGTCTTTTAAATAAAACTTTGTGGGCCCTGTCGGTCCTTCTGGCACCCCCTAAGCAGGTCTAAAGGGTAAAACTATTTCTACCCTGCCCCCTTTCAACGTTTTGCCCACATATTCCACTGACTTCCTCAGCCTCGCTTCTATCGAGGCACAAAATGGCTGCCAACAGTTCCTGGTTTCGAATGTTGACAACCACTTGACAGCAAATTAGCATTCAGCACGTGATCGGAAGGGTGCGCTTATGGTACGATGACGATGCGCGCAGACTCCGCGGATCCACCGCACCCATAGATATATAAATGATTTTAACTCATTTTCTCAGGAACAGATTGACACCATTTAAGCAAAAGGGACAAGTCTGAACTGAGGACTATCTATTTGCCAAATGCTGTGGCTAAAAGTCCTATGGGAAATTGCATGGGGAAAACACTTTTGGGACCCCCCTTTTTTCTCGGCCGCCACTTGACGAATCACCATGAAACTTTCAGGATAGGAGCGGACCAGAGCTGGCCAAAGGTTTGGAAAATTTTGCAAAGATTCATCAATCGGCGCCAAAGTTATTGGGAATAGAATGTTGCGGATTTCCTATGGATAATAGGTCCTAACTATAACTACCTACTGGCGACCGCCAGCAGGTAGGTATATATATATATTCACTGAAAAAACCATAGGTTTCACACCAGTTATAGTCAGCTGGAAATTTTACTAACATAAAACCATTGAAATTCCCACGTTATAGTTAGTTGGACTCACTATAACTTGCGCGTGTAATGCACTGCTGATGACATCACATATTACCTCACTCATGACATGGTCAGTGACATCACTCATGACATCACTGATGACACCATCCAGTGAATGTGTGTCTTTCAGATAAATATGTTTTATATATGTATGTTAAGGTCGATGGAAGAATATTTGTTTACATTTTTGTCTTAATGGATGTTTTTTTTTAAATAAATGATTGGATAACTGCCTTATTAAGTGTATCTTAGTGAATACATATATTAGCGAGTAATGTGTAAATATTTAAATATATGTATCAGTGTTTCACTTTGTGTATAAGTGGCTGCATGGGTTGGTGAGTAGCTACATGTGTGTGTATATGGGTTATTAGATGTTTTTTTTAGTATCTTTAGAATTGTCTGTTTGATTTGGTGGGGGTGTTACTTAGCACAAAGATGCATTAATGACTGACTCACTGTATGTGTTTTGAAGACAGCATATGTGTAGGATTGTAAGGGTGAATGAGTGTGTATATGTATGTGTTAGTAAGTGAATGACTGTCTCACTAGTGTCTTTATCAGTAACTACATATGTTTTAATGTAGTATATGTGAGTATTGGTGTATATAATTGAGTATATGTGAGAGTGAGAGGTTGAAAGAGTTCTTGTTTTAATAAGTATGTGTTTCTATAAGTGATTGTTTAAGATAGTATGTGTAAGTTTCCTTAGAAGTAAGGTGGTAGTGTATATATAGCTGTATATGCAAATAAATGGATGTTCAATAGTTTATTTGCATGTGTGAGTATGTGTGTGAGCAACTTTTTGAAGACTGTCAGTGTGTTAACGGATGTATAGGTGTCTCACTACATATGATGAGTGAGTATATGTATCAGTGACTATATAGAAGTGTTGGTGAGCAAGTGGATGTGTATATAAATGGTGGAATTACTGAATTGGTTGTTGTATCTGGTATAGGTATGTCCACTTTTTTTTAAATGTTATTTTTTATTTTTCAAAATGTATTTTAAGAGTTACTCTACAGTGAAAGTAGGTCAGTCTCTCTGTCACAAGGATGGTGTCATCAGTGATGTCATGAGTGATGTCACTGACCATGTCATGAGTGATGTAATATGTGATGTCATCAGCAGTGCATTACACGCGCAAGTTATAGTGAGTCCAACTAACTATAACGTGGGAATTTCAATGGTTTTATGTCAGTAAAATTTCCAGCTAACTATAACTGGTGTGAAACCTATGGTTTTATCAGTGAATTTGATAGGTATTTTAAATGCTAACTATAACTGATGTGAAACCTATGGTTTTTTCAGTGAATTTCATAGGTTTTTTAAATGCTAATTGCTTTCTATATCGAGTTTCTAACCTTTTTTTTTTACAATTTGCTGTTTTTTTTATAAGTATTCATTTTTTTTTATATAATTTTTTTCTTTTGCGCTCTGGGTGCGCGCTCCGGGAAGCTTTCAGCTAAGCTCTCAGGTAAGCTTTCCGGTAAGCTAACCGGTGAGCTCACCTGAAAGCGCACCCAGAGCGCTACTGTCGTTCGTGAAAAAAAATATGAATGAAAAGTTAATAATGCAAAACATTTCGTACCATACAAATAAAATCAGTTTTTTTTTTATAAGGAAAATGATTATGCATTTCTGTAAAAGTTTGATGACGTCACTTCGGCGCGCAACGTAAGTGCCCTCGGAAGCGCCTACGTTCGCGCCGCGTAAACGCACCCAGAAGCGCCTACGTTCGCGCCACGTTTGCGCCACGGAAGCGCCTACGATCGCGCCGCGTATACGCACCCAGAAGCGCTCCGGAGCACGCAGCGTAAACGCGTCAGGTCATGTGACCCTAAAATAACACTTTTCATTGGTTGCTAACAGTTTTTTTTACAAAGAATGAAATCCCCACCCATTTCCTTCACTACTTCTTTCACTTTTGTGACTGAAAGACCTGTTTTTTGCTCCTGGATCTTTCTTGATTTACCATGGCTGCCAGAGAATCCAGCAGTGAGGATGAACCTGATTTCATCAATGAAGAGCCTCCTACCCCAAAGGTGAAGGAACATTTTATTTGGAAATTTTTTAAGATTCCAGCTGACCAGAAGAAGGTGAATGCTCCAAAAGTGGAGTGCAGGATCTGCAAACAGGTCCTGTCACGGGGTGACCCCCCCAAAAAATACTCATTTGGGAACTTCACGATGATCCGGCATGTGGAGAGGAGGCACCCCCAGAATTATGCCCGGGAAAGTGTCAGGGCTCTGGCACAAGAGGTTCCCAGTGATGGGGCCTCTACATCAACCGGAGAAGCAACTTCTTCTGGGAGGGGGCAATCACAGGAGCAGGTGCCAAACATTCAACCTGCATTTAACCATGGTGCCCTCAGATGCAGATACTGCAATCAACTCCTCACCTATGGTGTCCAGCTCATGGTTCGAGCATTGGAGAACCATCGCTGCCCTTCCCACCCCTAATTTTTTTTGTTTTATTTTGCTCCTGTTGAGCAGTTTCCATTCCCTGTTTTTGTTCCTGTTTTGAAAAAAGAAGAAAACCAAAAGTTCTTTTCAGAACTACCTCCAATTCTCATCAAAGAGCTATATTCTTAAAAAAATGAAGAGTAAGTGAAATATAGTGCATTGATAATTGAAAGGAGAATGAGTAAGAAAGAACAGAAAGGTTTGAGAGGAAAAAAGAAGTGAAGTAGGAGGACTGAAAGAAGGTGAGTGTTAGAAAGGAAAGTTATGAGAAGAAGAGTGAATATGGGGAATGTTGATATTCAATGAAAATGTTGAAAAAGAACAGGAGTGTTGAAGGATAAGAAAAGATGCATTGCTGGAGTTGAAGGTAGAAGGCCTCATTTATGAAGCCATGCGTCACTTTAACACCACCAAAGCATCACTTTTTGTGACACAACATTCGAATAAAAAATGCACCTTATTTATTCATATTTACAAAGTGGCGTTTCTTGGTAAATTCATCACTTTGTAAACCCCTGTGCCACATTATTCCTACGTCAGGTGTAATGTATGCAAAAGGGACGTATTGACGCAAGAAAGGGTCGTAGAGGTGACACAGTGAATAAACTGGAGGCCTCATTTCTGAAAAGTGACGCATCGCTACGTGAAAACAGCGATGCGTCACTTTTCTGGGCGCACTCCTTATGACATTCCAGATATGTCATATTTAATTTATGACTAATCAATTCGCAAGGAGTTACAGATATGTCAGTATTTCTGACGTATCTGTAAACACAAAAGTAACGCATTGCTGGAGTGCGTCCCAAAAGTGACGCAACTCCAGTAATGCGTCCTTTTACATGGAAAAAGCACCATGTGAAAGGTCTTGCGTCAGTCTTACACCTGCTGTGAAGCAGGCGCAAGATTTTGACGCAACAGCATCCTAAAAGTGACGCAGTGAAATCTCATAGATTTCACTGCGTCGCTATTACAAAGCTTTTTGCGGGGGAACACCCCCTCTGCATACATTATACCTGACGCAGATATAATGTGGCGCAGGGTTTTAAAAAGTGACCTATCTACCTAGATGTGTCACTTTTTAAATATAGCGCAACGAGGCGCATTTTTTTAACACCACTGGTGCGATAGTGCTTTCCCCTTGTGAAAGGACGCATTACTGGAGTTGCGTCACTTTTATGGCGCACTCCAGCAATGCGTCACTTTTATGTTTACTTTTATGTCAAAAATACTGACGTATCTGTAACTCCTTGCGACATGATTCGTCATACATTAAATATGACACATCTGGAATGTCATAAGGAGTGCGCACAGAAAAGTGACGCATCGCACCAGCAGTGTAAAAAAATGCGCCTCGTTGCGCTATATTTAAAAAGTGACGCATCTAGATAGATGCGTCACTTTTTAAATATAGCGTAACAAGGCGCATTTTTTTACACCGCTGGTGCGTCACAAAAAGTGACGCACAGGCGGCGCAAAACTGGCAGCGCAAGGCCTTCATAAATATGGTCCTGGATTTTCCCCGTGCTTCGCTCCCCGAAGCGCTTCCCGGAGCGCGTACCGGGCGCTTCCCCCGCGCAAATCGAAAAAAAAAAAATGTAATGCCCCGCAGGACCCTATTTTAGCCCCCACATCAAACCTAGGGGGTCAGAGGGGGTCTACTCTGCCCCCTTATGGTCATTTGCCCCTTTTTTTTTCAAACCCCTTGTGTCTCGATTTTACCGAGACACAAGATGGCGGCCGCTCCAGACTGTTTAGAATGTTTACAGACACCAAAGAGCCAATCAGCTTTCTGCGCGCAAGTCGCGTGTCGCGCCTGGAGCGCTCTCCGGTGCGCGCACCGGAAAGCGCCTATAGATATATATATATTTTTGAACCTAAATTACTCAAAATCCACTGGAGCACATATCTTGAGACATAGCAAAGGCACATCGGGCTACCAGTCCCTACAATTTTGCCAAGTTTGGTGTAAATCCATTCAGCCGTTCGAGCTAAAAGTGAAATCGACTGCCCTATGGAAATTAACATGGGGAAAACGCGTTTTGGGACCCCCCTTTTATCTCGGCCCCCGCTTGACGAATCCCCCCCCAAACTTTCAGGGCAGGACCGGGGCGCCGCGAGGCCATTTTGAGGAAATTTTGAGGCAGATTCGTCAACCGAAGCCAAAGTTATTCCAAATAGAATTTTGAGAATTAACATTGAAAATAATCCTAACTATAACTACCTACTGGCGTCCGCCAGTAGGGTATATATATATATATATTCACTGAAAAAACCATAGGTTATAGACCATATATAGTTAGGAATTAGCATTCACAAAACCATGAAAATTTACTGAAAAAACCATGGGTTATAGAACATATATAGTTAGGGATTAGCATTTACAAAACCCTATTTTACTCACACAAAACCATCGAAATTTCATATATAGTTAGTTACCCTAACTATATATCGCGCACCCGCAATCCACTGCTGATGATGTCACATATTACATCATTCATGACATGGTCAGTGACATCACTGATGACATCACTGATGACATCACTGATGACAACATCCAGTGACTGTATGTTTCTGTAAAGTTAAAATATGTCTTACATATTGAAGAATGAATGGATGTATAAGTGTCTGGATGAAGGATTTAGTAGGTGCATGACTGACTGTATGAGTGAGTGATTAAATGTGTCTCACTGAGTGCATGGGTTAGTGACTAAACTGTCTTAATTTGTGCATCATTATGTCTGTTGTTCTGTAAACTGCTGCATGTGTTGATCAGTAGCTATATGAGTAACTATATGGGTTATTGATTGGTTGCCCAAGTATTTGTATGGGAGACTGAGTATGTGTGTGAGTTGATGGAAGGAGTATGACTCTGTGCATAGATGTGTGAGCAGTTGATTCACTAGATGTATGGGTTCAAAAGTGCATGTGGAAACAGCTGCATGGGCAGTTGACTGTGTGCATGAGTGTATTGCTGAGTGAATGGATATCTCAGTGCTACATGTCAAAGTAAGTACATATGTAAAACACGGTAGATGTGAGAGTAGACATATATAAATAACTGTGCAGAAGAGCCAGTGAATGTGTGAGTGGCTGCATGGATCATTGAAAACTTGTATCAGTGATTGTATAAGAGAGTAAAAATATGTTAGAATATGTTTGAATTAGTAAGGTGTGTATAACTGTATAGTTGAGGAAATGGAGGTGTGATTGATTCTTTGCATGACTGAGTAGGTGCATGAGTAACTCCATGGATGAGTGACAATCTGTGAGTGTCTGTTTACACTGAGTGTATCTAAGGTTATATTAGAGTCTGAAGAGGTTCATCGTATTACCACATGAATGATGTCATCAGTGATGTCATTTGAGATGTCATCAGTGATGTGATCAGTGATGTCACTGACCATGTCATGAATGATGTAATATGTGACATCATCAGCAGTGGATTGCGGGTGCGCGATATATAGTTAGGGCAACTGTGAGTAAAATAAGGTTTTGTAAATGCTAATCCCTAACTATATATGTTCTATAACCCATGGTTTTTTCAGTGAATTTTCATGGTTTTGTAAATGCTAATTCCTAACTATATATGCAGTGGATTGCGAGTAACAGTATCTTTTGTTTACTCCCTATAGCTGTCTTTCTTGTAACATAACTGTCTGTTTCCTTCCCTTATACTTACTGTTCTTTTTTTTAAAAAAATGTTGTGATCAATCAGAAACAGTGACGTTAATAGAGACAGAGTGAGTGAACAAGAGTGAAGAAGTATGAGAAGAGAGGGACTGAGAAAAATAGTGGAAGGAGTAGAATAATTAAGTAATAGAGAAAGGAATGAGGGAAGTAGCAAAGGCAGGAAAGTAAGGATTAAACAAATAAAGCAGTAGAACTAATAGAAGTTAAATGTGATACATTAAATGATTGATTCAGGATGACGATAAGGTGTGGCCTCTCCAAAAGTTTGTTTAAGGTGAGGCCTACTCAGGGTTGCAAATCAAATTTATGCTTGTTGAAGAATACAGAGGAGATAATACATGTGAAGGCCTACCATTGAAGTAAAACATGTCCACTTCCCTCTTAAACAACGGCCAGACCTCTTCTGTGTCCATAGACAGACCTAAACTTCATCTGCACAATGTCATTCGTAAACTTAGAAAACACAAGTAATGTAATTGAAAAACGTGGAGTTTCTTTTGCTCATTTCACAATCACATCACCTGTGTTGCCTTTGCTTAGGTATCTCATAGTGCAGATGTAGTCCAGCATATGAAACAGTACCCAGAAGTGCAGCAGTGTATGCATTAACTTTGACATTTACAGAAGCCTCAGTTTCTCTATGTCTACCTCACATTTCTAAATGTATATCATAAGTACAAAAAGTAGAGAATTAATTATACATGTTAAACGGTTTATTTTTGCTGTTCTCAGAATGTATCACATTTCACTTAAATCAGTGACTTGAAGGTATTCATCATGTAACAGCGGGGAAAAAAAAACAATCAAAATGATTGTGTTTAAAAAACCCATACAACATAAGAAATCTGAATTCAAAACTCCTTAAAATTAACTTACTTTCCATAACGTCTAAGGATGTCCTATGAACAGCGTACACTCTGTTGTGCTATTAATATTTTCAGCCCGCCACTTTCTGAAAGAAAACCTCCATCGTTTTGAAAAATATATTACATAAGATAAAAGACTTCTCACATTCTACCACATGTTTCCACATGGCCAAATCATGTTGGAGCGATTTACAACTCTTGGAATACTTGTAAGGAAATCCCGTCATTTTCTATTTTCGCAACTTTCAGAAAGAAAACATTTAAGATTACTTTCACAATCCTAGACTACTAATATCTTACCCTTTTTGCTCACTCATGTTCTACTTTTCCTATGACACTGATACTGCTTACTATGAAGCAGACTTACTTGCATCAGGTTTATATAGTTGGATTTTTAAAATGACATTATAATTATAAGTTTTGGACCAATAATCTAGACAGCATTGCAGACTTACATTCCCTCTACTCCATGAACCTCTTGCAATTCCTCAGAGCAAATCCCGAGATTCTTTCCTTAAAATTTTGGTTTTAAAAACACCAGGTAAGAATTTTTAAGGTCATACGGCAATTTTTTTTTGAAAGTTACAACATAATCGTTGCAGAATGACCAGCCGTTTCTAGACTTTAAATAAGCTGTGTAATGTCCTGATGTTGTTGAAGGACCATCATGATAGATAATTGCTGCAGTTACAAAAGTCCTTCCTGATATTGACAACTGCGAAGCAACACATTTTTTTATTAAAGTTGTCAATTTTGATCCATCAGGCCTACATCGTTGGATCATTAAAATGACATATCTTCGTATAAATAATGTTGACGACATTTCAGATTTACATTGGCTACACTCCATGTTGTGATCAGCTGCTTTTACTAGCTTATTAAAAGGAGACTGATTTACTGTCTGGCAAAGTTAAATATATAAATCTTTCTGAGTCTACACTAGTAGTACTTGATACCCTACAGTTCTCGCAGTCATGCTGCCATTGATAAGAAAGCCCAAACAGGTGATCTACATCTACACCCTCATCTTGCAATACATCAAGCATATACATTAAAAACTCCTGACAATCCTGCTGAATATTTTCAGAGAAGTCTGTTTGACCTGAACATTCGTCTAATAGATAACGAACTTCAGACACACTTTCTACTTTTGTTCTATCAGTGCTACATTTCTCTAACACAGAATTCAACAAACAGCATAAACTTTGTTCAGAATTGATCACAATCTGTTCCTTTAAAGTCTCTAGTGAAAAGACAACATTAACAACTACATTAGCATAGCAGTTGACACCAGAACTGTTTTCAAATTGAAAACCGACAACATCTTCAACAGAATCCATTTTCTTTCTGCTTACAATTTTCGGTTCATCGACTTTTGGGCTTTTTGCTACAACCTCCCTACTATTACTGATATTTCTTTGTTTCCGGCCTACCACACGTTTCTCAAACAAAGGATATTGAGGCAAATGTGGCGCATACTCTTTTCTTAACCTATTGTATTCCTTAACACAATCTAGATCTGCACAAATGTTTGTGACATCACAGTCAATCAAGTACAATCCCGATAAAGTTCTAACTCGTGACAATGCCACATATGCCATACCCTCCTTGAACACAGAACTGCCAATATTCACCAATGCACTGTCTACACTTAAACCTTGCGATTTATGGATTGTCACCGCATATGCCAAGCAAACAGGAAACTGTTTACGGCGAACATATAAGTCTTTAACAAGCAAAAACCTAGCAGAACAACGACCAATTAGCTGTACTTCCTCAATGCCATCAAATTTAATTTTTAGAAATTCAATTCCATCTCTACTTCTGTATTTCTCAAAATCAACAACATTACCCATTGATCCATTTTCCAGACCTCTTTCAACATGTAAATTCCTTCTCAAAATGATTCGGCAATTTAAACACACATTCAAAGTCTTTTCAAAACCCGCTGTTTTAGATATAGTCTTCTCTAATGAATCCAATTTTGATTTCAAATTCTCAGACAAAATAATTGTTGATCCCATATGCTCTATTCTGTCAATAGCTTCAAGTTTCACAATCTCTTGCTTTTCTAAATTCAACATTTTGTTGTTGAAGATGGCACATTCTGCAAGAGTTGGCATCAAACATATTCCGGATTTCTTCTCAGTAATTTTCTGAAAAATATTCTCAGGCACAACGTCTTGTTCTGGATATAAATTTGACAGTAATCGTGCATGTAATGCTTTTTTTTCATGCTCGGTCACTTTTCCAATTCTAATATCTTGCAGAATATTCTTGTAATCTTCATCCTTTGCCTGACGCATATTTTCATGCAGTTCAGCATAATTGAAGTTTAACCATATATTGACGTTGCCAATGCTCCCTAGGCACTTCCTGGTATCTTCATGCGTGAGTATTTTGAACACAGGTTGTCCTTTTACTGGTGTCAGCTGTAGAAGATCTCCGAAAACAATGATGTGTTTGCCACCAAATAACACATCATACTCAGTTTTAAGAACTTCTTGCATTCTCAAATGCACAAAGGCAAGCATGACATTGGAAACCATGCTTACTTCGTCAATGATAAGAAGTTTCATTTTCCTCAAGACTCTTGAAACTTCACAACAAGCATCCCCAGATAACTTGTGGTATTGTAATTTGTTGTCATGCTCCACTGGCAGCATCAGTAGACGATGCAAAGTAATACCTTTAATGTTATGTGCTGCCAGTCCAGTTGGAGCGGTAACAACACAAGACAGCGATGACTCAGTCCTTTCCTGCAAATAACAAGAAATTGCTTTAATAAGGAAACTTTTTCCAGTTCCCGCTTCTCCACTCACGTACAGTCGGACAGGCTTCAACGACGTACATGAGCACTCTTTCTTCTCATGACTTAATCCATGATCAATTTGCTTGGTAACTTCGTCATATATTTTCCTCTGCTCAACGTTGAGTTGTTTTTCCAAGTCTTCTAAGTTAACCGCATCCTCCTGAGTTGTGCCATGGCTCTTTCCACTTCATTCATAGCAGTGGCAGCTTCATTTTCGATAATAGGTCCTCCTAGTGGATCTTGACTCAATGAAACAGAACTCTGACTGTCATTGAGAACTGTCTCTGGCAATCTCGGCTGCAATCGTTGCTTCCTGCTCAATTTCCAAAGTCAACCTTTCTTGATATTTGGGAAAAGCAGGACATTCTATGGTCTCCTTGGCGGCAGTGAAAGAGTCTTCGTAACAGAGGAAATCTCCAAGCAGTTCCTCTTCTGCACGCCAAGGATTGAACAGTTGCAAAAGTGCTAAATAAAAAAACTCCTTTTTTTCTGGAGATTCGCCACTCAATTTTCGATGATTTACCAAGTGGCATTTTCTTTGCTTCACCAGACATCCCTCACTTCCAATTACAGCATACACTCCTTTCTCCATATCTTCTTTGATGTTCCTTTTGAATATGTAATTTTGTAGAACCTCATACAAACAAACATTCTCGAGGTGACTGCTTCGATTTGGATAATATGTATCCAACATGTTGGTCTTCAAAATGTCGGTACTGTTTGGCTCCTTTTCCGCCAAATACTCAATTTCCCGCACAGGTTTCAGAACTCGATTACGCGTTGCAGCAAGACCAAGACTCGCCCAAACGATACTCCTGGATTTAGAATAAAGACTTGCTGAAGACAACCGGTCAGAACATTCGTAAGCTCCAATTTCTCGATGCGACAACATCTTCAGACTGAAACTGCACAACTTCTTACTGAGGCTCTTTTCATGGGAAATGTCCTCCCACATATCCTTCAATTCTGTCTTTTCTTTTTTGGTGATGTAAGATGTCACATACCGAGCCACAGCCATACAGTTGTCAGCCACAAACTGTATATCCATATTAGCATTCCACATGGACAAAATCACTGGGTTGTAGTCGTTGATGTACTTGGACTCTTCGTTCCTTTTCAAATTGTATGTATTTTTGGGTGATTTCCTCGTCACATTATGTCGCAGAGAAGACATCAAACTGTTCACTCTTCCTTTAGAAATCACCGGTCGTGGAAAGTTGAAACGACATTTGGTGTAGAACTTGTCCTTGTTTCTGAATTTACGACGACAGTACTTTCCACAACGATGGCTTTGGAAAAGTAGAACTTGTTCTCTTAGGCTTTTCTTCTCCGTTGCGTTTGGAACAGCACACGTAGAATACTGTTCTATGAAATTCATCACTAAGTCATCCGGATCTGTTCCAAATTTAGGTGCATCCTTGATCCACAGCAACATATGTATATGAGGAGCACCTCTTGCTTGGTACTCCTTTCTCCAGAAGAAATCCAACACCTCTCCAAGAGGTGGATTCTTCTTATTTGTGATGAAAGACATCATAGCTTCAAATCTATGATTGAAGTACCTGCATACTGGATCCAAAGAACACAGTTCTCCGGGTGTCTTGAATTCAATGTTTTCAATGTTTCCATTTGCCTCTCGTAGAAATTCAAGTAAGTCTTCCCAGCCATACTCGGCACAGCTCAGAGTGAGGAACCATGTCGGAGTTCCTAAGTTCCTCAGCATACATTTAAAATCACCATGACGACGGTACCAGTATTCATTAGTACCACGCTGACACGCCATGAGATTAATTAGGTGAGAATCCAAAATACTGTCTTGGACATTGACTTTATGCATAAAGTCACTTGCCGAGATGTTTCGCATCTGTATACCACTTTTTAAGATGTGGTTCACTGCATATGACAGTCCAGACAGATCGCTTTCAAACAGGAGATGAAACAAATAGGGAATGCATTGACGAAACCTAGGATCTTCTGCATACAATCGTAAAGTCCGGTATTCAGACGCAGGAATTTGATGAGGTCGCTCATCATATCTTCCTCCTTGACCTGTTGGAAATAGCTGTGGGAAACACCGAGCTTCCAAACTTTCCTCCCAAACACTAATGGGACTCCCTTTGGCTTGTTTCATTTGAAACAACTCAATAGCATTCCCCATGACTTCCTTGGAATGCAAAGGATGAACACTATAATGTTCATATATTTCTTCACTTTTAGAGGCCTCTACTTTCTCAATTTGGCCAGCACACAAATCGCTATCCTCTTCATCACTTACTTCCTCTTCTGCAAATATACATTCTTATAGTACTTATTATTTTTCTTCAAATACAATGTTGCCTTTTTGACTTTCCTAACATCCACTAAATCTTGCCATATTTTCTTATTCTTTGTCGGAACCCCATTAACTAAGATAACCAGAGGTTCCTCTTCCACTTTTTCTACTCCAATTGTGTTTATGTTTTTGTTCAAATCTAGAGGCAAATAAACAACTCTTCCCTTTAATCCTCTCTGTAAATCTGATGGAGGCAACTTCCCTGTCTTTGGCTCCATTCTTACAATAGTCTGAAAGGGATGGATACTTTGAATCAAAATAGATTCATAAGTATTTAAATCCTTCAATTCAGAAGGAATCTCAACCAATTCCAGATTATTATGAACCGCCCTAGCAGGCATCTGGTTTTGGTTTAATTTGTTACAACAATAAGTACACACACGTTGATCCGATCCCAAATCAAAACAATTTTCTACCATCAAGTATGTGGCAAAATCCTTCCATTCACTATTATTTTCCCTTTCACTTTTTGCATATAAATCCACTAACTTAATCTGATTCTTGTAATAAGTGCGTCGACAACACACACAAGTGAAATTAGGCCTCTCACTTGATTTCATCTGAAACGTGGCAATTTCCTTCTGAAAATTATCTGTACTGGAAACCTGTACATTATCTTCAACATTACCCTCTACTTCTGGGTCAATTTGAACATTCTCATCTTTACTTCCAAAGTAACAAAACTCAATTTCTTCACAAATATTCTTGACATCTATTTCAGAACCATGCAAAAGAGCAGCACATAATTGTTTAAGCATAATTGCTGGACTCTTAGCATGATACAACATTCTCACTAATTTCCTCACTTTATTATGATGCACTGCTAGCATCCTGAAATGGTGAAAAACACTCTGGATACTCTCCTGGAAAGACAAGCCAGTGAATGACCACGCAAACCTGTCACTTGTCTCACTCTGCAAGGATCTAATTCTTGCAACAACTTCATTTTCTGCTTCAAACTTTTCTTACTAAATGTCCGTACAAAATCACAAAGCAAATTGATGGAATCCTGTTGCACACTGCAAATAGAACTACACTTCCAAATGTACACAGGACCCTTAGGACGTCTTCCTAAAACCTCATCACTTAGCGCCTCTTCTGTCTCTGTTGTCACAAGTTTTTCTTTTTCAACTGGACAACCATCCTTCACTTCATAAGCTCGACCACTGGTGTCAACTGCAAACACCAAATCATTATCCTGAAAATAACTCTCCTCATTAAAAAATGCCTCACAACTTGAACTATGCATCCATTCTCCGGAAAAAACTTCACAAAAGTTACTACGATTAACTACTCTCTTCCATCTACTATTTGATTTGAAATCAGAAATTACCTTGTTTAGTGTCCTAATTCTATTGATTACCAAAATAAACAACTTTCGCTTAATTTCGAAAGCATGATCAATCATTTTCTCTACATTTTTCTTTTTCTTATAAAATGCCACTTTCTGTTGGCCTTTCTTAATATTTTTTAATAAATTAACTATTATCCTGTTGCGGAACATTCGTTTTCGAATGTCCCTAAACTGTTGTTTCCTTCTACTATCATGCACAGAGTTATCTCTTGCTCTAGCAGTAACATTTTTGATTGGTCTTTCCTTTCCATTTAAATTGCTTCTCTTTTTCTGGACTGAAACATTTTCTGTAGAAATACTTTTTTTACTACAAATATTTCTTATGAATGATTTCGTGGTCTTACCCGGAGCTTTCTTGGTGATTTCACAAGTTTTTTTGGGAGAGGACTGCTGCAATAATAGATGATCCTGCTGTCTTTGACATTTTCTATCCTTTCTAATTCGATTCTTAGTTGGCATTTTCAAATTTTGAAATGATCTGCAGTTGAATCTGTGGAAAAATATCATAAAAAATGTTATTAACCACTATTACCAAACAGTAAATGAATAACAGTCATCAAAAACTTAACACCCTATTTATTATTTAACATAGCAAATCTTTTGCACCACCACTGCGTCACAAAAGTGACGCACAGTGGTACAAAACAGGCATACACCTATTATAAATCTCTCCGTAACATTTTAAATGATTGATTCAGGATGACGATAAGGTGTGGCCTTTCCAGAGGTTTGTTTAAGGTGAGGCCTACTCACGGTTGCAGAAGAGTGTTTCGCTTGCTGAAGAATACAAAGGAGATAATACATGTGAAGGCCTACCAATGAAGTAAGTCATGTCCACTTCACTCTTGAACAAAGGCCAGACCTGTTTGGATCTGTGGTCAGACCTAAACTTCATCTGCACAATGTCATTCATAAACTTAGGAAACACTACTAACGTAATTGAAAAAAGTGGAGATTTTTTCCTTTTTTCAGAATTAAATCACCTATGTTTCCTCATTGACTTAAAATGTCCTTAAGACACATGAAAGCGTTTTTTTGATTGCCCTTGCACCATTTTTGGGTCATTTTAACATGGCTATGTAACTCCCATAATCAAAATCTAAATTTGCCAAGCACAGGTGGGAGCATATTTACAAGAAACTTGCCCCATGAAGAACGCTTTCCAATTAAAATGGGAAAAATAACATCATAGACACTCAAATGCCTTATAAATATGGGCCAAACAACCTATGAAGCTCTAGCAGTACATATCCAGAAATGTAATTGATTTCAAAAAATCGTTTTTAAACACAACATATAAATCAATTGTATACCTACATTCAGTTGGAAATGACTGAAAATGTCCTTAAGACACATGAAAGCGTTTTTTTTAATGCCCTTGCACCATTTTTGGGACATTTTTAACATGGCTATGTAACTCCCATAATCAAAATCTAAATTTGCCAAGCACAGGTGGGAGCGTATTTACAAGAAAGTTGCCCCATGGAGAAAGCTCTTCAATTAAAATGGGAAAAATAACATCATAGACACTCAAATGCCTTTTAAATATGCTCCAAACAACCTATGAAGCTCTAGCAGAACATATCCAGAAATGTAATTGTTTTCAAAAATCGTTTTTAAACACAACATATCTGTTTCAGCTTACATGAGAGACCATGGAATGGGCTCCATGTACAACAATAACTTGTGTTACTGCATGCCAGATTTCTACACAGAATATGCAATTACAATTTCTCAAAGAAACAAAATCTATTTGTATATCACTTGAGACAAAGCAACATTTTAAAAACACAGCTTTCTTCATCATTTTCTCCTTAAATCATACTATTCTCTATCTAAATTAAATAAATCTTTTCTCACCTTAGCAAATACTTTTTGAGTTTTGAAAACAGTCTCAGAAATACACCAAATTGTCTTCAGCAGAACAAAGAGGATGCACTCCAGAGGCTGCAGCTATAGAAAGCACAGAAATGCTGATATTCATTACACATATCTCTCATATTAGCCAATCATAACTCTTCCCTCACTTTTTTTCAAATCAAAACCCTTCCCCCCTCTGCCCTCTCTGCCTTTTTTGCTTAGCAACCACCTCCTGAAAGACCTCTGATGTTTGCAAGTTCACACAACAATGTTTCAATTGAACTCTGAACTCTCAGTGCACCTGCGTATCCAGTGCAATCTTTCATTAAATGTTTTTTCCTTGACCATTCAAATTACATCTTTCAAAGAACACATCCATGCACCCTAACTTTCTATTTTCAGAAATGGAAATGCACCAATCACTGCTAATGAATCATTAGCACTGGAAATCCACAGTTTTTTTTCTTTACAAACTCCTACTGTTTCAACTGCCCTTTCATTACCACACTTCATCTGACTGCAGCACAACCTTCTCCCACCATGTTTAATGTCTGGATTGTTGGACATAGTTACATCTACTGGGCTCAAAGGTATGCTGAGAACAGAAATTTACCTAACCTCAATTTACAAGATGTGGAAATTAAGTGGTTGGGCCAAAGAGGATTAAAATGTCACCAATTGATACCATTGGTGAAAACCTTTATGCATTTGCCAAAACCTGACCTGTTAATTGTGCACTGTGGAGGTAATGATTTGGGCACTTTGACTGGGGTAGGTCTGGAAATGCTTTTAAAGGACACCTTTGAGCAATTAATGGCACTTTTTCCTCAAACTGCCTTGGTATATTCCAATATATGCCAAAGACAGAAATGGAGGTGGTCCAACCAATTTTGTCCACAAATTGAGAAGTCGAGGAAGCATGTAAACAAATCTGTTTCAGCTTACATGAGAGACCATGGAATGGGCTCCATGTACAACAATAACTTGCGTTACTACATGCAAGATATCTACAGAGGAGATGGAGTTCACTTCTCAGATGAGGGCAACAGAATTTTCATTTTGAATTTAAGACTGTGCATTGGTACCTACTTATAAGTACCTAAATGTACCATAAACCCAAAAGCTCTTCTCAGAGCTACCCTACATCTGATCACTCACAATTATTATTTTTCTCTAACTTTTTTCTCTAATTTTCAACAAACTACCCTCCCAGAGCGCTACCCGGTACGCGAACTGGAAGCTAACCGCGCAAAATTTCTAAAAAAAATGTTTTTTTCCCGCACATATGGTCCTCCTCAGCCACCCTCAGAAAACCTAGGGGGTCAAGATACATCTACCGTGCCCCCTTCTACCCATTCTGAACATTATTTGCCCTCCATCTTGTATCTTGATTCGACCGAAACACAAAATGGTGGACTCCCGTAACGCTGCTGGTTCGCGGACCGGGACGCATACCGGGAAGCGGTCCAATAAAAAAGGTGGGAAAGTAAATTGTAAATTGTTGTGTCTTGTAAAGCGCACTGCTACCCGGAGGCCTCGTAGCGCTATAGACCGCTGGGGAACCCGTCCTGGCTTTCCCTGTGAGATAGTCCCTCCTGGGGGTCTCCAAGGTGAAACCAGGCATCCCCGGCGTTTGTGTGGGGCCGTTGTGGAGATGAGGCAAGCTAATGCCCAGAGTTGCCGAGTGTGCTCCCTGGTCGGAGTAGGCACCGATGCGAGAATTATCAGTCCGCTGATCCTGGTCCAAGACCCTGCCGCGTCGGGAATCGAACCCTGGTCCCGGGCCGTTCTCTGCACTCGGGTCTGCCGCCTCTAACCAGTGAGCCACACTCACCAAATATACATTAGCTCATACTACATAACAATCCCTTTCATTTTCACAAATTTGATTGAAATTCCATTTAGCCATTAAGCCTGTAGACCTCTCTAAATACCGTGAGGTAAATTACTTCACAAAACACATCTAAAGTGTTGGAATTGACAACCAATGAAAATGTTACTTTCATTTTCTACTTTTATTACCTGACATTTGATTGGTTATATACCTGAATATATATAAAGGAAGAGAAGGAAACGCAGCCATTTTGACTGCTACTTCTCGTTGTACATTACAATTGAATTATCACTAAACACTTCAACTTGTTTGTAAAGGTAAGTTGTTATTTTTAAAACTGAAGTATATTGTGCACTATAAGTTAATATGGTAAACTTTTTCTGATAGTTATTTACTATCCCTCTGTAGTAGTTATAGATTTAGATAGACTTCTCTGTTATAGTTATGGATGGAGTTAGGCTTCTCTTGGTTAAATCACAGACACTTTTTTATATTCCTACTTCCACTCTGATACTATACACTGCCAAAAGATAAATTCACTGATAAAAACTGCCTATCTAAATTTAATCCCAACAGTGCCCTATCTCTACTAATATATATTTTTTTTATCCAAATTTCAGGCAAAATGGAAGGCGAACAGAAAGTTGAATTTAAAATTGTCCTGCAAGAGAGCAGCCAAGAAATCATTTATCAAAATGAAAATGAAAATGAATTTATGGATGAAACTAGGGACCAAGAACTACTGCAATGTGTGCAAGCAGTAGATGACCTCCTTAAAAATGAGGACATTTTACACCCTCAGAGACTACAAAGTATATTCAATGAGAATTATGAAATTTCTGACAGTGAAATGTTAGAAAGTTTAATAAATTATGAAACACAATCACAATAAAAAAAATGCTTAAAAAATAAAGAAATTAAAAAATAATCAACAAAAACAACAAACAAATAACATACAGTATTTGAAAAGTCTATCATTCTTTTTTCCTTATAGTACGCTGCCCAGAACGCTTTCCGGTTCGCGGACTGGGCGCTCCCCACACAAAAAAAAAAAAAAAATGTTTTTGCCCTGCTGGGCCCTTTTAAAACCTCCACATAAAACCTAGGGGGTCAACGAGGATCTACTATGCCCCCTTATGGTAATTTCCCCCTTTGTTTTGGCCTCCTCTTGTCTCTCCATCCTACCGAGAGACAAGATGGCGGCCGCTCCGGACTGTTTAGAATGTTGACAGACACCGGAGAGCCAATCAGCTTCGCATCGCAAAGTTCCGTTACGCGAAAAGTACGCGAACCGGAGCGCTACCCGGAGCTCTGTTACAGATATATATCTTTTTTTGAACGTTAATTTCTCAAAATCCACTGAAGCACATATATTGAGACCTAGCAAAGGCACATCGGGCTAACAGTCCCTACAATTTTGCCAAGTTTCGTGCAAATCCATTCAGCCATTCGAGCTAAAAGTGAGGCCAACCGCCCTATGGAAAAATGAATGGGAAAAACGCGTTTTGGGACCCCCCTTTTTTCTCGGCCCCCCCTTGACGACCCCCCCCAAATTTTCAGGGGCTGCTCAGAAACAAAATGTGCAATTTTCCTGAAAATTTCAGCCAATTCCGTCCACAAACGCCAAAGTTATTAGACATAGGATTTTTTCCCTATGGGATTTTTGAAAATTCTAACTATATATACCTACTGGCGACCGCCAGTAGGTAATATATATATATTCAATGAAAAAACCATAGGTTTTAGCCCATATATAGTTAGGGATTAGCATTTTCAAAACCTTATTTCACTCGCATAAAACCATTGAAATTCGCATATATAGTTAGATGCGCTAACTATATATCGCGCACCCGCAATCCACTGCTGATGATGTCACATATTACATCATTCATGACATGCTCAGTGACATCACTGATGACATCACTGATGACATCTCAAATGACATCACTGATGACATCACTGATGACATCACTGAAGACATCACTGAAGACATCACTGAAGACATCTCAAATGACATCACTGATGACATCTCATTTGACATCTCATTTGACATTACTGAGCACATCACTAATGACATCATTCATGTGCTAATACGATGAACCTCTTCAGACTCTAATATAACCTTAGATACACTCAGTGTAAACAAAAACTCACAGACTGTCACTCATCCATGGAGTTACTCACACACCTAGTCAGTCATGCAAAGAATCAATCACACCTCCATTTCCTCTACTATACAGTTATACACACCTTACTTATTCAAAATTATACTAACACATATTTACTCTCTTATACAATCCCTGATACAAGTTCACAATGATCCATACAGCCACTCACACATTCACTGCCTCTTATGCACAGTTATTTATATATGTCAACTCTCACATGTACTGTGTTTTACATATGTACTTACTTTGACATGTAGCACTGAGATAACCATTCACTCACCAATACACTCATGCACAGTCAACCGCCCATACAGCTGTTTCCACATGCACTTTTAACCCATACATCTAGTGAATCAACTGCTCACACATCTATGCACAAAGTCATACACCTCCCAGCCACCCACACACACTCAGTCTCCCATACAAATACTTGGGCAACCAATCAATAACCCATATAGTTACTCATATAGCTACTGATCAACACATGCAGCAGTTTACAGAACAACAGACATAATGATGCACAAATTAAGACAGTTTAGTCACTAACCCATTCACTCAGTGAGACACATTTAATCACTCACTCATACAGTCAATCATGCACCTACTAAATCCTTCATCCAGACACTTATACATCCACTCATTCTTCAATATGTAAGACATATTTTAACTTTACAGAAACATACAGTCACTGGATGTTGTCATCAGTGATGTCATCAGTGATGTCATTTGAGATGTCATCAGTGATGTCATCAGTGATGTCATTTGAGATGTCATCAGTGATGTCATCAGTGATGTCACTGAGCATGTCATGAATGATGTAATATGTGACATCATCAGCAGTGGATTGCGGGTGCGCGATATATAGTTAGCGCATCTAACTATATATGCGAATTTCAATGGTTTTATGCAAGTGAAATAAGGTTTTGAAAATGCTAATCCCTAACTATATATGGGCTAAAACCTATGGTTTTTTCATTGAATTTCAATGGTTTTTTAATAACAAATATCAAAAGCTGTCAAATGTCAAGTACGTGATAGGTAAAAACATTTTCGTGTTTATGCACGCTGATGTGCTTTAAACGCTGCCCCCCCCTCTTTTCTCTTAGAAGTACTCTCTCTTTGCAGATAGTGAAGGGTAGTTAACGCAGGCCTTTGCCCCCGTTGTAATCCGTCGTGCCTGCTTGTCTCTCCATTTGATTGATTGTTAACCAAGCATTTACTATTTTAGAATTTATTCTCTTTAGTTCATTCTCTATTTACTAACAAGCACAAAGCCGCAATACTCTGTTTAGTCTTTGCAGATAGTGAAAAATCGTGTAAAAAAAAAAAAATAATAATCGAGCAAAATCAGTAGGCCACTAATGGGATCTCTTTTTGACCTCGCTAAAATAGAAACATTAGGAACAACCCTTCATGAGAAATACGAAACTAGTGAGATGAACTGAGCTCCACACCATGATGGCTGCAAGACAGCTCGGCTCCGCCACCCACCCCGCCCAAAATAACGATAAACTCTATGCAAATATTATAAATATATACAACACACCAGCAAAGTAACAGGGTAAAACATTTTAATAAATAACTATTTACATAACTATTTTATACTTTTTGTTGCCTGATCCGGCTAGCTCAATCGATCGAGCATGAAACTCATGCATTCTGATAGCAAGCGTTGCTGCTGATGCTATGCAAACAAAAACTGGTTTTCAGTTTGTACATTCAAGATTTTTCATCCAAGGCTGGTTGAGAGTTTGTAGAACGATGGCTTCAGATTTTCAACATACGGTGTGGTGGCGCGGACTGGGAGGGTGCGCTTGACTTCTGCCCCCTCCCCAAGTCGTGTTGCCCTGGCGTGGCCTAAGATTGCCCCCGACATAGGCGGCCGGCTCCCGGGGTCCGGCGGAACTTTTTGCCTTTTGATGACTCTTCCATTCTGGACCTTATCCCACAATCCGTTTGACCTGAAGACACGCTGTAGTGGGGCGCCCCTTTACCGTTTCAGTTGCCATTCCGCCCGCTTTTGCTACACTGTGCCTCTTCCGCCATTCAGCTGTTTACTGCCCGCTCTTGCGACTACAGCGTCTCGCTCACCATGTAGTTGAGTTGCTCCCGCTCTTGCGATGCAACTATAGGCGGCTGCCACAGGACTCTCAAAATGGCGGCCGCCTCTTCAGATTTGGGCGTGGTCCACTAAAATGGCCATGGGACAGCTTGGAACTCGGACGCTTGTCTGCTAGGGCTTGGGCCCCATTCTCGAAAGCGTACCCTCAGCCTTGAAGATTCTACAAAAGTCTTGGGGGCCCCCGACTCCCGCAGGCTTCTGGTGGGGAGCGGCTGCCATGATTGCTCGTGGAATGGCCACGACTGAGATACGAGATGGTGGTGCTCTCATGCTAACGCCAGCTTCAGTCTGAAATATCCAGAAACACTGTAGACTACCAACTCGATCAGTTCCGGTAGCGCCCCAACGTGACCCGGTAGAGAAGAACTTGCCCTCCCCTCTTTGACTGATGGTTCTTGTTGCCTGTCCCTTCTGTTGTCATTTAACAGAACTTTTTAGACTGCTGAAAGGGGTTGTGTTCCGACCGCTGGTTGGTGGAGACATTTTGACTAAATTCTGGACCTACGTTGTCGCGTAATGCGTTATATGACACGCCGCGTTAGCGCACCCGGAAGTACTCCAGTGCGCGAAGCGCAGCTTCCCGGAAGGGATCCGGGGCGCGGCGCGCAGCGCGTAACGTAAGCATAACAGGTCATGTGACTTGTTAATAAAACTTTTCATTGGTTCATTTTACTTTTGTTATACTAATGATGAAAGGCTTGGTCATATGACCTAACAATTACGCTTTTTATTGCTTTCGAACATTATTTTTTCTTAAACATATATGTTATAATGTTCCAGGCTAATGTATTTTCCCGGAAAATTTACAACTGTCCTGCAAGTAAAATATATTCCTTTTTCTAGCAAAAGGGCGTTTCTTCGTCCCATCGCGGAGCCGTTGAGCAAAAGATGCTCGGCCTGCTGTCTTAGTCGCCGATACGGCTGAATATCAGATTCTTATCGATCACTTTATGTTGCAGGAGTAAAAAACACAACAGCCCTTGACCATTTATCTTTACTGCGTTCCTGCGTATTATACCTTTTATCCGTCATGTAATTGGACTGCTTTATTTCACTTGCCTTTTACTGATTCGAAAACAGAAACTAAAATTAAAAACTTTACCAATGTAAATACTACTACCATGTTTTGTTTTAAAAACCTTTATTGTGAAAATGTCAGTATACAAATACGGGCCTATAACCACGTGGGCCGGCCACGGAGCAAACTGGAATCGTATATGATGAGGAGACATTTACACTGTAGAGGAACGCAACGAGCGGGCCATTAGGTTGCAAGAACTAAGGTGTCTAACAGTTGCGGAATCGGTGGACGTACATTTTGTAATTAAAATACGACAGGGCCACTTACAATAAAATTATCTAGATATGCATTTGCGGGCAAGTACCATGGGTGACGTTAATTCGAACTTTCAATAGTACAGTAATCAATAACACATCAGAACTTAATATCAATAGGGATGTCGAAATATTCAATCAATTCTCATTCCCGCCCGCCATGTGCTTCAAAACTGCATACGTATCTCGTGATATCAAGGTTGTGCAACCAGTACACAACAAGGAGGTACGAGTCCCATTTATACCGGCGCCATTTTGGGCGAGGCCGGGCAGGTCCAGGATATAGTCAAAATATCTCCACCAACCAGCGGTCGGACCAGAACCCCTTTCGGCAGTCAAAAAAGGTTCAGTTAAATGACAACAGAAGACATAGGCAACAAGAACAACAGTCAAAAGAGGGGAGGGCAAGATCTAAAGCCATTGTTCTATAAACTCTCAAGCATACTTGGATGGAAAAATCCTGAAGAATGTACAAACTGAAAACCATTTTTTGTCTGTATAGCATCACCAGCAACGCTTGAGTCAGCTTTGTGTGAAGCCGCCATTTTGATTCAATCAATAGCGTCCCCCTGCACACATTCAGGGACCTGGTCGTGTCTAAAGGTTAAACGGATTGTGGGACAAGATGCAGAAAGGAAAAGGAAAAAAGTTCCGCCGGACCATGGAACTTTCGGCGCAGCATTGTAGGATGGCCACACCAGTGCGGCAACTTGCTAGACACCACCTCGGTGCCATCCAGATCTCGGCGCGTTGTGCTTCCTTCGGCCTACTGTAGCCGCAAGTGCGGACGCAACTCAGCTGGATAGCGAGTGAAACACCAAGGGGCGCCCCACTGCAGCCGAGGAGCCTCCATCTTGGGGGCGACGCACAGCATCACATTGCTTTCTCAAACAGCCCCCACTGACTGACGCGACCTCACAGGCCAACGGGGCGCCCCACGCCGAATTTCGGCGCAGCATTGTAGGATGGCCACACCAGTGTGAGGTAATATGAATTTTATGGTCAATTGTGTCCCCTAACGTAGACCCCAACGGCTCCATGTACGTGCTTCAAGTACATGTATGTTCCCTCCATTTCCAGCTATGAAGACGCAAATACATTTGCGTCCAACGTTAACATGTCCTCTTTCAGATCCACCATGAATGGGTCGGATATTCGGTTCCTAAGTGTGCCTTGCCAACGTCTTTATATGGTGCACTTTCATGTTTTTCTAGCTCTGGTGAGTTAGGCCCTGATTCCTGCCATCGAGCCCTTTCTGCCTTCTGTTTCTGAAAACTACAGTCTGCTGCTTCCTGACCTCTGCCTTACTCCCTGTGCGGCGAGCGGTGCCTGGCTCGGCCTGCTTGCCTGCCAAGACTGTATTCAGCCTTCGAGTTATCTGCTCCGCTCCTCGAAAATACATTCCTGTCTAGTAGTTTAGGAAAACATCCTTCCCAGCTGCAGAGCAAAGGGCCCGGCCTCACTGTCTCCATGCAAGTAATTCATAGCTCCTGTTACCATGGTAGGCCCATGGCCCCTCGCATCTCATGTAGACACGTAGTCACTTATGCACGCACTAGCAGTCAGTATAGAATAGCCTCTGCCCAAGAGACATTTCCTTCTAGATAATACAGTTCCTCAAACACAAGATATTAGATATGATTTGGGTTTAGGTTGTTCTGACACGCCAGACTTCTGTCTCCCTGTATAGCGCAAATGTCAAGTCCCCTTCACCCTCCAGTTCCACGTCATTCACACGTCATGCTGCTGCGCGCGCATCTCTGCCATGTATTTCTGCTGACACTGCAGGATTCTTCTAGGGATCCACCCACCTGTGACACTTCTCTATGACGTTTCTAGCACACACCTCCGTGTACGCCAAGCACGCCTCCTGTTACGCACATGTGTTCTTATCTCGTTTCTCTCAGCTGTTACGCCTTCTGCATCTATCACTACTGTAATGCATTGACTATATATATGATGTTCTGTTAATAAATCATTGTACATGTCCATGTCCATTCCCTTCCTGGACCCTTGTGGTGATGGAACATGATACCTGGTTCGAACCAATTCCTTTTTAAGGAATAAAACCCTTACAAACCTCAGATGCCACGGATTCTGCCTCTTATTTTTGACTGAGTTATTCTTATTGAACTTTACCGCATAAATTAAGTATAGGTAATTTAAATTTACCACAAGTGCAGCAATTTGCTGGACACCACCTCGGTGCCATCCGGATCTTGGCGCGTTGTGCTGCCTTCGGCCTACTGGAGCAGCAAGTGCGGGCGCAACTCTGCTGGACGGCGAGTGAAAAGATAAGGGGCGCCGCACTGCACATCAGGTGCCTCCACCTGGGGAGGCCAGTTTGCGCCACCTCCCCCCCCCCGGCACCCCACGCCGACTTTCGGCGCAGCATTGTAGGATGGCCACACCAGTGCAACTTGCTGGACACCACCTCGGTGCCATCCGGATCTCGGCGCGTTGTGCTGCCTTCGGCCTATTCGCACATCGGTCCGCTACTGACGCCGCCTCACGTGCCAACGGATTTTCTACGCTTTTTATAGCAGCGCGTAACGTAAGCATAACAGGTCATGTGACTTCTTTATAAAACTTTTCATTGGTTCATTTTACTTTTGGTTTCCTAATGATGGAAGGCTTGATCATATGACCTAAAAATATCACTTTTCATTGGATTAAAACATTTTTTTTCCCAAACGATGAAAGCCCCACCTTGTTTCTAGATGTTTCAGACTAAAGCTGGCGTCAGCCTGAGAGCACCACCATCTCGTGGCTCCGTCGTGGTCATTCCGCGAGCAATCATGGCAGCCGCTCCCCACCGGAAGCCTGCAGGAGTCGGGAGCCCCCAAGACTTTTGTAAACTCTTCAAGGCTCAGGGGACGTCCGAGTTCCAAGGTGTCCCAGGGCCATGTTAGTGGACCAGGCCCAAATCCGAAGAGCCGTCCGCCATTTTAAGAGTCCTGTGGCAGCCGCCTATCGCTGCACCGCAAGAGTGGGCGCAACTCAACTACATGGTGAGCGAGACGCTGTAGCCGCAAGAGCGGGCGATAAACAGCTGAATGGCGGATGATGCACAGTGTAGCAAAAGCGGGCGGAATGGCAACTGAAACGGTAAAGGGGCGCCCCAGTACAGCCGACGAGCCTCCACCTGGGGAGACCCGTTCACGCCGCCCCCCCCCCCCCCCCCCACGCCGTTTTTCGGAGCAGCATTGTAGGATGCCAAAACCAGTGTGACAACTTACTGGACATCACCTGGGGGCCATCCACATCTCAGCGCGTTCTGCTGCCTTGGGACTATTCGCACAACAGACCGCTACTGACGAGGCCTCCCCGCGCACCCCCCGGGACGCCCCACGCCGTTTTTCGGAGCTGCATTGTAGGATACCAAAAACCAGTGCGGCACCCAGGTAACATCACCTGGGTGCCCTCCAGAACTCAGCACGTTGTGCTGCCTTGGGACTATTCGCACAAAACACAGCTACTGACCATTGTTGCTTCTTTTTTCAAAAAAATGTTTAAATGTATTTACTGTTTTTGTTGCGTTCTATATATTTAAAAGTTATTAAAGTGTTATAATCCTACTTTGTTGGAGTACTATATATTTATAATGTGACACATAATTGTAAAAACTTTGATGTACAAAGAGGCATCCCTGGAATCTTCCGCTTCAGGCTCGGTCCCACACACCCTCACAGTGAGAATCCCCTCCCCAAGCACAATACAGGATGGTTATCAGATAGTAGGAACGCGTGTGGTGTGACAGATCTACTGTAACTCCTTTGAAGAGGGGTGATTCTCTACAGCTGGGGCCATAAACTACATCTGCAGGGCTAGGTGATAGCCTGGGACCGGCCTGAACAATCGGACACAGAGGAAGAAGAGTGTCAGAGGGTGCGGTAGTGAATAGGGTGAAAGGGAGGTGTCGGGCGGGCACAGGGTGTGATTCTCAGGGAAGAGCAGTGCACATGGGAGGAGGTTTCTGGCCCATGCATGAGAGAGAGAGCGGGGGTGACCAGTGCGTGGGGGAGATGCTTGCGAGGGTGAAGAGCCATGCTGAGGATCGGCGGCGTGCAGAGTGTGGGTCTGGTCAAGGCATCTAAAATGGCTGCTGTGCTCAACAAAAGTGTGGCATTGCAAAAAAGACAAGATGGCGCAGACAATGTTTATCAATAAGGATTAATTTATAGCAATTATTTAAAACAAAATATTTACTCACAGTGACAAAATGGCGGTCAACACTTCCTGATTTCCATCGAATCGAACGTTAACAGACGTCACGCAACAAAAAAAAAACGCTCACGCACAGCCGCTGGAAGACATGTATCAACATATATGAGCCTCCTCAGCCACCCTCAGAAAACAAAAGGGGTCAGGATACGTCTCCCGTACCCCCTTATACCTAGTAATTTAATGAAATCGAAACACAAAATGGCGAATTCACGTTTCGCTACCAGTTTGCGAACCGAGAAGCGCTTCTACCTCGAAAAATCAAATTTTTATTATTTGCCCCACGGGACCCTTTAATAACCCCAACACCATTCGTAGGGGGTCAAGAGAGGTCTACCTAGCCCCCTTTCATTAAATTCCCCCTTCGTTTTTCTCCTCCTGTTGTCTCTCGATCCTACAGACAGACAAGATGGCGGCCGCGCCGGACTGTTTAGAATGTTGACAGACACCGGAGAGCCAATCAGCTTCGCTACGCAAAGCTCCGTTACGCGAAAAGTACGCGATCTGGGACGCTGTCACAGATATACCTGTTTTTTAAACGTTAATTTCTCAAAATCCACTGGGGCACATATATTGAGACCCAGCAAAGGCACATCGGGCTAACAGTCCCTATAATTTTGCCAAGTTTCGTGCAAATCCATTCAGCCGTTAATTTGCGAACCGAGAAGCGCTTCTACCGTGAAAAATCACATTTTTTTAATTTTCCCCACGGGACCCTTTAATAACCCCAACATCATTCCTAGGGGGTCAAGAGGGGTCTACCTTGCCCCCTTTCATTAAATTCCCCATTCGTTTTTCACCTCTTCTTGTCTCTCGATCCCACCGAGAGACAAGATGGCGGCCGCTCCGGACTGTTTAGAATGTTGACAGACACCGGAGAGCCAATCAGCATCGCTTCGCAAAGCTCCGTGACGCGAAAAGTACGCGATCTGGAGCGCTATCTGGGACGCTGTCACAGATATATAAATTTTTTAAAACGTTAATTTCTCAAAATCCACTGGAGCACATATATTGAGACCCAGCAAAGGCACATCGGGCTAACAGTCCCTACAATTTTGCCAAGTTTCGTGCAAATCCATTCAGCCGTTCGAGCTAAAAGTGAGGCCAAACGCCCTATGGAAATTAACATGGGAAAAACGCGTTTTGGGACCCCCCTTTTTTCTCGGCCCCCCCTTGACGAACCCCCCCCCCAATTTTCAGGGGCTGCTCAGAAACAAAATGTGCCATTTTCCTGAAAATTTCAGCCGATTCCGTCCACAAACGCCAAAGTTATTAGACATAGAATTTTCAAAAGTTCCATAGAGAAAAAATCTCAACTATATATAGGATATATAGATATATATATATATATATATATATATATATATATATATATATATATTCACTGAAAAAACCATAGGTTTCACACCAGTTATAGTTAGGAATTAGCATTTAAAAAACCTATTAAATTCACTGAAAAAACCATAGGTTTCACACCAGTTATAGTTAGCTGGAAATTTTACTGATATAAAACCATTGAAATTCCCACGTTATAGTTAGATGGACTCACTATAACTTGCGCGTGCAATGCACTGCTGATGACATCACATATTACATCACTCATGACATGGTCAGTGACATCACTCATGACATCACTGATGACACCATCCAGTGAATGTGTGTCTTTCTGAAAAATAAATATATTTTATATATGTATATGTAAAAGTTGATGGAAGAATAAATGTTTAAATAAGTGTCTAAATGGATGGTTTTTAAAAATTGATTGGTTAACTGGCTTAATAAGACATCATCAGCAGTGCATTGCACGCGCAAGTTATAGTGAGTCCATCTAACTATAACGTGGGAATTTCAATGGTTTTATATCAGTAAAATTTCCAGCTAACTATAACTGGTGTGAAACCTATGGTTTTTTCAGTGAATTTAATAGGTTTTTTAAATGCTAATTCCTAACTATAACTGGTGTGAAACCTATGGTTTTTTCAGTGAATTTCATAGGTTTTTTAAATGCTAATTCCTTTGTATATAGAGTTTCTAACCTTTTTTTTTTTTTACAATTTGCTGTTTTTTTTTAAGTATTCATTTTTTTTATATAATTTTTTTCTTTTGCGCTCTGGGTGCGCGCTCCGGGAAGCTTTCAGCTAAGCTCTCCGGTAAGCTTTTCCGAGAGCTCATCTGAAAGCGCACCCAGAGCGCAACTGTCGTTCGTGAAAAAAAATATGAATGAAAAGTTAATAATAATGCAAAACATTTCGTACCATACAAATAAAATTAGTTTTTTTTAATAAGGAAAATGATTATGCATTTCTATAAAAGATTGATGACGTCACTTCGGCGCGCAACGTAAGTGCCCTCGGAAGCGCCTACGTTCGCGGCGCATAAACGCACGCAAAAGCGCCTACGATCGCGCCACGTTTGCGCCCCGGAAGCGCCTACGATCGCGCTGCGTAAACGCACCGGAAGTGCTCCGGAGCGCGCAGCGTAAACGCGTCGGGTCATGTGACCCTAAAATAACACTTTTCATTGGTTGCTAACAGTTTTTTTTTTACAATGAATGAAATCCCCACCCATTTCCTTCACTTCTTCTTTCACTTTTGTGACTGAAAGACCTGCCTTTTTTGCTGTTCCATATTCCGTGATTAATCATGGCTGCCAGACCATCCAGCAGTGAAGATGACTCCAATGATTTCATTGATGAAGAGCCTCCTCAGCCGAAGGTCAAAGAACATTTCATCTGGAAATTTTTTAAGTTTCCAGCAGACCAGAAGAAGGTGAATGCACCAAAAGTAGAGTGCAGGATCTGCAAACAGGTCCTGTCACGGGGTAACCCCCCAAAAAAATACTCTTTTGGCAACTTCACCATGATTCGCCATGTGGAGAGGAGGCACCCCCAGAATTTTGCCCGGGAAAGTGTCAGGGCTCTGGCACAAGAGGTTCCCAGAGATGGGGCCTCTACATCAACAGGAGGAGCAACTTCTTCTGGAAGAGAACAATCACAGGAGCAGGTAGCAAACATACAACCTGCATTTAACCATGGGGTCGTCAGATGCAGATACTGCAATCAACTCCTCACCTATGGGGAGCAAAGTGTCCTGCTCATGGTTCGAGCATTGGAGAACCATCGCTGCCCTTCCCACCCCTAATTTTTTTCTTTTCTTTTTGCTCCTGTTGAGCAGTTTCCATTCCCTGTTTTTGTTCCTGTTCAGTTAAAAGAAGAAAACCAAAAGTTCTTTTCAGAACTACCTCCAATTCTCATCAAAGAGCTATATTCTTAAAAAATGAAGAGTAAGTGAAATATAGTGCATTGATAATTGAAAGGAGAATGAGTAAGAAAGAACAGAAAGGTATGAGAGGTGAAAGGAAGTGAAGTAGGAGGAATGAAAGAAGGTGAGTGTTAGAAAAGAAAGTTATGACAGTGAATAAACTGGAGGCCTCATTTCTGAAAAGTGACGCATCGCTACGTGAAAACAGCGATGCGTCACTTTTCTGGACGCACTCCTTATGACATTCCAGATATGTCATATTTAATATATGACTAATCAATTCGCAAGGAGTTACAGATATGTCAGTATTTCTGACATATCTGTAAACACAAAAGTAACGCATTGCAGGAGTGCGTCACAAAAGTGACGCAACTCCAGTAATGTGTCCTTTCACATGGAAAAAGCACCATGTGAAAGGTTTGCTGTGAAGCAGGCGCAAGATTTTGGCGCAACTGCATCCTGAAAGTGACGCACTGCGTCATTATTACCAAGCTTTTTGCAAGGAACACCCCCTCTGCATGCATTATACCTGACACTATTTTTTAAAAAGTGACGCATCTAGGTACATGGGTCACTTTTTAAAACTCTGCGCCACATTGTATCTGCATCAGGTATAATGTATGCAGAGGGGGCAATCCCTCGCAAAAAGCTTGGTAATAACGACGTACTGAAATCTATGAGATTTCTCTGCGTCACTTTTAGGATGCTGTTGCGTCAAAATCTTGCGCCTGCCTCGCGTCACTTTCATGTTTACAGATATGTGAGAAATACTGACGTATCTGTAACTCCTTGCAACATGATTCGTCATACATTAAATATGACACATCTGGAATGTCATAAGGACTGTGGACAGAAAAGTGACGCATCACACCAGCAGTGTAATAAAATGTGCCTCGTTGCACTATATTTAAAGGATGCAACAGCATCCTAAAAGTGACGCAGTGAAATCTCAAACATTTCACTGCGTCGCTATTACAAAGCTTTTTGTGGGGGAACACCCCCTCTGCATGCATTATACCTCACGCAGATATAATGTGGCGCTTGATTTTAAAAAGTGACCCATCTACCTAGATACGTCACTTTTTAAATATAACGCAACGAGGCACATTTTTTTACACCACTGGTGCGATGCGTCACTTTTCTGTGCGCACTCCTTATGACATTCCAAGTAACGCATTGCTGGAGTGCGTCACAAAAGTGACGCAACTCCAGTAATGTGTCCTTTCAAATGGGGAAAGCAGCATGTGAAAGGTCTTGCCTCAGTCTAACACCTGCTGTAAAGCAGGCACAAGATTTTGACGCAACAGCATCCTAAAACTGACGCAGTGAAATCTCAAAGATTTCACTGCGTCGCTATTACAAAGCTTTTTGCGGGAGAACACCCCCTCTGCATGCATTATACCTGACGCTATTTTTAAAAAGTGACGCATCTAGGTACATGGGTCACTTTTTAAAACTCTGCGCCACATTATATCTGCGTCAGGTATAATGTATGCAAAGGGGGCATTCCCCCGCAAAAAGCTTGGTAATAACGACGTACTGAAATCTATAAGATTTCTCTGCGTCACTTTTAGGATGCTGTTGCGTCAAAATCTTGCACCTGCCTCGCATCACTTTTATGTTTACAGATATGTCAGAAATACTGACGTATCTGTAACTCCTTGCAACATGATTCGTCATACATTAAATATGACACATCTGGAATGTCATAAGGAGTGCGCACAGAAAAGTGACGCATAACACCAGCAGTGTAATAAAATGTGCCTCGTTGCACTATATTTAAAAAGTGACGCATCTAGATAGATAGATAAATATTGCATAACAATGCGCATTTTTTTACACCGCTGGTGCGTCACAAAAATTGACGCACAGGAGGCGCAAAACTAACAGCGCAAGGCCTTCATAAATATGGTCCTGGATTTTCCCCGTGCTTCGCCGGTGCGCGTACCATGCGCTTCCCCCGCGCAAAACGAAAAAAAATGTTTAATGCCCTGCAGGACCCTATTTTAGTCCCTACATCAAACCTAGGGGGTCAGAGGGGGTCTACTCTTCCCCCTTATGGTCATTTGCCCCTTTTTTTTTCAAACCCCTTGTGTCTCGATTTTACCGAGACACAAGATGGCGGCCGCTCCAGACTGTTTAGAATGTTTACAGACACCCAAGAGCCAATCAGCTTTCTGCGCGCAAGTCGCGTGTCGCGCCTGGAGCGCACTCTGGTGCGCGCACCGGAGAGCGCCTATAGATATATATATTTTTTTGAACCTAAATTACTCAAAATCCACTGCAGCACATATCTTGAGACATAGCAAAGGCACATCGGGCTACCAGTCCCTACAATTTTGCCAAGTTTGGTGTAAATCCATTCAGCCGTTCGGGCTAAAAGTGAAATTGACCGCCCTATGGAAATTAACATGGGGAAAATGCGTTTTGGGACCCCCCTTTTATCTCGGCCCCCGCTTGACGTATCCCCCCCAAACTTTCAGGGAAGGACCGGAGCTCGACGAGGCCATTTTCAGGAAATTTTCAGGCAGATTCGTCAACCGGTGTCAAAGTTATTCCAAATAGAATTTTGAGATTTAACATTGAAAAAAATCCTAACTATAACTACCTACTGGCGACCGCCAGTAGGTAATATATATATATATATATATATATATATATATATATATATATATATATATATATTACCTACTGGCGATAGCCAGTAGGTATATATAGTTAGAATTTTCAGAAATCCCATAGGGAAAAAATCCTATGTCTAATAACTTTGGCGTTTGTGGACGGAATTGGCTGAAATTTTCAGGAAAATGGCACATTTTGTTTCTGAGCAGCTCCTGGAAATTTGGGGGGGGTTCGTCAAGGGGGGGCCGAGAAAAAAGGGGGGTCCCAAAACGCGTTTTTCCCATGTTAATTTCCATAGGGCGGTTGGACTCACTTTTAGCCCGAACGGCTGAATGGATTTCCACGAAACTTGGCAAAATTGTAGGGACTGTTAGCCCGATGTGCCTTTGCTAGGTCTCAATATATGTGCTTCAGTGAATTTTGAGAAATTAACGTTTAAAACAAGATATATATCTGTAACAGCGCTCCGGGCTGCGCTCCGGTCCGCTTACTTTTCGCGTAACGGAACTTTGCGATGCGAAGCTGATTGGCTCTCCGGTGTCTGTCAACATTCTAAACAGTCCGGCGCGGCCGCCATCTTGTCTCTCGGTAGGATCGAGAGACAAGAGGAGGCCAAAACAAAGGGGGAAATGAAGGAAAGGGGGCAAGGTAGACCCCTTCTGATCCCCTAGGATTGATGAGGGGATATTATAGAGTCACGCTGGGCCCAAAAAAAAAAAAAAAAAAATCCGATTTTTTCGCCGTAGAGACGCGTCTTGGTACGCGAACCGGGCAGCTAACCGGGAAGCTAACTGGCAGTGTAACGGAAGTCTGACGAGTAGCTGATTGGCTGTCAACATTGTAAACAGTCCGGAGCGGCCGCCATCTTGTCTCTCGGTATGATCGAGAGACAAGAGGAGGCCAAAACAAAGGGGGAAATGAAGGAAAGGGGCAAGGTAGACCCCTTCTGACCCCCTAGGATTGATGAGGGGATATTATAGAGCCACGCTGGGCCCAAAAAAAAAAAAAAAAAATCTGTTTTTTTCGCCGTAGAGACGCGTCTTGGTACGCGAACCGGGCAGCTAACCGGTCAGCTAACCGGCAGTGTAACGGGAGTCTGAGGAGAAGCTGATTGGCTGTTATCATTGTACAGTCTGGAGCGGCCACCATCTTGTCTCTCTGTGGGATCGAGAGACAAGAGGTGGAAAAAAAAAAGGTGTAAATGAATGAAAGGGGTAAGGCAAACCCCTCCTGAACCCCTAGGATTGATGAGGGGGCTATTAAAGTTCCCTGGGGGGTGAAAAAAAAAATTGCGATTTTTCGCGGTAAAGGTGCTTCCTGGTACGTTAACCGGGCAGCTAACCGGCAGCGTAACGGGAGTCCGACATATTGTGTTTTTTGAACGTTTATGATATGTGCACGTGTGGATTTTGTCTAATTAAGGTTAAAAAAATATATATATATCTTTAAGCGTGTTCTGGCGCGCTTACGTTTTGGGTTTGGTTTGCGCTGCAGAGACGATACGTCACGGTTATGCGATGCATCCTGAGGCGTCTCGCGGGCTACGTGATACGTCACTTAATAAAGAATATATTTTACAGCTATAGATATTCGCTTTTAAAAAACCAATGAAATTCACAGAAAAAACCATAGGTTATAGACCATATATAGTTATGAATTTGCATTTACAAAACCTTGAAAATTCACTGAAAAAACCATAGGTTATAGACCATATATAGTTAGGGATTAGCATTTAAAAAACCTTATTTTACTCGCACAAAACCATTGAAATTCCATATATAGTTAGATGCACTAACTATATATCGCGGACCCGCAATCCACTGCTAATGATGTCACATATTACATCATTCATGACATGGTCAGTGACATCACTGATGACATCACTGATGACATCTCAAATGACATCACTGATGACATCACTGATGACATCACTGATGACATCTCAAATGACATCACTGATGACATCACTGACATCTCATTTGACATTACTGATTACATCACTGATGATATCATTTATGTGATAATACATCTTCAGACTAATATAACCTTAGATACACTCAGTGTAAACAGGCACTCACAGACTGTCACACATCCATGGAGTTACCCACACACCTAGTCAGTCATGCAAAGAATCAATCCCCCCTCCATTTCCTCAACTATACAGTTATACACACCTTACTTATTCAAACATATACTAACACATATTTACTCTCTTATACAATCCTTGATACAAGTTCACAATGATTCATACAGCCACTCTCACATTCACTGGCTCTTATGTTCAGTTATTTATATATGTCAACTCTCACATGGAGTGTGTTTTACATATGTACTTACTTTAACATGTAGAACTGAGATATCCATTCACTCACCAATATACTCATGCACACAGTCAACTGTCCATACAGCTGTTTCTACATGCACTTTTGAACCCATACACCTAGGGAATCAACTGCTCACACATCTATGCACAGAGTTATACACCTCCCAGCCACCCACACACATACTCAGTCTCCCATACAAATACTTGGGCAACCATTCAATAACCCATATAGTTAATGATATAGCTACTGATTTAAACATGCAGCAGTTTACAGAAGAACATAAATAATGATTGCCAAATTAAGACACTTTAATCACTAACCCATGCACTCAGTGAGACACATTTAATCATTCTCTCATACAGTCAGTCATGCACCTACTAAATCCTTCATCCAGACACTTATACATCCACTCATTCTTCAATATGTAAGACATATTTTAACTTTACAGAAACATACAGTCACTGGGTGTTGTCATCAGTGATGTCATTTGAGATGTCATCAGTGATGTCATCAGTGATGTCACTGACCATGTCATGAATGATGTAATATGTGACATCATTAGCAGTGGATTGCGGGTCTGCGATATATAGTTAGTGCATCTAACTATATATGGAATTTCAATGGTTTTGTGCGAGTAAAATAAGGTTTTTTTAAATGCTAATCCCTAACTATATATGGTCTATAACCTATGGTTTTTTCAGTGAATTTTCAAGGTTTTGTAAATGCAAATTCCTAACTATATATGGTCTATAACCTATGGTTTTTTCTGTGAATATATATATATATATATATATATATATATATATATATATATATATATATATTCACTGAAAAAACCGTAGGTTATAGACCATATATAGTTAGGAATTAGCATTTACAAAACCTTGAAAATTCACTGAAAAAACCATAGGTTATAGACCATATATAGTTAGGAATTCGCATTTACAAAACCTTATTTTACTCACACAAAACCATTGAAATTCCATATATAGTTAGTTGCACTAACTATATATCGCGCACCCGCAATCCACTGCTGATGATGTCACATATTACATCATTCATGACATGGTCAGTGACATCACTGATGACATCACTGATGACATCTCAAATGACATCACTGATGACATCTCAAATGACATCACTGATGACATCACTGATGACATCTCATTTGACATTACTGATCACATCACTGATGATATCATTCATGTGATAATACGATGAACCTCTTCAGACTCTAATATAACCTTAGATACAATCAGTGTAAACAGACACTCACAGACTGTCACTCATCCATGGAGTTACTCACACACCTAGTCAGTCAATCAAAGAATCAATCACACCTCCATTTCCTCAACTATACAGTTATACAAACTTTACTTATTCAAACATATACTAACACATATTAACTCTCTTATACAATCCCTGATACAAGTTCACAATGATCCATACAGCCACTCACACATTCACTGGCTCTTATGCACAGTTATTTATATATGTCAACTCTCACATGTACTGTGTTTTACATATGTACTTACTTTGACATGTAGCACTGAGATATCCATTCACTCACCAATACACTCATGCACACAGTCAACCGCCCATACAGCTGTTTCCACATGCACTTTTGAAACCATACATCTAGTGAATCAACTGCTCACACATCTATGCACAGAGTCATACACCTCCCAGCCACCCACACACACACTCAGTATCCCATACAAATACTTGGGCAACCAATCAATAACCCATATAGTTACTCATATAGCTACTTATCAACACATGCAACAGTTTACAGAACAACAGACATAATGATGCACAAATTAAGACAGTTTAGTCACTAACCCATGCACTCAGTGAGACACATTTAATCACTCACTCATACAGTCAGTCATGCACCTACTAAATCCTTCATCCAGACACTTATACATCCACTCATTCTTCAATATGTAAGACATATTTTAACTTTACAGAAACATACAGTCACTGGATGTTGTCATCAGTGATGTCATCAGTGATGTCATTTGAGATGTCATCAGTGATGTCATCAGTGATGTCACTGACCATGTCATGAATGATGTAATATGTGACATCATCAGCAGTGGATTGCGGGTGCGCGATATATAGTTAGTGCAACTAACTATATATGGAATTTCAATGGTTTTGTGTGAGTAAAATAAGGTTTTGTAAATGCGAATTCCTAACTATATATGGTCTATAACCTATGGTTTTTTCAGTGAATTTTCAAGGTTTTGTAAATGCTAATTCCTAACTATATATGGTCTATAACCTACGGTTTTTTCAGTGAATTTTCAAGGTTTTGTAAATGCTAATTCCTAACTATATATGGTCTATAGCCTATGGTTTTTTCAGTGAATATATATATATATACATACATATATAAACATATATCATCTGTATATCTACATATAAATACAAACATAAATGCATGCATACATATACTTATATGCATTTTAGGGTTGTTAGGGCGTTTTCGTGTGTATTATGTTGCTTTTTTAGGGCTTTTGGGTCAATTAAGTAGGGTTCCCGGAGCCTAGGGCTGAGGGGCCGGTTCAGTTTCGTGCGTATTGGTGTTGGCAAGGTTTTGAGGGATTTTGGCGGTTTTTGGTCGAGATTTGGCCGTTTTATGGCTTTTTTTTGTGTTTGCGGGGGGCGCGTATTCGGGTTGAAATTCGTCCCCGTTCCAGTGGATGGATTGAGCTGATTTTTGGTGAGATGTTAGGGAATCGCTGGAACTAGTGTCCAGCCAAGTTTGAAGCGGATCGGAGCAGTGGAAGTGCTTTAAAGAGCAATTTTTGTGCGGAGTAGCGAATTGTCATGTTATTCAATGGGAGTTTTTGGTGCGCATGGAGAAGGTGAATTTGGGATGTTCCAGTTGCGCTAGAGGGACGGGGCTTGGGTGAGCTGTAGGGAGAGTGGATCGGCAGGTGTGCCGAATTTTTGGGATTTGTTGGCCGAAGGGAAGGGTGTGCTTGGGCAAAGTCGATTTGGTGAAAACGGTGCGTTATTTACATGAAAGTTGAAAAAACACTAATAAAAGCAAAGCTAAAAAGCCACCTCATTACAAACAGAATGGCTTTAACTTAAATGAGGGCGAGATCTATTGCATTTTCAATGCTTGTTTACTTTGGTTCCATCAAGAAGGCATTCAGATGTGTCACACATTTGCCATAAATTCTGAATGTTAGCACTCTAGTTGCACATTAGATCACTGTAGTAAAGCTACTGCTCACCAGGGACGTCTGCTGCTGGTATTCAAAGTGCATGTTTCAGTCTGCATGTCAGAATTTTTTTAATGAAATAGAAGAGGATTTGAGAAGTCACTCAAAATGATCCCTAATTTTTCTTTCTGAAGCACTAATCATACTTTCTATGGCAAAATTAACCCCCTCATGTTGTTCCTTTTTAAATTGAGTGTTTTCAGACTTACCACTTCATTCCAATCAAGATGGCTTCTGGTGTGCCATACTTTTGTCATAAGTAAGACTGTTAGCGCTCTAGTTGTTCTTTAGAACACTCTGATACATTCTGTCATTGGGCTATACTTGGGGTACATCTGGGTGATATTTGGGCTACATTTAGGCTCTTTTGTCTCTGGTGGCCATCTTGCGAGACTATGTCAGAATTTTTTAATGAAATTGAAGAGGGTTTGAGAAGTCACTCAAAATGTGCCCTAATTTTTCTTTCTGTAGCACTAATCATAATTCATATGGCAAAATATACCCCCTCATTTTGTTCCTTTTTAAATTAAATGTTTTAAGAGTTACCACTTTATTCCAATCAAGATGGCTTCAGGTGTGCCATACCTTTGTAATAAGTAGGACTGTTAGCGCTCTAGTTGTTCTTTAGAACACTCTGGGACATTCTGTCATTGGGCTATACTTGGGCTACATCTGGGTGATATTTGGGCTACATTTGGGCTCTTTTGTCTCTGGTGGCCATTTTGGGAGACTGCATGTCAGAATTTTTTAATGAAATAGAAGAGGATTTGAAAAGTCACTCAAAATGTGCCCTAATTTTTCTTTCTGCAGCACTAATAATACCTTCTATTGCATAATATACCCCCTCATTTTGTTCCTTTTTAAATTAAATGTCTTAAGAGTTACCACTTTATTCCCATCACGATGGCTCCAGGTGTGCTATACCTTTGTAATAAGTAGGACTGTTAGCGCTCTAGTTGTTCTTTAGAACACTCTGGGACATTCTGTCATTGGGCTATACTTGGGCTACATCTGGGTGATATTTGGGCTACATTTGGGCTCTTTTGTCTCTGGTGGCCATTTTGGGAGACTGCATGTCAGAATGTTTTAATGAAATAGAAAAGGATTTGAGAAGTCACTCAAAATGTGCCCTAATTTTTCATTCTGCAGCACTAATCATACTTTCTATGGCAAAATATACCCCCTCATGTTGTTTCTTTTTAAATTAAATGTTTTAAGAGTTACCACTTTATTCCAATCAAGATGGCTTCAGGTGTGCCATACCTTTGTAATAAGTAGGACTGTTAGAGCTCTAGTTGTTCTTTAGAACACTCTGGGACATTCTGTCATTGGGCTATACTTGGGCTACACCTGGGTGATATTTGGGCTACATTTGGGCTCTTTTGTCTCTGGCGGCCATTTTGGGAGACTGCATGTCAGAATGTTTTAATGAAATAGAAAAGGATTTGAGAAGTCACTCAAAATGTGCCCTAATTTTTCATTCTGCAGCACTAATCATACTTTCTATGGCAAAATATACCCCCTCATGTTGTTTCTTTTTAAATTAAATGTTTTAAGAGTTACCACTTTATTCCAATCAAGATGGCTTCAGGTGTGCCATACCTTTGTAATAAGTAGGACTGTTAGCGCTCTAGTTGTTCTTTAGAACACTCTAGGAGGCTGCAGTAGAACACAAAGGAATCAACTGACAGTCTCTGTCCTTGTTGGATGTACATGTTTTACTGAGAATGTCTGACTTCATTTTCACATGACTGAGAAAGATAATGTGAATTTACAGAAAATATGCTTTCAGTTTAGCTTATAGATCCCCTTCCAAACCACTGTGGGAAAATCATGAGATATTAGTTTTATTTCAAACAATATTCATGATATCACAGCAGAAGGTTTTTTCACATGGTAAAATCACCTTAGAACCCACCACAATTCCTAAAACGAGTATGGTACCATCAACAAATGATTTATAATGTAACTAAAGTCCTAAAACCCTCTATTAACTACAATGCTTTTTAATGAGGTGCTATCATGTATATTGGTCCCAAGATGGCTGCCAACACTTCTTGGATGAAGTGCTGACAGCCAATCAGATCAGATGTGTGGTTAGGCTCCGCCCAGATATATATCTTTTTTTGAACCTAAATTACTCAAAATCCACTGGAGCACATATATTGAGACCTAGCAAAGGCACATCGGGCTAACAGTCCCTACAATTTTGCCAAGTTTCGTGCAAATCCATTCAGCCGTTCGAGCTAAAAATGAGGCCAACCGCCCTATGGAAATTAACATGGGAAATACGCGTTTTGGGACCCCCCTTTTTTCTCGGCCCCCCCTTGATGAAACCCCCCCAAATTGTCAGGGGCTGCTCAGAAACAAAATGTTCCATTTTCCTGAAAATTTCAGCCAATTCCGTCCACAAACGCCAAAGTTATTAGACATAGAATTTTCAAAAATCCCATAGAGAAAAAATCCTAACTATATATACCTACTGGCGACCGCCAGTAGGTAATATATATATATATTACCTACTGGCGGTCGCCAGTAGGTATATATAGTTAGGATTTTTTCTCTATGGAACTTTTGAAAAATCTATGTCTAATAACTTTGGCGTTTGTGGACGGAATCGGCTGAAATTTTCAGGAAAATGGCACATTTTGTTGCTGAGCAGCCCCTGAAAATGTGGGGGGGTTTCGTCAAGGGGGGGCCGAGAAAAAAGGGGGGTCCCAAAACGCGTTTTTCCCATTCATTTTTCCATAAGGCGTTTGGCCTCACTTTTAGCTCGAACGGCTGAATGGATTTACACGAAACTTGGCAAAATTGTAGGGACTGTTAGACCGATGTGCCTTTGCTGGGTCTCAATATATGTGCTCCAGTGGATTTTGAGAAATTAACGTTTAAAAAAACAGATATATCTGTGACAGCGTCCCGGGTAGCGCTTCAGATCGCGTACTTTTCGCGTAACGGAGCTTTGCGAAGCGAAGCGGATTGGCTCTCCGGTGTCTGTCAACATTCTAAACAGTCCGGTGCGGCCGCCCTCTTGTCTCTCGGTAGGATCGAGAGACAAGAGGAGGAGAAAAACGAAGGGGGAATTTAATGAAAGGGGGCAAGTTAGACCCCTCTTGACCCCCTAGGAATGATGTTGGGGTTATTAAAGGGTCCCGTGGGGCAAATAAAAAAAATTGATTTTTCGCGGTAGAAGCGCTTCCCGGTTCGCGAACCGGGTCGCAAACTGGTAGCGAAACGGGAATTCGCCATTTTGTGTTTCGATTTAATTATATTACAAGATGGAGGAAAAACAATGTGAGAAATGGGAATAAGGGGGTACGGGAGACGTATCCTGACCCCCTATGTTTTCTGAGGGTGGTTGAGGAGGCTCATATATGTTGATACTTGTCTTCCAGCGGCTGCGCGTGAGCGTTTTTTTTTTTTTTGCTGCGCGACGTCTGTTAACGTTCGATTCGAAGGAAATCAGGAAGTGTTGACCGCCATTTTGACACTGCAAGTAAATATATTGTTAAAAATAATTGTTATAAATTAATCCGTATTGATAAACATTGTCTGCGCCATCTTGCTTTTTAGGGCTCGCCTGCTGTGCGCATGCGCACAGCTGGAAGTTCTATAGGGGCTTAGCCAGTGTTTAACCACCACTGGCGTTTCCTTTGAGTGCATGTGCTTTTTAGGTCATTGCGCAAGCGCAAGCCCTAAAAAGCGCGTGCACAATGCCACCAGCCATCTGCCTGCCTGCCTCGCATTACCACATCAAAGGCAGCCGTCCCAGGTCATTTGTCACCTCCTAATTATTCACTGCCTGCCGGCCGTATTTTCAGTTTCGTCTCCTAATCTTCCCGCCCCTTGCTGCAACAACTGTTTATGCTCTGCTTGAAAAGAAACATGGAATGCATGCTGTATCCAGGACCACGAATTCCATGCTTCTTAAGAGGGCTTTTCGGAGTTTTGGTTTAAGTACTGAGTGCACTGTGTAGTAGCTAGCTAAGGCGCAGTTATGTTGCCATGTGCTGTTGCCGTGCCCAGACAACATTCATATATATTTTCTTTCCTTTCTGCACACATTGTTGCGATTTATTTTGCCCTGCTACTTATCATTTTCTAAGTAGGCCTTTAAAATTCGTCATTCCTTAAAATATAGTGTAGCTTCGGAATTAATTAAACACCGACAGGTTTAACAAAACCTTCTCACAATGCAGATGTTAACAAACAAACCTCTCTCATTTACGGTTCATACTCTTTTCTTTTCTGTGATTTAGTTTTCCTTCCAGAATAAAGTGCTACATATTTTTCTGCATGTATCTGTTGGAACAGTAGCAAGCACTTGTCATAATTTATCCAGCATCGTTAAAGGATAGATTTTTTTTGTTTTGAGAGTTGTAATTTCCGTTAAGGCTCCCATCACACAGCTTCACCTACACAGCTCCACCAAGGCACCCACCACACAGCTCCACCGAGGCACCCACCACACAGCTCCACTGATGCACCCACCACACAGCTCCACCGACACAGCTCCACCGATGCACCCGCCACCCAACTCCACCTACACAGCTCCACCGATGCACCCACCACACAGCTCCACCGATGCACCCACCACACAGCTCCACCGAGGCACCCACCACACAGCTCCACCGAGGCACCCACCACACAGCTCCACCGAGGCACCCACCACACAGCTCCACAGATGCACCCACCACACAGCTCCACCGATGCACCCACCACACAGCTCCACCGATGCACCCACCTCACAGCTCCACCGATGCACCCACCACACAGCTCCACCGATGCACCCCCCACACACCTCCACTGATGCACCCACCACACACCTCCACCGATGCACCCACCACACACCTCCACCGATGCACCCACCACACATGCCCCCACTACACATGCCCCAACCACACAGCTCCACAGATGCCCCCACCACACAGCTCCACCGCACCCACCACACATCTCCACCGATGCACCCACCACACACCTCCACCGATGCACCCACCACACATGCCCCCACTACACATGCCCCAACCACACAGCTCCACAGATGCCCCCACCACACAGCTCCACCGATGCACCCACCACACAGCTCCACCGATGCACCCACCACACAGCTCCACCGATGCACACAGCTCCACCGATGCACCCACCACACAGCTCCACCTATACAGCTTCACCGATGCACCCACCACACAGCTCCACTGATGCACCCACCACACAGCTCCACCGACACAGCTCCACCGATGCACCCACCACACAGCTCCACCAAGACAGCTCCACCGATGCACCCACCACACAGCTCCACCGATGCACCCACCACACAGCTCCACCGATGCACCCACCACACAGCTCCACCTACACAGCTGCAGCGATGCACCCATCACACAGCTCCAGCGATGCAGCCACCACACAGCTCCACCGACACAGCTCCACCGATGCACCCACCATACAGCTCCACCGATACACCCACCATACAGCTCCACCGATGCACCCACCATACAGCTCCGCCGAGGCAACCACCACACAGCTCCGCCGAGGCAACCACCACACAGCTCCGCCGAGGCACCCACCACACAGCTTCGCCGAGGCACCCACCACACAGCTCCGCCGATGCACCTACCACACAGCTCCGCCGATGCACCCACCACACAGGTCCACCGATGCACCCTCCACACAGCTCCACCGATGCACCCACCACACAGCTCCACCGATGCACCCACCTCCACAGATGCATCCACCACCCAGCTCCACAGATGCACCCACCACCCAGCTCCATCGATGCTCCAACTAAGCTCCACCAATGCACCCACCACACAGCTCCACCAATGCATCCACTAAGCTTCACCGATGCACCCACCACACAGCTCCACCGATGCACCCACCACACAGCTCCACCGATGCACCCACCACACAGCTCCACCGATGCATCCACCACACAGCTCCACAGATGCATCCACCACACAGCTCCACCGATGCACCCACCACCCAACTCCACCGATGCACCCACCACCCAACTCCACCGATGCACCCACCACCCAGCTCCACCGATGCACCCACCACACAGCTCCACCGATGCACCCACCACACAGCTCCACCGATGCATCCATCACACAGATCCACCGATGCATCCACCACACAGCTCCACCGATGCACCCACCACCCAACTCCACCGACACAGCTCCACCGACGCACCCACCACACAGCTCCACCTACACAGCTCCACCGATGCACCCACCACCCAACTCCACCGATGCACCCACCACACAGCTCCACCGACACAGCTCCACCGATGCACCCACCACACAGCTCCACTGATGCACCCACCACACAGCTCCACTGATGCACCCACCACACAGCTCCACCGACACAGCTCCACCGATGCACCCACCACCCAACTCCACCGATGCACCCACCACACAGCTCCACTGATGCACCCACCACACAGCTCCACCTACAGAGCTGCAGCGATGCACCCATCACACAGCTCCAGCGATGCAGACACCACACAGCTCCACCGACAGAGCTCCACCGATGCACCCACCACACAGCTCCACCGATGCACCCACCACACAGCTCCACCGACACAGCTCCACCGATACACCCACCACACAGCTCCACCTACACAGCTCCAGCGATGCACCCATCACACAGCTCCAGCGATGCAGCCACCACACAGCTCCACCGACACAGCTCCACCGATGCACCCACCACACAGCTCCGCCGAGGCACCCACCACACAGCTCCGCCGAGGCACCCACCACACAGCTCCGCCGAGGCACCCACCACACAGCTCTGCCGATGCTCCAACTAAGCTCCACCAATGCACCCACCACACAGCTCCACCAATGCACCCACCACACAGCTCAGCCGTGGCACCCACCACACAGCTCCGCCGTGGCACCCACCACACAGCTCCGCCGTGGCACCCACCATACAGCTCCACCGATGCTCCAACTAAGCTCCACCAATGCACCCACCAAACAGCTACACCGATGCACACACCACTCAGCACAACCACAGCATCACTGGTTCAAATATGTTCTTTCAATTTTTCAAGCTTTCACGCTTTATTACAAATCACAAAAAGATGTTAATATTTCCCTTCTGTTCTTGGATTTTCGTCACAATAAAAAACACTGAACATAATCTTCACAAATGTTATTTACAAAAGTTTAAGCTATTGCCATTACAAATTAAATAAATAATTAAGTATTAATTATTTAAAAAAATTAAAAGCCATTGTTATTTGTAATATCAATACATCTAAGTCACGTAAATACAAAACATGTTGCATTGCAAATGCTATAGGTTTCACATTTGCGAAAGTTATAACTATTGGCATTGTAAATGATAAAGCTATTAATTTAGCTATTTTAAAAAAAACACATAAATAAAAATAATTCATTTATAACACCAATAGCTCAAACTTTCCTAATGCGAGCCCTATTGCATTTCCAATGCTTGTTTAACAATGCCACACTTTTGTCGTGTACGGCAGCCATTTTAGATGCCTTGACCAGACCCACTCTCTGCACGCCGCCGATCCTCAGCATGGCTCCCCACCTTCGCAAGCATCTCCCCCACACACTGGTCACACACGCGCTCTCTCTCTCATGCATGGGCCATAAACCTCCTCCCATATGCGCTGCTCTTCCCTGAGAATCACACCCCGTGCTGAGGAAAATTCAGCCCAGATTACAACCGATGCCTAGGCTGCTGGCACAAGACGCCACTTAGTTCCCATCTTGAACGGTTACCAAATAAAGAGACGGGCGCTGGAAGCAGGAACACAAGAACAGAGTTTTATTTCTCATGAGGAGAGCCTGTCATTTCAAAACATACATACATACACACAAACTCGGGCGGGGGAGACAGTACAAGTATTATATACGAAAATCCAAGACAAAACATAGAACAGTTGCTGGCCAAAAAGATCTCTTCCTGCATGCTGCGCATCCTTAGCATCCTACTTAATTCATCTGGGGGCTGAGCTCTTTTTACCTTTTTCTTCTCTCTTATCGTCGGCGGCCTTCGCTGGTGGCTTTGGTTGCAAATACTTACACCTTTGCCAATTGGTCGGGAACTAACCTGGTCGGGCTAATACTCAGGGGGGATCTTCGAATCATTTTTAGCGAATGGGTTTCCAGGCTGAGGCAACGGTAAGTGTCAGTCGGGAGAACAATGGGGCAGCTTTGAGTTTCATGTCTATGAGGGTGCGAGAAGGAGGTGGTAAATCTTAAACATTGGCAACATTCCTAGTCCTCCAGACGGAGGGTACTTGGGTAAACCTTACCTCGGAATATTCCTTAAACGTTCCCTATTTAGTTAAACGTAGGAATTTATTCATTGGTGCACGTCATTCTTGGTTGTATTATTCGGGGTGCCAAGCGAAGTCATATTTTGTCATCCTGTAATAACCCGTCAAGTTTCTGCTACAGGCTGCCCTCCCAAGCGCTGGGTTCAGAGAGAGACATAGTCATTGTTTGCTCGTCGTGTATAGGCACCATATTCAAACCCTTTTTCTCATCCCATCGGCCGTTAAGTCACCATTTTTCCGTACTATAATCGACGTTCCGAAGTGACCTGCAGAAAATAGGGAAAAAGAAGGGGCGGGGGCAGCGTTTAAAACACATCAGCGCGCATAAACCCGAAAAGGCTTTTACTTACTACATACTCGGCCTATCCCCACAGGATGCAGTCCCTACCATCTCGGCGTTTAAGCCCAGGGGGGACCGGTAATGTGGGAGAGATAATTATCGGAGGCCTGTGGATAGCATAGGTCGCCCAAGTGTGGCATTACGGATCGTGTGCAGGGGAGGGTCAAAACAAAGGGCAGTCGGTGTAAAGTGGGGGCGAGCTCGTGCTCTCCTTTGAGGAAGAGAGATAACCTACAGTGGTACGGGGTCGTTTTCGTTCGTACTAGCGGGGCCAGGTGACATTCCTTCGGGGTGGCTTAGGGGCATTTAAAACAACTTGCCTGATACAGGTAGCATATAAAGTAGAGGCTAAATACCAGGATCTTTATCGATTGCTTTATGCTGTACAAAAATGAAAAACACATACAACAAACCTGGACCATTCATATTTGCAATGTTTCTGCGTACTATACTTTTTAACCCTTAACTAATCGAGCTGCTTCATTTCACCTGCTTTTTTTTTTTTTTTTTTTTAAATCGGAAACAGTGGCCATTTATTCGAAACTTACCAATCTACGCGTTACAACTACGTTTGCTTTTTCAAAAACCTTTAATAAAAATGTTGGTGCACAAATACGGGCCTACAACCCCGTGGGCCGGCCACGGAGCAGGCTGGAACTGTAAATGGTGGGGGGTATTTATTTGTGGAAAACATAACAGAGTCAGTGGTCGTTGATTTCATAGTAAAAAGTGCGACAAGTGCAACAAAATCATATCGATAATTCATTGTGAGCAAGTACCAAAAGTGTCGACAATTCGAACCTTCAATAAATACAGTAATCAATGATGCATTAGAACTTAATATCAATTCATTGTCCGAACGTGTAATCAGTACCCGTCCCATGTCAATTCATTGTTCGAACGTATAATCAATACCCATCCCAGATCAATTCATTGTCCGAACATATAATCAGTCTTATCCCATATCAATTCATGTGCTAAAAACTGCATACATATCTCATGATATCAAGGCTGAGCAATCGGGGCACAACAAGGAGTTGAGAGTTTCATTTGTACCGGCGCCATTTTGGGTGAGGTCAGGAAGGTCCAAGTATAGTCAAAATGTCTCCACCAACTCGTGGTTGGACCGGGACCTCTTTCGGCAGTCCAAAAGTTTTTGTTGAAGGGTAGCAGAGCGGACTGGCGACATGAACCATCAGTGAAAGTGGGGTGGGAGGCAACAATCTCTCCTACCGGGTCATACTGGTGTCCCACCGGAACTGATCAAGTTGGTAGTCTTGCAGGATTTTGATCATTTCAAGACTGAGGCAGGCGCCGGCATGAGCGCGCCGACGTCCCTCGGCTACGTCGTGGTCGTTCCGTGGGTGATCATGGCAGTCATTCCCCATCGGGGGTCGGGGGCCCCCGTGGCTCTTATAGAATCTTCAAAGTTGAGGAGAACGTTTCTGGACGCAGGAAACTAGAAGCGCCGTTGCACCGCAACAGTGGACGAGACCCCCGCTGGGTGAGCGGAGCATCATTGCCTCGCAATAGTGGACGAGACATTTTGTTGGGTGAGTGGAGCGTTAGGGGTGCAGCTGAGGGGCCCCCACCTGGGGGGGTGGGAGAGGCTCGTTCGCGCCGCCTCTCCCTCCCAGCGCACCCCACGCCGACACCTGGCGTTGATATCCGTGATGTCCGGACCAGGCGATAAGAGGGGGGGGGGTCAGAGGCAGAGGCAAGACATCCCCCCCCGTGGCCTGCAGGGCGCCGCTTCAGGACCGAACGGGGAGCTCATACCAAGCCGGGGCCAGACCAGGAGATAGGAGGGGGGGGTCGGTGGCATGTGCAAGACATCCCCCCCCCCCCGTTGTCGCAGCCATTATTGAAGAAAGAAGAGGGATCCCGTCGGGCTCGGCTCCTCTCCTGGCCCGGGGGGGGGGGGGGGGGGGGGGGGAAGGGTCGGTGGCATGTGCAAGACATCCCCCCCCCCCCGTTGTCGCAGCCATTATTGAAAAAAGAAGAGGGATCCCGTCGGCCTCGGCTCCTCTCCTGGCCCACCTTAGGCGATGACCTCCCCGGCCGACGGCTGCCAGCAGGACTCGCCCTAGAACGTGCCGAAGGCCTCGTCTTCCGGATGGGCGTAGCCGCGAACCTGTTGCACTTCGGGAGTTTCTGGAATGGGGGTAGGTATCTGCTGATTTGTATCTATTTCATGTTACCGTTATTGGGCGTGGCGGGCGGTGGGACAGACATGCTTGGAGCAGTGAGGGGGTGGCGGAGCCTAGCTATCTCGTGGCTGCCGTAACGTCAAGCTTGGCTTCTCTCACCACTTTCATGTTCTTATTTCTAGCAAAGTCAAAAACTCATCAGTGGCCTACTGATTTTGTTCGATTTCTTTCCCTTCCTTTTGAAGTGTGTTTCATGCTAAAGTTTCTGTTTAACAGGATACAGTGATTACTTCGTATTTTACATATGTCTTCTTTATTAGGGGTACCCTCCGGTTGAGCCAGATGATGTACCTCTAATAAATGGTCCGGGTGGAACTAGTTTATCAATCAGTGGGTAGTAGATGGGCATCACAGATTACAACGGGGGACAAAGGTCCGCATTACCCACCCTTCACTACTTGCAAAGACTAGACAGAATATTTCTATTCCACGTTATTTGCAAACAGAGAATACCTCGAAAGAACTATTCCTTGAACAATAAATGTCCAGCCAATCAATCAATCAGTGGGGAGAAAAACAGGCATGACGGATTACAACGGGGGACAAAAGTCCGCATTACCTATCCTTCACTATCTGCAAAGGGAGACAGAATATTCCTATTCTTCTCTTTTTTTAGACAGGGAATATCTCAAAGAGCAATAATCGATAAAAAATTAGTAGGATTATAACACTTTAATAACTTATAAATATATACATCGCAACAAAAACAGTAAACACCTTAAAACATTTTTTATTAAAACAGAAGCAACAATGACAACTAACAGTAGTGATATCCTGGGCGGGTGATGGAACTGGGATTGTTAATGGAAAAACATCTACAGAGAATGCTATTGGTGAATTATACTTCTCCGGAAATTTAAAACTCACAAATGTTTCATTTGTGTAATCGTTTCATAAACATGTACATTAAAAAACTAAATACGCTCCACAGTTTTAGAAAATCTTTACAACTTGCTAGATCACCCTTTAAAGTTACAACTACGAAAACCTACTTACTTAAGCTGTTGAATTCGGCTTCAAATGTAAAGCATAAGTTCAAGCTAGCATATCATATGTCTAAAAGGTTTAACATAATTGATATGCAAATTTAAATACTACCCTTTCTTAATGGTGACACCTTATCTCTCCAATATCCCACAATTTCCATGAGCAAAGCAAAAGAAATTCTGTGGCCCTGAAGAAATAAGGCTTACTGTGGGGTTCAACTCAATCTGGTGTTTGGGAGATTCCATGTTTTAGGGTGATATTCTGTGACAGGGTGCAGGCACCAGAAGAATTTTAGCCTAGTTCATCACATTGGAGAATGAGGGTCTGGGAAAATATCTAATCTGGTGAAGAACCATTCCTTCTTTAAACCCTATGGTGACCAACTATAGTTTATTCTCTATTTCGTTCCCTTGCCATAACAAAATAAAAGTCTTGGGGTATTTATGGAAGGGAATACTTTTTGTTTCTTCCAATTTTTAAAAGAAAAGAGGAGGGGGGGGGGGGGGGCAGCGTTCAAAGTACATCAGCGTGCATAAATACGAAAATGTTTTTACCTACCACGTACTTGACATTTTACAGCTTTTCATATTTGCTATTAAAAAAATGATTGGATATCTGCCTTATTAAGTGTATCTTAGTGAATACATATATTAGCGAGTGAAAGTAGGTCAGTCTCTCTGTCATCAGTGATGTCATGAGTGATGTCACTGACCAGGTCATGAGTGATGTAATATGTGATGTCATCAGCAGTGCATTACACGTGCAAGTTATAGTGAGTCCAACTAACTATAACGTGGGAATTTCAATGGTTTTATGTCAGTAAAATTTCCAGCTAACTATAACTGGTGTTAAACCTATGGTTTTTTCAGTGAATTTGATAGGTTTTTTAAATGCTAATTCCTAACTATAACTGGTGTGAAACCTATGGTTTTTTCAGTGAATTTCATAGGTTTTTTAAATGCTAATTCCTTTCTATATCGAGTTTCTAACCTTTTTTTTTTTTTTACAATTTGCTGTTTTTTTGTAAGTATTCATTTTTTTTTTATATAATTTTTTTCTTTTGCGCTCTGGGTGCGCGCTCCGGGAAGCTTTCAGCTAAGCTCTCCGGTAAGCTTTCCGGTGAGCTCACCTGAAAGCGCACCCAGAGCGCTACTGTAGTTCGTGAAAAAAAATATGAATGAAAAGTTAATAATAATGCAAAACATTTCGTACCATACAAATAAAATCAGTTTTTTTTTATAAGGAAAATGATTATGCATTTCCGTAAAAGTTTGAAGACGTCACTTCGGCGCGCAACGTAAGTGCCCTCGGAAGCGCCTACGTTTGCGCCGCGTAAACGCATGCAGAAGCGCCTACGATCGCGCCACGTTTGCGCCCCGGAAGCGCCTACGATCGCGCCGCGTAAACGCACCCGGAAGTGCTCCGGAGCGCGCAGCGTAAACGCGTCGGGTCATGTGAGCCTAAAATAACACTTTTCATTGGTTGCTAACAGTTTTTTTTACAAAGAATGAAATCCCCACCCATTTCCTTCACTATTGCTTTGTACTTGGAGAGAGCAAGAGCTGTTCTGTGTACTATCTTCATCTCCTACTTTCCTGATCTACAGCAATGGCTGCAAGAGAGTCATCCAGCAGTGATTCTGAGGCATTTTTAGAGGAGGACCCTCCTAGGCAGAAGAAAAAAATCCATTTCATCTGGAAATTTTATAACATCCCTGAAGGACAAAAAAAAGTCAACGCTCCAAAAGTAACCTGCAAAATATGTGGTAGTACTTTATCCAGAGGCAATCCTCTGAAAAAATATAGTTTTGGAAATGCCAATTTAATCAGGCATGTCAAAAGAAGACACCCAAACAACTTTGCGAGGGAGAGTGTCAGAGAGCTGGCACGGAAATTACCCACAGATGGCGGCAGCACCTCCACTGGTGGAGCAACACCTTCGGGACCATCCCGTCGAAGAATGGTCCCTAACATACAGCCAGAGTTTGCAGGCATCAAATTTCTGTGCACGGACTGTGACGAACTGCTCTGCTATGGGGAGCAGAGTGTTGAACTCATTGCCCTAAAGAAACAACAACACCGCTGCCCTGACAGTCCCTAAATTTTCACATTTTTTTGCTCCTGTTGAGCCGTTTTGGAATCCCTGTTTTTTGTTTTTCCCTTGACAAAAATCCAAAAAAATTATAAAATGGTTTTAAAAAGTCTAAAAAAAAAATAAATATAAAACAAAATCAAAAAAAAGTTCTTTTCAGAACTACCTCTAATTTATAAAAAAATGCAATTTTTTTTGTGAAAAAAAATCTGTCATTTTTTATCTCCATGGTACGCTCCCCAGTAAGCTCTCCGGTACGCATACCGGGTGCGCCCCCCGCGGAAATCGGATTTTTTTTTTTTTTTACCCGCGGGACCCTTTTATGGCCCCCACATCAAAACTAGGGGGTCAGAGGGGGTCTACTCTTCCCCCTTATGGTCATTTGCCCCTTTTTTTTTCAAACCCCTTGTGTCTCGATTTGACCGAGACACAAGATGGCGGCCGCTCCAGACTGTTTAGAATGTTTACAGACACCCAAGAGCCAATCAGCTTTCTGCGCGCAAGTCGCGTGTCGCGCCTGGAGCGCTCTCCGGTGCGCGCACCGGAGAGCGCCTATAGATATATATATTTTTTTGAACCTAAATTACTCAAAATCCACTGGAGCACATATCTTGAGACATAGCAAAGGCACATCGGGCTACCAGTCCCTACAATTTTGCCAAGTTTGCTGTATATCCATTCAGCCGTTCGAGCTAAAAGTGAAATCGACCGCCCTATGGAAATTAACATGGGGAAAACGCGTTTTGGGACCCCCCTTTTATCTCGGCCCCCGCTTGACGTATCCCCCCCAAACTTTCAAGGAAGAACCGGAGCTCGACGAGGCCATTTTCAGGAAATTTTCAGGCAGATTCGTCAACCGGTGCCAAAGTTATTCCAAATAGAATTTTGAGATTTAACATTGAAAAAAATCCTAACTATAACTACCTACTGGCGACCGCCAGTAGGTAATATATATATATATATATTCAATGAAAAAACCATTGGTTTTAGGCCATATATAGTTAGGAATTAGCATTTACAAAACCTTATTTTACTCGCATAAAACCATTGAAATTCCATATATAGTTAGAAGCGCTAACTATATATCGCGCACCCGCAATCCACTGCTGATGATGTCACATATTACATCATTCATGACATGGTCAGTGACATCACTGATGACATCACTGATGACATCTCAAATGACATCACTGATGACATCACTGATCACAACATCCAGTGATTGTATGTGTCTGTAAAGTTTAAATATGTTTCACATATTGAAGAATGAGTGGATGTATAAGTGTCTGGCTGAAGAATTTAGTAGGTGCATGACTGACTGTATGAGTGAGTGATTAAATGTGTCTCACTGAGTGCATGGGTTAGTGACTAAACTGTCTTAATTTGTGCATCAGTATGTTTGTTGTTGTGTAAGCTGCTGCATGTGTTTATCAGTAGCTATAAGAGTGGCCATATGGGTTATTGATTGGTTGCCCAAGTATTTGAATGGGAGGCTGAGTGTGTGTGTGGGTGGCTGGGAGGTGCGTGACTCTGTGCATAGATGTGTAAGCAGTTGATTCACTAGGAGTATGAGTTCAAGAGTGCATGTGGAAACAGCTATATGGGCGGTTGACTATGCATGGGTGTGTTGGTGAGTGAATGGATTTCTCATTGCTACATGTGCAAGTAAGTACGTATGTAAAACACAATACATGTGAGAGTTGAGATATATAAATAACTGAACATAAGAGCCAGTGAATGTGTGAGTGGCTGTATCGATCACTGTGAGCTTGTATCAGGGATTATATAAGAGAATAAATATGTGTTATTATATGTTTGAATAAGTAAGATGTGTATAACTTTATAGTTGAGGAAATGGAGGTGTGATTGATTCTTTGCATGACTGACTAGGTGTGTGAGTAACTCCATGGATGAGTGACAGTCTGTGAGTGTCTGTTTATACTGAGTGTATGTAAGGTTATATTAGAGTCTGAAGAGGTTCATTGTATTATCACATGAGTGATGTGATCAGTGATGACAAATGAGATGTCATCAGTGATGTCATTTGAGTTGTCATCAGTGATGTCATCAGTGATGTCATTTGAGATGTCATCAGTGATGTCATTTGAGTTGTCATCAGTGATGTCATTTGAGATGTCATCAGTGATGTCATCAGTGATGTCACTGACCATGTCATGAATGATGTAATATGTGACATCATCAGCAGTGGATTGCGGGTGCGCGATATATAGTTAGCGCTTCTAACTATATATGGAATTTCAATGGTTTTATGCGAGTAAAATAAGGTTTTGTAAATGCTAATTCCTAACTATATATGGCCTAAAACCAATGGTTTTTTCATTGAATTTTCAAGGTTTTGTAAATGCAAATTCCTAACTATATATCCACTATAACCTATGGTTTTTTCTGTGAATTTCATTGGTTTTTTAATAGCAAATATGAAAAGCTTTAAAATGTCAAGTACGTGATAGATAAAAACATTTTCGTATTTATGCACGCTGATGTGCTTTGAACGCTGCACCCCCTCCCCCCCTCCCCTCTTTTGTCTTAGTAGTACTCTCTCTTTGCAGATACTGAAGGGTAGTTAACGCAGGCCTTTACCCCCGTTGTAATCCGTCGTGCCTCCTTGTCTCTCCATTTGATTGATTGTTGTCCAAGCATTTACTGTTTTAGAATTGGTTCTCTTTGGATCATTCTCTATTTACAAACAAGCACAAAGTCGCAATACTCTGTTTAGTCTTTGCAGATAGTGAAAAATCGTGTAAAAAAATAAAAGTAATCGAGCAAAATCAGTAGGCCACTAATTGGATCTCTTTTTGACCTCGCTAAAATAGAAATATTAGGAACAACCCTTCATGAGAAATACGAAAATAGTGAGATGAACTGAGCTCCACACCATGAGGGCTGCAAGACAGCTCGGCTCCATCACCCATCCCGCACAAAATAACGACAAACCCTATGCAAATATTAAAAATATAGACAACACACCAGCAAAGAAACAGGGTAAAACATTTTATTAAAAAACTATTTACATAACGTTGGTTTATAAGATGATGTCAGTAGTGGACCGATGTGTGAATAGATCGAAAACAGCACAAGGCTCCAAGATCCGGATGGCAAGCTCCTGGATGTTGGGTGCCATAGTTTAGAGTTCTGAATTTCAGCCTTTTTCAATGCCTGTGCTTTGTTGAATCAAAATGGCGGCTTGACACAAAGCTGACTCAAGCGTTGCTACTGATGCTATGCAGACCAAAACTGGTTTTCAGTTTGTACATTTTTCTAGATTTTTCAATCCAAGTTTGGTTGACTTTGTAGAACGATGGCTTCAGATTTTCAACATACGGTGTGGTGGCGCTGACTGGGAGGGGGCGCTTCGCTCCTGCCCCCTCCCCAAGTAAGATTTTCATACGTGAAAGTACGTTAATGGTTTTGGTCCCTGAGATGCTTCGATGTCACTACCATTCTCAAATAGCATAAGTTCTGGATGTTGGGTGCCATAGTTAAGAGTTCTGAGCAGTGCTTGTAACACTGTCTGAAGCTTATTTCCACCTACTGCAGCTTCACTATTCTCAAAGTAAGTGAGTGTCGTTTGTGGACCTGACTGCATTAGAAAACAATGTGATATGTTACCTTCCTAAACAGCTTGACGGAGGCCCCTGAGGGGCGGTGTGATGGCCATGGACTCGGAGAAGACGCTTGGCTCCGACACCCTCCCCAAGTCTTATAGCACTGGTGTAGCCTGAGATCGCCCCCGACATAGGCGGCCGGCTCCCGGGGTCCGGCGGAACTTTTTGCCTTTTGATGACTCTTCAATTCTGGACCTTGTCCCACAATCCGTTTGACCTGAAGACAAGCTGTAGTGGGGCGCCCCTTTATCGTTTTAGTTGCCATTCCGCCCGCTTTTGCTACACTGTGCCTCTTCCGCCATTCAGCTGTTTACCGCCCGCTCTTGCGACTACAGCGTCTCGCTCACCATGTAGTTGAGATGCGCCCGCTCTTGCGGTGCAGCGATAGGCGGCTGCCACAGGACTCTCAAAATGGCGGCCGGCTCTTCGGTTTTGGGCCTGGTCCACTAAAATGGCCCTGGGACACCTTGGAACTCGGACGCTTGTCTGCTAGGGCTTGGGTCCCATTCTCGAAAAGCGTCCCCTCAGCCGTGAAGATTCTACAAAAGTCTTGGGGGCCTCCGACTCCCGCAGGCTTCTGGTGGGGAGCGGCTGCCATGATTGCTCGTGGAATGGCCACGACGGAGCTACGAGATGGTAGTGGTCTCATGCTGACGCCAGCTTTAGTCTGAAACATCCAGAAACACTATAGACTACCAATTCGATCAGTTCCGGTAGCGCCCCAACATGAACCGGAAGAGAAGAACTTGCCCTCCCCTCTTTGACTGATGGTTCTTGTTGCCTGTCCCCTCTGTTGTCATTTAACAGAACTTTTTGGACTGCTGAAAGGGGTTGTGTTCTGAACGCTGGTTGGTGGAGACATTTAGACTATATTCTTGACCTACGTTGTCGCGTAATGCGTTTTATGACACGCCGCGTTAGCGCACCCGGAAGTGATCCGAGGCGCGGCGCGCAGCGCGTAACGTAAGCATAACAGGTCATGTGACTTGTTAATAAAACTTTTCATTGGTTCATTTTACTTTTGTTAATTTAATGATGAAAAGCTTGGTCATATGACCTAAAAATTACGCTTTTTATTATTTTCAAACAATATTTTTTTTTCAAACATATGTTATAATATTCCAGGCTAATGTACTTTCCCGGAAAATTTACAACTGTCTTGCAAGTAAAATATATTCCTTTTTCGAGAAAAAGGGCGTTTCTTCCTTCCATGACGGAGCCGTTGAGTAAAAGAGATTCGGCCTGCTGTCTTAGTCGCCGATACGCCTGATTATCAGATTCTTATCGATCACTTTATGTTGCAGACATGAAAAACACAACTGCCCTTGACCATTTATCTTTACTGCGTTCCTACATATTATACCTTTTATCCGTCATGTAATTGGACTGCTTTATTTCACTTGCCTTGTACTGATTCGAAAACAGTCACTAAAAGTAAAAACTTTACAAATGTAAATACTACTACCGTGTTTTGTTTTAAAAACCTTTATTGTGAAAATGTCAGTATACAAATACGGGCCTATAACCACGTGGGCCGGCCACGGAGCAAACTGAAATCGTATATGATGAGGAGACATTTACACTGTAGAAGAACGTAACGAGCGGGCCATTAGGTGACAAGAACAAAGGTGTCTAACAGTTGCGGAATCGGTGGACGTACATTTTGTAATTAAAATACGACAGGGCCACTTACAATAACATTTTCTAGATATACATTTGCGGGCAAGGAGTTACGAGTCCCATTTATACCGGCGCCATTTTGGGCGAGGCCGGGCAGGTCCAAGATATAGTCAAAATGTCTCCACCAACCATCGGCCAGACCAGAACCCCTTTCGGCCCTTTATGCTACAAGATGGTGTCTTCCATTCAGAAAATATTGGTGGCAGCATTTTGAAAGGAAACAGAAACAGCCGTTCTCCTAGTGAGTTTCACATTGTTACATTTAGGAAGAATGTTGAAGAGTAGTATGTGGAAAATCTGAAGCCATTTTTCTACAAACTCTCAATCAGACTTGGATGGAAAAAAAAAACCTGAAGAATGTACAAACTGAAAACCAATTTTTGTCTGTATAGCACCAACAGTAACGCTTGAGTCAGCTTTGTGTCAAGCCGCCATTTTCATTCAATCAATAGCGTCCCCCTGCACACATTCAGGGACCTGGTCGTGTCTTCAGATGAAACGCATTGTAGGAAAAGAAGCAGAAAGGAAAAGGAAAAAAGTTCCGCCGGACCTAGTGAAGCTGCAGCAGGTGCAAATAAGCTTCAGACAGTCTTACAAGCACTGCTCAGAACTCTCAACTGAGGCACTCAACATCCAGGACTTGCCATTCGGATCTTGGTGCCTTGTGCTGGTTCCGACCTATTCACACATCGGTCCACTACTGACATCACCTCATAAGCCAACGGGGCACCCCACGCCGACTTTCGGCGCAGCATTGTAGGATGGCCACACCAGTGCGGCAACTTGCTGGACACAACATCGGGGCCATCCAGATCTCGGCGCGTTCGACTCACTGTACCGCAACAGTGACCGCAACTCAGCTGGACACGCCGTCTTTCGGCGCAGCATTGTAGGATGGCCACACCAGTGCGGCAATTTGCTGGACACCACCTCGGTGCCATCCGGATCTCGGCGCGTTCGAGTCACTGTACCGCAACAGTGACCGCAATTCAGCTGGACACGCCGTCTTTCGGCGCAGCATTGTAGGATGGCCACACCAGTGCGGCAATTTGCTGGACACCACCTCGGTGCCATCCGGATCTCGGCGCGTTCGAGTCACTGTACCGCAACAGTGACCGCAATTCAGCTGGACACGCCGTCTTTCGGCGCAGCATTGTAGGATGGCCACACCAGTGCGGCAATTTGCTGGACACCACCTCGGTGCCATCCGGATCTCGGCGCGTTCGAGTCACTGTACCGCAACAGTGACCGCAACTCAGCTGGACACGCCGTCTTTCGGCGCAGCATTGTAGGATGGCCACACCAGTGCGGCAATTTGCTGGACACCACCTCGGTACCATCCGGATCTCGGCCCGTTGTGCTGCCTTCGGCCTATTCGCACATCGGTCCGCTACTGACGCCGCCTCACGTGCCAACGGATTTTCTACGCTTTTTGTAGCCCTATGCCGCATAACAGGTCATGTGACTTGTTTATAAAACTTTTCATTGGTTCATTTTACTTTTGGTTTCCTAAAGATGGAAGGCTTGGTCATATGACCTAAAAATAACACTTTTCATTGGTTTAGAACATTTTTTTTTCCCAAACGATGAAAGCCCCACCTTGTTTCTGGATCATTCAGACTGAAGCTGGCGTCAGCATGAGAGCACCACCATCTCGTGGCTCCGTCGTGGTCATTCCGCGAGCAATCATGGCAGCCGCTCCCCACCGGAAGCCTGCGGGAGTCGGGGGGCCCCCAAGACTTTTATACAATCTTCACGGCTGAGGGGACGCTTTTCGAGAATGGAGCCCAAGCCCTAGCAGGCAAGCGTCCGAGTTCCAAAGTGTCCCAGGGCCATTTCAGTGGACCAGGCCTAAAACCGAGGAGCTGTCCGCCATTTTAAGAGCCATGTGGCAGCCGCCTATCGCTGCACTGCAAGAGTGGGAGCAACTCAACAACATGGTGAGCGAGACGCTGTGGCCGCAAGAGCGAGCGCAACTCAGCTAGATGGCCGCCACCTGGGGAGGCCCGTTCACGCCGGCTCCCCCACGCCCCCCCCCGGGCCGCCGCACGCCAATTTTCGGAGCAGCATTGTAGGATACCAAAACCAGTGCGGCAGTTTACTGGACATCACCTGGGTGCCTGTCGTACATGTTGTGTCAGCCATGTGACACTGGACACAGACCGCTACTGACGAGGCCTTCCCCCGCACCACCCGGGACGCCCCACGCTGTTTTTCTGTGCTGCATTGTAGGATCCCTAAACCAGTGCGGCACCCAGGCGACATCACCTGGGTGCCGTCCAGAACTCTGCACGTTGTGCTGCCTTGGGACTATTCGCACAACAGACCGCTACTGACGAGGCCTCCCCCCGCCCCACCCGGGACGCCCCACGCCAATTTTCGGAGCAGCATTGTAGGATCCCTAAACCAGTGCGGCACCCAGGCGACATCACCTGGGTGCCGTCCAGAACTCTGCACGTTGTGCTGCCTTGGGACTATTCGCACAAAAGACAGCTTCTAACCATTGTTGCTTTTTGTGTTGAGAAATGTTTAAATGTTTTTAGTTTTTGTTCCGTTCGTTAAAGTTAGTAGTTAATAAAGTTTTATAACCTTACTTTGTTGGAGTGTTATCTATTTTTTTTAAAACGGGTGAATGGGGCCTTGAATCGGGTTATTGTCATGTGTGGGCTTTGGAAGTGTGCTGCTGCAGGATCGGACATTTCAAACTCAAATGCACGTTCTTTTTCTTACCTTTCCGAAGCATGGAGCGCAATAGCAGGCAGAGAAAGGGTGATGCACGTGTTGAACACTACCTGACCTGGCAAGTTGCTGGCAGTGCCCCCCCGCCCGCTCCTGAAAGAGGGCACACACACACCGCCGCCCCGAGTACTTCACAAATCTTTAAAAGACCATGCGCTTGTTCATGAGGCTTAAATGGTTTATCACCTCTTCTAGAACCCCTGCATCGACCCTCTGACGTTTCATGGAAAAATTACCATGTAACACAATACCAAGCCCTGTCAGCTGAAACCCCCAAGGAATCGTGGGGCATATTATCAAGGGGGTTTATCTCCGCTTTTTTGGCTTTAAAAGCCATGAAAGCGGAGATAAAATTATTTCCCTATTACCAAGCTGTCGCTAACACCAGTTAGTGACAGCTAAAAGGAGATAGCGACCATCTTGGGCCCCGCTTTGCATGTCAGTGATACTTATCACTAATGACATGCAAAGTGGCGTGCCAAGATGTTAGCGACTGGAAACAGTCCCTAACATCGCTACCTTCTATTACCAACTTTTGGAGATATTCGCGCTAAGCGCGAATATCTCCAAAATCTAACACCTGCCCTGAGCAGTTCTTAGCCATGTTATCCAATGGGAGGTGGATAACATGGCTAAGAGCATTAGGTCGATAATACATGAATATCGCTGACTTTTCTGCGATAATAGCAAGGTTTATCTGCGATAAAAATCGCCGATGTGCGGCGATAATTTTTGTCTCTAAACAAGTTAGAGACAAAAATTATCGCTAGTTGTTCGTAATATGCCCCCGGGTTTTTGCTTGCAGAAATCGGGAGGCGGGAGACTAGCACTGAAATCAGTAGTCACACGCCTGAATCAGGAGGATTGGCATGTCTGAATTCTCTACAGCTGGGGCCATAAACTACATCCGCAGGGTTAGGTGATAGCCTGGGACCAGCCTGGCATCTAAAATGGCTGCCGTGCACGACAAAATTGTGGCATTCGAAAAAAGGCAAGATGGCGCAGCCGCTGGAAGAGATGTATCAACATATATCAGCCTCCTCAGCCACCCTCAGGAAACATAGGGGATTAGGATACGTCTCCCGCACCCCCTTATACCTAGTACTTTAATTAACGAAGCACAAAATGGCGAATTCCCGTTTCGCTACCAGTTTGCGGCCCAGTTCGCGGCCCGTGAAGCGCTTCTACCGTGAAAAATCTTTTTTTTATTTTCCCCACGGGACCCTTTAATAACCCCAACAACATTCCTAGGGGGTCAAGAGGGGGATACCTTGCCCCCTTTCATTAAATTCCCCCTTAGTTTTTCACCTTTTCTTCTCTCTCGATCCTACCGAGAGACAAGATGGCGGCCGCTCCGGACTGTCACGCAGCAAAAAAAAAAAAAAGCTCACGCACAGCCGCTGGAAGAGATGTATCAACATATATCAGCCTCCTCAGCCACCCTCAGGAAACATAGGGGATTAGGATACGTCTCCCGCACCCACTTATAACTAGTAATTTAATTAACGAAGCACAAAATGGCGAATTCCCGTTTCGCTACCAGTTCGCGGCCGCGCTTCTACCGTGAAAAATCATTTTTTTTTTATTTTCCCCACGGGACCCTTTAATAACCCCAACAACATTCCTAGGGGGTCAAGAGGGGGATACCTTGCCCCCTTTCATTAAATTCCCCTTTCGTTTTCCACCTCTTCTTCTCTCTCGATCCTACCGAGAGACAAGATGGCGTCCGCTCCGGACTGTTTAGAATGTTGACAGACACCGGAGAGCCAATCAGCTTTCTGCGCGCAAAGTTCCGATAAGCGAAAAGTAAGCGGACCGGATCGCTGCCCAGAGCGCTGTTACAGATATATATCTTGGTTTGAACGTTAATTTCTCAAAAACTACTGGAGCACATATATTGAGACCTAGCAAAGGCACATCGGGCTAACAGTCCCTACAATTTTGCCAAGTTTCGTGCAAATCCATTCAGCCGTTCGAGCTAAAAGTGAGTCCAACCGCCCTATGGAAAAATGAATGGAAAAAACGCGTTTTGGGACCCCCCTTTTTTCTCAGCCCCCCCTTGACGAAACTCCACCAAATTTTCAGGGGCTGCTCAGAATCAAAATGTGCCATTTTCCTGAAAATTTCAGCCGATTCCGTCCACAAACGCCAAAGTTATTAGACATAGAATTTTCAAAAGTCCCATAGAGAAAAAATTCTAACTATATATACCTACTGGCTATCGCCAGTAGGTAATATATATATTACCTACTGGCGTGTCGCCACTAGGTATATATAGTTAGGATTATTTGTCTATGGAACTTTTGAAAATTCTATGTCTAATAACTTTGGCGTTTGTGGACGGAATCGGCTGAAATTTTCAGGAAAATGGCACATTTTGTTTCTGAGCAGCCCCCGAAAATTTGGGGGGGTTTCGTCAAGGGGGGGCCGAGAAAAAAGGGGGGTCCCAAAACGCGTTTTTCCCATGTTAATTTCCATAGGGCCTTTGGCCTCACTTTTAGCTCGAACGGCTGAATGGATTTGCACGAAACTTGGCAAAATTGTAGGGACTGTTAGCCCGATGTGCCTTTGCTAGATCTCAATATATGTGCTCCAGTGGATTTTGAGAAATTAACGTTCAAAACAAGATATATATCTGTAACAGCGCTCCGGGCTGCGCTCCGGTCCGCTTACTTTTCGCGAAACGGAACTTTGCGCGCAGAAAGCTGATTGGCTCTCCGGTGTCTGTCAACATTCTAAACAGTCCGGAGCGGCCGCCATCTTATCTCTCGGTAGGATCGAGAGAGAAGAAGAGGTGAAAAACGAAGGGGGAATTTAATGAAAGGGGGCAAGGTATACCTCTCTTGACCCTCTAGGAATGATGTTGGGGTTATTAAAGGGTCCCGTGGGGAAAATAAAAAAATATATATTTTTCACGGTAGAAGCGCTTCCCGGGCCGCGAACTGGGCCGCAAACTGGTAGCGAAACGGGAAATCGCCATTTTGTGTTTCGTTTTAATTAAATTACTAGGTATAAGGGGGTGCGGGAGACGTATCCTGGCCCCTTATGTTTTCTGAGGGTGGCTGAGGCTCATATATGTTGATACATGTCTTCCAGCGGCTGTGCGTGAGCTTTTTTTTTTTTTTTTGCTGCGTGACGTCTGTTAACGTTCGATTCGATGGAAATCAGGAAGTGTTGACCACCATTTTGTCACTGCAAGTAAATATTTTGTTATAAATGAATCCTTATTGATAAACATTGTCTGCGCCATCTTGCCTTTTTGTCCAATGCCACAATTTTGTCGTGCACGGCAGCCATTTTAGATGCCTTGACCAGACCCTCTCTCTGCACGCCGTCGATTCTCAGCACGGTTTCCCACCCTCGCAAGCATCTCCCCCACGCACTGGTCACCCCCGCTCTCTCTCTCATGCATGGGCCATATACTTCCCCCCCATCTGCGCTGCTCTTCCCTGAGAATCACACCCTGTGCCCGCCCGACACCTCCCTTTCACCCTATTCACTACCGCACCCTCTGACACTCCTCTTCCTCTGTGTCCGATTGTCCAGGCCGGACCCAGGCTATCACCTAGCCCTGCGGATGTAGTTTATGGCCCCAGCTGTAGAGAATCCAGACATACCAATCCTCCCGATTCAGGCGTGAGACTACTGATTTCAGTGCTAGTCTTCCGCCTCCCGATTCCTGCAAGGAAAAACCCGGGGGCATATTACCAACAACTAGCGATAATTTTTGTCTCTAACTTGTTTAGAGACAAAAATTATCGCCGCACATCAGCGAATTTTATCGCAGATAAACCTTGCTATTAGCAAGGTTTATCGCAAATGCGATAAAAAACGGCCGCAATGCATGAATATCGCTGAAAAGTCAGCGATATTCATGCATTATCCAGCAAATGCTCTTAGCCATGTTATCCACCTTCCATTGGATAACATGGCTAAGAACTGCTCAGGGCAGGTGTTAGCTTGTGGAGATATTCGCGCTTAGCGCGAATATCTCCAAAATTTGGTAATAGTAGATAGCGATGTAAGGGACTGTTTCAAGTCGCTAACATCTTGGCACGCCCACTTTGCATGTCATTAGTGATAGATATCACTGACATGCAAAGCGGGGCCCAAGATGGTCGCTATCTCCTTTTAGCAGTCACTAACTGGTGTTAGCGACAGCTTTTAAAGCCAAAAAAGCGGAATTAAACCCCCTTGATAATATGCCCCACGATTCCTCGGGGGTTTCAGCTGACAGGGCTTGGTATTGTGTTACGTGCTAATTCTTCCAGGAAACGTCAGAGGGCCGATGCAGGGGCTCTAGAAGGGGTGATAAACCATTTAAGCCTCATTAACAAGCGCATGGTCTTTTAAAGATATGTGAAGTACTCGGGGCGGCGGTGTGTGTGTGCCCTCTTTCAGGAGCGGGCGGGGGGGCACTGCCAGCAACTTGCCAGGCCAGGCAGTGTTCAACACGTGCATCACCCTTTCTCTGCCTGCTATCGCGCTCCATGCTTCGGAAAGGTAAGAAAAAGAACGTGCATTTGAGTTTGAAATGTCCGATCCTGTAGCAGTACACTTGCAAAGCCCACACATGACAATAACCCGTTTCAAGGCCCCATTCACCCGATTTTTAAAAAAAATATAGTACTCCAAGAAAGTTGGATTATAAAACTTTATTAACTTTTAAATATAACGAACGCAACAAAAACTGTAAATATATTTAAACATTTTTTGATTAAAAAAAAACAACAATGGTCAGAAGCTGTCTTTTGTGCGAATAGTCCCAAGGCAGCACAACGTGCTGAGTTGTGGAAGGCACCCAGGTGAAGAACCATCCCTTCTTTAAACCCCATGGTGACCAACTATAGTTTCAATGAGTGCTATGTCCCAGGTTTTACATAAAGTAGTGTTTACCTAGAGTGGTGCTGTGTAGGACACTCTGAATGGAAATTAACCAGAACTATAACGATAACAACAACAACAACAATAATATAACTTTTATGCCCAAATTACGCAAACATTTAGCTAATCTGCTAAAGGGGGGAGTCGCCATTTCTTTACAATAATCAATAATGAAAAATCAACATCAATAGGGTTGTCCGTATTCCCGATGCAGCACTATAGTGCAACATACACAGCACCTGGGGTGTCAAGAGTGAACAGGTCCTAGCTGCTTAACCAATGACTGACAAATGCTATATTAAACACTTACTATGTATAATACTTGCGTTCACAATAGTTTTACTTTACAAAACAGAACAAAAGATGTCCCCTGTAAGTAAACCCATAGTAGCTGTTTCAGTTATTGAACATCCTAAGGTTTTATGACATGGGGAACAGTGGTGATATCCTGGGCCACCCATCCGTAGCCTCTCTAATCTCCATTACAATGTGTTTCTTGCTAAAATTAGCCAGAACTATAACCATAACAACAACAACAACAACAATAATATAACTTTAACGTCCAAATTACGCAAAGATTTAGCTAATCTGGTAAAGGGGGGGAGTCGCCATTTCTTTGGATAATTTATTCATCCATCCGTAACCTCTCTAATCTCCATTACAATATGTTTCTTGCTGTCGCTAGCTGATGAAAAAACTAAAGTGATAACTTCCTCATCCTTATTTTGTCTTTCTTTGTTCCTTAAGATGTTATCTGTGTCAACCTCTTCCGAGAATGCTGATGCGTTAGGGATTTCCTTGTGTTTCTTAATAGCATTGGTGTCTGCACACTTCTTTGTCAATTCTGTGAACATGATAACTGCTTCATAAACAGACGATATCCTTGTTAAGTCATTAGTGTTAAGTGTGTCTGAAACTACAGTGCCCTTCTGTTTTTCTTTCTTCAGGCTCTACAGAGTTTTGTGTGTTGTTCTTTTGAGCGACAATTATTCCAGAGGTTTCAGGTTCACTTGTTTTGTCCTGCAGTGAGTTAACAGCTTTAGAGACTTCATGTTTATTTGCTATGTCCTGCTGTGCGTCAACTGCTTCAGAGACGTCAGCCTCATTTGTTATGTTTGACTAGATCCTGGACCTGCCCGGCCGCGCCCAAAATGGCGCCGGTGTAAATGGGACTCGTAACTGCTTGTTGTGTACTGGTTGCCCAACCTTGATATCACGAGATACGTATGCAGTTTTGAAGCACATGGCGGAGGCTCGTCTGCTGTAGTGGGGCGCCCCTTTATCGTTTCAGTCGCCATTCCGCCCGCTTTTGCTACGCTGTGCCTTTTCCGCCATTCAGCTGTTTACCGCCCGCTCTTACGGCTACAGCGTCTCGCTCACCATGTAGTTGAGTTGCTCCCACTCTTGCGGTGCAGCGATAGGCGGCTGCCACAGGACTCTTAAAATGGCGGCCGGCTCTTCGGATTTGGGCCTGGTCCAGTAAAATGGCCCTGGGACACCTTGGAACTCGGACGCTTGTCTGCCAGGGCTTGGGTCCCATTCTCGAAAGCGTCCCCTCAGCCTTGAAGATTGTACAAAAGTCTTGGGGGCCCTCGACTCCCGCAGGCTTCCGGTGGGGAGCGGCTGCCATGATTGCTTGCGGAATGGCCACGACGGAGCTACAAGATGGTGGTGCTCTCATGGTGACGCCAGCTTCAGTCTGAAACATCCAGAAACAAGGTGGGGCTTTCATCGTTTGGGAAAAAAAATGTTTTAATCCAATGAAAAGTGTTATTTTTAGGTCACATGACCTAGTCTTACATCATTAGGAAAACAAAAGTAAAATGAACCAATGAAAAGTTTTATTAACAAGTCACATGACCTGTTATGCTTACGTTACGCGCTGCGCGTCGCGCTCTGGATCGTTTCCGGGAAGCTGCGCCTTGCGCACCGGAGCACTTCCGGGTGCGCTAACGCGGCGCGTCATATGACGCATTACGCGACAACGCAGGTCCAGAATATAGTCAAAATGTCTTCACCAACCAGCGGTCGGAATACAACCGCTTTCAGCAGTCCAAAAAGTTCTGTTAAATCTTAAGAGCGGGAGCAACTCAACTACATGGTGGGCGAGACGCTGTAGTCGCAAGAGCGGGTGGTAAACAGCTGAATGGCGGAAGAGGCACAGAGTACCAAAAGCGGGCGGAATGGGAACTAAAACGGTAAAGGGGCGCCCCACTACAGCGTGTCTTCAGGTCAAACGGATTGTGGGACAAGGTCCAGAATGGAAGAGTCATCAAAAGGCAAAAAATTCCGCCGGACCCCGGGAGCCGGCCGCCTATGTTGGGGGCGATCTCAGGCCACACCAGGGCAACACGACTTGGGGAGGGGGCAGGAGCCAAGCGCCCCCTCCCAGTCCGCGCCATCTCACCACCCCTCGGGGGCCTCCGTCAAGCGGTTTAGGGAGGCACCGTATCACATTGTTTTCCAATGCAGTCAGGTCCACAAACGGACCCCACTTACTTTGAATTGTGAAGCTGCAGCAGGTGCAAATAAGGTTTAGACAGTGTTACAAGCGCTGCTTAGAACTCTGAAGTATGGCACTCAACATCCAGAACTTATGCCATTTGTGTAAGGCAGTGACATCGAAGCAACTCAGGGACCAAAAGCATGAACGAACACTCACGTATGAAAATCTTATTTGGGGAAGGGGCAGGATCCAAACGCCCCCTCCCAGTTCGCGCCACTACACCGTATGTAGAAAATCTGAAGCCATCGTTCTACAAACTCTCAACGCTTGCCATCAGTGCATGAGTTTCATGCTCGATCGATTGAGCTAGCCGGATCGGGCAACAAAAAGTATAAAATAGTTATGTAAAAAGTTATTTAATAAAATGTTTTACCCTGTTTCTTTGCTGGTGTGTTGTCTATATTTATAATATTTGCATAGGGTTTGTCGTTCTTTTGGGCGGGGTGGGTGACGGAGCCGAGCTGTCTTGCAGCCCTCATGGTGTGGAGCTCAGTTCATTTCACTATTTTCGTATTTCTCATGAAGGGTTGTTCCTAATGTTTGTATTTTAGCGAGGTCAAAAAGAGATCCAATTAGTGGTCTACTGATTTTGCACGATTACTTTTATTTTTTTACACGATTTTTCACTATCTGCAAAGACTAAACAGAGTATTGCGAGTTTGTGCTTGTTTGTAAATCGAGAATGATCCAAAGAGAACCAATTCTAAAACAGTAAATGCTTGGATAACAATCAATCAAATGGAGAGACAAGCAGGTACGACGGATTACAACGTGGGTAAAGGTCTGCGTTAACTACCCTTCACTATCTGCAAAGAGAGAGTACTACTAAGAGAAAAGAGGGGAGTGGGGGGGGGGAAGCGTTCAAAGCACATGAGCGTGCATAAACACGAAAACGTTTTTACCTATCACGTACTTGACATTTGACAGCTTTTGATATTTGCTATTAAAAAACCATTGAAATTCACAGAAAAAACCATAGGTTATAGTCCATATATAGTTAGGAATTTGCATTTACAAAACCTTGAAAATTCAATGAAAAAACCATTGGTTATAGAACATATATAGTTAGGAATTTGCATTTACAAAACCTTATTTTACTCGCATAAAACCATTGAAATTCCATATATAGTTAGATGCGCTAACTATGTATCGCGCACCCGCAATCCACTGCTGATGATGTCACATATTACATCCTTCATGACATGGTTAGTGACATCACTGATGACATCACTGATGACATCTCAAATGACATCACTGATGACATCACTGATGACATCTCATTTGACATGACTGATCACATCACTGATGATATCATTCATGTGATAATACCATGAACCTCTTCAGACTCTAATATAACCTTAGATACAATCAGTGTAAACAGACAGTCACAGACTGTCACTCATCCATGGAGTTACTCACACACCTAGTCAGTTATGCAAAAAATCAATCACACCTCCATTTTCTCAACTATACAGTTATACACACCTTACTTATTCAAACATATACTAACACATATTTACTTTACTCTCTTATACAATCCCTGATACATGTTCACAATGATCCATACAGCCACTCACACATTCACTGGCTCTTATGCACAGTTATTTATAGATGTCAACTCTCACATGTACTGTGTTTTACATATGTACTTACTTTGACATGTAGTACTGAGATATCCATTCACTCACTAATACACTCATGCACAGTCAACCGCCCATACAGCTGTTTGCACATGCACTTTTGAACCCATACATATAGTGAATCAAATACTCACACATCTATGTACAGAGTCACACACCTCCCAGCCACCCATACACACACACTCAGTTTCCCATACAAATACTTGGACAACCAATGAATAACCCATACAGTTACTCATATAGCTACTGATCAACATATGCAGCAGTTTGTAGAACAACAGATATAATGATGCACAAATTAAAACAGTTTAGTCACTAACCCATGCACTCAGTGAGACACGTTTAATCACTCACTCATACAGTCAGTCATGCACCTACTAAATCCTTCATCCAGACACTTATACATCCACTCATTCTTCAATATGTAAGACATATTTTAACTTTACAGAAACAAACAGTCACTGGATGTTGTCATCAGTGATGTCATTTGAGATGTCATCAGTGATGTCATCAGTGATGTCACTAACCATGTCATGAATGATGTAATATGTGACATCATCAGCAGTGGATTGCGGGTGCGCGATATATAGTTAGCGCATTTAACTATATATGGAATTTCAATGGTTTTATGCGAGTAAAATAAGGTTTTGTAAATGCAAATTCCTAACTATATATGTTCTATAACCAATGGTTTTTTCATAGAATTTTCAAGGTTTTGTAAATGCAAATTCCTAACTATATATGGACTATAACCTATGGTTTTTTCTGTGAATATATATATATATATATATATATTTTACCTACTGGCGGTCGCCAGTAGGTAGTTATAGTTAGGATTTTTTTCAATGTTAATTCTCAAAATTCTATTTGGAATAACTTTGGCTTCGGTTGACGAATCTGCCTCAAAATTTCCTCAAAATGGCCTCGCGGCGCCCCGGTCCTTCCCTGAAAGTTTGGGGGGGGGGGATTCGTCAAGCGGGGGCCGAGATAAAAGGGGGGTCCCAAAACGCGTTTTCCCCATGTTAATTTCCATAGGGCGGTCGATTTCCCTTTTAGCTCGAACGGCTGAATGGATTTACACCAAACTTGGCAAAATTGTAGGGACTGGTAGCCCGATGTGCCTTTGCTATGTCTCAAGATATGTGCTCCAGTGGATTTTGAGTAATTTAGGTTCAAAAAAATATATATATCTATAGGCGCTCTCCGGTGCGCGCACCGGAGAGCGCTCCAGGCGCGACACGCAACTTGCGCGCAGATAGCTGATTGGCTCTTGGGTGTCTGTAAATATTCTAAACAGTCTGGAGCGGCCGCCATCTTGTGTCTCGGTAAAATCGAGACACAAGGGGTTTGAAAAAAAAAGGGGCAAATGACCATAAGGGGGCAGAGTAGACCCCCTCTGACCCCCTAGGTTTGATGTGGGGGCTAAAATAGGGTCCTGCGGGGCATTACATTTTTTTTTTTTTCGATTTGCGCGGGGGAAGCGCCCGGTACGCGTTCTGGAAAGCGCACCGGGGAGCGAAGCACGGGGAAAATCCAGGACCATATTTATGAAGGCCTTGCGCTGCCAGTTTTACTCTGCCTGTGCGTCACTTTTTGTAACGCACCAGCGGTGTAAAAATATGCGCCTTGTTACGCTATATTTAAAAAGTGATGCATCTATCTAGATGCGTCACTTTTTAAATATAGCGCAACAAGGCGCATTTTTTTACACTGCTGGTGCGATGCGTCACTTTTCTGTGCGCACTCCTTATGACATTCCAGATGTGTCATATTTAATGTATGACGAATCATGTTGCAAGGAGTTACAGATACGTCAGTATTTCTGACATATCTGTAAACATAAAAGTGACGCGAGGCAGGCGCAAGATTTTGACGCAACGGCATCCTAAAAGTGACGCAGTGAAATCTCATAGATTTCAGTACGTCGTTATTACCAAGCATTTTGCGGGGGAATGCCCCCTCTGTATACATTATACCTGACGCAGATATAATGTGGCGCAGAGTTTTAAAAAGTGACCCATGTACGTAGATGCGTCACTTTTTAAAAATAGCGCAACGAGGTGCATTTTTTTACACCGCTGGTGCGATGCGTCACTTTTCTGTGCGCACTCCTTACGACATTCGAGATGTGACATATTTAATGTATGACGAATCATGTCGCAAGGAGTTACAGATACGTCAGTATTTCTGACATAAAAGTAAACATAAAAGTGACGCATTGCTGGAGTGTGTCACAAAAGTGACGCAACTCCAGTAATGCGTCCTTTCACAAGGGGAAAGCACCATCGCACCAGTGGTGTAAAAAAATGCGCCTCGTTGCGCTATATTTAAAAAGTGACATATCTAGGTAGATAGGTCACTTTTTAAAACCCTGCGCCACATTATATCTGCGTCAGGTATAATGTATGCAGAGGGGGCGTTCCTCCGCAAAAAGCTTCGTAATAGCGACGCAGTGAAATCTATGAGATTTCACTGCGTCACTTTTAGGATGCTGTTGCGTCAAAATTTTGCGCTTGCCTCACAGCAGGTGTAAGACTGACGCAAGACCTTTCACATGGTGCTTTCCCCATGTGAAAGGACGCATTACTGGAGTTGCGTCACTTTTGTGACGCACTCCAGCAATGAGTCACCTCTGTGTTTACAGATACGTCAGAAATACTGACGTATCTGTAACTCGTTGCGACATGATTCTTCATACATTAAATATGACACATCTGGAATGTCGTAAGGAGTGCGCACAGAAAAGTGACGCATCGTACCAGCGGTGTAAAAAAATGTGCCTCGTTGCGCTATATTTAAAAAGTGACGCATCTAGGTAGATGGGTCACTTTTTAAAATCCTGCACCACATTATATCTGCGTCCGGTATAATGTATGCAGAGGGGGTGTTCCCCCGCAAAAAGCTTTATAATAGCGACGCAGTGAAATCTATGAGATTTCACGGCGTCACTTTTAGGATGCTGTTGCGTCAAAATCTTGCGCCTGCTTCACAGCAGGTGTAAGACTGACGCAAGACCTTTCACATGGTGCTTTTTCCATGTGAAAGGACACATTACTGGAGTTGCGTCACGTTTGTGACGCACTCCAGCAATGCGTTACTTTTGTGTTAACAGATACGTCAGAAATACTGACATATCTGTAACTCGTTGCGACATGATTAGTCATAAATTAAATATGACATATCTGGAATGTCATAAGGAGTGCGCCCAGAAAAGTGACGCATCGCTGTTTTCACGTAGCGATGCGTCACTTTTCAGAAATGAGGTCTCTAGTTTATTCACTGTGTCACCTCTACGACCCTTTCTTGCGTCAATACGTCCCTTTTGCATACATTACACCTGACGTAGGAATAATGTGGCACAGGGGTTTACAAAGTGATGAATTTACCAAGAAACGCCACTTTGTAAATATGAATAAATAAGGTGCATTTTTTATTGGAATGTTGTGTCACAAAAAGTGATGCTTTGGTGGTGTTAAAGTGACGCATGGCTTCATAAATGAGGCCTTCTACCTTCAACTGCAGCAATGCATCTTTTCTTAACCTTCAACACTCCTGTTCTTTATCAACATTTTCATTGAATATCAACATTCCCCATATTCACTCTTCTTCTCATAACTTTCTTTTCTAACACTCACCTTCTTTCAGTCCTCCTACTTCACTTCTTTTTTCCTTTCATACCTTTCTGTTCTTTCTTACTCATTCTCCTTTCAATTATCAATGCACTATATTTCACTTACTCTTCATTTTTTTAAGAATATAGCTCTTTGATGAGAATTGGAGGTAGTTCTGAAAAGAACTTTTGGTTTTCTTCTTTTTTCAAAACAGGAACAAAAACAGGGAATGGAAACTGCTCAACAGGAGCAAAAAGAACAAAAAAAATTAGGGGTGGAAAGGGCAGCGATGGTTTTCTAATGCTCGAACCATGAGCTGGACACTTTGTTCTCCAAAGGTAAGCAGTTGATTGCAGTATCTGCATCTGAGGACACCATGGTTAAATGCAGGTTGAATGTTTGGCACCTGCTCCTGTGATTGCCCCCTCCCAGAAGAAGTTGCTCCTCCGGTTGATGTAGAGGCCCCATCACTGGGAACATCTTGTGCCAGAGCCCTGACACTTTCCCGGCCATAATTCTGGGGGTGCCTCCTCTCCACATGCCGGATCATCGTGAAGTTCCCAAATGAGTATTTTTTTTTGGGGTCACCCCGTGACAGGACCCGTTTGCAGATCCTGCACTCCACTTTTGGAGCATTCACCTTCTTCTGGTCAGCTGGAATCTTAAAAGATTTCCAAATAAAATGTTCCTTCACCTTTGGGGTAGGAGGCTCTTCATTGATGAAATCAGGTTCATCCTCACTGCTGGATTCTCTGGCGGTCATGGTAAATCAAGAAAGATCCAGGAGCAAAAAACAGGTCTTTCAGTCACAAAAGTGAAAGAAGTAGTGAAGGAAATGGGTGGGGATTTCATTCTTTGTAAAAAAAACTGTTAGCAACCAATGAAAAGTGTTATTTTAGGGTCACATGACCTGACGCGTTTACGCTGCGCTCTCCGGAGCGCTTCCGGGTGCGTTTACGCAGCGCGATCGTAGGCGCTTCCGGGGCGCAAACGTGGCGCGAACGTAGCTCTTCTGGGTGCGTTTACGCAGCGCGATTGTAGGCACTTCCGGGGCGTAAACGTGGCGCGAACGTAGGCACTTCTGGGTGCGTTTACGCGGTGCGAACGTAGGCGCTTCCGAGGGCACTTACGTTGCGCGCCGAAGTGACGTCATCAAACTTTTACAGAAATGCATAATCATTTTCCTTATTAAAAAAAACTAATTTTATTTGTATGGTACGAAATGTTTTGCATTATTATTAACTTTTCATTCATATTTTTTTTCACGAACGACAGTAGCGCTCTGGGTGCGCTTTCAGGTGAGCTCACCGGTTAGCTTACCGGAAAGCTTACCGGAGAGCTTAGCTGAAAGCTTCCCGGAGCGCGCACCCAGAGCGCAAAAGAAAAAAATTATATCAAAATAAATAAATGAATACTTACAAAAAAACAGCAAATTGTAAAAAAAAAAAAAAAAAAGGTTAGAAACTCGATATAGAAAGGAATTAGCATTTAAAAATCCTATGAAATTCACTGAAAAAACCATAGGTTTCACACCAGTTATAGTTAGCTGGAAATTTTACTGACATAAAACCATTGAAATTCCCACGTTATAGTTAGTTGGACTCACTATAACTTGCGCGTGTAATGCACTGCTGATGACATCACATATTACATCACTCATGACATGGTCAGTGACATCACTCATGACACCATCCTTGTGACAGAGAGACTGACATACTTTCACTGTAAAGTAACTCTTAAAATACATTTTGAAAAATAAAAAATAACATTTAAAAAAAAGTGGACATACCTATACCAGATACAACAACCAATTCAGTAATTCCACCATTTATATACACATCCACTTGCTCACCAACACTTCTATATAGTCACTGATACATATACTCACTCATCATATGTAGTGAGACACCTATACATCCGTTAACACACTGACAGTCTTCAAAAAGTTGCTCACACACATACTCACACATGCAAATAAACTATTGAACATCCATTTATTTGCATCTACAGCTATATATACACTACCACCTTACTTCTAAGGAAACTTACACATACTTACTATCTTAAACAATCACTTATAGAAACACATACTTATTAAAACAAGAACTCTTTCAACCTCTCACTCTCACATATACTCAATTATATACACCAATACTCACATATACTACATTAAAACATATGTAGTTACTGATAAAGACACTAGTGAGACAGTCATTCACTTACTAACACATACATATACACACTCATTCACCCTTACAATCCTACACATAGGCTGTCTTCAAAACACATACAGTGAGTCAGTCATTAATGCATCTTTGTGCTAAGTAACACCCCCACAAAATCAAACAGACAATTATAAAGATACTAAAAAAACATCTAATAACCCATATACACACACATGTAGCTACTCACCAACCCATGCAGCCACTTATACACAAAGTGAAACACTGATACATATATTTAAATATTTACACATTACTCGCTAATATATGTATTCACTAAGATACACTTAATAAGGCAGTTATCCAATCATTTATTTTTTAAAAAACATCCATTAAGACAAAAATGTAAACAAATATTCTTCCATCGACCTTAACATACATATATAAAACATATTTATTTATCTGAAAGACACACATTCACTGGATGGTGTCATCAGTGATGTCATGAGTGATGTCACTGACCATGTCATGAGTGATGTAATATGTGATGTCATCAGCAGTGCATTACACGCGCAAGTTATAGTGAGTCCAACTAACTATAACGTGGGAATTTCAATGGTTTTATGTCAGTAAAATTTCCAGCTAACTATAACTGGTGTGAAACCTATGGTTTTTTCAGTGAATATATATATATATATATATATATATATATATATATATATTACCTACTGGCGGTAGCCAGTAGGTATATATAGTTAGGACGGTTTCCCATAGGAAATCCCCAACATTCTATTGGGAATAACTTTGGCCCTGGTTGATGAATCTTCGCAAATTTCTCAAAGAAGATGGCTCGCTCCGCTCCGCTCCTTCCCTGAAAGTTTGGGGGGGATTCGTCAAGTGGGGGCTGAGAAAAAAGGGGGGTCCCAAAACGTGTTTTCCCCATGTTAATTTCCATAGGACCTTTAGACTCAGCTACAGCTTGAACCGCTGAAGGGAATTACACCAAACTTGTCAAAATGGTAGTGTCTGGTATGCAGATCACGCTTTTGGTAAAATTGTGTAAATCCCTCCAGTGGTTCCTGAGAAAATTAGAAGAGAAATCAATTATATATCTATAAGCGCGAACACGTGCGCGCACCCCGCGATTTTTCGCGTTTTTTTGGGGGGGGGGGGCTTGGGGGGTTTGTCTCTTTCATTTTAATGTTTGTATTTTAATTTCGAGGGTGCCCACCCCTCGTTTTGGCCCCCGAGATCACCGCCGCCGCCCGAGCTGCCTTAAGATGGCCGCCGCCTGGTTGTGGGCGGGGCCGGCGAAGGAGCCGCGCTCCGATTGGTCAAGGAGCTCTGACGTCATCAGGGGGCTCGCCTCAGGGCCGCGCTGGGATTGGCCCATCGTTCGACTAGGAAATGGGAAGGCAGGTTTTATTTTGCAGCGTATGTAAATTGTGATCGTTATGGGTCACCACTGGGGGCCTGCTGATGGTACACGAACAGATAACGGATGAAGATGTAAGACACATAGGCCTGATGAGTGAACAGTCGAAGAATAGTAATGTTTAGGCAACTGCTACAGAGCAAATTTGAAGATGCACTGTTCTGCATAATAGTAGGCATAGTAGTAGAAAAGTTAGCTGGGCATCAGGCAACCTATGAAAGGAGTTTACTGTATCGTTTAAGACTCCATAAAGTGGTCACAACATTTTAAAGTGATCAAACACACTGTTACAAGACAATGGGCAACTTTAGTCCGGCATTGGTCTGGCGAATGTAGCATCGGACAAAACGTTCTTATATTTTGAGTGCATGTTGCAAACTCCAGTATAGATTGCATGGATGTTAGTACGGAACACTAGCATAGCTTTGAGGCGGAAGAATACTTGGGAGCAAGCTCACTCAAACCATTCACTCCCAATTCTAAATGCGCACTGGCTGCAGTGTCTGCAGTGCCGCGCTCTCTCTGTGCCTGAAATTAGTTGTGTGAGGCGCAATAAGCGCGCCTCGGCGCCTCACACACAGGAAATATTTTCAAAAATGTGTCCCAGTGGCTGCTACCGGAGTAACCGGACTCACCCGACCCAACGAGCGCCAGTTGTCAGTTTCTTAAGATGAATGTTGGAGTGGAGCGCGGCGCTGAGTGTTTGCACTGCCGGCTTATATGGTGCTGGTGCGTGCTGCAGCCTCTCTTCAAGGTGCTGCAGAGTATGGACCGGGGTTGGGGGCCTGCTGCCGTCCTGGACCTGTTGCCTCTCAGTCCGGAGAGAAATTAATAGGTGTTTGCAGCCGTGCTTAATGAGTTCGGACCGTAACTGCCGGAGTCGAGTTTGAGGCCTGCCGCCTCTTAAATCTTGTCTGCTGTACCGTGGCGCTCACTCTTGGGGCCTGAGTCTACACAGAGGTAACGTAATTCCTAATTATATTTAATTTTAAGAATGAGCAAATGAGCAATATGTCATGTGCCGAGAGCCTGTTAACTCTGCTCACGCCATGTCTCACAGTGTTAAAAAGTGTCCCTGAGCCACAAGTTCAATACCGGCAAGGACTCTGAGGAAGTAGTGTGAACATGTTTCACAAGGCCTCGGGCTCTATAAAACCTATCTGAGTAAGGCTAGCAACTTGGTACGTCCACAGGGCGTGTGCCAAACCTCACTGTTAGTGCACTGTGTGCAAACCGGCATAGACAGGGTCAGCGTCATTTTAGCAACCAGGGTGTTTCTTGCAGGCCCGACCCCCACATCTGCATTGCAAATTTTAAATTCATATGATGACACATTTTAGTACCATTCTGACCCGTTGTAGATGATTCGTGCTATGATTTGGCAATGAGTGGTGTATGTTGTCGTTTGATACTCCATGCATGTTGGCTGATGCATCTTATTTTTGTGTTGATATTGCTGCATCTCCACAACTTTTGTAGTGTGAATGATGTTGCAGGCGAGTCTCATGTTTATGAGCTCTTGCATGCATCCATCCAACACCCACCCACCCTCCCACCCACCATTCATGCACCACATCCATCCACCCACCCATCCATCCATCCTGCATCCATCCATCATTCATGCATCCATTCACCCATCTATCATGCATGTATCCATCCATGCATCCACCCAACAATCATTCATCCATCATGCATCCAACCATCGTTCATGCATCAAAAATCGGATCCCTAGGGCTGCTCAGGTGGTCCCACAAGGATAGTAACATATTTAAACGTTATCCGCTAATAGAATTAGCATTTTCAAAACCTTGCAAATTCACTGAAAAAACCATAGGTTTCTACCCTTACATATCTATATATTAGCATTTAAAAAACCAATGAAATTCACTGAAAAAACCATAGGTTATACACTATATATAGTTAGGAATTAGCCTTTAAAAAACCAATGAAATTCACTAAAAAAACCATAGGTTTTAGGCCATATATAGTTAGGAATTAACATATAAAAAACCATTGAAATTCCTCCTATATAGTTAGCTGGACATTTTATTGACATAAAACCCAATGAAATTCCATATATAGTTAGTTGCAATAACTATATATCGCGCACCCGCAATCCACTGCTGATGATGTCACATATTACATCATTCATGACATGGTCAGTGACATCACTGATGACATCACTGATGACATCTCAAATGACATCACTGATGACATAACTGATGACATCTCAAATGACATCACTGATGACATCATGACACACCAATACCAGTTACTACATACGCACTCACTGATTCCTACGTCTACGCACACATTCACTCATTCACCCATACAATCACTCATACATACAGTCACTCATTATTACAACACTGTCATATGCACTCATACACCTATGCAGACACTCACACACTGCCACTCATCCATGGAGTTACTCACACACCTAGTCAGTCCTGTAAAGAATCAATCACACTTCGATTTCCTCATCTATACAGTTAAACACAGAACACCTTACTTTTTCAAACATATACTAACACATACTTACTCTCTTATACAATTACTGATACAAGTACACATTGATCTGCACAGAGTCACTCGCCTCCCAGCCAGTTACACACACACTCAGTCTTCCATACAAATACTTGGGCAACCAATCAATAAGCTATATAGCCACTCATATAGCTACTGATCAACACATGCAGCAGCTTGCACAACAACAGACATATTGATGCACACTTTCAGACAGTTTAGTTATTAACCCATGCATTCAGTAAGACACATTCATTCACTCGCTCAGTCAGTCACGCACCTACTAAATCCTTCATCCAGACACTTATACATCCACTCATTCTTCAATATGTAAAACATATTTAAACTTTACAGAAACACACAGTCACTGGATGATGTCATCAGTGATGTCACTGACCATGTCATGAATGATGTAATATGTGACATCATCAGCAGTGGATTGCGGGTGCGCGATATATAGTTAGCGCATCTAACTATATATGGAATTTCAATGGTTTTATGCGAGTAAAATAAGGTTTTGTAAATGCAAATTCCTAACTATATATGTTCTATAACCAATGGTTTTTTCATTGAATTTTCAAGGTTTTGTAAATGCAAATTCCTAACTATATATGGACTATAACCTATGGTTTTTTCTGTGAATATATATATATACGCAAGTGCTAATTGGTCACCTATATACCCCAACTCTTTGTAGGAGGGTATTGACTGTGAAACAGCTAAAAGGTTTCTTAAGAATTTATTTTCAACTATCTGTAATTCCCTCATATCCTTGTACCCCCAAATATTGCTAAACCTTAAAAAGTGCCTGAATTGGCTTTCCCCCCAACCTTTTTCCAAAATCAAAAGTTGCAGCTGCAACTCTTAAGAATACATTCCTTTTTACCTTCCTTTGGGGGACCCATGAGCCTCGCTCATGAAAAAGGACATCCAGATATCAAACAGTAGGTACCGTAGATAATTCTTTCTCCTTGGGCATAGTTACAGTGGCATCTAATATCTCCCCCGAAGTTACACTTGAGGTATAATCACGCCTCCATTCAACCTGATCTAAAGTCTGATACATTCCAATTTCAATGGTTTTATGCGAGTAAAATAAGGTTTTGTAAATGCTAATTCCTAACTATATATGGCCTAAAACCAATGGGTTTTATGTCAATAAAATGTCCAGCTAACTATATAGGAGGAATTTCAATGTTTTTTTATATGTTAATTCCTAACTATATAAGGCCTAAAACCTATGTTTTTTTTTAGTGAATATATATATATATATATATTCACTGAAAAAACCATAGGTTATAGACCATATATAGTTAGGGATTAGCATTTACAAAACCTTATTTTACTCGCATAAAACCATTGAAATTCGCATATATAGTTAGTTGCGCTAACTATATATCGCGCACCCGCAATCCACTGCTGATGATGTCACATATTACATCATTCATGACATGGTTAGTGACATCACTGATGACATCATCCAGTGATTGTATGTTTCTGTAAAGTTAAAATATGTCTTACATATTGAAGAACGAGTGGATGTATAAGTGTCTGGATGAAGGATTTAGTAGGTGCATGACTGACTGTATGTGAGAGTGATTAAATGTGTCTCACTGAGTGCATGGGTTAGTGACTAAACTGTCTTAATTTGTGAATCATTATGTCTGTTGTTCTGTAAACTGCTGCATGTGTTAGTCAGTAGCTATATGAGTAACTATATGGGTTATTGATTGGTTGCCCAAGTATTTGTATGGGAGACTGAGTATGTGTGTGGGTGGCTGGGAGGTGTATGACTCTGTACATAGATGTGTGAGCAGTTGATTCACTAGATGTATGGGTTCAAAAGTGCATGTGGAAACAGCTGTATGGGCGGTTGACTGTGTGCATGAGTGTATTGGTGAGTGAATGGATATCTCAGTGCTAAATGTCAAAGTAAGTACATATGTAAAACACAGTACATGTGAGAGTTGACATATATAAATTACTGTGCATAAGAGCCAGTGAATGTGTGAGTGGCTGTATGGATCATTGTGAACTTGTATCAGGGATTGTATAAAAGAGTAAATATGTGTTAGTATATGTTCGAATAAGTAAGGTGTGTATAACTGTATAGTTGAGGAAATGGAGGTGTGATTGATTCTTTGCATGACTGACTAGGTGTGTGAGTAACTCCATGGATGAGTGACAGTCTGTGAGTGTCTGTTTACTCTGAGTGTATCTAAGGTTATATTAGAGTCTGAAGAGGTTAATCGTATTATCACATGATTGATATCATCAGTGATGTTGTCTGTGATGTCATTTGAGTTGTCATCAGTGATGTCATCAGTGATGTCATTTGAGATGTCATCAGTGATGTCATCAGTGATGTCACTGACCATGTCATGAATGATGTAATGTGTGACATCATCAGCAGTGGATTGCGGGTGCGCGATATATAGTTAGCGCAACTAACTATATATGCGAATTTCAATGGTTTTATGCGAGTAAAATAAGGTTTTGTAAATGCTAATCCCTAACTATATATGGTCTATAAACTATGGTTTTTTCAGTGAATTTTCAAGGTTTTGTAAATGCTAATTCCTAACTATATATGGTCTATAACCTATGGTTTTTTCAGTGAATATATATATATATATATATATATATATATATATATATATATATATATATATATATATATATTCACTGAAAAAAACCATAGGTTATAGACCATATATATATATATATATATATATATATATATATATATATATATATTAGTTGCACTAACTATATATCGCGCACCCGCAATCCACTGCTGATGATGTCACATATTACATCATTCATGACATGGTCAGTGACATCACTGATGACATCACTGATGACATCTCAAATGACATCACTGATGACATCACTGATGACATCTCATTTGACATTACTGATCACATCACTGATGATATCATTCATGTGATAATACGATGAACCTCTTCAGACTCTAATATAACCTTAGATACAATCAGTGTAAACAGACACTCACAGACTGTCACTCATCCATGGAGTTACTCACACACCTAGTCAGTCATGCAAAGAATCAATCACACCTCCATTTCCTCAACTATACAGTTATACAAACTTTACTTATTCAAACATATACTAACACATATTTACTCTCTTATGCAATCCCTGATACAAGTTCACAATGATCCATACAGCCACTCACACATTCACTGGCTCTTATGCACAGTTATTTATATATGTCAACTCTCACATGTACTGTGTTTTACATATGTACTTACTTTGACATGTAGCACTGAGATATCCATTCACTCACCAATACACTCATGCACACAGTCAACCGCCCATACAGCTGTTTCCACATGCACTTTTGAACCCATACATCTAGTGAATCAACTGCTCACACATCTATGTACAGAGTCATACACCTCCCAGCCACCCACACACACACTCAGTCTCCCATACAAATACTTGGGCAACCAATCAATAACCCATATAGTTACTCATATAGCTACTTATCAACACATGCAACAGTTTACAGAACAACAGACATAATGATGCACAAATTAAGACAGTTTAGTCACTAACCCATGCACTCAGTGAGACACATTTAATCACTCACTCATACAGTCAGTCATGCACCTACTAAATCCTTCATCCAGACACTTATACATCCACTCATTCTTCAATATGTAAGACATATTTTAACTTTACAGAAACATACAGTCACTGGATGTTGTCATCAGTGATGTCATCAGTGATGTCATTTGAGATGTCATCAGTGATGTCATCAGTGATGTCACTGACCATGTCATGAATGATGTAATATGTGACATCATCAGCAGTGGATTGCGGGTGCGCGATATATAGTTAGTGCAACTAACTATATATGGAATTTCAATGGTTTTGTGTGAGTAAAATAAGGTTTTGTAAATGTGAATTCCTAACTATATATGGTCTATAACCTATGGTTTTTTCAGTGAATTTTCAAGGTTTTGTAAATGCTAATTCCTAACTATATATGGTCTATAACCTATGGTTTTTTCAGTGAATTTTCAAGGTTTTGTAAATGTTAATTCCTAACTATATATGGTCTATAACCTATGGTTTTTTCAGTGAATATATATATATACATACATATATAAACATATATCATCTGTATATCTATATAAATACAAACATAAATGCATGCATACATATACTTATATGCATACAGATGCATGTTATTTACATGAAAGTTGAAAAAACACTAATAAAAGCAAAGCTAAAAAGCCACCTCATTACAAACAGAATGGCTTTAACTTAAACGAGGGCGAGATCTATTGCATTTTCAATGCTTGTTTACTTTGGTTCCATCAAGAAGGCATTCAGATGTGTCACACATTTGCCATAAATTCTGAATGTTAGCACTCTAGTTGCACATTAGATCACTGTAGTAAAGCTACTGCTCACCAGGGACGTCTGCTGCTGGTATTCAAAGTGCATGTTTCAGTCTGCATGTCAGAATTTTTTTAATGAAATAGAAGAGGATTTGAGAAGTCACTCAAAATGATCCCTAATTTTCTTTCTGAAGCACTAATCATACTTTCTATGGCAAAATTAACCCCCTCATGTTGTTCCTTTTTAAATTGAGTGTTTTCAGACTTACCACTTCATTCCAATCAAGATGGCTTCTGGTGTGCCATACTTTTGTCATAAGTAAGACTGTTAGCGCTCTAGTTGTTCTTTAGAACACTCTGGGACATTCTGTCATTGGGCTATACTTGGGGTACATCTGGGTGATATTTGGGCTACATTTAGGCTCTTTTGTCTCTGGTGGCCATCTTGGGAGACTGTATGTCAGAATTTTTTAATGAAATTGAAGAGGGTTTGAGAAGTCACTCAAAATGTGCCCTAATTTTTCTTTCTGCAGCACTAATCATAATTCATATGGCAAAATATACCCCCTCATTTTGTTCCTTTTTAAATTAAATGTTTTAAGAGTTACCACTTTATTCCAATCAAGATGGCTTCAGGTGTGCCATACCTTTGTAATAAGTAGGACTGTTAGCGCTCTAGTTGTTCTTTAGAACACTCTGGGACATTCTGTCATTGGGCTATACTTGGGCTACATCTGGGTGATATTTGGGCTACATTTGGGCTCTTTTGTCTCTGGTGGCCATTTTGGGAGACTGCATGTCAGAATTTTTTAATGAAATAGAAGAGGATTTGAAAAGTCACTCAAAATGTGCCCTAATTTTTCTTTCTGCAGCACTAATAATACCTTCTATTGCATAATATACCCCCTCATTTTGTTCCTTTTTAAAATAAATGTTTTAAGAGTTACCACTTTATTCCCATCACGATGGCTCCAGGTGTGCTATACCTTTGTAATAAGTAGGACTGTTAGCGCTCTAGTTGTTCTTTAGAACACTCTGGGACATTCTGTCATTGGGCTATACTTGGGCTACATCTGGGTGATATTTGGGCTACATTTGGGCTCTTTTGTCTCTGGTGGCCATTTTGGGAGACTGCATGTCAGAATGTTTTAATGAAATAGAAAAGGATTTGAGAAGTCACTCAAAATGTGCCCTAATTTTTCATTCTGCAGCACTAATCATACTTTCTATGGCAAAATATACCCCCTCATGTTGTTTCTTTTTAAATTAAATGTTTTAAGAGTTACCACTTTATTCCAATCAAGATGGCTTCAGGTGTGCCATACCTTTGTAATAAGTAGGACTGTTAGCGCTCTAGTTGTTCTTTAGAACACTCTGGGACATTCTGTCATTGGGCTATACTTGGGCTACATCTGGGTGATATTTGGGCTACATTTGGGCTCTTTTGTCTCTGGTGGCCATTTTGGGAGACTGCATGTCAGAATGTTTTAATGAAATAGAAAAGGATTTGAGAAGTCACTCAAAATGTGCCCTAATTTTTCATTCTGAAGCACTAATCATACTTTCTATGGCAAAATATACCCCCTCATGTTGTTTCTTTTTAAATTAAATGTTTTAAGAGTTACCACTTTATTCCAATCAAGATGGCTTCAGGTGTGCCATACCTTTGTAATAAGTAGGACTGTTAGCGCTCTAGTTGTTCTTTAGAACACTCTGGGACATTCTGTCATTGGGCTATACTTGGGCTACATCTGGGTGATATTTGGGCTACATTTGGGCTCTTTTGTCTCTGGTGGCCATTTTGGGAGACTGCATGTCAGAATTTTTTAATGAAATAGAAGAGGATTTGAAAAGTCACTCAAAATGTGCCCTAATTTTTCTTTCTGCAGCACTAATAATACCTTCTATTGCATAATATACCCCCTCATTTTGTTCCTTTTTAAATTAAATGTTTTAAGAGTTACCACTTTATTCCCATCACGATGGCTCCAGGTGTGCTATACCTTTGTAATAAGTAGGACTGTTAGCGCTCTAGTTGTTCTTTAGAACACTCTGGGACATTCTGTCATTGGGCTATACTTGGGCTACATCTGGGTGATATTTGGGCTACATTTGGGCTCTTTTGTCTCTGGTGGCCATTTTGGGAGACTGCATGTCAGAATGTTTTAATGAAATAGAAAAGGATTTGAGAAGTCACTCAAAATGTGCCCTAATTTTTCATTCTGCAGCACTAATCATACTTTCTATGGCAAAATATACCCCCTCATGTTGTTTCTTTTTAAATTAAATGTTTTAAGAGTTACCACTTTATTCCAATCAAGATGGCTTCAGGTGTGCCATACCTTTGTAATAAGTAGGACTGTTAGCGCTCTAGTTGTTCTTTAGAACACTCTGGGACATTCTGTCATTGGGCTATACTTGGGCTACATCTGGGTGATATTTGGGCTACATTTGGGCTCTTTTGTCTCTGGCGGCCATTTTGGGAGACTGCATGTCAGAATGTTTTAATGAAATAGAAAAGGATTTGAGAAGTCACTCAAAATGTGCCCTAATTTTTCATTCTGAAGCACTAATCATACGTTCTATGGCAAAATATACCCCCTCATGTTGTTTCTTTTTAAATTAAATGTTTTAAGAGTTACCACTTTATTCCAATCAAGATGGCTTCAGGTGTGCCATACCTTTGTAATAAGTAGGACTGTTAGCGCTCTAGTTGTTCTTTAGAACACTCTAGGAGGCTGCAGTAGAACACAAAGGAATCAACTGACAGTCTCTGTCCTTGTTGGATGTACATGTTTTACTGAGAATGTCAGACTTCATTTTCACATGACTAAGAAAGATAATGTGAATTTACAGAAAATATGCTTTCAGTTTAGCTTATAGATCCCCTTCCAAACCACTGTGGGAAAATCATGAGATATTAGTTTTCTTTCAAACAATATTCATGATATCACAGCAGAAGGTTTTTTCACATGGTAAAATCACCTTAGAACCCACAACAATTCCTAAAACGAGTATGGTACCATCAACAAATGATTTATAATGTAACTAATGTCCTAAAACCCTCTATTAACTACAATGCTTTTTAATGAGGTGCTATCATGTATATTGGTCCCAAGATGGCTGCCAACACTTCTTGGATGAAGTGCTGACAGCCAATCAGATCAGATGTGTGGTTAGGCTCCGCCCAGATATATATCTTTTTTTGAACCTAAATTACTCGAAATCCACTGGAGCACATATATTGAGACCTAGCAAAGGCACATCGGGCTAACAGTCCCTACAATTTTGCCAAGTTTCGTGCAAATCCATTCAGCCGTTCGAGCTAAAAGTGAGGCCAACCGCCCTATGGAAATTAACATGGGAAAAATGCGTTTTGGGACCCCCCTTTTTTCTCGGCCCCCCCTTGATGAAACCCCCCCAAATTGTCAGGGGCTGCTCAGAAACAAAATGTTCCATTTTCCTGAAAATTTCAGCCAATTCCGTCCACAAACGCCAAAGTTATTAGACATAGAATTTTCAAAAATCCCATAGAGAAAAAATCCTAACTATATATACCTACTGGCGACCGCCAGTAGGTAATATATATATATATATATATTACCTACTGGCGGTCGCCAGTAGGTAGTTATAGTTAGGATTTTTTTCAATGTTAAATCTCAAAATTCTATTTGGAATAACTTTGGCACCGGTTGACGAATCTGCCTGAAAATTTCCTGAAAATGGCCTCGTCGAGCTCCGGTCCTTCCCTGAAAGTTTGGGGGGGATACGTCAAGCGGGGGCCGAGATAAAAGGGGGGTCCCAAAACGCATTTTCCCCATGTTAATTTCCATAGGGCGGTCGATTTCACTTTTAGCCCGAACGGCTGAATGGATTTACACCAAACTTGGCAAAATTGTAGGGACTTGTAGCCCGATGTGCCTTTGCTATGTCTCAAGATATGTGCTGCAGTGGATTTTGAGTAATTTAGGTTCAAAAAAATATATATATCTATAGGCGCTCTCCGGTGCGCGCACCGGAGTGCGCTCCAGGCGCGACACGCGACTTGCGCGCAGAAAGCTGATTGGCTCTTGGGTGTCTGTAAACATTCTATACAGTCTGGAGCGGCCGCCATCTTGTGTCTCGGTAAAATCGAGACACAAGGGGTTTGAAAAAAAAAGGGGCAAATGACCATAAGGGGGAAGAGTAGACCCCCTCTGACCCCCTAGGTTTGATGTAGGGACTAAAATAGGGTCCTGCAGGGCATTAAAAAATTTTTTTCGTTTTGCGCGGGGGAAGCGCATGGTACGCGCACCGGCGAAGCACGGGGAAAATCCAGGACCATATTTATGAAGGCCTTGCGCTGTTAGTTTTGCGCCTCCTGTGCGTCACTTTTTGTGACGCACCAGCGGTGTAAAAAAATGCGCATTGTTATGCAATATTTAAAAAGTGACGCATCTATCTAGATGCGTCACTTTTTAAATATAGTGCAACGAGGCACATTTTATTACACTGCTGGTGTTATGCGTCACTTTTCTGTGCGCACTCCTTATGACATTCCAGATGTGTCATATTTAATGTATGACGAATCATGTTGCAAGGAGTTACAGATACGTCAGTATTTCTGACATATCTGTAAACATAAAAGTGATGCGAGGCAGGTGCAAGATTTTGACGCAACAGCATCCTAAAAGTGACGCAGAGAAATCTTATAGATTTCAGTACGTCGTTATTACCAAGCTTTTTGCGGGGGAATGCCCCCTTTGCATACATTATACCTGACGCAGATATAATGTGGCGCAGAGTTTTAAAAAGTGACCCATGTACCTAGATGCGTCACTTTTTAAAAATGGCGTCAGGTATAATGCATGCAGAGGGGGTGTTCTCCCGCAAAAAGCTTTGTAATAGCGACGCAGTGAAATCTTTGAGATTTCACTGCGTCAGTTTTAGGATGCTGTTGCGTCAAAATCTTGTGCCTGCTTTACAGCAGGTGTTAGACTGAGGCAAGACCTTTCACATGCTGCTTTCCCCATTTGAAAGGACACATTACTGGAGTTGCGTCACTTTTGTGACGCACTCCAGCAATGCGTTACTTGGAATGTCATAAGGAGTGCGCACAGAAAAGTGATGCATCGCACCAGTGGTGTAAAAAAATGTGCCTCGTTGCGTTATATTTAAAAAGTGACGTATCTAGGTAGATGGGTCACTTTTTAAAATCAAGCGCCACATTATATCTGCGTGAGGTATAATGCATGCAGAGGGGGTGTTCCCCCACAAAAAGCTTTGTAATAGCGACGCAGTGAAATGTTTGAGATTTCACTGCGTCACTTTTAGGATGCTGTTGCATCCTTTAAATATAGTGCAACGAGGCACATTTTATTACACTGCTGGTGTGATGCGTCACTTTTCTGTCCACAGTCCTTATGACATTCCAGATGTGTCATATTTAATGTATGACGAATCATGTTGCAAGGAGTTATAGATACGTCAGTATTTCTCACATATCTGTAAACATGAAAGTGACGCGAGGCAGGCGCAAGATTTTGACGCAACAGCATCCTAAAAGTGACGCAGAGAAATCTCATAGATTTCAGTACGTCGTTATTACCAAGCTTTTTGCGAGGGATTGCCCCCTCTGCATACATTATACCTGATGCAGATACAATGTGGCGCAGAGTTTTAAAAAGTGACCCATGTACCTAGATGCGTCACTTTTTAAAAAATAGTGTCAGGTATAATGCATGCAGAGGGGGTGTTCCTTGCAAAAAGCTTGGTAATAATGACGCAGTGCGTCACTTTTAGGATGCTGTTGCGCCAAAATCTTGCGCCTGCTTCACAGCAAACCTTTCACATGGTGCTTTTTCCATGTGAAAGGACACATTACTGGAGTTGCGTCACTTTTGTGACGCACTCCTGCAATGCGTTACTTTTGTGTTTACAGATATGTCAGAAATACTGACATATCTGTAACTCCTTGCGAATTGATTAGTCATATATTAAATATGACATATCTGGAATGTCATAAGGAGTGCGTCCAGAAAAGTGACGCATCGCTGTTTTCACGTAGCGATGCGTCACTTTTCAGAAATGAGGCCTCCAGTTTATTCACTGTGTCATAATGCAAATGCTACTTACCAGTATGCATCTGTTCTTGGCATGTAGGGCTGCTGACATTCATATCTGTGCATAGTCCGCCACCTAGTGTTGGGTCCGGATGATTGCACATTGTTGTCCTGGAAGAGTCTTCGAAGTATCACGAGATAGGTGGCTCCTCCCCTGGACTACAGTGCGCATGGGCATCGCCTCCATCCCCAGATTGTTTTTAGCCATAGGCAGAGATGGAGTGAAGAAGTGAGTGATGACCATGCTATGAGCATATGTGTGTATATGAATACATACTGCAGCTGCTACAGGCGCCGGGGAGGAGGGTGGGCGATATGAATGTCAGCAGCCCTACATGCCAAGAACAGATGCATACTGGTAAGTAGCATTTGCAGTTCGAGGCATGTGGGCTGCTGAATTCATATCTGTGCATAGAATACATAGCAGTCCCTCCATTAGCGGCGGCCGCCCGTGCCAGCTGCAGCAGTCTGAAAAAGCGTTTTTAGAACAGCCTGACCAACAGCTGCCTGTTGTTTTGAATGCACGTCTACACAGTAGTGCTTAGTGAAAGTATGAGTGGTAGACCATGTGGCTGCTCTACAGATGTCTTCTAAGGGAATGTTACCTAAGAACGCCATAGAGGCCCCCAACTTCCTAGTGGAGTGGGCCCTCGGTGGGATAGTGAGAGTGCGCTTAGCTTTAGCGTAGCAGATCTGAATGCACTTTACTATCCATCTAGCTATTCCTGCTTTGGAGATTGCATTTCCCTTGTGTTGTGTGGCAAAAGCAACAAAAAGTTGTTTGGTTTTGCGGAAATCTTTTGTCCTGTCCACATAATACATCAAGGCCCTCTTCACATCAAGGGTGTGGAGCATCCGCTCCGCCAGCGTCTCTGGGTTTTGGAAGAACACCGGCAATTCAATAGTTTGGTTTATGTGAAACTGCGAGACCACTTTGGGTAAGAACTTAGGGTTAGTGCGGAGCACCACCCTGTTGGCATGTACCTGGAAGAAAGGTTCTTGGATGGTGAGCGCCTGCAGTTCGCTAACCCTCCGTAGCGATGTGATTGCTACCAAGAACGCCACCTTCCAGGTCAAAAACTGCAGCTCGCAAGAGTGTAGTGGCTCAAAGGGAGGACCCATCAGCCTTGTAAGAACCACATTGAGGTTCCATTCCGGAGCTGGTGGAGTCCTTGGTGGAATGACTCTTTTGAGTCCTTCCAGAAAAGCCTTGATAGCAGGGACCTTAAAGAGTGACAGGTGTTGCCTATTTTGGAGGTATGCTGCCATAGCCGACAGGTGAATGCGGATGGAAGAGTAAGCTAGATTACACCGATACAGGTGAAAGAGGTAACATATGATGTTTTGAATGGAAGCGTCTAGCGGGTCAATGCTGTGCTCCACGCAGTAGACGACAAACCTCTTCCATTTAGCCGCATAACAAGCTCTAGTAGTGGGCTTTCTCGCCTCCCGAATGATGTCCATGCAATCGGGAGGAAGATTGAGGTAGCCAAACTCTAGGACTTCAGGAGCCAGATCGCCAGGTTGAGCTGTTGCGGATCTGGGTGCTGAATGTCGCCATGGCTCTGCGGCAGAAGGCTGGGAGTGAGATGAAGCCTTTGATGCGGTACCACGGAGAGTTCCAGAAACGTGGTGTACCATGGTTGGCGAGCCCACGTCGGAGCAACCAGGATGAGAGTCATCGAGTGTTGCCTGAGCTTGCGTGCCACCAGCGGTATCAGAGGTGCTGGGGGAAAAGCGTACGCAAATCTGCCTGACCAGTTCATCCACATCGCATTGCCCTGTGATTGGGGGTGTGGGAATCTGGCGGCGAAGCTTTGGCATTTTGCGTTCTCCTTTGTGGCGAACAGGTCGATCTCTGGATGACCCCACCTTTGGAAGTACGGTTGGAGTACTGATGGATGTAACTCCCACTCGTGCATCTGATGGCTGTGTCTGCTGAGCAGATCCGCCATTTGGTTGTCCTTGCCTGGGAGATGTTCTGCCATGAGGAAGATGTTCCTCTGAATGGCCCACTTCCACATGCTCTGAGCCAGATGAGACAGCTGTGGAGAGTGTGTTCCTCCCTGCTTCTGGATGTAGTACATGGCCGTCATGTTGTCCGTCCGGATCAACACGACCTTGTTGCACAGATGTACTTTGAACGCCTTTAAGGCCATGAAGATTGCCATCAGTTCCAACACATTGATGTGCATCTTCCTTTGCTGAAGTGTCCATAGTCCCTGCACCGTGTAATGGAGTACATGCGCTCCCCATCCCTGGAGAGAGGCGTCCGTTGTCAGGATGATCTGTGGGACAGGCTCTTGGAATGGTCGGCCCTTGCAAAGGTTTTGTGGATTCCACCAATGCAGAGAGTTGTACGCCCGACCGCTCACCAACACTAGGTCTGTCAGTTGCCCATGAGCCTGAGTCCACTGACGTGCCAGGCACTCCTGAAGCGGACGCATATGTAGTCTCGCGTGCGGGACAATGGAGATGCAGGAGGCCATCATGCCTATCAACTGCATGAACACCCTCGCTGGAAGCGAGTTTTGGGGTCTGAATCGTTGGATCAGCGCCTGGATACTGGCGATTCTCACTGAACTCGGCTGCGCAGTGGCTGCCAGAGTGTCGATTGTCGCGCCCAGATACTGTCGCACGTGGGCGGGCTGGAGATGGGACTTTGGGTAGTTCAGAGAGAATCCCAGATCGTGCAGGAGGTGAATGGTGCGTGACACGTGGTCTACGCACTGCTGTTCCGTCTTTGCCTGAATAAGCCAGTCGTCTAGGTATGGAAAGACATGGACGTGCTGGCGACGGAGATGCGCCGCCACAGTCGCTAGGCATTTGGTAAAAACTCTCGGTGCCGTGGTGACCCCGAACGGCAGGACTCTGAACTGGTAATGCTGGTCTAAGATCGTGAATCTGAGATACTTTCTGTGGGAAGGATGCAGGGGAATATGGAAATAGGCATCCTTCAGATCCAGCGTTGCTAGGAAGTCCCCCCGTTGAAGCAGGGGAAGCACCTGCTGCAATGTGAGCATATGGAAGTGCTCTGAGTTGATGTACCAGTTCAGGGGCCTGAGGTCCAGGATCGGCCTGAGTGATCCGTCCTTTTTGGGGATCAGAAAATACAGGGAGTAAACCCCTGTTCCCCGTTCTTGCAATGGAACGAGCTCTATCGCCCCTTTTTGCAGCATGACCAGTACTTCTTGCTGCAACAAGGTCAAGTGCTCGTCGGACATAGCACGGCTTCTTGGCGGTATGTCCGGTGGAATGGACGTAAGTTCTAGACAGTACCCGTACTGGATAAGAGACCTCACCCACCTGTCCGTGGTGATGGACCTCCACGCCGGCAGGAACTGCTGGAGTCTCCCCCCGACAGGTGTCGTGTGATCGGGGGGAAGTGACAAGACGTCACTGCTTGTTGGAGGTGGTGGACCTGGAGGCATTGTTTCCACGTCCCCTGCCTTTGATATTATTGCCTCTGTAGCCACCCCTGCCCTTGTTGTTGTTATACGAGGACTGAGTGTTACCCTTGTAGTATTGCGTGGACTGGGATGCCTGGCCTCTCGAGGTGCCTCTTGAATTGGAGCGGTGAAAGGAACCACCCCGAAACTGCTGACTTTGTAAAGCCCCCATAGACTTGGCAGTTTCGGTATCTTTTTTCATTTTTTCTAGGGAGGCATCCACCTCAGGGCCGAACAGATGGTCAGGATTCACTGTTTGACCCAGTATTGTGGTTTGTATGTCGGGTTTGAACCCAGAAATTCGAAGCCAGGCATGGCGTCTAAGTAACACGCTTGTATTGATAGCCCTGGAGGCAGTGTCTGCCACATCTAGGGCACATTTGATGGATGCATTTGTAATGAGTTTACCCTCCTGAATGAGCATCTCCCCCGCCTCCTTGTATTGGTCAGGCAAGTGTTGCAGGATGGCCTCTAATGTGTCATAATGGGCCCTATCATAACGTGCAAGCAGGGCTTGAGTGTTAGAGATCCTCCAGATGTTCGCTGCCTGTGCAGCAATGCGTTTGCCTGATGCCTCAAAGATCTTGGACTCTTTGTCTGGGGGAGGAGCATCACCAGTAGTCTGCGAATTCGCCCTCTTTCGAGCGTTGGACACCACCAGGGAGTCCAATGGCAAGTGTCCCTTAATATAGGTGGGATCCGTGGGCGCCGCTTTATATTTCCTGTCGATGCGAGGATTGACCACCCGCGCCCGGGTGGGCTCCTTGAATACCTCCTGTGCATGCTTCAGCACCCCTTTAAGCATCGGTAGTGTCTTGACTTGTTTTTCGGCTACCGAGAAGGTGTCGACTAAGAAGTCCGCATCCACGGGGTCTGAGTGCAGTTCGACGTCATGGTTCGCTGCAGCTCTCTCTATTAATGCATTAAATGCCGCCGAGTCCTCTGTCGGGGACGTCTTTGCGGCGAAAAGTTGAGTGTCCTGGCCCGACTGCGGGTCGTCTGTGTCGCCTCCTGCTGTCCAGGGCACATGCTCCTCTTCCGGATCCGAGTACGCAGGATAGTTGTACTCGTCCTCTTCCTCGTCCACATCAGGCACGGGGGAATGGGCCGGCGAGTGTTCCAGGGCTTGTGGAGACAGAGGTTCCATCAGAGCCGAAGAGTCCGCAGAGTACCTTTTGTTCTTAAGTGGAATCCTAAAAGGTTCCAATGCCGGCTCCGACGTAATCTTTCGTTTGAGGAGCGACAATTTTCCGGTGTTGGCGTCGATGGTCACCTCACGACGTTCCTCCACCGCGAGCGGTTGGAGCCGAAGCTTCGACACCACCAAGGCAGCCTTCGGCGTCAATACTTCCTGAGAGTGTCCGCTCTGCTTAGGCGCGAAGGCCTTCGGCGCCGACTTGGGAGGAAGGGTAAAACGAATGGGCGTTTGTTCCTTGGCAGGCTTCGGCGTGGGCCTAGGCACTACAGTGTCCTGGCTGGGAACAACAGTGGACTGTTGGATCCGCTTTAAGGATTCTCCCACCTTCTTTGTAAGGGATGCCGAGGGCTGAACCGTCGCGAGCGACTCTTCGTCTCCGAGAGCCCGGTCGCCGGTAGGCCTCTTCTTCGGTGCCGACGCCCCATGGCCTGGCGCACCGTCGGCGTGACGCTTCTTCGAAGCCGTTTTCGGGTCCGCGACCCCTTTCGGTGCCGACGCAGCCGCGTCGGATGCCTTCACCTTCGGCGCCGACCCAGAGGGCTTCGGGTCGGCCATTTTGGCGCGGCTCTTGTGGTCGGCCATTTTGGCGTGGCTCTTCAAGTCGGCCATTTTGGGTTTCGTGGAAGTTGACGCCTCCAGAACCTTCTTCACCAACGCCACTTTCGGTTTCGGTTTCGCATCCGAGGGTGCGAGACCAGTTGGCTTCACTTTCGGTTTCTTGTTAGAAATGTCCGTGACCGGGCCCGGAGGCGGGGACGTAGGACTCATAGTTAGATCTTGGGTAAGGCCCGAAGGCGATCCCTCGACCTGGGCCGTATGACGGGGAGTAGCCCCGGAGTCTGGTTGGGGATGCTCTTCCTCTGAGCTATCTCCCATCGTGGCACAAATCAGTTCGTCGTCCCCTACCTCACCGGAGACTTCGTCGTAGGCCTCCTCATCCGCGTCGTAGGTCTCTTCCTCGGACGCGGGGCCAGAGTCCGACCCTTGTACGTCGTCCTCTTCCTCGACCGATTCCTGAAAGATGTCATCAGGTGGGGGCGCCGAAGCCGACAACTGTGCCTGGAGTCGATTAGCCCGGCGAATCTTCAAAGTTTTCTTACTCCTAAACTTTGAACACGCCATGCAGGTGTCTTCACGGTGATCCGGTGACAAGCATGTGTTGCACACGGGGTGCACGTCGAGGTGCGAATATTTTGAGTGACACAGCGGACACTTTTTGAATGGAGTCCGCTCCATAGCAAAGGTTGTAGTGTAGGCCCGTCCGCGTCGAAGCACGTGGAAGGGCAGTAGGAGATCGGAGCTGAGAGTCAGTAAGAAAACCCGAACGCAACTATACCGACGCCCAGCCTAAAGACCTTTTGGTCTCAAGTAAAAATCGAACAACTATCGGTTCCGATGGAGGGAACCGAAAACACATCCGAACCCTATGGCGGAAAAAAACAATCTGGGGATGGAGGCGATGCCCATGCGCACTGTAGTCCAGGGGAGGAGCCACCTATCTCGTGATACTTCGAAGACTCTTCCAGGACAACAATGTGCAATCATCCGGACCCAACACTAGGTGGCGGACTATGCACAGATATGAATTCAGCAGCCCACATGCCTCGAACCTTTCTTTTCTAACACTCACCTTCTTTCATTCCTCCTACTTCACTTCCTTTCACCTCTCATACCTTTCTGTTCTTTCTTACTCATTCTCCTTTCAATTATCAATGCACTATATTTCACTTACTCTTCATTTTTTAAGAATATAGCTCTTTGATGAGAATTGGAGGTAGTTCTGAAAAGAACTTTTGGTTTTCTTCTTTTAACTGAACAGGAACAAAAACAGGGAATAGAAACTGCTCAACAGGAGCAAAAAGAAAAGAAAAAAATTAGGGGTGGGAAGGGCAGCGATGGTTCTCCAATGCCCGAACCATGAGCAGGACACTTTGCTCCCCATAGGTGAGGAGTTGATTGCAGTATCTGCATCTGACGACCCCATGGTTAAATGCAGGTTGAATGTTTGCTACCTGCTCCTGTGATTGTTCTCTTCCAGAAGAAGTTGCTCCTCCTGTTGATGTAGAGGCCCCATCTCTGGGAACCTCTTGTGCCAGAGCCCTGACACTTTCCCGGGCAAAATTCTGGGGGTGCCTCCTCTCCACATGGCGAATCATGGTGAAGTTGCCAAAAGAGTATTTTTTTGGGGGGTTACCCCGTGACAGGACCTGTTTGCAGATCCTGCACTCTACTTTTGGTGCATTCACCTTCTTCTGATCTGCTGGAAACTTAAAAAATTTCCAGATGAAATGTTCTTTGACCTTCGGCTGAGGAGGCTCTTCATCAATGAAATCATTGGAGTCATCTTCACTGCTGGATGGTCTGGCAGCCATGATTAATCAAGGAATATGGAGCAGCAAAAAAGGCAGGTCTTTCAGTCACAAAAGTGAAAGAAGAAGTGAAGGAAATGGGTGGGGATTTCATTCATTGTAAAAAAAAACTGTTAGCAACCAATGAAAAGTGTTATTTTAGGGTCACATGACCCGACGCGTTTACGCTGCGCGCTCCGGAGCACTTCCGGTGCGTTTACGCAGCGCGATCGTAGGCGCTTCCGGGGCGCAAACGTGGCGCGATCGTAGGCGCTTTTGCGTGCGTTTATGCGCCGCGAACGTAGGCGCTTCCGAGGGCACTTACGTTGCGCGCCGAAGTGACGTCATCAATCTTTTATAGAAATGCATAATCATTTTCCTTATTAAAAAAAACTAATTTTATTTGTATGGTACGAAATGTTTTGCATTATTATTAACTTTTCATTCATATTTTTTTTCACGAACGACAGTTGCGCTCTGGGTGCGCTTTCAGATGAGCTCTCGGAAAAGCTTACCGGAGAGCTTAGCTGAAAGCTTCCCGGAGCGCGCACCCAGAGCGCAAAAGAAAAAAATTATATAAAAAAAATAAATACTTTAAAAAAAACAGCAAATTGTAAAAAAAAAAAAAAAAGGTTAGAAACTCGATATACAAAGGAATTAGCATTTAAAAAACCTATGAAATTCACTGAAAAAACCATAGGTTTCACACCAGTTATAGTTAGGAATTAGCATTTAAAAAACCTATTAAATTCACTGAAAAAACCATAGGTTTCACACCAGTTATAGTTAGCTGGAAATTTTACTGATATAAAACCATTGAAATTCCCACGTTATAGTTAGATGGACTCACTATAACTTGCGCGTGCAATGCTGCTGATGATGTCTTATTAAGCCAGTTAACCAATCAATTTTTAAAAACCATCCATTTAGACACTTATTTAAACATTTATTCTTCCATCAACTTTTACATATACATATATAAAATATATTTATTTTTCAGAAAGACACACATTCACTGGATGGTGTCATCAGTGATGTCATGAGTGATGTCACTGACCATGTCATGAGTGATGTAATATGTGATGTCATCAGCAGTGCATTGCACGCGCAAGTTATAGTGAGTCCATCTAACTATAACGTGGGAATTTCAATGGTTTTATATCAGTAAAATTTCCAGCTAACTATAACTGGTGTGAAACCTATGGTTTTTTCAGTGAATTTAATAGGTTTTTTAAATGCTAATTCCTAACTATAACTGGTGTGAAACCTATGGTTTTTTCAGTGAATATATATATATATATATATATATATATATATATATATATATATATATATATATATATTACCTACTGGCTATCGCCAGTAGGTATATATAGTTAGGATTAATTCTCTATGGAACTTTTGAAAATTCTATGTCTAATAACTTTAGCGTTTGTGGACGGAATCGGCTGAAATTTTCAGGAAAATGGCACATTTTGTTTCTGAGCAGCCCATGAAAATTTGGGGGGGTTTTGTCGAAGGGGGGCCGAGAAAAAAGGGGGGTCCCAAAACGCGTTTTTCCCATGTTAATTTCCATAGGGCGGTTGGACTCACTTTTAGCTCGAACGGCTGAATGGATTTGCACGAAACTTGGCAAAATTGTAGGGACTGTTAGCCCGATGTGCCTTTGCTAGGTCTCAATATATGTGCTCCAGTAGTTTTTGAGAAATTAACGTTCAAAACAAGATATATATCTGTAACAGCGCTCCGGGCTGCGCTCCGGTTCGCTTACTTTTCGCGAAACGGAACTTTGCGCGCAGAAAGCTGATTGGCTCTCCGGTGTCTGTCAACATTCTAAACAGTCCGGAGCGGCCGCCATCTTATCTCTCGGTAGGATCGAGAGAGAAGAAGAGGTGAAAAACGAAGGGGGAATTTAATGAAAGGGGGCAAGGTATACCTCTCTTGACCCCCTAGGAATGATGTTGGGGTTATTAAAGGGTCTCGTGGGGAAAATAAAAAAATATATATTTTTCACGGTAGAAGCGCTTCCCGGGCCGCGAACTGGGCCGCAAACTGGTAGCGAAACGGGAATTAGCCATTTTGTGTTTCGTTTTAATTAAATTACTAGGTATAAGGGGGTGCAGGAGACGTATCCTGACCCCTTATGTTTTCTGAGGGTGGCTGAGGAGGCTCATATATGTTGATACATGTCTTCCAGCGGCTGTGCGTGAGCTTTTTTTTTTTTTTTGCTGCGTGACGTCTGTTAACGTTCGATTCGATGGAAATCAGGAAGTGTTGACCACCATTTTGTCACTGCGAGTAAATATTTTGTTATAAATGAATCTTTATTGATAAACATTGTCTGCGCCATCTTGCCTTTTTGTCCAATGCCACAATTTTGTCGTGCACGGCAGCCATTTTAGATGCCTTGACCAGACCCACTCTCTGCACGCCGTCGATTCTCAGCACGGCTCCCCACCCTCGCAAGCATCTCCCCCACGCACTGGTCACCCCCGCTCTCTCTCTCATGCATGGGCCATATACTTCCCCCCATCTGCGCTGCTCTTCCCTGAGAATCACACTCTGTGCCCGCCCGACACCTCTCTTTCACCCTATTCACTACCGCACCCTCTGACACTCCTCTTCCTCTGTGTCCGATTGTCCAGGCCGGACCCAGGCTATCACCTAGCCCTGCGGATGTAGTTTATGGCCCCAGCTGTAGAGAATCCAGACATGCCAACCCTCCCGATTGAGGCGTGAGACTACTGATTTCAGTGCTAGTCTTCCGCCTCCCGATTCCTGCAAGGAAAAATCCGGGGGCATATTACCAACAACTAGCGATATTTTTTGTCTCTAACTTGTTTAGAGACAAAAATTATCGCCGCACATCGGCGAATTTTATCGCAGATAAACCTTGCTATTAGCAAGGTTTATCGCAAATGCGATAAAAAACGGCCGCAATGCATGAATATCGCTGAAAAGTCAGCGATATTCATGCATTATCCAGCAAATGCTCTTAGCCATGTTATCCACCTTCCATTGGATAACATGGCTAAAAACTGCTCAGGGCAGGTGTTAGCTTTTGGAGATATTCGCGCTTAGCGCGAATATCTCCAAAAGTTGGTAATAGGAGATAGCGATGGTTAGGGACTGTTTCCAGTCGCTAACATCTTGGCACGCCCACTTTGCATGTCATTAGTGATAAATATCACTGACATGCAAAGCGGGGCCCAAGATGGTCGCTATCTCCTTTTAGCTGTCACTAACTGGTGTTAGCGACAGCTTGGTAATAGGGAGATAAAATTATCTCCTTTTTTTGGCTTTTAAAGCCAAAAAAGCGGAAATAAACCCCCTTGATAATATGCCCCACGATTCCTCGGGGGTTTCAGCTGACAGGGCTTGGTATTGTGTTACGTGCTAATTCTTCCAGGAAACGTCAGAGGGTCGATGCAGGGGTTCTAGAAGGGGTGATAAACCATTTAAGCCTCATGAACAAGCGCATGGTCTTTTAAAGATTTGTGAAGTACTCGGGGCGGCGGTGTGTGTGTGCCCTCTTTCAGGAGCGGGCGGGGGGGCACTGCCAGCAACTTGCCAGGCCAGGTAGTGTTCAACACGTGCATCACCCTTTCTCTGCCTGCTATTACGCTCCATGCTTCGGAAAGGTAAGAAAAAGAACGTGCATTTGAGTTTGAAATGTCCGATCCTGTAGCAGTACACTTGCAAAGCCCACACATGACAATAACCCGATTCAAGGCCCCATTCACCCAATTTTTTAAAAATATATAGCACTCCAACAAAGTAGGATTATAAAACTTTATTAACTTTTAAATATAACGAACGCAACAAAAACTGTAAATATATTTAAACATTTTTTGAAATTAACCAGAACTATAACGATAACAACAACAACAATAATAATATAACTTTTATGCCTAAATTACGCAAACATTTAGCTAATCTGCTAAAGGGGGGAGTCGCCATTTCTTTACAATAATCAATAATGAAAAATCAACATCAATAGGGTTGTCCGTATTCCCGATGCAGCACTATAGTGCAACATACACAGCACCTGGGGTGTCAAGAGTGAACAGGTCCTAGCTGCTTAACCAATGACTGACAAATGCTATATTAAACACTTACTATGTATAATACTTGCGTTCACAATAGTTTTACTTTACAAAACAGAACAAAAGATGTCCCCTGTAAGTAAACCCATATTAGCTGTTTCAGTTATTGAACATCCTAAGGTTTTATGACATGGGGAACAGTGGTGATATCCTTGGCGGGTGATGGAACTGGGATTGTTAATGGAAAAACATCTACAAAGAAAACTATTGGTGAATTATACTTCTCCGGAAACTATAACGATAACAACAACAACAACAACAATAATATAACTTTTATGCCCAAATTACGCAAAGATTTAGCTAATCTGCTAAAGGGGGGAGTAGCCATTTCTTTTGATAATTTATTTATCCATCCGTAGCCTCTCTAATCTCCATTACAATATGTTTCTTGCTGTCGCTAGCTGATGAAAAAACTAAAGTGATAACTTCCTCATCCTTATTTTGTCTTTCTTTGTTCCTTAAGATGTTATCTGTGTCAACCTCTTCCGAGAATGCTGATGCGTTAGGGATTTCCTTGTGTTTCTTAATAGCATTGGTGTCTGCACACTTCTTTGTCAATTCTGTGAACATGATAACTGCTTCATAGACAGACGATATCTTTGTTAAGTCATTAGTGTTAAGTGTGTCTGAAACTACAGTGCCCTTCTGTTTTTCTTTCTTCAGGCTCTACAGAGTTTTGTGTGTTGTTCTTTTGAGCGACAATTATTCCAGAGGTTTCAGGTTCACTTGTTTTGTCTTGCAGTGAGTTAACAGCTTTAGAGACTTCATGTTTATTTGCTATGTCCTGCTGTTCGTCAACTGCTTCAGAGACGTCAGCCTCATTTGTTATGTTTGACTAGATCCTGGACCTGCCCGGCCGCGCCCAAAATGGCACTCGTAACTGCTTGTTGTGTACTGGTTGCCCAACCTTGATATCACGAGATACGTATGCAGTTTTGAAGCACATGGCGGAGGCTCGTCTGCTGTAGTGGGGCGCCCCTTATCGTTTCAGTCGCCATTCCGCCCGCTTTTGCTACACTGTGCCTTTTCCGCCATTCAGCTGTTTACCGCCCGCTCTTACGGCTACAGCGTCTCGCTCACCATGTAGTTGAGTTGCTCCCACTCTTGCGGTGCAGCGATAGGCGGCTGCCACAGGACTCTTAAAATGGCGGCCGGCTCTTCGGATTTGGGCCTGGTCCAGTAAAATGGCCCTGGGACACCTTGGAACTCGGACGCTTGTCTGCCAGGGCTTGGGTTCCATTCTCGAAAGCGTCCCCTCAGCCTTGAAGATTGTACAAAAGTCTTGGGGGCCCTCGACTCCCGCAGGCTTCCGGTGGGGAGCGGCTGCCATGATTGCTTGCGGAATGGCCACGACGGAGCTACGAGATTTTTGGTGCTCTCATGGTGACGCCAGCTTCAGTCTGAAACATCCAGAAACAAGGTGGGGCTTTCATCGTTTGGGAAAAAAAATGTTTTAATCCAATGAAAAGTGTTATTTTTAGGTCACATGACCTAGTCTTACATCATTAGGAAAACAAAAGTAAAATGAACCAATGAAAAGTTTTATTAACAAGTCACATGACCTGTTATGCTTACGTTACGCGCTGCGCGGCGCGCTCTGGATCGTTTCCGGGAAGCTGCGCCTTGCGCACCGGAGCACTTCCGGGTGCGCTAACGCGGCGCGTCATATGACGCATTACGCGACAACGCAGGTCCAGAATATAGTCAAAATGTCTCCACCAACCAGCGGTCGGAATACAACCGCTTTCAGCAGTCCAAAAAGTTCTGTTAAATCTTAAGAGCGGGAGCAACTCAACTACATGGTGAGCGAGACGCTGTAGTCGCAAGAGCGGGCGGTAAACAGCTGAATGGCGGAAGAGGCACAGAGTACCAAAAGCGGGCGGAATGGCAACTAAAACGGTAAAGGGGCGCCCCACTACAGCGTGTCTTCAGGTCAAACGGATTGTGGGACAAGGTCCAGAATGGAAGAGTCATCAAAAGGGAAAAAATTCCGCCGGACCCCGGGAGCCGGCCGCCTATGTCGGGGGCGATCTCAGGCCATATCAGGGCAACACGACTTGGGGAGGGGGCAGGAGCCAAGCGCCCCCTCTCAGTCCGCGCCATCTCACCTCCCCTCGGGGGCCTCCGTCAAGCGGTTTAGGGAGGCACCGTATCACATTGTTTTCCAATGCAGTCAGGTCCACAAACGGACCCTACTTACTTTGAATAGTGAAGCTGCAGCAGGTGCAAATAAGGTTTAAACAGTGTTACAAGCGCTGCTTAGAACTCTGAAGTATGGCACTCAACATCCAGGACTTATGCCATTTGTGTAAGGCAGTGACATCGAAGCAACTCAGGGACAAAAAGCATGAACGAACATTCACGTATGAAAATCTTATTTGGGGAAGGGGCAGGATCCAAACGCCCCCTCCCAGTTCGCGCCACTACACCGTATGTGGAAAATCTGAAGCCATCGTTCTACAAACTCTCAACGCTTGCTATCAGTGCATGAGTTTCATGCTCGATCGATTGAGCTAGCCGGATCGGGCAATAAAAAGTATAAAATAGTTATGTAAATAGTTATTTAATAAAATGTTTTACCCTGTTTCTTTGCTGGTGTGTTGTCTATATTTATAATATTTGCATAGGGTTTGTCGTTATTTTGGGCGGGGTGGGTGGCGGAGTCGAGCTGGCTTGCAGCCCTCATGGTGTGGAGCTCAGTTCATTTCACTATTTTCGTATTTCTCATGAAGGGTTGTTCCTAATGTTTGTATTTTACCGAGGTCAAAAAGAGATCGAATTAGTGGTCTACTGATTTTGCTCGATTACTTTTATTTTTTTACACGATTTTTCACTATCTGCAAAGACTAAACAGAGTATTGCGACTTTGTGCTTGTTTGTAAATAGAGAATGATCCAAAGAGAACCAATTCTAAAACAGTAAATGCTTGGATAACAATCAATCAAATGGAGAGACAAGCAGGTACGACGGATTACAACGGGGGTAAAGGTCTGCGTTAACTACCGTTCACTATCTGCAAAGAGAGAGTACTACTAAGAGAAAAGAGGGGAGGGGGGGGGCAGCGTTCAAAGCACATCAGCGTGCATAAACACGAAAACGTTTTTACCCATCACGTACTTGACATTTGACAGCTTTTGATATTTGCTATTAAAAAACCATTGAAATTCACAGAAAAAACCATAGGTTATAGTCCATACATAGTTAGGAATTTGCATTTACAAAACCTTGAAAATTCAATGAAAAAACCATTGGTTATAGAACATATATAGTTAGGAATTTGCATTTACAAAACCTTATTTTACTCGCATAAAACCATTGAAATTCCATATATAGTTAGATGCGCTAACTATATATCGCGCACCCGCAATCCACTGCTGATGATGTCACATATTACATCATTCATGACATGGTCAGTGACATCACTGATGACATCACTGATCACAACATCCAGTGACTGTATGTTTCTGTAAAGTTAAAATATGTCTTACATATTGAAGAATGAGTGGATGTATAAATGTCTGGATGAAGGATTTAGTAGGTGCATGACTGATTGTATGAGGGAGTGATTAAATGTGTCTCACTGAGTGCATGGGTTAGTGATTAAACTGTATTAATTTGTGCATCATTATATCTGTTGTTCTGTAAACTGCTGCATGTGTTGATCAGTAGCTATATGAATAACTATATGGGTTATTGATTGGTTGCTCAAGTATTTGTATGGGAGACTGAGTATATGTGTGAGTGGCTGGGAGGTGTGTGACTCTGTGCATAGATGTGTGAGCAGTTGATTCACTAGATGTATGGTTTCAAAAGTGCATGTGGAAACAGCTGTATGGGCGGTTGACTGTGTGCATGAGTGTATTGGTGAGTGAATGGATATCTCAGTGCTACATGTCAAAGTAAGTACATATGTAAAACACAGTACATGTGAGAGTTAACATATATAAATAACTGTGCATTAGAGCCAGTGAATGTGTGAGTGGCTGTATGGATCATTGTGAACTTTTATTAGGGATTATATAAGAGAGTAAATATGTGTTAGAATATGTTTCAATAAGTAAGGTGTGTATAACTGTATAGTTGAGGAATTGGAGGTGGGATTGATTCTTTGCATGACTGTCTAGGTGTATGAGTAACTCCATGGATGAGTGACAATCTGTGAGTGTCTGTTTTCACTGAGTGTATCTAAGGATATATCAGAGTCTGTAGAGGTTCATCGTATTAACACATGAATGATGTCATCTGTGATGTTGTCAGTGATGTCATTTGAGTTGTCATCAGTGATGTCATCAGTGATGTCATTTGAGATGTCATCAGTGATGTCATCAGTGATGTCACTGACCATGTCATGAATGATGTAATATGTGACATCATCAGCAGTGGATTGCGGGTGCGCGATATATAGTTAGCGCATCTAACTATATATGGAATTTCAATGGTTTTATGCGAGTAAAATAAGGTTTTGTAAATGCAAATTCCTAACTATATATGTTCTATAACCAATGGTTTTTTCATTGAATTTTCAAGGTTTTGTAAATGCAAATTCCTAACTATATATGGACTATAACCTATGGTTTTTTCTGTGAATATATATATATATATATATATATATATATATATATATATATATATATATATATATATATATATATATATATATTCACTGAAAAAAACATAGGTTATAGACCATATATAGTTAGGGATTAGCATTTAAAAAACCTCATTTTATTTGCACAAAACCATTGAAATTCCATATATAGTTAGTTGCACTAACTATATATCGCGGACCCGCAATCCACTGCTAATGATGTCACATATTACATCATTCTTGACATGGTCAGTGACATCACTGATGACATCACTGATGACATCTCAAATGACATCACTGATGACATCACTGATGACATCACTGATGACAACACCCAGTGACTGTATGTTTCTGTAAAGTTAAAATATGTCTTACATATTGAAGAATGAGTGGATGTATAAGTGTCTGGATGAAGGATTTAGTAGGTGCATGACTGACTGTATGAGAGAATGATTAAATGTGTCTCACTGAGTGTATGGGTTAGTGATTAAAGTGTCTTAATTTGGCAATAATTATTTATGTTGTTCTGTAAACTGCTGCATATTTAAATCAGTAGCTATATCAGTAACTATATGGGTTATTGAATGGTTGCCCAAGTATTTGTATGGGAGACTGAGTATGTGTGTGGGTGGCTGGGAGGTGTATAACTCTGTGCATAGATGTGTGAGCAGTTGATTCCCTAGGTGTATGGGTTCAAAAGTGCATGTAGAAACAGCTGTATGGACAGTTGACTGTGTGCATGAGTATATTGGTGAGTGAATGGATATCTCAGTGCTACATGTCAAAGTAAGTACATATGTAAAACACACTCCATGTGAGAGTTGACATATATAAATAACTGAACATAAGAGCCAGTGATTGTGTGAGTGGCTGTATGAATCATTGTGAACTTGTATCAAGGATTGTATAAGAGAGTAAATATGTGTTACTATATGTTTGAATAAGTAAGGTGTGTATAACTGTATAGTTGAGGAAATGGAGATGTGATTGATTCTTTGCATGACTGACTAGGTGTGTGAGTAACTCCATGGATGTGTGACAGTCTGTGAGTGCCTGTTTACACTGAGTGTATCTAAGGTTATATTAGAGTCTGAAGATGTATTATCACATAAATGATATCATCAGTGATGTAATTAGTAATGTCAAATGAGATGTCAGTGATGTCATCAGTGATGTCATTTGAGATGTCATCAGTGATGTCATCAGTGATGTCATTTGAGATGTCATCAGTGATGTCATCAGTGATGTCACTGACCATGTCATGAATGATGTAATATGTGACATCATTAGCAGTGGATTGCGGGTCCGCGATATATAGTTAGTGCAACTAACTATATATGGAATTTCAATGGTTTTGTGCAAATAAAATAAGGTTTTTTAAATGCTAATCCCTAACTATATATGGTCTATAACCTATGGTTTTTTCAGTGAATTTTCAAGGTTTTGTAAATGCAAATTCCTAACTATATATGGTCTATAACCTATGGTTTTTTCTGTGAATTTCATTGGTTTTTTAAAAGCTAATATCTATAGCTGTAAAATATATTCTTTATTAAGTGACGTATCACGTAGCCCGTGAGACGCCTCATGATGCATCGCATAACCGTGACGTATCGTCTCTGCAGCGCAAACCAAACCCAAAACGTAAGCACGCCAGAACACGCTTAAAGATATATATATTTTTTTTTAACCTTAATTAGACAAAATCCACACGTGCACATATCACAAACGTTCAAAAAACACAATATGTCGGACTCCCGTTACGCTGCCGGTTAGCTGCCCGGTTAACGTACCAGGAAGCACCTTTACCGCGAAAAATCGCAAATTTTTTTTTCTTTTGCCCCGCAGGGAACTTTAATAGCCCCCTCATCAATCCTAGGGGTTCAGGAGGGGTCTGCCTTACCCCTTTCATTCATTTACACCTTTTTTTTTTCCACCTCTTGTCTCTCGATCCTACCGAGAGACAAGATGGCGGCCGCTCTGGACTGTTTACAATGTTGACAGCCAATCAGCTACTCCTCAGGATTTTTTTTTTTTTTTTTGGCCCCGCGTGGTTTTATAATATCCCCCTCATCAATCCTATGGGGTCAGAAGGGGTCTACCTTGCCCTCTTTCCTTCATTTCCCCCTTTGTTTTGGTCTCCTCTTGTCTCTTGATCCTACCGAGAGACAAGATGGCGGCCGCTCCGGACTGTTTACAATGTTGACAGCCAATCAGCTACTCCTCAGACTCCCGTTACACTGCCGGTTAGCTTCCCGGTTAGCTGCCCGGTTAGCTGCCCGGTTCGCTTACCAAGACGCGTCTCTACGGCGAAAAAATCGGATTTTTTTTTTTTTTTTGGGGCCCCGCGTGGCTCTATAATATCCCCCTCATCAATCCTAGGGGGTCAGAAGGGGTCTACCTTGCCCCCTTTCCTTTATTTCCCCCTTTGTTTTGGCCTCCTCTTGTCTCTCGATCCTACCGAGAGACAAGATGGCGGCCGCACCGGACTGTTTAGAATGTTGACAGACACCGGAGGGCCAATCAGCTTCGCATCGCAAAGTTCCGATCCGCGAAAAGTTCGCGGCCGCTCCGGACTGTTTAGAATGTTGACAGACACCGGAGGGCCAATCAGCTTCGCATCGCAAAGTTCCGATACGCGAAAAGTTCGCTAACCGGATCACTGCCCGGAGCGCTGTTACAGATATATATCTTGATTTAAACGTTAATTTCTCAAAATCCACTGAAGCACATATATTGAGACCTAGCAAAGGCACATCGGGCTAACAGTCCCTACAATTTTGCCAAGTTTCGTAGAAATCCATTCAGCCGTTCGGGCTAAAAAAGAGTCCAACCGCCCTATGGAAATTAACATGGGAAAAACGCGTTTTGGGACCCCCCTTTTTTCTCGGCCCCCCCTTGACGAACCCCCCCAAATTTCCAGGAGCTGCTCAGAAACAAAATGTGCCATTTTCCTGAAAATTTCAGCCGATTCCGTCCACAAACGCCAAAGTTATTAGACATAGAATTTTCAGAAATCCCATAGGGAAAAAATCCTAACTATATATACCTACTGGCGACCGCCAGTAGGTAATATATATATATATATATATATTCACTGAAAAAACCATAGGTTATAGACCATATATAGTTAGGAATTCGCATTTACAAAACCTTATTTTACTCACACAAAACCATTGAAATTCCATATATAGTTAGTTGCACTAACTATATATCGCGCACCCGCAATCCACTGCTGATGATGTCACATATTACATCATTCATGACATGGTCAGTGACATCACTGATGACATCACTGATGACATCTCAAATGACATCACTGATGACATCTCAAATGACATCACTGATGACATCTCATTTGACATTACTGATCACATCACTGATGATATCATTCATGTGATAATACGATGAACCTCTTCAGACTCTAATATAACCTTAGATACAATCAGTGTAAACAGACACTCACAGACTGTCACTCATCCATGGAGTTACTCACACACCTAGTCAGTCATGCAAAGAATCAATCACACCTCCATTTCCTCAACTATACAGTTATACAAACTTTACTTATTCAAACATATACCAACACGTATTTACTCTCTTATACAATCCCTGATACAAGTTCACAATGATCCATACAGCCACTCACACATTCACTGGCTCTTATGCACAGTTATTTATATATGTCAACTCTCACATGTACTGTGTTTTACATATGTACTTACTTTGACATGTAGCACTGAGATATCCATTCACTCACCAATACACTCATGCACACAGTCAACCGCCCATACAGCTGTTTCCACATGCACTTTTGAAACCATACATCTAGTGAATCAACTGCTCACACATCTATGCAGAGTCATACACCTCCCAGCCACCCACACACACACTCAGTCTCCCATACAAATACTTGGGCAACCAATCAATAACCCATATAGTTACTCATATAGCTACTTATCAACACATGCAACAGTTTACAGAACAACAGACATAATGATGCACAAATTAAGACAGTTTAGTCACTAACCCATGCACTCAGTGAGGCACATTTAATCACTCACTCATACAGTCAGTCATGCACCTACTAAATCCTTCATCCAGACACTTATACATCCACTCATTCTTCAATATGTAAGACATATTTTAACTTTACAGAAACATACAGTCACTGGATGTTGTCATCAGTGATGTCATCAGTGATGTCATTTGAGATGTCATCAGTGATGTCACTGACCATGTCATGACTGATGTAATATGTGACATCATCAGCAGTGGATTGCGGGTGCGCGATATATAGTTAGTGCAACTAACTATATATGGAATTTCAATGGTTTTGTGTGAGTAAAATAAGGTTTTGTAAATGCGAATTCCTAACTATATATGGTCTATAACCTATGGTTTTTTCAGTGAATTTTCAAGGTTTTGTAAATGCTAATTCCTAACTATATATGGTCTATAACCTAAGGTTTTTTCAGTGAATTTTTAAGGTTTTGTAAATGCTAATTCCTAACTATATATGGTCTATAGCCTATGGTTTTTTCAGTGAATATATATATATACATACATATATAAACATATATCATCTGTATATCTATATAAATACAAACATAAATGCATGCATACATATACTTATATGCATACAGATGCATGTTATTTACATGAAAGTTGAAAAAACACTAATAAAAGCAAAGCTAAAAAGCCACCTCATTACAAACAGAATGGCTAACTTAAACGAGGGCGAGATCTATTGCATTTTCAATGCTTGTTTACTTTGGTTCCATCAAGAAGGCATTCAGATGTGTCACACATTTGCCATAAATTCTGAATGTTAGCACTCTAGTTGCACATTAGATCACTGTAGTAAAGCTACTGCTCACCAGGGACGTCTGCTGCTGGTATTCAAAGTGCATGTTTCAGTCTGCATGTCAGAATTTTTTTAATGAAATAGAAGAGGATTTGAGAAGTCACTCAAAATGATCCCTAATTTTTCTTTCTGAAGCACTAATCATACTTTCTATGGCAAAATTAACCCCCTCATGTTGTTCCTTTTTAAATTGAGTGTTTTCAGACTTACCACTTCATTCCAATCAAGATGGCTTCAGGTGTGCCATACCTTTGTAATAAGTAGGACTGTTAGCGCTCTAGTTGTTCTTTAGAACACTCTGGGACATTCTGTCATTGGGCTATACTTGGGCTACATCTGGGTGATATTTGGGCTACATTTGGGCTCTTTTGTCTCTGGTGGCCATTTTGGGAGACTGCATGTCAGAATGTTTTAATGAAATAGAAAAGGATTTGAGAAGTCACTCAAAATGTGCCCTAATTTTTCATTCTGCAGCACTAATCATACTTTCTATGGCAAAATATACCCCCTCATGTTGTTTCTTTTTAAATTAAATTTTTTAAGAGTTACCACTTTATTCCAATCAAGATGGCTTCAGGTGTGCCATACCTTTTGTAATAAGTAGGACTGTTAGCGCTCTAGTTGTTCTTTAGAACACTCTAGGAGGCTGCAGTAGAACACAAAGGAATCAACTGACAGTCTCTGTCCTTGTTGGATGTACATGTTTTACTGAGAATGTCAGACTTCATTTTCACATGACTGAGAAAGATAATGTGAATTTACAGAAAATATGCTTTCAGTTTAGCTTATAGATCCCCTTCCAAACCACTGTGGGAAAATCATGAGATATTAGTTTTCTTTCAAACAATATTCATGATATCACAGCAGAAGGTTTTTTCACATGGTAAAATCACCTTAGAACCCACCACAATTCCTAAAACGAGTATGGTACCATCAACAAATGATTTATAATGTAACTAAAGTCCTAAAACCCTCTATTAACTACAATGCTTTTTAATGAGGTGCTATCATGTATATTGGTCCCAAGATGGCTGCCAACACTTCTTGGATGAAGTGCTGACAGCCAATCAGATCAGATGTGTGGTTAGGCTCCGCCCAGATATATATCTTTTTTTGAACCTAAATTACTCAAAATCCACTGGAGCACATATATTGAGACCTAGCAAAGGCACATCGGGCTAACAGTCCCTACAATTTTGCCAAGTTTCGTGCAAATCCATTCAGCCGTTCGAGCTAAAAGTGAGGCCAACCGCCCTAGGAAAATTAACATGGGAAAAACGCGTTTTGGGACCCCCCTTTTTTCTCGGCCCCCCCTTTATGAAACCTCCTCAAATTGTCAGGGGCTGCTCAGAAACAAAATGTTCAATTTTCCTGAAAATTTCAGCCAATTCCGTCCACAAACGCCAAAGTTATTAGACATAGAATTTTCAAAAATCCCATAGAGAAAAAATCCTAACTATATATACCTACTGGCGACCGCCAGTAGGATATATATATATATATATATTCACTGAAAAAACCATAGGTTTCACACCAGTTATAGTTAGGAATTAGCATTTAAAAAACCTATTAAATTCACTGACAAAACCATAGATTTCACACCATTTATAGTTAGCTGGAAATTTTACTGACATAAAACCATTGAAATTCCCACGTTATAGTTAGTTGGACTCACTATAACTTGCGCGCCTGTAATGCACTGCTGATGACGTCACATATTACATCACTCATGACATGGTCAGTGACATCACTCATGACATCACTGATGACACCATCCAGTGAATGTGTGTCTTTCTGAAAAATAAATTTGTTTTATATATGTATTTGTAAAGGTCGATGGAAGAATAAATGTTTAAATAAGTGTGTAAATGGATGTTTTTTTAAAAAAAAATTGGTTGGGTAACTGGCTTATTACGTGTATCTTAGTGAATACATATATTAGCGAGTATTGTTTAAATATTTAAATGTTTGTATCAGTGTTTCTCTTTGTGTATAAGTGGCTGCAGGGGTTGGTGACTGACTCACTGTTTGTATGTGTTTTGAAGACAGCATATGTGCAGGACTGTATGGGTGGATGAGTGTGTATATGTGTGTGTTAGTGAGTGAATGACTGTCTCACTAGTGTCTTCATTAGTAACAACATATGTTTTAATCTAGTATATGTGAGTATTGATGTATATAAGTGAGTATAGTATATATAGTGAGAGATTGTAGGAGTTCCTGTTTAAATAAGTATGTGTTTCTATAAGTGATTGTTTAAGAGAGTAAGTATGGGTAAGTTTCCTTAGAAGTAAGGTGGTAGTGTGTGTATAAATGTATATGAAAATAAATGGATGTTCAATAGTTTATTTGCATGTGTGAGTATGTGTGTGAGTAACTTTTGGATGACTGCTGATGTGTAACAGGATGTATAGGTGTATCACTACATATGATGAGTGAGTATATATATGAGTGACTATATAGAACTGTTGGTGAATGAGTGGATGTGTATATAGATGGTGGAATTACTGAATTGGTTGTTGTTACTGGTTTGGGTATCTCCATTTTTTTGAAAATGTTTGTTTCTATTTTTGAATATGTGTTTCAAGCGTTACATTACACTGAAATTAGGTCTGTCACTCTGTCACAAGGATGGTGTCATCAGTGATGTCATGAGTGATGTCACTGACCATGTCATGAGTGATGTAATATGTGACGTCATCAGCAGTGCATTACAGGCGCGCAAGTTATAGTGAGTCCAACTAACTATAACGTGGGAATTTCAATGGTTTTATGTCAGTAAAATTTCCAGCTAACTATAAATGGTGTGAAATCTATGGTTTTGTCAGTGAATTTAATAGGTTTTTTAAATGCTAATTCCTAACTATAACTGGTGTGAAACCTATGGTTTTTTCAGTGAATTTCAAAGGTTTTTTAAATGCGAATTCCTAACTATAACTGGTGTGAAACCTATGTTTTTTTCAGTGAATTTCAAAGTTTTTTTTAATGCTAATTCCTAACTATATAAGACCTGAAAGCCCACCAGGAATCTCCAGTATGCGCCAGGGGACTGCATTGCAGAGAGGTGTAATGAAGCCACAACCCTTTTTACACCTCTCTGCAAGGCAGCCCCCGTACTAATTCCCCTTGCATACTTGGGGCCCCTGGGGGCCAATTAGCCCACCTGGAACCTCCAGTATGCGCCAGGGGCTGCATTGCAGAGGTGTAATGAGACTATGCCTCTTGTTACACCTCTCTGCAACGCAGCCCACTGCCGCGTTTGCAGAGGGGGAACTAATTCCCCTTGCATACTGGGGGTCCCTGGGGTCAACTGGTCCACCAGGAGCCTCCAGTATGCGCGAGGGAGCTGCATTGCAGAGAAGTGTAATGAGGCCACACCCTTGTTACACCTCTCTGCAATGCAGGCCACTGGCACGTTTGTAGAGGGGGGACTAATTCCCCTTGCATACTGGGGGTCCCTGGATCATATCTGCCCAAACACCGATATTCCGAACGATTGTTAATTACTTTTACTACTCTCTACTACTCACTCTACTATTCACTCTACTACTCTCTACTACTCACTCTCTGCTACTCTCTCTACTGCTCTCTACTACTCTCTACTACTCACTCTCTACTCTCTATTACTCACTCTCTACTCTCTACCTCTCTACCTCTCTCTTCTTCTCTCTCTACTAATCTCTACCTCTCTACCGCTACCTCTCTACCTCTCTACCTCTACACCTCTACCTCTCTACCTCTCTCTACACGCACACATATACACATATATGCATATATATATATGTATGTGTATGTATAAAAAAAACAACAAAACATTTTTTTTAAACAGCTACTTTTAAAACTGTCATTCTTTTTCCCCATGGTACGCTCCCCGGTACGCTTACCGGTGCGCGTACCGGTGCGCGTAACGGGCGCTCACCCCGCGAAAATCAAAAAAATTTTTTATTTTTTTTTTGCTCCACTGGGCCCTTTTATGGCCCCCACATCAAACCTAGGGGGTCAAGGGGGGTCTACTCTGCCCCCTTATGGTCATTTCCCTCTTTGTTTTGGCCACCTCTCGTGTCTCGATCCTACCGAGACACAAGATGGCGGCCGCTCCGGACTGTTTAGAATGTTTACAGACACCCCAGAGCCAATCAGCTTTCTGCGCGCAAGTCGCGGTAAGCGCCCGGTGCGCGTACCGGTGCGCGTACCGGAGCGCGGCTATAGATATATATATTTTTTTGAACCTTAATTACTCAAAATCCACTGGAGCACATATCTTGAGACATAGCAAAGGCACATCGGGCTACCAGTCCCTACAATGTTGCCGTTCGGGCTAAAAGTGAAATCGACCGCCCTATGGAAATTAACATGGGGAAAACGCGTTTTGGGACCCCCCTTTTATCTCGGCCCCCGCTTGACGAATCCCCCCCAAACTTTCAGGGAAGGACCGGAACGCCGCGAGGCCATTTTGAGGAAATTTTGAGGCAGATTCGTCAACCGGCGCCAAAGTTATTCCAAATAGAATTTTGAGATTTAACATTGAAAAAAATCCTAACTATAACTACCTACTGGCGACCGCCAGTAGGTAATATATATATATATATATATATATATATATATCTGCACGTTTTCTGCCTCCATGCGGTATCAGAAAAAAGAAAGGCCGGCACACTGGTATCCGTTTTTTAAAATTTAATACCAGAACCCCCCTTCACCCCTCGCAGACGCGTTTCGTCTTTGCAGGCTTCGTCAGTGCAACGTTAGTGACAGAATCAAAACCACCATTTAAAGTCATTGGTCAATTGCATTTACAATCAAAATAGAAAAAGGACAATTTTTCTCAAAATGTGGTGGGCGCCATCTTGTAACGTGCAAATACCACAAATACCATGACTTATCCAAGGTGGTAACGTGAAAGTGCTTAGTGCTCATTTAAAAACAATAACGTTGTTATTCATTTTATATATCATTTACATATTCACAGTGAAATTTATAATAAACAGAAATAAAGCATTTACATTCGCTCAATTTTCGTTCATTACTTTGAGTTCATTATTTAGCCCTGAATGGGCAAACTTAACTTAGTGCAAGACAGAAAAAAAAAAAGGCATGAAAATCAAAGACATACTGATTGGGAAAGTGGCAAAGTTCTTTTGTACAGTTTTTTAGTCCACTATATTTACCCAATATTACAGCTGTTTACACTCAAGACTTTCTTAATGTCATGGACAATGTAACATGGGACTCAGAAATGCTATTAATCACCCTAGATGTGGTAAATATGTACACCTCGATAAACCATGAACAAGGTTTATATGCGATAAAATGGTTCTTAGACCAAAAACCACCACATTTCAAGAGTCATAACACCATGATTTTGTCAATGATCAGATTTTGTTTGTTCAATAACATTTTTATATTTGATGGAACCTTGTACAATCAAAGAAGGGGCACTTCGATGGGCTTGTGCTTCTCCCCCAGCTGTGGGCTGGTGGGAATTAGCACGAAGCCTGGAGTGACTCCAATCAAAAATGGACCGAAAAAATACTTATGTGGACAAGGTATATTGACGACCTTTTTATAATCTGGCAAGGGGATCGTCAATCAGCAGAAGAGTATATTACTACACTAAACAACAACACGCTCAATCTTAAATTCACCAGTACTAGAAGTACTACTAGTATTAACTACCTGGACCTTGAAATTTTCGTGTATAATAACATCCTTCACACACGCCTGTATAGGAAACCGACAGCGGGCAATGCGGTCCTGCATGCCAAGTCTTACCATCCGAAAAGCTTGGTAAAAAATGTACCTTACGGTGAATTTTTACGCCTGAAGAGAAATTGCTCTCTGGAGAAAGACTACAAAGTAGCAGAGAGGGAGGCGAATATCAGATTTGAGCGAAGGGGTTATAACACTACTACCCTAAAACAAGCCAGTGTGAAAGCCTCAGGAACCAACTGGAGGGACCTCCTGGTTCCTAAAACTAAAATGGAGGCTCCCGAAGAAGTACGTATGATCACTGAATTCAGTACCAAATCGGGGGAAATAGTCAACATTTTCCGTAAACACTGGCATATACTCGCTGCAGACAAAGTCCTGAAAAAAGATCTGCCAAAGAGACCGCTGATAACCTATAGGAGATGTCCCTCTCTGGCAGATCATTTGGTCCATAGCCATTTTAAATCTCAGGCTAAATCCATCAAATTATCTCAGTCAGTGGGGTTCTTCCCGTGTCTTAAATGTAAGGCATGTAAATTCAGCTGCAAAACTACAGAATACCCAAATCGCACAGGTGACAATAAACCGAATATCAAGATCAAACAGTTGTTTAACTGTAACTCTGAGTATACAGTATATTGTCTCACCTGTCCGTGTAAGCTGCGATACATCGGCAGCACAATAAAACCGGTGAAACTTAGAGTTCTTTAACATATGCGGGCTATTACTAATAATGACAAATCTTATCCAGTAGCCCGCCACTTTGCACAAGAACATCAGAGCAAGTGGGAGAAACTGAGTTTTTACTGTATAGATCAGGTCCCCAAATTGGAATGTGGAGGAGACAGAGACAAGTCTCTTAGGATTTTAGAATCCAAGCACATCATTGGCCTCAAAACCATTAGCATAACTCCTTCCAATCACATTGCTTAGTGAAACAACAGCAACCCTGTCTACAAAGTTATCTTTAATAAAAATGCTTTGTATATTATTGAACCATGTGCCATTTGTCATAATTTTGCTAAAAAAAAGTAACGGCAATGAGCCCAAATCTACTGTGAAGCCATATTTGAATTATATTTGTGGAGAAGTGTGGCTCAGGGGTTAGAGGCGGCAGACCCGGAAGCTGAGATCGGCCCTGGACCAGGGTTCAATTCCCCGCCTCGGCGGGTCTTGGGCTCAAAAATTCCACGGACTCGATAATTCTCGCTCCGGTGCCTTCGCAACTCACGGGTTCACACTCTGCGACTCTGGGCAATAGCTTGCTTAATCTCCACAACGGCCCCTCGCGGCGGGATGCCTGGCTTTCACCTTGTGGATACCCTGTCAGGGTTATCTCACAGGGGAATACCAGGACGGGTTCCCTAAGCAAGCGCCGGGAAACCCTTTGTGGGTAGCTGTGCGCTATATAAGCTCAAATACATAATACATACATTTACATACATTCCATTTTGATTAATGAGATTGCTCCAATATGTTTTATGCAACATGCACACCGACTATCACAATGATCCCTTGTGAGGGATACTCAATTCTCCTTTAAAATTGGCTTTAATTCTTATTCCATTTTTTAGTAAGGTTGTTAGCTAAATGTTTGAAGAAGTTGTAAGACTGGGCACAAATGATTTCAGCAATCTTTCGGAATACCCCCAGCTCACTTTTAAAGTCTCTTTACACTATCTTCTGCTTTGGCTAGCATGTTTTAAAATGTACAGTTTGTAGCCCATTTCCTCCAAACACCCCGGGGATCATACTGTAGCCAAATATACAAAATACAAATAAACAAAAGGCAAATAAACTGCCTCTTTTCAAATATCCCGATACAAAAGGGGATGATGGACGGAGCGTTTGAGCAAATCAAACACTCACCCCCAGTCAACTGATCTGGGTTTAATCCATCACCATTCTTTAGCTCACTCCGCCAACCCAGTTCAGACATGGCCATATGCAAATCAGTTTGACCCTGTGCCTCATGGGAACAGTCCAGCCTGAACTGCCAAAGCCGTGTCTTCCCTGCACCGGAAACAAGCATCCTGGAACCGTTTCTGGCATCACAGCCGTCATCAGCCAGGCTAGCTTGAATCCAGTGGCAAAGTGAGCAAGGGACTCACGTCTGAGCATACCCTGCCAACTTAGGGCGAACAAAGCGATACAAAAGGGGATGATGGACGGAGCGTTTGAGCAAATCTCAAACTTAAAATGTACAGTTTGTAGCCCATTTCCTCCAAACACCTAGGGAATCAGACTGTAGCCAAATATACAAAATACAAATAAACAAAATGCAAATAAACTGCCTCTTTTCAAATATCATCAAAATTAAAGACTTTTTTCAAACTGATATTTTAGAAACTATTAATTCCCACCCAGTCCACTGCCTGTCATTAGGAGGAAGACTTTGGAACGTGCGAGTTTAAACACATAAAAATGGATTTTACAAGAAAACTTAGTTCAGTTCATTCTGCAGATTTCTTTTGACACTTGTGACAAAGTAGTACATTCATAGCTCCTACAGCAACCAGTATAAAACCTCAATACTCCCCACACCAAGATGAGAACTAGGCCACCTACCTACCTGTCATATCATGCAATGCTCATCAGTAAACACATCGCAATCTACTTTTGCAGAGCAGGTAACTAATTCTACACGATTCAGAGATCATAACAGTGTATTCGTTTTTTTAAAATACTGTTGGTATTTTGTAATGTTTTGGGGACGTTACAAACGTTCTAAGGGCTGGAGAGCAGGACCAGACACTGGGAGATAGATTACATAAATAATCAATCAGTACATCTTACCAACTGACATCAAGAGGTCCAAATTTTCCTTCATCACATCCTGGTGCAGCTCCTTCTGCCATTCTTCTAGGCACTCCCACTCCTCCTCTGAGAAATGGACCGCAATGTCCTCGAATGTCACCAGTGCCTGAAATACAAACCATTGTCTTCTCAGTAGCTTCAACTCCAACCAAAACTATGTAACATTTCTAACTGTTATCTTTCTTTTCCATCCTCACCACACAAATTGTCCGCAGCCCACACTATTACACTGAAGTCTCCACCAACTACATGGTTTTCAGCTCCGAATGTCTTCCTAAAATCATCAGCACTCAAACCAATGCAAACTAAGAAGTTGCTGGCAAGTAGTTATCAAATCTCACCTGCAACACATACCATTGTAAATGCAGATGGTTCTGTACCAGTTCCAGCCCCTTAAGCTTAAACATCATGGAAAACAAACTATTTCCAGCTCAGTCATTACTGTTCAAATTCTAGCCAGAAGTCATCAAACATAGTGTGGAAAAAAATCGGTTTCAAGTTTTCATCTGTGACCAACTGTGAGAACCCTTAGTTTAAAGCTTCAATTGTGATCGTCAAAAACTATAGTCAATAGAATGCACTCCCACCTCAGACCCTTTCATCTAGGACAGCCCTCTAACATCAATCTGGTGCAAAAAAACGCACCAATCCACCAACAGTCTGAGCCTAAACACAACTTGACACCATTATGTTGGGGATCCGAGCATACACAGTTTTAAGAGAGGCTTACAATCAGTCATCGATTGGTGACCATCAAAAATACCCTATAAAAATACTACTCCTTGCGTAGGACCTTTTGCTCCAAAAAAGGACGATTAAAGTAATAGAACCTGTTCAATCTAGGAGCCTTCTGCTCCAATTAGGTGCATCCTACATCATCTTGGGCAGAAGAAGTTGCCAGCTCAGCATGTTCTTCTCCTGTTTCAACTATGGACCTTGAAACATCAAATGAAACACAATTTACTCCCATCTAGGAATATTTGCTTAATGCCGCACGAATTACCTATAAATATTACATGGTACACAATCCTTTGCCAGATGAGAACCATCAACTTCAGACATGGTAATGGGCAGAGAATAGGGACATCTTTTTAACTCAAAGGTAACAGGTGGCCCTACCTGCTTGAACCTTGTCCCAAATGTCTTTTTAGTGGAAGAAGTTATCAATGCTGATCTCACATTTTCATTCTCTGTGAAATCACTTGTAACTCCTACTGACCCTTCCTTGCATAACGTGTTTAAGTAGTGACGTTACTTTAATTAACTACAAAGAAAAGGGTGCAAACTAATGCTCTACCATTCACAACACTCTTGAGGTGACGTGTCCCCATTATTGAGCCATGCCTCCATAAACCATTATAATTTGATTTATATTTCTGTGGTCATATTGGGTTTGTATTTGAGTTGTTCTTACCTCAATCTTCCCAAACAGGTCCAAGTATGTTTCAGCAATTCTGAACATCCGATATTCAATAAAAGTGCAGATATATGTAAAACAAGCATGTCGCTACAAGAGAGCTAAAAATGCTAATATTTTGCACAGTTTTTTCATTTTTAAAACAGGCGCTAGGGACAGAACTTCCTAACAGCAAGGCATGACAATTGTGAAAAAAAGACGATGCACGTATCTTTGAACACATCTGCAAAAGAGTCAATTATATTGTCATTACGATAGAAAAGAGAGTCAAATTGACATAAAAAATGGGTCCTGCTCTCTAGATGAGGCCTTCAAGTTATGTATACTAATTTATCTGCAATCATGTTGGCAATCGTTCTAGGGGCGTGGCTAAGCTCGCCATGGTGGCAGACGTGTCTGACTGAAGCTCCAAAGTCAGCCCTAAGTCATTTATTCGCACCTGAGGGTATCTCAAACGAACCTATTCAGACCGGATACACCCATGCGAACATCAGGTTACTAATAGCCCACTCTAGTAATTATGGAGCAGAGAAGTGTAAGGCTCCACTGGGTGAAGACGCAGATCCAACATGGCACCTCCTAAAAAGAGATGAGCCTGATATCGGTGAAACACAGATCACATCAACTTCACCCCCACCACGTTGCGGACAGGTACCGACAGGGGAAAGAGCATATCAGGAGCAGTAAACCTAAGGACCCAGACACAGGAATAACGATCGGCAATCCACTGTGAGGTATGCACGACCCCACCCCCAGACCCAGCTGAGCTAAGTGTACGACCCGGCTGGTGTTGCACTGAAATTATCAGAGCGCTAAAGGAGCAGCAGCTGTGACAGCAGGTGTGACTCACGGCAGGCAGAAAAAGCTGGGTGAATGATTACCAGAAAGGGGTTCCAGGACACAACAAACACAGTGCCAGCAGCAGCCACGCCCGAGCATCGGAGATGGAGTAGTCTCCACCCCTCCTCCAGCTAGCCGCGTTGGGCCGCATGCCACTCCATGGCATGATAGTGTCTGCCATTGCACTGTGTCGCCCTCAATTATCTCGCCCATAGATGAAGGCCATCTGGATTTGAGGTGCACCCGGAGGAGTGGCCTGGAAGACCTAGCCATGGCGTGGACGGCTAGCGGATGATTTGCATGGTGTGACTGGCTTCACATCCGGACACAGCCAGGCGACGCACTGGGCCCGAGCGAGACAGGACTGCATTGCAGTAGGGGGTGGAAAGAAGCAATCACGGCTATTGGGGCAGCTCACCACCACCAGAGATGGTCAAATACTTGTCTCCAGGAGGTGGCCCACGACCCACTCAACAAAGCACCAGCAACCCGCTCGTACAAGAAGCTAGAAGAGGAAGCCCCCCAACTGTTGCCCATGTCGACCCCCACGCAGCCCACAGACAAGAAGAGTGCTCATGCACGTCATAGCCCACCACCATAAGTTACAGCGGGGAATGATCCCAGGCAGGAGGAGGTGGGTGTCGAGATGCGCAGCAAGAGCCAGCATTGCAGTGCACACCAAACACAGAAAAACTACGTAAGCCCTAAAGACCTCTCCGCAGAGTTAAGTAAGAGAACACCCTCCGCCCAGTGCAAGAAGATAGCTATCATACACTCAGAACTGGAGGGTCAAAAAACGGATGAGTGCTTAAGAGAGGGCCCCTGTTGTATCTGTGTTTCTTTAATTGCTTACATGCTCTGTGATCTATGTTCTTAGTTCTGTATTCTATTTCAGATTCGTTGCGGTCGAGTCATTATACGTGGACTACCTGACTCGACAGCATTGCATCTGTACATCTCTTCATGTGGGTTTTTGCTGTGTTATTTTTTCTTCTGGAATACATTACAGCTTTATACTCTAATACGAGTTTATGTTGTGTACATTTCAACAATTATGGCGACGATGGATTGGGATTGAAGAATTTCGGATTAGAGTAAGAATTTTTTTTTATTTAAAACCCACCGTGAAGCTTACAGCAAAATTTAAAAAGCAACAACAACCATTTATTTTTAAACAAGAAAAATCGGCAGTCGTGGCATTTATGGTAAGATTACTTTACCTCAATTGTAATGCACAAGATTGTCGGATAAAGGTTGGTTGCTGATATTCAAATTGCCTGCAGTGTTCGAAGACGTCGCGTGAGTGCAGTGCGTTTCGAGAGTTTTGAGAAGATCAGCGCATGTGACGTGTGTCTCGAAGAAAAAGGAAGACACACTTACTGTCTGCGTTTGAGACAACAATCACGCAGGGTAAACGTCATCACACGAGGTCAAAAGACGTGACCCGGCGTGGCGGCCATTTTGAAAATTACAGTGACAGTAGAAAAAAGCCGATTTTTTACACCGGAGTAAGGATTAGAAGGCAGCAGTTTGTTTTGGCTTATGGTGATTATTAATGGAAAAAAACGGATGAAATGAGCAACAATGCTACGAGGTAAAATTAAACATTATTAAAATTTTTAGGGTTTAAAAAACAAAAGAAAAAACAGATTCAACGATTACATTTATAAAAAAGACCTGGAACAAGTATATATAAGTTATTGAATAATACTGTTTAACTATTTGATGAATATTTGTCAACATGGCATATCAAATACAGCCATATCAAATTAACCTTTTTTTGCAACATGCTGGAAAACCACCTGTGAGATGGCAACAGTGGTTCAAATCTTTTGAAAGCTATCTTATTGCTATAGATGGCAAAGATTATTCTAAGGAAAGGAAAAAAGTGGTTCTTTATGGTCTATTGGGAGATGCAGGATGAGAGATTTTTGATAATATACCTGAGAGTGAACCACCTCCTGGACAATTTATTCCATGGGATGATTATACTGAGGCTGTTAAAAGATTAGAGAAGAGGTTCCATGAACAGCCTAACATTATGGTAGAGAGACATAGTTTTAATAAAAGAAAACAGTTAACGAAGAAAGCATTGAAGACTACATTTCAAATTTACGCATCTTAGCGTCAAAATGTGACTTTGGGGATATGCTGGACATATATTTGAAAGACCAATTGGTATTTCACTGCTTTTCTAAAAAAGTGCAAGAACGTCTTTTAGCTTGCAGGAATCCAACATTGAATGAGGTGATAGATATTGCTGTTGGAATTGAGAGATCTTCAGTATCGACAAAATGTATATCTGTAGCAGAAAATGCAGAAGCTATATGTTCTGTCACCAACAAAACAAAAGTTCAAGAAAATAGCAAAGGAAGAGTAAATTTTGTTATTAATAAAAATCTAGTCAAAGTGGGCTAGAAAGTGTCTGCTTTCTCATGGAAGGTGTGTGTGTAAACTATAGAGTAAGAAGGGTGAAAGGAAGAAAACACATCAGCCCACCCATTGGCGGAACTTCATCATCTGGGATTTTTAGAATGCAAACTGGCATCCACTAGGTTGCTCACTGTTGTTATCGTGAGTAAACTCTAGTAACGGATCCACCAGTGATGGAAAGCCACAGAGTGGTGGTGTGAAGAGCTGTGGGAAGAAAGAGTTGCAGTGCTCAAAAAATATATATGTGCTAGTAGAATAGTGATGTGTTAAAATTGACTAACATGATGCCAAAAGATACATTTTATTATGGCAGTCACCATGATGCCAAGATTAAAAGCAGAGTGTGGATAGTGTTTTAACAAATACTACTATCTTGATGGAATATTAACTGGTCGACATGTTTCAGCCAAGAATGGCTTTCTTCAGGACCTATGATAACACTACTGCAACTGTGACAAAAAGTGTAATGAGGACTACATAGCATGCGTGAATGACCTACCATCTGGTGATGTAATTAATGGTAGCTTCGGTAGTCATGGTTGTGGAATCACCTCTCCTAAAAGGAAAACAGTGTATACAGACACACAGTGTAACAGATGAAAGCAACATTTGTGAGGAAGACATATAACAGCCAACAAGATATTGCTCATTCATTACTAGATAGTCACTCACCCAAAATTTACTTGGGAGTGGCCTCACCTCGCCTGGCACTCGCTCAGATCATGAGGCCCTGCTCTGAGGAGATGGAAACAAAAATACCTTTAGAGTCACTTTTTCTGGTATTAGTTCCACTTCGGAACAATATCCCTAGGTGTCATGGATGGGCGTAGAAAGGACCGCGGTTCTCAGCTAGCCTAGCCAGCTGATGATAGATGAGGTTTGATTAGAATTTTGAAAAAACCAAGAACATATGCAAAGTTGCCATTTGGCCATTTGGCAACTACGCATATGTGGTAAGACTCGGGGTGACAGCCGGGATAGCACTATGCGCTCAATCTTGTAGCATGGTCTACCAACTGAAAATAGAGTGGAGTACTGAGTAGGAGAAGTATAGCCATGGCGCAGAGTTAAAAAATTGTTAGAAAAAGAGCGATAGCAGAACAAATTTTCAGTTTCTAAGGTGCAGCAAACATGGCAAAGGAGTGAAGCCCCATAGAAACAGCACTACGAATAAACAAACCTCTAAAACGCCTATTCAGAAGCTGTCGTAAAAAAGGAGGGCTGGATTACACCCCAAGAGGCCTCATTCCTGGTAACCATCCATCCAGTGACCCCGTATTTCTATGCACTGCCAAAGATCCATAAACTAGCCAGACCACCTCCAGGTCGTCCTATAATTTCTGGAATTGGATCACACCTGGAGCTTCTCTCTACTTTTGTCGATGTTTTTTTGAGGCCGTTGGTACACAAAATGCCTACCTACTTGCAGGACACAAAGGATGTCCTACGCTTTTAATTACAGATGTAAATCCAAGGGCATTTGGTGGTCAGCTCATTGATATGGTTGGTTATTTTACTGGTATGGTTGAACTTTTAGGAAGGTCAGTATCAACAAAAGTATATGTGGCAAAGAAAGGGAGAGATATTATTGGTTGGCGTGACTTAGGAAGAATGGGTATCATGCTCAAACCAGGTAGTGACACTCCCATATTCTTGGAGATATTCCAATTTCGTCAGTTGATTTATGTAATGAACATCAAAATTCAAATGAATTAGATGTTATTTTAAACAAATTTAAAGAGATTTTTGAAGATAAAATTGGTTGTGTGAAAGGTGTTGTGCATGAAATTAAATTGAAACATGATGCATCACCAGTTAAGCATAAGGTCAGAAATGTACCACTTAGTGTGAGACAGGAATTGAAGGAACATTTAGATAGTTTGTGTAAAGAGGGGATCATCAAACCGACAAATTCATCTGAGTGGGTTTCGGCCGTTTTGGCAAAAAGGAAAACTGGAACACTGTGCATGTGTGCAGATTTGCGCTCATTAACCCGTTCAGTGCTGCGAACGTCCAACGGTCGTCTGCGTGCACTACCTCGCTAGTGCTGCACACGACCGTTGGATGTCCGAATCCCGTTGGCGCAATCGAACGTCCGCACTGGGTCGGAATGTTTGCGGCGCGCTTAACGGGTTAAATAGGAACATATTAGTGGATTGCCACCCATTGCCACTTATACAAGAAATGCTAATGACTATTGGTGATTCTACACATTTTTCGCTCATTGAATTGAAGTCAGCTTATCATCAGGTTCTTCTGTCGGAAGAGTCACAAGATCTTACTACGTTTGTAACACCCTTTGGTGCCTTCAAATATATGAGACTCCCATTTGGATTAGCTTCTTCAGCTAGTGTTTTCCAGAAGCTAATGGGCTCGTTGTTTGGAGACATCAAAGGGGTACAAGCATTTCAAGATGATATTCTCATATATGGGAAAGGAATTGATGAGCATAATAAAATTCTAGAGTCAGTTTTAAATATTTTGCATAAAAGAGGGATGACGGTATCTAAGGATAAGTGCAAGTTTTTAGTGAATGAATTAGAATATTTAGGACACTCAATTGCTAAAGAAGGAATTAAACCAAAACAGAATCTAATTGATTCTATAATGCATGCACCTGCAGATAAAGATTCACTCAGATCTTTCTTAGGGCTGAGTGAATACTATGCACGGTTTGTACATGGTTATGCTTTGGTTGTTGAACCACTCAGATATTTGACTAGAAAGAATTAGAAATTTGTTTGGTCAGATGTACATGAAGAAGCATTCAAAAACATCAAGGAAATGATTAAGAATGCTCCAGCATTGCAACCATATACTTGTGGAGTGAAGTGTATTGTTACAGTAGATGCAAGCTCTGTAGGGCTTGGTGGTGTTTTAACGCAAATTGTTAAAGGGAAAGAGAACACTATCGCTTTTGTATCAAGAACATTAAGCAAAGATGAATCTAATTATAGTACAATAGAGCGAGAAGCTTTAGCCTGTTCTTGGGCGGTGGAAAAGTTCAAGAGTTATTTATGGGGCAGTTGTTTTGATCTTTTAACAGATCATAAACCTCTTATTCTTGATGAATGAAAATGGAACTGGACAAGCAATTTCGAGATTGGTAAGGATCATTTCAAAGTTGCAAGAATATAATTTTGAAGTAAAACACATATCTGGTGGAGCAAACTTCAGAGCGGATTGTTTATCGAGAATTCCACTTGATGTTGAAGTGGAAAAATCGGATATTAATGATGATGAATGTGTTGTATTTATTTAGTTATTTATTTATTTATTTTTTGCATTTGTAATGCGCACAGATACCCACAAAGGGTTTCCCGGCGCCAGGACTCAGAAAAACTAGCAACACAGAAAGCAAAGCGAGCAGAGGCCACCATTATTTATTTGTTAAAAAGCCAGGTTTTGACGCTTTTCTTAAAGCTGGCAAAGTTTTCCTCCTTTCGTAGAGCTGGGGGAAGGGAGTTCCAGACGACTGGTCCCAGATAGGAAAAGGATCTCCCTCCCACTCTGGCCAGTTTACATCTAGGTACCACAAAGTTTGCTGCATTAGAGGAACGGAGGTTACGTGCAGGAGAGTAGGGCCTAACTAATTTTTGCAAATACGTTGGTGCAGTTCCTGCCTTTATTTTAAACATATAGCTCAGGGCTTTGAACCGAACCCGGTTCTCCATCCTGAGCCAATGCAGGTCCTTAAGGTGCTTAGAAATTCTTGCTGTCCTGGGGATTTTACACAGCAATCTGGCTGCGGAGTTTTGGACCAGCTGAAGCCGCCTGATCACGGCTAAGTTGGAACCCAGGTAAAGAATGTTACGGTAGTCAAGCCGAGATGTAATAAGGGCATTGACTACGGTCTTCTGGGTATCCACAGGCAACATCCAGATAATCTTCCGCAGCCATTTAAGGATAGTAAAGCAAGTCCCAGCCACTTTGTTGACCTGCTGTTTCATCGATAGTGTGTCATCGATGTGCACCCCTAAGTTCCTGAAATGAGTAGCTGGAATAGGAAAGGCGCCCAGAGATGGCGGTCAAGGAGGGCATACAAACAGCTTTATCTTCTGGTTTAGATGCTAGAAAACATATAAAAGAAAAAGTTTGGAGCTATTTGAATACTCCACATTCAATCACTGGATTTACACCTTTTTTCTTGTTGAAAGGTAGGGATGCTAAAGACAATGTAAAACCTGTATTTGAAATTGGTTCATCTTCTTTGAAAAACATAGCAGGACTTAGTTCTGACAAATCTGTAGATGATTGTGTTATTTTTTTTGAGAAAAGATACAAATTGAATGATAGAGTTATTCCACAAAGAATGGTGGAGTTTGTGACTGGAGACTGGGTAATAATTAAAAAACCTAAAAAAGTAAAGAAAGGTGAATCAAAATATTCTTCACCACAACAAAATGTGAGAGTCATTAATTCTTCCGTTAGGATTAAAAACAATGGTTGGTGGAACAAAAGTGCTGTAATTAAAATCAAACCTTTTCAAAAAGATATTATCTTGAAGAGAATGGGAGAAACTGTGAATCAAGCTTTTTCATTTTTATGTTTTGTAGACGTAGTGAATTCAGAAATTGATAAAAAGGGTTCAGGTGTTGTGGAGTCAAATTTTCATAACTGTAATGAGGAGGATGAGAACTGTGGTGTTGTTTTTCAAGAAAGTTCATATGTTTCTAGTGATTCTGTTGAAAACTGTAATTCTCAAATTGTTCCTGAAAAATATCTTGAAGACTCTGATAGTTTGTCAGAAGAGTTTAATGTTAATTCTAATTCAAAGTCTTGTTCAAATGTTACTGATGGTAAAAGAAGTATTGTAATGCCGGCAAAGTTTAAGGATTATTATTTGTATTATTTTATTTTCCTTTTGTTTATTTATAAGAAGGGAGATGTTGTATCTGTGTTTCTTTAATTCTTACATGCTCTGTAATCTATGTTCTTAGTTCTGTATTCTATTTCAGATTCGTTGCTGTCGAGTCATACGTGGACTACCTGACTCGACAGCATCGCATCTGTACATCTCTTCATGTGGGTTTTTGCAGTGTTATTTTATCTTCTGGAATAAATTACAGCTTTATACTCTAATACGAGTTTATGTTGTGTACATTACAACAGCCCCACAACCGGCACTGTCAGTGGAGAGCACGCAAAAGACAGAGAAAATAAAAACAGTCACATAACGTAATACACCACTATAAAGCGATGGCACTGCAAGTTGCGCAGAGCCGCCTCAAGTCTAAGTGAGCACCTTAAAAGTGGATCACCAGGAACGCACTGAATAGTGTGCCATCCAGCAGACAACATGGTCCCATCTAAATCGATGACAAACATATAATGCTCGTCCCAGACTATTCCCGAGCAGTGCAGTGTCGACGATCCACATTTTTGGAAGTTAAACGCAGTCTTCGCCAGAAAGGTGTTCAATACTCGCTGCTGTTCCCGGCACGGCTCAAAATCATGCAAAATGGATCCCCCACATTTTTCAAGGATCCTGAGGCTGCCCAGGACTTGATCGATCAAAATTGTCAAAACCTCCCAAGCTCAACCCTCAAAAATGCCAAACAACCTCAAATAAAGAAGTACAATCATCATCGCCCCAAGAGACTAAGCGGGAGAGTAAAAGCCGGATCCCACTCCCAGGTAACAAGCTCCCCGTACCTCAAACAAATCACTGCTGAGCGCAGGAAGGCCCTGCAGGCCGTAGCAGACATAAGACTAGCCTCACCAATAACAGATGATGGCCAAAGCCTGCATATCTTCACATTAGAAGAGGAGGGCAGTGACAAGACTGTATCCCAACCAGGTTCTGTGACCCCGCCGCTAGTGACGCCGCTGACATTTGACACATTGATATGAACTGGAATTATTCTCCACCATATACCTATGTTACTTAGTAGATAACTGTCATAAAATGCATGAACTGATACCGCACGGAACGTATGCTAGGCCATAGTCATGCCCCTCCATTCACATAAATGCAGCAACTGCAGTTCACATAAGCCGACGTGAATACCAGGCTCACTAAACCCCACAACACATTCAAGTTTAGAGACATGAAACGTCTGGATGTACCGCCTGTTGCAGTAGATACCCAGTATTGGAACTACTTTCCACCACAGTTTATGCCCCTTATTTCACCACCCACTGGCACACTGAATGTATGCTCCCAGAAGGATGAGAGGGATAAATTCACGCATAGCATCAAGGTCAGACCCAGAGGGGTGCACACACAACACCAGGCTTCACGTCCCGCCATGGCATCCAAAGCACAACATTTAACACACTTCATAGCACGAAAAGGTGATATCAAAATCTTCACACTCAACGTGCGAGGTATGCCTACAACACACAAACTGTTTGCAGTATACGCCTACATAAAATTACAATACGTACAGATTGCGATGCTACAAGAGACGCACTTCACAGCTTTTGCACGTGGAACACTTATTTGGATACGACCAGGGGTACAGTTTCAGGAATAATCTAGAATGATCGACGCAGAGTGACAGTTTGCCCTGTTAGAGGGACTCCTAGACAGTAATCAGTTCTGCTGGGCAGTATTTACGCGCCAAATGCAGAGTATTGTAAAAACTGGGACTCCCTCTCCCCATCTCCATATACCGCAGCACCTTGGATACTGGTAGGAGACTATAACTGAGTGCAAAACTTATCCCTGGACAAATCCCATCGACTAAAACCCGACCTCCCCAGCCATAACGCAAGCAAAGCAATGTACGGCATGGATAGATTACTGGGCATTGACGGACACATGGCACAGCAAATACCCGTTTCCTCTGCTCCATGTACTTTATCACTACGGACCAGGAGGCAGACTACCTGGGTCGGGTCCTTTCTGACCACGACATGCACACACTAACTCTGGTCAGGCAACCGCCCCACCACTGGTCCCCAACTGGCATATCCACCACGCAAATGCCTAGAGGACCAAGTGTTCAAACTAGAGCAGAAAAAGCACAGTCAGAATTACTTCTGGTAAAATACTAAAACATTAACCACAAGGGCGATAAAGTGGGATGATTTAAGGTGGTGGTCAAATGGACATGCATCCAGCACATCTCTGGAGTGAGTTAAACCCTAGAACAACGCATAATTGAGGAAGAGCGGAAACTAGAAACACTGACACAGGCGGCAGATAAAAAGAAAGCGACACTAGCCCAGTAGTGGATGCCAAAAACGCATATGCAGAGGTACTCGCAGACCTCAGAAGATATAATTTCAGAGCACACGCTACATGGTTACACAGAGAGGGGGGCAGAACGGGCACCCTACTGTCATGGCTTGTCAAGTCAAGGAAAGCTTTATTCGGCTGCTTTGTAAAACAGACATAAAAACACATAAAATGTACATTTCATAATATGTACACAAATAAAACGATAAAACACAGTTCATTTTGTACAAGATGCTCCTGTTGTATTTTATTTTGAAAGTTTTCGAACATGACCACCGAGGGTATCAGAGCGCTTTACAATTCAAAGATTATACATTTCCTGAGTTGGAGCACCTTTGTTAAAAACTTGGCTAATCTCCACGCTATATGCTCGATTTCCAGTAGCTGGAGTAAAAACATGGCTAGGCGGCACTGACTAAGCCCCTGGTTTTAAAAAAAAGGTATAAACCAAACTTTCCTTGGCTCAGTATAAAATTTACAGTACAGGACAAGGTGCATAGTGGATTGCTCGGAAATGTTATCACAGGCGCACAGTGACAAATCATGTGACCAATCATTCAATTTCGGGAATGTCACTAGCCTATGTACATTTCCCAGTCTGAGCCTTGTTAAGAGGAGTCTGTCAAACGTTCCGGGAACATAAGATGAATAGGGCTCCATCCCCAATGTTGTGCGTAACAGTCTCACTACTTTTTGAAAATTCCCCTGCCGCTCTGACAGATTCCAAAAACTGAAGACTCTTGTTTTAAGGTCTTTCTGGGAATTTCCATCATAGATGTAGGATTTGAAAAATATTCTGGATGACCCAGATCGTTCATGAAGTCATGGACAAAGCTGATCCATGGAATCCTTAAAGCCCCCTCTAACCTCAAAGTGTCTTTCATTATCTTCCTGTTTAACTTGGTCTGCTCTTTACACCAAACGAACAAGTTACTTACCTTCGGTAACGATATATCTGTAAGAAACATTAGTTAGTGTTAGATTCCTTACCTTAGAATATCCCCAGGCGTCAGTCTGGATCCGGAAACTTTTGCGTAGCAGTACCCCTGCGCGTCGGTAGGCGTCGTCTGCAGGCGTCCCCTGCGGCTCCGCGTCCGTCGTCGGCGTCGTGCGCCGTGATGACGTCGCTGGAGTACATAGACGCCGCCTCCGCGCGCTGACGTCAGTTCTTTGCACACAGCTTTTCCGCGCCAGGAGACGCAGAGCCATGAGAGAACCAACACTGGTGCCATGTACAAACTAGGGCCCTGAAAGGGATGACCTTAACCCTAGGTATCAGTTCGCAGAACGGGGAGGATGGGTGGGTTCGGTAAGGAATCTAACACTAACTAATGTTTCTTACAGATATATCGTTACCGAAGGTAAGTAACTTGTTCATCTGAAAGAAACACGTTAGTGTTAGATTCCTTACCTTAGAATACATACCCCAGCAATACCAACCCCGGTGGTGGGTCTGCGAACCAATACAAAACTACACCAGAAAGTCCTGGAGGACAGAACGGCCAAAGAAGCCATCCCTCCGGACTTGACTGTCCAGGCAGTAATGCCTCGCAAAGGTGTGCAGCGAGGCCCACGTAGCCGCCTGGCAAATGTCCTGCAAGGGGACTCCCCGGCCCAGGGCAGTAGTAGCCGCCGTGGCCCGAGTGGAATGGGCCCTCAGCCCAACAGGAGGCTCCTTCCGAGCCAAAGAGTAGCACGCTTTGATGCAGAGGACGACCCATCGAGAGATGGTTCGTTTACAAACCGCCCGTCCCTTCTTCGCACCCACGTAGCCAACAAACAGTTGGTCATCCACCCGGAACTGGCGTGTGCGATCCATGTAAAATGAAAGCGCACGTTTTGGGTCCAGACGATGGAGCCGCTCTTCATCCTTTGAAGGATGCGGAGGCGGGAAGAAGGAAGGGAGGGTGATGGACTGCCCGATGTGAAAGGCCGAAACAACCTTGGGCAGGAAAGAAGGTCTAGTCCTCAGAACCACCTTGTCAGGATGAATGGACAGGAAAGGAGGTTGGACAGAAAGAGCCTGGAGCTCACTCACCCTCCTGGCAGAGGTGATGGCAACCAGGAAAGCCGTCTTTAAAGTCAGGAGACGGAGAGGGCAAGAATGAAGGGGCTCAAAGGGAGCACACATCAGGAAAGTTAGAACCAGGTTCAAATCCCACTGAGGCATCACAAACGGAACAGGTGGAAACATGTGAGTGATGCCTTTCAAGAATCGAGTTACAATCGGGGATTTGAACAAAGAAGGCTGATCAGGAAGCCTCAAGAAGGCTGAAAGGGCAGAAAGGTAGCCCTTGATAGTGCCCAGAGCAGAGCCCTGCTGGGCAAGAGAAAGAAGAAACAGAAGAACCTCCGAAAGAGGGGCAGAAAGAGGATCCACAGCCTTTGCTGTGCACCATGCCACAAATCTGTTCCACCGACAGGCGTATACCGACTTAGTGGAGGGACGCCTGGCTGCCAGAATAACATCACAGACTTCAGGAGGCAAGTCAAATGGCCTCAACTGCCGCCGCTCAATCTCCAAGCATGGAGGTGGAGACTGGACAGGTTCGGGTGGAGGACCGTCCCCTGCTGCTGCGACAGAAGGTCCTCCTGAAGGGGCAGGCGGATCGGGGGACCGACTGACATGCTGAGTAGCTCGGGATACCAGTACCTTCGAGCCCAGTCCGGAGCCACAAGGATAACTTGGGCCCGGTCGCGCCTGATCTTCTTCAGCACTCTGGGCAGAAGTGGTATAGGCGGAAAGGCGTATAACAGACCGCAACTCCACTCGCGCCGAAAGGCGTCGCCGTGCGAGTGCCGTCTTGGAAACTCCAACGCGCAGAACTGATGACATTGCGCGTTCTCTTCTGTGGCGAATAGATCTAACCAAGGCTCTCCCCATTGCAGAAAGATGCCTTGCGCCACGTCCGAGTTCAGACGCCATTCGTGATCCATCGAGCACCGACGGCTGAGTTCGTCCGCCCTGGCGTTCAGAGAACCTGCCAGGTGTTGAACCGTCAGAGTCACGCCCTGACGTTCCAGCCATTGCCAGAGGCGCAGAGCCTCCTGGCAAAGGGTCCACGACCCCACTCCGCCCTGTTTGTTGCAGTACCACATGGCGGTGGTGTTGTCGGTGAACACCTGCACTACACTCCCGTTGACAAAGGGGAGGAATGCCTTCAGTGCCAGACGAATCGCCCGCAGCTCCAACAGATTGATATGGAGCCGGGACTCCGCCGGAGACCAGATGCCTCTGATCTCTGCCTCTCCCAAGTGGCCACCCCAGCCCTGGAGGGACGCGTCCGTCACGACAACGTGCTCCGGTTGGGGAAGGGAGAGGGACTTGCCCCTGACCCAATCGCGGTCCGTAAGCCACCACTGCAGTTGTCTCGCAGTGCCCTCCGAGATCAAGACGTGGTCGGACAAGTTGCCCTGATGCTGGGCCCACTGAAACTTCAGGTCCCACTGCAGAGCCCGCATCCGCCACCTGGCGTGATGCACCAGAAGGATGCAGGAAGCCATCAGTCCCAGCAGCCGCAGCGCCAACCTGACCGAGACTCGGGATAGCGGCTGAAAGATGGGAATCAAAGCCTGAATATCCCGAACCCGCCGTTCCGGAGGATAAACCCGAAACTGCGCCGAGTCCAGAACCGCTCCGATGAAAAGGAGCTTTTGAGAGGGACACAGGTGTGATTTCGGCACGTTGATGGAGAACCCCAGGTCGTGCAAGAGGTCTGCCGTCATCTGAAGGTGGTGGACGACTGTCTGGGGCGAGCCCGCCTTCAACAACCAGTCGTCTAGGTAGGGGAAGACTGAAACCCCTAACCTGCGCAGATGGGCTGCGACCACCGCCATCACCTTTGTGAACACCCGTGGGGCGCTGGTAAGGCCGAAGGGGAGCACGACAAACTGAAAGTGCTCCTGGCCTACCGTGAACCGCAGGTAACGCCGGTGGGCCGGCAGGACGGGGATGTGAAAATAGGCGTCCTGCAAGTCCAACGCTACCATCCAGTCTTGCGGGTCTAGAGCAGCCAAGACCTGAGCTAACGTCAACATCTTGAACTTCTCCTTCCGGAGGAAGCCGTTGACGTTCCTTAGATCCAAGATAGGACGTAGGCCCCCCTTGTCCTTCTTGGGCACCAGAAAGTAGTGGGAATAACAACCACGCCCTACTTCTGGCCCAGGAACGCGCTCGATGGCCCCCTTGGCCAAGAGGGCCGTAACTTCCTCCTGCAGAAGTGTCAAGTGGTCCCCCGACACACGGTGGTTCTGCGGTGGCATGGCTGGAGGAGAGGTCTCGAAGGGGAGGGAGTAGCCCCTTCGGACAATTTGCAGCACCCACCTGTCCGAAGTGATCGTGCGCCAGTGAGCGTGGTGATGGCGAACCCTGCCACCCACTGGCGTCACATGGGGCCGAAAGCACGGACTAGGAGGATTTTGGGGTAGATGCTGCGGGGGAAGGTGTGGTCTGACCCCGCCGTTGTCCCCGACCGCCACCACGGCGGTTTCCACGACCGCCACCGCGTTGGAAGGATTGTTGCGGCGCGTGGCTGGCAGCACGTGTGGGGGCGCCCCTTCCTTGGCCACGAAAGGGACGAAACGAACCCGGTTGCTGACGCTGGGTCGAGAGACCCAAGGACTTGGCCGTGACCCTGGAGTCCTTGAAGCGTTCCAGCGCGTGGTCCGCTTTGTCACCGAACAGGTGACAGCCATCAAACGGCATGTCCATCAGGGTATTTTGGACATCAGCCGAAAAATTGGCGGATCTCAGCCAGGCGTGACGGCGAATCGCCACCGTCGTAGACATAGCCCTGCCCAGCGAGTCGGTCGTATCAAGACCACACCGAATGGAATATTTCGCTGCATCCCGGCCCTCAGCTACAGCTTGACCGAGCTTTGCCCGCACCTCCATGGGGCATTCTGGCAGCAGCTCCGCGACCGTATCCCACACAGAGTGGGTGTAGCGGCCCAAGAGGCAGGCGGTGTTGCAAGACCGCAGGCCCAAACTAATGGACGAGAAGACCTTTTTTCCAAACTGGTCATACCTCTTGGATTCCCGGTCGGGCGGGGCCGACGGGAATGCGGACTGGGAGGTCGAGGCCTGGATCACCAGACTCTCAGGGGTGGGGTGGGTAGACAGGTACTTGGGGTCGTCCGGACAAGGACGGTGGCGCCTGGCCACGTTCCGATCAACAGGCGCACCTGAAGCGGGCCTGGACCACGTGCCCAACAGAACGTCAGACAAGGCTTCATTAAACGGCAGCAGAGGCTCCAAAGGGCATGACTGCGGCTTGAAGACCTCGGTGAGGATGTTAGGCCTCACGGCCGCGACGGGGAGCTCAAGGTTTAAGGCCTTGGCAGCCCTCATCAGCACCACAGAATAGGCAGCTCCCTCCACCGATGCCACGGTTGGAGGAGAGATCAAACCAGGGTTAGGGGAGTCGTCCAAACCACTGGCATCCCCCAAGTCACCCGTCCAGTCCGGGTCATACTGGCACTCGCGAGCCAGAGGGTCCTCGGACCCCTCCCAACCTTCACCGTACTCCTCATCCTCTCCGTATTCGGAGTCAATGATGAAGACCGGCTCCTCGGGGTTCATGGGCCCCATCGGCGCCGGGACCGGCGTCGTGCGACGCCCATCCGGCACCGCGTCCGGCGTCGGAGAAGGTAAGGGGACGGCGCCGCCCGGAGCCGGCGCCGGAACCCCACCGCCGGCCGGAACCGGCAGTGGAGAACCGGCGCCGCGCGGGGGCGGCGCCGGAGGTAACCCCGATGGCAACGGCGCCGGGGAGGCCGGAAGACCAGCCGGCGCCGATCCCGAAGGCCCCTGCGGCGCCGGGGTCGGAGCCGTCGGCGACGCCGGGCCCGGAGCACCCGACGGCGCCGAGGCAGGGACACCCGAACCGCCAGGGCCCCCAGACGGTAGCACTGGGCCCGAAGGCGCCGTAGGCCCCGTCGGAGAAGCGAGCGCCCTCATGGCCATGAGGAACGCCTCGATCTCCTCAGGCGTCGCGCCATGCCCAGGGACCGGAGGGTATGAGGCAGGCCGCGCCGGCGACTCTCGCGGAGCCGCGGGGTTGGGGTCACCCGAGCCCCCGGCCGCATCGCGCGAGCGTCGGGGGGAGTCGGGGGTACGATGACGACGCCCCGACTTCTTGTGCTTCCTACCTGACGAGCCTGACGAGTGGTGTCGACTTCCGGAGCGCCCAGCGCGGCTCCGCGACCGCTCCCTCGAACGCTCCCCCGACCTCCGGCCGGACCGGGACCGCTCCCGGTCCCGACGTGGGGCCGACACCCGGAGCTCCAGCAGCTTGCGGGACCGCTCCCGCCTAGCCTTGTTGGTAAGGGCCCGGCAGTCGAGGCACGATTCCACGTCGTGGTCGGGGCCCAGACACCGGAGGCAGAGGCGGTGATGGTCTGTGACCGACATCGTGCGCTCACAGTCATCGCAATTCTTAAATCCAGGCATCCTATCAGGCACAATAGAGAAAAAAGTCGAAAAACTTGGTCAAAGACCGGAGTACTGCTCTTCCAGATCTGCGTCCACTGGCGCGGAAAAAAGAAGAACTGACGTCAGCGCGCGGAGGCGGCGTCTATGTACTCCAGCGACGTCATCACGGCGCACGACGCCGACGACGGACGCGGAGCCGCAGGGGACGCCTGCAGACGACGCCTACCGACGCGCAGGGGTACTGCTACGCAAAAGTTTCCGGATCCAGACTGACGCCTGGGGATATTCTAAGGTAAGGAATCTAACACTAACGTGTTTCTTTCAGATTCTGTGCCACAAGAGTATTGGCTCTACTTTTATAAGGTCGGCTATATAGTGAAGACCAGCTCTTCATGACAGACAAACGAAGAGGTACTCGGGGTACAGAAAGAATGTACCTTAAAAAAGTGTTTTCAACTATTTGTAGTGGAATAGTATTTGCAAAACCCCACACCCCTGCCCCATAAAGTGCCATTGCAATACATTTTGCTTTGTATATTTGCAGGAGTTCTAGGGGTGGTTTCCTACCTAGTTTTTTGGCAAATATTACTAGAGCTGATGTTGATCTAGAAAAAGACAATTCTTTAGCAGATAGGGTATGAACCCATGAACCATGTTGATTGAATAATATATCCAGGTAGGAAAAGTTTCTAGTTGAAAATAACTTCTTCCCGTCTATGAATATTTCTAGTGTCCTCTGTGATCCTTGTCCACATCTCATAACATAGGTCTTCGAGATGTCGGTATTAAGAACTAAATCCTTTCATAAAATCACTGAATCTATCCAAGACTCTCTGGAGGCCATTTTGGGTGTGTGCCATTAACAAAGCATCATCCGCATAAAGAAGTGCAGGTATAGAACGGCCACCAACTAGGGGGAAGTCTTTGCCCTTCAAAAGTAACACTTCCTCCCACAATGTGGTATGTCTAACAGAGTCGAAGGCCACGGTGAGGTTCACGAAGGCCAAAAAAAGGCTCCCTTTTTTTGCTCTGGTATATTTGCCTATGAGAATGGACAAATTCAAGCTCTGTTCGATTGTACCATGCCCATCATGGAACCCATACTGTAGGTCTGATATAATCTGGGTATCTTCTGCCCAATCTAGTAGGCGTTCCAGAATGACAAGTCCTACCACTTTGACTGTGGAGCTCAGAAGGGAGATCGGTCGGTAGTACCCTGGGTTCTGGCGATCCCCCTTTTTAAAGATTGGGATTATTGTTGATTGCACCCAGGTCTCTGGAAATGATGACTTTATGCTGGCATTAATAACGAGTTAGAATAGGGCCCCATAAAGAAGTATTAAACTTAAACATATCAACTGGGGCCCCATCGGGTCCTGGGGATTAACCACCCAGACTAAGTGCAAGGTAATTTCCAAGTCGACCCTATCACTATTGCTTGTATTAATATCAACCGTTTGCCACCCTGAATTTCCTTGATCACTATACACCTTGGAGAAATAACTAATCCAAGTTTCTTCTGAAATAGCTATTTCAACATAAGGGACATTATCGGTTGATACAAAGGGGTCCTCAAAACCTTCCAAAACGCGTTATCTTTCTGCTGGGCCGCACAATGTAGGGAGTCCCAAGCTTAATTTCGTAAGGTATGCTTCCTTTCTTTAATAGCCCTCTGTAAACCGCTCTAGCCTGCCTAATGTTTAGTGAAGAACATGGCTTGTCAAGCAGGACACCACTCCCCTTCCGATAACCGAAGTGAACACTATCGCAGGCATACTAGTCCGGTCCGAAGTAGAGATAATCCATGCATTTTGCGAGCATTATGCAACACTATACGCTGTCTTGGACCCGGCAGATTACGGAGCAGTGGACACATTCTCAGATGCGCACACCCTGCCACCTATAGCGGCAGCTGACAAAGACATCCTAGACAAATGTATCACCTCGATCAAAGTGACAACAAGACAAACCTTAGCCGTGAATAAGACCCCAGGCCTAGATGGCCTACCACTGGAATTCTACAGCGCAAGTCCCACGATTGGTAGAAATGTATAAGACAGCACTAGACAAAGGCATACTCCCACAATCTCTCCAGGAATCACTAATTGTCTCTTTTCTAAAACCAGACAGAAACCCCCACCCCCTGTACTCAAACCGACCCATTGCCCTTCTACCCGCAGATTACAAAATCTTTCGTAAAGTACTGGCAGAGGGATACGCCTCAGTTCTCCCGGCATTAATACATCCAGACCAATGTGGATTTGTCCCGGGAAGGGGTACCTCCCACAACATCTGGTGGCTGTTCCATGTGCAGGATCAGGTACAGGATAGTTTTCACCATGCCGCATGCATGCTCCGGAACTTGGAAAAAGCCTTTGAAGCGCTATCATGGCCCTACCTATTTGTGGTGCTCCAGAAGATGGGTGTGATATCCAGACTGCGAGCATACACTAAACTAATATATACGAAGTCACATCCAGCATTAGGCTAAGAAGGCATGTGTCCTCTTCTTTCACAGTGGCTAGGGGTACAAGGCACGGTTGCTTGCTCTCCCCATTACCCTTCGCCTCCGCAATGGAGCCATTGGCAGTCTGTCTCCAAGTAGAAGGCAAGCAATGGGGCACCCCACTAGCGAGAAGCACATATAGCATATCAATGTATGCAGATGACTTACTTCTATTTGTACGGGAGATCACCGCAGACCTCACTCTGATCTTGGCCAGACTAGCGGACTTTGAGACAGCTGCTGGTCTAAAGGTGAACTGGGCGAAGTCCACAATACACCCGTTATCTGCGGACCTCCCTCCAATGGCGGTGCAGGTCGGAGAAACCGGCCTTATGTGGAGTGCGCAGGCACCATGATATTTAGGAGTGCGCCTCTATCACTATCCATAAGATATCTACGAAGACAATCACAGGAAAGTATTGGCGGGTATCTGCTAATCTGTCAGATTCTGGAAAACCCTTCCCCTGACCCCCACTGGAAGAATAGCAGCAGCCAAAATTATTATGGTTCAGAGACTGCTGTACCCCTTTGCCAATCTCCTGATAGATCCTCCTCGATCCTTCTTTCAGGAGCTAGACACCCTTCTCAGCATCTTGATATGGGGTGAAGGATGCAGGTGGTAGCCCTGACCAAAATGGAGTAAACTGGGGAGGATTAGGAGACCCCTCCTTCGAAGCATATTTTCTAGCGGTCCAACTACAGTGGGTGTCAAGTTGGACCATGGAACAATCAATTGAAGAGACATACACCCACACCGGGCCAATATCTATTCCAGCGATCAGATGCATGCTGCTACCAGGACCTAAGCCTGTGTCCACTTATCCCCTGCAGGTGACAGTGGCACTCACTTGCATGAAACGCATACACGGACGTCACTGATGGTCCCACTTTATTCGCCTCTCCTGACGCTAATAGGTCTTCCCCGAGCCCACAACCATTACACAGCACAAGCTCTACATTTCTGGATGGAACAGTCGCTTAAAGAGGCGGGATCGCTGTTCGCAGACGGGCACTTACTCTCATTTGCAGAGCTGACAAACAATACTGCCCTTCCCAGAGGTCGATTCCTCACATATTGGCTGTTGGTGGCAGATTGTCGCTGAGCTTAGCACATATTGGACAACGAACCAGCAATGCACCCAGTCCTCCATGCTATACTAGAAATGGACCTAGGGCGCCCCATAGGGACATTCATACTAATATAATAAAGAGAGAGCTCAAACATTTGAGGCGGGTAATCTCATGAACCACAGCACCAATCACAACACCCAATACAGCGTTGGAAAGGGCAGTTGCAGCAGAAGGACATAGGCTTTGCAGACGCCCACCATATACATTTAAAAGGTAAAAGAACCGTGCCAGCAAAGTAGTCCCTTGAGGGCGTGTGGGCGTGTGATGGGGGCGTGACAAACGCTGAGGGCGTGTGGTACGTTCCGCCCTTCATGCCATGTCTCATATTGTGTGCTAATCCCACCCTGCTCCCTTTAAATACCCCTGCACCCCATAATCATAACCCACCCTTACTTCTTAAAATACCCCAACACCCTTAAACACTAACCCATCTTAACCCTATAAATATACCCTGTACCCCAAAACAAAAACCTTTCCCTAAACCCTAAAAATACCCCTGTATCCCAAAACCCAAACCTAGCCCTGAACCTTATAAATACCCCGGTACCTCAAAACCCAAACCTACCCCCGAACCCTAAAAATAACCCTGTACCCCAAAACCCAAACCTAGCCCTAAACCCTAAAATACCACTGTACCCCCAAACCTACCCCTGAACCCTAAAATACCCCTATACCCCAAAACCCAAACCTAGCCCTGAACTCTTAAAATACCCCTGTACCCCAAAACCCAAACCTACCCTGAACCCTAAAAATACCCCTGTACCCCAAAACCCAAACCTAGCCCTGAACCCTAAAAATAACCCGGTACCTCAAAACCCAAACCTACTCCGAACCCTAAAAATAACCCTGTACCCCAAAACCCAAACCTAGCCCTGAGCCCTAAAAATACCACTGTACCCCAAAACCCAATCCTACCCCTGAACCCTAAAATATCCCTGTACCCCAAAACCTAGCCCTAAACCATATAAATACCCCTGTACCCCAAAACCCAAACCTATCCCTGAACCCTAAAAATACCCCTATACCCCAAACCTAACCCTGAACCCTAAAACTACCCCTGTACCCCAAAACCCATACCTATCCCAAAACCCTAAAACTACCCCTGTACCCCATAACCCAAAACTATATCTGAACCCTTAAAATACCCAAAAAAAAACAAAACATATACCTCAGTACCCCAAAACATATACCCCCTACACCCATACTTACCTTATCCAAACATTTTTAAAAAACATGCTTTTACAATTCATGCATTTACAACGAATTTTGTTGTAAATGTATGCGTGGTAAAAGCATATAAAATGCAATGCCATGCGTTATAATGGCATTGCGGAGTCATGGTACTTTCGTAATGAAAGTATGCGGAGTGATGGTATTCGGAAAGAAAGTTGCGGAATAATGGGTGTTTACCCTCCCCCGGTAAGTACATTGGTGGCCCGGCGGACTACATCTCCAGCAACATACTCAAATTTTTTTTCACCACCCATTTGAAAAATGCACAGGTCTCTCTCATTGATGGCCAGCACCGACATACACTTTTAGACACACCTCCCGCCACAAGTTCTAGAATTGCAAACTTTAGAGCTGGGGACCTACGTTCGAATCTCGGCATCAGCTCAACAGCCTGTGATTCCAGGAAAATCGATTTGTCTCCCCGTGCCTACCACAAATGAATGTGTTCTTCTGTAATGTAAATTGTGCTCATGCCATGTTGTCGAGTTCGCGCTATATGATATTGCAAGGAAAAATAAAGTAGGGAAACTCGAGTTCACACACTACTGAATGTGCACTCTTAAGTGCATCAGCAGTGCACTGTGAATCGGAGCATTTCACAGGCCTGTCACAGATAAGAAATGCTATCTAAACGAAATCCTACAAAACAATATACTACTGGCCGGCAGCAATTCATACCCAGACAACGTCGGGACGGGCTGCTAGTAGCTATATAAAGTGATCCAAGAACTGAATGCAGTACCAGTCACCTCTCTAAGGGAAAAATGGGAGGTTGAGATCGAGCGACCCCTCAATGAAACAGAATGGGGACAATTGTTAGAATACCCAAAAAAGTATCTTGAAACTTCAGATTAAAAAATATACTGTTTATTACCCTGCATCAGGCAAATCGGACACCAGAAAATCTTCAATGATACTACCCCAATACCTTTTTCTCAAGCCTGAGGTGTCAAGAACCTAGTGCCATTTTCCTCCACATGTTCTAGAGCTGCCCAACACTCCACGCCTACTGGAATGTAATACACATCACACTGCGCGAGGTAACGGGGCTCACAGACATTGTAACATGGGAAGCCAGTGCATTAGGTCTATTCAAAGCTGCAAGCAACAAAGTCGAAAAAGGTTCACATCCCTAGCTCTCCTACTGGCCAAACAAAGCATTGCCATGCACTGGAGAACCCTGGAAGGGGCCCCCTTTGGCAACCTGTAAGGGAGCAGTCACAAAATGGGGAGCATCAGAGGAAGATGTACTACACCATGAGGAAGTCCGTGGCATCTGGAAACACCACATCTCCATGCAGTGGCCAGCCCTCTTGCAAACTTTCAAACATACAACAGAATACGATAGACCCCCCTCAATCACTGGCAAATCCCCTACAGGCTTCTCCAGAGGAGCCTAATCCAGAATGCCAACAAGATGACCTCCCCCGCGCGCAAAATACACAGGCTAAAAACGCGGAGCATGTATAAGCACCATGATACACCCCCCAGCCGTGTGTCTCCTTGATATCCTCACATTGTCATTGCAACATGAACTCTCAGCAACTCACATCCGCATCTAGTACTCTGCATTCTTACTCACATTATTAGTACTGACTCGGATCAGCTACCCCAGTTCAATTAAGGTTGTACTGCACCCCCACTAAAATAGATTATTGCACCTACTAAGAGAGGGTCCGGATAACTGTAATACACAAAATGAATTGCTAGTATATCTCCCACCAGTGAAGAGAACAAGAGCTGAACATTAAGACAGGATCCTAAACTGCACAAATAGCAACGGTTAATATAATAATGCATCCAACTGCATGTAGTTCTTATAAGAATACCAATTGTTAATAAAGCTACCATTTGTATGTTTGTAATGAAACTCAAATAAAAAATGTACAACAATAAAAAATGTTGGCAATCGCTCTAGAATGGTGGTCTGTTTTACCAAATAGGAAGAAATAACACCCACGAGATTACCTCTGGTGTTCCAAGAGTTATTAATTCTCTCCACTGCTCTTTAATATTTACCTTGGATACTTGAGGAGGCCTAATCAGAACCTCAGTGATTTTGAATTCCTATACAGAAAACTCTTCTAGGGTATCAGACAACTTAGGGGTGATCACTGTCTGGCTAGAAGCAAAGGATCTGAAGTTCTGAAAAACTGTAGCGCTCAAGTTGAGCCCATGCCGCCTATAAACCAATCAAGCTGCTATTTCTAAAATGTTTAATATATCACACTATTTACGTAAAAAACAAAATATCGGTTTCTTGTAAGAATCCAAACAAAGACGTTGTGTAAATTCGGCTCTTGAAAAGATACTTTTCAAACAGGCCAGTTTTTCAGCATATGATCTGAATTTTTAATTCAGCTTCTCTGAACAAGATTCAGCACCAGCCCTAGAGATAGCTATACACGGGCTTCCTTTAAAGCAGTTAATATTTTTCAAGTGCTATGCTTCACTTTTAAGTGCCTACATATTCTTGTTGTATTTCATGTGGCAGGTAATATGTTTCATACTCCAGCCTGAATCTGCACCAGAAGGGTGACATCTTTTGAATTTGTGGACCTCTCATTAGCAGTCAGAATGTGCTAGAAGATTTTCAGTTCAAGCCCCTATATGCCGTAAACCCATGTATCTTGTGCAATCCATTCAGAATTTTCTTTTGGTGCGTTTCACAGAAAAACCTCTTTTTTTCTTGCAGAGTTTTATATAGGGCGAACTTGGGGCGAACTTGAACCGAACCGAATCGGGTTTCAGAGCGCTTTACATAACACCAGTTACGTTACATGAGCACACAAGTTCATTTTTGTTAGGCACAGGAGATTAAGTGACTTGCCCAGAATCGCAGGATGTTTGGCGTCGTTAACGAGACTAGTACCCAGATCCCCAGGTCCGAGGTGGAGAGCCCTAGCCGTTAGGCCAACTCCTCTCTTTTATGTATCCTTCTTTGGTTTCTTTATTTACAAGCAGTGAGAAGTGCCCAATCTATTTTCCTTGCTGGTACCATCGTTTTTATACAAGTATGTATGTTACACAGCAGATCCAGTATGAGCTGACTAGGTTTCTGACCAGGTTTCCTATCCCTGTCGGCTGTTATGATGGCAACCCAAGTCTCCACTTAAATCAGCAGCATGATCCTGTTTCCGAGTAAGTCCCCACATATCCGGTGGCAGGATCATACCAAAAAACATATCAATATCAGCTAAGGTCATGACAGGAATCAATGACTGCCTGTACATCATCCTAAAATCCTCTAGGATGTTTCCGTATGTCTGGTAAGGAGGCTTTGAAATTAAGTACATCCGTCCTTTTCCAGGGCGTATATATCCAATTATACAAAAAATGGGCACTAGCATTGGGATTATTGGGGTCATCATTATCTGCATTCCCTCTCCCAGGAATGAACTGTGGCGCGGCTTCCCTCATAGGTCTTATTCGAGGAGACAAAGAAAGTTCATTACGATATCCAATTATTGCTGCTATAGCATAATTAATTCTACTTGCAGGGAAGGCTCCTATCGGACACTGTCGATTAATAGCTCTAACTTCAACGGAACCGTTCTGCCCTGTAGTCATCTCCCACTGAACTATAAGTTGATGAGAAAACTTACTTATCAAACAAAGAAGTTCGCCTTCTGAAAAATCCTGTATCTGGTCTATCATTTCTTTCTACTTCCATTTCTAAATCACTTAACCACTTCAGTACTATCAACCTTATTGAGTCTTGACGAAACTGAGGTACAGTAGAACGAAGAATTCGAGGGGTGGAGACAGATACAGGAAGTATAGGATTATCAGTCATTTCAGGTGCAGTAGCCTGGGATGGGGGTGTAGGGGCCTGAGATGGAGGGGGGGGGGGGGGGGGGAGGGGTAAGGGATTTACTTGTATTGGTTGGAAAATAGGGAGCTGAATAACAGCGGGTAAAAGTTGTGGTGCCGGAGGTACAGGGGGAACGATTTTGGCAGTCCAGGGGGAAGAGGTGTCAAAGGTACATATGGTGGTGGGGGTCTTTCAATCAATAATCCGTCAATGTCTGAATCCACATCTTCTTGGTGGATTTGTGCGGTTACTGTCGGTCTGACTACATATTCCTTAGATATTAGTAATCTATGCTCTTGATCTAAACATTCCTTCTTCTCCTGAACTTCCTTATCCGTCAATTCCTTATACTTTTGATACTCTGTCTTCCTTTCTTGTTTCCTTTGTACCTTCTCTGCCTTGAGCTGCTGCTCCTTTACTTCCTTCCTCCACATACGCAAACTGTCAAACATAGCTGGCCTAACTTTCTTTAAAAACAATCGTTTCTCTAAATATTCGAGTTTGTGAGGGTCCATTGTCCCCTCTAATGGCCATTGTAACTGAGGATTCCCTTTTGTATATTTGTTCCGCAATGCATTATACATGATGGGACAAATACCATATTTGACGCACATCCCAAAATTCGGGGTACCTTCTGGTGGTGCTGGCTGACTTGCTTCTAAAATGCTCTGCTTATCGCAGCAGCAACAACAAAACTTCCAAAGTATGCTAAATACAGGCATGTTATATAAGATATAAAAAAACTTAGAAACAGAGAGAAATGAAAAAATATTCTCACATTACCTGTAAAAAAAATGTTAATCAATACCAAATAGCAAGTTCCACAGAAGGTCCAAAACAAATTCAAAACAAATTCCAGACAAATTCCAAAAATAACAAAGAACCGGTTCAATACAAATCTACCTTATTCGCAGTCTTCAACTCCCACTTGTCGATCCTCCCTGATCCAAAAGAATGACCATCTGAGAGCCCGAGTCAAGGCTAGCAGCCGCTAGGAAGATCAGAGCTGAAAAATCACCTTGGACAGGAGAACTAGACTCTTCAGGTGGTGAGATCCTCAGCGAAGTTCATCTTACCGACATGATCTCCTCCCCCGGTCCGACAGCAAGCCCTTAATGGGGCCCCACAGGTTGTGGAAGTGGATTATTAAAAATCCATTGGTACAGGGTCACCTTTTAGTCCACGAGTTCTTAACAAGTAAGGAGGAATTGACACTGGAGTGAAATGCAAACCAAGGATCATACATTTAGCATTCATGAATGGGGGCCTATTCCACAAGCACCATAGAGATACTCTAGGAGAAGCACACTGAACAATGGATTACGTGTGTTTTTATAGCAAAAGATCACAAACAAGGGACGCCCAGAGGTAAATAGACCTTAGGGAAAAACACACACATGAGGTAACGGCAGGAATCGACAGCCTCAGTGTCTTGTGCAATTGCCACGTCCTAAGGGCTGAACAACAAGATATGATATCGGAGTAAACTTTACTTGAGGGTTAACCATGGTCTGAAAACCCTCGAGCAGACGCCAGCTGTTCTTTTGCGCTAACTCTGCATGTATACACCGCCTACAAAGCCTTAATCTAGTTCTTTACTCCTCAAGAACTTCCGGCCCATCTCCCTGCTCCCGTTCCGGGCAAAGGTCATCGAGAAGACAGTCAACGAACAACTGACTTGCTACCTCGAGGAGAACATTGTAGTGTAGTTCCTATATTCCCAATAGGCTTTGCGCATTGGAATAACATATACTATAGTTTAGACGTAGGACTGAGGTCGACTAGGTCTCTATCGAATATATTAAACTTAATTGTGAGTGCCAGCTAGCTCAGAGGTCACTAGAAACTCTCGAATTCACAAGAAGGGATTAGTTTCTGACAACCAAATAAACATGACAGCTTTGTTTCCCAAGAATAAGAAATCAATCTCTATAGTCGCGGAAACAATACATAACTATTTTACTCAGTCAATCGTACATGCTTTGTTTCACCAGAGGTGCTGAGAAAATAGAGAGACGGGCGTTTTCTATAAAAAGTATTTATTGAACAGTCTTCCTTCTCAAGCATAAGAAATGTACTGCTACAATCGTAATACTGGTTATAAAGTACAAGGTATATAATACGATAAGTATTATAAAGTAGTACTGTAAAAGCATGATCTGGTTTCTAACCCATAAAATACCTAAAATATATAAAATACATACAGTGATAAAATAATGACTAAAAGTACTCAACTGATGCTTCTAAAATACGCCTACCCCGGTGTACCTAACCTAAGTCTAGTACAAGGGAAGAAGTAAGTGAGGTGTAGCTTAAGTTTTGCATTCTTTGTCAAGAATATATTCCAAGAATTCTCTATGGGTCTAATCAGCTCCGTACCTTGGTTTAGAATGAAGGAGGTCTTGTATCTCTCTCTCAGGACTCGATTTCCCAGCAACCCGCAAGGGTATCCTGGAAATACTGGAGCTGGATTTCTCGGCAAGAGAAAAGACAGCGTCTCTCAGTGCATCAGCTTTAGGGTCGGCTTCCTTCGGCACTTGCTGCTGCAGGGCACGTCGGGCAAGTAGATAGTCGAACTGCTCCATACCACCGTGTGTTTGTCTGGGCAAATGTAGGCATATTTATACCTTGAAGGTGCCGAGTTTGACGTATGATTGGACATAATAACATCATCAAAGACTCAGTTCTTTGAAAACTCCATGATTTCCTAGATAAATTAATATTCAGGCAAGGGGAAGTCCCTAGCTGCTGAAGGCGGGTTTTTCCAAGAAATCGTTGTGGATTCTCTGAACTTAGTGGAAGTAGCCTTGCCGTATTTGGGCTGCATAGGCTCAGTCTAAATAAGGGTATTATTTCTATGCCTATATAAGGATCGGGTGATTTATACCTATATATGGGCATGATTCGGGAAAATTACACTAGGGTCCTAGATGCTTACATAACATCCTGGACCCTTCCCAGTCCGGGTTCCACAGCACGGAGAACGCCCTCATCACCGCCACTAATGGCATCAAGTCCCTTCTGGACAACGGAGAAACGGCAGCCCTCATCCTCCTGGATCGGTCAGTCGCCTTCGACACGGTCTGCCACCACAGACTATGAACACGCTACCACAACGCCGGGATCCAAGAGAAGGCCCTGGACTAGACCACCTCCTTCCTCTCTGGCAGAACACAGAGCGTCCGTCTTCCCCCTTCCGCTCAGAAGCCACCGATATTATCTGCGGCGAACCCCAGGAATCATCCCTCAGCCCAACTCTGTTTCTCACCTACATGGCACCGCTCGCCCACGTAGCCTGTCGGCATGACCTCATCATCTCCTACGCCGATGACACCTAGCTGATCCTCTCCCTCACCAAGGACCCCCCAACACCGCCAAAACCAACCTTCACTAAGGAATAAAGGCCGTCGCTAAATGGATGAGGAACAGCAGACTGAAGCTGAACTCGGACAAGACTGAGGTCCTCATCACCGGATCCACCCCTTCGGCCTGGGACGACTCCTGATGGCAGACCGCACTGGGAACCGCTCCAACACCCACCGACAATGCACGCAACCTAGGGGTCAACCTCGACTCCACCCTCTCCATGACTAAACAGGTCCACGCCGTCTGCTCCTCCTGCTTCAACACCCTCAGCAGTATCTACAAGTGGATCCCCAGTGAAACGAGAATAATGGTCACCCAGGCCCTCCTCAGCAGTAAGTTAGACTACAGAAACGCCCTCTACGCAGGAGCCTCGGCCAAACTCCTGAGACGGCTCCAACGCATCCAGAACGCCTCTGCATGCCTGATCCTCAACATCCCTCGTCGCAGCCACATCACACCCCACCTTAGAGACCTGCACTGGCTTCTGGTCAACAAGAGGATAACCTTCAAGCTCCTCACCCAGGCACTCCACAACACCGGACCAACATGCCTCAACAGACTACTCAGCTTCTACACTCCCACCCGCCAACTCCACTCCGCCGACCTCACCCTCGTCACAGTCCCCCGCTTCTGAAGAGCGACCTCCGTAGGCAGATGGTTCTCCCACCTCGCCGCCAAGACCTGGAACACCATTCCATCCACCTACGGCAGACCCAAGACCTGCTGACCTTCAGAAAACTCCTCCAGACCTGGCTTTTCGAGCAGTAGCAGCATTCCCAACCCCAGCGCCTGGAGACCCTCACGGGTGAGTAGTGCCCTTTACAAATGATATGATGGATTGATTGATTGATATTGATTTCTAACGCTGTCCACACAATATCTAATGAGCTCCATTGCCATAAGTGCAGTCTGCCATCGGAATCTGGTTTGTGTGGATTTTTCACTAGTGTCCGTCCACTGCTCCTGTTGTAATTCAGGTACTATTTCCCAACCTACACCCTCCCTTTGCTTATGTACACGCCCCATAACATAAAAAGAAGTTGCCAGCCTTGCAAGCACAAAAAAAAAACTAGAAGAAATTTGTTATGTCAATTCTTTTTATAATACGTTAGTTCAAGTTGTACCTAATATCATGGTTATACATAAGGTAACAAAAATGCTTAAAACACTTTTTTATTATAATTTTCAACATGCTGCACAGCAGCCACGCTGCTCTGCAAGATAGCTTAAAGACATTGGCAAAGCCAATAGCTCTAGCTGAACAGGTAAGGACCCAAAGGTGTGATCTATTGGCTATGCCAATGCTTGTTGCTTTGGCAATGGAGCCATTAGCAGTATGGATACGTGGAGATGCTCTGATTTGGGGCATTCTCTCACCCAACAGGTGGGAAGAGCATATCTCTCTATACGCAGACGATATAGTCCTTTACTTCGCCAGGCCATAACCCTCTATAGCAAGCATCCTACATTTTATTGGACTTTTCAGAAGCTATTCAGGGCATACAATACATTGGGACAAATTACTAATATTTCCCCTCTCCGGGCCCCAAGCAAGGCTCCCAGCAAGCTTTGTGACCCAAATAGTATCAGAGGGACTCAGATATTTGGTTTTTTTGCCACCAGAGATGAGCAATTATTCATATCATGAAACCTTGCCCCGCAGTTGCTCGGCTTCCAGACAGATGTGGCACACTGACATACCCTCCCCTTGTCACTTATGGGCAGGAGGTACCGTTATATAAGATGCTGTCTCTCCCAAGGTTTCTTTTCGCCTTACAGAACACACTGTTTCAGGGTCCACCAGTCTTCTTTAAACAAGTATCCAACGAACTCACATTACTGCTGTAGCTGGGAGAGGCGACTCTAATATCCCGAAGAAAGCTGCAAACAGGCATTTATGAAAGTGGACTGGCGATCCCAGACATAACGAGTTACTATTGGGCCTCGCAGCTCCTGATAATCAACGATTGGGTGTACACTGACCAGAATGAGCCGGTGTATAGGGTAGATAGAGCATCCATGCAGGACGGGAACCATAACATTCTCCTAAACGCAAGCAAACAGAAACTGGGACTACCAAAACATACAGAGACTACAGTGCGATGCTGGATAGAGTCCAACAGATACCTGCGTTGGCACTCAAATTTAACAGCTATGACCCGCTTTGGCACAGCGATCAGTTGAGGGAGGGAGCAAGACTGCAGGGGTTTTCTGGTTGGAAGAGAATAGGGATCTAGCACTTGGGGGATGTTTGGAGAGGAGGCTCCTTGCTCTCTTTTGAGGCCCTTCATCAGGAATTCGCCCTCGCCCCACGTAGAGACTTCGATACTACCAACTAGGCCATGAGCACCAGAGTCACATCCAAGAAGGTACCTGTCTCCCAGACTTCTTTCTCTGAAGGATAGATTGCTAGCTGATCCCCATCCCAGAAAAAGGAATATCAGTGATATACCAAAAACTAATAAACAATTCTCCAGGCCCAATGGAACAGCTCCAGTGGATCTGGGCGGAACATGTGGGAGGCTTAGAAGATGAGGAGTGAGTGGACACCCTGCAGAGCCCCTGGTACATAGCAAATCAAACCAGGTTCAGGCTCATACAATTGAAAATCCAACATTGTGCACATTACCCACGCACTTTGCTACACAAATTGGGAAAGGAGAATTCACCTTTATGTAGAATAGGTTGTAAACAAGAGGGGTCCTTCTATCACATTCTCTGGAATTGCCCGGTGACACAAAGTTACTGGAAAGATGTGACAGATAAAATGAATGTGGCTCGGTGGACGAATGTACCGATGAGTGCAAAGGGATTATTATTAATGAGTCAGGGTGAGGAAGACTGGCCACACCACACAAGGATATGGTGGGCATTAGTCACCGGAGTGGGCTAAAGAAATACAGCAAAGAAATAGGGAGCCTCTCACACCCTGATGGTTGCGGAATGGGAAACAGATACGGACTGGTGCCTGAAGGCAGAAGAAGTAATCTACAAAGCCAGACGGTGCCCAAAAAATTGAGGAAAAATATGATCCCCATGGAGGACCTACAGAGGGCCAATGGTGGGGTTGTGATGGGGCGAGGAGACTTGGTAACTCTATAAGTTATGGATAAATGATTCGAAGGTGGCCCAGCAGCTGGATTGCATTTTGAGATCTGGATGGTGAGATTCTGTTCCCCAAAAAAGTGATGGCCACCCTAGGGAAGGATATGATGCCAAAATGTGATGTAATATGCACTGCATCTTCAACAAAGTTTCTGGACAATGTGCATGGTTATGAAAATAAAAAGATGTTTAAAAAAAAAATTAGTGGCCTGACTGGGACTTTGGCATGGTTACAAGGGTGAAGTTTAATACATAATCAACATTACTCATTCTTTTAGAAACAGGAACAATTCGCTGGCACTGAGGTCACCACATACCAGAATTCCAGCCCAGCTGATTCCGGTTTACCTTGTGCAAGGGATGATGCCCAGTTTTTCACCAAGACAGGCACCCGGATAACACTTACCCACAAGTAATGGGGGAGTTAAATCACCCTGCAGGGATTTGGCAGATTCACCCACCCTAGGCACACTAGGTTAGGTAGGGCTAGCGAGGATAAAAATATATCAGTATTTAAATGTTTGCATATAATCTCTGTAAACAGCACAATGGTTAAATTGTTAATCTTTTTCACCATTCTCGTAATGCTAATTAAACTATCCTGTTTCCTTCGATTGATTGTTGCAACACATGTATTTTATTCAAGAATCACATGGATTTAATAAATATTGAAACTGCATGTTTTGTATTTCATGTGTCTCTCTTTGGGTATGCATGACTTACTAAACGAAAAGGTTCTAGATCTGTTACCACGATTTCCTTTGGGGGGTCAGGTTTGTCATGTTCTGAGGTTCCACATTTAATTTGTTACCTTGTCAGGTTTGGGGTACAGATTGTGGACTGTGAAGTAGCAGGACTAAGGTCAACATATCCTGATGGTGTGCATAGAATCAGTCTTGCACAGTTTTGAATAATTTTGTCCAACAACTGCACACTTTTTACTGAGAAAGAATAAGCTGTACAACACTGCGACAAGCCAAAATGACGGACAACTCCCCAGTAATCTAGAGCGACTACACTATCATTACCTTCAGGATCAACATATTTATCAATAATAACAATTCAAAGTCATCAACAACCAATAGCAACAAACACAGATACAGACAATGAAAAAACTAGAACTGAAAAAACAAATCCTCCCATCTGGAAAGACGTCCAATAAATATGCAACTGCTACACAAATACACCACCTTCAACCGGATTTCCACTGCTCTGGACAATTATATACCGATAAAGACTCATCTAGGGATAACCAAAAAAGAAAAATTCTTACCATTATCAAAAGAATAAAAACACAACTTAGCACACTACTACGCAAATGGAGAAAATTATAAGATAACAAAAAAGACAGTATTATACTACACCAGTATAACGCAACTTACAGAGGAGACATCAAAACCTCAAAATAGAACTCTTTTCCACAGGTATAATTGAAGACAATTGCCATTCTAAATAAGTTTACAAGATAATAACAGAATTCCTCAATCCAGAGTACCAAAGCACAAATGCATCACAATTGCAAACCTTCAGTGATAATATCTCCATGGAATTGAGCTCAGAAATTAAAACAATAGACAATTATCTTAAAGAAAACACAGCTGGCACCCCCAACAAAGCTCTCACCAACCTGTGCAGAGGGACAAAAGCAATTTTCCACCACTTTCAATTCCTTCTCAGAAAAAGATTCCACAAAATTACTATCTCAAGTAGACTATCAGGATCACCTTCAGGCCCAGAACATTAAAAATTCTTGAAAGATAGTCTTCACACAACCTGCACAGGAGAGGTAGCTAAAGCTTACCCACAAGTTCTTTGAACTAGGGGCCAGAAGTACAAAGCCTTTTTTGTGGTTGCAAATGGTCCGATCAGCAGAACCTCAAAAAAGCTTTTTATAATGTCAAAGGCAAATTGTAATTCGGTAACTTGTTACGGAATCACAATTTGCGTTTGGAAACCAAATACTAATTCGGTATTTGGAAGGCGCATCCCTTCCAAATACCGAATCAGAATGGTCAACAGCAGCAAAAGAAGGACAAGATTGCTTTATTAAAAAGGAATTACAGACATGGTGGTCTGCTGAGCTCAGCAGGCCACAATCCCTGTGCTGGCTGCGATTCCTAATGGGTCGCAAATTGTGACCCATTCTATTAATATGCATGAGGTAGGTCTATTTGCGAACCACAAGGAATCGGTAATGAAACTCAAAAGGGTTTCATACATTAGGAATACAGATTTTCTAATTGTGATTTGGAGAGAATTGCAATTAGATCGGTATTCCTAATGTTAGTACATCTGGCCCTACGTTCTTTCCCACCAGAGTTGAAAAACTCCTACATTAGACGACTCTTCAAAAAGAAAAACCTCAACCTACCCAACACAGCAAACTGCAGATCAATATCCAATGGTGTGTTCTTAGATAAAATATTTGAAAGAGCAGTTTTTAAATCAACTTTCCATGCTTATGCAGGAAAATTCTATTTGGCTTGTTTTATGTATTACAACACAAAGAGCCCTCGGGTCAGAGTAATTGACTAATGGTTGTCCCAATGAAAAAAGATGGAAGAAAGAGTGCTGTGGAAGAGGGGTCCCTTTTAAGGACGGTTTGTAGCGTTCTAATCTAGGATCCTGATCGATACTGTGACCTTATGCCCCTATTCGGCTATAAATCCATTTATTCCCTATATTGGCATAACCGTTCAAGTGCAATATTCAGAAACTCATCTCTGGCCTCACACGAACAGAGCCACATTCCAGAATAGCTTTCTCTGCCACTTCCTTTGCAACCAATTAGTGCAATGACAAAGCAGAAGTCACTATCTGAGATTTCTAGATTAACACTCCGAGTTCTTCAACAAGATAAAAACTCAGCAAACCTGGAAATCCCCGCTTGCTGTGTTTTGATTAGTAATAGAACTCTAATGAGCACTGATAGACGATCACTTCCTAGTGACATCTTTATTGACGTCTTATGTCCAAAAACTTACGTCAAACAAGGCACCTTTCAGGTATAAATACTACCAACGTTGCCTTAAGCAAACGCTGTCTGCAGCTGTCTGCTGTCTCGTTGCTGTTTCGCTGAAGCTGATGCTGCCAGCTATCTCGCTGCTGCTGAAGAAGCTGTCATGCTGATGATACCATAGCTGCTATCGCTACTGCTATCGCTGCTAACTAGCGAACGATGATGTGGTGAACTTAGGAGCTGAACAGCCGTCCCCTGCAAGAGCCCAGCAGATGCAAGCTGCCCGCGGACGCTGCCCCTCCTCCTCCTCGACGCGCTGAAGAAGAGAAGCTGTCTTTCTCCTGCAGAGAAATCCAGCTCCGGCGTTTCTAGTCTACCCTTGCGGGTGACTGGGATATCGAGCCCTGAGGGAGATACCAGACCTCCATCATTCTATTCCAGAGGTATGGTGTTGACTAAACCCTTGAGAGAGAATTCTTGAAGCAAACCTTGGCAAAACCAACTTAAACTAAAGCTACTTACTTACTCCCCTCCTAGGTATTAGGCTTAGGTCAGGTACACTGGGGTAGGCGTAGTTAGAAGCACCAGTTGAGTATTTTAGCCTAATGTATATATGAATGTATATATGTTTTATTCATTTTTAACCATTGTATGGCTAAGAAACCATATCAATGCTTTTACAGTATTATTTCGCAATACTCATCTTACTGTACGTACTTTTTATAATAACAAGTCTTGCAATTGTGGCAATTCATTTCTCTTGTATGAGAAGAAAGACTGTTTAATAAATGTTACCCTTTATTGACAACACCCGTCTCTCTATTCTCTACATATTGTGAAAGTAATCTGCGCCAACCTGACTGAGTAAAATAACGGTCTATTGTTTCACACGACCCTAGAGATTGACTCTTGATCTGAGGAGCAAAGTTGTCATGTTGCACGGTTGTTGGAAAACTGAATCCCTTCTTGGCTGTGCCAGGGAAGCTGATCACTTCCTATTTCAGTCAAGAAAGTTTCCAGTGACCTCTGAGCTAGTTGGTAACAAACCCAATTAAGTTTAGCATAGTCAGTGGAGGCCTGGAAGATCCGCACTTCTACGTCGATACTACTGTTTGTTATTCCAATGCGCAGGGCCTATTGGGAAAATAGGAACTACACTACAGGTTTCCCTAACATACCAAAAGGTGCCATGCTTCATCGTGGGGATACCTCCTCGCGTCACAAACCTAGTCTTGACACGGGCTACAACCCCTTCGCTGCGAGGGAGGAGATCAGGGATGTTTTAGTGAAGAAGAGGGGTATAACTAAACCCCAATCTGAGCAAATGGGTGAGTGAGGTAGTGCAGTGCTGTCTAAACAGTGGTGAGAAAAAGTGGCTAAAACTAGCTACAAGGTAAGCCTACCGTAGTTTATGAATGCTTCCTGGGGCCAGGATTAAAAACTGAAATGGAGTAGTGTGGCTGCCGTCATTAGAGGTAGCTGCACTAGAAAGTGTTCAACATGTTTCTGCCGCATTGACCTGAACCAGTGTTCTCTCTTTTTTTAATAGCTACTGCAAAGTGTGTGTGAAAACAATGAAAATAAAAGTATGTTTGGAAAAACGATGGAGTGTAATACAAAACCAGTGATCCCGTTGGTCAGCAGATTCACCTGTGTACCTGCAAACATCAAGTATCTTAGATCATCTGTCCCTGGTAGTTGTCCCTAGGTACAAACGCCCATACAACAGCTCAGCTCAAGAGTGGCATCTGAGGCATCTGTCCCTGGAACAAGGAGACCTTGTTTTATGTTGGTCATATGTATTATTTTTGTATAGTCTGTTATTTTCAAACGATTAATACTTTGCTGTGTAAAAGCAATATTGAAGTTTCCACAATGACATTAACTTCACTGTAACACTGTCTCTTATTGGGCCAGGATACAGTTTAAGGCCATGTGCCTGGCTCATAGAGCCATCTGGAAATCTGGCCCGCCATCACCCATTTCCTGGTCACCCCTTACAACCTTCTAGAAGTCTTCGCTACAGCTCAGCTTTCCTTGCCACCACAAGGAAGAAGGTTTGTCGATCTAGGTGGGGCGGACGTTCGTTTTCCTTGAATGCCTCAAACCTCTGGAATTCTCTCCCCCCCAATCTGCGTGGAGAACCAAACATACAGACCTTCCGTAAACGTCTTAAAACTCACCCTAATTGATGTGCTTCTCGCTGTCCAGTCCACAAGCGCTACAAGGCCTCAGGGTAGAAACGCGCTATAGAAATTTAATTTCATTAATTCATTCATTATTTCTGTCTATATTGTATTATATTGTTTTGTCACCTAATGTATATTTCTTTGATATAATGATTTACAAAATTTGAGCCTTCATTTTAATATTTTGTATTATTAAAATTGAGTATTAGCATTACTAGCATTATTTTATGGTCGAATAATTTTTAATTGACCAATATGTTGGCTAGAGATTTTCCAAATTCACAATGGTATTGGTCCTACCGACATTTGCCCCTGAGGTCCGTCTGCAGCATCTTAGGCATCAGGCGGAAGGACCATCCCCGACGCATCAGAAGGGCTTAATGAGCCCTTAGGTGCGTCGGTAGCCACCATAATCCCATAATGATGGTGGTGCCTCAATCGGCTCCGCCATTCGAATTATGATACCACTTTCCAACACCCTTTCCATGTCGGCCTTTCCGACATGAAAAGGCTGTCGGAAAGTGTCTTTGAGGGCTCAACATCCCTGCACCGTGTGTCAGGCACCATGATTCAAAATATGTTTAAAACACATGCAGTTTACAATGGAAGCTTGTGCTGCTGGCCTTTCCTGCCCGCCGCACACGCTTGCATTGTAAAATGCATTTTTGTGGGCAGTTCCATCCTAATACTGAAGTTGGAACTGCCAACCTAATATAAGGGCGGTTCCAGGCCGATACGGCGTCAACATGGTAATAAGCCTCTTAACATTTAGCATCCAATTTAAAATTCATTTACACGTTTTAAAATGTTCAATTGTACATTTTACTTCTTTATTTTTATTGACTTTATTAATCTATTAATATTGGTTAATTTTCTATGCAGCCGCAGAACCCATGGCTAGGCTTCACGGACCACCAAGGGTCCTCCAACCACAGGTTGAGAACCACTGCCATAAATCATCAACAAGTACCTAACCCCCTTACTGGACTCAATTGGATCATTCAATCTCAACTCTTAGAAATATAAAATAAAGAGGATATGCAAGTCATTACAGAAATGGATGACCAGGAAGACCTCTATACATGAAAACTTGAAGACTGCGTTTGCATCACATATAGCTGATGGAGCAAGGTTTCATACGTAAAGAGACTTGCTTGGACTCACTCCTCTCGAAATAACCTTTAGCGTATTAATCAATATGTTTGTCATACTAATATTTACACTACACAACACTTTTAGTATCTAGGGGAAGCTTACCCATGTGCTTTTACTAACAATAACTCGAATACTTTAAAATGGCCGCCAAAAATGCGGGATCTTTACTGCGTATGCGTCTGCCACACTCACATGGTGTGACATACCTCTGCTTTGGTGGGAATTCTTTGCAGCTGCGCACTAGTATTAACGATGGCTGCTTCATGTTTTACATACTAAAGCACCTGCTGCTGCTTTAACGAAACCGGGTTTGTTCTGCTTAACTATTAACGCTATTCTTAAAATAAAATAATGGGAATAGAGTAGAGACAAGTGGTATACAGTGCATTCATTTATTCTCGCATTCTAATTTGTTTCTCTTTAATTTTGCTACTAGCTCGTATTTGGGCCTCGACGAGGGATTGTAACGCCATATTAAAACCCATATTACACATGTGCCAGAATTTCAAGAGTCCTCAGGGCATGGCATTGAACCAGTGACAGTCTTGCTGCGATGCGTCTGGGAACTTCAACCTGTGAACACTCAGGAGGAAGAAGAAAATACTAATTGTTATAAAATTGTATATATCTTTTGCTTCAGTAATGCTGGGTGGAATAAAATCATGGGAAAATAAATTACGGGCGGGAACATAGATCTAAATTACTGAATGGAAATGATCTCATACTGGTATGGTGTGATGACCTCTCCTCGCTTTCTGACCAATCAAACCAAGGGAATACACAAATTTGCAACATTGGGGGGGGGTGGTACATTTCCCTGGAAAATTGTATAACTTAGGTAGGCTTAGCTAGTTAGATTGTCCAACTTGTCCGAATAGCTGACGTGTCACTGACCAAACACACGCTATATGAGATCGAGAGCAGAGGTGCTGGTGGAGCACTCTGTCAGAGGATTGCGACGCTGGCGTTGCACTTAGCTGAGGGTACCTGTCCTGACCTGCATCTGTCCTGTTCTGTTGACACCTGAAACTCTTGGGAGTCCCGTCTCCTTATCCCAGCCCGTGGCCAGGGTTGGTCTTCACACCATTTTAGGTAAATATAATTCTGTGTGGGTATGTCATTGTATCGTTTCCCTTTCTCACCCTTCCCAGGTATCAATGTCTAAAAGAAATCTCGTAATACTTCTACACATCATTGCATTTGTTATTATTCTCCTAATTGAAAAGGCTTTAACTGCTATTTCATGGACTCTGACTTTTAAAACTTTGCATAGATAAAGTGATTGAACTTTTCCCTGGGGTCTGTGGTTATTTTATGCAGGTAAAGGTTATTTTCTACTTATTATTCTAACACTCTATTCGATCCCTTAGGACTCTCTGTACAAGTGACAAGGATTGGTAAGTCAAAGCTTACAGGTATAAGTCCTAAAGTAAATAATAATCCTGATAGGTGGACAGTAAAGCAGGGTTACCTTATCAAAGTGTGTATGTTTATGGGCCAGGCGAGTATGGTAATTGAGCAGATAACTCTGCGCGCTATCAGTATTTCTTTGGTAGCAGAGTAGTGGTTAGGGTTTAGTTACGATAGGTAGTTAGTTGTGTATTGATTATTGAAATTTGCATTGATTTTATGTATTAACCAAAACCCGTTCGTATTGTTAAGTGTTGTTTGGAAACCCCGGGGGCATGGAATAGCGGGTGGTAAATGGAAGCCACACTGCAGTGAGGTCACTTGCCCGAGGAAATACGTGTGTAAAGTTAGGTAGAACTTGAGGCACTATTATAAATGTTTCAATGTTGTTAATTAATGAAATTTGCATTTAAAAGTGAAAAGAATTAAGTTTTCGTATTACCTTGCAAAGGAGGGAGTCAGTCGTAGTGCTGCGCGGACGTCACAAAGAGCCGCGCTGGTATTGGTTGAGATAGCGGGTGTGAAGCGGAAATAAAATTGTAAAGAAGGGGTATGTGCAGGAGCGTGAGAACTCGTCTCAAGAGAAAAGCTGTGCAACTATTGGTTGAAGTTCTTTGAATTCTAATTATTGATTGGCAATTGAAAATAAAAGACGCGCTTGTATTGAAAGAGCGTTTAAGTAAACAATTGAGAATAACTGGAAATTTTAATTTGGCACGAATTATATGCGGCACCTAGATCCAGCAGTTATAGGAAAGAGACCTGATAGGAGGTACTTGGGTTTTGCGCAAGAAAAGTACATAAGCGGAAGACGTTATATCATGTACGGAGGAAAGAGAAAAATGTAATTTTTACAGAGAATAAAGAATTATTTCAAAAAGGATAAAGTGATTAAGACAAGAGAAGGGATTATTATTCCACCACCTAATATGCCCGCATCATACTTGATGGAAGACAGGGGCTATCACACATGTGTGTGGTTAGAAAACTGGATGGAGTACACTAAAGATGACGGGATTTTGGCATTTCCAGAAAATGGTACCTTTAATGGTAGAGTTTTGTACAATTTGAGAACTCGCATGAATGAGTTAGATCCCCGACCTAGATTAACACAGTATGAGGCATTAGAGGAATGGGAACCTGAGGCTTTTGAGCGAGACAGACCCAGAAGTAACAGAAATTGTAGTAAGTTCTATCCTAGATTTCCCCGAGAGACAAGAGATAAGCAAATGAAACAATGGAGACAGTCCATGTTAGTGGAGGGATTGTATCATGTATTACCTTATAAGAACCGTCAGGAAGTAAAAGTACAGAGAAAATGAGAAATGTAATGACTAGTGGGGATTTGAAGATGACTACTTAGACAATTTATTAATGAAAAATCCGCCACCTTATCATGAGGAAACAAGCAGAGTTAATCCTTGTGCTCCGTTCTTAAAGGTTACCTTTAATTCCCCAAGTGGTACAGGAGACTAAATTAGAAAAGGTACTACAAGGAAAAGAAAGAAAAGCAATAAATAAACAGAAGTGAGATAATTCAGACAATTTCCCAATTGAATACGAGTCCTGAAGTCCTAACGATTCCGGTAACTATAGGTCCTGTTGTTCCCTTGTACGGAGATAAACAGCCCTGTCCTAAAAACTCCTGTTCTGACTACACCTGTAGTGCAACCGAGAAAAGAAACCTTGATAATCGATGACCAGGCAAGTGAGTGCGAGTCGTAATTTCCTTAATGGATTAACCTAAGAAATACAAAAACGTTTCATGAGAAATTAATGAATTTGACATCAGATATGGGAATTGACATAGGTAAATCTGAAGTATTACAGAAACCTTACCGAGCTGAATTTTCTGGCAAAGATTTAGAAAACATGAATGTGTCAGGACGAAAAGTGCAAATTAAAGAATTATTGTCATTATTGCAAAAATGGGGTGACTTAGACAGGTGGAAAGCTAGATGGACAAAGGAAACGGAGGAAGCCCAAGCAAATCACACTACATCTGAATATTTACTAAAAGAACCAGAAAAGGTCCTTTACAAATGATTTCCCGAAAATCAGAGAGAAACCTGTAGAATGGTACAGGCAAGTCAAAAGATTTGTAAAAGTCTCAAAAGGTATTGTTAAAAGATTTAGATGGTTTATTTGAAATTGTTGTTCCTGCAGATTTGTGGACAGAGTGTATAATTACAGTAGATTGGCCCAATGATGAGTACCCTAGAGACCCAAAGACAGGAGCCCAGTCAGATGATGTCATGAAAAAGTACCATCAGGTGATAACGTATTTGAAAGGAAAGGTACCCCCAAAAGAGACAGATAGGACAAGAATAAACAGAACTACCCAAAACAAAGATGAATCAGTGCATGCACATTATGAACGCCTTTTACAGGTATTCAAGCAGTACAGTTGGTTAGAGAATATTGATACCAAAGACATGACACATTTTATTTATCGTTTTGTGTCAGGGTTAAGGCCAGAAATTTCGCAAATGATTAAAGATCATAAAATTTGCTGGCAGGCAAAGGCTGATGATGAAATTCTCAGATATGCTAAATATCGTGGGGACAAAATTGACAATAGACAAAAGAATCTAGAGCAAAAGGTAAAGTGGGCACAGGTAAAATTAGCAGAGCAACAGGAACTCCAGTTGAACCAGATGAAAAATAATTCAGGTCAAGGATAACAAAATGGGGGCAAACCTTGGGGAAGAATAAACAGAGAAGAGGCAAAGGAAAAGTTTCCCTGTCACGGGTGCGAAAAATTGAGGCATTGGAAGAACGTGTATAAGGCTGTGCAAAGTGATAATGTTCAAAATGACTATTTAAATCCACAGACGCAGAATGAGGTGTCAAGGAAACAACAGCAACAGGTAATATAAAACCAGTTACCCCTTGCCCCTATGCCAGATTTTGGGAGCCAAGCCAAATACAGTGTGGATAATACAAATTGGGAGGGAAATAGTAAAAAGAACCCAGTGACTCTACAGTTTCTTTTGCACTACACATTTTTCGAAGAAGACAGTTACTGACGGTGCCTGAGAGGGGAGGACGAGGAGTGCGTACTTGGGGCATCCTTGCCGATAGATCAATCAGGTCCATACATTGAGGGAAAAGTTGAGGGAAATGATGTTACCTTTTTGTTGGACCCTGGTGCTACCCATTCTACTGTGAGAACAGCAGACGTTCCAAACCTACCCCTCTCGGGAGAAGGAATCCAAGTAGTAGGCGTTTCTAATAAACAAATTAAGACCCCTGTTACAGAGCCTGATTATCCTCTAACTTGCCTTAGCCAATGTATGGCCTTGTTTGTCAGAGTCCGCCCCCTCCCTTGTTCCATTGGGTCGCATTTGGTACTTTGGGACATTTGTCATATATATAGTGTTAGTTGCACAGCTGCCCATACCCTGCATGTGAGGCCTACGTACATCAGTCTCGCGAGAGAGAGACCCAACTACCGTTCTTAATCCGTCCCTGGGTTGCAACCCTGGTCTAGCACTCCCCCCTGTGGATCCTAACTGTGGTTTCTGGGTGCTGGTACCAGGTTTGTTAGCCACTCTTAAGTCACTACCCGATGTTTTGGTGGACTTTGTGCTCGGGTTAGAGACAATCCCTGGGACTATTGTGCCTCCTTCAGTTTGCACAGGTCCTGGCAACTTGGATTTTACAGCAGGCTTTCCCCCACCACCTGCCGAGTGCTTTGGGATCGAATTGGGTAAGCAGTAGAAGACACAGCAGAAATATTAGCAGGGGGTAAATTTTGGGCACATTGGTTGATATTTAAGGCATTAGTTAGATTTAAGACTAATGCTTTCAGGCCCTCAATCTCGTCTCTTAATAAGGACACTAGATTGACCAGGTCGCCAATGGTACCAGAGTTTGCCACACGAGGCTGAGGGCTACCAGACCCACTAAAATGATGGTTTCTCCTTCTGGTTCCGCTCAACATCTGCCAGAACTGTAAACCTATTGGCACAGATGATTGGGTCATCAGCAACAACAGATACAACCTGGGAATTGGCTATGATCTTCTCATTTGCTCCTCCCTCTTGTAAGTTTACCTTAATAATAATAATAATAATAGATTTGTAAAGCGCCTGGCTGCACAACTGTGTATCCCCGCGCTAATTGCCTACAAAACTCACCGAGAAATTATAAGGGACGGTCAGAGGAGACAGTTATTGAGGAAACAGATGAGTTTTAAGTTTAGCTCTAAAAAGAGTCTCTGAGGGTTCCATTCTTAGATGAGTAGGCAGAGCATTCCAATGTTTTACTCCAAGGTAGCGAAAAGAGCGGCCACCTATTTTCGCTTTATGGACACGGGGGATTTTGAATTGTGACATTCCTGAGGACCTAAGGTCTCTGGTTGGGCGGTGGATAGTCAAGAGATCTCTTAGATAGGTGGGACCTTTGTTGTGTGCAATCTTATGGGCATAGCAAAGGCTCTTGAATTTGATTCTTTCCCTAACAGGGAGCCAGTGCAATTTGGACAAGGCCGCCTTGGCGGATGTTCTTTTGGGTAGGCCCAGTACCATGCGGGCGGCCGCATTTTGTAAACATTGAAGCTGGTGAAGATGTTTTTGGTTCAGTCCTAACAGGAGAACATTCCCATAGTCCAAATGAGGAGTGATTAGTGCATGTACGATGGTTTTTCTGGCTTCAGTAGGAATGAGATCAATGATTTTTCTTAAAATTTTTAACGTACCAATGCATTTTCCTATTATTTTGTTTACTTGGGATTTTCCTGACAAATCAGAGTCGATCATAATACCAAGGTTTTTAACTTTTTCAACAGGGTGAGGACAGTCGCCCAATGTTGTGGGCCACCACGCCTGCGACCATATAGAGGTTTTATTTCCTACCACCAGCACCTCAGTTTTATCTCCATTCAGCCGGAGGCAGTTGTTATCCATCCACATGGCAACAGCAGCCATGCAATCCGAGAAATTGGAGGCGTATTTCTCGGTGTCAGGAGTGAGCTTAAACATGAGCTGGGTGTCATCGGCGTAACTGACAATGCCCACCCCGAAGTTCTCTACGACCTGAGCCAGGGGCTCCATATAGATATTAAACAGGGTGGGGCTCAAACTAGAGCCCTGTGGAACCCCATGGCTCATGTCACGAGAAGATGATTTGAAGGGTGGGCAGTGTATCTGAAACGATCTTTTCGTAAGAAAAGATTTAATCCACGCCAGAGCATGGTCTTTTACTCCGATGTCTGAGAGTCGGGACAACAGCGTGGCATGAAGCACAGTATCAAAAGCTGCGCTTAAGTCTAGCATGACCAACGCTGCTGTTCCCCCCATCGTCCACCATCATGCGGATGTATTCCGTGGAATACAGAACAGCTGATTCCGTGGAATAATTGGCTCTAAAGCCGGACTGAGTAGGGTGGAGTACGTTTTCTGATTCTAGAAAAGCCATCAGTTGTTTATTTACTACTTTTTCGATTATCTTGGCACATTGTGGCAGGAGAGAAATTGGCCTAAGATTTTGAAATTGGGTAACCGGGATGTTAGGTTTTTTTTTTTAGAGGAATGACTTGAGCAGTTTTCCAAGCTTCCGGAACATAGCATTCTTTAAAAGAGAGGGTTATCATCTGACTTATTTGATCCATGAGAGTATGGTCCATGATGTCTTTACTTTTTTCTAGAGGACACACATCGTTAGGGGAGCCAGAGTGGATGCTGTTGATTATGCAAGACAGATATGCTTTGTCCGGAGTATTAAATTGGGTGAGGAAGGTTTTTTGAGAGGGGGGCGCTTCCTTTCCAGAAGTGGAGTGTTCTCGGTACCTGGTTGGTTTGGGGATGCCTCCCTGTACCTAGTACTCATTCAGAACATTTCTGGGATAGTAGTTATTGGGCGAGTTACCTCCTGTGTGACAAAAGAAGGGTCTCCCCCTAACCTCTCTTGCTCAGGTGCTTGTATGGCTCCCACATCCCCACTTAAAATGTCCTGGCAGTTCTCAATGATGGTATCGATATTGTCCATGATGCAGTTTAACCCAGCATGCTTTAGTGCCCCCTTAGGTTTCTTCTTTTTGATCCGCTTTTGTCGTTTGGCTGTCTCTATGGCCCCACCACCTCCTTCCATAGTCTTGCGCTTACCCATTGAGAAGCCACAGGAAGAGGAGTAGACCCAAGCAGCCACAGATATGTATAGAACAATGTGCAGGGTACCTTAATAGATGGTATGACAGTGCCGGGTATCTTGACGAAGGTGCGAGAAAGAGGGTAATGGAGAATTAAATAATGTGTCCCATCCCGTCCTCTTCTGGCCACAGACGGCCACAGACGGCCCGCCCTCTGCCCGGGCTCAGCCCAGCGACGCCCGCGCGCGTCCCGCGGAGGGAGTTCCGGTGCTTTAAGCGCCTCTGGGCGCGGAAATGGCCGTGGGTGGGCGGGGCGATGTCCGTGGTGCGTTCTGGGGGCTGTGGTCGCCCCCCTCGGCGGCCGCGGTGATGGAGAATGCGGCGGCGGGGGAGACCAGGAAACACAGCCCACAGCCCGGGACAACAGCGCCAATGGCAGGCAAAGGATGTCGGTGCCCACAGCAGCAGGTAGGATCCTTTGTGGGTGGTAGTGGCCAGAAAAATAGATGTTACGGAGCTCCCACTCCTTCAAGGGAGCTCCGGTGCTTTAAGCTCCTCCGGGCGTGGAAATGGCCGTGGGTGGGCGGGGCGATGTCCGTGGTGCGTTCTGGGGGCTGTGGTCCCCCCCCTCAGCGGCGGCCGCGGTGATGGAGAATGCGGCGGCGAGGGAGACCAGGAGGCACAGCCCACAGCCCGGGACAACAACGCCAATGGCAGGCAAAGGATGTCTGTGCCCACAGCAGCAGGTAGGATCCTTTGTGGGTGGTAGTGGCCAGAAAAATAGATGTTACGGAGCTCCCACTCCTTCAAGGGAGCTACGGTGCTTTAAGCGCCTCCGGGCACGGAAATGGCCGTGGGTGGGCGGGGCGATGTCCATGGTACGTTCTGGGGGCTGTGGTCCCCCCCTCGGCGGCGGCGGTGATGGAGAATGCGGCGGTGGGGGAGACCAGGAAGCACAGCCCACAGCCCGGGACAACAGCGCCAATGGCAGGCAAGGATGTCGGTGCCCACAGCAGCAGGTAGGATCCTTTGTGGGTGGTAGTGGCCAGAAAAATAGATGTTGCGGAGGAAAGAAACAACAATGGTCCCTGGCAAGAAAATGGATAAGTGCCAATGAATATAGACTCAATCAGTACTATATTAGTGAAAACGTACCCAGCCGGGCAGAGGTCTTCAAGGTTTATATTTCAGTCAAGAAAATGTCAAACAAATTAACACCTTCAACAAACCACCTACGTGATTTGTTGAAGGTGTTAATTTGTTTGACATTTTCTTGACTGAAATATAAACCTTGAAGACCTCTGCCCGGCTGGGTACGTTTTCACTAATATAGTACTGATTGAGTCTATATTCATTGGCACTTATCCATTTTCTTGCCAGGGACCATTGTTGTGTTTATATGATAAGCTCCCAGAGGTCCCTCGCTGATACCAATTGGGGTCCCCTTGTTGTTTAAAATAGATGCGGAGGAAAGAAATGCATAAGTTTGTAGTGTGCGATATTAGTCCGGTAAACCTATTAGGTAGAGACTTGGGGTGTAAAATGAACTGCACAATCTTTTGCACCCAAAGTGGTGCTGAAATTCAGACCCCAGATGAAGACGGAATTTACAAATTAATGTTAGCCAAGCAAGAAGCTGAAGTTAAAAAGATGACCCTAGAATATTTACCAAGAGAACTGCAGAATACAGTGAATCCTGATGTGTGGGATTTTACCGGAAAAGAAGTAGGATTAATGGCAAATGTAGACCCGATAAAACTAACAGTGAAGGAAGGTGCAGTCTATCCAAATACTCAACAGTACAAAATGAGTCCAGAAATAAAAGCAGGTGTTGCTGCAGAAATAGAGCGTTTGGTTGAGCAAGGCATTTTAAAGGAAATAATGAGCAGTCCATGTAATTCACCTATAACTGGCATAAAGAAACAGAGTGGAAAATATAGGGTCGTGCAAAACCTTTGAAAAATTAATAAAATTGTTGTCCCATGTTGTCCAGTTGTACCAAATCCCGCAGTGGTTCTACTTCAGGTCTCATGAGGAGCCGGATGGTTCACTGTAATAGATTTATATCCTGCCTTTTTGTCCATTCCATTGCATCCAGACAGTAAATTATTATTTTCGTTTAAGTTTGACGAGCATGTCTATGTCTGGAATCGCGTTCCTCAAGGGTACACTGCAAGTCCATCGATTTTTAATCAGATTCTAAAAAAATGTCTTGAATCCTTGGTGCTGCCCGGACAGCCTGTCCTGGTGCAGTATATAGACGACCTGTTGACTCGAAGACTCGAAATGACGGTTGTTGATACGATTGCACTACTGGCCGAAGGAGGGTATAAAGTGTCACCTGAAAAGCTACAATTTGCACCGCATCAGTGAAATATCTGGGGCACCAGATAGAGAGAGGTGTAAGGAGAGTAACATCAGAAAGAATTAAAATAATTAGAAACATGAATCTGCCTAAAACACAAAAAGAAATCAGAATGTTTCTTGGAGTTGTAGGTTACTGCAGGCAGTGGATTGTGGGATTTGCAGTCCTAGATAAACCATTGATACAAATGACAAAGAAAACAGCGAAAGACCCAGTAGAATGGGATGAAGAGAGCATGACTGCTTTCCTAAAATTACGAACGGTTTGTGTTCAGTTCCAGCCTTAGGGATGCCTGATTATTCGAAGGAATTTGCACTATTCTGTGATGCACGTGACAATTGTGCACTATATGTTTTGACCCAGAGCCATGGTCTAATGCGACGTCCTGTGGCACATTTCTCTGCCACACTGGATCCAGTGGCATCTGCATTGCCAGGATGTCTGAAAGCAGTAGCTGCAACTTGCATGAGTCTTGAGCAAAGTGAGTCTATCATTATGGGACATCCGGTAACCGTGTATGTTCCACATGCAGTTGTGATTCTATTGACAAGAACACATACTCAGTACTTGACTCCTAGTCGGCTAAGTATGAGCGAGTCATTTTAGGTGCAGAAAATGTAACCATTGCTAGATGTACTGTTCTGAATCCAGCCACACTGTTACCTAATTCACATTTTGAAGAGGTAAGGGAAGAAGTCGAACATGATTGTATCGACCTCACGGAAAACATTACTAAACCACGCCCAGACATACGAGAAGAGCCACTAATAAGTTCAGAATATGAGCTATTTGTAGATGGCTCATGCATGTGACATGATGGAGGATTGAGTGCTGCTTATGCTGTGTGTACATTGGGTGGTATAGTCGAAGCATCCTATTTACCTGGTGTCAAGTCTGCACAAGTAGCCGAATTGATCGCATTGACAAGAGCTTGCAAATTCGGGAGGAATTGGAAAGTGACCATATACACTGATAGCCAGTATGGTTCTGGGGTTGTGCATGACTTTGGCCAAATCTGGATTCAAAGGGAATTCATGACTTCTTCAGGCACTCCCATTAACAAGCATTTGCAATGCAATAGGTCTCGCATTAGGAAAGTTTGAGCTATTGGTCTAGTAAATGACAATTTTTTTTATTTAGGTGTTGGTTTTGAAAATACTAAATGAATAGCTTTGTCATTTACAATGCCAATAGTTATAACTTTCGCAAATGTGACACCTATAGCATTTGTAATGCATCATGTTTTGTATTTACGTGACTTAGATGTATTGATATTACAAATTACAATGGCTTTTAATTTTTTTAAATAATTAATAAATAAAAGTGATTTTAATTTATAATGGCAATAGCTTAAACTTTTGTAAATAACTTTTGTGAAGATTATGTTCAGTGTATTTTATTGTGACGAAAATCCAAGAACAGAAGTGAAATATTAACATCTTTTTGTGACATTTGTAATAAAGCTTGAAACATTGAGAGAACATATTTGAACCAGTTGTTGTTGAATGGTTGCGCAGATTGATGCTGGCATGGCACCGAGTGGTGCTGTAGTGGTGCTGAGTGGTGCTGTAGTGGTGCTGAGTGGTGCTGTGGTGATGCTGAGTGGTGCTGTGGTGGTGCTGAGTGATACTGGGATGGTGCTGAGTGATACTGGGGTGGTGCTGATTGGTGCTGTGGTGGTGCTGAGTGGTACTGTGGTGGCGCTGAGTGATAATGTGGTGGCGCTGAGTGATAATGTGGTGGTGCTGAGGGATAATGTGGTGGCACTGAGTGTTGCTGTGGTGGTGCTGAGTGGTGCTGTGGTGGTGCTGAGTGATAATGTGGTGGTGCTGAGTGATAATGTGGTGGTGCTGAGTGATAATGTGGTGGTGCTCAGTGATGCTAGGGTAGCGCTGAGTGATGATGTGGTGATGCAGAGTGCAGAAAGGCACACAAAGCAGTCTAACAAAGGGCAGAAAAACAAGGGAAAAACGAGTCTAACGGGGCAGAAAGGCACAAAAACGAGTCTAACAGAGGGCAGAAGGGCACAAAAAATGAGTCTAACAGGGGGCAGAAGGGCAAAAAAACAAGGGAAAAACGAGTCTAACAGAGGGCAGAAGGGCACAAAAAACAAGTCTAACAGGGGCAGAATGAATCCCGCCCTGCGTGTTTGTCCGCGAAGATGCCTCCTTTTTGTGCAATACCTCTACTCAACTGGAGTACTTTCTACTGTCTAATCAGTAAGTGCTCCCTCGTTGGCTAAATGTATAGGGGCAGATTTACAATAACTGGTGCATCCCCAGGGATGCACCAGTTATTGTGCGCCGCAGCTCCGCCACCCATGGTGCGCACGCATTTACAATGCGGCGCACCATGCGGCAAAAACGGCACAGATGCGTCACAAAAGTGACGCAACTGCGGCGCAAAAGAGGCGCAAGCGGCTTGTAAATCTGCCCCATAGTGCTTTTACTACACTGTAGCTGCGTAAAGGGCCAGAAGATGTGTCTCCAGTGACCATGTGGGCCTGTGCCTGTGTTACAGGCACACATGGTCACTGGAGACACATCTTCTGGCCCTTTACGCAGCTGCAGTGTAGTAAAAGCACTATACATTTACCCAACGTTATGTTATGTTATGTTAAATTAATTTATTGAGCGCGCTAACACCATTAGGTTCCTTGGCGCTATACAGAGGGAGCAGGGAGGAGAGACAGAAAAAAACATAACAGAGGATAACAACTAATTGTACGCTTCAGTGAAAAGGTGCGTTTTAAGGGAAGATCTGAATCTGGAGTAGGGGGAGGACAACCTAAGAGAAAGGGGTAAGGAGTTCCAAAAGGACGGGGCTAAGAATGAAAACCTAAGGCCGCCGTGTTTCTTCCGCTTGAATCTAGGGACAGAAAGTAGAGCCATTTGAGATGACCGAAGGGTGCGGGAGGGAACATACTGATGAAGCAAGGAAGAGATGAAGGAGGGGCTATGGCCAGTAAGGGATTTGGAAATGATGCAACCAAGCTTAAATTTACAGCGGGCAGAAACCGGAAGCCAGTGGAGACTTTTTAGAAGAGGTTGAACATGTTGATCTCTGGGCTGATGGTATATCAGGCGGGCAGCCTGATTTTGGATCAACTGGAGTCTCCTGAGTTGGTATGCAGGAATGCCTACGTATAATGCATTTGCGTAGTCAAGCCTGGACATGACTAAAGCAAGCAGGGCCAAAATAAGGGCATCGGTGGTAAGTAGGCGAGAGATTTTGCGTATTTTCCTGAGCTGGAAATGGCTGGAGGAAACTACAGCGCTGATCTGGGGTGTCATAGATAGGTTGTTACTTATGACAACTCCCAGACTTTTTGCTGAGTTGACGGGACAGGGGGGGCTGCCAAGACTGGCAGGCCAAAAGGAAGAGTGCCAGGGATTGGAGGGCCCCCCGACAAGCACCAGCTCGGTCTTGTCGGGGTTAAGTTTCAGATGGTTTGTGCCCATCCAATCGCTGATGAAACAAAGGGTGTTTTGGAAAGTGGAGATGGATTCATCCCCGGAGTCAATAGTGAAGACCAGTTGAATGTCGTCCGCGTAGTTGAACGCAGAGACATTGAATCGACGGAGGGAGCAGATTAACGGGACCAGGTATAAATTAAAAAGGAGAGGGGATAAGGAAGAGCCTTGTGGGACACCACAGGTCAACTCGACTTGAGAAGCAGAAAACTGGGACAGCCTGACAGCTTGATGGCGATGGGTCATGAAAGAGCGCACCCAGTCCAGGGCAGTACCCTGGATGCCAGCCTCTCTGACACGGTCGACCAAGATATCATGGTCGACCGTGTCAAAGGCGGCCGACAGGTCTAGAAGGACCAGAGCCTGACAGGTGTTAGAGTCGGCGCCCCTGCGTAGTTCGTCCATCACAGAGAGGATGACTGCTTCTGTGGAATGCGCAGGTCTAAACCCAGCCTGCTGGGGGTCGAAAACACAAGAGTCTTCTACAAAAGAGGTAAGGGTTTGAGTAACATGGGACTCCAGGACTTTGCTAAGGAAGGGGAGGAGGGAGATAGGGCGATAGTTGCTCATGATGGACGGATCAGCCGTAGGTTTTTTCAGACTGGCGACCATCTCTGCCCGTTTGAAGGATCCCGGGACCACCCCCGTGGTCAAAGAGTTGTTTAAAAGGGCTAGAGGGGGATCCGGGCAGGAAGTGAAGGCTTCTCGCAGGGCCGAGGGGGGGCAACAGTCGCTGGGAGAGCCAGAAGAGACTTTGAGCAAGAGGGGGAGAAAATTATCTTTTGAAATGAGGGGGAACTGGGTTAGGGTATGGGTGTTGTGGTGATAGGGGGTACTGGGGGGGGGAGGGGCAGATGAGGCGTGAGCAGAGATGCTGGTTTTGATTTTAACAATTTTGTCCACAAAGAATTGATTCAGGGAATCACACAGAGGCTGGGAGGGGAGGGGAGCAATAGTGACTCTCGCCGGGTTAGATAATTCCTCAACAATAGAGAAAATATCTTTGGACTTATTAGTGGAGTTCAAGATCTTGTTGGAAAAGTAGCTGGATTTAGCCCGGGCTATAGCAGACTTGTATTCCCTCAGCTGAGAAGAGAATACAGCTTTTGTCTCGGGGGTATATCCACGACGCCAGCGTCTTTCGGCCTGACGGAGACTGAGTTTCAGTGCCTTGAGTTCCTCGGTGAACCACCTATGGGCGTCGTGACTGCGCCGCGTCTTAACAGGTTTTAGAGGTGCCACCGAGTCAGCGGCGGAAACAAGCCATTGGGTGAGGTTATCGGACTGAGAGTCAATGGAAATGGTGGGTCCCGTGATAGAAGGAAGGAGCACTTACTGGATTAGCCAGTAGAAAGCACTCCAGGGCAAATCGCAAAAAAATCCGCAATTTCGTGGGAAAATTCGTGAATTTTTTTGCGATTTTGCGGGGAAATCCGCGAATTCGCAAATTTTGCGGGGATATCCGCGAATTCGCAAATTTCTCCCATGCTTACCTTTTATAATGCTTACATCGAACACTTTAAAGTTAGCAGTATACATTCTTCTTAAGTGGGCAACACAACCCATTGACCTGTCCATGTATTCACCGTGCACCTGCATCCAACTGATCGATGTGGGACGTGCCTATGACATTTCTATTGGAGGCTGCTTGAAATTATTGCTCCCATTCCAGAAATGCTGACAACATCAGGCCTAAAACATTTTTGCACTGTATAGCAATGGTGAGGACAACATCTATTCCTCTGAGAGCCACAGTGGAGGATAAAATGAGACATGTTCTCTCCCTTTCTCTCTCTCTAATGTTGGCTGCTTTCCTGGACATGGTCAAGCGTGCTTGTTTTCTCAATGTGGAACCTCTTTTTGTTTCACAAACAGCAGACGTTACTGTTTGGGAAACATTATATGATTTAGGAAAAGAACACTGTGTGGCATATGATGTGTGCTTTCTCAGCAATGCGTCTGTTGGAGACAAACGATTGGGCGAGACAAGCTAAAATTATGAAAACATTGTATTATATTGTAATTGGATTATATAGTGCTTACTACCCCTGATGAGGCATCAACTCGCTTTACAGCGAGTAGCACTCTAATCACAAACTGAAGGTTAGTTCCGTGTTTATTGTTGGTTATTGTGGTTAGTTATGTGCTCTCAAGAAAACGTGAAACCATTTACTCCAGTTACTTTGTGATCTGTTAATGCAAAGGTAGGTGTGATGATTAGTGTGGGCTCTGTGGTTTCAGGTGAATGGATAGTGGGATAGATAGACTGGTGGGGATTAGCTAATGTTAGATACTGGGATAGGGTTCTAAAGAGGAGAGGTAGTGATCAATGAAATGAGTTATCAGCCAATTGCAGAATTACAATAAGAAGGATTAAGGCAGATGGACATGAGTCTGACAGGTGGCTATACTAAAAGAAAGCATGTAGAGGATGGAAATTAAGAAGAGGGGCACTGTAAAGAAAGGAGAGAAATGAAGGGAGAACAAATCAAGGTCAATTTTTCATGCATGGTTTAGGAGTATAGCGGGCGAAGGCTTTCTGAGTTAGCAAGTAGTTGGTGAATGTAAGCTGCAGGAAGAAACAACATTATACATAGTGCTCCATGTCCGTAAAAGACAGCTTACATATGATTCCAGGTGTATTCATCATTTAAACATTGAGAACTCGAGCTGCTTTGTGCCAAACCAAGGCCAACCCTCTTAAGAATATTCTGGAGTGTCCTATCCATGATAAAGGCTCTGTACACTGGACAAGGATGCCATCCATGGTAATCACGTGCTTTACAAAACTGGAATACGTACTAAATATGCTTGCTTAGTGAAAACAAAAGCTATGAACAGAGCTCTGAAGGTAAATAGTTGGTCACGTGGCACATTGAAAAAAAACTAACTAACTCTTAACTTAATTGTGCCTCTGTACTTGCAAACACAAAAGGCTGTGGTTAAGCCTCCATCACAGAATCTTCGAAAACAATGGGTAATGCAACAATAAGTATAGATGCTGGTGTAGCGGCCTCCCCCTTTCAATACCCTGTCCATTTTTGTTGCTTTTGTTTAATGTGCGAAATTAGGAAAGAAATAATAAAGTTCCAGGGAGGCTCGGGAGGACAATTAATGATCCTGTCTTGCCACTGAAACATTGTTCTCTATTTTTACAGTGCAAGCTGAAGAACAGTGCTGGGTGTTCTGGGGGTAGAGGTAATCATGGCACAAGTGAATGGTACTGGTAGCTGGACTTGGAGGGAGATAGGTTCGTACTTCAAACTGACGGATTTGACAAAAGGCATTTTCACCATCCTAGAGGATATGTCCCTGGGAACCGGGAGCCTAGAGCCTAGGGTACTACATCCAGGATAAAGCAGCAGACAGAAGCAGTTCTTGGTGGGGGTCAGGGAAAACAGGTTGGCCGATTCTGCAGGTCAACAGGCAACTTGGCACATTCCTTTTGAGAGGTATTTAAAAAAGGAATGGGTCCAGACTTTTCCTCACCAAAACAGATAGCTAAAGATGCTAAAAAGGTGCTGGCAACAATCTTGATAGCGACAAGTGTTGCCAACTTGGATCAATATGTGGCAGCAAATCTTTCTTACCACTTTGCTGCAGATTCGGTCTAAAGTCCAAAGTCGTGTTCTGGGCCTGGCGATTCTTGGACATTAGCAAGTGACTGTTTCTCAACAACCTTGAATAAATCCCTAAGCTGAATACACAAGAACTTAAAGGATGCCAGTTCCCCAGACTCAAGACAAAGACCTTCTGGGAGTAAGCCACCAAAAACAGCCTACTCTATCTTTAGCATCATTTCAAGATTACTATAAACGGAATGCACAGCAGGGAGGTACTTAAAAACATTTGTTCTAAGGGGAGACAATGAAAAAGAGAAGAAAGTAGAATGATGGAATTTATTTCATTTGTGGTAGTGTAGGTTTTTGTAACAGAACATGACAGAAAAATGCTAATGTGATCATTGTTGCCATGTTTGCTACTATTCTATGCACCTACAAACAAGCATTTACAATGCAATGGTTTTGCCTTTGTTAAAGTTAGAGCTATTAGCATTGCTCTTGACATTTTTTTTATTTATGTTTTTTTTTAACATAAATAAATGGCATTGTCATTTACAATAGCAGGGCAGGGCACAGGGAAGGGGGACGAAGGAGAGCTGCGGGCTCAGGGAAGGGGGGGGCGAGGAGAGACGAAGGAGAGCTGCGGGCTCTTGTTGTAATGCTTGCATGGATGAGTTGGTGGATGCATGGATGGGTGCATGCATGGATGGGGGTATGGATGGGTGTATGGATAGATACGTGGATGGGTGGATGGATAGATGCATATATACAGCCAATCCCTCAACAATTTATGCAATCCACCAACCCATCCAACCAACAACCCATCCATGCATCCACCCATACATCCAAGCATCATGCATACATCCATCCATCCATCATGCATCCATCCACCCACTGTGTCCCACTCCGACCCCTCTAAATAGAACTCATTTTTTCTGTATATAGAGATGACTGTATTCACTAGTATATGCAGTAGAGGGGGGATGATTGTAACGGAGGGCAGATTGGCAGAAAACACGAGGCCCAGGGAACTACATGGCACTTCAATGTGGCAGCATCTAACGCAGGCCAAGGACAAATGAAGCATCGCTGTCCACGTGTGACCGCTTCAATAACTGGCCTTAAATTATAGAAAATGAACGTTTGTGTTAACCAATGAATCCTGCTGCTTTTCAGTTTATAGGCAATGACGACAAAATAAGTTCTGTGCTCCTTTGTACATACTATGTGCATCAAAACCTAACTCGGTACCTTTTAAAAGCCAATCACGCGGAGCCACAAAACATCTGGCAGCCAATGAGAAACAGACACCACCCACACTTACACCTCATCCAGCATTCCGATCCATTTCATTAGCATCACGGAAAGGGATGGGAGGTTGGTCCTTGCGAGCAACTGAAACTACAAACTGCCCATTCACCCCCATCTCGACCCTTCACCACCTCAACACACCGCTCTAAGCAAAATGCGAATAACACCTCAACAAACCAACAAGTGAAGAACGCGGTTTGAAAGTCCCTCTATTTAGGAAAACGTAAAAAGTGCATTGGAAAGCACTACACACATATGGTGCGGCTGATAGCGGGAGCTGGCATGGGAGGCAAGGCCGCAGTCTAAACAAACCCTGGAGGAGCCCGTAGGCCTCACATCCAGCGGGAGGGGGGGGCTCACGGACAGCGGGAGGGGGGGTGGGAACGTGAAAAGACGGAAAAAGGACATGACAAAGGGACGGAAAAAGGACATGAGAAAGAGAAAAGACAAATATAAACAAAATGCTGCTTACCTGATCGCTGAGCCCGGCGCCTTGGCCAACCCATCACCAGAGCAGTCTGCAATATTCACTAGCTCGGGGGCAAATGTGTGCTTTAATTAGAGGGCTTACTGAAGCCGAGGATAAACCACGTCTACAAGTCCACCTGGGGCTCTTCCTTCTCTCCACGCCAAAGCGATCCATCGAGGCAGGCTCAGGTGGGACGAGCCTGCTCAAACGTAGAGGGAGAAAATACCAAAATGTTCTTTCTAGAAGAATGAAAGGCCGTGCAGCTGGCAGGTGTAAACAACGCAGAGCCTTTGTGCAGCTTCTCAGCTTGCAGGCTGCAAGGATGGCCAAGCACACCGTGTTCGTGGTTTATCTGCAACAAAGGCATGCTATGCTGGCAGACCGGCAGCTCCGAGAAAGGCCACTTCACATTCCAGATAGGGATGGAACAGAACGCTGCAGATATGACACATCATTCTATCTCGGGACAAGCTGGGAACCAGTGCCAGGCCCGAGAGAAGAGCCTTTCAGGTCAGTATTTCCACAGTTGGGGTCTGTGTAATAATCCTGTGACGGGAAGGCAGCAAAGAAACCCAATTTACTCAAAGGAAAATACGTATACATCCATGACACAGCCTGGAAGGTCTGCACGTTGTTTGTGTACCAAAAGTTTTAAATATTTACAGCAGAAAACTGCTGATTTCTTATTTTAAACAACGGATTCCACGTGTTGTCACCATAGAAAACAAGCACTTGTGACATTCCACAAAACAACAAAATGTTCATGGAGACATCAAGACGAAGGCAAACATTGGCAAATCCAGTAAGTCTGCTCTTGGCAAACCTGCAGTTTTTAAGCAAACATTTGCAATAGACATATGCACGGTGCACATTTTGTGAAACTCTAGGACAATGGGCCCGGACAAAGCATTCACACCAGCTAATCTCCCTGATCCCGTCATTAGCAGAATGACAAACAAATACTTTGCCTCTGTGAGAGGCCCTGGCCACAGGCCCCCTCCCTGGATGAGGGCGCGCGGAGCCGTGCATGACAGAACGGCGCCCGGAGCCAAAGGATATGTGCAGAGCATCAGCGTGGCCCCGCAGTGTAATATGTAAACAAGGGGGCGGGGCTACACATAAAAAGGTGCACACTCGATATTCTAAAACAAAAGTAAAGCAATACACTTTCAGACATGACGAAATTGTGCTGAGGCACCTGAAGGCAGGGTGTATACTTTCAATTTCTTTTTGGGAGGGATGAAATGTATTATTTTTACTGTCCCTTTTCTGAAAGCTCCTCTAAAATCTACGCTTTGTTTCTGCTATAAATAACTTTCCTACACCCTGTTAATACCGAGACCACTGTGTCTCAGGTGTCAAAGCAGCAGCTTTGGAGAACTATATAAACAAACACGTCTTGTTGTTACATCGGTCACTGTGCTCCGTGGTGGGATGAGGGACAGCCGTCGCTCCCCCATTTCACATAGGCAGACCGGGGGGGGCAGGAACGGCAACAATGAAAACAAAGAAAGGCACGGATAGCGGGAGGGGGGGGCGGGAGCTGCGACAATGAAAACAAAGCAAGGCACGGACAATGGGAGGGAGGGGCGGGAACTGCGACAATGAAAACAAAGCAAGGCACGAACAGCAGGAGGGGGGGTGGGAGCAAAGCACTCACCTGGACTTCTTCCGGCGGCAGTGGTCGGCATGGAAGAGAAGCGGGAGAGGGGGCGGAAAGGCGACCACGCCCACGCGAGCATGACGGCGGGTGCCGGCTCAATGCCGGACCAGATTCGGGGGCGTTCCCGAGGGCTTTTGGCTGACGTAGCGTGACGTCGCCAATAGGGAAAAATTCTCGGGAACGCCCCCGAATCTGGTCCGGGATTGACGGACAGAGCCGTCTCCAAATGGCTAGCCTCCATTTATGGAGCTAGCCAATATGAGCAGGGGCGAGTCCCTGTTCCCCACTGTAAGACATAAGGTTTTTCTAGCGCATGCGCACTTCGTGCGCATTTGCTAGGCACAACCTAAAAAGGGTTAATTGACGCAATATATACTGCTATTCCATGCACATCGAAAAAAGAGAATAAGCATCATGCTATAGAGTACTGTAGTGATAGTTGAACTAGACTATAAATAAGCCAGCTAACAACCCTAGAATGGCCACGTCAGAGACTACAATTATAGGACAAAACAGTTTGTGACGTTTGTCTTCCCTTTGTCCAGCTGTATTACATGAATGAATGGCACATGTAAAAACAAGCGTCATTTTTAAAATATACGGTTGTTAAATATTGTGCTAGTAAGCCTGTGCATTGAATAAAACTTAAGAGAATCGGTTTCCCAACCGTCTAGAGCCACCACCTTCTAGCCCTTGGGCAGAGGTATGGTTATCGCCATAGGTAGTCTTTTTTTTCAGTCAAGATCAGCAAAAGAAATAGGGCAATGAGATATAGCCAGTATTGCCTGCTTGTAATAAATGCCTGAAATATCAAACAGAAGGGAAAAAATCACTTTAAAGCGGAGTAGAAACATCTAAACTATTGCTGCATTTTTATTAAGACAGACGCATAACTGGTGAGTTAAAAAAATACAGAATATTTTAGAAGTCACAGTTGCAAAGTACCAGTTCTTGGGTCAGATTTTCAAAGCATCACCACAGGTGCAGTTGTTTTCTGGGAGAAAGGTGGCAAATTCCCACTAAATGCCCCAAATGTTTGTGGGCTGGTATTGTTCGAGGAGTGGCCTTTGAGACCTGGTTCCAATAAACAACACGGCTCGCGAAAGGAGACGCGGCAAGATTACTACTTTTACGTGACTGACAGAGGTGGCTGATAACAAGCAAAGATGACAATCCAAAGTACGAAAATAAATTAAATATCCTGAAATAAAGTTAGTTTGCATACACATGCTACTTTCTGTTTTTTACTGTCATTGCGGTGGTGAAACATGAAAGCGAGCATGTATTTGAAAGGCACGCATCTTTAAATTGAAATAAATACACTAAATAAAATCTGTCGGACTCCAAAAGTATGCACACTACTATCTGGAGAAAATTAAAATATGAGTGATTTGTCTGAGGATACTACTTGACAGAATGATAAAATCGGAGCTTTACAGAGCCACGTAGGCTAGTGTGAGCCACGTAGGCTAGTGGATGCCCTCTGTACTGTCAAAGTTGTTGTTTACCATCGATTCCCGAGCGCTTAGAGGCCTGTAGGTGATTGAGCGCGCTACAAATCAAAAATAACAATAACAATAACAGACCAAACCAGCGTGCGCTCCCTTTAAGGGTATTAGTGTAATTTATGGTGAACACGCCAGCCGCCTCTACGATCCAGAAATGGAGGGGCCGGAATGCAGACAACTGTGTTGCGAGTAAGGCACGGTGGCACTCGAAGTCAGAGGAGCAAAGTGTGAAAATTAATGAAAACAAGTCTGCTTCCACCTCAACGTCAGCCCCAGGAAACACCTAGGCCCTGCCCGAGCACGCGCCCTGGGCGTACTGACATCAGCGCCGTAGTAGACCAGAAGAAGAAACAAGAGTGAGGAAAGCCCCTCGTATGGTAATGCAGCGAAGCAAACACCAGCGCAGCGAGGCGACGCGACAAAAGAGCCCGGTGAGTGGAAGGGGGATATGTGTGTGTGTGTCTGTGTGCATGTGTGTGTGTCTGTGTGCATGTGTGTGTGTGTGCGCGTGAGCCCATGAGTGGGGGGGGGAGGGGAAATGCGTGTGTGGCTGTGTGTCTGCGCGTGAGCCCGTGGGGGGGGGGGGGGGGGGTGCGCTTGTATGTGCCTGCGTGTGTTGTGCCTGTGTGTGTGCCTGCCTGCGTGTATGTGTGTTGTGTCTGTGTGCTGACTTGCTGGGAATCTGAGGCCCGACCCCTGTCTCAGATTCCCAGGAGACTGAGAACAATAGTTGTCGAGCTAGACGCATGCTTCGCATGCCCACTCTAGCTCGACCTAAAAATGGACATTATGTAAGGGATTTGCTGGAAGCAACTCAATTGCCAAAAACAGTGGCTGTGGTCAAGTGTGCTGCTCACCAATCTGGAAACGACAAAGTGACAGCAGGTAACCGTTATGCGGACCAGGTAGCCCAACATTGTACAAAGTTCCGAATAGCAGTGAACGACAAAATAGATGCATGTGGAAGCAGCTGCCAACTTATGTTGCTTGGGAGTATAAAAATGTAGGAGGAAGTGAGAGACTTACAAAATGAAGAAGAACAAAAAGAGAAAGAAGAGTGGTAGAAAATAGGATGTCAGAGAAGGGCTGGAGATGGCGTTATTGTTTACTTAGATGGGAGCCCTGTGTTACCAGACTGTATGCTTGCTCCTATGGCTAGGATGCACCACCGAGAAACACACATAGGTAGGGATGCCATGATTTGACAGTTCAGACAGAGTTGGTTTATGCGAAGTTTAGGAACATAGCAGAGAGTCTGTGCCAAAGGTGTTTGGTCTGCCAACGAATGAACCCTGGTAAGAAAACTGTAGTTTGCCCGGGGAAAATTGGAACGGCAGAAGGTCCTTTCAGAAGACTCCAGATTGATTTCATCCAATTACCCCCTTGTCGAGGATTAACGTACGTCCTGGTCATTGTCTGCCTGTTTTCAAAATGGGTGGAAGCCTACCCTGCCTGCAGAAATGATAGCTTAACTGTAGCCAAACTCCTACTGAGAGAGCACATTCCTCGTTTCTGTTTTCCAGTAACGATTGAATCAGACCGAGGGTCTCATTTTAATAATGAAATAATTCATCTAATCTGTGAAGCATTCCAAATTGAGCAAAAGCTGCACTGTGCATACCGCCCAGAGGCTTCTGGAGTCGTATAACAACTGAATGGCACAATAATATCAAGATTGGGAAAGATGTATGAATCTACCCGATTGGAGTGGCCTGATGCTTTCTTTACCTCTTGTTCTGATGGGACTCAGAAGCATTCCAGACAAAAACACAGGCTTGAATCCCCATGAGATACTCATGGGAAGAGCAATGAGGCAAGCATGGGTACCAGGACACAAGCTGATAAATATAACTGATGATTTAGTGCTAGTGTACTGCAAAGAACTGGCTGATTAAGTGCGTTCTATATCTCACCAGGTTGGGGAAGACGCTGTGGCCAGACAATCAACTCCAGAACATGACCTGAATCCAGGTGACTGGGTAGTGATAAAGGAGCACACAGAGATTCTTCCCTAGCACCAAGGTGGGGAGAGCCACACCAAGTTGTAGGAGAGTAAGTAAGTAAGTAATTTTATTGTTTTAGGTTAATTAAAACCATTACAAAAGTACATTGATAACTCATACCTTCGGATAAAAAGATTTTTAGAAAAATATATTATTTTTAAAACAAGAGAATTTTGATAAAAACAGTTTGGTGCAGGTGTGAGGTCCAAGTGTGGTGTCTTGGCCAATATTCAACTAGTCCGGTCTGGTGCCATCTTCCAGATTTTTTAGTTTCAGTTCCAGACATTTCAGGAATTTGACCATCTTCCCATTTAATGGGGGAAGGCCTGGGTCGAAGCAAGCAAGAACCGCTTGTCTGCATGTGCGGATTTTTAGTTCATTGAAGGCCGTTTTTAACAGGGCTACTCTTTCCTCTTTCAGCCTTGGGCAGGTGCATAGTAGATGTTCGAAGTCTTCATACTCTGCCCCGCACAGCCTGCATTTTGTCCCCCAACCCCTTCTCAGCCATGGTTGCAGATGCGGAATACAGGGTAGAATCCCTAGCCTATGTTTTAAAAAGGCTTCTTTTGATTTCCTGCCATACCCCAGACCAAAGTATGCTTGTAACCCAGGCGATTTGTATGTGGACAAAGTCATCCATGCGTGTCGCCTTTGTGAAAAGGTCGCTTTATCTTCCAGGTGCGATTGATTTTTTATGCTCTTGTTTACAACACGCTTGAATTGCACATGCGGTAAAGGAGTTTCCCATAGTTCTTTTAGACCTGTGATAGTCAGGGATTCCTCTAGGAAAGTTTTCGCCGGCAGTTGAAGAGAGCTGTTTAGGTCTAGCCATAGAAGGTGGTTCAGTGAATTTTCTGGCGAGTTCTTTATTTTCTGCCAGCACTTTATGTATGAACCTCTTCTTGCAAGCTTTTGGGAGGTCAGTCCAAACTCTAACCGGATCTGGGCTTGTGAGGTGTAGGTTGTCAGATTAAAGAGAAGTCGGTAGGCCTTTGCAATGGTTGTGTCCAGCAATTTCTCATCTATGCCTTTTAGAGCCTCACTGCCGTTTGTTATAGATGACTCTAGCTTGACTTGTGCCACACGGAGCAGTGGAAGTAGAGTGGGACCATTCAGATTAGACTTTAGCTGTTTAAGCGTGGTAGCTATCAGCATCCCTTTCCTCTTAATTGCCTCTAGTTGGTTCTTAAAGTGTCCTCCTTTATCGAACAATATTCCAAGGTATTGTACTCTGAACAATTCGTGACAACCTTTGTTCCGAGGAACCAAGTGTGCAGCTTTTTGTTCCCATTTATAGACAGAACCTTGGTCTTGTCGATATTTATTTCTAACAGGTTCGCTTCGGCATAACCATGCAGTGCATTGATGAGGTTTTGGAGACCTACTTTAGTGTGGCTGACCAGGACCACGTCGTCTGCGTAGGATAAGCTCGGCAGCGCTTTGCCCCCCAAGCGTGGAGCGTGCGCGTTACAGGTTTCTAGGGTAGGTGGTAAGTCGGCTGTAAATAGGTTGAAAAGGGTCGGTGCTAAGACGCACCCTTGCTTTAGGCCGTTGGTTGTTGGAATGCGCCTAGAAAGGTGTGTGCCGTTGCCGAGCTTTAACTGGACCCACGTGTTGGTGTGCAGTTCGATCAAAAGGTTCAATAGGGGATCAGGGATTCCCCAGGAGGCCAGTTTTCTCCAGAGGTAGCCCCGGTTGACGTTATCAAACGCCGCCTTGAAGTCGACAAAGCAAAGGTGAAGAGCCTGTTTGGTCACCCTTGCTTTGTCAATAAGTTGCGAAATTGCCAGCAGGTTAGTCGTTGTTCCCGTTTCTCTGCTGAAACCAGTTTGGCTCGGCGGAATTATATTATGGTGTGTAGCCCATTCGCACAGGTGGGTCAGTAAGAGCCCAGCAAAGTATTTAGCCTCAATATCCAGGAGTGCTATCAGCCGATAATTTTTTGGCAGCGTTCTATCCCCCGCCTTGTAGATTGGAGAAATGATTGAACCCCTCCATGAGGCAGGAAGAATCCTGGATCGGCTCACAGACGTGAAAAGAGGGGTTAGCGTTTCTGCCCAGTATTCTGGCTCAAGTTTGAACAGGGCCGGAGGAATCCCGTTTGGCCCTGCTGCACCATCCTTCCTTCCCTTCGCAATGAGTTTAAGCAGAACCGCAGAGATTCCAGGTTTGGATTCTAGCCAAGTTGTTGTTGTTTGTAGCGGTTGGCCCTCTGGGGCTTCCTGGGGCTTACTTATAGTGGCGGCCTGCTGGTTAAAATGCGAGTCTAGGAAGGATTCCCAAGAAGATTTGGTAATGTTAGACGTTATTCCACAGTTTTTTGGATTTATGATTTTGTTTATTGTAGACCAAAACTGAGCGCTGTTATTTCCCTTTAAGTCGTAATGAAGTTTTGCCCAGAGGTCGTCATCATTGGATCTTTTGACTGTCCATTTCAGTTTTTTTAGGTCCGACCGATCCTTCTGAAGTTTTGCAAGAAGGACCCTGTCCCCCGGGCTTTTTCTCAGCATTCTTAAAGTCTGTTGATCTCTTTTTTGTGGGTTTTTAGGGCTGATTTCTGAGAGCTTGAGATCTTCCTTAGGGCACCAGAGCCAGCAGATGAACTGTGCCGTACGATAGATGAGTATTGATTTGCAAAATCGGCCGTAAATTGTTCCCAACCTGCTACTGGGTTGCTTGAGGGGTAGTTTAAGCTGTTTAGTTGATATTTAGCAGCTTGTAGTACCTCCGGCGTATTAGCAACTGAGGTTTTGATCCGTTTGAGGTCTATGGTGTGGCTAGCATGTGGACCTGTTGGATTTAGAAGTATTTGGTCCGGGAGAGCGCAGAAAGAGACTTCCTGGGGGCAATGGTCACTGTCTCCCTTATCCCCTAGGTTAAAGCCAAGAATGTTGTGAAAAAGAGGAAGAGAGACCAACGTATAATCTATTGTTGTAGGAGAGTAGGGTCTGCATCCTATGGTCACCCCCACTTTTTTGCTGTGATACTCTGGTTTTTCGACTTTAGTGTGGCTGTGGGCCTGCTAATCAGACCCACAGCCCAGCTGTTCCCTCTCTAAATTGATACCATGTACTTTAGGTACATACCACATTGGGTATTGGGTCACCTTTGTGAGCCCCTGTATAGTGTACCATAGGTACCTAAGGTGTAGGTGCATCCAAGGCCTACCAGGGGCTGCAGCATGCATTATGCCACCCCTGGCTGGCCCTCCAAACTGACACCACAGGCTGATCACTCAGCTTGGGTAAGGTGGTGTAATCACCCCTTACTTAGATATAGTATATCAATATCTACCTTATATATAGACACATGGTAACCTATAAGACACTCCTATGGCAGGCCTCATCGATCCTGGAGGCAGAGTGCTTGGTTTTATGTGGGAGGGTGCCCTAGCATGAGCTGAGCCCCTCTACAGCTTTCAGAACCATCTCCTTATAGCTGTTCTATGATATAGCCATACCATAAACTCTTAAGGGCATTTGAATCCTTGCGGTTAATGCAAACTTTGGTTTGGCTTCATCAAAACATTTGTGTAAGGTGTCAAACACTTTGGAATACTACCCCCCCCGCCAGTCCTGGCGGTGGGGGTAGCATTCCACCCTTCTAGAGGGAGAAGACATGTAGTTACTGTTAACCCCGGTTAAAGTAAAACAGAGCCTCATCATCAAAAAATGGATGCTGCTCCCACAGACACGAGTCTGACCTCCTGTTGCTGGGGGAAACTCCAGCACGGGCGGCCTGGACAATAGGTTCTCTGTCCAGCGAGGTGCCAGCACCTTCCCAGACAGGGTTTTGTGTGTTGGGGCAGGGAGGGCTGCATCAGCAGATGTTTTTTGAGACACTACCTGGGGCACACAAGGTGCTCCATGCTTAGCCCGGTTCAAACCAGATGCTGGGGCACTCCAGCCCGCTCTGGTGCAAAACTGGACAAAGGGAAAGGGGTGTAACCGCCCCCTTCCGAGGTCCACCCATAGGAGGGACCTAGCAGGTAATCCAGCCCCTTAACTCAGTATAAGTATAGGAGCTGTGTCCCCAGGACTTTAGATTATCCTGGAGCGAAACTTTGATACAGAACTCTTGGACCTTCGACATTCTATTCTGACTAGAAGACGGAAGACATCTCCCTTGTGGTCAAGGAGTGACCACCCTGTGCAAACAGTCAGCACCAGTAACTTGCTGGTCTGCTTTGTCGACGCTCCCGCCGGAACCCGAAGACTCAGCGAAACAGGAACTGGACTTCCAGACTTCTCTGACTCCGACCCATATCCACAGCAAAGCTGAGACCCGTGGCGGACACGAGAGACGAGGGACCGGACACCCTGGACATCCTGCATTTTGCTAACTGTATTGACTCCTGAAGTAACTCGAAGTTATGCACTGGGGTACGAGAAGCACCAGACCGGAGCACCATTTGCACCGAAGCTCAGCCCTCCACGAGTCCCGCTTGGGGCCTGCTCTTGCATTTCAGCTCGACGCGTCATCCTCGTTGCTAGCCTGTTGGCTAGTGAGCCCCCTGAAGACTTTCTTTTGAAACCAAATTGCTTTCCTGGTTGCTCCAGGCTTGCTCCAGCTTCCCTGCAAAGGAGAAGCTCCTCAGACCTTGCTGATCTGCACCGAAGCCAATCTTCACTTCCAGTGTGGATTGCGTTTGCCAAGGCTTGTTGGGTCCAATCCGGATACCGACACCGCAGTCAACTAGATCCTTCGTGGGACAGCTCGAATCCAGCTCCTGGTCGTCGTCAACACCTCCTGGTCCTCGTGGCTGCAGAGACAAGCTTCACCTGAGATCATCGCAACATCACCTGGTTCATTCCTGGTCACTGGCTAGTGACCCAGACTCTGTCCCCTCTGCTTTCAGGTTCTTTAGATCTTCGATCCACCCGGACACTTTTCTTCTGGTCGCCTCAAGCACTTTTTTGCAGATCTCCATAGAAAACATCGACGAAACCCGACACCAAAAGGCACCTATGCACCCGGCTTCCCTGGGTGAGTAACACGAGTACTCCGGTGCTCCCGTGGGTCTTGACTCTCAAAGTGTCCTAGTCTAAAGGGGTTTTGTCGTAGTCCATCCGGAAGTGCCCTTAAACTGTAACTTTTAAGTTTCCCATTATAAGTCAATGCTAACTCGGGACTGTGTTTAGACACCGCACGCATCTCCCGTGGGTCTCCTACTTCCGAACCTTTGGTTGTCTAGTGTAGCCCCATCGATTCCCTAGGCCCTAGGCCTACTTACTATTTCGGTCGTGGTTCTTATACCACTATTTTAGTATATGGTTTGTAAGGCCCCTAGGACAGTACTGTATATTGTCCAACTTATCGTATGCTAATTAAGTAACTTTTATTGTGCTTTTACCTCGGACCTCATAAAGAGTGCAGGGGGGTTGTGTTTAGAATAAATACATATATATTTGATATATACCTTGTGTGGTGTCCTTTCATTTGGTATTCAAGGGATTATAATTGGTAAAACAGCTTGCTTCACATGCTCTCTGAAGTCTTAGCCTATGACTGCTGATCCATGCTACCACTAGGATAGCTGGTCTATAAGGTTGACTTTACAGCCACCATCAATAAGGGTCGATTAGACTGGTGCAAGTTTCCCACTAGAACTAGTGGACATCATATGCCAGGCTAACTTCTCACATAAGTAATATTGGTTGCCACCACAGCTGTAAAGTGCAAGGGAATTCCAAACTGAATCCACCCCAGTCACACTAAAAGTGTGACAGAACCTGATGAAGTAAAAGCTGAATGGTCTCAAGAAATCGATCCTGAAGTAGCTGATGAAGAACAACCGAGCACCAGTGAGGATGAATGGATTCCAGTAGTCAACATACCTGAAGAGATCATAAGAACCAGAAGTCAAACCTATCTAGATAGACAGAGAGATAGTGAGAATGAGACAAGAATAGAAGAACACACTCAGATCACAGAAATCAAAGCCAATATTACTTCTGAGGAAGATCAGATAAGGGTAGATCAATACACTCAGACATCCGAAACACCTACAATAACTCCTGAGTCTGAGAAGGGACAGACAGGAACTAGTGCAAAAGTTCAGGCGGAAGACAATCAAGAGATTAAAAGACCTGAGCAGGACCAGATCGGTGTAGAAAAAAAGTGTTCAGGAAGAAGAAGGTGAATCAAGTCAGAGTCAAAGTCAAATTCAGCAAATTCCTGAACACGGTCAGATTAGTCTTGAAGAACACATCCAGGCTGAAATATCAAAAATAAGCCCTGGACATGGTCAGACGGAGAGGAATTCGGAATAAAACAATGAACAAAATGAGCCACAGCTGAATGAAGAATAAAAGAGCATCTGAAGAAAGTCAAAGCACAGTACCAGCTAAAAGAGACTAACATTTAGCCTTAAAAAAATAAATGAAGAGCCAGAACAAGTAAATGAAATAACCAGCCATGCAGGACCATCCACAGAAAATCCAAGAAGGATAAGTCCACGACTGCAAAGACTGAATAACAAATTCAAAGGCACTGAATGGCCTATGTTATCCTTGAAGACTTCGAAAACTTAGAAATAAGTGACGAAAGTGATGACGAATGAATTGATCAGATAGACGAAGAAGTGAGACCAACCTGAAAGGAAATACACAGGTTATAGACTGTGTAAAAGTTACAAAGAGGGGTTACGTCTCCTTAGTCAGAAATTACTGATTATAATATTGTCAGAAAACCGAAAAGAAATGGTGTAAAAACATGCTATAGAATATGCACCTGTAGTATATTGATAGTAATCATCGCATGGTTAGGACTGACAGTAGCTATACCGTAAATAATGAGTGAGAATAGACAAAATGACACTGATTTACATGAAAAGGTAGATACACTTGAAAGGGTAGATAGCTTTACACAAAACAGAGTAGATTTAGAAGCACCGGAAGAGGTAGAATTACACTATAGTAGAGCTAAAAATAGAACAGACAAATGTATTTGCTAACCTGTTAGTAGACTATGTAGAAATTATGGAAATTAGTGATTGTTATGTGTGCATGAAATTGCCCACATCAGTAGCAGAAGGGGTTACATATCACCATTTACCCCAGACATATGGTATCTCATGTAGTATTTTAGCTAGTCTATTTTACAGAACTGGAAAGTTACAGTATTACTATTCTGATTTAGATGTAGTATTTTCTGAAGTTCCCCTCCGTAGAAATATGAACCCTGTCTTTACTACTAGAGACTCAACACGTTTTATGGGTGAATATTTTCTAACAATGAAAGCAATAGATATAGCTGAAGCGCACAAAGACAATTAATTATATTAATTATAGATCCTAAAGAGCTCCTTGGATGAGCAGTTAGCACTATCTATACGGTCAGCATAGAAGGTCGCTTTGGTTTTCCTAATTTGGAAGTGGTATTTTTTCATGCTAGCTTTGTACACATCTCTTGCCTCTGGTAAATAGTTCTTTCTCCAGGCGCGTTCAAGCCTCTTGCAGGCTGCCTTGGTTTCTCTAAGAGCTGTGCTGAACCAAGGTGCAGTTTTAGTTTGCCGCTCCGGGCCCTTATTGGCCCAAGGGGCAGTGATGTTTAGGGCTTTAGTGATGTGTCCGTCCAGGGCCATGCAAGCCTTGTCAACATCTTCTCCTAAGTCTGTGGGGGACCCATTCAGTAGGAAGTGATATTCAAAAGAGTCCATGGAAAAACGGGCCCATTTCCTTTGTTGTTTATTAGCACTATGGTGGGTTTGTTTATGGTGAGTCTTGACTAGGAAGTGAAAGGGGACTAGGAAGTGGTCGGTCCACAGCAAAGGAATGGGAGGGTCCTGCTTCAGATCCTCCAAATTACTACAGATGGGGTCAAGTTGGTGCCCCTGTCGATGGGTCGGGAGGAAGGAGGCTGTTTCTAATTGTATGGATTGCAGCTCTTGACGCAATTCTTGAGCAGCTGAATTGTTGAGGTCTTCGAAGTGGAGATTAAGATCCCCTAATACAAGGAACTTCCTGTATCTCATGGCCAATGGGGTAGCGTTCTGGATGAGACTTTCCGCGAAGTTTCTGCTACCTCCCGGGGGTCTATAGATTAATAGGCCTTTGATGACCGTGTTTTTGTCGATACCGATGGAGAAAGCTCCTGTTTCGCTGTCTTTTATATTAGCTGGTTCGAGGGAGCATGTCATATTGACTCTATAGATTATGGCAATGCCACCTCCCCTTCCCTTAGGTCTATCCTGCCTGCAAATTGCATAGCCAGGGGGAAGAGCCTCCCTGACTTCAGGGTCTGAGTCCTTGTCCAACCAAGTTTCAGTGAGGCATAGTATGTCCCATTTGTTGTCTATTATAAGGTCGAATACTTCAAGTTTGTGTTTTTTGAGAGAACGACAGTTAAGCAGCGCGCCACTGATTTTCCTACTGTGCTTTGGTCGGGCGTTGTCGTTGGGCGTGCTTGCTATAGGATGCTTATTGAGGGTGAAACCACAGTGTTCACAGGGGTTTGTGGGACTGCGTATGCTGAGATCAATACTGTGCTCACATACCTTAAAGTATTTGTTGCGAAGGTTGAGGAGCTCCTCTTTATCGTATCGGTTATCTGGGGGGTGTGGACCAGGGGGTCTGGCCCCGAGCCCCGGACTGCCGCGGACGGGCGCAGACGGGCTTGCCTTAGGCGCGCCTTCGGCGCGCAAACGGCGCTCCCGCTGCGCTCGTCCGCTGCGCTCGTCCGCTGCGCTTCCGGTGGCAACACATGATATGGGCGGGGGAGGGCGTGGCCTTAAAAGTGGGCGTGGCCTGTGCGTCGCCGGGGAGGCGAGCTGGGGGTCGTTGCAGCCGTCACGAAGGACGCTGTTTAAGATTAGATTCAGGTAGGTAAAGCAACAAGCTTATAGTTCACTAAACACAGATAAAAAACAGATTCACAAGCTTTTAAAATGATCGTGTCTCCCGGCGTCTGCCTGCGGAGCTCTGGCACTTCTGGAAGCGGCGCACAGCGCGTGCGCTTTTAAGTGAAGTCACAGAGGGGGCGTGGCCTTAAAAGTGGGCGTGGCCTGTGCGTCGCCGGGGAGGCGAGCTGGGGGTCGTTGCAGCCGTCACGAAGGACGCTGTTTAAGATTAGATTCAGGTAGGTAAAGCAACAAGCTTATAGTTCACTAAACACAGATAAAAAACAGATTCACAAGCTTTTAAAATGATCGTGTCTCCCGGCGTCTGCCTGCGGAGCTCTGGCACTTCTGGAAGCGGCGCACAGCGCGTGCGCTTTTAAGTGAAGTCACAGAGGGGGCGTGGCCTTAAAAGTGGGCGTGGCCTGTGCGTCGCCGGGGAGGCGAGCTGGGGGTCGTTGCAGCCGTCACGAAGGACGCTGTTTAAGATTAGATTCAGGTAGGTAAAGCAACAAGCTTATAGTTCACTAAACACAGATAAAAAAAAATTGCCTGATCACTGGTACGGGAGTTGCTATTTCGGAATAGTATTCCCAAAAGTATATCATGTAAAAAGAATCACTGGAAGCAATTAAGCAAATAATGGAATAACACAAAATAGAAGAGCAAGTTTTGCTGAAATTGTAGGTGATATATTTAGCAGTGGCGGTCCGTCCATTGGGGGCGTTGGGGCGTTGCTCCACTAATGCCACAGCTCCTAATTCATCATTCTACTTCTCCGACGCTAAATCCCACTCAGGACTCCAGTCCTGATTGGAATTAGCCTCTCCGTTGGAGAAGTAGAACAAGCATTAGAAATGCAATAGGTCTCGCAGCATTAGAGTTAGTGCTTTTAGAATTGTTTATAGGTTTTTTGTTGTAAATCTTTTGCATTTTATTTTTTTGTAGGCAATGCAAAAGAATTACAAATCAAAAAAGCAATAAGCAAATGTAAAAGCTTTAACTAAAAATCCTGCGAGACCTATTGCACTGTGTGAGGGTGAGGTGTTGAGGGTGAGTGAGGGTGGGGGTGAGTGAGGAGTTGAGTGTGAGTGAGGTGTTGAGGGTGAGTGAGGGGTCGAGGGTGAGTGAGGTGTTGAGGGTGAGGTGTTGAGGATGAGTCGAGGGTGAGTGAGGGGTCGAGGGTGAGTGAGGTGTTGAGGGTGAGGTGTTGAGGATGAGTCGAGGGTGAGTGAGGGGTCGAGGGTGAGTGAGGTGTTGAGGGTGAGGTGTTGAGGATGAGTCGTGAGTGAGGGGTCGAGGGTGAGTGAGGTGTTGAGGGTGAGGTGTTGAGGATGAGTCGAGGGTGAGTGAGGGGTCGAGGGTGAGTGAGGTGTTGAGGGTGAGGTGTTGAGGATGAGTCGAGGGTGAGTGAGGGGTCGAGGGTGAGTGAGGTGTTGAGGGTGAGGTGTTGAGGATGAGTCGAGGGTGAGTGAGGGGTCGAGGGTGAGTGAGGTGTTGAGGGTGAGGTGTTGAGGATGAGTCGAGGGTGAGTGAGGTGTTGAGGGTGAGGTGTTGAGGATGAGTCGAGGGTGAGTGAGGGGTCGAGGGTGAGTGAGGTGTTGAGGATGAGTCGAGGGTGAGTGAGGGGTCGAGGGTGAGTGAGGTGTTGAGGATGAGTCGAGGGTGAGTGAGGGGTCGAGGGTGAGTGAGGTGTTGAGGATGAGTCGAGGGTGAGTGAGGGGTCGAGGGTGAGTGAGGGGTCGAGGGTGAGTGAGGGGTCGAGGGTGAGTGAGGGGTCGAGGGTGAGTGAGGGGTCGAGGGTGAGTCGAGGGTGAGTGAGGGGTCGAGGGTGAGTGAGGTGTTGAGGATGAGTCGAGGGTGAGTGAGGGGTCGAGGGTGAGTGAGGGGTCGAGGGTGAGTGAGGTGTTGAGGATGAGTCGAGGGTGAGTGAGGGGTCGAGGGTGAGTGAGGTGTTGAGGATGAGTCGAGGGTGAGTGAGGGGTCGAGGGTGAGTGAGGTGTTGAGGATGAGTCGAGGGTGAGTGAGGGGTCGAGGGTGAGTGAGGTGTTGAGGATGAGTCGAGGGTGAGTGAGGTGTTGAGGGTGAGGTGTTGAGGATGAGTCGAGGGTGAGTGAGGTGTTGAGGGTGAGGTGTTGAGGATGAGTCGAGGGTGAGTGAGGTGTTGAGGGTGAGGTGTTGAGGATGAGTCGAGGGTGAGTGAGGTGTTGAGGGTGAGGTGTTGAGGATGAGTCGAGGGTGAGTGAGGTGTTGAGGGTGAGGTGTTGAGGATGAGTCGAGGGTGAGGTGTTGAGGATGAGTCGAGGGTGAGTGAGGGGTCGAGGGTGAGTGAGGTGTTGAGGGTGAGGTGTTGAGGATGAGTCGAGGGTGAGTGAGGGGTCGAGGGTGAGTGAGGTGTTGAGGGTGAGGTGTTGAGGATGAGTCGAGGGTGAGTGAGGGGTCGAGGGTGAGTGAGGTGTTGAGGGTGAGGTGTTGAGGATGAGTCGAGGGTGAGTGAGGGGTCGAGGGTGAGTGAGGTGTTGAGGGTGAGGTGTTGAGGATGAGTCGAGGGTGAGTGAGGATGAGTCGAGGGTGAGTGAGGTGTTGAGGATGAGTCGAGGGTGAGTGAGGTGTTGAGGGTGAGGTGTTGAGGATGAGTCGAGGGTGAGTGAGGATGAGTCGAGGGTGAGTGAGGTGTTGAGGATGAGTCGAGGGTGAGTGAGGGGTCGAGGGTGAGTGAGGTGTTGAGGATGAGTCGAGGGTGAGTGAGGGGTCGAGGGTGAGTGAGGTGTTGAGGATGAGTCGAGGGTGAGTGAGGGGTCGAGGGTGAGTGAGGGGTCGAGGGTGAGTGAGGGGTCGAGGGTGAGTGAGGGGTCGAGGGTGAGTGAGGGGTCGAGGGTGAGTGAGGTGTTGAGGATGAGTCGAGGGTGAGTGAGGGGTCGAGGGTGAGTGAGGTGTTGAGGATGAGTCGAGGGTGAGTGAGGGGTCGAGGGTGAGTGAGGTGTTGAGGATGAGTCGAGGGTGAGTGAGGGGTCGAGGGTGAGTGAGGTGTTGAGGATGAGTCGAGGGTGAGTGAGGGGTCGAGGGTGAGTGAGGTGTCGAGGATGAGTCGAGGGTGAGTGAGGGGTCGAGGGTGAGTGAGGTGTCGAGGATGAGTCGAGGGTGAGTGAGGGGTCGAGGGTGAGTGAGGTGTCGAGGATGAGTCGAGGGTGAGTGAGGGGTCGAGGGTGAGTGAGGTGTCGAGGATGAGTCGAGGGTGAGTGAGGGGTCGAGGGTGAGTGAGGTGTCGAGGATGAGTCGAGGGTGAGTGAGGGGTCGAGGGTGAGTGAGGTGTCGAGGATGAGTCGAGGGTGAGTGAGGGGTCGAGGGTGAGTGAGGGGTCGAGGGTGAGTGAGGGGTCGAGGGTGAGTGAGGGGTCGAGGGTGAGTGAGGGGTCGAGGGTGAGTGAGGGGTCGAGGGTGAGTGAGGGGTCGAGGGTGAGTGAGGGGTCGAGGGTGAGGTGTCGAGGGTGAGGTGTCGAGGGTGAGGTGTCGAGGGTGAGGTGTCGAGGGTGAGGTGTCGAGGGTGAGGTGTCGAGGGTGAGGTGTCGAGGGTGAGGTGTCGAGGGTGAGGTGTCGAGGGTGAGGTGTCGAGGGTGAGGTGTCGAGGGTGAGGTGTCGAGGGTGAGGTGTCGAGGGTGAGGTGTCGAGGGTGAGGTGTCGAGGGTGAGGTGTCGAGGGTGAGGTGTCGAGGGTGAGGTGTCGAGGGTGAGGTGTCGAGGGTGAGGTGTCGAGGGTGAGGTGTCGAGGGTGAGGTGTCGAGGGTGAGGTGTCGAGGGTGAGGTGTCGAGGGTGAGGTGTCGAGGGTGAGGTGTCGAGGGTGAGGTGTCGAGGGTGAGGTGTCGAGGGTGAGGTGTCGAGGGTGAGGTGTCGAGGGTGAGGTGTCGAGGGTGAGGTGTCGAGGGTGAGGTGTCGAGGGTGAGGTGTCGAGGGTGAGGTGTCGAGGGTGAGGTGTCGAGGGTGAGGTGTCGAGGGTGAGGTGTCGAGGGTGAGGTGTCGAGGGTGAGGTGTCGAGGGTGAGGTGTCGAGGGTGAGGTGTCGAGGGTGAGGTGTCGAGGGTGAGGTGTCGAGGGTGAGGTGTCGAGGGTGAGGTGTCGAGGGTGAGGTGTCGAGGGTGAGGTGTCGAGGGTGAGGTGTCGAGGGTGAGGTGTCGAGGGTGAGGTGTCGAGGGTGAGGTGTCGAGGGTGAGGTGTCGAGGGTGAGGTGTCGAGGGTGAGGTGTCGAGGGTGAGGTGTCGAGGGTGAGGTGTCGAGGGTGAGGTGTCGAGGGTGAGGTGTCGAGGGTGAGGTGTCGAGGGTGAGGTGTCGAGGGTGAGGTGTCGAGGGTGAGGTGTCGAGGGTGAGGTGTCGAGGGTGAGGTGTCGAGGGTGAGGTGTCGAGGGTGAGGTGTCGAGGGTGAGGTGTCGAGGGTGAGGTGTCGAGGGTGAGGTGTCGAGGGTGAGGTGTCGAGGGTGAGGTGTCGAGGGTGAGGTGTTGAGGGTGAGGTGTTGAGGGTGAGGTGTTGAGGGTGAGGTGTTGAGGGTGAGGTGTTGAGGGTGAGGTGTTGAGGGTGAGGTGTTGAGGGTGAGGTGTTGAGGGTGAGGTGTTGAGGGTGAGGTGTTGAGGGTGAGGTGTTGAGGGTGAGGTGTTGAGGGTGAGGTGTTGAGGGTGAGGTGTTGAGGGTGAGGTGTTGAGGGTGAGGTGTTGAGGGTGAGGTGTTGAGGGTGAGGTGTTGAGGGTGAGGTGTTGAGGGTGAGGTGTTGAGGGTGAGGTGTTGAGGGTGATTGAGTGTGAGTGAGTGAGGGTGAGGTGTTGAGGGTGAGTGAGTGAGGGTGAGGTGTTGAGAGTGAGTGAGGTTGAGGTGTTGAGGGTGAGGATTTGAGGGTGAGGGTGTGAGGTGTTGAGGGTGAGTGTTTGAGGGTGAGGGCGAGTGAGGGTGAGGGGGTGAGGTGTTGAGGGGGTGAGGGTGAGGTGTGGTGCGGATAGAAAGAGCAGATCAAACAGCACATGGATATGAAGAACATTGACATGCAGAAGACCACACACTGTCACCGAAGACGCGTAATCGTTCGATGCAGACAAATAAAATCCTCCTTCAGCAGAATCCTATGATGGATGATGGGACGTCTAAAATTCAGAGCAATTTGCTGACGCTCATTTTAATTTCGTTTAAACTCCCTGTGAAATGGCTGCACGTTCTCACTTCATTTGGAGAGGGGCTCCCCGAGCTGCCTCTGACCTCAAGAGCTGCTAAGTGTGGCTAATAATTCTTGTGGCACTTGTGCAGAGCACCCGACTCTGCTGAGCCTAATTTGCCTTTATTCAGTCATTAGCCATAGAATATTGTCAAGTAAATTGCTCATGGCCCCAGTGCTTGTTAGCCCGGGATTGAGTCCCGCCCACTCGAAGCAATGCGCTGCCTACCCTGCCTGCCGGGAACGTCTGGACATGTCCGACTGGGACAGGTGCAATGATCACGAGTCCCCCGAGACCACTGTGGCAATCAACTGCGCATGCGGCCTCGTGGCCAATCGAACGTAGTGGATGGCAAGAATGAACTTTCTGCTCAGAAGCAATTAACGAAGAGGGTCGCACCCGGGTGTCACCCATCAAGCTGGAATGTCGAGTGAAATTATTAGCCATTATATGAATGCAGGAATATATGCAGTCCGATTAAGCGATTACGGGTAATTTGCAAATGTCGGCACATTTTTTTCTGACATAAATTTCTTATTTCCGATGCATTTCAATTTAAGGCTAAAAAGGGCTCCATCATAACAAACTCTGGTGACTGGGCGGACATTGTAGCTCTGCCTCCTTCCTGACCGACTCCTTCCACATAGTTTGGTGTTACAGAAATGGCGCTGCTGCTCCTTAATCAATACCTCTGAGTGCACCCTGCACCTCTGTTGGTTGTTCACTCCTTCTGTTTTTGAAACGTTATTTATTTATGAACCAGAACCAACAATACAGGCGGCAGGAGTAAAGTCGCGGGAAAATTGAGCCATAACGACAATCGCAACAAGGGAGGAGAGGAGGAGGGGGGAGGAGAGTAGGGGAGGCACGGCCTAGCGGCCGTGCAATCAAGTAGTGAGGGGGCGGAGCTGGGGGAGGCTGTGGAAGAGAGTAGGCAAGGCGACACGGCGGGAGGGGGCGGAGCGGGTAAACAAAGACGGACATGCACGCGCCCGTGACTTTTAAGGTCAATGCGCATGCGCATAAGCTTAATGCGCATGCGCATTGACCTTAAAAGTCACGGGCACTGCAAGGAATCGCCACGATTCCTTGCAAGTTAGATAAAGAGTCGATGAGCCCCCATAGTCTCGCTTGCTCGATGCGCATGCGCATCGACAGGCGAGACCTAAAAAGGGACGCTGGGGTGGGGGCGAGGCTGCAGCAGCACTCAGGGAGTTGAGAGACAGGCCAGCAGGAAGCGCAGTTGCAGTCCCAGCAATACTGCGCATGTTCATTTTTTGGGCTGATCATTTTTATGGTCAGCCCGAACATGCGCACTCTAGGCTGCACATTAGGAGACCGAGGGTTTGATGCCGCAGCCCCTCGGTCTCCTAATGGGCAGGGAATATCCCTGCCCTCCATCCAATCCTGGCGGAGCTGCTGGAGCAGCATCAGTAGAGGGGTTGGCACACTGCAGTGACGTTGCAGCTGTTCCTGTTTGCTTCTGGGTCCTGCGCTCTACTTCAACAGTTATGCAGAGGCAGCACAGATTTATTTATACATTATTGCTGAATGCTGATCGAATTGAAGGTGTACAGCTAGGTTTTGAATGCATTAATATGTGGATGCACGTGTGTTTTGCCTGAAACTTTCCGTGGGACTCCCTTGGCTTTCTCTGCACCTCTCGGTTGTTTGATAGCGCCCAGTGAGGTTGCTGAACAAAGCAATTTGTAAATGTTATAATGTGCTAAGATGATAACATGTTATTGTGTTAGAATGTTAAGCCACAACTGAATATTTGTTCCCAGTAGCAAACTACGAGTGTGCTGTTCGGTTGCACCCGAGTTTTGAATCATGTACCACTGCCAGCCTGCTAAGGCTGCTCGCAGGTTCCACCCTGCCTCTGTGTGTAAGGATACGTCATAGCCTTAAGCCATGGCAGTTTTCATAACTCCCCGGCACGGGAAGTATAAATGATTAATATTTACCGACAAACAACCTCTGTGAATAAAGCAGTTTTTCAGTGCCGAGCTATACTGTTTCTTTAAGTTGCTGGTTGCGTCCCCTCCCCTGCTCATCCAGTTCATACCCTACTCTAATTTTATCCCTCCTGGGCCCCTCCCAAACTGTATGAACTGTACTTGCTGTACAGCGCTACAACGCCCCTGCGGCATGTTTAGCGCTATTAAAAATAACTCTATAAATAAGTGAAAGCAATTACCAAATATGTCAAATAAAGCAGGTACGGTCACAACATTTTCCATGTTGCTCCTTGGAGGGAAGCGCACAGTCTTGCCATTGCTTGTCTCGGCAACGCGTGCTTTTTAAATTCCGGAAATGAACATGTCAACATGTGTGTGCCTCTGACACAGTGTTTGTCTTCTTTCCTTTATGTAAAGTGCACACATTCAAGTAATGGTCCTTTACATAAACTACACATAGCCGTTCTTTGCTTGGTTCAGCAGTGCAGTAAACAGAATACAATCAGCGCTCCCTTCCAACACAAGTCTGGAGAATAGAAACTGTTGAATTACACTTATGAATTAGAGAATAGGAGAAATTGTTTCAACTCTGGAAATATGAGCCTTTATTCCAAGTAAATGACTGCTTTGAACTTTGACCAGATAGTGTATAGTTTTGTATTTTGTTGTTATTTTGAAAATTTTGCGGGTGTGAGGTCTCTTCTAATCACCTCTTCTGCTAAAGAACTCTCGCACGTGGCTCTGCTTTTCTCCATCCTCCTAAGAGCTGCAATAAACTGCACACATAGCACGTTTGGAGCCCCCTCCTGTCCAACAAAGAGCATCCAAACTCTTCTCACCTAGGTCTCTACATGCCCACGCACCACCGATCAATCACGCACAACAAATGATGTCGCTTTGAAGCTGGCAACTGCATGCAGTATGTAAGTGTACTCTCATACATCTAACACTTCTCTGTGTGCTTCGGCGCAACTAGCAGTCGAGGTGACACCTTTGCAGCACTGCCAAGCCTCGTGCCCACTGCCAGACAGACTCTTCCTACAGGGGTCGCTCTATGAACCCTCAACAGGCCAAACAGCACAGTATACTTAGCACACTTCTCCTTCAGCACTACAAATGCTTTCTAGTCTCTACATGGGTATGAGGCGCTATGAAAATTATATAATGCAAACTATTCGTTTTCTACAGATCCCAGTTGCAGGCAGCCTTCACCTTTGCCCAAGATATGAAAAGCCTGGGTACATGTGCCTGCAGGATTCCTATGATATGCCTGGCTCATTACAGGGCATTTTTTCCAGTGCCAGGCCTCTGACCTTCGGGTCATAATGAACAAGCATTTTATTCTGCACTACAAAATAAGGACATGAAACGATGGCTCTTTAAAAAGTGTGTTGGTATTACAGCACCTCACCACAAGTTAACGCAGCCAGCGATGGCAGCAGTGAACCCCACAAAGCCACTAAAAACGCTTTTCATTTGTGTCAGCACTTGTGGGACACCCCCGCGCCGCACGGCCACCAGCTGCTGCGTGTGCCCCTTGCCTGCCCTCTGCCTCGCTGCTGCCTCGTTTTGCCGATTGCCGGCTGGCGCCGCTGCGGTTGTTTTTGCCCTTGTTTTGTCTAACATTTGTGCCTGTTTTGTATAACTTTGGTTTTTTCCTTGTTTTGTCGAGAATTTGTGCCCGTTCTGTTTAATTTTTATTTCCCCCGTGTTGTGGTTTCCTTCCTTGTTGTCCGCCTACCTCGCCGCCCTCCGCCCTCCCTTCCCGCCACCGCCGCTTTTCCCCGCCCCTTTTTCTATTCTGTACCCTCCCCGCTCCCGCCTCCCAGCTGCTCCGCCCACCCGCGCACTTCGCCTTAAATGGCGACCGTGCGAACGCGCAGCGGTCACGCGCAGCAGGCGCGCCGATTGTGCGCCGAAGGCGCGCCAAAGGTAAGCCCGTCTGCGCCCGTATCGCGACCAGCGCCAGGACCCCTGGCCAACGAAGACCCCGACCGACCCGCCTGACGTACTCCGCCGCCACCCTCACCGCTCTCAACACCGGCCGACTCCCAGAATGCCATCAAGCCTCTCCACGACGTACCCACGGACCCTTCAGCTGCCATGCCTGCAAGTTCACCTGCATCCGGACCTGCCTCGCACCAGCACCCACCAAGCCGAACACCAGCAGCACCCACCTCAAGTGCATCCTGCTCAACACCCGCTCCGTCCACAGACATGCCATCGAACTCTGGAACCTCCTCGACACCACAGCTCCAGACGTTGCCTTCCTCACGGAGACCTGGATGAACGCCTCTTCAGCTCCCGACATCGCCATCGCCATCCCAGAGGGCTACAAGATCGTCCGGAGGGACCGAAACGCCAACCAGATGGGAGGAGGCATCGCCATCATCCACAGGAGCACCATCCGTCTCACGACCAGCACCGACAACTCCCTGACCACCGCCGAACACCTGCATTTCCAGATCCACACCAACCCGAACACCACCCTCAGAGGCACCCTGATCTACCGACCCCCTGGACCACGCACACAATTCAGCGAGGACATCGCCGACTTCGTCAGCCCACATGACCTCCCCTCCGCTGACTACATCCTCCTGGGAGACCTCAACTTCCATCTGGAGAACAACAACGACCGCAACACCAGCACCCTGCTCGACAACCTCGCCAACCTGGGACTCAAGCAACTGGTGTCCACCCCCACCCACCTCGCCGGACACACACTCGACGCTGTCTTCTCATCCAGCAAGGACATCGACTTCAGCCACGCCACAGAGCTTCAATGGACGGACCACAGCTGCGTCCACTTCACCTTCAAGAAAACAACGACCCACCACCACCAGCAACAGGCCGCCCGCAGAAGCTGGAACAAGATCACAGCAGACCAGCTCGCCACCTCCCTGAGCCAGCACCCTCCTGCCAGCTCAGCGAACCCCAGCCAGGCCGCCGACAACCTCACGAAGTGGATCAGCAACTGCGCGGACGAACTCGCCCCACTGAGGACCCCGCCCAGCAGACCCGGCAGCAAGAAAGCCCCATGGTTCACCGACGAACTCAAGAGCTCCAAGAAGAACTGCCGAGCCCTCGAGAAAGTCTGGAGAAGGGAACCGACACCGGACAACAGGACCTCCTTCAAACTTGCCACCCGGAAACACCACCAGCTGATCCGCGCCGCCAAGAAAACAGCATTCAAGGACCGGCTGGACAACAACGCACACAACTGCAAGGAACTCTTCAACATCGTGAAAGAGCTTTCCAACCCCAGCGCAGGAAACAACGACATCACCCCATCGCAAGACCTCTGCAACTCCCTGGCTTCATACTTCCACAACAAGATCGCGGACATACACAACAGCTTCAACAACCAACCAACGCACACCATGACCGAACAACCACCCCCTACCACCACCCTCCACGCCTGGACCCCGATCAGCACCGAAGACACCATCCGCACGATGAACTCCATCCACTCCGGATCACCGACCGACCCCTGCCCTCACCACGTCTTCAACAAGGCCGACGCTGTCATCGCACCCCACCTGCGAGACATCATCAACACATCCTTCGACACCACCATCTTCCCCGAGAGCTGGAAACACGCCGAACTCAGCGCTCTACTCAAGAAACCAACAGCGGACCCCACCGACCTCAAGAATTACCGCCCCATCTCGCTCCTCCCGTTTCCAGCCAAAGTCATCGAGAAGACCGTCAACAAGCAGATGGCCGCTTTCCTCGAGACGAACGGATCCCTCGACCCCTCACAGTCCGGCTTCCGAGCCAACCACAGCACCGAGACCGCCCTCATCGCCGCCACCGATGACATCCGAGCCCTGATGGACAACGGAGAAACAGCGGCCCTCATCCTCCTAGACCTCTCCGCGGCATTCGACACGGTCTGCCACCGCACCCTAGTACGGCGCCTCAGCAACGTCGGAATCCAGGACAAGGCGCTGGAATGGATCATCTCCTTCCTCGACGGGAGAACACAGAGAGTCCGCCTACCACCGTACAAGTCAGAGGCCACCGAAGTCATCTGCGGCGTCCCCCAAGGATCATCTCTGAGCCCCACCCTCTTCAACGTCTACATGAGCCCCCTCGCAGCCATCGTACGCAAACACAACCTCAGCATAATCTCCTACGCCGACGACACCCAGCTGATCCTCTCCCTGACCAACGACCCCGCCGCCGCCAGAGCCAACCTGCACGAAGGGATGAAAGAGGTAGCCGAGTGGATGACGACCAGCCGCCTGAAACTGAACTCGGACAAGACGGAGGTCCTCATCCTGGGCTCCTCTCCCTCTGCCTGGGACGACTCCTGGTGGCCTCCCGCCCTGGGCACCGCACCCAAACCGACAGACCATGCACGCAACCTGGGCTTCATCCTGGACTCCTCCCTCTCCATGACCAGGCAAGTCAACAACGTCTCCTCGGCATGCTTCAACATCCTACGCATGCTACGGAAGATCTTCTGGTGGATCCCCACCGAGACCAGGAAGACCGTCACCCAGGCCCTCGTCACCAGCCGACTGGACTACGGCAACGCCCTCTACGCCGGTACCACCGCCAAGCTCCAGAAGAGACTCCAGCGGATCCAGAACGCCTCAGCCAGACTCATCCTCGACATCCCACGAACCAGCCACATCTCCGGACATCTGAGAGACCTTCACTGGCTCCCCGTCAACAAAAGAATCACCTTCCGCCTCCTCACCCACGCACACAAAGCCCTACACGACCAAGGCCCGAGCTACCTCAACAGCCGAGTCAACTTCTACGCTCCCAAACGCCACCTCCGATCAGCCAACCACGCCCTCGCCGCCGTCCCCCGCATCCGAAGAGCGACTACAGGAGGAAGGTCCTTCTCCTACCTGGCCGCCAAGACCTGGAACTCCCTCCCGACCGACCTGCGCCTGACCCAAGACCACCTCTCCTTCAGGAAGAAGCTGAAGACCTGGCTGTTCGAGCAGTAGCGGCTCCCCCCCCCCCCCCCACACCCCCCCCCCCCAGCGCCTTGAGACCCTACGGGTATGTAGCGCGCTTTATAAGTGTCACTGATTGATTGATTGAGTCCTGAGACATAAACGAGAGGCTGCCAACGCCCAGGTTCTTTGCTAGGCAACTGGGTGGGCGCTTCTGAGTTCACAGAGACTGACTGTGAGCAATCACCGTTTGACTGAGCTCTTCACAGTTAAACTAAGCTGTGACAAGGCAGAGACTTTGGTCGAGTTGTGCAATTGCTGCGTGTTCCAGGCAGCCCCGACCTGTGTGACGTGCATTTGTAGATCCGGCTGCGATGGCTCAGCTGGACAGGAAGAAAGTGTGACTCAGACAGCTGTTGTCACGTCTTTCAGATGATTGCAAGGGGTGGTGCACGTCACTCTCAGGAAGGAACAGTGCTGGTGTTTGCTTGTGCATGTGAAGTGGAGGAAGACGAAGCATACACGGTGAATCTGGCACTTTTTAATGCCTCCATTCACCTGGTTAACCCCCCCGAAACCCCCATAGGTGTTTTGAGCTCGCTCGCTACGTTCACTTGCAACATTGCAGTACGATTATTGTGTTACGACCCACCACTTTCAATTGATACCCTCAGTGGGAGTGGTTCTGAATACTCAAAGAATTTGTAAATTATCAACAGTGGTGGATCGATTGACACTGATGGAGGATTTCTGATGATCAATACTGAATTGGTTGCGGAAGATCAATGGTTTTACAAAATTGATTTGCTCTTGATATATTATTAGCAAAAGAGGGCAGAGTCTGTAGAATGCCGAAAACGCAACATTGCTGCACGTACATCCTGATGAAAGCGTTGAAATTGGGAAGTACGCTAAAAATATTACTCATCAGCACCCGACATCGCCATAGCCATCCCGGACATTTACAAGATCATCCGTAAAGACCGCACCATCCAAACAGGAGGAGGCATCGCTATCGTGCATAAGAACACCATCCGAATCTCGATCAGCTCCGAAGACAACCTCACAACCGCCGAACACCTTCACTTCCAGATCCACACCGACCCGAGGACCACACTCAGAGGCACCCTCATCTATAGACCACCACGATCCCGCACACAATTTAATGAAGACATCACCGACTTCATCACCCCACATGCCCTCACCTCCGAGAACTACATTCTACTGGGAGACCGCAACTTCCACCTGGAAAAGAATAACGATAACAACACCACCACCCTCCTGGACAACATGACTAATCTCGGACTCAAACAACTTGTTGACACCCCCACCCACCTTGCCGGACACACGCTCGACCCCATCTTCACCTCCAGCAAACACATCTCCTTCGATCACACCACGGCCCACCATTGGACGGACCACAGCTGCGTACACTTCAGCTACAAAAAGACCACGACCCACATCCCACCACAACCTATTCCTCGAAGAAACTGGAACAAAATCACCACCGACCAAATCTTCGCTTCGCTTCTCCAAAACCCCCCCACCATATCATCGGACCCAAACCAAGCCGCCACCAAACTCACACAAAGGATCATCCACAGCGCTAACGAATTAGCACCCTTGAAAAACCACCAAATCAAACAAGGTAGCAATAAGGCCCCTTGGTTCAACGATGACCTTAAGAAATCCAAAAAGGTATGTCGTACCCTCAAGAAAACCTGGAGAAAAAACCCAACCATTGGAACCGGACCACCCTCAAGGACGCCACCCGCAAACACCACCAACTGATCCGATTCACCAAGAAATCAGCATTCAAGGATCGACTCGACAACAACACCCACAACAGCAAAGAATTATTCAACATCGTCAGAGAATTTACCAACCCCACCGCCGGCACCAACGACATCACTCCCTCCCAAGACCTCTGCGACTCCCTATCCTCCTTCTTCTACAACAAAATCGCCGACATTCATAACAGCTTTGGAAACCTGCCCGCAGATCAACCCACTCCACCCACCGCCGAACCAAAACAACAATCTCACAACCTTGGCGCCTGGAACCCAATCACGACTGAAGACACCATCCGTCTGATGAACTCCATCCACTCAGGATCGCCAACTGACCCATGTCCACATTACATTTTCAACAAAGCAGACTCAATCATCGCACCCCTTCTCCGCGATGTCATCAACTGCTCCTTCGACTCCGCCACCTTCCCAGAAAGTTTGAAACATGCCGAACTCAGCGCCCTCCTGAAGAAACCCACAGCGGACCCCTCAGAACTCAAGATCTACCGCCCCATCTCACTCCTCCCCTTCCCGGCCAAAGTCATTGAGAAAGCCGTCAATAGTCAGCTCGCCGCATTCCTTGAATCCAACAATTCACTTGACCCCTCACAATCCGGCTTCCGAGCCAAACACAGCACCGAAACGGCCCTTATCGCTGCTACAGACGACATCCGATCGATACTGGACAACGGAGAAACAGTTGCCCTCATCCTACTTGACTTCTCCGCTGCCTTTGACACAGTCTGTCATAACACCCTCATACAGCACCTCAGCAGCGTCGGAATACAAGGAAAAGCTTTGGACTGGATCATCTCGTTCCTCGCCGGAAGAACTCAGAGAGTCCGCCTCCCCCCATTCAAATCAGAGGCAACCGAAGTCATCTGCGGAGTACCACAAGGATCATCACTTAGTCCTACCCTCTTCAATGTGTACAAGAGTCCTCTCGCATCCATCGCGCGTCAACACAACCTCAACATCATCTCCTACGCTGACGACACCCAGCTAATCCTCTCCCTCACCAAAGATTCTAACACCGCCAAAACCAATCTACACGAAGGAATGAAAGAAGTAGCCGAATGGATGAAGAACAGTAGTTTGAAACTTAACTCGGACAAAACGTAAGTCCTCATCTTAGGATCATCCCCCTCTGCATGGGACGACTCATGGTGGCCACAGGCCCTGGGCACAGCACCCACACCTACAGACCATGCACGTAACCTAGGCTTCATCCTAGACTCCTCCCTATCGATGAGCAGACAAGTCAACGCCGTCTCTTCATCATGTTTCAACATCCCACGCATGCTCAAAAAAGTCTTCCGCTTGATCCCCACCGAAACAAGAAAGACAGTCACCCACGCACTGGTCACCAGCCGACTAGACTATGGAAATACCCTTTACGCCGGAACCACAACCAAACTACAGAAAAAACTCCAGTGCATCCAAAACGCCTCAGCCAGACTCATACTGGACATCCCCCGTCAAGCTCACATTTCCGGTCATCTGAAAGATCTTCACTGGCTTCCCGTCAACAAAAGAATAACGTTTTGTCTCCTCACCCACGCACCCAACGCCCTCTACCTCCTAGGACCCGAATGCCTCAACAAACGACTATCCTTCTACACACCCACCCGCCAACTACGTTCATCCAATCAAGCTCTAGCCACAATCCCGCGCATCACTAGATCCACCATGGGAGGAAGATCTTTCTCCTATATAGCGGCCAAAACTTGTAATTCCCTCCCCACCCACCTCCGCCTCACACAGAACCACCTCTCCTTCAGAAAGCAGCTTAAAACTTGGCTAGTCGATAAATGATGCACTAAAACACCCACCCTTACTCGAGCGCCTTGAGACCCTCTGGGTGAGTAGCGCGCTATATAAATTATTGAACTTGAACTTAGAAATGAAACCACTGGAGGTTGATAGTGCATGGCAGAGACTAACTAATGGTCTCTCCTCTATAGCTAGTTGGTTTTCTAACGTAGGGAAGAGTATTGTAGGTAGAATACTGATGCCAATATCTGGAGTAGCCCTACTGATTTTAGGTATAATGATTTGGTGTAAGTATTGCAGAAACAAAAAGAAATATATAATAAACAAGAAAGGAAAGAAGAGAAATTTTGATAAAATTGAGCTTGAAGAGTTAAATGGAAATTCATAAGAAAGTGAAAAACTTCCAAATGAATAATGAGAAAAGACCTAATCGAGTGTTTGAAGAAATGGAATTGGGAAATTGTTCAAAGTTGGCATCTGTTTCTGTAATTAGTGATGGTATAGAATACCATCAAGGAGGGGATTGATGGAGCAAGGTTTCATACGTAAAGAGACTTGCTTGGACTCAGTCCTCTCGAAATAACCTTTAATGTATTAATCAATATGTTTGTCATACTAATATTTACACTACACAATACTTTTAGTATCTAGGGGAAGCCTACCTACGTGCTTTTACTAACAATAACTCTAATGCATTAAAATGGCTGCCAAAAACGCTGGATCTTTACTGCGCAGGCGTCTGCCACACTCAAGTGGTGTGACGTGCCTCTGCTTTGGTGGGAATTCTTTGCAGCTGCGCACTAGTATAAAAGATGGCTGCTTCATGTTTTACATACTAAAGCACCTGCTGCTGATTTAACTAAACCGTGTTCGTTTTGCTTAACTATTAATGCTATAGTTAAAATCAAATAATGGGAATAGAGAAGAGACAAGTGGTACACAGTGCATTCATTTATTCTTGCATTCTAAATTGTCTCTCTTTAACTTTGCTACTAGCTCGTATTTGGGCCTGGACGAGGGATTGTAACGCCATATTGAAACCCATATTACGCATGTGCCAGAATTTCAAGAGTCCTCAAGGCATGGCATTGAACCTGTGCCTGTGACAGTCTTGCTTGCGATGCGCCTGGGAACTTCACCCCGTGAACTCTCCAGAGGAAGAAGAAAATGCAAATTGTTATAAAATTGTATATCTTTTGCTACAGTAATGTTGGGTGGAATAAAATCATGGGAAAGTAAATTACAGGCAGGCACATTGATCTAAATTACTGGTATGGTGTGATGACCTCTCCTCGCTTTCTGACCAATCAAACCAAGGGAATTCATGAATTTGCAACATTGGGAGGGGTGGTACATTGCCCTGAAAATGGTATAACTAAGGTAGGCTTAGCTAGTTCGATTGTCTGACTTGTCCAAATAGCTAACCTGTCACTGACCCAACGCACGCTATAGGAGATCGAGCAGAGGTGCTGGCGGAGCACTCGGTCAGAAGAATTGTGGTGTTCCTAGAGGAGAATTATCGAAAAACCCAATTGCGGTCCGACTGTTAGCCGCAGAGAGGGGTGCGACGCTGGCGTTGCACTTAGCGGAGGGTACCTGTCCTGACCTGCATCTGCCTGTCTTGTTGACACCTGAAACTCTTGGGAGTCCTGTCTCTTTATCCCAGCCAGTGGCCAGGGTTGGTCTTCACACCATTCTAGGTAAATATAATTCTGTGTGGGTATGTCATTGTATCGTTTCCCTTTCTCACCCTTCCCAGGTATCAATGTCTAAAAGAAATCTCGTAATACTTCTACACATCATTGCATGTGTTATTATTCTCCTAATTGAAAAGGCTTTAACTGCTATTTTATGGACTCTGACTTTTAAAACTTTGCATAGATAAAAAGTTTGAACTCTTCCCTCGAGTCTGTGGTTATTTTATGCAGGTAAATGTTATTTTATAATTATTATTCTAACACTCTATTCGATCCCTTAGGAATCTAGGTACAAGTGACAAGGATGGCAAGTCAAAGTGTACAGGTATAAGTCCTAAAGTAAATAATAATCCTGATAGGCGGACGGTAAAGCAGGGTTACCTGATCAAAGTGTGTATGATTATGGGCCCAGGTGAGTATGGTAATTGAGCAGGTAACTCTGCGCGCTATCATAGCTCAACACCGCAAAATAGATAATGACCTGTGAACAGTGGCTAATACACCAGCCTACTGCTATATGACCCAAGAACTCATGACCGCCCCAACATCATCAAGAGAAGCAAGAAGCCTACTGGGAACCATTGTTTCTGAAGTAGCCTAGATATTACATCAACAAGGTCAAAAAGAGCAGCTACTACACAATATAAACACTACAACGCAACTTCCTGTACTTTGGACACCAACAACAGCTACGAGCTATCTTCACACTTGCATTCTTCAAACTGGACTATGACAACAGCTTATCCCTTGGCATCCCAGTTTCATCATATGCAAAGGACAACCTATCCAAAATGATGCTGCAAGACTCCTGCTCCACCTTCACTCAAGAGAACACATGACTCCAGTTCTTCAATCACTTCAGCAGCCACTTGTTGCTACGTGTATAATGTTCAAGGCAATATGCATCGTCCACAAAGTTTCCCCAGTAAAAGCCAAAATATCTACATTTTAATTCAAGCAACACAAACAAAATAGGGCACTGCACTCCAATCTTCCCCACGGTCATCATACCACCTTACTATAAGAACTCCATAGGAGGCACTCCTTCCACAGTACAGGACGCCAAGCTCTGGATCTCACTTACTACCAAGATGACAGGAATTCAGGAGCATAACACTTCAGAAAAGAGATGAAAACATGAAAATTTCCGATAACTGCATCACCTCAAAGTCTATGATGGGTGGTTCCAACTAGCTACATATTATAACTGCTTCTTGACATCTCACAATGACAACCATATATAGAATTAGAGTCCCTCAATGCAGATCACTCCCTCCAATCCAATCTATGCCTACTCAGGATCACAAACCTTTAAGTAAAAATCTCCGAAAGCACACCCCGTGCGGTAACCTGAAAGGACAACGAGACTACAAAATACCATAAAGGGACGTGGAGATGTGTTCAAGTCTACCAGCTTACTAATAATCATTTACTGTGCGCCTTTCTCTCACCTTTCTTCATCCACCAAACAGCTACGTACTGTGTCCCATAACATGATAACCGCACCTCGGTGGTGATCACACATGCCAAGGAAACATTTCCCACACAGGGTCAAAACAAAGGCAACAAAATATCAATCATGCATCCTACAGTGTAGTCTGTTACCCATGAAGTCAACATCAGTGGCCCCACAGTTAGTAAACGCTACGCAAATGTAATAATTCGCGTTTACATTTTGAAGAACCCCGGAGTAGACCAGGAGACGCCAGAGTCCCGGTGAAAAGTGAACACCCAAGTGCAGATATATTCATCCAAAGTGGGGTATCCACTGTAGTTCCTGGGGATTGTATATGCTCAATCGAGCAAGCAGGGTTTTAACGAAGAAAAGGCTTGAGATAAATACAATCCATGTTTCAGGACAATATTGATAATCCGGAATCTTTGATATACAACTTCCAACAAAAATGAGGGTGATTGATCCTTACCCCTGCATTGAAAGTTGCTCAGCCAATGTACTACTACTAGATATCTGGCCAGCCGATTTGGAGAGATTATTTCCTCCTTTGACTCACCCATGAAACTGATTAATCGTGGGGAAATTTAGACAATTCATTTGTTAGCCTGAAGGAGGTGGAACACTATCATTATACCACCGAAACGCGTCGCTTCTGTGTCTATCAACTTTTTGATAAAATAACTCTTGGTCCCAAAGTAGGTGGCCTCACTAGAGAACTTGCAACAACATCTGGTGCTGAATACAAGTACCAACGTGTATACTAAATACTATGCAAAGCACCTGTTTGATATTTGTCTCCAAGTGTGTATCTACGCTAACCAAGGCATTCTTTTTTATACATTTGTTTGAGTTTTTGTGATTATTTTATTTATACACATTATATGTGTTTCTCCCTACGTATGCAATTTGTTGCCCTGTGACAAATAGCTTATACATGTTTTTAATACTTGTGTCATGAGATTTCTGAAGAGAAATATTTTTAATCAATTGATCCTAGTTTTTTAACATAGACAAAAAGATTTATGACTTTTTTGACATTGTATTCTTGAGTTATGATTAGTGCTAGAAGAGTGTGGCATGATTGGAAATGGTATACGTGGGACAGGCGCGTGACACCCATTGGGCTCACAGGGCTTCAGCCCCCCCCCCCCTCCCCCCTCCTCGTGTATTTCAGCCCGGGCTGACACAGCTTTGCGGGACCATCTAATTGCAGCCGCAGCAGAGTACTTAACAGGTATTTAAAAGACCATTTACTTGTAAATTAGGCTTTTGTTGTGTTTTCACCCCTTCTTACAGGCACTCTGTCTATGGTTGGAAGAATTAGCCCCCCCACCCCCGAAATATTTCCCCCCCCCCCCACCCCCGAAATTTGGCTCTAGTTGCCCGCCTGACATGTGGTGTGCATAAAAAAAGAGAAACCAAAGGGATGTTTTGTTTTTAGTGATAATTCGCTCCGTGCCAGGGCTCGAGTCGGAGGTCCACGCGGGTGGACGGCGTGCCCCCACTCTTTTCACAGTGTGGACGCCGTCCCCCCTGCCAAGAAGCTGGGCCCCACAGAAATATGCTGAACGTGTCCCGGTGTAAATTTCAGACACCGGGACACGTTCAGACGTGACGTCACGAGGTCATTGCATACTATCAATCCCCCCACTTCATTTTATAGGACTTGTGCCCATTTCCTTTGGGAACTTGCAGGTCGCAAGGGCGATAACCTAGCGCTCAATTAGGAAGTCACCTCTGTTGAGAATAACACATTCTGATATTGACACGTCCACGAAGTCTCCGAGTGCATCTCTCTTGGTGTATTGTATATCTATCGTTCGTGTTCCGAGAGCATCCGATGCTGACATGCATTCCCCCGGTCCCTGCTACGCCCGCCTCCAAGGTACTCTCCCTCACCTGTGCACAGGCCCTCGGCCTGCTCCTCCTTGTCGCATCCCCGTGCTCTTGGGTCCTGTGGCTGTGCATGAGGGCTTCCCCGAATCTGGATCTTCACAATGGCTGCTGCTCCGCGATGGCCGTCAGAGGAGACAGGGAAAGGAGGCTTACGGAGGCATCAGCTGGGGAGACAGAACGAGGGGACCTAGAGTTACCCTACGACACGAACCATTGGAGAGCACAGCGGTATTGTCGCAGGAGAAAATTAAATGCAAAGGGAGAACGGTTTGCAATCGGGAGAGCAGTGGGACACCCTTACAATGAGCAGTAGCCTGCCCCCGGAGCCTGATGGTAGGTGTAGTCACGCATGCAGGACCGCTCCGCCAATCCAGGAGCGGCGTGGTCGGCGTGCCACGCTTGGAACGCTGGGAAGAGCAGTCCGTGAAGGATTGGCGTACTCCAAAATGACTAGAATACACATATGCTGCATTTTCGGTTATGACTTCTTCAGAGTGGTTACGCGCAGTTTGATAAGAACACTACTTAGTGCGCTACCAACCTCCGGGATACAGCCTTATTCCTAATGGCCTTTGCTCAGCCGATAAGATCAACGCGCCAATGGGAGGGGTGATTCTTTATGCCTCGTTATTCCCTATTTGTCTAGTTCGTTACATTGCCGGGTGTCAGTGCCGCAGCTATCATTGCAACCCAAGAGCATTTTTTTCTTACCTCCAGTCCTACTGTCAGAAGTCAGGAGAAGGTTACCTCAAGACTATTTTTCTAACTATACATTCCCGAATGCGAATCCAGATATACGAGGCATTGTTTTGACACCACCAAAATGCATTTTTAAAATGTACCAACACTATTTTGCGAGTTGGTGACCTATTATCGACTCTCAAAATAGGATTTGTGAGTCATTATTAGGAAGGGGCATGCCAAGGGCTTTCCTTCCTAATAGGAGTGGCATTGGTATGTAGGTCAAAAACATTCTCATTTTACCACCAATTTCAAATTGATGGTAAACCAGTCTATTAAAATCCAGAAACGTGACGCTTTCCAGGAGATTTTAAACCTTTATTCAATTAGTGCAAATATCCATCAACCCTATAAGCAGCCGGTTCTCCCCCACAACTGTTACCGCCTCCCACAACAGCTCAGTTCAAGTTATCACCCCTACATATTTCACCCCTGATGATCTACAACCTTTGACTCATAGTGTTCCACCCCCGATGACATGCCAACCTTCTACACATTGCTGCAGAGAAGATGAAGTAAGACATAACACATTTGCAAACAGGAAGGGATCTCCAAGGGACGCCTTCCCCTCTGTGAATGGGGGCATCAACATTTTGTCAGAGCAGGCAGTGGTAAAATGAAAAGAAAACTTTTCATTTTTATTTTTGAAAAGCATCTTGTTTTCCTTTAAGGAAAACGGGCTGCATTTTAAAAAAAAGCTTTGTTTAAAAAACATTCACAGATGTGGTTTCACATCTGTCTTTTCAAAGCTCTACAGAGTGGGTGTCTTGAATTACAGCATATAAATTTCACCTTCCTTCACCAGCGGGGTGTCCATCAGATGGGCTAACCCTTTGGATTAGAACAACCCTGAAATGTAATGTTAAAAAGCTCAATATCTATCAGGGTTAAATAGCTCATCACCTAGCTGAGATTATTCCATTTTGTTGTTAAATATCTATATTCGGTTTCCAACAAAAAATCCGTATCGCCTACTTGACTTATATTTGATGAGTACCTGGAACAGTTCAATATCTCAAGTCATTTAATCTTAGCAGGTGATTTGAATGTAACATTTTAACCTCTGAACGTGATGCAAAATCTTCCAGAAGAAGAAGACAGAGAGGACTTCTGACCTCTTGTTAGTGACCTAGCTCTCCGCCCCTGCAGCTTTGTTGCCTGTGCCTCCGCCGCTGCCCCTTCCACCTCTCTCTAGGTAGGGGTTAAAGCCTGTTGCTTGAGGTATTTGCCTTAGTTTTATTTTGCCTTAGTTTTCATTTTACCTCTTTCTGCCCCCTGTTTTCACTTCTGCCTCCTTCCTGTTCCAACCCTCCATGCCCTTTTTTCTGCCGCTGCTGCCCAGCGGCCCCTCCCCCTCCCGGTTTTCCGCTCCTGCCTCCCAGCTGCACTTCCCTCCCTCCTTCCTGTATTTAACACCTTAGCTGCGTCGAACGTTCAGCACCCAGTGCTGAACGTTCGAATAACGAGCGCTGGCCCGTCGGTCAATGGTCGTTCGCAGCACTGGGGAGGTAGCGTTGCCGTCGGCCGTTGGCCGACGGCAGCGCTTAAGGGGTTAATGGCAGCGACTGCGTGACCATGCGCAGCAGATGCACCAATGGCAAGCCCATCTGCGCCTGTCTGTGACCAGCTACAGGGACCCTGGTTTTTCAGGAATCCGTTGCTACGGATTAGCTGCCCTTCTCGCACTAAACCCGGAAGGAACAACGACTGCCAGCTGTTGATACCAAACACCACCCACAGCCAGTTCCCCAGTCCTCACTGCTGGCGAACCTTCCCCACCCTCCGCACCACCACGGCCACTACCCTCACGCCCGCTGCCATCAGCACTGAAGCCACAAAGTGCATCCTCCTCAACGTGAGCTCCCTGCACAGACATGCCGTAGAGATCTGGGACCCCCTCGGCACACTCTCGCCAGACATCGCCTTCTTCATGGAAACCTGGACCAACGCCTCCTCCGCCTGACATCTCCACCAGTATTCCCAATGGTACAAGATCCAGAGGAAGGACCGCCTCCACCGCCCAGGAGGAAGACTCACCATCGTACGCAAGACCTCCCTCCAACTCTCCACCTCCAGCACGAGTGACCCCCTCTTCAACACCAAACACCTCCATTTCCAGATCCAGACCAGTCCCAGACCACACTTCGTGGCACCCTCGCATACAGACCCTCAGGGCCTCACGCTTCTTTCACCACTACCATTGTAGAATCCAAACTGATATTTTGCCAATTGCATGGTCACCAATTTCCCCTTCATCCTGCAGTTGTCATTCTTGACTCGGGCACAGTCTTCACATTGAGCCACCCAAGAGGAAACATCATGTTTTTGTCAGGATTGGCACTCTGCAGGATTCGCTCGCAGTAATAAGCTCCACCTCCGGACCTCCCAAACACCCTGAACATATAATCACAGGGTATTTGAGCGATACGGTGAGGGAAAAACCCCAAAAGGGGAAAACCCAGGGAGGGAAAGGAAGGGACAGCAGGGAAAGGAAGCTGTAAAACAAAACAAACAGATTAGTACACTTTCTTTATCCTACTCTCAATAATGTCTCGCTTAAAGTAGGGTGTCACCTGTGCTGTCTATGATTCTAGCATCCAAGCGACGGTACTCTCCTTGCCTTCTTTTTCCTAAAGAACACAAAGAGCTCAGTTAGCACACAGTGCATCCATCGACACACTGCCCAATGTATGTGCTGCTCATATAAGTAACATACCACCAGAGTGTGATCACTCAAAGTATAAGTAACCAATACAGCCAATCGAGTCTTGACCAATATCCAGCTTTTTAGAATAACACAGGAAAATATAGTGACGAACAGTAAGGAGAGTGCTGGACCCTGTTTCAATGCAACCGGTACAGATTGCGTCATCTACACCAATGAATGCATTAAACAATCCTTCAAGGTCCAATTCAAAACCAAATACGGTAGGGCGTAGTGTCAATACCACTGCCGTCCGCTTTGGCATTTGTATTCCGTAATAGAAACGAGCGTCATGTCTTCATGACGGCAATGCGGAGGGCTCCCCCAGCACTCCGCCACTTGTAAATTGTAATTGTAAATTGATACTTGTATAGCGCACTACTCACCCGCAAGGGTCTCAAGGCACTTGTACGAATACCGCTGTGGAACCCGTCCTGGCTTTCCCTGTGAGGCGTCCACTCCTGGGCACCCTCAAGGTGGAGGCCAGGCATCCTTAGCATTGTGGGGGCTGTTGTGGAGATTAAGCAAGCTATTGCCCAGAGTTGCACTCCATGATTGGAATAGGCACCGAGGAGAGAATTATCAGGTCCATGGAATTTAGAGCCCAAGACCCGCCGAGGCGGGGAATTGAACCCTGGTCCCGGGCTAGACCTCTGCATCAGGGTCTGCCGCTCTAACCATTGAGCCACACTTCTCCACTTGAATCCAATAGCCCTTTGAATCCAGTTCCTAACGAAAACAACTAGTTCCCCCCTAGCCAGGGAAGACGAAGGGAAACAAACACAAACCCCAATGGAGCAAGGACTGGCTCAAAAGTACCAAAGACACGAGCGAATAACGCTCTAACTAACAAACAAATGTGCAAGGTCAAAATAGTTTGTAACGATACCCAAATGCAGGACGCCTTATCTCAGCAGACGCTCCTCTTGAAATATCGCTACTCGGAACTCAGGAATTCGAGAGCAGCCGCTCCTGCTGACGAACAACAAATCACGAGCGCTGCACAATCGGCATGACCGCGCTAAATCCGATCGCCGGCAAAGGCTCATGGGAATTGTAGTTCAGGCCCGTTTTACCTGGGAACTGCAGTTTAGGTAGGCGCAAGGGCTAAACCCTGACAATACGCCCTCCTCCCAAGCGCCTCCTAGGGCCAGGTTTGGCCGGAAATCTCAGATGGAAAGAAGCTATGGCTCTCGGCGCATGCACATTACTCCAAGGCTCCCACGAGTCATCCTCTACTAAATAGCCCTTCCAGGAGACCAAATACCATAGCACACCCCTGCGCATCTTGGAATCACGTATGGACTTCACTTCATACTCAGGGCCACCCTTGTATTCCACGGACGGGGGTGCCCTCTTCTGGGACGTGAGAGCCCTCTTCAACAACTACACATGAAAATCCGGATGGATCCTCAAAGAGCAAGGCAGCCGAAGTTTGTATGCCACAGGGTTAATTTGTCTCACTATCGGATAGGGTCCAATAAAGCGTGGGTGGAATACGCTTCTCAGCTTAAAACTGATGTACCTGGTGGATAGCCACACCTTGTCCCCCACCTTAAACTGAGGGCCGGGAATCCTGTGCTTATCCTCCCAAAGCTTATACACCTCTTTAGCCTTCAACAAATGTTTCTGCACCCCTCTATGCACCCTCCTCAATGTACGTATGCGAGCCATCACATTGGGCTGGTTGCCTACTTCTGGAGGGAAGGTGATGGGCAATGTGCTGGCATCATAACCGTAATTGGCCTTGAAAGGAGACATGCCAGTAAAGCTATGCCACGCATTGTTATACGCCAATTCAGCAATCCATAACAAGTCCACCCATGATTCATGCGCTTCCTTAGAATAACACCGTAAGTATTTTTTCAAGGTCTGATTCAGCCATTCAGTCTGCCCATCGGTCTGCGGGTGAAAGCTTGTTGAAAGAGCTGAATCAATACCCAAAGCCTTACACCACATTCTCCAGAAACGAGCAACGAATTGTGGCCCCCTGTCCGACACAATCACCTAGGGAATGCCATGTAACCGTATAACCTGAGAAGCCAATAACTGGGCGGTTTGGCCTGCCGTGGGGAGATTCTTACATGGTATAAAATGTCCCATCATAGTCAGATTATCTACCACCACCAAGATAGCTGAACACCCCTGATCCCAGGGCAAACCCGTTATGAAATCCAGGCTTATGTTCTGCCACGGGCGAGCAGGTGTGGGCATGGGCATCAGTTGGCCTTTCATTCTTGTGTTCTCCCCCTTTGCTCTAGCACACTCCTCACAACACCTCACCCAATGAGTAGCATCTTTAACCAATGAGTCCCACCAAAAATACCTTCGAAGCAGACTCACTGTTTTAGTAACTCCTGGGTGACCAGCCATTGGCGCTACATGACACCAGACAAAAGCCTTCTTCTGTATCTCAGCTGTAGGCAGATACAAACACTCACCCTGGAAAGGCAGCCCTTGTCTCACCAACCTTCCCGGTTTGCAAGAAGCCCATTGCTCCCAGGCCTTCAAAGACCTTGAGTTCTTAACCTCATCCAAAAAACTCTCCGCACGGACCACACACAACACCTTAGCTGCTGGAATAATGGCATGAGGGACTTCTTCCTGCTGCTCATCTGGCATCACTTGTCTGGACAAAGCATCCGCTTTCCTGTTATCTATGCCAGGTCTAAAGGTCACCACAAAGTTATACTCAGCAAAGAAAAGCATCCAACGCATTTGTCTTTGCGTCAAATGCCTAGCCGAAGTCATGTACTGAAGCTTTCTGTGGTCGGTGTATACTGTCACCGCGTAACAAGCCTCCCACAGGTATTGCCTCCACTCCTGAAAAGCACGCTTTATGGCCAAAAGTTCTTTTTCTGCAATAGTGTAGTTGAACTCAGCAGGGCTCAGCTTTTTTGACAAGTATGCTACAGGATGGAGCTGACCCGTGAGTGGATCTCTCTGAGATAATACAGCCCCTATCGCTTCCCCCGAAGCGTCGGCTTCTACCACAAAGGGTTGTTCTACTACAGGGTGTGCCAACACAGGAGCAGTAATGAACACCTTTTTTAGGGTCTTGAAAGCCTCATCAGCCTCTTTGGTCCATGCAGACGGTACCCCTTTTCTCAACAACCTGGAAATTGGGACAGCCGTTTGTGAGAATTGTACGATAAAACTGCGGTAATAATTGGCAAACCCCAAAAAACTCTGCACTTCCCGCACGTTCTTCGGAACTGGCCATTCCTGAACCTCCTAGAACTTCCGATCTGACATCTGCAATCCTTTAGGGCTGAGGTTCACCCCCAAGAATTCCACCTTGTGTACCCCAAACTCACACTTGCTCAATTTCACATACAAGCGATGTTCTCTCAACTTCTCCAAAACTTTTCCCACTTGATCTGTATGACAGGATTCATCCTGGGACTATATCAGTATATCATCGATATACACCACCACAAAGTGGTCCACGTAATCCTTCAAAACGTCGTTAATAAAAAATTGGAAAGCCGCTGGGGCATTACAAAGCCCAAAGGGCATCACCAGATACTCGTAGAGACTATATTGCACCTTGAACGCCGTCTTCCACTCATCCCCCTCGCGTACTCTGACCAGGTGATAAGCCCAAACGGGTATAGATCTTTGCTTCCCTCACCTGTTCGAGCAAGACAGAGATGAGGGGGAAAGGATAGCGGTTGCGTACGGTGTTCTTGTTCAAGACGCGATAGTCCACACAAGCCCTTAGGTCCCCATTGGCTTTCGCAATAAAAAACAGAGGGGAGGCTGCAGGGGAGCGGGAAGGTCGGATAAACCCCAAGCGAAGGTAGTGATCAATGTATTCCTTCAAGTGGGTAGTTTCTGGTACTGACAATGCATATACTCTGCAAGTAGGGATGGTAGCCCCTTCTACCAAGTCAATGCGACAATCGTACTCCCGGTGTGGGGGTAGGGTTTCGGCTTTGACTTCACTGAACACATCTCTGTAGAGACTGTATTCATCAGGGAGTTGAACGTTTGTTTCCACTGCCGTATCTGCTAAATAAGGGGTGGTTAAAACAGCAACGTGAGCAGAGGGACCAGGCACCATATGATCCTAGCAGAACTCGGGCAAGAACTTGAAAGTCCTAGTTCTCCAGTTGACAACAGGATTATGACGACATAACCATGGCATACCTAGGATTACCTCATAGTGAGGAGCTGCAATGATGTTTAGAGTTAAATGCTCGGAGTGTATGTTCCCTAGCATAACAACAGACAGGCCTACCTCACTAGTCCTTTCAGTTATGTGACCTGATTTCAAAGGCTGACCATCTAGCGCTAAGACTTCCTCGGGATTCTCTCTCGGAATACGTGGTAAGGCCAGGCGAGACACCAGGCCATCATCAATGAAATTGCCTATTGCTCCAGAGTCCAACATAACCAACACCTGATGGCACTTGTGCTCACATTCAAGCGTCATGCCGATGACAAGATGTGACTCGGTTTCCCCTATCCCGATTGTGGATAGCGAGGTTAGTTTCCATTCCGGTCCCCCTTCAGCCCCTGGTCTCTTGGTTTCCAACTGTTCTATCTCAGGCACTGTGGATGAAACAGCTACTCTCTTGAATCTACTGATACTAGACGACTTGGGTTTGGAGGGGCATTCTCTTATGCAATGCCCCTTCTTCCCGCAATACATGCACAGGCCCTGTGTTCTCCTGACTTCCCTCTCTGCCTTAGATAACGGGGCTCGGAGTGCTCCTTTCTCCATAGGTTCCGGACTGCTTTCTGGCCCTCCAGATGCCTTATGAGTGGGACGGTCATAAGTGAACAATCCTCTATCCCATCTTCTCCTGTTACCCCCTCTCTCTGTCATACGACTCTCTAATCTTAATGCCAGGTTAATCATGTCCACACATGTTTTTGGCTGAGGGTCAACTTGAGCCACCACATCTTTTAAATCCTCCTTTAACCCCTGATAGAAAAGGGGCATTATTTTTTCTTCGGGCCATTCCGCCTCAGCCACCAGTCTGTTAAACGTGGTCAAATAAGTTATTAGCTCGCTTTTACCCTGCCTGAACTCCAGGAGTTCCTTGTCCGCGCTAAAAGTAGTTGCCCTGCGATCAAAGACCTTCTCGAATTCTGCCCTAAAGGCAGTCCAATCTGACAAAATGGGGTCGTTGTTCTTAACTAACGGCACAGCCCAATTGGCTGCGTCCCCCACTAAATAGGATATGGCGAAAGCCACCCTTGAATGATTATTAGGGAACGAAGCCGGTTTACACGAAAAGTGGAGTAAAATCTGAGTTAGGAAAACTTGTGTTTTACGAGGATCGCCTGAGAATCTTTCCGGAGTGGCCAAAGGAATGGGTGGGGGTACCGTCACCTGTACGGACGATGCAGGGGAAGAGGTGTTAAAGGGATTCCTGGACAACTGTTCTACCTTCTCTCTTAAGGCGGTTGTCTCGGCTTTTGATGAGGCCAGCTCCTGCTGGACCAGGACTAAAGCATGTAACACATCCTCCATGGACGCCATTATCGCTACCAACGAACCGGGCAGAGTGTAATTCTTGGGCTCGTGATTCTGTCAGGATTGGCACTCTGCAGGATTCGCTCGCAGAAATAAGCTCCACCCCTGGACCTCCCAAACACCCTGAACATATAATCACAGGGTATTTGAGCGATACGGTGAGGGATAAACCCCAAAAGGGGAAAACCCAGGGAGGGAAAGGAAGGGACAGCAGGGAAAGGAAGCTGTAAAACAAAACAAACAGATTAGTACACTTTCTTTATCCTACTCTCAATAATGTCTCGCTAAAAGTAGGGTGTCACCTGTGCTGTCTATGATTCTAGCATCCAAGCGACGGTACTCTCCTTGCCTTCTTTTTCCTAAATAACACAAGGAGCTCAGTTAGCATACACTGCATCCATCGACACACTGCCCAATGTATGTGCTGCTCATATAAGTAACATACCCCCAGAGTGTGATCACTTAAAGTATAAGTAACCAATACCGCCAATCGAGTCTTGACCAATATCCAGCTTTTTAGAACAACACAGGAAAATATAGTGACGAACAGTAAGGAGAGTGCTGGATCCTGTTTCAATGCAACCGGTACAGATTGCGTCATCTACACCAATGAATGCATTAAACAATCCTTCAAGGTCCAATTCAAAACCAAATACGGTAGGGCGTAGTGTCAATACCACTGCCGTCCGCTTTGGCATTTGTATTCCACAATAGTAATAGAAACGAGCGTCATGTCTTCATGACGGCAATGCGGAGGGCTCCCCCAGCACTCCGCAACTTGAATCCAATAGCCCTTTGAATCCAGTTCCTAACGAAAACAACCAGTTCCCCCCTAGCCTGGGAAGACGAAGGGAAACAAACACGAACCCCAATGGAGCAAGGACTGGCTCAAAAGTACCAAAGACACGAGCGAATAACGCTCTAACTAACAAACAAATGTGCAAGGTCAAAATAGTTCGTAACGATACCCAAATGCAGGACGCCTTAACTCAGCAGACGCTCCTCTTGAAATATCACTACTCGGAACTCAGGAATTTGAGAGCAGCCGCTCCCGCTGATGAACAACAAATCACGAGCGCTGCACAATCGGCATGACCGCGCTAAATCCGATCGGCGGCAAAGGCTCATGGGAATAGTAGTTCAGGCCCGCTTTACCTGGGAACTGCAGTTTAGGCAGGCGCAAGGGCTAAACCCTGACAGTTTTAATGTTTTCCACAAGACATGTCTTTGCATTATGCACACTGTCTTAAGCACTCCCTGATGATCTGCCACTGGAGAATTATGACACCAAGTGAATGCGTTTTTCTGCAACTCAAGGGTGGGCAAAAACAGTTTGTTATTGACAAATGGGAGCCCCTGTTTCATGGCACGTCCGCCTACCTCCTCAACCCAAGACTCCCATTCGGTTTTGGTGTTTGCATTTTTCAAATTGTTCAAGAAGTTCTCTGCTCCTAACACGCAGATCACTTTTGAAGGTTCAATAATAGATTCCAGAATGGGTTTGATATTAGAATCTTCCTTAACCTCCTGTCTGGACAATGAGTCAGCCTTCCTATTGTCAACCCCTGGTCTAAAAGTAATCACAAAGTCATATTTGGCGGAAAACAGCATCCACCTCATTTGTCTTTGTGTGAGATGCCAAGCTGTTTTCATCTATTGGAGATTTCTGTGGTCTGAGTACACTTTAACTGGGAAAACAGCTCCCCACAGGTATTGTCTCCACTCCTGGAAAGCCTTCTTGATTGCTAGCAATTCTTTTTCGGATATAGTGTAATTTCTTTCAGCTGTACTTAATCTCTTCGATAAGTAAGCCACAGGATGTAATTGATCTCTGGTTTGATCCCTTTGTGACAATATGGCTCCAATCGCGTCATCTGAAGCATGAGCTTCTACCACAAAAGGTAATTCCGGTTTAGGATGGGCCAGCACTGGAGCCGAAGTAAAAGCTTGTTTGAGGTATTCAAAGGCCTCATCCACCTCATTGGACCAATGGAAAGTTACTCCTTTCCTGAGCAAACGTGTCAGGGGCACAGCAACCTGAGAGAAACGAAGGATGAGCCTCCTATAGTAATTTGCAAACCCCAAAAAGCATTGGCCTTCCTTCATGCTTTTGGGAGTCGGCCATGTCTGTAATGCCAGCACCTTACGTTCAGACATACGTAACCCTTCGGGGCGAAGCATGACCCCCAAGAATTCCACCTCAGTCACTCCGAATTCACACTTACTCAACTTGCAAAATGTGAGAAGTTGGCCTGGTATATGATGATCACTAATTCTAGTGAGCACCTTGCACCAGTCCAAACGACCATTATGGTGATTGGTTGTAAGTCAACCTTATAGACCAGCTATCCTAGCGGTAGCATGGACGAAAGCAGTCTTAGGCTAAACTCAAGAGGGCATGTGAAGCCAGCTGTTTTACCATATGCAATCCTTTTAATACCAAATGAAAGGACACCACACAAGTTATATATTATAAAATATATGTATTTATTACTAGAATAATCCCCTATACTCTTTATGAGCACAGAAGCACAAGTGTTAAACGAAGAACTTAATATAACATACAATAAGCTGGACAATTATGGATAGGCCGGGTGGCCACTCAAACCATATATTAAAATAGTGGTATAAGAATCACGTCACGAACAATGGTAAGGCCTAGGGCCTTTGGAATTGCTGGGCCTACACATGACTAATGAAGGTTAGGACATAGGAGGCCCACAGGATGCGGGTGCAGTGTCTTTAGGCAACCGCATTTACTATACAAGTCAATGGTGCGTAAAAATCAGAAAGTTATAGGTTTAGGAGTCTTCCGACTGGACTAGAACTTAGCCACTTGAAACTAGGACACTAGAGGTGTAAACCACTACAGGAGCACCGGAGTGCTCTCGTTACCTAACCCACAGGAAGCGGGTGCATAGGTGCCAAAGTGCGTCGGGTTTCGTCGTGGAGTTCTATGGAGCCTGGAGATGAAGATGCTGCAGGCGACCAGGAGAGAAGAGTCTGGTTGGATCCAAGGGTGGATCGAAGATGTAGAGTACCTGAAAGCAGAGGGGACAGAGTCTGGGTCACTAGCCAGTGACCAGGATGGAACCGGGAAGGAACCAGGCGATGTCGGGTTGCGATCAGATGATGTTGAGTTGGTTGTCTCCGCTGCCACGTGGACCAGGAAGTATCGATGATGACCAGGAGTTGAACACGGGCTGTCCCACAAAGGCTCTCACTGTCGGCGGTGTCGGTTCTCGAATCGGAGTTAACAGGCCTTGGCAAATGCAACCCATGCAGGAATCGACGATGGCTTCTGGATCGGATCAGCAAGGTCAGATCGGTGGCTCCTTTTCAGGGGAGCTAGGGCCAGTCTGGAGCAACTAGACCAGCAGTGTAAATTCGAAGGATCGTCATCACAGAGGCCACTAGCCAACGGGCAAGTGACCGGACAACGCATCAAGCAGGAAAAGTACAAAAGGGCCCCACGCAGCACTCGGTGAGTGTGGAGAGGTGATCTTCGGTGCACAGGCTGCTCGGGGCTGGGGCTTCTTAATCTCGAATGCACAGCTTCGAGGGTGCCTCAGGAGCTGCACGGGAAGCACTTTGCTGGCTTTCCAAGATGGCCGGTCCCACGTCTCACGTCGCCTCCATGGGTCTCAGCTTTGCTAGGACTGTGGATCGAGCTGTTGGAAGTCTGGGAGTCCAGGTCTTGTCGATCTCTGTCGTTCGAGCTTCGGTGGGAGCAATGGCAAAGAAAACCTTTGAGCGCTGATGGTGCCTGCTTGCACAGGGTGGCCACTCCTTGACCACAAGGGAGATTCTTCAGTCTTCTACGTCGAGTAGGATGTCGAAGGGTCCAGAGTTTTGTATCAAAGTTTCAGTCAGGATGATCTGATGTGCCATGGCACAGCTCCTACCTTTATTCCAAATCGTGGGGCTGGATCACCTGCTAGGTCCCTCCTATGGGTAGGACCCAGGAAGGGGGTGGTTACACCCCTTTCCCTTTGTCCAGTTTTGCGCCAGAGCTGGGGCTGGAGTGCCCCAGCACCGGTTTGAACAGGACTTTGCATGGGACACCTTGTGTGCCCCAGGCAGTGTCTAGTTTCATTCAGCCCTCCCTGCCCCAATCCACTATCTCCTGTCTGGGTGGTGTAACACCTCCCTGTGACAGGAAACCTTTTGTCCATGCCTCCCCTGCCGGAGTTTCGGTCAGCAGCAGGAGGCCAGACTTGTGTCTGTGGCAGCAGCATCCATTTTGTGATGCTGAGGCTCTGGTTAGATTTAACCGCGTTTAAGGAAAGTAGCATGTCTTCTCCCTCTAGAAGGGTGGAATGCTACCCCCGTCGCCAGGACTGGCGAGGGGGTAGTATTCCAAAGTGTATGACACCTTACACAACATGTTTTGATAAAGCCAAACCATAGTTAGCAAGTAACCGATTATAATGCACTTAAGAGTATATGGTATGGCAATATCCCAGAACAGCTATAAGGACTTGGTTCCGAAAGCTGCAGACAGGCTCAGCTCATGCTAGAGCACCATCTCACATAAAACCAAGCACTCTGCCTCCAGGAGTGTTAAGGCCTGGCATAGGAGTGACTTATAGGTACATATGTGTCCAGATATAGGTTTAGATATAGGTATACTATATCTAAGCAAGGGGTGATTACACCACCTTGCCCCAGCTGAGTGATCAGCCAGTTGTGTCATTTTGGATGGCCAGCCAGGGGTGGCAAAAGATATGCTGCAGCCCCTGGTAGGCCTTGGATGCACCTATGCCCTGGGTACCTATGGTACACTGTACAGGAGCTCATAAGGTGACCCAATACCCAATTGGAGATGTACCTAAGGTACATGGAGTCCATTTTAAAGAGAGAGCAGATAGCCTGGGACCCTGATTAGCAGGATCCCAGGCCAACTAATTCGAAAACCAGCTAAACACTATGCAAAACAAGCATTTGCAATGCAATAGGTCTCGCATTAGGAAAGTTTGATGTTTTGGTATTGTAAATTTATTTATGTTTTTAATAGTGAAAATATAGGAATTAATAGTTTTGTATTTTACAATGCCAATAGTTTTAATGTTTTTTAATGTGACACCTTTTGCAATTGTAATACAATATGTGTTGTTTGTATGTGACTTATATGTATTGATATTACAAATAACAATGGCTTCTAATGAAATGTATGAATCAATTTTTAAATAAAAGTTATTGTAATGTATAATGGTAATTGGTAAACATTTTGCAAATAACTTGGTGGACTTGTATTTGGAGGGTGGAGTTTGATTGTGGTTTTGTTTTTTGAGCCTGTTGTTTGATGGTGGATTTGGAGGGTGGAGGGTGTAGTTGGTGTTGGAGGGTGGATTTGGAGGGTGGATTTGGAGGGTGGAGTGCTGAGTGTTGCTGTTGTGGTGCTGAGTAGTATTGTGATGGTTTTGAGTTGTGCTGTGGTGGTGCTGACTGATGCTGTATGGTGCTTAGTGGTGCTGTGGTGGTGCTGCTGAGTGATACTGTGGTGGTTCTGAGTGATAATGTGGTGGTGGTGAGTGGTGCTGTGGTGGTGCTGGGTGGTGTTGATTGAATTTGTGGTGGTTGTGCTTGGTGCTGTGGTGGTGTTGTGGTGGTTCTGGGTGGTGTTGAGTGGTGCTGGGCTGGTGCTGAGTGGTGCTGTGGTTGCGCTGAGTGATGCTGTGGTTGCGCTGAGTGATGCTGTGGTGGTGCTGAGTAGTGCTGTGGTGGTTTTGAGTGAAGCTGTGGTGATTTTGAGTGATGCTGTGGTGGTTCTGAGTGATGCTGTGGTAGTGCTGAGTGGTGCTGTGGTGGTTTAGAGTGAAGCTGTGGTGGTTATGAGTGATGCAGTGGTGGTGTTGTGGTGGTTCTGGGTGGTGTTGAGTGGTGCTGGGCTTGTGCTGAGTGGTGCTGTTGTTGCGCTGAGTGGTGCTGTGGTGGTGCTGAGTGGTGCTGTGGTGGTGCTGAGTGGTGCTGTGGTAGTGCTGAGTGATGCTGTGGTGGTGCTGAGTGGTGCTGTGGTGGTGCTGTGTGGTGCTGTGGTGGTGCTGTGGGTGGTGCTGAGTGATGCTGTGGTGATGCGATGGATAGTTTATGTTTATGTTTTGGCAACTTGTTTAGCTCGCAATTACCCTGGGGTGTCTCGGCGCTTAGTGATTCTGAGGATAGACAAGTGGAGCGCAGTTGATGTGTAAACAGCCAGGTTTTTAGTTGCTTCCTGAAGCTAATTAGGGTGGGACTGGTTTTGATTGTGAGGGGGAGGGAATTCCACAGTTTGGCTGTGGAAATGACAAAACACCTGTCGCCCCAATTAGCTTTTTTTGTTCGTTGGACGTTGAGAAGGTGAGCCGATGCTGAACTGAGTGTCCTGGATGATACAAGTGGGCGGAAGGCATGTTTGAGGAAGTGCGGGCAGAGTTGTTAATGGCCTTGTAGGCGATACACAGTGCCTTGAACTTAGTCCGGCTCTTGACAGGAAGCCAATGGAGCTGGTGGATAAAAGGGGAAATGAAACTGGATTTGGGGATACCTAGGAGAACTCTCGCTGTGGCGTTCTGTACCAGTTGGAGCTTGTTTAGGACCTTTTCCTGTGCGTTGAGGAGGAAGGCATTACAATAGTCGGTTCTGGAAAAGATTAGGGTGGTGGTCAGAGTTTTTCCCGCCGAGGTTGGGAGGTAGGGGAGGAGTTTCTTAATTTTTCTTAATGTGAGGGCGATAGATAGATAGAGGGAGGGCGAAAGAAAGATAGAGGGAGGGCGAGAGATAGAGGCAGGGTGAGAGGTAGAGGCAGGGCAAGAGGGCGAGGGATGGAGTGTGGGTGAGGGATGGAGTGTGGGCGAGGAATGGAGTGTGGGGCGGGGGAGGGATGGAGTGTGGTGTGGGGGAGGGATGGAGTGTGCAGCGGGGGAATGGATGGATGGATGGATGGATTGAGTGCAGGGATGGATGGAGTGCGGGGATGGATGGATGGAATGGGGGGATGGATGGAGTGGGGGGATGTATGGATGGATGGATGGAGTGGGTGGATGGATGGATGGAGTGGGGAGATGGATGGATGGAGTGGGGGATGGATGGATGGATGGATGGATGGAGTGGGGGGATGGATGGATGGAGTGGGGGGATGGATGGATGGAGTGGGGGGATGGATGGATGGAGTGGGATGGATGGATGGATGGAGTGGGTGGATGGATGGCTGGAAGGAGTGGGGGGATGGATGGATGGAGTGGGGGAATGGATGGATGGGGTATGCAGTCTAAATATCAAGTTTTTTTTAATCGAATGGACATAATATCGAATCAGGATTATCGAGTCTGCAATAGTATCGAGGTAAGTAATATCAAGGTAAGTGTCATGAATCCTCTATCCGGGTAAGATAGAGAAACTAGCTTCCTATTAAAAAAACCCGACCCAATCCCGTGCACCTGCACGACCGTTATGTATTTGATGTGTGGTGCTTTTTATTTCACTTATATTCTGCCATTGTGATGTAATGTAATACTTGCATGTTGCCATGAGTTTTAGGTAAAGGTTTTTGTTTCTTTGCGAGGTTTCTGGGAGAGGTCTTATCTGTTTTATTTGAGCTGCTAGCACACGCATCTATTTGGTGCACTAGGAGCCGGTCTGAAGGTTTTGGCACGCATCTATTTGGTGCGCGATGTGCCGCTTGAAGGATTTCACACGCACGTGTTCTGCGTGCATGGATTGCTTCATCAGCAACCCTCGGCAGCTAGCGTGCACTACTTTCCTGGGTGCGGTCTCTATTTAAACCGCACCCAGGCTTCTGGAAACCGCTTTGCCTCGCGAATTTCCAGGAAGAGACATCGCGTCTGAAGACTCCTTCATCCTGCCTCGCCTGGAAGCCCCGATTAACACTCCGGTTTGTTTCCAAGGGGATTACAAACATTTCCTGCATTTTCCTGTCACCTGTTCTGGAGAAGACTTTCTGAAAACAAGATAAGTACTTTTGTTTCTTTAAATAAATGGCGCCCATCGCAAGAAAGTAACCAAGTAAATCCTCAAGACTTTGAAGCTGAATTGCTAACGTGGGACAAATTATTCTTGAAGAGTAGAAAAGACAAGAGGAAACCTATTTCTTTTTCTGAAGTATAGTGTGCAAAATCATTAATTTTGTGTTTTTATGTCATTTGATTGTTACAAGAGCTTATTGTACTGGGTTCAGTTTTGATAAAGGATAGAACACTTCAAGAAGGTATTGAAAGTGTTCAAGTTTTAATAACAATCTTATATTCGAAAGAAAGGTGTTGCGCAGAATCCCCTAGTGATATCTACATAGGGAAGGGTGTCTTCTTTTCTTTTTGGGTAGTCCACAGGTTGGTGCACAAGAGAAATAAGGAGCATTATCGGGTCGTCAAGAAGATATTCACAAGTACGTTTCAGATAGAGGAAGGAGTTCTTATATTTCTGTTAATAAAAAACCTTTGCTAAGTGATATATTTGTTTTGCTTTCAGGCCTACTAAATCCGCCCCCTCAAGACTGAACTTCATCTATCCCCTCGACGACACCTGTCCAAAAGAAATACTGGACCAAGTCAGAACCTTGCTGATTGCAGGTAGGAGACTTGTAGAATAGGTTAAGATAAGCCTTCTAGGGAAGGGTCAGGGGAGGTAGTGTAAGAAATTTAAGGAAAACAGTCTTGAGTACTATTAATGTCCATCCTGCTTGTTGTTTCGCAGGTCGACAGCAAGTCAACGTCCTCTTCACGACGTCCAGTACCGGCCTCCTTCCTTTAAGTCTAAGTTTAATCTAACTGTAATTTGAGATCAGTGAGTTTATAATTAGACTTTTTGGAAGTTTGGTCCCTTGCGTCTCTGCGAAATCTTCTACGTCATCCAAGAGATTCCTGGTCCAGCCCAAGGTAAGGGACGACGTAGCTTGACCTTGACAGTAAGTAATATCGATTTTAATAGTAAAAAAAAAATATCGAAAGTAGTAATATCGAGTTGTTAATATCGAGTGTGTAAAATATTGTTTATGTTTGTAAGTAATTAATATCGAAAGTAAAAATATAGAGTGTCAGAATATCGAATGTAAAAATATAGAAAGTTAAAATATCGAAATTATAAATATAGAGTGTAAGAATATTTATATTTGGTTTTTAGATTGTTAAATATGTTATTTAAGTTATTAAAAAATATATATATTTTCATATAATTTTTAAGAAATATTTTTTTTTTATAAAATATTAAAATAAATGTATAATAAAATTTAGGAGTGGGATGTGGGTTTTTAGGGGAATAGGGTGGGGAGTGTGCCTTAAAAAAGTGATTTTTTTTTTAATATTTAAATAATTTTTTTTAAAATTTACAAAAAAAATTAGGAGTGAGATGTGGGTTTTTATGGGAATAGGGTGGGGATTGTTTTGAAAATTTGAATTTTTAAAATTTAAATTTGTTTTTTATTAAAAAAATAAATTATTAAAAAATATTTTAAAAACAATTGATAAAAATGTAGGAGTGGGGTATATGGGTTTTTAGGGGAATAGGGTGGGGATTGTTTTAAAATTATCAATTAGTAATATTTTTTATTTATTTAAAAAAAATCCAAAATTAACATTTTTCAAATTTATACTTACATTTAGGAATGGGATGTGTGTTTTTATGGGAATAGGGTGGGTAGTTTTGTTAGAATTTGTAATCATAATTTTCGTTTTTATAAAATTAAAAAAATTAATTTGTTTATAAAAATTTAAAACATTTTAATTGAAATTTAAGAGTGGGATGTGGGTTTTTATGGGTATAGGGTGCGTAGTGTTTTAAAAATTAGAATTTGGGGGGCGTGGCTACGATGGCGGCCTAAACGGACGTGCTTTGTGTGGCTCCCCGGCCCAATGCCCCGTAGCACGGTGTAAACTGCTGAAATCCCCCTAGAACTTAGCTCAAACTTGCACCGCTGGGTGGTACCCCACCGCAACACCCCCCTGGCCAAATTCCGGACCGGCAGAGGACACCGACACCCCATTGCGCCCGCTGCTGCTGAGGCCGGAGGGACCGACGCAATGGCGGCACGGAGCTGAGGCTGCCCGGCGGGGCCGGAGATGGAGGAGCGGTCTGCAGACCTGCGGCGCGACCCTGCCAGAGACGGTGAGAGACGTCCGCATCCCAGCGACGGCTGCACGACCGGCGCATGGCACCCTCTGCACTCGGGGACCGCGCAAAGATCCGGCGGGTCCCCGCAAATCTAGCCCCCGGCTCCGGGCCTACACTGTGACCGGACGGGACCCAGAGAAGGAGGAGCGGTCTGCAGACCTGCGGCGCGACCCTGCCGGAGACGGTGAGTGACGTCCGTATCCCGGCCGCGGCTGCACGACCGGCGCCTGGCGCCCTCTGCACTCGGGGACCGCGCAAAGGTCCGGCGGGTCCCCGCAAATCTAGTCCCCGGCTCCGGGCCTACACTGTGACCGGACGGGACCCCTTCCTGGGGAAACGAGTCTGCCCGTAGCTGCCGCACCTCACCCGCCGACCACCCACAGCCGGCGCCTTAGTCCGGCCCCTCACCTGGAGCTCTGTGTCGACGGAGGGCCTCGCCCTGGGGCCGGAGCACCAACAGCCGCTGCTGGCTCTCCCGCGGGGACAGCGCCATACATGAGGCCCCGGCGTGGGGCCTGTCTTTGCTGCACCGGCAAGCGACCTCGCTCTGAACACCTTCAGACGCCTCCTGCGCACTCGGATGAGACTGCCAGTCGACGCTGACACCTAGGCCCTTCTGCGCCACGGCCCGGGCCTGCTACCTCTGGCCCCCTGTGGACTAGGAGCTGCGTGGGATCACAACGGGGCTTTATCCACACAGGACCCTGCTCTGCCACTACGGTCCCCCGGCTCCGGCTTGAGGACACCCCTGCGCTGCTCTGCCAGGCCACGCTGCACGCGATCTGGAAGCGAACACCTCCGAGGCTTCTGGAGGGACCGACTGCGCCCCTGACACCGGAGCACGGCGGACTGCCGGCCTGCTGCCCCACTCCCCGGCTTGGGGCCTGCTCACGCCGGTGGGTAATTGGCGCTCCTGGCGCTCACAATAGCCCTTGTGCATCGGCCGCTACCACCAGTCGGGTTCCCCCACCTCCGGGGGGCCATCGGTGCCCCATCTTCAGAGAACTGACCCTACCCGATTTGCTCCCCACACTACCGGCGGGGGCCTGGCCTCAAGGCCCGGGGTTGATCGCACGTTTCTTCCGACGCACCCACCCTGGGAACCCTGCAGGTCTCTCCCACGGAACCTCACCTGGCCTCTATCTCTTGACTAAAACACTTAAGGCGCCGGACTGCCGGGGCGCTACATCCCGCTCCAGACGCCATCTACGCGACTCCACCGGAGAGCCCGCCAGGCCTCGCGGACTCTGCATCTCACACCAAAGGAGCCCCACCTGAGTCCCTCTTGCCCCCTCAGTCCGGTTCAACGAGTTTCTGACTTTGACAACATGACACACTCCAGCCGCAAAGGGACTCGGAACATCGTGGACCTCTTGAACAAAACCGCACCGAAAGTGGAGAAGTCCCAACCAGCGGTCTCCCCGAAGCCCCAAGCAAGCCCCCGGGGACAGGAAGAGGACAATGCCCCCATCACTAAAGCCTTCCTGGCCTCCCTCTTCAACACCCTGAGGGAGGATTTTCAAGCCCTGAAACAAGAACTAACGGGGGAACAGCGGGAACTGCGCCGAGACCTGGACGGCCTGGGCGAGCGGGTGGCTTCGGTGGAGGAGTCGGACCAGTCACGCAGCATGGAGGTGGATAGGCTGCAGCAAGAGATCCTTCGACTCCAGGACCAACAGGTAGACTTGCAATCGCACTCAGAAGACCTTGAGAACCGCTCCCGGCGGAACAACATACGGGTCCGCGGTGTCCCGTTAAAGGCTGTGAAGAACGATCTGGTTGAATATTTACAAGCACTGTTCCGGGAGATTTTGGGTGAACCTCAGGACTTTGAAATACGAATCGACAGGGCACACAGAGTTGGCCTGGCACGCTGAGAATCAGCCCCTCCACCGGATATTCTGGCTTTCCTCCCGGACTTTCCCCTCAAGGAACGCATTCTGCGGGAGGCCCGCAGGGCACAGCCTATCCAGTTCCGAGACGAACCCGTGGCTCTTTTTCAGGACCTTTCCCCCATCACTCTACAGAAGCGCAAGTCCTTCCGGATAGCAACAAACTTCTTGAGAGACAACGGTGTACCCTACTCCTGGGGTCATCCGTTCCGCCTGATCTTTAAGTGGAAAGGCTCGCTCCATCAAATCAGATCGCTCCGCGACACCTGTGCCCTACTGAATATTGAAATGCCGGAGGGGTCCGAATCCAGAGACGCATCCCCACATAGATCACAAGATGACTCGTCACGGCGGCCGAGGGACAGCTGGCAGACAGTGCGACGAAGGCGCTCCCCGAGACGCGTCCAGAAGCCGGATCCTGCCACAGTCGCTCAAGAATGGGAGGCGGCTGTGCAAGAGGTGGCGGACAACACTGCAACCGATCTGTAAGACAATGTACTCTTGGGGGTTTTCTTTCACGCTGTAATCACCTGGGGCGACAGGTCGGGGGGCCACCACTTCGGCCGCTTCCATGGTACCCCTTCCACTGATTTCCTACGGACCTGTGTCATACACAATTAGGCCCGAGACTCTGACTAGTTCCAGTTTTGGGGTTTGTTCTGGGGAGGAGGGAGGGGCGGAAGGAGGGTTGGAGGGGGGCTCTGTTGAACCTAAGGGGGCACATCTTGTTGGAGTTTGGAAGTTGTGCTGGGGGGAGTTCAGGGGGGAGGGGAGGGAGGGTTGGGAGTTGGGGGGGAGGAGATGGTTGGAGGGGGGACAGTTGGGGACGTTGGGGTCAAGGGGGGTGGGGAACACGACATCTGGACCCTCCCGGTGTGGTATTTGGGAATAGCGATGGGCCGACACGGGGACCGGGCAGGCCCCGGAGGTGCTAGGCAGGTTGCGCTGCTCACACTCCCTCATAAATGGCTAGCCCTACCCTGAAGGTTCTCACCCTAAATGTGAAAGGGCTTAATAACCCCGTTAAGCGCAGGGTTGTCCTGTCCTTCTTAGAAAACCCCGGGGCGGAAATCTGTCTGCTCCAAGAAACTCACCTACTTTCCAAAGATTGGCACAGGATGCGATCCAGGGCCTTTCCGATTCAGCACTACTCCTCAACCCTGGAGAAGAAAGCGGGGGTGGCATTGCTGGTAGCGCGTCACTTTAGGGGTCGGTTGGCGATAAGGTAGCTGAAATTAAGGGGAGGTTTCTAGCCCACACTGTCCATATAGGGGGTTGGATATGGTGGTGGGCTCTCTCTATGCTCCAAACACCAGGCAAGAACCATTCCTTAGGGGGGCTCTGGCAGACGCACTGCAACACAACACTAAAGCCATATTAGTGGGCGGGGACACAAACCTAGTGATGGACCCCGCCATAGACCGATCCGGCCACCGGCAGGGGTTTGCCGGGGCGATCACACAAGAGGGGAGTCAATGGCTGTCAGAGGAGGGGTTCGTGGACCTGTGGCTCAAACACCATCCTGCTGCCCCGGGATACACTTTTTACTCTCACGTGCACCGAACTTACGCACGCATCGACCACTTTTTCGGTACCGCGGACATGTCTCCCCTGATAGAGGATGTGGAGGCGCTCCCGGCGGCGTTGTCAGACCATGAAACGCTCGTGGTGCACATGCATGCCCCTAGGGTCGCACAAAAGAAAGGTAGATGGCGCCTCAATGATGCACTCCTGCAGCATGAGGGGGTGATGCAGCGGCTCCGGGACCGCATCGCGGAGTATCTGCAGACCAACGACACCCCTGAGGTCTCCCTAGCTGCAGTGTGGGGGGCGCTTAAAGCGGTAGCGAGGGGGGAACTGATTTCGGTCGCCGCGGCGGAAGCCAAGGGGCGGAGGGAAAAGAGACAATCCTTATCCACTCAGGTGCTTGAACTCGAGCAAGCCCACAGTCGGACCGGGGCCCCCAGGATCTGGAGGCAGCTTAAGGCGGTCAGGGCCCAACTTGCCAGCTTAGACTTGGATAGGGCGGAGTACGCGGCCCTGAGACTGCGCCACACTTATTATGTGGGCGGTGATAAGACAGGTCGCCTGCTGGCGAGCTGCCTCAAAGCCAAAACCCTGCGGGCGAAGGTCCGCTCCATCCGTACCCGGGATGGGACGGTCGTCCGAAAAGATGACCACATAGCGGAAGCCTTCCGCGTGTTTTATGCCTCGCTGTACACGGCGGAGCCGCCAGCTGGGGGGGTTTCCGCTGCCACCTACCTCCAAGCCACGGAGATAACGCCCCTAGATGAACCCACCAGGGCCTCCCTTGATTCCCCCATCCGAACCGAGGAGGTCGTCTCCGCGATCGCGCGTCTCAAGCCTCTGAAGGCCCCGGGCCCAGACGGCTTTTCGGCGAGCTTCTATAAGGCTTTCTGCCCCCAAATCGCACCAGTATTAACGAGGCTTTTCAATTCCTTTCAGGGCAGGGGCTCCATCCCACAAGACATGTTGGAGGCTGACATCGTGGTCCTCCCTAAACTGGGCAAGGACCCGTCCCATTGTAAGGCATACAGACCCATCTCCCTACTTAACCTCGACCTAAAACTATTCACGGGCGTGCTGGCGGCCAGACTGGGCCCGTGCCTGCCGGGCATCATTGAGCCAGACCAAGCAGGATTTATCCCCAACAGGCAGTGTGCAGACAATACCAAGCGCCTGCTTCATGTCATTGATAAGGACCACTACAATGACTCCGACGAGGTCCTACTCTCTGTGGATGCCGAGAAGGCGTTCGACAGGGTGGACTGGTGATATCTGGACGCAGTCCTGGAGCGCTTTGGGTTCGGGGACCGGTTCCGCACATGGGTCGCTGGCTGCTATGCCGCCCCGCAGGCCAAGGTCATAGTCAATGGGGTACGCTCGAAGCCTCTAGACATCCGACGAGGTACCAGGCAGGGGTGTCCTCTCTCGCCCCTGCTATTCGCTCTCTATATCGAACCACTAGCCCAGCGAATCCGGGACAACAGGTCCATTACAGGCATCCGGTTTGGTGGAGAACCACAGACCATAAGTCTGTACGCGGACGACGTTCTGGCGGCCCTGGAGGACCCCCAGACGTCGGTGCCGACTTTCCTCTCGGAGATAGCGAGCTTTGGGAATGTCTCGGGGTTCAAAATGAACGTGGAGAAGTCCCTAGTCCTGCCACTAGGTCGGAACGCGAAGGCGGCAAGGCGAGCCCATCAGACGTACGGGGACCTCCAAGTTCAGATGACCATACCCTACCTAGGCATCTCCCTAACCCCGAATACAACCCAAACGGTCGAGCACAACTATACAGCTCTACTGACGGCCCTGAAAGGGGACCTGGCAAGATGGAGCCGTCAACCACTTTCTTGGTTGGGACGAGTGGCGGCGATAAAAATGACCCTACTACCTAAGGTCCTGTACCTGTTCCAAACCATTCCGGTCACGCCCCCACTCGGCGTGCTCAAACAGTTACAGGATGCCATCACACGCTTTGTGTGGACTGGTAAGCGCCCGCGTCTGCGGAGAGACCTGAACACGCGGACCACAGCGGAGGGCGGACTCGGGATCCCTGACCTGCGTCGCTACTTCCAAGCGGCGCAACTCCGCTATCTCCTGGAATGGAGTAGGCCCGAGTCGGAGAAGCGGTGGTTGTTTCAAGACCGGGCCATGGGCCAGATGTCCCTATGGAAAGTCCCATTCCTGGGACGCAGAGACAGGCCTTCATACCTCCGGAAATCGCCCATCACGCGAACGATAATGCAGGTTTGGGGCAGTGTAGTGGTCCCGAAGGGCCTTACCACGTTCCCGTCCCCGATGTCTCCTTTGTTTGGGAATCCGGCGTTCCCCCCGGGATTGACCCCTGGATCGTTCCCGCAGTGGCAGGACTCTGAATGCAAGGCGGCTGGAGACCTCTTCGACCCTACGGGCTTTATGCAGATGCACACTTTGCAAGACGGCTTTACACTCCCACAGATCCAACACTTCCAATACTTCCAGATCAGACACTCGCTCACGGAGAGGGAAGTGCTACCCCACGTGAGCAGACCCCTAACAGCCTACGAAAGATGGCGCCACACAAAAACAAATGACAAACACGCAATCACTGACCTCTACACGATGCTCGGGCCGCTTCCCCCCGCTGCGCGGTCGGCGGGACAGAATATATGGGAGCGCGAACTGGGACGATCCTTCACAGACAAGGAATGGCAGGACATATACTTCAGGGCCCACCATACCGCCCGCAATGTAGCCAGTAAGGAGGCGACGGTGAAGATAGCGTACTACTGGCACCTTACACCAGCGCTGCTTCATCACAGCAACCCGCGCAGGGACCCCGGGTGCTGGAGGGGTTGCGGACAACAAGGGACACTAACTTACATCCTATGGGAATGCCCAGAGGTTCAGGGGTACTGGGAGGAGGTGCTCAAGAGCTTTGACACACACTTTGACACGGACATTCCCCGGTTCCCGGCATACACGCTTCTTGGCCTTCCCAATGCTATCACATTTCCACTCAAATCGATCAGGGGAAGACAGGTGGGGCTAGCGATGGGGGCAGCCACCCAACACATCCTTTCTCTGTGGGGCACCTCTAGGAAGCCTACTCACACGGGGTGGCTCCACCGCCTATGGTATATTATGGGAATGGAGAAAATACAGGCCTCCCTCACTCAAACTAGAGACGCATTCCTGGAGACATGGCAGCCCCTCGTCTCTCTCCTTTCGGAGGAATTTAACAAAATAACCTGCCCAAAATACCTCAGGGTGCTCCGGCTCCCAGACGACTTTCGGGGGGAACCCCGAACACCCAACTAATCCTGCCTATCCAATGAGCCTCATAAACACAGATATCACTGCACTTGCCACACCGGGGAAGGGGAGTTGCGGGTGGGATGGGGGTGGGGTCGGGGAGGGGGAGGGATGGTTGGATGTTCATAGGACGTATCTGAGCTTTGCATCGCCTATTGGGCCTCCCCAGCACCCATGGACACAGTCTACGCAGGACCATTGGGCCCCGCTGATTGGGGAGGGTGGGATGGCTACAGTTTGTCGGGCGACTGCATGCACGCCTGTATTGTTGACGTGTCCTATGTCTGTCTTGTTGAAATTTCAATAAAAGATTTAAAACAAAAAATTAGAATTTGTTCAATTTATTTTAAAAATGTTACAATACAAATACAATTTAAAAAAAAAAGTAAATTATCTTGGTATTGTGTACAGTACATTCCCTGAGTTTGTTGTTGATGGAGTGGGATTAGTTAATAATATTGTTTGATTGTCCAGCATCTTCCCAGAGTTTATACTTGGTGGAGTGGGAATAGTAAATTATTCAATGAAAAAACCATAGGTTATAGTCCATATATAGTTAGGAATTTGCATTTACAAAACCTTGAAAATTCAATGAAAAAACCATTGGTTATAGAACATATATAGTTAGGAATTTGCATTTACAAAACCTTATTTTACTCGCATAAAACCATTGAAATTCCATATATAGTTAGATGCGCTAACTATATATCGTGCACCCGCAATCCACTGCTGATGATGTCACATATTACATCATTCATGACATGGTCAGTGACATCACTGATGACATCACTGATGACATCTCAAATGACATCACTGATGACATCACTGATGACATCTCATTTGACATTACTGATCACATCACTGATGACATCATTCATGTGATTATACGATCAACCTCTTCAGACTCTAATATAACCTTAGATACACTCAGTGTAAACAGACACTCACAGACTGTCACTCATCCATGGAGTTACTCACACACCTAGTCAGTCATGCAAAGAATCAATCACACCTCCATTTCCTCAACTATACAGTTATACACACCTTACTTATTCAAACATATACTAACACATATTTACTCTCTTATAAAATCCCTGATACAAGTTCACAATGATCCATACAGCCACTCACACATTCACTGGCTCTTATGCACAGTTATTTATATATGTCAACTCTCACATGTACTGTGTTTTACATATGTACTTACTTTGACATGTAGCACTGAGATATCCATTCACTCACCAATACACTCATGCACACAGTCAACCGCCCATACAGCTGTTTCCACATGCACTTTTGAACCCATACATCTAGTGAATCAACTGCTCACACATCTATGCACAGAGTCATACACCTCCCAGCCACCCACACACACACTCAGTCTCCCATACAAATACTTGGGCAACCAATCAATAACCCATATAGTTACTCATATAGCTACTGATCAACACATGCAGCAGAACAACAGACATAATGATGCACAAATTAAGACAGTTTAGTCACTAACCCATGCACTCAGTGAGACACATTTAATCACTCACTCATACAGTCAGTCATGCACCTACTAAATCCTTCATCCAGACACTTATACATCCACTCATTCTTCAATATGTAAGACATATTTTAACTTTACAGAAACATACAGTCACTGGATGTTGTCATCAGTGATGTCATCAGTGATGTCATTTGAGATGTCATCAGTGATGTCATCAGTGATGTCACTGACCATGTCATGAATGATGTAATATGTGACATGATCAGCAGTGGATTGCGGGTGCGCGATATATAGTTAGTGCAACTAACTATACATGCGAATTTCAATGGTTTTGTGTGAGTAAAATAAGGTTTTGTAAATGCTAATTCCTAACTATATATGGTCTATAACCTATGGTTTTTTCAGTGAATTTTCAAGGTTTTGTAAATGCTAATTCCTAACTATATATGGTCTATAACCTATGGTTTTTTCAGTGAATTTCAATGGTTTTTCAATAGCAAATATCAAAAGCTGTAAAATGTATTCTTCTTTTAAAGGAAAAATATATTTTATATGTATTTAATATAATTTTTTTATGTATATAAATTTTTTGAGGGAACAAATTTATCAACTATCATGCTGAAGAAGAGTGTGGGGATAAAAAAAACAAAGAGGAGGACTAAGAGGAAAGAACAATCAGTTCAAAAATACAATTGCTTTAAAGCATGAAGTGCTTTTCCACACATTTACATTTAAATAACCCATATTAGAACATACAAAATATCTACAGAGGAGACGGTGTACATTGAATTTTAGACTCTTCATTGGTACCTACATGATGGTACTTACATCACCCACACAACACAACAGCTCTATTCAGAGCTACCCTACCTCAAAGCACTCTAAAATATTATTTTACTATTTCCCTTGGTTTTCCCCTTGTTACGCTTTCCGGAACGCTACCCCGTGCGCGGACCGGGCGCTAACCGTGCGAAAATTTGAAAACAAAAGGTTTTTTTTTTTAACATATATGGGCCTCCTCAGCCACCCTCAGAAAACCTAGGGGGTCAGGATATGTCTCCCGTGCCCCCTTATACCCATTCCCAACATTGTTTATCCTCCACCTTGTGACTAAATTTGTCTGAAACACAAGATGGCGGACTCCCGTCACGCTACCGGTGAGCTACCCGGTTCGCGTACCGGGTAGCCCTTCCACCGCAAAAAATCGAAAAAAAAAATATTTTATTTTTTTGCCCTGCAGGGCCCTTTATTAGCCCCCACATCAATCCTAGGGGGTCAGGAGGGGTCTACCTTTCCCCCTTTCATTCATTTCCCCCTTCGTTTATTTCCACCTCTTGTCTCTCGATCCTACCGAGAGACAAGATGGCGGCCGCTCCGGACTGTTTAGAATGTTGACAGTCACCGGAGAGCCAATCCGCTTCTCCTCGCGAAGTTCCGTTACGCGTCTGGTACGCGAACCGGGGCGCTAACCGGGACGCTGTCACAGATATATATTTTTTTTTGAACGTTAATTTATCAAAATCCACTGGAGCACATATCTTGAGACCTAGCAAAGGCACATCAGGCAAACAGTCTCTACAATTTTGCCAAGTTTCATAGAAATCCATTCAGCCGTTCGAGCTAAAAGTGAGTCCAACCGCCCTATGGAAAACTCAATGTTAAAAACACGTTTTGGGACCCCCCTTTTTTCTCGGCCCCCGCTTGACGAAACCCCCCCCAATCTTTCAGGGGACGCTCAGAAACAAAATGTGCCATTTTCCTGAAAATTTCAGCCAATTCCGTCCATCAACGCCAAAGTTATTCAACATAGAATTTTCAGAAATCCCTAATCAAAAAAATCCTAACTATATATACCTACTGGCGACCCCCAGTAGGTAATATATATATATATATATATATATTCAGTGAAAAAACCATAGGTTATAGACCATATATAGTTAGGGATTTGCATTTACAAAACCTTATTTTACTCGCATAAAACCATTGAAATTCCATATATAGTTAGTTGCGCTAACTATATATCGCGCACCCGCAATCCACTGCTGATGATGTCACATATTACATCATTCATGACATGGTCAGTGACATCACTGATGACATCACTGATGACATCTCAAATGACATCTCAAATGACATCACTGATGACATCTCATTTGACATTACTGATCACATCACTGATGACATCATTCATGTGATAATACGATGAACCACTTCAGACTCTAATATAACCTTAGATACAATCAGTGTAAACAGACACTCACAGACTGTCACTCATCCATGGAGTTACTCACACACCTAGTCAGTCATGCAAAGAATCAATCGCACCTCCATTTCCTCAACTATACAGTTATACAAACTTTACTTATTCAAACATATACTAACACATATTTACTCTCTTATACAATCCCTGATACAAGTTTACAATGATCCATACAGCCACTCACACATTCACTGGCTCTTATGCACAGTTATTTATATATGTCAACTCTCACATGTACTGTGTTTTACATATGTACTTACTTTGACATGTAGCACTGAGATATCCATTCACTCACCAATACACTCATGCACACAGTCAACCGCCCATACAGCTGTTTCCACATGCACTTTTGAAACCATACACCTAGGGAATCAACTGCTCACACATCTATGCACAGAGTCATACACCTCCCAGCCACCCACACACACACTCAGTCTCCCATACAAATACCTGGGCTACCAATCAATAACCCATATAGTTACTCATATAGCTACTTATCAACACATGCAGCAGTTTACAGAACAACAGACATAATAATGCACAAATTAAGACAGTTTAGTCACTAACCCATGCACTCAGTGAGACATATTTAATCACTCACTCATACAGTCAGTCATGCACCTACTAAATCCTTCATCCAGACACTTATACATCCACTCATTCTTCAATATGTAAGACATATTTACACTTTACAGAAACATACAGTCACTGGATGTTGTCATCAGTGATGTCATCAGTGATGTCACTGACCATGTCATGAATGATGTAATATGTGACATCATCAGCAGTGGATTGCGGGTGCGCGATATATAGTTAGCGCAACTAACTATATATGGAATTTCAATGGTTTTATGCGAGTAAAATAAGGTTTTGTAAATGCAAATCCCTAACTATATATGGTCTATAACCTATGGTTTTTTCACTGAATTTTCAAGGTTTTGTAAATGCAAATTCCTAACTATATATGGTCTATAACCTATGTTTTTTTCTGTGAATTTCATTGGTTTTTTAAAAGCTAACATCTGTAACTGTAAAATGTATTCTTCTTTAAATCTTAAAATATATTTTAGATGTTTATTAATAATTTTTTTTTTAATATTTTTTTTCTTCGCTTCCAGTTCGCGAACCGGGAAGCTTTCCGTTAGCTCATCTTGATGCCACGATCTAGTACGCGAACCGGTAAACGTTACGTTAGCGGAACTGTGACGCGTCGCGGAAGCGCGACGTATCACGTTGTCGCGTAATGCGTCTAATGACGCGCCGCGTTAGCGCTCCCGGAAGTGCTCCGGACCGCGAACCGGAAGCGATCCGAGACGCGGCGCGCACCGCGTAACGTAAGCGGAACAGGTCATGTGACTTGTTTATCAAAGTTTTCATTGGTTCATTTCACTTTTGGTTTCCAAATGATGTATGACTAGGTCATGTGACCTAAAAATAACACTTTTCATTGGTTCAGAACTTTTGCTTTTCCCAAATCATGTAAACCCCTCCTTCTTTCCTCACTCTGACTTTCATCTTGGTGAGAGAAAGACCATTTTCCTGGAGTTCAGCAATGGCTTCTATACTTGCTGCAGCTGGTGCACCCCCACCACCACCTCCACCTCCTCATAAGAAGAGAGGACCTCCAAGTCAATTTATCTCCAACAGAGAGGAGGAAGAGGAGGAAGAAGAAGAAGAGGATAGAGATCAACCAGAATTTATCCCGGAGTTGCCCCGTGTTTCTAACAGGAAAACAAGTTTCATCTGGCAGTTTTTTTCCATCCCTCCAGGGGACAAGAAGGTCAATGCTAAATATGCCACCTGCCTCATCTGTAAATACAGATTGTCTAGAGGCACAGAGAAAAAATATAGTATGGGCAACTATACTATGCATCGCCATATGGCCAGGTGGCATCCCTTAAACTACAGCCGGGCAGAGTTGAGGGACCTACAAGACAATCCCCCGACAACTCCTGTGGCCAGATCTACGTCAACAATGTCTTTGACAGGAAGAGAGGCACAGGAAACTGTGCCAAACATTCAGCCAAACTTTAAACATATGAGGTTTACCTGTATATATTGTGGTGCTATGCTCTCGTATGGGAACATGAGCGTGAACTTGATCAATATGGTGTTCGAAAACCATAAGTGCCCTAACGCACCCAAGCAGTAATTTTTTTTTTGCTCCTGTTGAGCCCTTTTCAATACCTGTTTTTTTGTTGTTTCCCCTCCATAAAAAACACAAAAAAAACATAAAACTGTTCTAAAAATACAAAAAAATCAAAAAATGTTCAGAAAAAATAAATAAATAAATAAAACAACAAAAACAAAAAAAAAAAGTTATTTTCAGAACTACCTCCCCTTTCAAATAAAATTGCTAGAATGTTTATCACTCTGGCAAGCTCTATTTCTTTTGGTTCGCTTCAAGTTCGCTGACCGGTTCGCGAACTTGAAGCGAACCAAAAAAATATTTTTTTAAAAAAAAGAAGAGTTAGTATAAGGGAAGTAAACAGAGAATAATGTAAAAAGAAAGACAGCTATAGAGAGTAAATCAGAGATAGTGTCAGTGACATCATCAGCAGTGCATTGCGGGTAAAAAGAGTAGAAAACATTTACCTTATAATTCTTGTTACCTTTTTAAAATATTTTTTCATACTTTCAATCTGTAAAAGAGAGAACAAACATTTCCAAAAATATTAAAACATGTATTTAAAAATTAGAAAAGACAAGGGAAAAGGTTCAAGAACAAACAGTTTTTCAACAACTTTGACATTTACAGAAGCCTCTGCTTCTCTACGTCCCCTACACAATCCTAAACATATATATTTTAAACAAACTGTATCTTGATGTTGATGAACTGAGGCCTATTTTGGAACATGGTGCTTCTTTTGCACTGCTAATGTCTCACAATAGTGATGCAATAGCAGCGCAAAAAAGATGTAAAGCCATCATAAAATTGAGTCTAACATTTTAAATGATTGTTTCAGGATGCAAATAAGATGTGTGCTTTCAAGAGCTTTCTTTGAGGTGAGGCCTATTCATTTTTTTTAAAAAAAAAACAGTACCCAGAAGTACAGCTCTGTAAGCATTAACATTGACACTTACAGAAGACTCAGTTTCTCCATATCTACCTCACATTTCTAAATGTATATCATAAGTACAAAAAGCAGAACATTAATTATACATGTTAAATGGTTTATTTTTGCTGTTCTCAGAATGTATCAAATTTCACTTAAATCAGTGACTTGAAGGTATTCATCATGTAACAGCGGGGAAAAAAAAACACAATCAAAATGATTGTGTTTAAAAAACCCATTCAACATAAGAAATCTGAATTCAAAACTCCTTAAAATTAACTTACTTTCAATGACGTCGAAGGATGTCCTATGAACAGCGTCCACTGTGTTGTGCTATAAATATTGTAAGCCCGCCACTTTCTGAAAGAAAACCTCCAACGATTCGAAAAATATGTTACATACAAGAAAAGACTTCTCACATTCTACCACATGTTTCCACTTGGCCAAATCATGTTGCAGCTATTCACAAGTCTTGTAATTCTTCCAATCAAATCCCGTCATTTTCTATTTTCGCAACTTTCAAAAAGAAAACATTTAAGATAATTTTCACAATCCTGGACTACTAATATCTTACCCTTCTTTGTCACTCATGTTCTCCTTTTCCTATGACACTGATACTGCTTACTATGAAGCAGACTTACTTGCATCAGGTTTATATAGTCGGATTTTACAAAATGACATTATAATTAAAAGTTTTGGACCAATAATCTAGACAGCATTGCAGACTTACATTCCCTCAACTTCATGAACATTTTGCAATTCTTCACAGGAAATCCCGAGATTCTTTCTTTAAAATTTTGGTTTTAAAAACACCAGGTAAGAATTTTTAAGGTCAAACGGCAATTTTTTTTTGAAAGTTACAACGGAATCATTGCAGAATGACCAGCCGTTTCGAGACTTTAAATAAGCTGTATAATGTCCTGAAGTTGTTGAAGGACCATCGTGATAGATAATTGCTACAGTTACAAAAGTCCTTCCTGATATTGAAAGCTGAGAAGCCACAACATTTTTTATTAAAGTTGACAATTTTGATCCATCAGGCCTACATCGTTGCATCATTAAAATGACATACTGTCCATATCTACGTATAAGTAATGTTGACATCATTTCAGATTTACATTGGCTACACTCCATGTTGTGATCCGCTGCATTTACTAGCTTATTAAAGGAGACTGATTTACTGTCTGGCAAAGTTAAATATATAAATCTTTCTGAGTCTACACTACTAGTACTTGATACCCTACAATTCTCACAGTCATGCTGCCATTGATAAGAAAGCCCAAACAGGTGATCTACATCTACACCCTCAACTTGCAATATATCAAGCATATACATTAAAAACTCCTGACAATCTTGCTGATTATTTTCAGAGAAGTCTGTTTGACCTGAACATTCATCTAACAGATAACGAACTTCAGACACACTTTCTACTTTTGTTCGATCAGTGCTACATTTTACGAAAACAGAATTCAACAAACAGCATAAAATTTGTTCTGAATTCAACAGAATCTGTTCTTTTAAACTCTCTAGTGAAAAGAGAACATTAACCACTACATTTGCATAGCAGTTGACACCAGAACTGTTTTCAAATTGAAAACCGACAACATCTTCAACAGAATCCACTTTCTTTCTGCTAACAATTTTCGGGTCATTGACTTTTAGTCTTTTTGCAACAACCTCCCTACTATTACTGCTATTTCTACGTTTCCGGCCTACCACACGTTTCTCAAACAAAGGATATTGAGGCAAATGTGGCGCATACTCTCTTCTTAACCTATTGTATTCCTTAACACAATCTAGATCCGCACAAATGTTTGTGACATCACAGTCAATCAAGTACAATCCCGATAAAGTTCTAACTCCTGACAATGCCACATATGCCATACCCTCCTTGAACACAGAACTGCCAATATTCACCAATGCACAGTCTACACTTAAACCTTGCGATTTATGGATTGTCACCGCATATGCCAAGCAAACAGGAAACTGTTTACGGCGAACATATAAGTCTTTAACAAGCAAAAACCTAGCAGAACAACGACCAATTTGCTGTACTTCCTCAATGCCATCAAATTTAATTCTTAAAAATTCTACTCCATCTCTATTTCTGTATTTCTCAAAATCAACAACATTACCCATTGATCCATTTACCAGACCTCTTTCTACATGTAAATTCCTTCTCAAAATGATTCGACAATTTAAACACACATTCAAAGTCTTTTCAAAACCCGCTGTTTTAGATATAGTCTTCTCTAATGAATCCAATTTTGATTTCAAATTGTCTGACAAAATAATTGTTGATCCCATATGCTCTAATTTGTCGATAGCTTCAAGTTTCACAATCTCTTGCTTTTCTAAATTCAACATTTTGTTGTTGAAGATGGCACATTCTGCAAGAGTTGGCATGAGACATATCCCGGATTTCTTCTCAGTAATTTTCTGAAAAATATTCTCAGGCACAATCTCTTGTTTGGGATATAAATTTGACAGTAATCGTGCATTTAAAGCTTCTTTCCCATGCTCGGTCACTTTTCCAATTCTAATATCTTGTAGAATATTCTTGTAATCTTCATCCTTTGCCTGACGCATATTTTGATGCAGTTCAGCATAATTGAAGTTTAACCATATATTGACGTTGCCAATGCTCCCTAGGCACTTCCTGGTATCTTCATGCGTGAGTATTTTGAACACAGGTTGACCTTTTACTGGTGTCAGCTGCAGAAGATCTCCGAAAACAATGATGTGTTTCCCACCAAATAACACATCATATTCAGTTTTAAGTACTTCTTGCATTCTCAAATGCACAAAGGCAAGCATGACATTGGAAACCATGCTTACTTCGTCAATGATAAGTAGTTTCATTTTCCTCAAGACTCTTGAAACTTCACAGCAAGCATCTCCAGATAACTTGTTGTATTGTAATTTGTTGTCATGCTCCACCGGCAGCATCAGTAGACGATGCAAAGTAATACCTTTAATGTTATGTGCTGCCAGTCCAGTAGGAGCGGTGACAACACAAGACAGCGATGACTCAGTCCTTTCCTGCAGATAACAAGAGATTGCTTTAATGAGGAAACTTTTTCCAGTTCCCGCTTCTCCACTCACGTACAGTCGGACAGGCTTCAACGATGTACATGAGCACTTGTTCTTCTCATGACTTAATCCGTGCTCAATTTCCTTGGTAACTTCATCATATATTTTCCTCTGCTCAACGTTGAGTTGTTTTTCCAAGTCTTCTAAGTTAACTGAATCCTCCTGAGCATGTGCCATGGCTCTTTCTACTTCATTCATAGCAGTGGCAGCTTCATTTTCGATAATAGGTCCTCCAAGTGGATCTTGACTCAATGAAACAGAACTCTGACTGTCCTGAGAACTGTCTCTGGCAATCTCGGCTGCAATCGTTGCTTCCTGCTCAATTTCCAAAGTTAGCATTTCTTGATATTTAGAAAAAGCAGGACATTCTATGGACTCCTTGGCTGCATTGAAAGAGTCTTCGTAACAGAGGAAATCTCCAAGCAGTTCCTCTTCTGCACGCCAAGGCTTGAAAAGTTGCAAAAGTGCTAAATAAAAAAACTCCTTTTTTTCTGGACATTCACCACTCAATTTTCGATGGTTTACTAATTGGCATTTTCTTTGCTTGACCAGGCATCCCTCACTTCCAATTACAGCATACACTCCTTTCTCAATATCTTCTTTGATGTTCCTCTTGAATATATAATTTTGGGGAACCTCATATAGACAAACATTCTCAAGGTGACTGCTTCGATTTGGATAATATGTATCCAACATGTTGGTCTTCAAAATGTCGGTACTGTTTGGTTCCTTTTCTGCCAAATACTCAATTTCCCGGACAGGTTTTAGAACTCGATTTCGTGTTGCAGCAAGACCAAGACTCGCCCAAACGAGACTCCTGGATTTGGCATAGAGACTTGCTGAAGACAAACGATCAGAACATTCGTAAGCTCCGATTTCTCGATGCGACAACATCTTCAGACTGAAACTGTACAACTTCTTGCTGAGGCTCTTTTCATGGGAAATGTCCTCCCACATATCCTTTAGTTCGGTCTTTTCTTTTTTGGTGATGTAAGATGTCACATACCGAGCCACAGCCATACAGTTGTCAGCCACAAACTGTATATCCATGTTAGCATTCCACATGGACAAAATCACTGGGTTGTAGTCATTGATGTACTTGGACTCTTCGTTCCTTTTCAAATTGTATGTATTCTTGGGTGATTTCCTCGTCACATTATGTCGCAGCGAAGACATCAAACTGTTCACTCTTCCTTTAGAAATCACCGGTCGTGGAAAGTTGAAACGACATTTGGTGTAGAACTTGTCCTTGTTTCTGAATTTACGACGACAGTACTTTCCACAACGATGGCTTTGGAAACGTAGAACTTGTTCTCTTAGACTTTTTTTCTCCGTTGCGTTTGGAACAGCACACGTAGAATACTGTTCTATGAAATTCATCACTAAGTCATCCGGATCTGTTCCAAATTTAGGTGCATCCTTGATCCACAACAACATATGTATATGAGGGGCACCTCTTGCTTGGTACTCCTTTCTCCAGAAGAAATCCAACACCTCTCCAAGAGGTGGATTCTTTTTATTTGTGATGAAAGACATCATAGCTTCAAATCTATGATTGAAGTACCTGCATACATTCACTGGATCCAAAGAACACAGTTCTCCAGGTGTCTTGAATTCAATGTTTTCAATATTTCCATTTGCCTCTCGTAGAAATTCAAGTAAGTCTTCCCAGCCATACTCGGCACAGCTCAGAGTGAGGAACCATGTTGGAGTTCCTAAGTTCCGCAGCATACATTTTAAATCACCATGACGACGGTACCAGTACTCATTAGTACCACGCTGACACGCCATGAGATTAATTAAGTGAGAATCCAAAATACTGTCTTGGACATTGACTTTATGCATAAAGTCACTTGCCGAGATGTTTTGCATCTGTATACCACTTTTTAAAATGTGGTTCACTGCATATGACAGTCCTGACAGATCGCTTTCAAACAAGAGATGAAACAAATAGGGAATGCATTGCCGAAACCTAGGATCTTCTGCATACAATCGTAAAGTCCGGTATTCAGACGCAGGAATTTGATGAGGTCGCTCATCATATCTTCCTCCTTGACCTGTGGGAAATAGCTGTGGGAAACACCGAGCTTCCAAACTTTCCTCTCAAACACTAATGGGACTCCCTTTGGCTTGTTTCATTTGAAACAACTCAATAGCATTCCCCATGACTTCCTTGGAATGCAAAGGATGAACACTATAATGTTCATATATTTCTTCACTTTTAGAGGCCTCTACTTTCTCAATTTGGCCAGCACACAAATCGCTATCCTCTTCATCACTTACTTCCTCTTCTGCAACATATACATTCTTATAGTACTTATTATTTTTCTTCAAATACACTGTTGCCTTTTTGACTTTCCTAACATCCACTAAATCTTGCCATATTTTCTTATTCTTTGTCGGAACCCCATTAACCAAGATAACCAGAGGTTCCTCTTCCACTTTTTCTACTCCAATTGTGTTAATGTTTTTGTTCAAATCTAGAGGCAAATAAACAACTCTTCCCTTTAATCCTCTCTGTAAATCTGCTGGAGGCAACTTCCCTGTCTTTGGCTCCATTCTTACAATAGCCTGAAAGGGATGGATACTTTGAATCAAAATAGATTCATAAGTATTTAAATCCTTCAATTCTGAAGGAATCTCAACCAATTCCAGATTATTATGAACCGCCCTAGCAGGCATCTGGTTTTGGTTTAATTTGTTACAACAATAAGTACACACACGTTGGTCCACTCCCAAATCAAAACAATTTTCTACCATCAAGTATGTGGCAAAATCCTTCCATTCACTATTATTTTCCCTTTCACTTTTTGCATATAAATCCACTAACTTAGTCTGATTCTTATAATAAGTGCGTCGACAACATACACAAGTGAAATTAGGCCTCTCACTTGATTTCATCTGAAACGTGGCAATTTCCTTCTGAAAATAATCTGTACTGGAAACCTGTACATTATCTTCAACATTACCCTCTACTTCAAGGTCAATTTGAACATTCTCATCTTTACTACCAAAGTAACAAAACTCAATTTCTTCACAAATATTCTTCACATCTATTTCACAACCATGCAAAAGAGCAGCACATAATTGTTTAAGCATAATTGCTGGACTCTTAGCATAATACAACATTCTCACTAATTTTCTCACTTTATTATGATGCACTGCTAGCATCCTGAAATGATGAAAAACACTCTGGCATACTCTCCTGGAAAGACAAGCCAGTGAATGACCACGCAAGCCTGTCATTTGTCTCACTCTGCAAGGATCTAAATCTTGCAACAACTTCATTTTCTGCTTCAAACTTTTCTTATTAAATGTCCGTATAAAATCACAAAGCAAATTGATGGAAACCTGTCGCACACTGCAAATAGAACTACACTTCCAAATGTACACAGGACCCTTAGGACGTCTTCCTAAAACCTCATCACTTAGCGCCTCTTCTGTCTCTGTTGTCACAAGTTGTTCTTTTTCAACTGGACAACCATCCTTCACTTCATAAGCTCGACCACTGGTGTCAACTGCAAACACCAAATCATTATCCTGAAAATAACTCTCTTCATTAAAAAATGCCTCACAACTTGAACTATGCATCCATTCTCCGAAAAAAACTTCACAAAAGTTAGTACGATTTACTACTCTCTTCCATCTACTTTTTGTTTTGAAATCAGAAATTACCTTGCTTAGTTTCCTAATTCTATTGATTACCAAAATAAACAACTTTCGCTTAATTTCAAAAGCATGATCAATAATTTTCTCTACATTTTTCTTCTTCTTATAAAATGCCGCTTTCTGTTGGCCTTTCTTTTTAATATTTTTCAATAAATTAACTAATATCCTATTACGGAACATTCGATTTCGAATGTCCCTAAACTGTTGTTTCCTTCTACTATCATGCACAGAGTTATCTCTTCCTCTACCAGTAACATTTGTGATGGGTCTCTCCTTTCCATTTAAATTACTTTTCTTTTTGTGGACTGAAACATTTTTTTGAGCAAAACTTTTTTTACTACAAATATTTCTTAAGAATGATTTCGTACTCTTACCCGGACCTTTCTTGGTGTTTTGACAAGTATTTGGGGAAGAGGACTGCTGCAATAAAACATCATCCTGCTGTCTTTGACGTTTTCTAGCCTTTCTTATTCTACTTTTTGTAGGCATTTTCCAAACTATGAAAGAATCTCCAGTTGAATCTGTGGAAAAATATAATATAAAATGTTATTAACCACTATTACCAAACAGTAAATAAATAACAGTCATCTAAAACTTAATGCCCTACTAATTATTTAACATAGCAAATGTTTTCCACCAGCACTGCATCACAAAAATGACACTCAATGGTACAAAACAGGCATACAACAATCATAAATCACTCCCTAATATTTTAAATGATTAATTCAGGATGACGATAAGATGTAGCCTATCTAAAGATTTGTTTAGGCCCAGATCTTTAGACTGGGGTGAATGTGTGTCATTGATCCACATTCAGTCCATCACCTTTTTTGTTTATTTGAGGTGAGGCCAACACATGGTTGCAGATAAGATTTTCACTGTAAAAAACCAAGGTAAAAAAACATGTGAAGGCCTACCAATGAAGTAAATCATTAAATGAAAACCAATACATTTCTGGAAATATACACTGCTAAAGCTTCATAAGATGTTTTGGGTCATATTTATAAGGCATTTGAGTGTCTATTATGCTATTTTACGTTCTTCATGGTGCAAATTTATTGTAAATACGCTCCCACCTGCGGTTGGCAAATTTAGATTTTGATTATGGGAGTTACATAGGCATGTTAATAATTTCCCAAAAATGGTGTATGACCCCAAACAACCTTTGAAGCAAATGCTCTTAGCCATGTTATCCACCTCCCATTGGATAACATGGCTAAGAAGTGCTTGCAAATGGGAAAAAAAACGGCCGCAATGCATGAATATCGCAGAAAAGTCAGCGATATTCATGCATTTTCCAGCAAATGCTCTTAGCCATGTTATCCACTTCCTATTAAATAACATGGCTAAGAACTGCTCAGGGCCCCATGAGGAACGCTTTCCATTTAAAAAGGGAAAAATAACATCAAAGACACTAAAATGCCTTCTAAATATGAACCCAAACAACCTATGAAGCTCTAACAGTACATATCCTGAAATTTAATTGATTTCAAAATTCGTTTTTAAACACAGCATATAAATCAATTGTATACCTGCATTCATGAAGAAATGACTAAAAATGTCCTTGAGACACATGAAAGTGTTTTCTGGAATGCCCTAGCACCATTTTTGGGACACTATTAACATGGCTAGGTAACTCCCATAATCAAAATCTAAATTTGCCAAGCGCAAGTGGGAGCGTATTTACAAGACACTTGCCCCAAGAGGAACGCTTTCCATTTAAAAAGGTAAACATAACATCAAAGACACTAAAATGCCTTCTAAATATGACCCCAAACAACCTATGAAGCTCTAAAAGTACATATCAAGAAATGTAATTGTTTATCTCAAATGCGATTAAAAACGGCCGCAATGCATGAATATCGCTGAAAAGTCAACGATATTCATGCATTATCCAGCAAATGCTCTTAGCCATGTTATCCACCTCCCATTGGATAACATGGCTAAGAACTGCTCGCAAATGCGAAAAAAAACTGCCGCAATGCATGAATATCGCAGAAAAGTCAGCGATATTCATGCATTTTCCAGCAAATGCTCTTAGCCATGTTATCCACCTCCCATTGGATAACATGGCTAAGAACTGCTTGCAAATGCGAAAAAAAACGGCCGCAATGCATGAATATCGCAGAAAAGTCAGCGATATTCATGCATTTTCCAGCAAATGCTCTTAGCCATGTTATCCACTTCCTATTAAATAACATGGCTAAGAACTGCTCAGGGCCCCATGAGGAACGCTTTCCATTTAAAAAGGGAAAAATAACATCAAAGACACTAAAATGCCTTCTAAATATGACCCCAAACAACCTATGAAGCTCTAACAGTACATATCCAGAAATGTAATTGATTTCAAAATTCGTTTTTAAACACAGCATATAAATCAATTGTATACCTGCATTCATGAAGAAATGACTAAAAATGTCCTTGAGACACATGAAAGTGTTTTCTGGAATGTCCTAGCACCATTTTTGGGACACTATTAACATGGCTAGGTAACTCCCATAATCAAAATCTAAATTTGCCAAGCGCAAGTGGGAGCGTATTTACAAGACACTTGCCCCATGAGGAACGCTTTCCATTTAAAAAGGTAAACATAACATCAAAGACACTGAAATGCCTTCTAAATATGACCCCAAACAACCTATGAAGCTCTAACAGTACATATCAAGAAATGTAATTGTTTATCACAAATGCGATTAAAAACGGCCGCAATGCATGAATATCACTGAAAAGTCAACGATATTCATGCATTATCCAGCAAATGCTCTTAGCCATGTAATCCACCTCCCATTGGATAACATGGCTAAGAACTGCTCGCAAATGCGAAAAAAAACGGCCGCAATGCATGAATATCGCAGAAAAGTCAGCGATATTCATGCATTTTCCAGCAAATGCTCTTAGCCATGTTATCCACTTCCCATTAAATAACATGGCTAAGAACTGCTCAGGGCCCCATGAGGAACACTTTCCATTTTAAAAGGAAAACATAACATCAAAGACACTCAAATGCCTTATAAATATGGCTCAAAACAACCTATGAAGCTCTAGCAGTACATATCCAGAAATGTAATTGATTTCTTAAATCGTTTTTAAAAACAACATATCTGTTTCAGCTTACATAACAGACCATGGAATGGGCTCCATGTACCACAATAACTTGTGTTACTGCATGCCAGAATGCTACACCGAATATGCAATTACAATTTCTCAAAGAAACTAATTCTATTAGTATATCACTAGAGACAAAACCACATTTTAAAAACACAGCTTTCTTCATCATTTTCTCCTTAAATCATACTATTCTCTATCTAAATTAAATAAATCTTTTCTCACCTTAGCAAATATTTTTTGAGTTTTGAAAACAGTCTCAGAAATACACCAAATTGTCTTCAGCAGAAGAAAAAGGATGCACTCCAAAGGCTGCAGCTATTGAAAGCACAGAAATACAGATATTCATTTCACATATCTCTCATATTAGCCAATCATACCTCTTCCCTCACTTTTTTCAAATCAAAACCCTTCCCCCCTCTGCCCTCTCTGCCTTGTTTCCATAGCAACCACCTCCTGGAAGACCTCTCATGTTTGCAAATTCACACAACAATGTTTCAATTGAACTCTGAACTCTCAGTGCACCTGCGTATCCAGAGCAATCTTTCATTAAATGTTTCTTCCTTGACCATTCAAATTACATGTTTCAAAGAACACATCCATGCACCCTAACTTTCTGTTTTCAGAAATGGAAATGCACCAATCACTGCTAATGAATCATTAGCATTGGAAATCCACAGTTTTTTTTCTTTAGAAACTCCTACTGTTTCAACTGCCCTTTCATTACCACACTTCATCTGACTGCAGAACAACCTTCTCCCACCATGTTTAAGGTCTGGATTGTTGGACATAGTTACATCCACTGGGCTCAAAGGTATGCTGAGAACAGAAATTTACCTAACCTCAATTTACAAGATGTGGAAATTAAGTGGTTGGGCCAAAGAGGATTAAAATGTCACCAATTGATACCATTGGTGAAAACCTTTATGCATTTGCCAAAACCTGACCTGTTAATAGTGCACTGTGGAGGTAATGATTTGGGCACTTTGACAGGGGTAGGTCTGGAAATGCTTTTGAAGGACACCTTTGAGCAATTAATGGCACTTTATCCTCAAACTGCCTTGGTATATTCCAATATATGCCAAAGACAGAAATGGAGGTGGTCCAACCAATTTTGTCCACAAATTGAGAAAGCGAGGAAGCATGTAAACAAATCTGTTTCAGCTTACATGAGAGACCATGGAATGGGCTCTCTGTACAACAATAACTTGCGTTACTACATGCAAGATATCTACAGAGGAGATGGAGTTCACTTCTCAGATGAGGGCAACAGAATTTTCATTCTGAATTTAAGACTGTGCATTGGTACCTACTTATAAGTACCTAAATGTACCATAAACCCAAAAGCTCTTCTCAGAGCTACCCTACATCTGATCACTGACAATTATTATTTTTCTCTAACTTTTTTTACTAATTTTCCACAAAATTCGCTCCCCGGAGCGCTACCCGGTTCGCTAACCGAAAGCTAACCTCGCGGATTTTTTAAAAAAATGTTTTTTTTCCGCACATATAAGCCTCCTCAGCCACGCTCAGAAAACCTAGGGGGTCAAGATAAGTCTACCATGACCCCTTCTACCCATTCTAAACATTATTTGCCCTCCATCGTGTATCTTAATGCGACCGAAACACAAAATGGTGGACTCCCGTGACGCTTAAGGTTCGCTAACCGGGCCGCTTTCCGGAAAGCGGTCCTAAAAAAAGGTGGGAAAGTAATTTACAGAAAAACGACTAGAGACACTCTCACCAAATATAGATTAGCTCATACTACATAACAATCCCTTTCATTTTCACAAATTTGATTGAAATTCCATTTAGCCATTAAGCCTGTAGACCTCTCTAAGTACCGTGAGGTAAATTACTTCACAAAACACATCTGAAGTGTTGGAATTGACAACCAATGAAAATGTTACTTTCATTTTCAATTTTTTTTTCCTGACATTTGATTGGTTATGTACCTGAATATATATAAAGGAAGAGAAGGAAACACAGCCATTTTGACTACTACTTCCTGAACTACATTTCAAGAGCCTTTTCACCTCCCTGAAAATTAAATTGATAATTTGTAAGTGGCACTTTAAATTAATTTGTAAAAACGTTTTTGATAATTATTTACTGTCCCCCTGCTATAGTTATAGATACTCCTCTGTTATATTTATTGATTGACTTACACTTCTCTGCTATAATTATGAATTAACTTACTTTAAGTTCACTGTTAAAAAAACAGAACTACCTGTCTGAACTTAAACCCAACAGTGCCCTAACTCTTCTAATTTAATTATTTTTTTATGCAATTTACAGCAAAAAAATGGAAGGGGAGCAAGAAAAAAGTAATGTTTCCTTCGAGATTACATCCGAAGACATTGTAAATGAAGAAAATGTGGATGAAGATTTTATGGATCAATCTTTTGACGAACAATTTATTCAAACCTTACAAGAGACAGAAACATCCATGTTCGACGAGATACCAGATGATATAATGCTGGAAGTTTTAATGAACTATGAAAATAATAAATAATTTTTTTTTAAATCAAAATAAATAAATAAATAAAAAAACGAACAAAAACAACAAATAATTAACATACAGTATTACAAAAGTCTATCATTCTTTTATCCTTAAAGTTCGCTGCCCAGAACGCTTTCCGGTTCGCGAACTTGGCGCTTACCACGCAAAAAAAAAATTTTTTTTTTTGGACCCTCCTAGGCCCTTTTAAAACCTCCACATAAAACCTAGGGGGTCAACGAGGATCTACTATGCCCCCTTATGGTAATTTCCCCCTTTGTTTTGGCCTCCTCTTGTCTCTCGATCCTACCGAGAGACAAGATGGCGGCCGCTCCGGACTGTTTAGAATGTTGACAGACACCGAAGAGCCAATCAGCTTCGCATCGCAAAGTTCCGATACGCGAAAGGTTCGCTAACCGGATCGCTGCCCGGAGCGCTGTTACAGATATATATCTTGATTTAAACGTTAATTTCTCAAAATCCACTGAAGCACATATATTGAGACCTAGCAAAGGCACATCGGGCTAACAGTCCCTACAATTTTGCAAAGTTTCGTGCAAATCCATTCAGCCGTTCTGGCTAAAAGTGAGTCCAACCGCCCTATGGAAATTAACATGGAAAAAACGCGTTTTGGGACCCCCCTTTTTTCTCGGCCCCCCCTCCACAAAACCCCCCCAAATTTTCAAGTGCTGCACAGAAACAAAATGTGCCATTTTCCTGAAAATTTCAGCCAATTCCGTCCACAAACGCCAAAGTTATTAGGCATAGAATTTTCAGAAATCCCATAGGGAAAAAATCCTAACTATATATACCTACTGGCGACCGCCAGTAGGTAATATATGTATATATATATATATATATATATATTCACTGAAAAAACCATAGGTTTCACACCAGTTATAGTTAGGAATTAGCATTTAAAAAACCTATTAAATTCACTGACAAAACCAGTTATAGTTAGCTGGAAATTTTACTGATATAAAACCAATGAAATTCCACGTTATAGTTAGTTGGACTCACTATAACTTGCGCGTGCAATGCACTGCTGATGACGTCACATATTACATCACTCATGACATGGTCAGTGACATCACTCATGACATCACTGATGACACCATCCAGTGAATATGTGTCTTTCTGAAAAATAAATATTAGTGAGTAATGTTTAAATATTTAAATATATATATTATTGTTTCACTTTGTGTATAAGTGGCTACATGTGTTGGTAAGTAGCTACATGCGTATGTATATGGGTTATTAGATGTTTCTCTTAGTATCAGTATGAGTGTCTATATGGTTTGGTGGGGGTATTACTTAGCACATAGATGCATGAGTGACTGACTCGCTGTTTGTATGTGTTTTGAAGACAGCATATGTGCAGGACTGTATGGATGGATGAGTGTGTATATGTGTTTGTTAGTGAGTGAATGACTGTCTCACTAGTGTCTTTATCAGTAACTACATATGTTTTAATCTAGTATATGTGAATATTGATGTATATAAGTGAGTATATGTGAGAGTAAGAGATTGTAAGAGTTCCTGTTTAAATAAGTATGTGTTTCTATAAGTGATTGTTTAAGAGAATAAATATGTGTAATTTTCAATACAAGTAAGGTGGAAGTGTGTGTATAACTCTATATTCAAATAAATGGATGTTCAATAGTTTATTTGCACGTGTAAGTATGTGTGTGAGTAACTTTTGGATGACTGTCGGTGTGTAACAGGATGTATAGGTGTATCACTTCATATGATGAGTGAGTATATGTATGAGTGACTATATAGAACTGTTGGTGAATGACTGGATGTGCATATAGATGGTGGAATTACTGAATTGCTTGTTGTAACTGATATGGGTATCTCCATTTTTTTTTAAATTTCAGTTTCTATTTTTGAATATGTGTTTCAAGGGTTACATTACAGTGAAAGGAGGTCTGTCACTATGTCACAAGGATGGTGTCATCAGTGATGTCATGAGTGATGTCACTGACCATGTCATGAGTGATGTAATATGTGACGTCATCAGCAGTGCATTGCACGCGCAAGTTATAGTGAGTCCAACTAACTATAACGTGGAATTTCATTGGTTTTATATCAGTAAAATTTCCAGCTAACTATAACTGGTTTTGTCAGTGAATTTAATAGGTTTTTTAAATGCTAATTCCTAACTATAACTGGTGTGAAACCTATGGTTTTTTCAGTGAATTTCAAAGGTTTTTTAAATGCTAATTCCTAACTATAACTGGTGTGAAACCTGTGGTTTTTTCAGTGAATTTCAAAGGTTTTTTTAATGCTAATTCCTAACTATATAAGACCTGAAAGCCCACCAGGAATCTCCAGTATGCGCCAGGGGACTGCATTGCAGAGAGGTGTAATGAAGCCACAACCCTTTTTACACCTCTCTGCAACGCAGCCCCCGTGCATGTTTGAAGAGGGGAAACTAATTCCCCTTGCATACTGGGGGCCCCTGGGGGCCAATTAGCCCACCTGGAACCTCCAGTATGCGCCTGGGGCTGCATTGCAGAGGTGTAATGAGACTATGCCCCTTGTTACACCTCTCTGCAACGCAGCCCACTGCCGCGTTTGCAGAGGGGGAACTAATTCCCCTTGCATACTGGGGGTCCCTGGGGTCAACTAGTCCACCAGGAGCCTCCAGTATGCGCGAGGGAGCTGCATTGCAGAGAAGTGTAATGAGGCCACACCCTTGTTACACCTCTCTGCAATGCAGGCCACTGGCGCCTTTGCAGAGGGGGGACTAATTCCCCTTGCATACTGGGGGTCCCTGGATCATATCTGCCCAAACACCGATATTCCGAACGATTGTAAATGACTTTTCTTGAGAAACATTTGGATTTGGATTATCATGTCCTATACTTTGGAATTTTTGAAAGACTGACTTTGAGGATGCTATAAATTACTCAAGTCTGCCCGAATTGTGTGGGTAAAATTGATACCTAGTCACTTTTAATAAGAATATACTTATGTCTCGTCTAACATTTGGAAGAAATATCTAGTTATATGACAACGGGATACCGACATAACTTGAAGGAAATAAGAACGCCCTGAAGAAGTTCTGTTGTACAGAACGAAACGTTTCAGCTGGCTGTGGTACATAAACTTAAGGAAAATAAAAGCATTTGAATATACACCAAGATTCAGCGCTTCAATAAGTACTCTAAGTGATATGATTTGATTGGACTCATTGTGAAAGTGGTGCTGTGCCAAACTTTGGAATATTCTCCACTACTCTCTACTACTTACTCTCTCCCACTCTCTACTACTCACTCTCTACTGCTCTCTACTACTCACTCTACTACTTACTCTCTACTACTCTCTACTACTCAGTCTCTACTACTCACTCTCTACTACTCTCTACTACTCACTCTACTATTCACTCTACTACTCTCTACTACTCACTCTGCTACTCTCTCTACTGCTCTCTACTACTCTCTACTACTCACTCTCTACTCTCTATTACTCACTCTCTACTCTCTACCTCTCTACCTCTCTACCTCTACACCTCTACCTCTCTACCTCTCTCTACACGCACACATATAGACATATATGCATATATATATGTGCATATGCATTTATATATATGTATGTGTATATATAAAAAAAACAACTAAACATTTTTTTTTCTAATCAGCTACTTTTAAAACTGTCATTCTTTTTCCCCATGGTACACTCCCCGGTACGCTTACCGGTGCGCGTACCGGGCGCTCACCCCGTGGGGCCCTTTTATGGCCCCCACATCAAACCTAGGGGGTCAAGGGGGGTCTACTCTGCCCCCTTATGGTCATTTCCCCCTTTGTTTTGGCCACCTCTTGTGTCTCGATCCTACCGAGACACAAGATGGCGGCCGCTCCGGACTGTTTAGAATGTTTACAGACACCCCAGAGCCAATCAGCTTTCTCCGCGCAAGTCGCGTGACGCGCCCGGTGCGCGTACCGGTGCGCTTACCGGAGCGCTGCTATAGATATATATATTTTTTTGAACCTTAATTACTCAAAATCCACTGGAGCACATATCTTGAGACATAGCAAAGGCACATCGGGCTACCAGTCCCTACAATTTTGCCAAGTTTGGTGGAAATCCATTCAGCCGTTCGGGCTAAAAGTGAAATCGACCGCCCTATGGAAATTAACATGGGGAAAACGCGTTTTGGGACCCCCCTTTTATCTCGGCCCCCGCTTGACGAATCCCCCCCAAACTTTCAGGGAAGGACCGGAACGCCGCGAGGCCATTTTGAGGAAATTTTCAGGCAGATTCGTCAACCGGCGCCAAAGTTATTCCAAATAGAATTGTCAGATTTAACATTGAAAAAAATCCTAACTATAACTACCTACTGGCGACCGCCAGTAGGTAATATATATATATATATATATATATATATATATATATATATATATATATATATATATATATATATATATATATATATATATATATATTCAATGAAAAAACCATTGGTTTTAGGCCATATATAGTTAGGGATTTGCATTTAGAAAACCTTATTTTACTCGCATAAAACCATTGAAATTCCATATATAGTTATAAGCGCTAACTATATATCGCGCACCCGCAATCCACTGCTGATGATGTCACATATTACATCATTCATGACATGGTTAGTGACATCACTGATGACATCTCAAATGACATATGACGCGTTAGCGCACCCGGATGTGCTCCGGTGCGCAAGGCGCAGCTTCCCGGAAACGATCCAGAGCGCGCCGCGCAGCGCGTAACGTAAGCATAACAGGTCATGTGACTTGTTAATAAAACTTTTCATTGGTTCATTTTACTTTTCTTTTCCTAATTATGTAAGACTAGGTCATGTGACCTAAAAATAACACTTTTCATTGGATTAAAACATTTTTTTTCCCCAAACGATGAAAGCCCCACCTTGTTTCTGGATGTTTCAGACTGAAGCTGGCGTCACCATGAGAGCACCACCATCTCGTAGCTCCGTCGTGGCCATTCCGCAAGCAATCATGGCAGCCGCTCCCCACCGGAAGCCTGCGGGAGTCGAGGGCCCCCAAGACTTTTGTACAATCTTCAAGGCTGAGGGGACGCTTTCGAGAATGGAACCCAAGCCCTGGCAGACAAGCGTCCGAGTTCCAAGGTGTCCCAGGGCCATTTTACTGGACCAGGCCCAAATCCGAAGAGCCGGCCGCCATTTTAAGAGTCCTGTGGAAGCCGCCTACCGCTGCACCGCAAGAGTGGGAGCAACTCAACTACATGGTGAGCGAGACGCTGTAGCCGTAAGAGCGGGCGGTAAACAGCTGAATGGCGGATGAGGCACAGTGTAGCAAAAGCGGGCGGAATGGCGACTGAAACGATAAAGGGGCGCCCCACTACAGCAGACAAGCCTCCGCCATGTGCTTCAAAACTGCATATGTATCTCGTGATATCAAGGTTGGGCAACCAGTACAGAACAAGCAGTTACGAGTCCCATTTACACCGGCGCCATTTTGGGCGCGGCCGGGCAGGTCCAGGATCTACTGAAACATAAAAAATGAGGCTGACGTCTCTGAAGCAGTTCACGAACAGCAGGACATAGCAAATAAACATGAACTCTCTAAAGCTGTTAACTCACTGCAGAACAAAACAAGTGAACCTGAAACCTCTGGAATAATTGTCGCTCAGAAGAACAACACACAAAACTCTGTAGTGTCTGTGGAAAGTAAAACAGAAGGGCACTGTAGTTTCAGACACACTTAACACTAATGACTTAACAAAGATATCGTCTGTCTATGAAGCAGCTGTCACAAGGAAATCCCTAACGCATCAGCATTCTCGGAAGAGGTTGACACAGATAACATCTTAAGGAACAAAGAAAGACCTGTTCACTCTTGACACCCCAGGTGCTGTGTATATTGCACTATAGTGCTGCATCGACAAAACGGGCAACCCTATTGATGTGGATTTTTCATTATTGATTATTGTAAAGAAATGGCGACTCCCCCCTTTAGCAGATTAGCTAAATGTTTGCGTAATTTAGGCATAAAAGTTATATTATTGTTGTTGTTGTTGTTATCGTTATAGTTCTGGTTAATTTCAAAAAATGGTTAAATATATTTACAGTTTTTGTTGCGTTCGTTATATTTAAATATTAATAAAGTTTTAAAATGTAACTGTCTTGGAGTACTATATTTTTTTTAAAAATCGGGTGAATGGGGCCTTGAATCGGGTTATTGTCATGTGTGGGCTTTGCAAGTGTACTGCTACAAGATCGGACATTTCAAACTCAAATGCACGTTCATTTTCTTACCTTTCCGAAACATGGAGCGCAATAGCAGGCAGAGAAAGGGTGATGCACGTGTTGAACACTGCCTGGCCTGCAAATTGCTGCCAGTGCCCCCCCCGCCCCGAGTACTTCACAAATCTTTAAAAGACCATGCGCTTGTTCAATGGGAAGTGGATAACATGGCTAAGAGCATTTGCTGACTAATGCATGAATATCGCTGACTTTTCAGCGATATTCATGCATTGCGGCCGTTTTTTATCGCATTTGCGATAAACCTTGCTAATAGCAAGGTTTATGTGCGATAAAATTCGCCGAAGTGCGGCGATAATTATTGTCTCTAAACAAGTTAGAGACAAAAATTACCGCTAGTTGTTGGAAATATGCCCCCGGGTTTTTCCTTGCAGGAATCGGGAAACGAAAGACTAGCACTGAAATCAGTAGTCTCACACCTGAATCGGGAGGGTTGGCATGTCTGGATACTCTACAGCTGGAGCCATACACTACATCCGCAGGGCTAGGTGATAGCCTAGGTCCGGCCTGGACAATCGGACACAGAGGAAGAGAAGTGTCAGAGGGTGCGGTAGTGAATAGGGTGAAAGGGAGGTGTCGAACGGGCACAGGGTGTGATTCTCAGAGAAGAGCAGCGCAGATGGGGGAAGTATATGGCCCATGCATGAGAGAGAGAGCGGGGGTGACCATTGCGTGGGGGAGATGCGTGCGAGGGTGGGGAGCCATGCTGAGAATCGACGGCGTGCAGAGAGTGGCCCTGGTCAAGGCATCTAAAATGGCTGCCGTGCACAACAAAATTGTGGCATTGGACAAAAACGCAAGATGGCGCAGACAATGTTTATCAATAAGGATTCATTTATAACAAAATATTTACTCGCAGTGACAAAATGGTGTTCAACACTTCCTGATTTCCATCGAATCGAACGTTAACAAACGTCACGCAGCAAAAAAAAAATAAAAAAAAAAAAAGCTCACGCACAGAGCGGTTTTTAGCCATGTTATCCAATGGAAGGTGGATAACATGGCTAAGAGCATTTGCTGGATAATGCATGAATATCGCTGACTTTTCAGCGATATTCATGCATTGTGGCCGATGTGCGGCGATAATTTTTGTCTCTAAACAATTAAAACGAAGCACAAAATGGCGAATTCCCGTTTCGCTACCAGTTTGCGGCCCAGTTCGCGGCCCGTGAAGCGCTTCTACCGTGAAAAATAATATTTTTTTTATTTTCCCCACGGGACCCTTTAATAACCCCAACAACATTCCTAGGGGGTCAAGAGGGGTATACCTTGCCCCCTTTCAATAAATTCCCCCTTCGTTTTTCACCTCTTCTTCTCTCTCGATCCTACCGAGAGATAAGATGGCGGCCGCTCCGGACTATTTAGAATGTTGACAGACACCGGAGAGCGAATCAGCTTTCTGTTATCCAATGGAAGGTGGATAACATGGCTAAGAGCATTTGCTGGATAATGCATGAATATCGCTGACTTTTCAACGATATTCATGCATTGTGGCCGATGTGCGGCGATAATTTTTGTCTCTAAACAATTAAAACGAAGCACAAAATGGCGAATTCCCGTTTCGCTACCAGTTTGCGGCCCAGTTCGCGGCCCGGGAAACGCTTCTACCGTGAAAAATCATTTTTTTTTATTTTCCCCACGGGACCCTTTAATAACCCCAACAACAATCCTAGGGGGTCAAGAGGGGTATACCTTGCACCCTTTCAATAAATTCCCCCTTCGTTTTTCACCTCTTCTCTCTCGATCCTACCGAGAGATAAGATGGCGGCCGCTCCGGACTGTTTAGAATGTTGACAGACACCGGAGAGCCAATCAGCTTTCTGCGCGCAAAGTTCCGTTTCGCGAAAAGTAAGCGGACCGGATCGCTGCCCAGAGCGCTGTTACAGATATATATCTTGGTTTGAACGTTAATTTCTCAAAAACTACTGGAGCACATATATTGAGACCTAGCAAAGGCACATCGGGCTAACAGTCCCTACAATTTTGCCAAGTTTCGTGCAAATCCATTCAGCCGTTCGAGCTAAAAGTGAGTCCAACCGCCCTATGGAAAAATGAATGGAAAAAACGCGTTTTGGGACCCCCCTTTTTTCTCAGCCCCCCCTTGACGAAACTCCACCACATTTTCAGGGGCTGCTCAGAAACAAAATGTGCCATTTTCCTGAAAATTTCAGCCGATTCCGTCCTCAAACGCCAAAGTTATTAGGCATAGAATTTTCAGAAATCCCATAGGGAATTAATCCTAACTATATATACCTACTGGCGAGACGCCAGTAGGTAATATATATATGTATATATATATATATTCAATGAAAAAACCATTGGTTTTAGGCCATATATAGTTAGGGATTTGCATTTACAAAACCTTATTTTACTCGCATAAAACCATTGAAATTCCATATATAGTTATAAGCGCTAACTATATATCGCGCACCCGCAATCCACTGCTGATGATGTCACATATTACATCATTCATGACATGGTTAGTGACATCACTGATGACATCACTGATGACATCTCAAATGACATCACTGATTACAACATCCAGTGACTGTATGTTTCTGTAAAGTTAAAATATGTTTTACATATTGAAGAATGAGTGGATATATAAGTGTCTGGATGAAGGATTTACTAAGTGCATGACTGACTGATTGAGTGAGTGATTAAATGTGTCTCACTGAGTGCATGGGTTAGTGACTAAACTGTTTTAATTTGTGCATCATTATATCTGTTGTTCTACAAACTGCTGCATATGTTGATCAGTAGCTATATGGGTAACTGTATGGGTTATTGATTGGTTGTCCAAGTATTTGTATGGGAAACTGAGTGTGTGTGTATGGGTGGCTGGAAGGTGTGTGACTCTGTACATAGATGTGTGAGTAGTTGATTCACTATATGTATAGATTCAAAAGTGCATGTGCAAACAGCTGTATGGGCGGTTGACTGTGCATGAGTGTATTAGTGAGTGAATGGATATCTCAGTGCTACATGTCAAATTAAGTACATATGTAAAACACAGTACATGTGAGAGTTGACATCTATAAATAACTGTGCATAAGAGCCAGTGAATGTGTGAGTGGCTGTATGGATCATTGTGAACATGTATCAGAGATTGTATAAGAGAGTAAAGTAAATATGTGTTAGTATATGTTTGAATAAGTAAGGTGTGTATAACTGTATAGTTGAGAAAATGGAGGTGTGATTGATTTTTGGCATAACTGACTAGGTGTGTGAGTAACTCCATGGATGAGTGACAGTCTGTGACTGTCTGTTTACACTGATTGTATCTAAGGTTATATTAGAGTCTGAAGAGGTTCATGGTATTATCACATGAATGATATCATCAGTGATGTTATCAGTCATGTCAAATGAGATGTTTTCAGTGATGTCATCAGTGATGTCATTTGAGATGTCATCAGTGATGTCATCAGTGATGTCACTAACCATGTCATGAATGATGTAATATGTGACATCATCAGCAGTGGATTGCGGGTGCGCGGTATATAGTTAGCGCTTATAACTATATATGGAATTTCAATAGTTTTATGCGAGTAAAATAAGGTTTTGTAAATGCAAATCCCTAACTATATATGGCCTAAAACCAATGGTTTTTTCATTGAATTTTCAAGGTTTTGTAAATGCAAATTCCTAACTATATATCCACTATAACCTATGGTTTTTTCTGTGAATTTCATTGGTTTTTTAATAGCAAATATGAAAAGCTTTAAAATGTCAAGTACGTGATAGATAAAAACATTTTCGTATTTATGCACGCTGATGTGCTTTGAACGCTGCCCCCCTCCCCTCTTTTCTCTTAGTAGTACTCTCTCTTTGCAGATAGTGAAGAGTAGTTAACGCAGGCCTTTACCCCCGTTGTAATCCGTCCTGCCTGCTTGTCTCTCCATTTGATTGATTATTATCCAAGCATTTACTGTTTTACAATTGATTCTCTTTGGTTCATTCTCTATTTACAAACAAGCACAAAGTCGCAATACTCTGTTTAGTCTTTGCAGATCGTGAAAAATCGTGTAAAAAAATAAAAGTAATCGAGCAAAATCAGTAGGCCACTAATTGGATCTCTTTTTGACCTCGCTAAAATAGAAATATTATAAACAACCCTTCATGAGAAATACGAAAATAGTGAGATGAACTGAGCTCCACACCATGAGGGCTGCAAGACAGCTCGGCTCCGTCACCCACCCCGCCCAAAATAACGACAAACCCTATGCAAATATTAAAAATATAGACAACACACCAGCAAAGAAACAGGGTAAAACATTTTATTAAATAACTATTTACATAACGTTGGTTTATAAGATGATGTCAGTAGTGGACCGATGTGTAAATAGGTCGGAAGCAGCACAAGGCGCCAAGATCCGGATGGAAAGTCCTGGATGTTGGGTGCCATAGTTCAGAGTTCTGAGTTTGAGCCTTTTTCAATGCCTGTGCTTTGTTGTTTCCCCTCCATCAAAAACAAAAAAATATATAAAACTGTGCAAAAATACAAAAAAATCAAAAAATGTTTACAAAAGCAGTGCTTGTAAGACTGTCTGAAGCTTATTTCCACCTACTGCAGCTTCACTATTCTCAAAGTAAGTGAGGGTCGTTTGTGGACCTGACTGCATTTGAAAACAATGTTATATGGTACCTCCCTAAACCGCTTGACGGAGGCCCCCGAGGGGCGGTGTGATGGCACGGACTCGGAGAAGATGCTTGGCTCCGACCCCCTCCCCAAGTCTTATAGCACTGGTGTAGCCTGAGATCGCCCCCGACATAGGCGGCCGGCTCCCGGGGTCCGGCGGAACTTTTTGCCTTTTGATGACTCTTCTATTCTGGACTTTGTCCCACAATCCGTTTGACCTGAAGACACGCTGTAGTGGGGCGCCCCTTTACCGTTTTAGTCGCCATTCCGCCCGCTTTTGCTACACTGTGCCTCTTCCGCCATTCAGCTGTTTACCGCCCGCTCTTGCGACTACAGCGTCTCGCTCACCATGTAGTTAAGTTGTTCCCGCTCTTGCGGTGCAGCGATAGGCGGCTGCCACAGGACTCTCAAAATGGCGGCCGGCTCTTCGGTTTTGGGCCTGGTCCACTAAAATGGCCCTGGGACACCTTGGAACTCGGACGCTTCCCTGATAGGGCTTGGGTCCCATTCTCGAAAGCGTCCCCTCAGCCGTGAAGATTCTACAAAAGTCTTGGGGGCCCCCGACTCCCGCAGGCTTCTGGTGGGGAGCGGCTGCCATGTCTGCTCGTGGAATGGCCACGACAGAGCTACGAGATGGTAGTGCTCTCATGCTGACGCCAGCTTTAGTCTGAAACATCCAGAAACACTGTAGACTACCAATTCGATCAGTTCCGGTAGCGCCCCAACATGACCCGGAAGAGAAGAACTTGCCCTCCCCTCTTTGACTGATGGTTCTTGTTGCCTGTCCCCTCTGTTGTCATTTAACAGAACTTTTTGGACTGCTGAAAGGGGTTGTGTTCCGAACGCTGGTTGGTGGAGACATTTTGACTATATTCTTGACCTACGTTGTCGCGTAATGCGTTATATGACACGCCGCGTTAGCGCACCCGGAAGTGATCCGGGGCGCGGCGCGCAGCGCGTAACGTAAGCATAACAGGTCATGTGACTTGTTAATAAAACTTTTCATTGGTTCATTTTACTTTTGTTATTTTAATGATGAAAACCTTGGTCATATGACCTAAAAATTACGCTTTTTATTGTTTTCGAACATTATTTTTTTTAAAACATATATGTTATAATATTCCAGGCTAATGTACTTTCCCGGAAAATTTACAACTGTCCTGCAAGTAAAATATATTCCTTTTTCGAGAAAAAGGGCGTTTCTTCGTTCCATGACGGAGCCGTTGAGTAAAAGAGACTCGGCCTGCTGTCTTAGTCGCCGATACGCCTGATTATCAGATTCTTATCGATCACTTTATGTTGCAGGAGTGGAAAACACAACTGCCCTTGACCATTTATCTTTACTACGTTCCTACATATTATACCTTTTATCCGTCATGTAATTGGACTGCTTTATTTCACTTGCCTTTTACTGATTCGAAAACAGTGACTAAAAGTAAAAACTTTACCAATGTAAATACTACTACCGTGTTTTGTTTTAAAAACCTTTATTGTGAAAATGTCAGTATACAAATACGGGCCTATAACCACCTGGGCCGGCCACGGAGCAAACTGAAATCGTATATGATGAGGAGACATTTACACTGTAGAGGAACGTAACGAGCGGGCCATTAGGTTGCAAGAACTAAGGTGTCTAACAGTTGCGGAATCGGTGGACGTACATTTTGTAATTAAAATAAGACAGGGCCACTTACAATAAAATTTTCTAGATATACATTTGCGGGCAAGGAGTTACGAGTCCCATTTATACCGGCGCCATTTTGGGCGAGGCCGGGCAGGTCCAAGATATAGTCAAAATGTCTCCACCAACAATCGGCCAGACCAGAACCCCTTTCGGCCCTTTATGCTACAAGATGGTGTCTTCCATTCAGAAAATATTGTTGGCAGCATTTTGAAAGGAAAGATAAACAGCCGTTCTCCTAGTGAGTCTCACATTGTTACATTTAGGAAGAATGTTGAAGAGTAATATGTGGAAAATCTGAAGCCATTTTTCTACAAACTCTCAATCAGCCTAAGTCATGGGCGATCTTTGTCCACACCAGGGCAATAGTGAAGCTGCAGCAGGTGCAAAAGAGCTTCAGACAGTCTTACAAGCACTGCTTATCTAAACATTTTTTTGTATTTTTGCACAGTTTTATATTTTTTTGTTGTTTTTGATGGAGGGGAAACAACAAAAAACAGGCATTGAAAAAAGCTCAACAGTGCAGGGCGCCTTGTGCTGGTTCCGACCTATTCACACATCGGTCCACTACTGACATCACCTCATAAGCTAACGGGGCACCCCACACTGACTTTCGGCGCAGCATTGTAGGATGGCGACACCAGTGCGGCAACTTGCTGGACACCACCTCGGTGCCATCCGGATCTCGGAGCGTTCGAGTCACTGTACCGCAAGAGTGACCGGAACTCAGCTGGTCACGCCGTCTTTCGGCGCAGCATTGTAGGATGGCCACACTAGTGCAGCAATTTGCTGGACACCACCTTGGGCAACAGTGAAGCTGCAGCAGGTGCAAATAAGCTTCAGATAGTCTTACAAGCACTGCTCAGAACTCTCAACTATGGCACTCAACATCCAGGACTTGCCAATCGGATCTTGGCGCCTTGTGCTGGTTCCGACCTATTCACACATCGGTCCACTACTGACATCACCTCATAAGCCAACGGGGCACCCCACGCCGACTTTCGGCACAGCATTGTAGGATGGCCACACCAGTGCGGCAACTTGCTGGACACAACCTCGGTGCCATCCGGATCTCGGCGCGTTCGACTCACTGTACCGCAAGAGTGACCGGAACTCAGCTGGACACGCCGTCTTTCGGCGCAGCATTGTAGGATGGCCACACCAGTGCGGCAATTTGCTGGACACCACCTCGGTGCCATCCGGATCTCGGCGCGTTCGAGTCACTGTACCGCAAGAGTGACCGCAACTCAGCTGGACACGCCGTCTTTCGGCGCAGCATTGTAGGATGGCCACACCAGTGCGGCAATTTGCTGGGCACCACCTTGGTGCCATCCGGATCTCGACGCGTTGTGCTGCCTTCGGCCTATTCGCACATCGGTCCGCTACTGACGCCGCCTCACGTGCCAACGGATTTTCTACGCTTTTTGTAGCCCTATGCCGCATAACAGGTCATGTGACTTGTTTATAAAACTTTTCATTGGATCATTTTACTTTTGGTTTCCTAAAGATGGAAGGCTTGGTCATATGACCTAAAAATAACACTTTTCATTGGTTTAGATCATTCAGACTGAAGCTGGCGTCAGCATGAGAGCACCACCATCTCGTGGCTCCGTCGTGGTCATTCCGCGAGCAATCATGGCAGCCGCTCCCCACCGGAAGCCTGCGGGAGTCGGGGGCCCCCAAGACTTTTGTAGAATCTTCACGGCTGAGGGGACGCTTTTCGAGAATGGAGCCCAAGCCCTAGCAGGCAAGCGTCCGAGTTCCAAGGTGTCCCAGGGCCATTTCAGTGCACCAGGCCCAAAACCGAAGAGCCGTCCGCCATTTTAAGAGTCATGTGGCAGGCGCCTATCGCTGCACTGCAAGAGTGGGAGCAACTCAACAACATGGTGAGCGAGACGCTGTAGCCGCAAGAGCGGGCGCAACTCAGCTGGATGGCCGCCACCTGGGGAGGCCCGTTCACGCCGCCTCCCCCACGCCCCCCCCCCCCCCCCGGGCCGCCGCACGCAAATTTTCGGAGCAGCATTGTAGGATACCAAAACCAGTGCGGCAGTTTACTGGACATCACCTGGGTGCCATCAACATCTCAGCGCGTTCTGCTGCCTTGGGACTATTCGCACAACAGACCGCTACTGACGAGGCCTCCCCCCGCCCCACCCGGGACGCCCCACGCCAATTTTCGGAGCAGCATTGTAGGATCCCAAAACCAGTGCGGCACCCAGGCGACATCACCTGGGTGCCGTCCAGAACTCTGCACGTTGTGCTGCCTTGGGACTATTCGCACAAAAGACAGCTTCTGACCATTGTTGCTTTTTTGGGTGAAAAATGTTTAAATGTTTTTACAGTTTTTGTTCCGTTCATTATAGTTAAATGTTAATAAAGTTTTAAAATCTAAGTTTGTTGGAGTGCTATATATGTTTAAAAAATCGGGTAAATGGGGCCTTGAATCGGGTTATTGTCATGTGTGGGCTTTGCAAGTGTACTGCTACAAGATCGGACATTTCAAACTCAAATGCACGTTCTTTTTCTTACCTTTCCGAAGCATGGAGCGCAATAGCAGGCAGAGAAAGGGTGATGCACGTGTTGAACACTGCCTGGCCTGGCAAGTTGCTGGCAGTGCCCCCCCCGCCCGCTCCTGAAAGAGGGCACACACACACCGCCGCCCCGAGTACTTCACAAATCTTTAAAAGACCATGCGCTTGTTCATGAGGCTTAAATGGTTTATCACCCCTTCTAGAACCCCTGCATCGACCCTCTGACGTTTCCTGGAAGAATTAGCACGTAACACAATACCAAGCCCTGTCAGCTGAAACCCCCGAGAAATCATGGGGCATATTATCAAGGGGGTTTATTTCCGCTTTTTGGGCTTTAAAAGCCAAAAAAAAAAGAGATAAAATTATCTCCCTATTACCAAGCTGTCGCTAACACCAGTTAGTGACAGCTAAAAGGTGATAGCGACCATCTTGGGCCCCGCTTTGCATATCAGTGATATTTATCACTAATGACATGCAAAGTGGGCGTGCCAAGATTTTAGCGACTGGAAACAGTCCCTAACCATCGCTATCTCCTATTACCAACTTTTGGAGATATTCGCGCTAAGCGCGAATATCTCCAAAACCTAACACCTGCCCTGAGCAGTTTTAGCCATGTTATCCAATGGGAAGTGGATAACATGGCTAAGAGCATTTGCTGGATAATGCATGAATATCGCTGACTTTTCAACGATATTCATGCATTGCGGCCGTTTTTTATCGCATTTGCGATAAACCTTGCTAATAGCAAGGTTTATGTGCGATAAAATTCGCCGATGTGCGGCGATAATTTTTGTCTCTAAACAAGTTAGAGACAAAAATTATCGCTAGTTGTTGGTAATATGCCCCCGATTTTTGCTTGCAGGAATCGGGAGGCGGGAGACTAGCACTGAAATCAGTAGTCTCACGCCTGAATCGGGAGGGTTGGCATGTCTGGATACTCTACAGCTGGGGCCATAAACTACATCCGCAGGGCTAGGTGATAGCCTAGGTCCGGCCTGGACAATCGGACACAGAGGAAGAGGAGTGTCAGAGGGTGCGGTAGTGAATAGGGTGAAAGGGAGGTGTCGGGCGGGCACAGGGTGTGATTCTCAGAGAAGAGCAGCGCAGATGGGGGGAAGTATATGGCCCATGCATGAGAGAAAGAGCGGGGGTGACCAGTGCGTGGGGGAGATGCTTGCGAGGGTGGGGAGCCATGCTGAGGATCGGCGGCGTGCAGAGAGTGGCCCTGGTCAAGGCATCTAAAATGGCTGCCGTGCACGACAAAATTGTGGCATTGGACAAAAACGCAAGATGGCGCAGACAATGTTTATCAATAAGGATTCATTTATAACAAAATATTTACTCGCAGTGACAAAATGGTGGTCAACACTTCCTGATTTCCATCGAATCGAACGTTAACAAACGTCACGCAGCAAAAAAAAAAAAAAAAAGCTCACGCACAGAGCAGTTTTTAGCCATGTTATCCAATGGAAGGTGGATAACATGGCTAAGAGCATTTGCTGGATAATGCATGAATATCGCTGACTTTTCAGCGATATTCATGCATTGTGGCCGATGTGCGGCGATAATTTTTGTCTCTAAACAATTAAAACGAAGCACAAAATGGCGAATTCCCGTTTCGCTACCAGTTTGCGGCCCAGTTCGCGGCCCGTGAAGCGCTTCTACCGTGAAAAATCATTTTTTTTTTATTTTCCCCACGGGACCCTTTAATAACCCCAACAACAATCCTAGGGGGTCAAGAGGGGTATACCTTGCCCCCTTTCAATAAATTCCCCCTTCGTTTTTCACCTCTTCTTCTCTCTCGATCCTACCGAGAGATAAGATGGCGGCCGCTCCGGACTGTTTAGAATGTTGACAGACACCGGAGAGCCAATCAGCTTTCTGTTATCCAATGGAAGGTGGATAACATGGCTAAGAGCATTTGCTGGATAATGCATGAATATCGCTGACTTTTCAGCGATATTCATGCATTGTGGCCGATGTGCGGCGATAATTTTTGTCTCTAAACAATTAAAACGAAGCACAAAATGGCGAATTCCCGTTTCGCTACCAGTTTGCGGCCCAGTTCGCGGCCCGTGAAGCGCTTCTACCGTGAAAAATCATTTTTTTTTTTTTTTCCCCACGGGACCCTTTAATAACCCCAACAACAATCCTAGGGGGTCAAGAGGGGTATACCTTGCCCCCTTTCATTAAATTCCCCCTTCGTTTTTCACCTCTTCTTCTCTCTCGATCCTACCGAGAGATAAGATGGCGGCCGCTCCGGACTGTTTAGAATGTTGACAGACACCGGAGAGCCAATCAGCTTTCTGCGCGCAAAGTTCCGTTTCGCGAAAAGTAAGCGGACCGGATCGCTGCCCGGAGCGCTGTTATAGATATATATCTTGTTTTGAACGTTAATTTCTCAAAAACTACTGGAGCACATATATTGAGACCTAGCAAAGGCACATCGGGCTAACAGTCCCTACAATTTTGCCAAGTTTCGTGCAAATCCATTCAGCCGTTCGAGCTAAAAGTGAGTCCAACCGCCCTATGGAAAAATGAATGGGAAAAAAGCGTTTTGGGACCCCCCTTTTTTCTCGGCCCCCCCTTGACGAAACCCCACCAAATTTTCAGGGGCTGCTCAGAAACAAAATGTGCCATTTTCCTGAAAATTTCAGCCGATTCCGTCCACAAACGCCAAAGTTATTAGACATAGAATTTTCAAAAATCCCATAGGGAAAAAATCCTAACTATATATACCTACTGGCGATAGCCAGTAGGTAATATGTGTGTGTGTATATTACCTACTGGCGGTCGCCAGTAGGTATATATAGTTAGGATTTTTTCCCTATGGGATTTCTGAAAATTCTATGCCTAATAACTTTTGCGTTCGTGGACGGAATTGGCTGAAATTTTCAGGAAAATGGCACATTTTGTTTCTGAGCAGACCTTGAAAATTTGGGGGGGTTTTGTGGAGGGGGGGCCGAGAAAAAAGGGGGGTCCCAAAACGCCTTTTTCCCATGTTAATTTCCATAGGGCGGTTGGACTCACTTTTAGCCCGAACGGCTGAATGGATTTTCACGAAACTTGGCAAAATTGTAGGGACTGTTAGCCCGATGTGCCTTTGCTAGGTCTCAATATATGTGCTTCAGTGGATTTTGAGAAATTAACGTTTAAATCAAGATATATATCTGTAACAGCGCTCCGGGCAGCTATCCGGTTAGCGAACCTTTCGCGTAACGGAACTTTGCGATGAGAAGCTGATTGGCCCTCCGGTGTCTGTCAACATTCTAAACAGTCCGGAGCGGCCGCCATCTTGTCTCTCGGTAGGATCGAGAGACAAGAGGAGGCCAAAACAAAGGGGGAAATTACCATAAGGGGGCATAGTAGATCCTCGTTGACCCCCTAGGTTTTATGTGGAGGTTTTAAAAGGGCCTAGGAGGGTCCAAAAAAAAAAATTTTTTTTTGCGTGGTAAGCGCCAAGTTCGCGAACCGGATAGCTTTCTGGGCAGCGAACTTTATGGATAAAAGAATGAAAGACTTTTCTAATACTGTATGTTAATTGTTTGTTGTTTTTCTTGTTTTTTTTTGTTTTCTTTATTTATTTATTTTTTTTATTATGATTGTGTTTCATACTTTATTAAATTTTCTAACATTTCATTGTCAGAAATGTCATAATTTATTATAGGGTGTAATTGTTTTTCATTTTGAAGCAAGTTGTCTACTGCTTCAACACATTGTAGAAGTTCGTGGTCTCTACTGTCATCCATAAAGTCATCAAGTTTGTCTTGGCTGCTCTCCTTCAGTTCAATCGAAAATGAAACTTGCTGCTCGCCTTCCATTTTGCCTGAAATTTGGATTAAAAAAATATATATTAGTAGAGATAGGGCACTGTTGGGATTAATTTTAGATAGGCAGTTTTTATCAGTGAATTTATCTTTTGGCAGTGTATAGTATGAGAGTGGAAATAGGACTAAAAAAAAGTGTATGTGATTTAACCAAGACACTACTACTACAGAGGGATAGTGTATATGTAGCAGAAAAAGTCTACTATATTAAGTCATAGTGCACAATATATTAAATTATAACTTACCTTCACAAAGAAGTTGAAGTTTTTTGAAGCTTTTGAAATAGGAGGTACAACAAGAAGTAGTAGTCAAAATGGCTGTGTTTCCTTCTCTCCCTTTATATATATACAGGTATATAACCAATCAAATGTCAGGTAATAAAAGTAGAAAATGAAAGTAACATTTTCATTGGTTGTCAATTCCAACAATTCAGATGTGTTTTGTGAAGTAATTTACCTCACGGTACTTGGAGAGGTCTACAGGCTAAATGGCTAAATGGAATTTCAATGAAATTTGTGAGAATGGAAGGGATTGTTATGTAGTATGAGCTAATCTATATTTGGTGAGAGTGTTTCTAGTCGTTATTCTGTAAATTACTTTCCCGCCTTTTTTTAGGACCGCTTTCCGGGAAGCTGCCCGGTTAGCGAACCTTAAGCGTCACGGGAGTCCACCATTTTGTGTTTCGTTCGCATTAAGATACAAGATGGAGGGCAAATAATGTTTAGAATGGGTAGAAGGGGTCATGGTAGACTTATCTTGACCCCCTAGGTTTTCTGAGCGTGGCTGAGGAGGCTTATATGTGCGGAAAAAAATTTTTTTTTAAAAAAATTCCGCGAGGTTAGCTTTCGGTTAGCGAACCGGGTAGCGCTCCGGGGAGCGAATTTTGTGGAAAATTAGTGAAAAAAGTTAGAGAAAAATAATAATTGTGAGTGATCAGATGTAGGGTAGCTCTGAGAAGAGCTTTTGGGTTTATGGTACATTTAGGTACTTATAAGTAGGTACCAATGCAGAGTCTTAAATTCAGAATGAAAATTCTGTTGCCCTCATCTGAGAAGTGAACTCCATCTCCTCTGTAGATATCTTGCATGTAGTAACGCAAGTTATTGTTGTACAGAGAGCCCATTCCATGGTCTCTCATGTAAGCTGAAACAGATTTGTTTACATGCTTCCTCGCTTTCTCAATTTGTGGACAAAATTGGTTGGACCACCTCCATTTCTGTCTTTGGCATATATTGGAATATACCAAGGCAGTTTGAGGAAAAAGTGCCATTAATTGCTCCAAGGTGTCCTTTAAAAGCATTTCCAGACCTACCCCTGTCAAAGTGCCCAAATCATTACCTCCACAGTGCACTATTAACAGGTCAGGTTTTGGCAAATGCATAAAGGTTTTCACCAATGGTATCAATTGGTGACATTTTAATCCTCTTTGGCCCAACCACTTAATTTCCACATCTTGTAAATTGAGGTTGTGTAAATTTCTGCTCTCAGCATACCTTTGAGCCCAGTGGATGTAACTATGTCCAACAATCCAGACGTTAAACATGGTGGAAGAAGGTTGTTCTGCAGTCAGATGAAGTGTGGTAATGAAAGGGCAGTTGAAACAGTAGGAGTTTCTAAAGAAAAAAAACTGTGGATTTACAATGCTAATGATTCATTAGCAGTGATTGGTGCATTTCCATTTCTGAAAACAGAAAGTTAGGGTGCATGGATGTGTTCTTTGAAAGATGTAATTTGAATGGTCAAGGAAGAAACATTTAATGAAAGATTGCACTGGATACGCAGGTGCACTGAGAGTTCAGAGTTCAATTGAAACATTGTTGTGTGAATTTGCAAACATGAGAGGTCTTCCAGGAGGTGGTTGCTATGGAAACAAGGCAGACAGGGCAGAGGGGGGAAGGGTTTTGATTTGAAAAAAGTGAGGGAAGAGGTATGATTGGCTAATATGAGAGATATGTGAAAAGAATATCTGTATTTCTGTGCTTTCAATAGCTGCAGCCTTTGGAGTGCATCCTTTTTCTTCTGCTGAAGACAATTTGGTGTATTTCTGAGACTGTTTTCAAAACTCAAAAAATATTTGCTAAGGTGAGAAAAGATTTATTTAATTTAGATAGAGAATAGTATGATTTAAGGAGAAAATGATGAAGAAAGCTGTGTTTTTAAAATGTGGTTTTGTCTCTAGTGATATACTAATAGAATTAGTTTCAAAGAGAAATTATAATTGCATATTTGGTGTAACATTCTGGCATGCAGTTACACAAGATATTGTAATACATGGAGGCCATTTCATGGTCTGTTATGTAAGCTGAAACAGATATGTTGCTTTTAAAAACGATTTAAGAAATCAATTACATTTCTAGATATGTACTGCTAGAGCTTCATAGGTTGTTTTGGGCCATATTTATAAGGTATTTGAGTGTCTAAGATGTTGTGTTCGCCTTTTAAAATGTAAAGTGTTCCTCATGGGACAAGTGTCTTGTAAATACGCTCCCACTTGTGCTTGGCAAATTTAGATTTTGATTATGGGAGTTACCTAGCCATGTTAATAGTGTCCCAAAAATGGTGCTAGGGCATTCCAGAAAACACTTTCATGTGTCTCAAGGACATTTTTAGTCATTTCTTCATGAATGCAGGTATACAATTGATTTATATGCTGTGTTTAAAAACGAATTTTGAAATGAATTAAATTTCAGGATATGTACTGTTAGAGCTTCATAGGTTGTTTGGGGTCATATTTAGAAGGCATTTTAGTGTCTTTGAAGTTATTTTTCCCTTTTTAAATGGAAAGCGTTCCTCATGGGGCCCTGAGCAGTTCTTAGCCATGTTATTTAATAGGAAGTGGATAACATGGCTAAGAGCATTTGCTGGGAAATGCATGAATATCGCTGATTTTTCTGCTATATTCATGCATTGTGGCCGTTTTTTTTCACATTGTTCATAGGTTGTTTGGGTTCATATTTAGAAGGCATTTTAGTGTCTTTGATGTTATTTTTCCCTTTTTAAATGGAAAGCGTTCCTCATGGGGCCCTGAGCAGTTCTTAGCCATGTTATTTAATAGGAAGTGGATCACATGGCTAAGAGCATTTGCTGGAAAATGCATGAATATCGCTGATTTTTCTGCTATATTCATGCATTGTGGCCGTTTTTTTCACATTGCTTCATAGGTTGTTTGGGTTCATATTTAGAAGGTATTTTAGTGTCTTTGATGTTATTTTTCCCTTTTTAAATGGAAAGCGTTCCTCATGGGGCCCTGAGCAGTTCTTAGCCATGTTATTTAATTGGAAGTGGATAACATGGCTAAGAGCATTTGCTGGAAAATGCATGAATATCGCTGATTTTTCTGCTATATTCATGCATTGCGGCAGTTTTTTTTCACATTGCTTCATAGGTTGTTTGGGTTCATATTTAGAAGGCATTTTAGTGTCTTTGATGTTATTTTTCCCTTTTTAAATGGAAAGCGTTCCTCATGGTGCCCTGAGCAGTTCTTAGCCATGTTATTTAATAGGAAGTGGATAACATGGCTAAGAGCATTTGTTGGAAAATGCATGAATATCGCTGATTTTTCTGCGTTATTCATGCATTGCAGGCCTTTTTTTATCACATTTGCAAGCATTTCTTAGCCATGTTATCCAATGGGAGGTGGATAACATGGCTAAGAGCATTTGCTTCAAAGGTTGTTTGGGGTTATATACCATTTTTGGGAAATTATTAACATGCCTATCTAACTCCCATAATCAAAATCTAAATTTGCCAACCGCAGGTGGGAGCGTATTTACAATAAATTTGCACCATGAAGAATGTAAAATAGCATACTAGATACTCAAATAACTTATAAATATGATCCAAAACATCTTATGAAGCACTAGTAGTGCATATTTCCAGAAATGTATTGGTTTTCATTTAATGATTTACTTCATTGGTAGGCCTTCACATGTTTTTTTACCTTGGTTTTTTTTCAGTGAAAATCTTATCTGCAACCATGTGTTGGCCTCACCTCAAATAAACAAAACAGGTGATGGACTGAATGTGGATCAATGACACACATTCACCCCAGTCCAAAGATCTGGGCCTAAACAAACCTTTAGATAGGCTACATCTTATCGTCATCCTGAATTAATGATTTAAAATATTAGGGAGTGATTTATGAGTGTTGTATGCCTGTTTTGTACCATTGAGTGTCATTTTTGTGATGCAGTGCTGGTGGAAAATATTTGCTATGTTAAATAATTAGTACAGCATTAAGTTTTAGATGACTGTTATTTATTTACTGTTTGGTAATAGTGGTTAATAACATTTTATATTATATTTTTTCACAGATTCAACTGCAGATTCTTTCATAGTTTGGAAAATGCCTTCCAGAAGTCGAATACGAAAGGCTAGAAAACGTCAAAGACAGCAGGATGATGTTTTATTGCAGCAGTCCTCTTCCCCAAATACTTGTCAAAACACCAAGAAAGGTCCGGGTAAGAGCACGAAATCATTCTTAAGAAATATTTGTAGTAAAAAAAATTTTGCTCAAAAAAATGTGTCTCTTAACAAAAAGAGAAGTAATTTAAATGGAAAGGAGAGACCCATCACAAATGTTACTGGTAGAGGAAGAGATAACTCTGTGCATGATAGTAGAAGGAAACAACAGTTTAGGGACATTCGACAACGAATGTTCCGTAATAGGATATTAGTTAATTTATTGAAAAATATTAAAAAGAAAGGCCAACAGAAAGCGGCATTTTATAGGAAGAAGAAAAATGTAGAGAAAATTATTGATCATGCTTTTGAAATCAAGCGAAAGTTGTTTATTTTGGTAATCAATAGAATTAGGAAACTAAGCAAGGTAATTTCTGATTTCAAAACAAAAAGTAGATGGAAGAGAGTAGTAAATCGTACTAACTTTTGTGAAGTTTTTTCTGGAGAATGGATGCATAGTTCAAGTTCTGAGGCATTTTTTAATGAGGAGACTTATTTTCAGGATAATGATTTGGTGCATGCAGTTGACATCAGTGGTCGAGCTTATGAAGTGAAGGATGGTTGTCCAGTTGAAAAAGAACTACTTGTGACAACAGAGACAGAAGAGGCGCTAAGTGATGAGGTTTTAGGAAGACGTCCTAAGGGTCCTGTGTACATTTGGAAGTGTAGTTCTATTTGCAGTGTGCGACAGGTTTCCATCAATTTGCTATGTGATTTTATACGGACATTTAATAAGAAAAGTTTGAAGCAGAAAATGAAGTTGTTGCAAGATTTAGATCCTTGCAGAGTGAGACAAATGACAGGTTTGCGTGGTCATTCACTGGCTTGTCTTTCCAGGAGAGTATGCCAGAGTGTTTTTCATCATTTCAGGATGCTAGCAGTGCATCATAATAAAGTGAGAAAATTAGTGAGAATGTTGTATTATGCTAAGAGTCCAGCAATTATGCTTAAACAGTTATGTGCTGCTCTTTTGCATGGTTCTGAAATAGATGTGAAGAATCTTTGTGAAGAAATTGAGTTTTGTTACTTTGGTAGTAAAGATGAGAATGTTCAAATTGACCCTGAAGTAGAGGGTAATGTGGAAGATAATGTACAGGTTTCCAGTACAGATAATTTTCAGAAGGAAATTGCCACGTTTCAGATGAAATCAAGTGAGAGGCCTAATTTCACTTGTGTATGTTGTCGACGCACTTATTATAAGAATCAGACTAAGGTAGTGGATTTATATGCAAAAAGTGAAAGGGAAAATAATAGTGAATGGAAGGATTTAGCCACATACTTGATGGTAGAAAATTATTTTGATTTGGGATCGGATCAACGTGTGTGTACTTATTGTTGTAATAAATTAAACCAAAACCAGATGCCTGCTAGGGCAGTTCATAATAATCTGGAATTGGTTGAGATTCCTTCTGAATTGAAGGATTTAAATACTTATGAATCTATTTTGATTCAAAGTATCCATCCCTTTCAGGCTATTGTAAGAATGGAGCCAAAGACAGGGAAATTGCCTCCAGCAGATTTACAGAGAGGATTAAAGGGAAGAGTTGTTTATTTGCCTCTAGATTTGAACAAAAACATTAACACAATTGGAATAGAAAAAGTGGAAGAGGAACCTCTGGTTATCTTGGTTAATGGGGTTCCGACAAAGAATAAGAAAATATGGCAAGATTTAGTGGATGTTAGGAAAGTCAAAAAGGCAACAGTGTATTTGAAGAAAAATAATAAGTACTATAAGAATGTATATGTTGCAGAAGAGGAAGTAAGTGATGAAGAGGATAGCGATTTGTGTGCTGGCCAAATTGAGAAAGTAGAGGCCTCTAAAAGTGAAGAAATATATGAACATTATAGTGTTCATCCTTTGCATTCCAAGGAAGTGATGGGGAATGCTATTGAGTTGTTTCAAATGAAACAAGCCAAAGGGAGTCCCATTAGTGTTTGGGAGGAAAGTTTGGAAGCTCGGTGTTTCCCACAGCTATTTCCCACAGGTCAAGGAGGAAGATATGATGAGCGACCTCGTGAAATTCCTGCGTCTGAATACCGGACTTTACGATTGTATGCAGAAGATCCTAGGTTTCGGCAATGCATTCCCTATTTGTTTCATCTCCTGTTTGAAAGCGATCTGTCTGGACTGTCATATGCAGTGAACCACATCTTAAAAAGTGGTATACAGATGCGAAACATCTCGGCAAGTGACTTTATGCATAAAGTCAATGTCCAAGACAGTATTTTGGATTCTCACTTAATTAATCTCATGGCGTGTCAGCGTGGTACTAATGAGTACTGGTACCGTCGTCATGGTGACTTAAAATGTATGCTGAGGAACTTAGGAACTCCGACATGGTTCCTCACTCTGAGCTGTGCCGAGTATGGCTGGGATGACTTACTTGAATTTCTACGAGAGGCAAATGGAAATATTGAAAACATTGAATTCAAGACACCTGGAGAACTGTGTTCTTTGGATCCTGTGAATGTATGCAGGTACTTCAATCATAGATTTGAAGCTATGATGTCTTTCATCACAAATAAAAAGAATCCACCTCTTGGAGAGGTGTTGGATTTCTTCTGGAGAAAGGAGTACCAAGCAAGAGGTGCCCCTCATATACATATGTTGCTGTGGATCAAGGATGCACCTAAATTTGGAACAGATCCGGATGACTTAGTGATGAATTTCATCGAACAGTATTCTACGTGTGCTGTTCCAAACGCAACGGAGAAGAAAAGTCTAAGAGAACAAGTTCTACGTTTCCAAAGCCATCGTTGTGGAAAGTACTGTCGTCGTAAATTCAGAAACAAGGACAAGTTCTACACCAAATGTCGTTTCAACTTTCCACGACCGGTGATTTCTAAAGGAAGAGTGAACAGTTTGATGTCTTCGCTGCGACATAATGTGACGAGGAAATCACCCAAGAATACATACAATTTGAAAAGGAACGAAGAGTCCAAGTACATCAATGACTACAACCCAGTGATTTTGTCCATGTGGAATGCCAACATGGATATACAGTTTGTGGCTGACAACTGTATGGCTGTGGCTCGGTATGTGACATCTTACATCACCAAAAAAGAAAAGACCGAACTGAAGGATATGTGGGAGGACATTTCCCATGAAAAGAGCCTCAGCAAGAAGTTGTACAGTTTCAGTCTGAAGATGTTGTCGCATCGAGAAATCGGAGCTTACGAATGTTCTGATCGATTGTCTTCAGCAAGTCTCTATGCCAAATCCAGGAGTCTCGTTTGGGCGAGTCTTGGTCTTGCTGCAACGCGAAATCGAGTTCTAAAACCTGTTCGGGAAATTGAGTATTTGGCAGAAAAGGAACCAAACAGTACCGACATTTTGAAGACCAACATGTTGGATACATATTATCCAAATCGAAGCAGTCACCTTGAGAATATTTGTCTATATGAGGTTCTCCAAAATTATATATTCAAGAGGAACATCAAAGAAGATATTGAGAAAGGAGTGTATGCTGTAATTGGAAGTGAGGGATGCCTGGTCAAGCAAAGAAAATGCCAATTAGTAAACCATCGAAAATTAAGTGGCGAATCTCCAGAAAAAAAGGAGTTTTTCTATTTAGCACTTTTGCAACTTTTCAAGCCTTGGCGTGCAGAAGAGGAACTGCTTGGAGATTTCCTCTGTTACGAAGACTCTTTCAATGCAGCCAAGGAGTCCATAGAATGTCCTGCTTTTTCTAAATATCAAGAAATGCTAACTTTGGAAATTGAGCAGGAAGCAACGATTGCAGCCGAGATTGCCAGAGACAGTTCTCAGGACAGTCAGAGTTCTGTTTCATTGAGTCAAGATCCACTTGGAGGACCTATTATCGAAAATGAAGCTGCCACTGCTATGAATGAAGTAGAAAGAGCCATGGCACATGCTCAGGAGGATTCAGTTAACTTACAAGACTTGGAAAAACAACTCAACGTTGAGCAGAGGAAAATATATGATGAAGTTACCAAGGAAATTGAGCACGGATTAAGTCATGAGAAGAAAGAGTGCTCGTGTACGTCGTTGAAGCCTGTCCGACTGTACGTGAGTGGAGAAGCGGGAACTGGAAAAAGTTTCCTCATTAAAGCAATCTCTTGTTATTTGCAGGAAAGGACTGAGTCATCGCTGTCTTGTGTTGTCACCGCTCCTACTGGACTGGCAGCACATAATATTAAAGGTATTACTTTGCATCGTCTATTGATGCTGCCGGTGGAGCATGACAACAAATTACAATACAACAAGTTATCTGGAGATGCTTGCTGTGAAGTTTCAAGAGTTTTGAGGAAAATGAAACTACTTATCATTGACGAAGTAAGCATGGTTTCCAATGTCATGCTTGCCTTTGTGCATTTGAGAATGCAAGAAGTACTTAAAACTGAATATGATGTCTTATTTGGTGGGAAACACATTATTGTTTTCGGAGATCTTCTACAGCTGACACCAGTAAAAGGTCAACCTGTGTTCAAAATACTCACGCATGAAGATACCAGGAAGTGCCTAGGGAGCATTGGCAACGTCAATATATGGTTAAACTTCAATTATGCAGAACTGCATCAAAATATGCGTCAGGCAAAGGATGAAGATTACAAGAATATTCTACAAGATATTAGAATTGGAAAAGTGACCGAGCATGGGAAAGAAGCTTTAAATGCACGGTTACTGTCAAATTTGTATCCCAAACAAGATATTGTGCCTGAGAATATTTTTCAGAAAATTACTGAGAAGAAATCCGGGATATGTCTCATGCCAACTCTTGCAGAATGTGCCATCTTCAACAACAAAATGTTGAATTTAGAAAAGCAAGAGATTGTGAAACTTGAAGCTATCGACAAATTAGAGCATATGGGATCAACAATTATTTTGTCAGACAATTTGAAATCAAAATTGGATTCATTAGAGAAGACTATATCTAAAACAGCGGGTTTTGAAAAGACTTTGAATGTGTGTTTAAATTGCCGAATTATTTTGAGAAGGAATTTACATGTAGAAAGAGGTCTGGTAAATGGATCAATGGGTAATGTTGTTGATTTTGAGAAATACAGAAATAGAGATGGAATAGAATTTTTAAAAATTAAATTTGATGGCATTGAGGAAGTACAGCAAATTGGTCGTTGTTCTGCTAGGTTTTTGCTTGTTAAAGATTTATATGTTCGCCGTAAACAGTTTCCTGTTTGCTTGGCATATGCGGTGACAATCCATAAATCGCAAGGTTTAAGTGTAGACTGTGCATTGGTGAATATTGGCAGTTCTGTGTTCAAGGAGGGTATGGCATATGTGGCATTGTCACGAGTTAGAACTTTATCGGGATTGTACTTGATTGACTGTGATGTCACAAACATTTGTGCGGATCTAGATTGTGTTAAGGAATACAATAGGTTAAGAAGAGAGTATGCGCCACATTTGCCTCAATATCCTTTGTTTGAGAAACGTGTGGTAGGCCGCAAACGTAGAAATAGCAGTAATAGTAGGGAGGTTGTTGCAAAAAGACTAAAAGTCAATGAACCGAAAATTGTTAGCAGAAAGAAAGTGGATTCTGTTGAAGATGTTGTCGGTTTTCAATTTGAAAACAGTTCTGGTGTCAACTGCTATGCAAATGTAGTGGTTAATGTTCTCTTTTCACTAGAGAGTTTAAAAGAACAGATTCTGTTGAATTCTGAACAAATTTTATGCTGTTTGTTGAATTCTGTTTTCGAGAAATGTAGCAGTGATCGAACAAAAGTAGAAAGTGTGTCTGAAGTTCGTTATCTGTTAGATGAATGTTCAGGTCAAACAGACTTCTCTGAAAATAATCAGCAAGATTGTCAGGAGTTTTTAATGTATATGCTTGATATATTGCAAGTTGAGGGTGTAGATGTAGATCACCTGTTTGGGCTTTCTTATCAATGGCAGCATGACTGCGAGAACTGTATGGTATCAAGTACTACTAGTGTAGACTCAGAAAGATTTATATATTTAACTTTGCCAGACAGTAAATCAGTCTCCTTTAATAAGCTAGTAAATGCAGCGGATCACAACATGGAGTGTAGCCAATGTAAATGTGATATGATGTCAACATTATTTATACGTAGATATGGCCAGTATGTCATTTTAATGATGCAACGATGTAGGCCTGATGGAACAAAATTGTCAACTTTAATAAAAAATTTTGTGGCTTCTCAGCTGTCAATATCAGGGAGGACTTTTGTTACTGTAGCAATTATCTATCACGATGGTCCATCAACAACATCAGGACATTATACAGCTTACTTAAAGTCTGGAAACGGCTGGTCATTCTGTAATGATTCTGTTGTAACGTTCAAAAAAAAATTGCCGTTTGACCTTAAAAATTCTTACCTGGTGTTTTTAAAACCAAAATTTTAAGTAGAGGGAATGTAAGTCTGCAATGCTGTCTCGATTAAAAATTCAACTATATAAACCTAATGCAAGTAAGTCTGCTTCATAGTAAGCAGTATCAGTGTCATAGGAAAAGGAGAACATGACTGACAAAGAAGAGTAAGATATTAGTAGTCCAGGATTGTGAAAATAATCTCAAATATTTTATTTTTGAAAGTTGCGAAAATAGAAAATGTCGGGATTTGATTGGAAGAATTACAAGATTTGCGAATCGCGGCAACATGATTTGGCCTAGTGGAAACATGTGATATAATGAGAGAAGTTTTTTTTCTATGTAACATATTTCACGTATCGATGGAGGTTTTCTTTCAGAAAGTGGCGGGCTGAAAATATTTAAAGCACAACAGAGTGGATGCTGTTTATAGGAGATCCTTCGACGTCATTGAAAGTAAGTTAATTTTAAGAAGTTTTGAAATCAGATTTCTTAGGTTGTATGGGTTTTTTAAACACAGTCATTTTGATTGTGTTTTTTTTTCCCCGCTGTTACATGATGAATACCTTCAAGTCACTGATTTAAGTGAAATTTGATACATTCTGAGAACAGCAAAAATAAACCATTTAACATGTATAATTAATGTTATGCTTTTTGTCCTTATGATATACATTTAGAAATGTGTGGTACATATGGGTAAGGTGAGTTCTGTAAATATCAATTTTAATGCTTAGAGTGCTGTACTTCTGGGTAGTGTTTTTTTTTTATAAAAAAAAGAGGCCTCACCTCAAAGAAAGCTCTTGAAAGCACACATCTTATTTGCATCCTAAAACAATCATTTACAATGTTAGACACAATTTTATTATGACTTTACATCTTTTTTGCGCTGCTATTGCATCACTATTGTGAGACATTAGCAGTGCAAGAAAAACATCATGTTTCAAAATAGGCCTCAGTTCAGCAATATCAAGATACAGTTTCTTTCGAATATATATCTTTAGGATTGTGTAGGGAACGTAGAGAAGCAGAGACTTCTGTAAATGTCAAAGTTGTTGAAAAACTGTTTGTTTTTGAACCTTTTCCCTTGTCTTTTCTAATTTTTAAATACATGTTTTAATATTTTTTGAAATGTTTGTTCTTTGTTTTACAGATTGAAAGTATGAAAAAATATTTAAAAAAGGTAACAAGAATTATAAGGTAAATGTTTTCCACTCTTTTTACCCGCAATGCACTGCTGATGATGTCATTGACAGTATCTCTCATTTACTCTCTCTAGCTGTCTTTCTTTTTACATTATTCTCTGTTTACTTCCCTTATACTAACTCTTCTTTTTTTTTAAAAAAATATTTTTTTTAGTTCGCTTAAAGTTCGCGAACCGGTCAGCGAACTTGAAGCGAACCAAAAGAAATAGAGCTTGCCAGAGTGATAAACATTCTAGCAATTTTGTTTGAAAGGGGAGGTAGTTCTGAAAAGAACTGTTTTTTTTTGTTTTTGTTGTTTTATGTTTTTTTTGTAATTTTTTGAACATTTTTTGATTTTTTTGTATTTTTAGAACTGTTTTATGTTTTTTTTGTGTTTTTTAAGGAGGGGAGACAACAAAAAACAGGCTTTCAAAACGGCTCAACTGGAGCAAAAAAAAAGAAAATTACTTTTTGGGTGCATTAGGGCACTTATGATTTTCATATGCAATGTTCATGAGGTTGACACTCATGTTGCCATATGACAGCATAGCACCACAGTAAATACAAGACACCTTCATGTGCTGGAAGTTACGTTGGATGTTTGGCACAGTCTCTTGTGCCTCTCTTCCCGTCAAAGACAATGTGGATGTAGATCTTGCCACAGGAGTTGCCGTCGGATTGTCTTCAAGATCCCTCAACTCAGCCCGGCTGTAGTTCAAGGGATGCCACCTGCTCATGTGACGGTGCATTGTATAGTTCCCCATACTGTACTTCTTTTCTGTGCCTCTCGACAATCTGTGGTCACAGATGAGGCAGGTGGCATATTTTGCATTCACTTTCTTGGTTCCAGGAGGGATGGTGAAAAACTGCCAGATGAAACTGGTTTTTCGTTTAGAAACCCGGGGCAACTCATCAACAAATTGTTGTCCCTCTCTCTCCTCTTCTTCTTCTTCCTCATCTTCCTCCTCTCTGTTAGTCATAATTTGACTGGGTGGTCCTCTCTTCTTATGGGGAGGTGGAGGTGGTGGTGGGGGTGCACCAGCTGCAGCAACAATGGAAGCCATTGTGGATCTTCAGATAAATGGTCTTTCTCTCACCAAGATGAAAGTCAGAGTGAGGAAATAAGGAGGGGTTTACTTGATTTGGGGAAAACAAAAGTTCTGAGCCAATGAAAAGTGTTATTTTTAGGTCACATGACCTAGTCATACATCATTTGGAAACCAAAAGTGAAATGAACCAATGAGAAGTTTGATAAACAAGTCACATGACCTGTTCCGCTTACGTTACGCGGCGCGCGCCGCGTCCCAGATCGCTTCCGGTTCGCGGTCCGGAGCACTTCCGGGAGCGCTAACGCGGCGCGTCATTAGACGCATTACGCGATAACGTGATACGTCGCGCTTCCGCGGCGCGTCACTGTTCCGCTAACGTAACGTTGACCGGTTCGCGGACTAGATCGCGGCATCAAGATGAGCTAACGGAAAGCTTCCCGGTTCGCGAACTAGAAGCGAAGAAAAAAAATATTAAAAAAAAAATTATCAATAAACATCTAAATATATTTTGGGATTTAAAGAATAATACATTTTACAGCTACAGATGTTAGCTTTTAAAAAACCAATGAAATTCACTGAAAAAACCATAGGTTATAGACCATATATAGTTAGAAATTTGCATTTAAAAAACCATTGAAATTCAATGAAAAAACCATAGGTTATAGACCATATATAGTTAGGAATTCGCATTTACAAAACCTTATTTTACTCGCATAAAACCATTGAAATTCCATATATAGTTAGTTGCGCTAACTATATATCGCGCACCCGCAATCCACTGCTGATGATGTCACATATTACATCATTCATGACATGGTCAGTGACATCACTGATGACATCACTGATGACATCTCAAATGACATCACTGATGACAACATCCAGTGACTGTATGTTTCTGTGAAGTTAAAATATGTCTTACATATTGAAGAATGAGTGGATGTATAAGTGTCTGGATGAAGGATTTAGTAGGTGCATGACTGACTGTATGAGTGAGTGATTAAATGTGTCTCACTGAGTGCATGGGTTAGTGACTAAACTGTCTTAATTTGTGCATCATTATGTCTGTTGTTCTGTAAACTGTTGCATGTGTTGATAAGTAGCTATATGAGTAACTATATGGGTTATTGATTGGTTACCTTAGTATTTGTATGGGAGACTGAGTGTGTGTGTGGGTGGCTGGGAGGTGTATGACTCTGTGCATAGATGTGTGAGCAGTTGATTCACTAGAGGTATGGTTTCAAAAGTGCATGTGGTAACAGCTGTATGGGCGGTTGACTGTGTGCATGAGTGTATTGGTGAGTGAATGGATATCTCAGTGCTACATGTCAAAGTAAGTACATATGTAAAACACAGTACATGTGAGAGTTGACATATATAAATAACTGTGCATAAGAGCCAGTGAATGTGTGAGTGGCTGTATGGATCATTGTGAACTTGTATCAGGGATTGTATAAGAGAGTAAATATGTGTTAGTATATGTTTGAATAAGTAAAGTTTGTATAACTGTATAGTTGAGGAAATGGAGGTGTGATTGATTCTTTGCATGACTGACTAGGTGTGTGAGTAACTCCATGGATGAGTGACAGTCTGTGAGTGTCTGTTTACACTGATTGTATCTAAGGTTATATTAGAGTCTGAAGAGGTTCATCGTATTATCACATGAATGATATCATCAGTGATGTGATCAGTAATGTCAAATGAGATGTCATCAGTGATGTCATCAGTGATGTCATTTGAGATGTCATCAGTGATGTCATCAGTGATGTCACTGACCATGTCATGAATGATGTAATATGTGACATCATCAGCAGTGGATTGCGGGTGCGCGATATATAGTTAGCGCAACTAACTATATATGGAATTTCAATGGTTTTATGCGAGTAAAATAAGGTTTTGTAAATGCGAATTCCTAACTATATATGGTCTATAACCTATGGTTTTTTCATTGAATATATATATATATATATATATATATATATATATATATATATATATATATATATATATATATATATATATATATATATATATATATATATATATATATATATATATATATATATATATTTCTGATCCCTTGCAGGACGCCCAGTATGTTTGCTTGAGTCTTATTTCATA